>NC_134545.1:40147062-41552062 GCF_050624435.1 Tenrec ecaudatus | reverse complement strand
GTTATTTAGGGTTACAGATTGGGGGCTTTTTAAATCATCTCTTGAATCCACATTATCCCTAAGAGGGAATTATTACCCAGGTTATTCAGACTTCTTCTGCTATATCCGTTTTACAGATGATGAACCCCAGGTTTAGAAAGGTCATGCAACTTGTCCAAGGTCACCTACTCATACTTGGCAGGATGCACAATATCGCTGCCCCAATGAAGCCTATTTCACATTTGCAGAGACAGGCAATAAAACACCAAACAGGTGGATAAAGAGAGTACATTTCCAGATGATGTCCAGTGCTATACAGAATATGAAACAATCGAAGAGAACGATGGGAGACTGGGCAGGGTTATGTCAATAAAGCTGGTCCAGGAAGTGATGCTGGGAAAGAGAACACTAGAGCATGCTGAGAAGCAGGCCCTAAGAGGAGCTGTTGAAAGAACTTTGTAGGAAGTGAAAATCGTATGTGAGCTGGGGGTCTGTGAGGTCCCGCAATAAAACCGGGGAGCCTGGAGCTCGCTCTAAGTAAAGTTGTGAGTGACAGTAACCAGGGGAGAGATATTACTGGGAGTGAATTCATGAGGGCCTTCGTGGCCCTGGAAGGGATTTGAAGCGTATTCTAAGTGTACTGGGAAGCAAGCTATCAGAGGTGTTGGATTTGGGGATGGGCTGCTTCTGGGGAAGGTGCTAGACAAGGTCTCGTGTTCTGTAGTACAAATGAAGTCAATGCCCCTTCCTCAGGTGAGGCTTCGGTGTTGGCATTGCTTTAAACAGACAGCTATATTCTATAGTTCCACGTCTACTCAGGCATACTAGAGCCCTCCCGGTGATCTGCGGCTTCTCTGCCAAGAGACTGGTGGCTTGGCCTTTGTGCTACTTAGGCAGTTTGCTGAAATGCCAATCCATGTATCCAGCTGTTACGTGGAAAATGTACTTCTTAGTTTTTGTCCATATGCACTGCCATTGATTCACCTTCAACTCATAGTGCCCCTATAGGACATATAGGACCCTATAGGACAGAGGAGAAGCAGCCCTTTGTGTTTCAGAGCCGTTACATCTTTCCCCTGAGGAGTGACTGGTGTTAATCAATAAAGACTGCACAGTATGAGAAAACAGGATAAAATCGGCCACAATGGAGCAACAATTGAATTCTTGGGAAAATAAAAATGTGTCAAAATGTCCAAAGCAGGAAGTTGTGGCTGGTTGCAAATATAGTAACAGGGAACTAGAAATGACTTTGGAGGGAGGAGTGAGGGAGAATGTAAACTTATCACCCCCAAAATATGTAAAATAAATTCATGTCATCAACACAATTCTGACTCAAAGCAACCCGACACAGCGTGTGGGAGAACTGGCGCGGTAAGTTTCTGAGACTGTGGTGGTGTCAACCTGCTGACCGCGTGGTTAACAGTGCAACTCCGAACTCATAAGCACTGTTCCACCAGGGCTCCTTGTGCCACCTTTCACAAAAGGCCATACACCAGCAATCTGAAATAAAACTGTTGTAATAACAAATTATAATCATTATTATTAGAGGCCTACCAAATTTGATATGATTTTACTTGAAAGCTCTTTCCCTACCAGCATCATTTGTTAACTACAGTAGTTTGAACATAGATGTTCTTGAGCAAAGGCTCTTAAGAATTAGAATCCAGCTGTTTCTACCTACTCAGAAGGAAATAAATAGTTCTTACCATTAAATCAGACACCTAGATTACAAAGATTATTTGCTGTTGTGAATTAGGCATGGAAACCTGTGGTAGAGTTTCCGTCTTCTCGTGTAATTGGGAATAGTATGCAAAGATGTAGCTTGGGGCCCCGCAGCTGACTCACCCAAGGACTGCAGGAGGACGGAGGAGGCAGCCACCACTGCGCTCTCCTCACCTAGCTCTGACCGTGGAAGTCCTGCTTCCATGATGCAGAGGGACCTTGAGGCTATTAGTTAATAGATGCAATCAGAACAGACATTGATGTAAATACTGTTTACTAGAAAACCAAATCCACACACACAAAAAAGTAAACCAAATCCTTAGGATCATGAGACATGTGCGTGTCGCTTTAAAATGTTCTTTGAGTTTTGGAAGCCCAAAGAAGTCTGATGGCGCAGACTCACGGCTGTAGAGTGGATAGCGTAAGGCTTCCCAATGGAATTCTCACAAGACAGCAAGGATAATCTTTGAAGAATGAGCAAGTGTGCTTTTGTGATAGGAAAATATTCCTCAGCATGACTTTCCTGGAATTTTTTCTCTGTAATGTAATTTTCAATTTTCTTAAAACTTCAGCATAAGCCCCATGATCATTCTTTGGTTTTTTGAGAAAATCGATCCCGATTACCCTTTGGGAATCCCCTCCACTAACAGTTGCTATAACCTTTTGAGGTGACTTCTCTGCCTGGACTTTAACTGGCTCAGAAGATTCCCTAAGAAGCTGCTGATTTGATTGGACCACTATTTTTAAAGCATCCTAAGGAGAGATTGAGACAAGTGTATTGCTGACAGAATTTATCTGTAGCCATCTAGTAATTGCAGAAATATATATATATATATATTTTTATTTGAAATAACGTGTGTATGCACGGAGGCCCTAGCAGCCATACTTTTCTGACTCGAAACTCTAAGCACAAGTCCCTGGGAGTCAGAATGGACTCGATGACAACTGATAGCAACCACTGGACAGCGCAGAGGCACCCATCTCTCATGCACATCTGCGTTATTCGATATTCAATACTAACTAAAATCCTGGTGAGTAGGGCAAGTTCTTGGAGGGAAAAATAATTTTTTTCAAATGTGAAATTGGAGTCCCTCCACAATTTCTCCAAATGGTCACTGTACCAATCTACAGAACTCTAGCACAGAGCCATCAGGTCTGCCTGGTTTCTTTCCGCCTCATGTTCAAATTCCAATGTCTTTCTCTAAAAATTGAAGCTTTTCATAAACTTTTCAAAAACTAAGTTAAGCTTCAGTTGGACAAGGAGCTTAGCTTTGTTTGCATGGCCTTCAATTTAATTTCTAAAGTTCTTTAAGCACCTCAAAAATCTATTCATGCAAAACAGTAGAACAGGAAAGTATAGTCTTACAGACGGTTTAGGGACCTTGGAAACTCTGGCGATGTAGTAGTTACATGTTGGGCTGCTAACTGCAAGGTCAGCAGTTTGAAACGACTAGCTGCTCCCAGGAAGAAAGATGAGGCTTTCTAATACCATATGAGTTCAGTTTCAGAAATCTACAGGGGCAATTCTATCTGTCCTATAGGGTTATTATGAATCAAATTTGACTCGATGGCAGTGAGTTTGGTGTTTTTGTTTGGTTTGGTTTTGGAGGGATCCTGAATGCATCCATCCATCCATTGTGTCAAGCACATTTGTATACTTGTTGCCATCATCATTCTCAAAATATTTTCTTTCTACTTGAGCCTTGGTATCAGCTCCTCATTCTCCCCTCCCCCCACCCTCCCTCATGAATCCTTGATAATTCATAATTTTTTTCTGTCTTGCACTGACCAATGTCTCCTTTAACCCACTTCTCTGTTGTACATCTCCCATGGAGGGGGTTATATGTAGATCCTTGTGATCAGTTCCCCCTTTCTCTCCCCACCTTACCCTTACCCTCCTGGTATCACTGCTCTCATTATTGGTCCTGAGGGGTTTATCTGTTCTGGATTACCTGTGTTTCCAGTTCCTATCTGTACCTGTGTACATCCTCTGGTCAAGCCAGATTTGTAAGGTAGAATTGGGATCAAGATAGTGGGTGGGGAGTGGGGCAGAGGAAACATTAAAGAACTAGAGGAAAGTTGTATGTTTCATCGGTGATACACTGTGCACCCTGACTGGCTCAGTTTCTCCCCGCAACCCTTCTGTAAGAGGATGTTCAGTTACCTACAGATGGGCTTTGGGTCTCCACTCCATACTCCCCCTCATTCACAATGATGATCAACCTTTACATTAAGAGTCAAATGCAAATGTATGTTGTTGCTGTTGTTCAGTGGTGCCCTCAAGTCAGTTTTGTGTAGTTGGTGCAAAATCAGCAGGAGGATGACCCTATGTACAACCTGGGGAAATACTACCTGCACCATCCTAACAATTGTTCTTACGTTTGAGCCCATTGGTCCTGCCACCGGGTCAGTACATCTTGTTGAGGGTCTTCCTTTTCCCTGCCCCTCAACTTTACCAACCACGATGTCCTTCTCTGGGGGTTAGTTTCTCCTGATAACATGTTCAAAGTAATTGAGACTTCTTCAGTCTTCTTGATTCAATGTCAAACTTTCACATACATATGAGACAATTGATAATAACATGATTTGGGTCAGGCACACCTTAGTTCTTAAAGTAATGTCCTTGTTCATCAATGCTTTAAAGATGTCTTGTGCAGCAGATTTACCCAATGCAGTGTGACATTTAAACTTTCTTTTCTAAAGTCTCCACCCCAGCCAGTCCTGGGGCTTGGGGGCTCGGCTCAAGGAGAGTCCCTCTAGGACATGGGGGTATAGTGAATGGTATGACCCTTTGCTGGGTATGCCTACACAGTGGGGTATGCTTGGCCCCTCTAGGGTTTCCTGTATGGGCTCCAATAAATTTCTTCCCTTTTGCTTAAAAAAAAACAAACAAACAACTTTCTTTTCTAAAAATATATTGACATGCAATTCATATATCTTATAATTCAATAGTTCAATCGTTTTTATAATTTGCCCATCACCACAATCCATTTTAGAACATTTCTTCTTTCTTGTACTCATTGGTTGGTACATAAATTTGAATAATAGCAGCACTGACTGGATTTGCTTGTATGAAGACTGATATTGTCCTATCAGGAACAGGATCGTACTTCAAGACTGATTTTGAAATGTCCTTTTTGAAGATGAATGGAATGACATTCTTTTTGAAGCTGTCCTTCCTGGTGGAGTGATGTATATGATTTTCTGATTCAAATGTTCAATACCAGTCCATCTCAGCTGGCATTATCTGACAATGTTCCATTTCTCCCTCTCACGAGTTTTTCAATATCTGACAGTATCTTGATGCTAGCCCTAAAGATTTCTGTGACTAATTCCATCGAAGCAGAGAGCCTATTCATTCCTCAGTTCGCTCTTCCTCTTGAAGCTCTGCCAAACCCGCTCACTTTGGGTGATCCTGCCGGCATTTATCTGAATTTCCATTGCTTCCGGCATCACACAAGCTACCTCAGTACAACACCTGACAGACAAGTGGTAGTAAAGTTTTATACCACCTGGTCATTCACATGGGGCAGACAAAAGGCTGGTGCAAAGAAGCTAGGAACTCATATTGGACAAAAACAGAAAATCCCAGTTTTAAGCTTTTTAAAAACAAAGCTGCTTTGTTGAGTATTGTGCCCCTCCTGTTCCCCTTCTTCCCTGCCAGCACTCCCACACCCCACCCCACTTCCATGTTCCCAGGAAACAACCTCAAATTTTATCCACTTTTTCCATTTTTCTACCACTTTCCCCCCACCGCTTTTTTTTTTTTTTTTTCATAAACGGACTACTCAGAGCTTCTGGGAAAACTCAAAGTTCTTTGGCACAGATTTACCTCCCTACAAGGGGACACCCCACCAGCCCAAGGGTAGAGCCAGTTTATTCCTTTTCATGGTTTAAGATGTTATTGGCTACATATTGTTTTAGTGCAACATATAATTACAGAACTGCTCTGGAAATCTGTGTATTTTATCTGTGCTTTATTATATCTAGACTATTCCTCCATTCTCTTTACTCTGCATGAACCAGTTTAAAATATTTTTTGGCATCCTTTATGTCATTTTGAAATTGAATAGCCAATTCTCACTGTAATGAAAATACTTATGCACCAGCCTGGTGATATACAACCCTAGACTCTAATTACGGCTGTGCTTTAATTAACCTGAATTGAAGAGTGTTATCATTAAACTGCTGGTAATGTTGAGTTATGGCTTTTCTTTAATTTAAAGTAGAAAACACAGATAATTAAGCCTCCAGATAATCAAATGCTTGAGGAGAGCTTCAATGTTTGGGGATGTTCCTAAATCTCATTAAATGTCCTTTCTTTATTGATTATTTCTTCCTCTGCTGTATCATTGTGTTAAACGAATAATAGCACTAAGTTGAATACCTTCTCAGTCATATCCAAAGTATTAAAGGCGGGGGTGGGGACGGAGGTGGTTTCCACATGCTGTGCTGAACAAATACTAACTTCTCTGACAGCAAGGAGGCTCTGTGGACGTCCTCTTCCCGAATCATGTCCTCAATGAGAAAACGAATCAAGGGAAAGATCCAGAGGCGCCCATTCTTCTCAGCACTTGAATTAGCTTGACCGCCAGAGATAACGCATGCCAATGGGTCAGGGCTGACAAAACCAAATACATATGGGGGAAGGCCTGTCCTGTAAATGTAACTTTGGTCTGACCAAAGCAGAAGGGAGACCTCTTCAAAAAGGAAATGGGAAAGTGCACATAGCCCATCTTTAATTGTCATGTTGAAGCAAAATGAGAGAAAAAATAGCTATAGCAAGTCAGCGGCCTGTAACAATTTAGGTTCAAGTGTGGTCACTCTAATCAGGTGTTTAAGAAATGTCAGAAGCCAATGTTTATGTGTAATCCCACTATTTTGAAATAAAACAAAACCCAAATCTACTGCGCCTGAGTGAAAGCAACCTTACAGGATGGAATACAACTACCTTTGGGGTTTCTGAGGAAGCAAATCTTTACGGGGGCGGACACTTCTCTTTCTCCTGTAGAATAACTTGGTGGCTTAGAATTACTGGCAACTAATTTTTAAGAACTTAAGCACAGTGTGGGGAAGATATTGGAGCTTACTATAGTCTGTGGGTATCAGAGGAAGCTGTGTCACCAGTCCACTCGCTAACTTACACTCAGAAGATGACCCCATGTGTATCATACTTGAATTGTGTTCAATAGGGGTTTCCAGAGTCTCATTTTTGGGGAAGTAGATCACCAGACCTTTCTTCTGAGGTGCCTCTGGGTAGAATTGAACCTCCAACCTTTCAGTTAGCATCCGAGAATGTGAACTGTTTACACCATCCAGAAAGAACACTTCCTAGCTAACTAACACACATCATATTAACTAATACAGTTTCAAGGAACAGAATAAGAGAAAGAGATGGAAAAGCAAGAAAAACTGGGGAATTCCAAAAGGGATACTCATGTTAGTCATAAATAGCAGGGAAACTCGATAACTAAGGAAAGGGACTTTGCCTACTCCCCGGGTGAATGACACCCCAGTGACTGGCAGCTCTGTTGTGGGAGGATAGTTCAAAAGGTTGGGGAGAATTTTTCATTGAAAGAATTTCAATTCTTTCAATTTCATTTTCTATGAACATTTGGGACACTTTCTTATTGGACAGTTTATATGATGAGGCCAACCACATTACTTGTAAAAGTTCTTAATTGCCTTTTTCTAAAACTGGCTTCTGCTATAAGTCTAAGAGAGGTCAAAGTCAAAAACAGAAAATTCTCTGGAGCAACCCCGGCAGTTCAGGACCCAGATGTTCTGAAAGATTATCTTCTGCAGCAGAAAGAGAATCGTTCTCAGAGAAAGAATGCAGGGAAGTCTTTCTGAATCAATTACTTATTTTTCCAGTTCATTTCAAAATTAAACTTTTGCTTAGAGACAGGGTGAGAAGTTTCAATAAACAAACTATTTTGAATTGTTTAGATTTAGGGACCAAGTTGCTCCTAATGTTCATTGACCAAGTTGGTCATTGATAGGAATCTATACGGAATACCACCTGCTCTCCAGAGCTTCTTGGCTTCTGACAGAACAGGGACTATGATAGAAGGAAGCTCAAGAGCCCTCTGGACCATCCTCTCCCTCCGTTAGCATAAAGATCCTTCAGTTTTGTCTCAGCGCCATCAACCTCCCATTTTCAGAAAGTAGGTTTGGCTTGTAAGCGTGCAAGGATGCCGAGGGAATCCATTTCTTCCTTAGCCCAGCTTGTCAGGGTGACTGAGACAAGCAAACTGCCCACAAAATTGTTACCGGAGCAGGCTTAGTGTTTCACCCATCACAGAGAATTTGCGTTGTAAACAAACACAGAATTTCCATGTGACTTAAACTCAACAGAGGAGATTCTACGTGGGGCAATACCACATCTCACAACAGAAGCTCCTTGTCCAGGAGACCAGGCAGCTGGACCTGCTGAGGTCATAGCCCATAGGTGACCACACAGCCTGCTTTGTAGCGTGATGGCAGGTTGGAGCTACTGCTTCTTCTGATGCGTTCTGCTGAGCCAGTGTAATGAGACATTCACTGTGGGTCAAGCAGGGGCCTCAGTAGCTCAGGCCTTTTTCCTAGGCTTCCATTTGCACATTTCATTCTTCATTTCTCAGAAAATTGTGAAAGCACTTAAAACAATAATTTATTTATTTTTATTGTGACTATACACGGGATATACACCAATTCAATCATTTCAGTGTATATATTCCCACAGCATTGGTTACATTCTTCAAGGTACTCAAATATTCTCACCCTCCTTTCTGAGTTGTTCCTTTCTGACCAGCATAAACATCACTGTTCCCTCATGTTCCTGTCCAATCTTTTCGTTGCCCTTGTCAGTTCGGTTCCAAGAGATAGGTCTTAAAAGAGCATGATGCTGAAAGCAAGCATCCTTTACTCTTGGGTGCCACTGCGTTGATCCCAGTTCATAGCAGTCTCATGTGCAACAGAAGGAAACACAGTCCAGTCTGTCTACCCATCCTCGTGTTTGTTATGTTTGAGCCACTGGCTCAATTCTTTACTAGTTAAGCTAAAGAAGTGTTTCATGTTAAGATACCTTCAGGGAGTATTTTGAATTTAAGGTATAAAAATAAACTTGGAGAAATAGTTTCAGTTTCCTGTAGCTTCCATGGCACACAAATGTGTGAAGTCCATGAAAAGCTAAAATTATGTCTTATATTTCCTCATTTTGATCAATATTTTTCTGTAGAATCTTTTAGCAAAATGTTCAGTAATGGCAGTCTTGTACCATTGAGCTTTTCTGGTCCCACAGCAAAGATGGGAGTTGTTCATGGGGGCAGTCAGCCACACATTCCATGTCCTGAGTCTATCTCTTTCCTCTCTCTTTCTTTCCAGGTGAATGTTGTTAGGTCCCAATGCATTGGTCCCACAGGGCCATAGCGATCCTCTGCATAACACAACAAAACACTGGCCGACGTGATACCATCTTCGAAAGTGTTCTGATATTTGGACCCATTGTTGAACCCAGCCACTGTGTAAGTCTCTCTCTTCAAGAACTTCCTCTTTTTCATTGACCCTCTACCAAGCTTGAAGTCTTTCTCCCAAGACTGGTCTTTGCGGATAGCATGTACACAGTATGTCAGATGAATTCTCACCATCTTTGTCCCTAAGGAGCATTCTAACTGCACTTCATCCACGACATATTTGTCTGTTCTTTCGGCAGTCCGGGGTACCTTCATGATTCTGTGTCAGCACCTCACTTCAAATGCATGGATACTTCTTCCTCTTCCTCACTCAAGGCTCAGCTTGGACACATGTGAGGAAACGGGAAATCTCACAGCTTGGGTCAGGTGCGCCTTAGTCATCCAAGTAAACTCCTTGCTTTTTAACACTTTAAAGTTGCAATGCATCCTTTAATGTCTTGACTGCTACTCTCATGCACATTGATTGGATCAAAACAAAACAAAGGACTGGACTACTTCAATCTTCTCTCCTTTTATCATGATGCTACTTAATGGTCCAATTGTGAAGATTTGGGTCTTCTTTACATTGAGTTATAATTCATACTGAAGGTTGCAATCCTTGATCTTCATTAGCAAGTGTTTCAATTCCTCGCTTTCAGAACGGTGGTCTCTCCTTCATATTGCAAGTTGTTAATAGGCTTTCATTCAATGCTGATGTCTCATTCTTCTTCATATAAGCCAGCTTCTCTAGTGATTTACCCAGCACACAGACTGAAGAAGCATCGCGAGAGGATGCAAGTCTCATATACACCTTTCCTTACCATACACCATGACTGACGTATTCGCTTATTCTGTCTGCACCACGGTCTCATGATCCATTTGCAGTTCCCATGAGCACAATGAAATGTTCAGAAATTCTTCTCAAGGTTATTCATAGTTTATTAAGATTCACTCGGTCATATATCTTTGCCTAGCCCATAAAACACAAGTAAACATATTTCTGGTATCCTCTGATTTCAGCCAAGTTCCTCGGACATCAGCCAAGCTATCCCTTTTCCCGCATCTTCTTTTGACTACGGCCTGAAATTCTGTCAGCTATTGTCAATGTACGCTGCAAAGGATGGTGGATACTCTTCAGCAAAAATTTACCTGGGGGTGATATCAATGATATTGTTCTATAATATGAGCATTCTGTTGGGTCACCTTTCTTTAGAATGGGTACACATATGGATCTCTTGTAGTCAGTTGGCCAAGTAGCTGTGCTCTGAATACCCTGGCATAAATTAGTGAGTGCTTCCAGTGCTTCGTCAGCTTGTTGAAACATTTCAGTGATATTCCATCAATTTCTGCATCTTTTTAGCTTTTTAGTTAATGCTTTCAGTGCAGCTTGAACTTCTCCCTTCAGCTTTTGCTCATGTGAAATTTTGAGTAGTTTTTTGGGTCCAGTGACTGAGTATTCTTCCATTTTCTTTTGTTGTTTCTTGCATCATTCAATATTTTGCTGCTAGAATGTTTCAATATTGCAACTTGAGACTTGAACTTTTTCTTGAGTTCTTTCAGTTTAAGAAATTTCAGTGCTTGAATTCTTCATTTTCAGTTTTATAACTTTAGGTTTTTGTACATTTCATTATATTATTTGACTTTGTCTTCTCCAGCTACCCTTTGAAATGCTCTGTTCGGCTCTTTGATTTCGTCATTTCTCTCATTTGCCTGAGCTACTCTACGATTAAGAGCAAGTTTCAGAGTCTCTTCTGACAGCCACGCTGTTCTTTTATTTATTTCCCATCTTTTTAATCACCTTTGGCTTTCTTCATGGATGATTTGCTTGATCTCCTCCCACAGCTCATCAGGTCTTCTGTCATTAGTGTTTATTGCAGAAATTCTGCTCTTGGAATGTTCTTGAAATTCAGGTGGGAGAGACTCAAGGTCATACTTTGGCTCTCATGGACGTGCTTAAATATTCCTCAGCTTCAACCTGAACTTAAATGTGATCTATTGGTGATCTGTTCCAAAGTCAGCCCATTGGCCTCATTTTAACTGCTGATATTGAGCTTCTCCATAATTTCTTCTCATAAAAATAGTTAATTTGCTTTCTGTGTATTCCTTCTGAAGAAGTCTCACATGTATAAGACTCGATCTTGTTGACAAAAGATATTTACTATGAAGTCATTGATCTTTCAAAATTCTGTCATGTGATCTCCATCTTTGTGTCCAGGTATTTCTATCACCAAGACATCTTTTACAACTACCTTTCCTTCATCCATATTGCCAACTTTTGTATTCCAATCATCAATAATTAGCAGTGCATCTAGATTGCATGTTTGATAAACTTCAGACTGAAGAAATTGGTAGAATTCTTTGATTTCTTCATTTGAACATAGCTTTAATGGTTGGTGCATAAATTGGAATAATAGTGGCAGTGATTGGATTTCCTTGAATGGGAATAGAATAATCCTATCACAGGCAGCATTGTGCTTCAAGAGAGATTTTGAAATGTCCATTTTGACAATGAATGAAATGCCATTTCTTTTGTTGTGTAATTCTCAGCATAGTGAACAATATGATTTTCTGATTCAAAATGGCCAATAACAGTCCACTTCAGGTCAGTAATGCCTAGGATATCCATCTTTATATGTTCCATTTCATTTTTAATTTTCTAGGACTTATCCTTTATAAACTCCAAGTTCCAATTCCTAGTAGATTTTTCCAACCTTCACGCCCCACCCCCCACCCCCATTTAGAGTCATACCCCATCAGCAAATAAAGGTCTTGAGGGCTTCACGCCCATGAGCTAACTCCATTCACATCATTATGGTCGACTCTACTTTGAGACTCCTGCTCTTCCTTAGTCTTACTTTGAGTTCCTTCTGACCTAGGGCTCATCTTCTGCCACCATCTCTGACAATGTTCTGCTTCTATTCAGTATGCCTTCAGTATCTGATAATATTTCAATGTTGTCCATAAGGTTTGTCAGAGGCCAATTTCCTCTGAAGTGGATAACCTAATCCCTCTTTGTAGTGTGTTCTTAGACTGGAAGCTCGATTTGCATGTCCCTGTTGGTATTTGAAACACAGTGACATAGCTTCCAGCATCACAGTAACACACAAACCACCACAATATGGCGAACTAATAGACAAGTATTATTCTCAGTGAATAGTGGCCACTTACTGTTTCTTGGATAGCCATTTGCAATCCTTTAAGACAGGGGACACTACATACTGAAGTAGAAAATAGAAAAGAAGCACTAAACAAGTTATTAGGTTAATTAACTGGGCTGTCCCATGAAACCATGACCCTAAACTCCCAAACCACGGAACCAAACCCCATAAGGTATTTTGTTGCATGCTAGTTCTCTCAGCAGCTACTTCATTTTTTTGTAAATATGTCTATCATACAATTTTATCTGATCCGTTATTTTTTTACAAGTTTACGTTGAATGGCTTTGTCTCAGTCGCTTTTCTAATGAATCTCCCTTTGTTATCTGCCTTGACTGAAAGAGAAATTTTAATTCCTTTCATCAAGTAGTTGGCAAGATTTGGTTTTGCCCCAGTAAAATCAGAGAAATATGGTTTTATGTCTGCCTTCATAAATATGTCTTTATCATAAGAGCATACTTCAAGATATAAATTTGTATGATAACTACAATTTGTACCTTAGTTCAGATAACCGATTAAAGCCTGAGATTCTCAGGATTAGAAGAAATAGGACCAGCGCAAATCCCCTAGACAGGGCCCCCTTATGACCTACTTTCCTACTAACAAGTCAGTTCTGAGTACAAGGAACCCCCTAGACAACTAACAAGGGTACCAAGAGAGCTGGCAAGATTACTGAGGCAACAAGTGCACAGCGAAAGTCACTTACTCACAAACGGTAGGGAAAGACAGCCCCACAAAGGCACTGGAGAGATATTCCGTGTACATCTCATTTGAGACTCCTTCCAAGTAGTACTTCTGCCACGTGTCTTCCTCAATCTAAAGGAGGGAAGCAGAGGAGAACTTTAAACAAGACCATACACAGCAAAATAAAACTCATTGAGCAAACAAACGAACCAGGAGTACAGCCAGCTCATCCACATGAAGTATTCTATGACCCCAAACTCCTAGGAGAGAAGTACATTCCCTCTATAGGAACAATCCTTTTGAATCCATGTGAGTTTCAAGAGTGTGGAAACATGGACACTTAGCTACAGTACTGATAGGCAGGAAAATTGATAAAACTTTCTGAAGAGCCATTTTTCAATGGTCATCTAAATTTGTAAAAGTGCCTACTCTTGTACACAGCAATTCATGGAAAGGAAACAATTACCGTATATACTCATGTATAAGCCGTGTTTTTCAGCACAAAAAATGTGCTGAAAAACGGGTTCGGCTTATACACGGGTCAGTGGTAACCCAGCGAGGTGTAACATCTCACGGGTGATTGCCATTCCTCCGCTGTTCATTCAAAGCCCCGCTGACACTGCAGGGCTTTGAATGTTTGTTTACTCACATCTAACCAATCAGAGCTGTCCTATGACGTGGACGGCTCCAATTCACAGAAGCACCCATAGTGATTCACTTACTCTGGCAGCTGAACTGTTAAGGATGTGTCTGTTGCTGCACTCCGTCTCTCCCCTCTGGTCTCTGTTTTAATTCACATCCTGCATTTCCTACCCTAGGCCTATATTTGAGTCAATCAGTTTTTCTGGTTTCCCAAGTAATTAGGTACATTGGCTTATACTCGGGTCTGCTTATATTCGAGTATATATGGTAGATAAGTACACAAAAATAAATGTACAAGAATATTCCTTCTCTTCATAAAAATTGGAAATAGCCTAACTGATTACCACAATGGTACTTTTACTGAGAAGCAATTTAAATTATAATAAAATGTGTATCAATTCATAGAGAAGTGATAATAAAAGTTATATTTTAAAACAATGTGCATAATCAGATTCTATTAAAACAATGAAAAAAATATCTGAATGTTTATAAAGCTAAGTATATGGAAAATTATATCAACACACTAAAAATTATCTCAGTGAAAGAATGGTTCTTTTTTCTATAGATCTTTTTATTTTCTGAAGGCTTCTACAATGAATATGTCTGTATTAAAATGAAACAATACATCTAATTCCACTTTCTTAAAAATACCACAAAGAAAGAAAGATATAATCTCAGGGAATTGTTGCTTGAATTCTCATTAAATATATATATGTAACATATTAATATTGATATTTTACAAAGACACACAAGTTCAGCCATTTTCCCAACAATTCTCTTCATGCTAGGGATTTCTAGGATGCTTTTAAATTTGAATCGGTCTTTAAAATATGTAAAGGGCATAACCAGAAAGCTGAGCCTGTAGGAGCACTTGGACATCTCCTGGAACTACCTGAAGGAAGCCAGGTTGTGCATCCTCTGGGCTCACAAAGCCATAAGGGACTTCCTCCAAAGGCTGACTCCCTGGAGGAGGTTTAGATTAAAGGGGCTGGTGGGTGGGAGCATCCCAGTCAACAAATAGTAAGCAGCTCTGTGCAATGTCTTCTGCCATCCAGTCAGTTAGCTGAGGGGAAAGGGAGTCTTCAAATGAGGGAAATGGGGAGCGAGTAGGAAAGGGGCCCCACATACTTGACACACCCTGGAACATAAAAGCCAGAAAATATTTAGACATAAAATGAATACTCACTGCCTCTTTGCTATGTTGTCTTGCTGTTCAGTCTGGGCCATTGAAATATATGAGTTAGGCTTATTAGTTTGGGCTGCTTCTGACCTACTCCCACAAGTAGACATTAGCTATCAATTCTGCTAGTATGGGCTATTTATCTCCAAACTAGTTTTCCTCAGACTAGGGTCTTTTAAAAGCAACTCAACCATTTATTTTGCTAAACTGTGTGACTTTAAAAATTAATGGCAATGTGTTTAGACTATGTTAGTGGCAAATTTGAAATACAGAATATGAGGGGGTACCCCACCCTCAAATGGAATTTTTTTTCAAACTATGCATTTAATTTTTTTTACAAAACAGCCTTATCACTTTCATAGTACTCTCCATCACACTTAATACATTTGTCAAATCGGCGATTCCATTCTTGGAAACATCTTTCAAACTCCTGTAAGGGATGGCTCCCTTGTTTTTCCTTCACCTCTTTTACATCATCAATTCACTGTCCTTTCATGTCCCTCTGCAATCATTCATAGAAACAAAAAGTAAGTGGCACAGAGCAGGGTCAGGTGAGTAAGGTGTGTGGGGCAAGAGAAGCATGCTGTTTTTTGCCTAAAACTGGTACATCGAGATGGCTGTGTGAACAGGTACATTGTCATGGTGGCAAAACCAGTCCGCTGTCTGCCACAAATCAGGCCTTTTTTGTTGCCCACTGTTACACAATCTTTTCAGAACCTCTAAATATGAAGTTTGATTAACAGTCTGATCTGGTGGAATTAACTTGAAATGCACTATCCCCCACACATTAAAAAAATGAGTATTTTGGGGAGGTACCCCTCATATTTTTGTACCAATATTACATAGCTTATTTTATTAGTATATATGTGTTAGTCTAGAGAAACAAATCCACATAAACTCACATATGTATAAGAGAGAGTTTTTTATATAGATGCTTTATATTCAGAAAGCATCCCAACCCAGTCCTGTCCAAACCCATAAGACCGACGTAAACCATATGTCCAACACCAATCTACAAAGTCTTCCTCAAACTCACAAAACACATAATGATGCCAAATGCATGAGGATCACAGGCCAGTGGGGAGAAAGTCTTTGAATCCAGTGGCGGTGTAAGCATCTCAGCGCTGGCAGGGGTCTCCACGTGGCTTCTCTGGCACCCACAGCTATATCAGGGTAAGTCCACGTGGCTTCTCCTCAGGGATGTCTCACAGGAAGTGAGCCTTCACAGCTAAGGCAGCTGCACGCTGGTCCAACCATCAGAGAACAAGAGACCAGAGAACCAGAAGGGCGAGGCTCACAGAGCCATTTATCTCTCTGTACTTCAATTAATCTCCGCATGTGTTTATCAGCCAGGTTGACACAATGAACCTTAACCATCTGAACATGTAATAATATGTGAGATATTATGAATTATAAATCCTAATCTTTATCTTTAAGTACAATGCAACCAAAACAGTTCTTATCATAATCCATACATCCATTGTGTCAACTACATTTGTACATATGTTGCCATCATCATTTTCTAAACATTTTTTTCTACTTGAGCCCTTGGTATCAGTTCATCCCCCACCCTCCCATGAACCTTGATAATTTATCTTTTTTTTTCATGTCTTACACAGACTGCTGTCTCCCTTCACCCACTTGTCTGTTGTCTGCCCCCCTGGGAGGGGGTTGTATGTCCCCATCCCCTCCTGGTATTGCTACTCTCATTCTTGGTCCTGAGGCATTTAGTTGTCCTGGATTCCCTTTGTTTGAGCTCTTATGTGTACCAGTGTACATGCTCTGGTCTAGCCAGATTTATAAGGTAGAATTGGGAATTGGGGTCATGATAGTAAGGGGAGGAAGCATTAAAGAACTAGAGGAAAGTTGTATGTTTTATCAGTGCTGTACTGCACCCTGACTGGCTCATTTATTCCTTGTTACCTTTCTGTAAGGGGATGCCCAATTGGCTTTGGGTCTTCACTCTGCACTACCCCTCATTCACATTGATATGATTTTTTTTGTTGTTCTGGGTCTTTGATGCCTGCTACCTGATCCCATCGACACCTCATGATCACAGAGGCTGATGTGCTTCTTCTATGCGGGCTTTGTTTTTTTCTCAGCTGATGGTTACTTGTTTATCTTCAAGTCTTTAAGATCCCAGATGCTATATCTTTTAATAGCTAAGAACCATAAGCTTTCTTCACCCCATTTTTGCACCCATTTTTATCTTCAGAGATTGTGTCAGGAAGGTGAGCATCACAGAATTCAGGTGTTGAAGTTACATAATCTGGTGTCAATTTGAGGATTCAGAGTGAATGGGTGGAGTCTAGCCAGTCAGTCAGGTGGTAGCTTGATGACCTCATTTGGAGGCACTAAGGAGCTACATAACTTGCTGGAGGCAGGACACATGCTCAGTCCCTGTGAGACATTCTTGTTGACAAGCCATGTGGAGACAGGTTGATGGCAGCCAGAGCCTCAGAGCTGGAGAAGCTATGTGAAGAACCTGCCAGCACTGAGATGCTTCTACCACCACTGGATCCACAAGACTTTCCACCTACTGGCCTGTGCTTATCCTGCAATCAGCATCATTGCATGTGTTTCATGAGTCAGAAGAGTACTTTATAGATTAGCATCAGACATATGGGGTAATCTCAGATTTATGGACTTGATCTGCACTGGGCTGGGATGTTTTCTCAATATTCAATTTCTCTTGTATATAAAACTCTTTCTTATACACAGATCAGTGTCTATAAATTTTGTTTCTCTAGTCTACCCAAACTAACACAGCTGGGTTATTAGAACAAAGTACTCCCTCAATGAAAGAACATTTTGTTCTAATGGGTATTTCTTTTCAAATGTGTTATGTATCTCGTAAATTTAAAAGTTTTAAATGATTAATATATTTATTTAGCTTTATATCTATTATTATTGATTTTTGCTAACATCCCTCAATAACTATAATTTTAATATGATTCTTTCAATTATCCTTGTGCCTCTTGGCTTATTTTTTAATGAAACCACCTTTCAGACCAAATTCCATCAATAAAGTCACCATTACTGTGTAGGATATCATTCAAGTTTGCATTTAATTTAGCAAAACATGGTTGTTTCATTGATTCAGTCAGTAAATATTAAGCATATTCTGCTTTGTAGGAACTGTTCAAATTGCTGATCACATCTTATTTTAAACTGGTATTTATTTCCCCAGATTCCCTTTTGCTAAAAAGAGCATCCAATAGATCTGACCAGATAGGTACATCTGACTCATGCTAATTTCTCACATCTCGTTCCTTAAAATTTGCTGCTGCAGTTATTCTGACATGCTTTAGGACTGGTAGTAAATCAACCAAAAAAGATGTACATAACATTCCCAGGAAGCAAAACGTCTCTTCCGAACCCCTTTGTATCTGCTCAGATGGTACCATAACTATAGATAGAGTCATGTTGAGTTGGTAGCATTAGTACTGAGAAGTCCAAATCCATTGTCATAGCCATTTTCATAGGATTTCCAAATCCTTAGGACTGTTTCCATATTGTTGAAACATCTTTGAGGTTTTGATAAAATCATCACACACACATACACATGCATCTACACATAATTGCCAACTTAACAGCACTATAATCTTTTCTAAACTCATTATTCTGAATGAAAAGATTTAGTATTTATGCAAATGAAGAGACCTTTCATTTTTACAAGAAAGGCTAGTAAGTTGTGATATGAGAACCACTATAGGAAAAGGAGAGACAGGGAGAGGAACCCAGTATTTTGACATGGTTGCTCATTAGTGCAAATGCAGGAAACAGAATGTCAATCTTCATGCCAAACTTAGGGCTTAAACTATCACCTTCCATCAGGGAGCTCTAGTGGTGCTCTTGGGTGGGCATTAGATTTATTTGACTGCCTGGTCAGGGTTTCTAATGCACCAGCCTTGGGAACCCATAGAGTTTGGCTATGAATCTGCACCAACTCGATGGCAGAGGGTGGGTGTCAATGTTCGCCTTTCTGTCTCAAACATGGCATCTTTGACTTACTTTTTAAAACCCAAAAATGCACATTCTTTTCACCTTTGTTGGCAACTAAGCAATACTTTCTTGGGACAGAAACAAACCAGTGTAAAATAGGTTGAGTTAAAAGCAAACAAGCCCAACCCTTAAAAGTGAGCAGAGATCTGGGAAGGATGAAAGGAGTAATGGACGTTACGATGGTCTTTCCCGGGAATACAATCGAGGCCCACGCGGAGATAAGCAATCTGCTGCAGATCCCAGTCAACTGGTGTTCAGACGAGCACTTGGAGTCTGTGCTCTTGACCATCCTCCTCCATTATGTACTTTGCCGGAGAATGTAAGATAGATACTAGTAAATTAGCTCTACCACAAGGTCATCGGCAAATTTGTGGCAAGTGCCTAAATGGGATATACCAGAACTCATTGAGGATTGAAAATCCTCAAATTTTCCATTGAAAGTCTTTAAGTTGTGTGTGAGATTAGTAAGAAATAATACAAATTTGAAAGGATAGTTCAGGTCTCTTCTAAGAGTGTGACAGCACCATTCCTATTATGTAAAATGGACCATCCTACCCTCTTTCCCAAAATGGCACATGCAGCTTCCCACGAGTGTGCTGTGAATGTATTTTTAACAATAATATGAATACACATTTCCCAAAGGAAACAGGGAGGAATAGGACGAAAATGACTTAGGGAAAGGTGCCAAAAATTAATTTCCATCCATTCAGCAATCAGTCAAAGGCAAAGTATTTCCTGAGGCAGCAATTTGTCCTTTGGCTGTCACATCAAATTCCCACTGTTTTAGAAGAGCGGCTAGCAAACTTAGCAGGCAATATTCTTATTCATCATCCACTCGCAGAATCTGAAGTGAGAAAAGGGAATTCAGCTACTGGGTTATCTCATCTCGACTTCTCACGGTCTTCTTTATCTACCCTTCATTATCTAATTTATCAGCCAGTCTAGTTCAACCTCCTCAATAAATGGTTTTAGCACCCATCGATGGGCAGGTGGCTGCCCCATCAAATAGACCTTCCAATTGGAAACATCATCCTTGGATCCGGGGGAAGTAACACCTTCCTGATGTACATGCTGCACGTGTTACTGATGATGCGCCTGTAATGATGCCTTTAATTTTTATGCTTTCCCTGATGAGAGTGAAAGTGTATTTCTCCAGTGCTTACTGCCCAGTGAATGTACAACATTCAACTCTCCTGGCTTGGCTGTGTGACAACCACACTGATTTCTGCTCCCAATAAAAGAATATGAATAAATGTGGCAATTACAGCCAAATAATTTTGCAAAAATCCAACCCTAGTTCAGGAGATACATAAATAATTTCTAAGATGATTCTTATACCAATCCTTATTTAACTGAAAACAAGTACACAGTTTCAATCCAAATATAAGCCACATTATACACGTAAAAATTAAAAGAACTAAAAGGAAATTATAAAAATCAATGACCATTATGTTAATCGCTGCAATAAGAAGAGATGAGTCATAACGTACACACAATTGCACCTAATTTTGTCCCAAAACTGGTAATAGGAGGGTACTGTAGTAGGAGGTGTGTATTATATTTTCCATTTAAAAATTATGACATGTTAATATTCTCCTTCTGAAGATTCACAGTTCTGAATCATGGAAGTTCTTGGATGATTCAACCAGGGTGCAGTATAGCACTGATGAAACATACATCATTCCTCTAGTTCCTGAATGCTCCCTCCACCCCCAACCCCCAAACCGCCACTACCATATTCAGTTCTACCTTACAAATCTGGCTAGACCAAAGTACCCACATTGGTACAGATAAGAGCTCTTGACAGAGGGAACTCAGGACAGATAAAACCCTCAGGAACAGTAGTGAGAGTAGTAATACCATGAGGGTAGGGGTATGGTCGGGGACATGGGAGAAAGGGGGAATGCATCACAAAGTTGGATTTATAGCCCCCCACCGAGGGGGATGAATAACAGAAATGTGAGTAAAGGGAGACAATAGACAGAGAGGGGACAAAATGAATGAGGACCTGATACCAAGGACTCAAGTAGAAAGAAAATATTTTGAAAATGATGATGACAACATTTGTACAAAAGTGCTTGACACAATGGATGGATGGATGGCGATAAGAGCTGTGAGAGCCCCCTATACAATTATTTTTTCTAAGATTTAAGAGAAAAAAGGATATGAAATAATAATCACAATATATCATTAATCAAGGTAGAGGGAGGGGAAAAAGAGGAGTTTATACACCCTGAGTAGAAAAAGTTTTGGATATGATCATGGCACCATAGCTACACATAGGCTTGATACAATTGAGGTGTGGAATGTCATAAGCGCCCCCAAATTATCTAATAGATAAATAAATAAACAAACAAACAGAGAGGGCGAGGGAGGAAGGATGCCAGCTTGCAAAAAGGATGATTTATTTTTAACTTACGTTAGAAGGTGTTACCTGTAAGGCAAGAAATTTGTACTTGTCTTCATAAGACCTTCCTCTGCTCTCCTCACTTTTTTCTATGATATGGAAAAGGTACTTTATGTTTAAGTTACGTCAGATCTTCTTTTAAATTGACCTATGTACTACCCGCCCAAGCAGATGCATGCTAACCTGACCTCAGGAGAACTATTCGGTCTGGTTACCATCTGTCAGTTCTGACTCATTTCCGAGTGTGGCTGTAAGCCCACATGTCGAAAGTTCCTGTCTACCCAGATATGTCCCCCCAAAAAGGCTGGAAATCTAGTTCCAAAAAGTTAGCCATTGCCAACTCTAGAAGTGCAGTCCTACAATGACACACATGGAGTCACCATGAGCCGGGGTCTGTCCAATGGGAACCAGTGACAGGACAACCAGGTCTTCCAGAACAATTCTCCACTTAGATGAAAAGTCAGAGGGGTGGACTGATGTCCAATACTAAGTCCTTTAAGAAATGAATATAAATAAATGAGATGTACAAAGTATCAGTTCACAATTTTTACCATTAGATGCAACCAACATAAATTTCCTGAACCAAACTCACATTTTCTGTTCTTATTTCATTGTGGACCTGTAGCTACAAGTTGGCAGAACAAGTTCCTTGTCACACTTTGAGTTGCTCTGATCTACAACATGGTCCTTATGAACCTCACTTCACATGTACTGTTGTTGCATCTTGTGTTAGGTGCCATCAACTCAGTTCTGGCTCACGATGGCTCTATCTACAACAGACTGAAGAAGTCGCTGGTCCTGAGTCATCCTCACAATTGTTGTTTGAGCCCATTGTTGCATTCACTGTTTCATTATTTCTCCAGCGTTTCAGAAAAGCAGAGTAATTTGTAACTAAAATTTTCCAACATGAGCACCATAGAATTTAAAAACAGGTCTTTCCTGGAACTAACGTATGAGATGGAGGTTCCATGTTACCCTCATTGAAATGATTATTGGGAAAGCTAGGATTTCTGATCAGAATATTCAGTACCTAGAAGAGTGCTTTGTGCATTAAAGCAGTTCAGTAAATATTTGTAAAGTAGATTAAATAAATTTGGAAAGCAGTAGACTGAACGAAGTAAAACTGTGATGTTTTGGTACAATGTCCCTTACATTATTTAATACACTTATATGAATTATAAATATGCAAGGAGTATTTAACCACAAAATCCTTTATTTCAATGAGCAGCTCATGAAGCTAGGAGTTGCTAATCTAAAAATATCCTTTCCTTGATTTCTCTATTCTTGTTTTTCTTTCCCTTGGCCTGTATGTCTCTCTCTCTCTCTCTCTCTCTCTCTCTCTCTCTCTCTCTCTCTCTCTCTCTCTCTCTCTCTCTTTTTCTCTCTCTCTCTCCCTCCCTCCCTTCAGTTGCCAAAATTCAACTCTTCCTGTAAAGTTCAAACCACGTGCTAACCAATATATGAGAATATCCCTTATTTCTGTAACTTACTGTGCGTTCCTCTGCCTTAATGGAATATTAATAGTACCAATCCATCGAAGAATAAATGAGAGGACTACATGGAAGGAGTAAAATGAATGCTTGGAATGTTATCTAAAACTCAGTTGCCATCAAGTCATGTCTTACTAACAGTGATCTTGTGTGCGTCACAGTAGACCGCTACAACACAGGGTTTTTAAGGCTAATAATCTGGTACTAGACCAGCAGGTCGTTCTTTCAGTTTTCTGGGTGGACACAAACAATCAACATTTTAGATAGTTGCTGAACAGGGCAACTAGGTTACACCATCTGGGACCTCCAATAGTGTATCTAGCACATGGTAAACACTCATTAAAGATTAATGACTATTAGCTATTACCAGAGCATTTCCACTATTTGCCTGTCATTTTGATATACTGTGATGGATTGTGTGGTGCTATGAAGCTGGAAGCTATGTGACTGGTATATCAAATGCCAACAGGGTCAGTCAAAGTGAACAGATTTCAACAGAGCTTCCAGAGTAGGAACAGACAATGAAGAAGAACTCAACTTTTCACTTTGGGTGAAAAAGCCATTAAAAACGATGCACAGCATAGAAACATTGTCAGATACGGAACAACTAATAAATGGAAGCAGAACGTGGTCGGACATGGCGCCGGAGGAGGGAACATCAGGGGAGAAGGCACTCCAAATGTGACTGAGGAGGAGCTGCTTTCTCAAAATAAAGTTGACCATGGTGACTGGAGTCTGGGAGACACTGTGGGAATCGAGCCTTTAGGATCTTCACTTACAGATGGGGCACAGATCAAAGGAAGAAGGAACAGCTGCAAAATATCTGCTAATGATCTGAACTTGGAAGGCATGAAAAAGGAATGTAGGATAACTGGAAGTGGTCACAAGTGAAATGGAACACATAAAGATCTATAACTGAGGCATTAGTGGACTGAAATAAACTGGTATTGGATATTTTGAATTAGAAAATCATATGATTTACTATGCCAGTAACAACCTAATCAAGAGGAGTGGTGTGGCATTCATTGTTTAAAAAGACTTTGCAAAATCATTCATAAAATGCAATGCTGTCTATGATAGGATTGTATCTATCACAATCAAGGAAATCCAATCAATACAACTATATACAAATTTATGTACCAATCACAAAAGCTAGTGGGGAAGAAATTGACAAACTCTTCCAACAACCGAAATCAGAAAATGATCAAACATGCAATCAGGGTACATTTATAATCATTGGCAGTTGGAATGCAAACAAAGAGGATGGAACAGTAGTTGGAAAATATGGACTTGATGAGAGAAATGAAGCGAGAGATCTCATGATAGAATTTTGCAAAACCAATGACTTGCTCATAGCAAATGTTGTTCTTCAGCAATACAAAAGATGACTCTACATGTGGACTTCTCCAGATGGCACATACAAGATTCAAATTGACTCCATCTGTGAGAAGAGACAATGGAGAAGATCACCATCAACAGCTGACGCCTGGGGCGCCTGGGGGACAGAGCACCAGTCATTCATATGTAAGATCAGGTTACATTGGAAAAACATTTAAACATGTACATGGGAGCCAAAATATGACTTTGAGTCTCTCCCTCCTAAATTTGGAGAACATCTCAAGTGCAGATTTAATACACTGAACACTAATGAAAGAGACCCGATGAACTGTGCGAGGACATCAAGAACATCATGAAGAAAGTAAAAGGTCATTAACCAGACAGGAAAGGAAGAAAATATCAGAGTGGATTTCAGAAGAGGTTTTGAAACATGTTCCTCTTACTTATAGAGTAACTAAGGCACGTGGAAGAAATCCTGAAGTAAACAGCAGGAAAAGTTTTAAAGGGAAGCTTGAGAAGACAAAGTCAAATATCATAATAAAATGTGCAAAGACCTAGAAGTAGCAAAACAAAAGGAGATAACATCCTCAGCATATCATAAACTGGAAGAACTCTAGGAAAAATTCAAACTTGGAGCTGAAATACTGAAAGAATCTATGAACAAAATATTGAATGATGCAGGAAGCATCAAAAGAAGATGGAAAATGTTTAAAGAATCACTGTACCAAAAATAATTAGTTGGCATTCTACTACCTCGGGAGGTAGACTATGACTAAGAACCGATGGTGTTGAAGGAAAAATTTCAAGTTTCACTGAAAGCATCAGCCAAAAACGAAGGCTGCAGCAATTGATAGAATACCAACTGAAATGTTTTCACAATGAAGCACTGGAAGCACTCACTCATCTATGCTAGGAAATTTGGAAGACAGCTACTTGGCCAACTGACTGGAAGAGATCCCTACTTGTATCCATTTCAAGGAAAAGTAACCAAACAGAATGCTCAAATTATAGAACAGTATCAGTGACATCGCATGCCTGTAATAGTTTGCTTATAATCATCCAACAACTGTTGCAGCAGTACACTGACATGGAGCTTCCAAGAATTCAGGCCAGATTCAAAAGAGGAAATGGGGAAAGGGCTATCATGGCTGATATCAGAAAATCTTGCCTCAAAACAGAGAACACCGGAAAGGGGTTTTCTTGTGTTTTATTGACTCTGTGGATCATAACAATCTATGAGTAACCTTGAGAAAAATGGGAATTTCAGAACACTTCACTGCTTGTGTGGAACTTGTACATGGATCAAGAAGCAGCTGTGTGAACAGACTGCATAATTTAAAATAAAAAAGGTGTGCGACAGGGTTATATCCTTTCACCATACGTATTCAGTTTGTATGTGAAGCAATCATCAGAGTAGCTGGATTATGAGAAGAGCAATATATACGGGATCAGGATTTTACGGCACCAGGCTTATGAACAACCTGCAATATGCAGATGAAATACCCTTGCTTGCTGAAAGGAAGAGGACTTGAAGCACTTACAGATAAAGATCAAGGATTGCAACCGTCAGTATGGATTAAGATTCATTGTAAAAAAATGATAAAAATCCTCACAACTGGAACAATAACATTATGATAAATAGAGAAACAATAACATTAAATAGAGGAACAATAACATTATGATAAATAGAGAAAAAGTTGAAGTTGTCAAGGATTTTTTAAATCATTTTATTGGGAGCTCTTACAGATATTATAACAATCCATAATTCAATTAGATCAAGCATAATTGTACAATTTCTGCCACCATCAGTTTCAAAACATTTTCTTTCTCTGGAAGTCTTAAATATCAGCTCTCCTCGCCGGGCAGAGTAAGATAAGATAAAATAATAATTTATAAACTATTAAGGCTCATGGGGGAGGGGGAGGGGGGAGGGGAGGAGAAAAAGGAAAATGAGCTGATTCCAGGAACCCAAGCGGAGGGCGAATTTTGAGAATGACGAGGGCAACGAATGTATAAGGGTGCTTTACTCAACTGATGTATGTATGGATTGTGATAAGAGTTGTATGAGCCCCAATAAAATGATTTATTAAATTAAAAATGCAAAAAAATAAAATAAATAGAATATTATGAAAAAATATGTATCAACTCTCCTTTATCCCCTCCCTCCCTCAGCCTACCCTCAAAGAACCCTTATAATAATAATCACATTATTATTATAATTATTGCCTTTTCTTACACCATCCAATGTGTCTGTTCACCTACAATTCAGTTATTCATTCCCCTTGAGTGGGGTTATTCAGTCATCATTGCTATCAGCTCCCCCTTCTCCCCTCTTCTCCCCACCTGATCCCTTACCCTCAGGGAATCATTAAGCCCTTTACTGTTTCTTAAGAGTTTACGTACCTTGGATTTCATGCACCAAATAATCATAATTATACAAATAAACGTACAAAGGTCTCACACGATTAATAAGGTAAAATTAAGATCATAATCGTAAGGAAAGGACATATTAAAGAATTAGAGGATAGTTAAGTGAGTTGTCAAGAATTATGTCTTGCTTGGATTCACAATCAATGCTCATGGACACAAGCGATCTAGAGGTCAAAAGACAAGTTACATTCGATAAAGCTGCAACACAAGACCACTTCAGATTATTGAAGAGCAAGGATGTTTCTCTGGGGACTAAGGTGCACCTGCCCCAAGCCATGGTCTTTTCAATTGCCTCATATGCATGAAAGTTGATCATTGAATAAAGAAGACTGTATAACTGATAAATTTAATTTGTGGTGCTTGCAAAGACTATTGAAAGAGCCATGGACTGCTAAAAAGACAAATCCATCTGTCTTGGAAGAAGTATGGCCACAGTGCCCATTAGTGGCAAGGATGGCAAGACTTTGTCTTACACACTTTGAACATGTTGTCATGAGAAACCAGTCCCTGAAGAAATATATCAACTTTGGTAAAGTCAAGGGGCAGGCCTGGTGGCGTAGTAGCAATACTTTGGGCTGTGATCCACATGGTTGGCAGTTCAAAACTACCAGCGGCTCCGAAGGAGAAAGAAAACCTGAACTTTCTACCCATAAGTGGTTATAGTCTTGGAAGTCCACAAAGGTCACTGTAAGTCAGCACTGACTAGATGGCAGTGAATTGCATTGAGAAAATAGTGGGAAAACAGGAGGTCGCAGAATTCTCAGGAGAAGGCCATGCCCACACAGAGGCCTCTTTGGTTATATATGGATTAACAGGCCAGACTCCACCTCCTCATTGTAATCCTTTCAAATTGACATCAGATTATATAACTACCACAATTGCACTCCCCCCCCCCCCAGTGGCATACTTGCTGCCCATGCTACCAGAGAGGGCCACCCGAGCTGCCCTGGAAATAGACAACCCTGACTATCTAGGGAGAGAGTAAAATCCCACTTACTAGCCACCCAGTGAGAAAACACAGGGCTCCAGTATTCTCAGGAGAATGGTGCCATTCTCCACCAAAATAGCAGACATCTGCAATCAGTATAAGAAAGCAAGAGAAACAAAATGCAATATCTGAGGAGGGCTTGAAACTAGTGACGTACATTCAAGAAGCAGACTTTGATCCACCACAGAAAGAAACCTTCAGAAAGCTGCCTGGAGACATACAGAATGTAAGGAATTCAATAGAGAAAAACAATTAAAAAACTTAAGAGAGGACAGAGTATGCTTACCAAAGGGAAATTCAAGTTAAGGGAAAACACAGCAGAAGCAGAGGTAACATTAAGACCTTATCGCCTGTGGTAGTTACATAATGTGGTGTAAATTTGAGGACTAAGAGTGTAGGGGTGGAGTCTAGCCTGTCAATCAGGATATACTTAATGAGGCCTCTATGTGGGCCTGGTTTTCTCCTGAGGATTCTGGGAACTCCTATATTCTTCCTCCTTGGAGGCGGGAGACATACTCTTTCTCTGCTCACTCCTTATAAGACATCCCTATGGAGAGGACACATGGAGAGAAGCTGATGAATCCAGACCTCTGGAGCCAGAGAAGCAACGTGGAGATTCCTGACAGCACTGAGAAGCTTAAAATACTTCTGGATCCACAAGACTTCCCACCCACTGGCCTGTGATCTTCCTGCATTTGGTGCCTGTGTTTGTGAGTCTGAAGAGGACTTTATAGTTTGGCATCAGACATATGTGCTAATATCAGACTTATGGACTTGAGCTGGACTGGCTGGGATGTTTTCTCAATATGAAAATGCTCTTGTATGTAAAACTCTTTCTTAGACACATATGAGTATCTATGTATTTGTTTCTCTAGTCTACACAGATTAACACACTGCCAGACTGGAAGAGACGGAGATCTGTATCAAGGACTTCGAAGCTAGCAAAGTGGAATTCAATAAGTATGAAAGATAATCAGACAAGATAATCAAAGAAGCTGAAGAAAACCTGAGAACAATAAGTGATACTATGAAGAGGAACAATCTTAGAACACTTGGGTTGCCGGAGTAAGACATAATGAAAACACAGCAGCCAAGATACCAAAGGAATTCCTGGAAATAAATTTCCACAATTTAATGAAGGATAATCAGTCAAGGAATCAAAGAGTACACCAATTAGGCTTAACCCCAAGAATAACACACCAAGCCATATAGTAGCCAAACCATTCAACTTTGAAGAAAAGAAGAACATAGTAGGAACAGCTAGAGGGAAAAAGGGCAGTCACTTATAAGGGTAATCATGTAAGAATATGCTCAGACTTATTAACAGAAACTATGAAGAAGAGCAGAGAATAGAATGACGTCCTCCAAAAGTTGAAGGATAATAATGTTAATCCAGGAATTCTGTATCCTGCCAAACTCTCCATCAAAATAGATGGAGTAGAAAGGGTTTTCCCAGATTAGGAAAATATTAGAGAATATGTCAAAGCAAAACAAAAACAGCACTACAAAAATCCTTTCCCACTCACTTTGGTCAGACAACCAATTTCCACAAGGCACAAACCTGAGACTATTGCATAGTGTAACTCTATCCAGAAGTCAGAGCAGTGAAAGCACTACCAAAGACGTCTTTGACCCAATAATGAAAAGAAGGCAGAATGAATTCCCACACACATACATAACACACTACTAAGGAGGGAGAGAGGAAAAGGTCTATCACAAAAGGTATGAGATGACAGCAAAGAACTCACAAATGGATGTAAAACTCTGAATTTCAACTGTTTGAATTCCCCCATTAGAAGACAAAGGCTAGCAGACTGGATTTGGAAACAAAACTCAGCAATCTGCTATCTGCAAGAAACACATATCAAGCTCACAGACAAAAACAGGTTGAGGATCCAAGGTTGGCAAAAGGTATATCAGGCTAATGGCCAGGTAAAATGGGCAGGAGTTGCTATTCTAATCTTGGACACATTCAATTTCAAGGTATAGGAGGACATGATAAGACATAAGTATGGGCACTATATAATGCTTAAGGGATCCATAGACTAAGAGCCAGTGAGCATAATAAATATCTACACACCCAATAAGAGACCCATGAAATTCATCAATCTAGTCCAACAATCATAGTAGAAGACTTTAATACACCACTCTCTGAGGACAGATCAGCAGGAAAGGAGTTCAAAAAAGAGGTTACAGAAATAAACTCTATAATCAACTCAACCTGATAGACATATTCAGAGATCTCCACCCAACTTCAAAAAATTCACATTCTTTTCAAGTTCACATGGCATATATTCAAAAATAGATCACATGCTGTGACACAAGTCAAGTTTGAGGAAATTCAAACATATAGAGGTCACATAGACTTCCTTCTGTGACCACTATGCCATATAGTTGGAAATCAACAAAAGAAAGGGAAAATACTTGGAGGTTGAACAAGTTACTTTTTCAAAAAGAGTGGAAGTTTTTGAAATGAATGAGAATACAACATAACAAAATCTATAGGATACAACAAATGTAGTTATCAGAGGATGCTTGATAGGAATAAATGTGTATAAGAAGAAGGGAGATTTGTGGTGGATAACCTCTCACAAAGCCTTCAGCAGTTGGAACAAAGTCAACAGAATAATCTTTATAATCTAAAAGGAAAAGAAATATTAAAATCAGGACAGGCAGAGATAAATAAAGAGGGAAAACAAAAGAATGATGGAGAAAATCAACTCAGTACAAAGTTGGTTCTTTGAAAGGATTAACAGAATGGACAACCCATTGGCAAACCTAACAAAAGATAGGAAGGAGCAGGTATTGATATCCAGGGATGAGGAGGATGGGGTAGCGTTCCTGGTAGTGTCTGATCAATAGTAATGTATCCAAGATGAATTAGTGAGAAATAGAGGAGAGAAAAGGAAAGTAAAAATTATATATGTACGTATAGATATAGATATGTATATAGATAGATGTATTTCTCTCTCATATATAAAGCAATGAAGCAGATGGACTTTAGGCCTCTATTTTAATCTTACCTCAGTACAAGAAGCGTTTGTTCTAATAATGGGGCAATGTATGATACCTTCCTTACATGATTGCCGAATACAAAATGGGTACATTAGCAAAATGGTAAAGAAAGCTGATGGTGCCCATAATATATTAAAATATATTATGCCTGGGATCTTAAAGACTTGAAGTTGAACAAGTGGCCATCTATCAGGGAAGCAACAAGTCCACATGGAAGAAGCGCACTCCAGCCTGTGTGATCATGAGGTGTCAATGGGAATAGGTACCAGAAGTTCAAAAACAAGCAACAAAATAGATGTGAAGGAGCATAGACAAAGTGTAGACCCAAGCCCCACCTGTAAGATAATTGAACAGTCCCTCACAGAAGGACCACATGGAAGGGATGTGTGATAGTTACATAATCTGGTGTCAACTTCAGACTATTAAGAGTGAAGGGGTAGAGTTTAGCCAGTCAATCAGGGCACAGCTTGATGGCTTCTTGGGATGTGCTATGGAGATAAATAGCTCACTGGAGGTGGGACACACATACTCTCTGCTAGGCATTCCTACTGACAAGCCACATGGAGTTATGCTGATAGAACCAGAGCCCTGGAGCTGCAGGAGTCACGTTGAGACTCATGCCAGCATTGAGATCCGTCCACTGCCACTGGATCTACAAGACTTTCCACTCACTGGTCCTTGATCTTTCTGCATTCAACATTATTTCATGACTGCATGAGTCTAAAGAGGAATTTATGAACTAGTATTGGACATATGGGCCAATATTGGACTTATGGACTCGATCTGGACTGGGCCTGGATGTTTCTCAATATACAATTGATCTTTTAGATAAAGCTCTATTTTTTTAATGTCACCTTTCTTTTCTTTTTCTTTTAAATCATTTTATTGGGGGTTCATATAACTCTTAGCACAATTCCTATATACATCCATTGTGTGAAGCACATTTGTACATTTGTTGCCCTCATCATTCTCAAAATATTTGCTTTCTACTTGAGCCCTTGGTATCAGTTCCTCCTTTTCCCCTCCCTCCCCAACCCCTCCCTCATGAACTCGTGATAACGTATAAATTATTATTAATTTCTTACCATGTCTTACAATATCCGATGTCTCCCTTCACCCACTTTTTTATAGTTTGTCCCCCAGGGAGGAGGTTATATGTAAATCCTTAATTATCGGTTCCACCTTTCTACCCCATCTTCCCTCCACTCTCCCAGTGTTGCCACTCTCACCCTGGTCCTGAAGGGTTCATCTGTCCTGGATTCCCTGTGTTTCCAGTTCCTATTTGAACCAGTGTACATCCTCTGGTCTAGCCAGATTTGTAAGGTAGAACTGGGATCATGATAGTGGGGGAGAGAAAACATTTAAGAACTAGAGAAAAGTTGTATGTTTCATCCTTGCTACGCTGCACCCTGCCTGGCTTATCTCCTCCCTGTGACCCTTCTGTAAGGGGATGACCAGTTGTCTACAGATGGGATTAGGGTCCCCACTCCAAACTGCCCTTCCTTCTCAATGATATGATTTTTTGTACTTTGATGCCTGAGACCTGATCCCTTTGACACCTCATGATCACACAGGCTGGTGTGTTTCTTCCATATGGGCTTTGTTGCTTCTGAGATAGATGGCTGCTTGTTTACTTTCAAGCTATAAGACCCAAGACACTACATCTTTTGATAGCCAGGCACCATCAGCTCTCTTCATCACATTTATAAAGCTCTTTCTTATACACATATATGAGTGTCTATGAATTTGTTTCTCTAGTCAACCTGGACTAACACAGGATTATATTTCCACGTTGCAGTATAGCATTGTTGTTGAATGGTACACTGGATGGTCTATGATATGGGGGGGAAGAACTAATAATAATATTTCATATAACAACAAGGGTTTCTGGGGGCTAGGCTGGGGGAGGGCGGGGATAAAGGGGAACTGATATCAAAGAATGCAAGAAAAACCAAAATATATTGAAAGTGATTGTGGAATCAATTGTACAATCATGCTTGATCTAATAGAACTATAGATTGTTATAATATCTTTAAGAGTTCCAAATAAAATGGAAGACACAAAATCTTTGGAAAAGAATATGTATGTACCTTCAATGGATTGAAAGAACGATGGAGAAAAATGCAGGCAATCTTAAGCAAAAGTACAGATAAAATTACAGAGAACTAAAAAAATAGAAAACATTAAAAAGAGGCAAGAAAATGATGAGTGCAAGAATTGAGAAAATATTCTAAAACTGATTATGGTGATAATTGTACAACTCTTCTTGATGTGATTGCAGTATTGAATTCTCGCCTATTAGATGCCAATGAAACTGTTGGGGAAATGGGGAATAAAAAAGAGCAATTAGAAATCCAGAAAATTAATACTAAGATTTCAGAAAAAGATAAGTCATAAAAATGGCAAAGGAGTATCAATGAGTCACTGGAAATACCAATCTAAATACCAATCTGTTAGAGAAACAATCATCAAAATGTGAATAAAAAACATGAAGGAAGTCTAGAAGTCACATGGGAGAGCATCACGGAGTATTATTCTCATGCCATCAGAATTTCAGAACAGGAAGAAAGAACAAAACAAAAGGGAACACAGAAAAACTTGTCAAAGATGTGTTGGGGGAAAAATTTCCCAAATATCATGAAAAAATTAGAATATATACATGGTAGAAACCCTCGGGCTGTATAATCAAGAGATCAGCAGTTTGAAACCACTAGCTATTTCTGGAGAGAAAGATGAGGCTCTCTACCACTGTAAGGAGTTAGAGTCTCAGGAACTCACAAGGGCAGTTCTACCCTGTCCTATAAGGTTGCTATCAATTAGAGGCAACTCGATGGCAATGAGTTCGGTTTCTGAGTGTACTGACTTCAAACCAGAAAGACCTGTGGGGGAATGAGATTTCCTAATATGGCTCTTCTACCCAATACTCTCTCATTTCCACCAAATGGCTAGATGGGACTATGTAAATACGGCATTTGTAACACTAAGAGGGGGAATCAGTCCGTTTTCATTACCATCCCCTTAGCTGTATGAAGGCAGAACCATCTGTGAAGCAGCATCTATGAAGCCACTCTAGAGACAGCCCCCAGGGCTTTGAAAGAACACATTCAAGTTCTCTGTCTCAAACGGTACAGGTCTCTGAAACCAGATGCATAGGATACTGTGGTACTGAGACTCAGAGGAGCAACGCCAAGAGAGTGGGTAACATTTCCTTATCTGGCCTGAGACTATGAGACTAAGGGTCCCCGTAGATGAGATAAGAACTGGAGAGACCCTTGGCTACCACATGGCTAAGAGGCTGAGAACTAGAGAGAGACTTAACTGCTGCCTGAGGAGATCAATGACTGTGTCCTTATTGTTTGCTGATCCTGACTTGTGGTAACCTATTGACTTCCCTAACAAATTCCTTTAATTATGAGTAGAGTTTTGTGAGCGCCATGCAGCCTTTGGGATGAATTATTGAACCCAACATAAAAGTAGATAATATGGAAGAAATGGTTGGTATAAGAATAAGAAGGATGGACCAGGGAGGCGTGCCTAACCCCTGTCTCATGGCAAAAGGGAAGCCAGAGGAGGTATGATATCTCCATTTCCATTACCATTTATTGAAGACCTCAAAAGAAAAATACCAAAAATAAAAATTACTGACACTTATAATAATCAAAAGCTCCAAAACACCCTTAAGTAAGAAGCCTGAAAGAAGTGCAGGAAAAAGGAAAATTTACTTACAAAGGAAAACCAGTAAGATTAAGCTCTGATATTTTTCCGTAGAAATCATTCAGATAAGGCAATGGGTTGACAAATATAAAACCCTGAAATAAAAAATTTGCTAACTAAGAACTATATCTCCAGTAAAATTATACCTCAAGTATGGTGGCAAAAATGGGGCATTTCCAGATAAACAGAAATTATGAAAATCTGTAAAAACTGGATGATAAGAAATGGCATGGGGGAAGTATTTTATCTTCTCTGATTTCACACGGGAAGAGAATCAAAATCCACGTCAGCCTCAGCATATGAGAGAGGTCTGCTATGCCTCCCTTCTCCAATCTCCCCTAAGAATTCTGACAGCAGCAGCCAGGCCTCTCATAGCAGGCTGTATAGCTCAGGCAGCTGGACAATCCCTGCCAAGGGTCACCCAGAACTCGCAGATCATATGCATCTTCCTCGCGACGTTAACAGGTTCGGGATTGCGCATGGTCAAGACTGAGTTTTTGGTCAGCACCACCTCTTCCCAACAGACTTCTCTCTGGTCTTCAGTGTCTTAGCCACATGGTCTATTGGCTTCTGTCCTGCTTAGGCAATATTATAAAGCTCGTTTAAAGCTGTCAATAAATTCCCAAAGAGCATGCCACTCTGCCATGAGCCCCAGCCAGAATGTGTTCGGCTCTAACGCTGTGGGTCAGGGAACCTACCTTCCTTAATTAAGTGCTCCTCACTCTACTCTGCAATTTCTTCTTCATGTAGTCTAGTCTGTCAAATAATTTGCTAAGCATACAGACTGATTAAATTCAGTGAAAGGTTATACCCCTGACACACATGTTTTCTGGCTTGTTATGATTAACACAGTCAAATGCTTTTCATAGTGAATAACACACACGTACATATTTGTCTGATGTTCTCGGCTTTCAGCCAAGCTCCATCTGACATCAGCGTTGATATCTCTTGTGCCACATCCTCTTCCAAATCTGGCTTGGATTTCTGAGAGCTCCCTGTTCTACAACTGCAACTGCCATTCATTGGACTTCAGCAGCATTTTACTTGCATGTGGCATTAATGATTTTGCTTGAGGTTTCTATATTCTGTTGGGTCACTTTTAAAGAAATGGGTACAAATATGGATCTCTTCTAGTCAGTTGTCCAGACAATAAGGATTACAAAAAAGGAGGAATGGGAACAGGAATCACAGGGAGGAAATGGAATTTGAAAATTACCAGGGATGGGAGGGTAAATCACTGACTAGAAGGTAGACACATATTAATTTAGGTGAAGGGAAATGGGATAAAACAAGGAGGAGGTTAGCAAAAAATTGTAAAGGCAAAGGAAGACATGGGAGTGACACAAAAGCCAAGACAACAAGGGTAAATACTACTATAACATGTAAAAATATCTAATTTATGAGTAAATACAAAGACAGATAAGCAGGCTGAACAGAAGTCAAAGGAGAATGGGATTATACATACCAATGAATACATGGAAAGTTTTGAGAGTATCTCTACATGTGTATTTCTGTATGCAACAAATACTATGGGGCCTTTAAAAGTTTGTGGGGAAATTTAATGAAAATCTTCCATTAAAATTTTGAAGCTCTTTCTATATCCATTATAGTAGAACATAAAAGGGGAAAAGTTATGAAAGCTTATCTATGACCAAACATTAACAAATTAACTAAACAAATTAAACAAATCAATTAAAAATAGTTCATTGGTACTTGGGGATAGTTTGGGGGATGGAAGTAATGGTCAATTGTACACAAAAACAAAACTTGTGAGAGACCAGTAAAGGTACAACAGTTAGTATATCACCATATCGAACAAAGAAAAGAGAAGAAAATTAAAGATACATGGAAACAATTACCGTACATATTTGAGTATAAGCCAGGTTTTCCAGTGTATTTTATGCAGTTTTTGCGGTAAAATTAGGTGCCCTGGCTGATATTCGGGTCGGATTATACTCAATTATATATGATAGTTTAAAAAACGAATAGACCACGCTTACCTCAGACTTAACAGGCTTGAGAGCAGAAGAATTAGATGGTGACTAATTACCACTACCAACTGTTCTGAAAAGCTCACATTAGAAGGTCCAAGATAAGAGCAGACAAAAAATGTGGAACAAAACTCAATGTCATACTGGTCATCTAGAAACTGCTGGAACCCCTGAGATCATGGCTCTTGGTGACTCTTCAGGCCTGGCACTGAACTCACCCCCATGGCTGAAATTTCAGCTCAATATTAAAGAGACCTTTAAGGTAAGCAACATTAAATAGGTAGGCTTCTTTAGATTCATCACCACTTCAGGTCAAGAGAGCAGAATTTGTCTCAGAACTACGTCCAGAGGGCAAAAGGATTAAAAAAAACAGTGAAATGGTCAACAGGAATCACAAGGAGAAAATGGACTAAACTGCGTTTCCTCGTCGGGACTGCAATCCCAATATGAAACAAGTGTCTGAATTGCTTAATAGAAAATTGATTTGTTCTGTAAACCGTCACTCAATGCATAATAGAAAGTAAAGAAGCAAAACAAACAACAACAAAAACCACTGAGTATGTTAAATATTATTGAAAAAAAATTTCAGAAAATGGTCTGATTTGCATTTCTAATGTCTACTGAATTTACCCATTAAAGACACAGCACTGAAGACAAAAATACTCACCAATTCAGTTCCATTTAAGTGACAGCATATTTTGGATACTTATGTTCCCTATCATTGTACAATATGGCCTAATAAAGTTGAGCCAAAAGATTTCATTTCAGAGCAAAAGGTTCAGCCATAAACTTGTGTTTCCTGGCTGAACAGAACCATTCCAGACGCAAGCATAAATTCTGCTAGCGTTAGGTATCAGGAGGACTGGGAAGCCAAGTGGCTTATTTGTGAGCCAGGTATCAAAGGCAGAGGCGCCACTTTATTGTGTATTCATTGTTATCCAGACAATCTCTTGCCAGTTAGAGAGTATTTTCACAAGAAGTTAGAAATTACCTAAAAAATTCTCCTCTGTGGCATCCTGGGGTGTATTTTGGGTCTCATCAAAAAGACATTTGGTTCAGAGATTGAAAATAGGCAGCCCTATAAATTCTTGAGGTATTTAGCTGGGCTTAGCAGTTTCCTTGTCAGCTGGGCCCGTGATGCTGAGTGTACACTGAACATAGCAACAGTACAACGAAGCACCTAAAGACATTCAGGCCCCCTATGTTCAAGTCTCAGTCTCACCAAGGTCTCTCGGGCCACCACACACAAGCACGTCCTCCCACCTATAAAAGGGAGCAATCATAGTACCTATGGTACTTTATAGAGATGCTGGGCAGGTGAAATGAGTGATGCACTTAGATAGCATGAAAACCAGGTACCCAGTCAACTCTGACTCATGAGGATCTCATGCATGTCGGAGTAGAACTATTGTGGTCAGTGGCTAAATTTTCAGAACCAGATCAATAAACCTTAAACCTCCAACCTTTTGGTTAACAACTGAGTGTGTTCATTGTTTGCACCATCCTGTGCCGACACAATGACTGGCACAAAGCAAATGTTTGCTGAATACTCCAATCATACTAAACTATCGTATATAATGAGTGTGTACCTTGTCTCAAGAAAACAAATTCTCTGCCATTGAGTCAATGCTGACTCATAGCTATCCCCTGTGGGTTTCTGAGACTAGAACTGTTTAAGGGAGTAGAAAGTCCAGTCTTCCTCCAGTGGAGCTGCTGGTGGTTTCGAACTGCCGACTATGCAGATCACAGCCAAAGTAATGAATGATAAGGATGATGATGAAGATAATAGTGATGATGAAGATATAGCTACTATAAAGACAGAGAAACTTAGGTCAATTTGCTGTTGGATTGTGATTCATGGCTTCCAACTGCATTGCTACAACTAGAGAAGACTGGACATCCTCCATCAATGCTCCTCTGGAATGAGGAGAATACTAAGCTGCTTGAAGGTGTGTCCTACATGAAAGCAGTATCCCTGGTAGGCATGTCCTCAATCTGCATGGCCTTGCCCAAGCTAGCCTGACCCAGAATAGATGTGGTGATTAGGAAGAAGTTAGTTTTCTGGACAAAATGATGTCCTCCCAAAGTTGAAGCATCTTTAAGGTGATCAAAAATATGACCTATCCTAGTGTTCATGGACTTTAAAAACGAGCTCCAGGTCAGCGAGAAACTCGGATCTCACCTGAATCAGTTCCTCCTGAGTCCTAGACTTTACCTTGCATCCTCAGTTCAGGATATTCTACACTCAACCAGCTTTGTCTTCCTAGTAACTGACTTTGCTGCTTATTTCCACTGATTTTGAACCACTGTTTGGCAAATTCTTGATTCACCAGGCTGGCATACTCATGAAATAGTGGTGGTTCAAACAAGAATTCTTAAAATCCTTCTTCAATTCTTATTTGGGGGATGAGATTGAACAGTAGATAGGATGATAAAAGAATAAAATCACAGCCCAAGTCTCTATTGCCCCAGCAAATCATTCTTATCTCCAAATTTGCATGCTCACCTCAGCAAATCAAAAGCTTTGTAGTTAAGTGCACCCATTCTCATTAGAAGGCAAGATTGAAAAAAATCATCCTTTTTTTTCTGACCATACTATTCAGATGAAAGGAACTCAACCACGTATCCAGAATAACTTACCATGTTTTCCTACTTCATTACTCTTGAGCAGATTTCTGAGAACTTAAGTTTCTCTTGTTACATTACTAGGACATAAAGGATCCCCTGGGTGGTGTAGTGGTTATGTGTTGGGCGGCAATCCGTAAAGTAAGCAGTTGCAAACTGCCAGTGACTCTGCAGGAGAAAGACAGAGATTCTCCTCCTGTGAAGAGTTAGACAAGTAGAAACTCACAGGGAGCAGGTCTACCTTATCCTCTAGGGTCACTAGAAGTAGGCATCAACTCAATGGCATTGAGTTTGGTTAGTTAGTGTAAATGGTTACTGTGTTTTGCTCATCTGATAACCAAAAAGGTTGCAAGTCCCCGTCAACCTAAAAGTGTCATGGAAAAAAGACTTGATCTAATTGGGGAAAAAAAGAAAAAGCCATTGCAAATCTTGAGGAGCACAGTTCAACCCAAGTAGTCGTCATGGAAATGTCAGTAGGTGAATTATTTTTAAAATAGGTTAGTCCTCCCATAAAGAGTCTGGGCTGGCATAATGAGTTACATATTGAGATTCTAACCACAAAGTGAGCAATTTGAATGCATCAGCCCCTCCTTGGAGAAAAGATGAGGCTCTCTACTTCCATCAAGATTGAATGTTTCAGAAACCCAAAGGGATCATTCTACTCAGAAAGTTGCTAGGCAACTGAATCTACTCAATAGCAGTGATTTCTTTGGAGTTGATTCTAAATATGGATGGACTTTTGGATTCACACTTAATTCTAGTCCCAATGTATAAACAATTAATTCCTAAAACATGGCTCTACTTGATGCTAGCCCTCATGAGGAGATCACTGAAGATATGGGTGCTTTAACAAAATATAGTGAAGAAACCAGATGATTCTGGCTATCAGAAAAAAATAGCATCTGGGTTCTTAAAGACTTGTCTTAAAATAAACAGCCATCTAAGTGAGGCATCAACTAAGCCTGCATGGCAAAATATATATATATATACCAGCTCGTGTGATGCAAGATTTGTAATTAATAAAATCCAGATGTGGAGGAAAGAATGGGATCAGAGCTTAAATTATGAACACTCAGCTTTTAGAAGGCTATGGATAAGAGTGGAACATCAGAATCCATTCATAGGGTCGCCCCCTGGATTAACCTCCAGTGAGTCCCCTCTGACCATAGGCTAGGGATGTGAACACCCTAACTCTCAGAGAGCACTGTGAAGTCTATTACGGCAGATGCAGTTAGGTTAAAATGTAACATCTTTTAATTTTCCTTTCCCCACCTCCTCCACCATTGTCTACCATGTGCATCCCTGGTTTTGGTCTGGTATCTGCCATACTACACAGTCTTCACCCCACACCAACCTGTGTGATCACGTGGTCCCAAAGGGATCAGTTATCAGGCATCAAAGAACAAAAAAGTCATATCATTGGCTGCACACCTCCATGATACGATCGCCGAAGACAAACGGGTGCATAAGCAAATGTGGCGAAGAAAGCTGATGGTGCCCGGCTATCGAAAGAGATCGTGTCTGAGGTCTTAAAGGCATGAAGGTGAACAAGCAGCCATCTAGCTCAGAAGCAATAAAGCCCACATGGAAGAAGCACACCAGCTGGTGCGATCACAAGGTGCCAAAGGGACCAGGTATAAGGCATCATGCAAAAAAAAAAAAAAAGAATATGTGTGTGTGTGTGTGTGTGTGTGTGTGTGTATACCATAGTGAATGAAGGGGGAAGTGTATAGTGGAGACCTGAGGCCCAAGTGTCGACCACTGGAGATCCCCTCACAGAGGGGTTTAGGAGAGGAGACAGGTCAGTCAGGGTGCGATGTAGTACCGATGAAGAACACAGCTTTCCCCCAGATCCTGGATGCTTCCTCCCCCCAACTACCATGATCTGAATTCTATCTTGCAGGACTGGATAGGGCAGAGATTGTACACTGGTGCATATGGGAGCTGGAGGCACAGGGAATCCAGGGTGGACGAGACCTTCAGGACCAGGGGTCTGAGGGGCGAGGCTGGAAGAGTGGAGGGTGAGTGGGTTGGAAAGGGGGAACTGATTAAAAGGATCCACATGTGACCTCCTCCCTGGGAGATGGACAGTAGAGAAGGGGGGAAGGGAGACTCCGGATAGGGCAAGATATGACAAAATAACAATCTGTGGATTATCAAGGGCTCATGAGGGAGGGGGGAGCGGGGAGGAAGGGGAAAAAATAGAGGACCTGATGCAGAGGGCTTAAGTGGAGAGCAAATGTTTTGAGAGTGATTAGGGCAAAGAATGTACGGATGTGCTTTATACAGTTGATGTATGTACATGTGTGGATTGTGATAAGAGTTGTATGAGCCCCTAATAAAATGTTTAAAAAAAAAAAAGAATCAAGGTAAAAAAAATGGAACATCTTATAAATTGCTCTCCCTCTTAACTCATTTTAAATTTGTTTCAGTCTTTAACATTCTTTGGTTTCTTGTCCATTCACAATTTTCTATGTTTTGTTTTATTTTGCTGTTATTTTTGTTTGTTTCAGTTTGGCATGAGTTCGTATATGAAATCTAGGATGAGTAAACCGATAGAGATAGAACGCAATCAATAATCTCCTAGGGGCACGCCTGGCAGAGGAGGCTGGGGGAAAGGAGGAGTGAGTACAAGAAGCAAATGTTCTTAAATTGATTGTGGTGATGTTTGTACAAGTCTTCTTAATATGATTGAACTTAATACTGAATTACATGATATGTAAATTATATGCCAATAAAACTATTTTAATGGCAGAAAAAAATGCAAATGCATATGGGAAAAGATTGAGGATCGTAGACTGAAAGGATTTGTGATTCTCTATGGCAGTAGCAGCAGAGGGTTCCCTCAGCCACCACATTCATGTGTCCCATGACCAATCTCAAGGGGATAATACATTTCAGTGTGTTGAGTAGGACTCAGGAGATTCCCATGCCCATGATTTCTCTTAAGATAAGACATTCCAGCAAATATTGCTCCCTTCTCCATCACTCCACTACAAGCTCAGACCTGAGCAAGGCCGCACATTCTAGTGGTTTTTAAGGAAAGGGAAGGGGAAGAAGTCAGTGGAAACTCCACTTACTTCAGAGAATACGGAAAAGCTAGACAGATGCACAAAGCTTTCAGTGAAGATAAAATCATCTAGAAAGGTTGGGAAGTTAGGGAAAACTAGTGTCATTTAAGCTAATTAACAATGCTGCTGTCCAGGAAAATGTATTCAGGCAGAAAATTCTGCGATGTATCTCTCAACGAAAAATTTCACGGGCCTTCAGCAATATCAGTCACTCACAAACAGGGATAACATTATGCCACCTTAAAGGATGATTTTACATGAGGCTCATCCCTATGTCATGTCCCATCAGGGTTCATATCCTCACTCATTCTTCAGTTTTGTCATAAATAGAAACCAAAATAGTATCACTTAGCCTCTTAGAAGGAAAAAAATTGGAATTTACACACTAAGAATTAGATTATTTCATGCATGAGAACCTTCCAAAAATCCAACAAGAACTTAAAAAATTTAAAGAGTTCAATATGAAGCTTATTTACAAGTCTAAAATAGTATAGTAAGTCATGTGGTTCTTACAAGCATCCATTGGCCTATTCCCACTCACTGCCACTGCAGAGACACACAAATACCTTCAGGCTTCCCAAAGGAGGAGAATGAAGGGAGATATGAAAGATAATTTGGGTAGTCCATAGTATGTCTGGATATGGAAACAACATTCAAGATTTTTCAATGAGCAAGTGTAATATATCAGGCATTCCTTCCTTTTTATTGTTTTTTTCCTGCTTGTGTATTCACAGCAAAGGTTAAAAAATACCCAACCCCTAAAGAGGTAGTTTTCTCACTCAAATTTTAGTTGAAACAAACCAACAAAGCATCAGCAGACATTTCTTTAAAAAAAAATGATACTCCTTTGGCCACACTCTAGATAACAAAGGAGAAATTGAGTGAATCCAATTTTAAAAATAATGCTATAGATGGACTTTGGACCTCTGCTTTAATCTTATCTCAGGACAAGAAGAGTTTGTTCTAATAATGTGGCAATGTATGATACTAACCTTCCCAACATGATTGCTAAAGACAAAATGGGTGCATAAGCAAATGTAGTGAAGCAAGCTGATGGTGCCCAGCTATTAAGATACAGTATCTGGGGTCTTAAAGGCTTATGGTTAAACAAGGGGTTATTTATCAGGGAAGCAACAAAGCCAACATGGAAGAAACACACCAGCCTGTGTGACCATAAGGTGTCAATGGGAATAGGTATAAAAATTTCAAACCCAAGTAATCAAATTGATGTGAAGAATCATAGACAAAGTGGAGACTGAAAATCCACCTGTAAGATAAGTGGACAGTCCCTCACAGAAGGGTCACATGGAAGGGATCCAGGGTGTAGTATAGCACTGGTGAAACACATAACTATCCTCTAGTTCTTCAATATTTTCTCCCCTTACTCTTAAGGTTTTGCCTCATTAATCTTGTTAGACCTATGTATGTTCATTTGTATAATTAAGACCATTCGATACATGAGATCCAAGATAGACAAAGCCTTCAGAAATCATAATAGGAGTAATGATTTCCTGAGCGTATGGGGAGAGGTGCGGGGGGAGATGGGAAAATGGGGAATCGATAGCAATGATGACTGTATAACCCTACTCAACGGGAACAGAATTGTAGGGGAACAGATACATTGGATGGTGTAAGATATGGCAATAATAACAATATATAATATAATAAGGGTTCCTGGGGAGGGGGTTAAATGGGAGCTCTCTATAAAATGATTTTTAAAGTAATGCTATAAATATGGAGCCACAGCATAAACAGACTTCAGTGGGCTGACTAACACCAAGGAGTTTTGGGAAGTCAAGATCAATGGGTGCAGAGTTGCATTTTGCATCTCAGTGGTACAAGTACCCTACATACTGAAAATATGAGATCCAGGAGATGAAGTGATATCTTTCACAATATATGTCAATTAATGTCATCCGTTTGCCATTCTACTTCCCATCTCATAGTGCACACATAGGACAGTGTCCAAGAAGAACACTTACTGTGTCACTCTTGTCACTGTGATGTGTATGTGCTAGTTAATGATACAAACTGCAACTGCTATACCCAATTGAAAGGTTTTATTGCATGCCATTTTTCAGGATGTTGAATGGATGCCCAAATTGATTGCAGCACATTTTAATAATGTCCCAAAGTTTCTCTAAATCATCCAAATGAGTTGGTAGCTGAAAATAATTACTTCACATTGTTCTACTAGGAGAGGTGCAGGCGATCATTGGCCTACAGCTTGCTAACTGTGTTATCCATGGCACCTGATGCAAAGGTAAATTATCTCAGACCCACCTCAAAGAAATGACCACTGAATGTGCTACAGGGCATGATGATGCTGACATTGCCTTAGTGGCGATAGTCTCCATTATCTCACTATATGGACAAACACAGAGTAAGACTTCTAGGGAGATATTTGGGTTTCTAATTCTGAATAAGAAGATGTGGTGATCTGCTTCCAAAAAGATCACAGCCGAGAAAACCCGATTACGTGGTTCTGCTGTCTCATGGGGTCACTGTGAGTCAGAATTTATTCAACAGCACCAAACAATAAGCACAAGCCACCGTCTCTCCTCTGCTGACAGCAGCTATAAACCCTAGGAAAAACAACAGAAACAATAAGATGACAGGTTTTCTCCTAAGGTCATTAAAATGTGTATATTTATTGTCTAATGAGGTTTCCAATGTATATAGATAGAATAAATGACAAGCACAACACAAAATGGGGCGAGCAGAAACCTAGAGGAAAAAAAGACAGTAGGTGGGTTGGGGAAGAAGATCAAAATTGGAATACTGCCAAGCCAGCAGTGCGTTTACCATGTCTTTCACCTTCGGGAATCCCTTGGCCTGGCTGAAGTTCAGCCCCAAACATACAGGTGGGCACTAAGACACAGGCATAGAGAACACTGGCGAAGGTAGGAACAGAAAAAAGGATTTCCTAACATTCAGAGAGAATATATAATAATTCTGTGCCCTCTAATCTTATTGTTATTATTCTTGCACGTGCTCTCCCAAGCAATCTAGTTGTGGAGGAAGCACTGAGGGCAATGGGAATTATAAGGAGACTAAAATTCTGAGGGAAGGGGATCTTTCTTCTCTGGTCAGACAGAGGTTCCACAAGGGTGAGGTCAAGTCACATTTACTTTTCTCTCTCTCTCTGTCATCTCCCTGTAATGCAAAGCAGAAGGACCAAAGCCCCAATCTCCTGGCCAGAGAAACAAAAGGGTGGGTGCTAGTGAACCTGAAAATCTGGGGAGAAACAGAGAAAGAAAAGTTTAGAAAGTAACGACCTAAATTGTTTATGACATCTTGATTTTACTCTGAGGCTAGAACTAACCCTCATAGTATATACTCACTTTGATAGCTACAATACTAATCATTGCTGAAGTCTGAAGTTGCTCTGAGACAGATCCAAGTAGTATTACCACAACCTTGAGGACTCAGCTGACACTGGAGTCACAACTACAGAAACCTGTGGCCTAAAATAAATCAGAGAAACTGTATGCTAAAACAAAATCACCAACATGCTGCATGAGACTGAAACAGTAACCAGAGTTTCGTAATAAAATAATTCAATTAATTCTACTTGATAGTAGAATAAATTACTCTAAATATGAAGATTCAGGAAAATCTCAACTTCTATTGGTAAAAACAACCAGCAGGTATCAAGGCTTAGATGGTACAGTTGTTGAAATTATCTGACAAACACATTCAAGAAGTGTGTTATTCTGGGTACTTGAGAGAAACAAATCCACAGAAACTCATGCATAAGAGAGAGTTTTATATAAAGGTTAAGTGTGCATCAAGAAAACGTACAGTTCCTCAGGAAAATGTGAATGTGCCGTGTTTTGTTTTCAATACTGTATGAAAACAGGAAAAAAAAAATTAGAAAAAGCAGCTCATTAAAAAAAAAGAAAGAAAACGTGCCAACCCAGTGCTGTCCAAGCCCACAATTCCAACATTAACTCATTAATCCATGTCCAACACCAATCCACAAAGTCCTACTCCATCTCACAAAACAGACGCAATAATCCCAACTGCAGGAAGATAGCCTAGTCAGTGAATGTGTAAACATCTCAGCACTGGCAGGGGTCTCCACACAGCTGCTCCAGCACCCAGGGGTAGCTCCATGCAGCTTCTCCTGGGGGGTGTCTTGCAGGAAGTGAGGCAGGGAACTGGCTAAGGCAGCTGCACCCTAGTCCGATCACCAGAAAGCAAGAGACCCGAGAACTAGAAAGGCGAGGCTCACTGAGCCATTTATCTCTCTGCCCTTCAATTAAACCACAAGTGTTTACCGGCCAGGTTGGCACAATAAACTAACTACCTAAAGAAGCTATGGTAAAAATTCTCCAGCAACTAAGGATAAACCCTGTGATGGAGCTCAAGAAAAGCAGATGTTTGGCATAAGGAAAGCTTCAGACAAAGATGCAGATCAGAGTCCATTTGTACCTTTTTCTCTGTTTACAGCTCAGTCTGAGCTAACCTTCCAAAGTCAGCTAGCCAGCGTACCTCAGAAAACCTGCAGGCTCCTGCCCACCCCTTCCTCTCATAGTGAGCCCTCAGGAAGGGGGTTACCATATGTACTCGAGGACAAGCCGAATCTTTCAGCACGTTTTTAATGCAGTTTTTGTAGTAAAATTAAGTACCTTGGCTGATATTTGGGTCGACTTATACTCGAGTATGTATGGTAATATAGAATGACTCTTGAAATACACAAAGATTGAGTTATTAAAGCATAGATTGATAAATGTTAACCAATCAGTTTTTTTCCTTATGTTTTTGAATTCTATGTATTCAAGCTCTTTTAAAAGTTCCTTTCCCAGTCAAGCTTTGGTGACTCCTCAGAAAGTGCTGCCTTCAGAGGCAGTGGATTATTTAAAGTCTCCAACTCCCACCTAATGACCCTTCCCTTCCAGGGTCTGGTAAGAAGGTGGAGAGCTACAGAGAGGATTCTCTGTGAGCGACTGTCTATTAGGATTCCCAGGAATGCCATCCTGCTGTGTATTAAATGATTCCTCTGAGAATCAGAAGGAGGTGATCTCATTACCAGGAAGAGCCAGGAGTGGAGCATGTCCTCTGAACCTGAGATCCCTGCACATAGCCCCCTGGGTCCTAACATCAGCCGTACCATCAGAGGAGCAGCAGCAGTGCCAAGACTCAGAGCATGGAAGAGAGGGATGGACTCCCAGCGTGCGGAGCAGGTTAAAATGAGTGCCTCTGTGCACAGGCTGGCATGCATAGCGGTGGCCTCTGGACACGTGTTGAGGGAAGCTGGGCTTGCTGAGCAGTAGAAGTGGAGCTGAGTGCCTTTGCGCTGAAGTTTACTGGACCCGGTGCCTCTGGGCTCTTGATTCGGGGAGCAGTCTTGCTGACCCATAGAGTTTTTTTCAATTGAGGCTTACAGCAGAATGGCATGCCCTTTGGGGCATTGATTAGCAGACCTGAAACGGTGTAAGCCATCTGGTAAACAACTGCCCTGAGCATTTCTCACGGGCATTACAATTTATTAACTTCCTTCATAGATCTTTTCCGGGTGAAATTTGTGAGTTTCTGCACATCAATTGCAATGGATATTGGGACTCCAAGAAGTACAATAATTACTGCCATGAAGTCAGTGCCAACTCATACTGACCCTATAGGGCAGGGTATAAGTAACTGGCCTCATGAGTTTTCAAGACAAACTCTTTATGGGAGTTAAAAAGTCTCCATTTTTCTTCCAAGGAGCAGGTGGTGGTTTGAAACTGCAGGTCTCTGGTTCGCAGCCCACCTGGTAACCACGACACCAACAGAGCTCCTAACCTCCCTGGCGGTAACCCCAAGTGTGACTCAGGGGACATGTTCACCGTGTATTAAAGTTTACCATACCTGGAATGTCTGCTAGAGAGGTTAAAATGAGTCATTTCTTAAAAATTACAGGCCTACAATAGAAAACAACAAATTTTATGCAAAACAATATACCCCTTTGGGTACAAAATTGCTGACATAATTAGACTGCCAGGGAGGTAAAAGAAGTAAAACAGAGAACATTAATTGAGGCATCTTACTGCTCAAGCTGGATTATTTTGTTCCTTCAAGTTAGCACCCTATCAGTTGATCTTCTTTTTGATCCATTTACATTTGTTCTATTTTCTAATATTTTCTGATTTCTTTTAAATTAAGGTTTTCATTTGTTTTTCTTTGTTAATCTTTAATTTTAACAGAAGTTCCAGTTTGCCCTTTGGCAATACCCTTATGAAGAATTGAAAGATAGGGGGCCTCAATAAGGAAACAGGAAAATTTTAAAATTCTAGAATTGAAAATTATGATAACTGAAATAGAACACTCACGGGATAGCCTCACTAGCAGGAGGAAAACAAGGGAGGGTTTTGATGGGGTGTGGATGCAAACCGCACAGGGTTTCTGAGAGACAACACTTTGATGACCACCAGCTTACTGAACCTCAGCAGGATAAACTCAAAGGAATTATGTCCACATACATGGGAGTCACATCAGACAACTAAAACTATAAAGGAAAACGATGGGGGCAAGACTAAAGTGAAAAAAAGTCTTTTTCAAGGACTCAAATCAAGGTGTTCAGCAGTCTGCACAGGTATGAGCACATGCACGCGTTCACACACATGCACGCCCCTTTCAAGAACAAAGGTGAAATAAAAGGATTCTCAAGTGAAGAGCGCAGAAGTATTCATAGGCAGCTGACTTGCTCCCAGAGGATAACCGCTGAAAGAAGTTCCTCATAGAGACCCGAAATAATGATCTCGGGAGGAAAGCTAGAACACAGATCTCTAAATGATCTCTAGAGGAAAGCTGGAACACGGGAATGGAAAGAGAACAACAGAAATAATACTGTATAAATAATATCATGATAAGTGTAAAAGTTTATAATTCTCTTAAGTTCTTTAAAATAGGTTATAAGCTAAACGGATAGCATTGTCTAGTTTACACTTAGAGTCTAGAGAAAGAACCAATCTTACCAATACCTTGACTATAGAACAATGCAACTGATTTCCATCTCCTAGGTTCCAGGAAAGAGAGAGAAAAAAAAGAGGAGGGGGCTGCGAAATTCCTTTACGTTATTAAGTCTGTGGTAATTTATTATAGCAGTCAATAGAAACAAATAATATATTTTTGTTCTCTTAAATATTTTAGAGAAAAATCTTCAAAATTAAACTTTTATCCAGAAAACAAACAAACAAACAACAGTATTAAGAAAATGAGAAAATAAGCTACAGAGTGAGGAACATATTTGCAAATACCAAACCACATGTTCAACAACGAGTTTCTGTGCAGAACATATAAAGAATTGTCGAACAATAACATTAAAACAAACCAATTTAAAATGGGTCAAAAATGATCAAACTATGCCATCCACACCACTAGCCATTTGGCAATGCATAGCAAAAACACACTAAGATACCACTACTCCTTCAGTCTCAAAATGCATTGCTATTGAGTCCATTCCAATTCACATCGGTCCTCCTGGTTATTGTAGAATCAATTGCCCCTTTGACTTTCAGAAACTGTACATCTTTAAGGAAGGAGAAAGCCTCATATTTCTCCCACAGAACCTGGTGGGTTTGCGCCGATGCCAGGGATCCTTTAGAAGGACTAAAGTAAGAATGCTGACACTTCTAAGTGCTGACAAGGATACAAAGCAACACTCTTGTACATTACAGCGAAAAACTTCTAGCAGTTGTTTAAACAATATTAAACATATGTGTATCCTACAATGCAGCGATAAAACCTTTAGGTATTTACCCTAGAGTAATCATCACTTATACAGAAAGAAACTTCTACCCAAATATTTTATGTTGTATTCAGAGTCACACAACAGATGAAGTAACCCAAGGATAGACAATGGATAAACAAACTGCAGCAAGTCATAAATGCCACACTGTTCAGCCGTAGAAAGCAATAGAAAATTAATATAGGCATCAATCTGAATTAATCACTAAGGGAATTTTCTGGATGAAAAAAGGAATCTGAAAAGTCTATATTTTGTATGATCATATTTCCATGATATTCTCAGAAAGAATGAAAAAAAAAGGTGACAAAGTACAAATCAGTGGTTGCCAGCAGTTCCAGTGAAGGTATGAGTAAAAGGGATAACACTGGGGTGCTTATGGAATGATGTAACTGCTCTGTATTCTGAGTATGGTATGTGGCTGTGAAACTCTAAAATGTGTAAATGTGTATAGAATTGTACATATAAAATTATATTTACTGGTGATGTAGTGGTTACGAGTTAGGCTACGATCCACAAGGTGGGCAGTTCAAAACCACCAGCCACTTTGTGGAACAAAGACGAGGTTTTTTTTACTCCCATAAACAATTATAGTATTGGAAACCCACAGGGGGATCACTATGAGTCAACACCACCAACTAAAAAGCAGTGAATGTGGTAGGTACATTATTATTTTGGGAGAAAATTGGGGCTTTCTAGTTCTGTAGAGAGTTGAGTGTCAGAAACCCACAGGGGCAATTCTACCTTGTCCTATAGGGTCGCGTTGAGTTGGAATCAAGTCAATGGCAGTGAGTGTGTTAAATATGTTAGCTCAAAGAATCAAATTAAAGTTGGAGATATTTAAACAATTATCATTGTGAATGTTAGTGGGACTGCATACAGTAAGCACTTCTTATACTAGAAAACAGCCATATCACTTAATAAACTCAACTGGATTTTTCTACCATCCTTGAGAATTTATCAATCCAGACTCATTTTTGTTGGAGTTATTTGAATACTTTTATTATGATCCGAAAGAGCCTGTGAGAATTAGCTATACTTTGCCACCTCCCTAGAAATTGTCCTTTCTTCCCTTTATTAATATTATTTATCCATCCTGGAAATGTCTCCCTCTTTATTGCTGTCTTCCTCTGCGCTGAAGTCCATTACAAAATCTTTAATTTACTCATCCCTTCCTTCAGATGGAATATAAACACTATTTGGTTTTGCAGTCAAACTAAGCTTTTTATGAACTTAGGGGTTTTTGCATTGCAATGCACTGCCTTAGGCAAATTTTGAGGACTAAAGTATGCCCGAACCAAGCCATAGTATTTTCAATTGTCTCATATGTACGTTAGAGTAGGACAGCTGAATAAGGAAGACAGAAGAATCAAGGTGTTTGTACTGTGGTGCTGGGGAAGAACATTGAAAGAACCATGGACTGCCAAAAGAACAAATAAATCTATCTTAGAATAAGTACAGCCAGAGGGCTCTAGCCAGAGGCAAGGAAGGTGAGACTTCATCTTACATATTTTGGACATGTTGTTTGGAGAGACCAGTCCCTGGAGAAGGGCATCATGCTCGGTAAAGTAGAGGGGCAGCTAAAAGGAGGAAGGTCCCCAGGGAGATTCATTGACACAGTGGCTACAACAATGTAGCAGTGGCTACAACAATGAGGTCAAGCATAGGAACAAGTGTGAGGATGACACAGGATTGAACTGTTTCCTTCTGTTGTGCATCCGGTTGGTTGCTATGGGTCAAAATTGATGGCACCAAACCATAACAAAATGTTTTGGCCCTATTAAGTGTCTTCTCCCTCTTCGCCTAGTTGTAGCACTTGGCTTGAGCAGCAAGCTCTCCTATGACCAAGGTCCTATGGTTGAGAGAAGACAGCACTTCCAGGCTCTCCTTCAGACTGTTTGACCTGACACTACAGAGGGACAGGACCACAAGACATGTACTCCAATTTTCAAAATATATCTTAACTTTTGTTTCAGTTAGCTTGGCATGGTTGAGAGAAAAACGAGGATACCACTTTCACAAATTCTGAAAAGTGATTTCTGTTCTTCTTAGAAGCTATTGATATGTTTATATTAGAGCTATTTCTCTAGAACATGTAGAAGTAGTGAAAGAACGAAACTAAGAAGCCAGTGATCTGGTGGTGTTTGGGGCAGGGATCAGCCCTTCCCCAACCACTTATACAAGCAGAAGTCACTTCCTGATTCCCTCTCTCAAATGAACCAGTGAAATGGGTATTAGACCTTCCTTCTTTATTGGCAAGGAAGGATCAGAGATGCTAGCAACTTTGTAGTAAGCACTTTTTCTAAATTATGTTCAACAAACGCTTTTTTTATCCACTCAAATAATTACAAGAAAATATAAGTTATGTAAACATTAAAGTGCAATTTAGGCTCTACGTTTCGACTCTAATGTTTAAGTGCCTGCTACAATCCCTGCTAGATCAAATCGATGGTGATTCTTTCTCTCAGGTGTGGAGAATGGCTGCCTCAAAGTTCTTGGTTCCTCGCCATTGTCTTGAGTATGTTTGGTTCATTTTGGGTAGGGGCAACTAACTGATTTAAGAAAGGATTCAGATTTTATTCCTGTTTATCTATCAAGTTTTGTTTTGGGGTCTTTTGTTTGTTTGTTTTTGAGATTTGCACTTGAAAACGTTACAGTTTTAACACTGTACTCATTAAATCTAAGTTAAAAAGTTGGAGAAAAGGGAAAGTCAAATGTAATCACCCTATGAATGGACAGATGGAATTGAAATGAACACAGTTAATCAAAGGCCAACAAACTGAAAGAGTTCCTTTTGATGTTTGACCAGAGGCTTGGTCAAGAAGCTGTTATTTCACATAGTGACAATTTCCTGCCAGCTGATAAGGGTAAGATGGCAGCTTTTCCTGGGGTTCCTCCCCTCAATTCCCGGTGGTTGCCGTTTTTATGCTCTGCCCTCCTGGGTATGAGATTCTATTTCTGCTATGTAATCTTTCTTTGCTGCCAAGAGTTGAATAAAAGAATCCACATGTGATTACAGCTATAAAACCAAAAGGAAAATATTAGATGAAAATAAAGCATTTTGGGGTTTCTAAGTTTGTTTTACCTTCAATGCTAGACAGACAGTTTACACAAATCATTTTGCTGCAAAGTAAAGAATAATGAGTTAAATGTGTTCCCTGTCGCCATTAATCACGTGAGTGTGCCTTTGATTGACCAAATACATAAGACGCATGGAAATGCATTTCTAATCGTGTTCAGGGGAAATGGGGGAAAAGTGGAGAGAATGGGAAGGGAAGTTTCAAAATTTTTTATTTTATTCAGAAGTTTCATTGACATTTTCTGGTAACCTTCTAACATGCAATATGGGCTTCTCTCTCCTAATAATATTTGCCTTGAGACTTTGTAAAGGTCTGAGAACACTTTAATTCAATGTTCCAGAAATTGCCGGTGCCATCGGGGAATGGAGTCCCTATTAATAGTCCCTGCATTGCTTCTCTGTTTATTTGAAACATTTTCCATGAAGTTGCCCTACTTCCAGGTGGGGGTTAGTGGTCTTGGGAAAAATGAGTGACATTCGGAGGACTGGAACCTTATATCTACACCTCTGAGATCTAATAAAAATCAAGTAGAAGATAAGGGGGCTGCACAGGGACATGATCCAAATGAGAAACTGAGGTTTAGCAAATTCATTTCCATTCTTGAGAGCTTATTTTGATTTGTGAATTTAAACAACACACTGACTGGATTTTCTGGCACTGGGATGGTTTATAACCAAACTTAACCAGCCTCTAAGCAGTCCTGGCCAAGGATCCCAAGGCTTCGCATGTCGAGTTTCTACACTGAGACAAAGGATTGTAATTTGGCAAGGGGGCCGCGTACAGTAGCAAAAGAAAACATTGTCAGTACCCAAATCATGCCAAATTCTCAGTGCCTCCTGGTCTTGGCCCCGCCCAGCTGTCTCTAATAAAGGATGGCTAGTCAGGGCTGAGACCAATTTCTTCATTCATTTATTCAACTGGTGTGTTAAGTTGGGGGTCTCTAGACTAGAGAAACAAAGCCAATGTCACGTGTATATGTGGTATGTAAAAAGGGATTTATATCCAGAAATGGCTTACAGAATTGTGAAAATTAAGCCCAGTCTAGTTCAAGCCAGGCTTCTCCTTATTCACGGAAGCGAATGAACAAGAAGCAAGATGATGAAGAAGAGAAAGCATAGACAAAGGTGATGTATGCAGAGGTCAAATGTCAACCAAGTGAATCCACTGTTGCTTGTCCACTGAAGGCTTTTAGGACTAGTGGGGGAAGGGGAGGGCACAGCAGGAGATGGGGAGCCAGAAATGAAGCAGAGACAGCAGGGACCCCAAACTGTCAAATGTACGGGTCTGAAATTGGGTGAATCTACTGTGGAAACAACTGACAGGAAACTTCCATTGTTTGTGAAAATAGCGTCCAGCAACAAATTCCATATACGTAAATAATTCAAGTATCATGATATGGAGTTAACCTACCTTGGTCCAATATCCCGTTCTCAATAGTGCTTTAAAAGATTAGTACCAGGGTCTAATCAATGACAATATTAGTGGAAGATCTTTATCCCCCAGAGAAAGGATTGATAAAGCTTTCTACCATAAATTAACCAGGAGGTTTTGAAAGGGAGTCAAAGACATGTCAAGAAAACATAGATGGGTTTTGATCTCACACTGAATACTAGTTCAAATTTAAGAACAATTACTTCTTACATCATGGCCCTGCTTGATACCCTCAGGAAGGAAACACAGAAGATACAGTGCAAAGTGTGGTGAAGAAGTTAGATGGTGCCCAGTTATAAGATAAAATAGCATCTGGGGTCTTAAAGGTCTTATCTATACAAGCAACCATTTAAGGGAGATTTCAAATAAATCCACATGTGTGTGGCAGTTACATAATCCACTGTTAACTTGAGGAAGGGGTGGAGTCTAGTCTGTCAATCAGGTCGTAGCTTGATGACCTCATTTGGAGGCATGAAGGAGATAAATAGCTCACTGGAGGACTGCCACGGGCTCTCTGCTTCATGTTCCTAAGGACAACCCACATGCAGCTATGCTGATGGAGCCAGAGCCCTAGAGCTGGAACTGCCATGTGGAGACCGATGCCATAACTGAGATGCTTCTGCCACCACTGGATCCACAAGACCTTCCACCCATTGGCCTGTGACCTCCCTGCATTTGGCAGCATTGCATGGCAGTGTGATTCTAAGGAGGAATTTTGGTACTAGTATCAATATATGAAGTAATATCGGACTTAAGACTTGATCTGGGCTGGGATGTTTTCCTAATGTACAATTGCTCTTTGATATAAAGTTCTCTATTACACACATAAGAGTGTCTCTGGATTTCTTTCTCTAGTCAGCCTGGACTAATAGAACATGGAAGAAGCACACAGACATTATTGAGCAAATGACTGTAAATCATATAATCCAAAGCCAAATAAGGAAATAATACTAGCGCTTAAACTGTGAGATTCTGGTTTGAAGAAGCTATGGATGACAGTGTGAGTCTAAGATACAATTGTAAGATCTACATGGGAAATGATCTTCTGGTGATTCCCCGCTATCAACAATAGAGGAATGGATTGGGAAGAAACTGATTACCAAAGAGAGTGCATTGGAGAGATGATGGTAGAAGATATGTAAATGATAAACCTGGTTTGAATGGTTGAAACTTTATCAGTTGATTTCCCCCCCCTTGAATGCACATTGGGCCCTATCTGGTATATATGTATATACATACACACCCACACACACACATATTATTGGGGTGTTTCTCAGATGGTGTGACCCTCTCGAATTTTAATTACATGGTTGTCTGTTTTCAGTATTTGAAACTCAGGATGAATGAACCTATAGAGTCAGAAATAATAAGTGTTTCTTGGGGGTACAGTGGTGGGGACAGAGTGAAGGGGAGCTGATGTCAACGAGTTTAAGAAGGAAGATGTTCTGAAACTGATGGTGGTAGCAATTGTACAATACTGCTTGATGTGTTTGAACTATGGAACGATATGATATTTGTATTAGCTCCCAATAAAAGGGTTTTTGGAAAATTAAAAATATATATCAAAACCAAACTGGAACAAAAGCAACGACATAAACCCTCCTACAACAGACCAGAACCAAAAACCTGTAAGAATGAAAGTTGAAATAAATGAACTATAACCTTTTTGTCAAATTGACATGAAATTATGTAACTACCACACCAGGGATGCAAGGGTGAGTCAACATTCAGAAGAACTATGAATGTGTGGTAGTTACATAATTTCATAGGTGGAGCCTAGCCTGTCAATCAGGTCACAGCCTGATGGTCCCTGGTTGTGGGTGTGGCCTCCTCTTAAGGAGGACACTGGGAACTCCCCCTCTCTGCCTTCACCTTCCTGTTGATGAGCCACCCTGAGACTAATGCCAGCCCTGTGATGGGGCCGCTGTTGGAGTCAGACAACTCTTCACCCACCAGCTGTGATTTTCTGGCGTTCTGCATCACTGCACGTGGCTGTGTGAGTCTGAAGAGGGACTGATGGACTAGTATTAGACTTATGGGCTTGATCTGGACTGGGCTGGGATGTTTTATTGGTGCATAATTACTTCTTGATATAAAGCTCTTTCACACACATGTATGAGTGTCTCTGGATTTGTTTCTTTACTCAACCTAACCTAAAACAAAACGCAATGTACCACATGAACAAGGCAAAGACCAAGAACCACACAGCCACGTGCAGTGATGCAGAACGCCGGAAAATCACAGCATGTTTCTCTCCATGCACAAAAATAAAATAATCATGGTTTAAACATCTAAATGTGAACACTCGAGCTATAAGGATCAATAACTGTAACTATCAAAAGCTATAACTATCAATGAAAAATTAGGCCAATTTTAGGACCCTAATGCAGGACATACACAGACTACCAAATATAATAAAGCAAGCACACACAGTGGAGGACAAAATATGTGACTGAGACCTACTAAAAATAAATCACTTATGTACATCAAAAGACTTCATCAATAGTGAAATAAGAGCCTCCAGATTGGGGAAAAAAGTTAGCAATGACACAATAGACAAGTGTCTAATTGCCAAAATCTTTAGAACTTACAACACCTTAAGAGAACAACAAATGAGCCATGTGAAACTTGCACAAAACACATGACAGACAACTCACCAAAAATAACACTCAAATGGCTAATAAATACATGAAAAATACTATTGCTCACTGCCATATGGGAGATAGAAATAAAAAACTACAATGAGAAAAACTACCCTACACCCTCAGTGATAACTCAATTAAAGAAACAAGAAACTAGAAAACAGCAAGCTCTGGAGAGAATGTCGAGTGATTGGGATGCTTATACACTACTGTTGGGCTTGTAGCATGCACAACCACTGTGGAAAACAACATGGCGCTACCTAAGACAGCTGAGAGTGGAAATCCCATACAATCCAGCACTACTGCTACTGAGTACAGATCCCACAGAGGTAAAAGGCAGAACTCAAACAGATGCGTGCTCTGCCATGTTTATTGTGGTACAGTTAATAATAAGAATAAGCTGGAAACAACAAAAAATACCCATCAGTAGAATAGATTTTTAAAACTCTGGTACATACACACAATGCACACTGTGCATCTCTAAAACACAGTGATGAAACCACAAAATACTTCATGACATGGATTGGCTTAGAATTTAGTATGCTGAGTGAAATTAATCACATAAAGGCAAATATTGTATGAGACCTTTACTATGAAAATAAACACCAAGAAAGAAGCAGGCGCCTGGGTTTCCACTCATCTAATCTTCTATTGCAGTGTTACAGGCAACGAGACAGTAGACCATTCTAGGGCTCATGAACCATATGTTGTTAGGTGCCATTAAAACAGAATGAACTATTGCCAGGCTCTTCACCATTCTCACAATTGTTCCTATGTGTGAACCCATTGTTGTAGCCACTGTGTCAATCCATCCCCATGTGGGCTTCCTCTTTTGCTGCCCCTGTGTTTACCAAACATGGTCCCTTTTCAGGGGTTGCTCTCTCCTGACAACATGGCCAAAGTATGTAAGACAGAGTCTCGCCATCCTTGCCTCTAAGGAACACACTGACTGTATGTCTTCTGAGACAGACATGTTTGTCATTTTTGCAGTCCACGGTACTTTCAATATTCTTCTCCAACTCCACATTCATGGCACTGATTCCCCTTCAGTCTTCTTTATTCAGTGTCCCCCTTCAAATGCCTATGAGGTGATTGAAAATACCATGGCATGGGCCAGGTGGAACTGAGTCCTCAAAATAATATCCTTGCTTTTTCAGTACTCGGAAGGGGCTCCTGTGTAGCAAATTTGCCTGGTGCAACCTGTCCTGTGACCTCTCAACTGGTGCTTCCATTACCATTGATAGTGAATCCAAGTCAGACACAATCTTTGACAGCTTCAACCGTTTCTCCATGTATCCTGATATTACCTATTGGTCCAATTTTGAGGATTTTAATCTATACATTAAGTTGTAATCCCCACTAAATGCACGGCCCATTTACCACTTCCTTATTTGTACATCTTACTCTGACCGGGAGGCCTCACCTCAACTGGTTCAGTTTCCCACGGCGTAAAGGGAAGGACAAGACCAATCAGTTCCTGCCATGTAACATGGCCCTGTGGTCATTCTTAATTAAAAGACACTCCTACAAGAGTGATTAGTGACCCTTACTGGAAACCAAGGTCAACAGGCAGTGGAATGGAGAAGGCAGCTATGCTTTAGTGTATGGGTATGCTACAGGGTGGGGCAGGAAGTCATTGGGAAAACAACCAACACTCTATATTAAGTATACAAAGGGGTTCCTCCCCAAAATGGATTTTTCCAAACTATGTATTTTTTTTACAAAACAACATTATTACCTTCAAAATACTCTCCATTATATTTAGTATATTTGTCAAATCTGTGATTCCAAACATTTTTCAAACTCATCTGTTTGGATGGCTGACAGCACCTGCCTCATTTTTTTAAATTCACCTCTTCTATGTTATTAAATTGCTGTCTTTTCATGTCCTTCTGGATTTGCGGGAACAAAAAGAAGTCACATGGAGTGAGGTCAAGTGAGTAAGGTTCATGGGGCAAGAAAAGCATGTTGTTTCTTGCCCCAAACTGGCTCACTGAGATGGCTTTGTGAGCAGGTGCATTGTTGTAGTGGCAAAACCAGTTCCCAGTCTGCCACAGATCAGGCCTCCCCCCCCACAACACACACACACACACACACACACACACACACACACACACACACACACATACACATACACAGTTACACAATCTTTTCAGAACCTCTAAATAGAAAGCTTGATGAACAGTCTGAGAGGGTGGAACAAGCTCCAAATGTACTGAGTCGACATTTTCATCTTTTGGGGAAGTGAACAGATGCCCAGAAGGAGGTTTGTCTTCAATAGACATTTCACCTTTTATGAAATGAGAAAACCACTGGTACACTTGAGTTTTTTTCCATGGTGCTGTCCTTGTAAGTTGTATTCAACATCGCAACAGTTTCTGTGGCATTTTTCCCGAGCAGGAAATAAAACTTCGCAGCTACATACTGTTCTCTGAAATCAGCCATCACAAAAACGAATTTCGAGTGAAACTACTTTTACGAAAAAATGCAGTGACCAGAGAGAACCTTCCCAGGCAACAACACTGCGTGCAATGACTCAGAATGGGTTGTTCTATACACACCTTGCTGAACAAATGCATAGTAAGAAAGCTCTGCTCTGCCCAGTGCAGTTCCATTTTTTTTCAGGGGGAGTACCCCCTCATATAGACCACCAATGGGAGAATAAGCCCGGGATCATGTACCTAATTGGACACTTTTGATCTAGATCCTCTTCAGCCCTAGGTGTCCCAAACTGTGTACTATAGGCAACTAGGATTTAGACTCTGTCCTTTCCAGGTACACAACATCCTTCACAGACGACCCAGAAGGATTGGATTTGGAATGGCCACAAAGAGAATTGGACTTTATCTTAAACTTACTGGTAGCAGATTAAGGAAATCGAAATACTCCTCTGGCCCTATGGCTCAAATGGCCCATTGTAAGAAACAGCTGATGACTATAGGATATTCATGTGAAAGTGATAGAATTTTGGCTCAACACTCTTACCTTGAGGATGCCAAAGACGTGGCAACTCAAGATTACAATATATGTGCTATTTTCAAACTCACTTGGTCGTTTTCATGATATGTGTAGTCTAACTCTGCCTCTGTGAAAGAGCATTAATGAAAGTTTTACGCTATCTTCAACCCCAGTCACCTCAACTATCAATCTCTATAAATCAACAAGCCCTATATTTTGGTCTAAAAAATTCTCCTATACATGCATACTTTCTTTTTACTTGACAGGGTTTTAAATTCTATACCAGTGGCTAAATTAATGGTAATATCAATAGAACTATCATATGCTCCATAGTAATAATCTATAATACTCTTCAACAAAATAATAAATATGTCTTTAAAATGTACCAGGGACATATATAAACCATAGATATATGAATGAATTTTCATTTCACATTTAAGTAATTGTAGTCACAATATAAGAGCAATGTTCTTATGACATGGAACTGCTCAATAACTACCTGCATGAAGTTGTCAGATGGTATGTGTGCTATAAAAAAAGTGTGCTGAAAGCTGGTATACTATGTCTACAAGCTATCAGAAAGAATAGTGTCTGGGGTTTTAAAGGCTTGTCTTACAAAAAGCAGCCATCTAAGTGAGGCATTGGCTAAGTCCACAGGGAAGAAGCGCACCAGCACGTATGATCTAAGAATTGTAGGTAATAAAATCAACACCCAGAGGACGGACTGTATTAGCACTTAAGCTCTGCGCACCCACTTTGCAGAAGGCTGCAGATGACAATGTAGGCCACAAGATCGATTTGCAGAGCCCTCCATTCAGATTAAGCTCTGCTGAAGATCCCATGCCTGTGGATCAGACAGGGAAGGTCTCGATCCTAGAGTGTCCTGCAAGGTAGATTACTGCAATTGTAAAGTTAGGTAAAAATGTGACCCCTCGTCATTGATCTCCCCCTTGACCTTACATATAATTGCTCCAGTATTGAATAATGTCTGCTTCGTTTTCAATTGGAGGTTTTCTTTGTTTCATTGTGTCACTGTTGGGCTGTGAATGTGTATTTTGGTTTGATTTTGTATGATTTTCTATATATGAAACCCAGATTAGGTAAATTTATAGAGACGACAACTACTGTATTAACAGGTTCAAAGGAACCTGACAGGGAAGATTGAGAGGAACTATGCGCTAACGAGGAGTATAAGGAAGGGATTGATCGTGGTGGTGGTTGCACAACTTTTATTAATGCAATTGAACTACTGAAATGTATGAGAGGTGAATTTTATTTTCGATGACATTGTTAAAAATCAACAAAGGACAGTGATTAAAATGTAATAGAAAAGAAGGCAGTGCAAAGAACAGTGGGCATCTTTTGCCTGTGAGGTCCCTGCACTGGGAACCTCTGAAACTCACACCCAAAAAACTCCAGGACCACACATGTACAAAAGTAGACTAGGACATTGTTAAAGAAGGCTTTCCTGTAGAGCAGGCATATTTTAATTCACATAAGGCTTCTACTCCCATAAGGATTTACAGTCTTGGAAGCACACAGGGGGTGTTCTACTGTCCTATAGGATCATTGTGAGACCAAATTAATTCAATGGCAGTGAGTAAAATGACTGGGAAGGAACTCTGGCAACACTTCCAGGTATTACTGAGTCATTTATTCAGGGGTTAGGCAAGTACTGAGAGGCTAAACTGTCTTCATCTTTTCAGAAGATGTTAGGAAGATTTTCACGTAAACCTAGCATGCTGCTGGTAGATCAGACAGAGGTAAATGAGCAGGATGTTCCAAACCTGGTTGATAAGGTAAGGTAAGTCACAGGGCCGGGAAGAGTCACTTAAAATTCTCAAAGGAACTCAAGAGGGGAAGAAGGCACTGTTGGGCAAAATGCTTAGCCTATCAACGGAAGGCACTGCCAGGCCAAAGGACCCCTGGGAGTCAGTGTGAGCCTCTTTCGTAAAGGTGCTAGTTATAAGATTAGCATGAATTTGTATTAAAAAACTGCAGACAGCATGCCTTGAAATTATAGTGTGGTAAATTAAGAATAAGGGATTAAAAGTGTGTAACAGCACATCTAAAATTTAAAGACTTCCTTGCTCCTCAAACAGTTGGACTAAAAATGTAAATAAAATTCCCCCCAAATTTAGATCAATTCAGAGATTATTTGGTCAAAATGAGAGCTAGACTTTCAGTGGCAATGACTTAGGGTCAATAGGATTGAGGTCAATACGTCTTTGAGAATGACTTTGTTTGGGGGATAAACAAAAAGTAACCCTTATATTTCTTGGTACCTTTGGGCTGGTTATCTATTGTAATTCCCATCTGCCAGGGGTCCTCGTCTCCCTTGTTGGTTTTTATCACTTATAGTTCAGTCTTGGCCTTTGGGTCTTATTTATAAGCCCTGGTGGTGTAGTGGGTGTGCATTGGGCTGCTAACTATAAGGTCAGCAGTTTGAAACCACCGCCTCCTCCTGTAAAGAGTTACAGTCTCAGAAACCCACAGCAGAGCGACACCATGAGTCTAAATCAACTCGGTGGCAATGAGATAACAAAAGCAGAGTGGAGAGTCACTGCGCTGCTGCATGCCTGTAATCTCTGCCAGAATTTGTTCCTTTTTCTCTCCTTGCAGCACTGGCAGAATGAAATAAATTGTGCAGAACTAAGAAACAAATGCTACATCTTCCCCTTTCGTGTCCACAAATGCTAAGTATTCTGAAAGGACCCGGTACTGCCAGACCCACATCCCTCCCTCTAGTCCAATGGTTCTCAACCTTCCTAATGCTGCGATCCTTTCATACAGTTCCTCTTGTTGTGGTGACCCCCCAACCGTAAAATTATTTTTGTTGCTACTTCATAAGTGTAATTTTGCTACTGTAATGAATCAGGCGACCCCTGCGACCCCCAAAGGGGTCGACCCCCAGGTTGAGAACCGCTGCTCTAACCTAATAAGCTAGTCTGTCCTCATGAAAGAGTGAATGGATCCTCCATAGGAAGCTATGAAAATCTGGATGAGGGAAGCAATTTTTATAAACAGTAAGCATGTATAGGCTTCGTTTCCCATCTGCAACGGCCTCTCCCCCTGCTTCTTGCCACAATAAAAGTAAAGGAGGGCTTGTGGCTCCTAGAATGGGTGTTGACATGTCACATATGCCAAGGAGAGCACCATAATGACCTAAAGGAGGCCAGGTGCTTAGACTTGGAGAACTTATAATGGGAAATGTATGATGAACTGTCCTAAATATACATATATATTACATACATAGACGCATGGGTACCGCCGAGTCGGATCCACCCAGGTTGACACTATGTACAACAGAATGAAGCACTGTACGGTCCTGCACAAGCCTCACCATTGTTCTCACGCCCACACCCAGTGTTGCAGCCACTGTGTCAATCCACCTCCTCCAGGGCATTCCTCTGCTTCGTTTCCACGGCCCTTCACTTTACCAAGCGCCATGTCCTTCTTTAGGAACTGGTTTCTCCTGACAGTGTGTCTAAAGGATGCCAGACGAAATCTTGACATACATTGCTCTAAGGAGCACTCTGACCCTACTTCTTCAAAGACAGATTGATTCACCCTTTCAGCAGTCCATGGTATTTTCAACATTCTTCTCCAGATTCATAGTTCAAAGGCATCAATTCTTCATTCTTCTCTACTGAATGTCCGACTTTCACATGAAAACTGAGGCAATTGAAGATACTATGGCTTGGGTCAGGTGCACCTTAGTCCTCAAAATAACATCCTTGTTTTTCAATACTCTAAAGAGGTCTTGTGCAGCAGATTTGCCTAATACATCATTTGATCTCTTGACCGCTGCTTGCATGAACATTGATGGTTGATCCAAGTTAGACAAAATCTTTGACAACTTCAATTTTTTCTTCATTTTCATGACGTTACCCATTTGTCCGGTTATGAAGATTTTACGCTATTTGAATTGTAGTCCACTCTGAAGGTTGTAATCCTTGATCTTCATCAGCAAGGGTTTCAGGTCCTCCTCACTCTCAGCAAGGAAGGTTCTGTCATCTGCATGTGGCAGGTGGTTAATAAGTCTTCCTCCAATCCTGATGCCACAGTCTTCCTATAATCCAGCTTCCCTGATTGTTTCCTCAGCATACATTATGATCAATGAGTATGGGGTGAGGATACAATCCTGATGCTCACCTTTTCTGACGTTAAACTATGCAGTGTTCCCTTGTTCCAGTCACACAACTGCCTCTTGATCCATGTACAAGTTTTGCATGATCCCAATCAAGTGTTCTGGAACTCCTGTTTCTCAAGGTGATCAGTAGTTTATTGTAGTCTCCACAGTCAAATGCCTTGGAATAGCCAATGAACCCAAGTAGACACCTTTCTGGTATTCTCTGCTTTGCATCAAGATTCATCTGACTTCAGAAGTGTTATCCCTCTGACTAAAGTTCCATGCCCCCATTTCAATGTGGCCTGAACCCCTGGCAGTTCCCTGTCAATACACTACTGCAACAATTGTTGGATGATCTTCAGCAAAATTTTGCTTGCATGTGATAGCAATGACATAATTATATCGTTTGAGCATTCTGTTGTATCACCTTGCTTGGAATGGGAACAAATGTGGATCTTTTCCAGTCATTTGGCCACATACCTGACTTTCAAATTTTCTGGCATAGCCAGTGCTTTATCAGCTTGTTGAAACATTCCAATTGGTGTCCATCAGTTCCTGGAGCCTTGTTTTTGGCGAATCCTTTTAGTGCAGCTTGAACCTCTTCCTCAGTTCTTCTTCGTATGCTAACTCCTGAAATGGTAGAATGTCAACTAATTCTTTTTGGGACAGTGTCATGTGTATTCTTCTCTCTGGTGATGCTGGCATGTAAGTGCTGGACTTCTGACCACCAAGTCAGTGACTCAAGCACAGTAGCTCTTCCTCCAGTGAAACACAAGGCTATCTGCTCCAGTAAATATGTAGAGCCTCTCAGGAAACCTCCAGAAGATCATTGTGCATTGGAATAAACTTGACGGTGGTAGGGGATGATGGATAGATAGATAGATAGATAGATATATCCTTGCTCATCCCAGGTTATTAGCTATGAACCTTAGTTAATTCTAACCCAAAGACTTCCCATGCCAAAAGGCCATGTTCAGAGAGGTGGTCCTAACTTGGGGAGTTGGCCATGGACAAAATAACATGGTAATATAACCCGAGCAAAGAAATGTGTGTTCAGTTACACCAGGGCCTGGCTTGCAGTTTCCCACATGCTCTTCCTCAATAGGAACTTGGAAGCAGGATTAGCTCCACTGGAGGGGAAGTTCTTGGCTGTGGAAATGAGGCCCTTCAGAGTTTTGAGAAAAGTTGGGCAAAAGCTCTCCCTGTTAGTAATGACACCGAGGAACCAGCATCACAGATGTTTTGTTAATTTTCTTGACAGGCTGCTTTAGTTACCGTTCATGCACCGCAAAATCAAAACATACGCACGGCCAGTGCCCCATGTGCGGTGGGCCTTGCCAAGGTTCATGTCACATCAGCACCAGGAAGCAGAAGCCAGCTCCTAGGACCACATGCTGGCTCCGATGGGCACTCCCTGGTGGAGGAACTCATTGCCCGGGCTTGACTGAGATAGCCCAGAGAGTTCTCTTGGGGGCAGCTCTTCATCATGGGTCTGGGATCTTTGTTGAATATAAAGATACTTCACTCCCTCTGGTTTGGGTGGCTTATCCCTAAGCACACACACAACCGCTCAAGACTGCCCTGCTGCCTCCATTTGCTATTCACCTGCATTCAACAGGGAATGGTAGCCTGAATGAAGCCATTTAAATGAACAGCATGTCCTCCTTTGTAAGCTGGGTCTGACCCAGGAGCTCCATCCAGTGGAGGTCTCTGGACACATAGTAAGTACAAGATCAGGATGTTATAAATCAAGGTGCGAATTGCTATGCGCATCATGAAAGTAATTGGAGCACTTCAAAACAATTTGGTCTTTTACATAGATCAATGTTAACTATCTGTTGGCTAAATATTTTTCCTGATTTTATTTTCTTAAAAAAATTATTGACATATAATTCACATATCATACAATTCAATGGATTAAACATTAAAAAGGTTTGTTCAATCATCACTACAATCCATTTTAGAACACTTTCTTAATTCTTACACTCACTATCATGAGCTTTCCATTTCCTCCTGACCTCCCTTGCCATAACTCTCAAACCTAACTAGTTACTGTGCAGTTACTGTCTCCAGAGATTTCATATACAGAAAAACACATACCTCCAAAAAGCAACAAAAATAACAAAATAAAATAGAAAACCTTCAATCAAAAAGAAAGCATAAAATAATAAAAAGTAGAAGAAATTTCAAATGGGTGAAAAGGGATAACAAATGAGAAGGTGTTCAATTTGAACTGTGTCTACATTAACCTACTTTCTGATTCCCTCGGTCTAGCAGCAAGGGTACGCATGCCCCTGTTCAATAGTCAGTGGAAACATTCCAGAGGCTTAGCCCAAACGGGAAGTCTGCACGTGGTTTTCACTATCACGCACAGCCTTCTGCAAACTGGGTGCTCAGAAGTTAAACTCTAATAGAGTTTTTTGTTCCAACTCTAGATTCTATTATTTACAATCCTTGGATCACACATAGTTGTTCCATGAAGCTCAGAGTTTTAAGGTGGAGTTTGACTGGCATCCTTACAAATGGGAGTAAGTCAGTCAGTTGTACTTTATCCTCTCGCTCCAAGCAGAGCCATGTCTTCAGCGCTACAAAGTAACTTAATGGCGGCAGTGGATACAGAGGCAAAGACAGCAAGAGCTAGGGGCCTCCTGCCATGATGGCTTCTGCCTCCTTTGTGGTACCTGGTGATGACCCACTAACTTCCTTAGCCTCAAATGTTATTTCTTTGGCTAGATACCTTCCAAGTGGAAGAGGAATGTAACTAAGATCCTGAGTTAATTGTCCAAAACTAGAAAGACTCAAACAAGGCCGTTTTATTTTATTGACTTGCCATGTTGACTGTGCAGAACAAGAACAAATGAGGACTATCCCGGTGTTACTGTCTTCCTGCCCTGCAGAGGTTCCTTGTGCAGACTTGGACTCCCAGTCAATGCCTAAAACTGCACGCTTGACTTGACTTTGAAGGACATAAGGGACCTTCTTCTTCTGGCAAGAGTTTGTCTAGTGGGCAATGGACATTTCAGGCTTTGGTAGTGGCCTCTCTGTCAGCTGGGGGGGAACACGGTGGACAGGGAGCTGACCACATCCAGACCGCCTGTCTCCTGGTGTCAACAGCACTGCTCCCAAGAAGCTGGTTCCTGGTTTCACTCTCCATTCAAATAACCATGGCATGTCAGCCCTGCTGGCCTCCTTGATTGTACAGAAATAAATAAATGAATTAAGTTGTTGGGGTTTGGGCTTCAGCACAAACACATGGTCTGCATTTATCCTCGCAGTGAGAGGTCCACCAGCCACTTGATATAAAAGAGTAAAATGATAATTCTTTTCTTTGGGCGCTCTAGTGCCATATGGAATGTATATAAATCAGATTTTTGTTTTAACAGCAGAGGCTTTGTTGATAGATAAACATGTGGTTTATCCAGGGAAAAAAAGGATCATGCTTTGAACAATCATTTAATGGCCGTGGATGTGCCAAATAAAAATAAAAACATAATTTTGAAAGCAGCTGGCCTCGTGCCCAAAACTGTAACAAGGAATTTCTCCTTAACCAAAGTGGTTAAAGCACGTCGATCTGTTTTGAGTTTAAGCTGTGCTCTCTACTCAACCCCATGACAAATTGAATCGCGGGCTAATGTGCTCTAATAAGACAAGACATTACCTTTATGAATGACCTCATGGAGAAGAGGTTGGCGAGCATTGTGGAGAGGCCTTGAGCCAGACAGCTTTGGGCTATGAAGCCCAGCTTCAGCTCAGCAAGGCAGATTGCGTCATCGCCTTCCTTCCAATTCCAGCTCGGGATGTTTAGCAGATGGGCCTGTGGAAACAAAAACAGGTACAAAATGTTGCTTTTGTACATGTTCAACTGTTTAAAATATCCTGGCGAAACTCAGCCCTGACCAATGGCTCGGGGTCACTCCAGTTTGTCCCCTCTTTGTCTGAGCTGGGGTTGGGTGAATTGTTCTCTTCCTCAAACGTCCTGGCCTCTCTGGAACACGGTGTCTGCACCTATCAAACCCGCGGCCTGCTCACAGGTTTGCCAGAGGGAATTTGCTCTTGTGGTAGGTAGACTCAGCCACGTGATGAATGTGATTAGCATATCTGCCAAGGCTCCTCATAAGCTTTGTCTCAAGTAGACTGAGACTGTCAGACACCTCTTTATTCGATGTTTCCTTTTTACTTGCCTTTCCAATACCCTAGAATCAGTGGCTCTCAAACTTGATTGGCTATGAGGATCACTTGGAAGGTTTGAGGATCACAGACCTTTGGGGCCATCTGCAATATGGGGTGAAGCTGGAGAATTGGCATTGCTAACAAACCTTAGGTGGATGCTGGTCTGGCGGCCACGCTTTGAAAACCACTGCCCTATGATGCTTAACAGGAAAATCATAGGTATTTTATAATCTCTTGGAGAGGGTTGGTCCTACTTAGCAAGGAAGTGAAACTCTAAGACAAGGATATAGAAGGGCTGTTCTTCTAATTATTGTTAGACGGATTGAGGCAGAAAATCAGAGATGATAGTTTAAAAGGTTCACGTTTCAAAAAATCCTCCAAAATTGGGTAGTGAGTAAAAAACTGACCAGAAAGAATTTTAAGAGTTTTAATGTCAAGTAAAGCAGTTAGATTTAAAACCAAATCAGTTCAATAAATCCAAAATGAGAACACCTAACTTTCCAGCAGACAAGAAAGGTGGGGGGGGGGAAGAAATCTAATAAAATATTATTTTAAAACTAAAGAAAAACAAACCAACCCGAAAGAAAAAAAGGTAGCAAAGGCATAAAAGCAAAGGAAGCTTTTTAAAAAGCAAATCTGAAATGTGGCAGTAACTAAGACCACAAATAGAAGCCAATTATCTGACACCTTGCAAAGAAGGCCAATGTTTTCTTGTTAGAAATGGTCTCTAGATCAAGGGAAATGAACTAGTAGGGCTAGTTACAGGGTACTTGATCCCGTTTCAGCAGTCAGATTTAAAGAGGGAAAATGATAGGAGGAAATTGACAAGGAGAGGAGGCTTCTGGAAACCATCTGCTGAGGAACACGTAAGTGGACCAGCCACAACTGAACTGAAGAAGGGATGTCTTCACAGCGGCACACTGTCACACCTGAGTATGGCAGGTGCTTCCACGTCAAAGAAGGATCCGACCTGTCCTGCCTTGTTCCAGAGCCCAGAATCAAGACTGATGAGGGAATATGACAAGACTGCAGTCTTTGGGTTTCTATATAAAGGAACTTATTAAGAGTGTAATTTTCTAATATAATGGAGATAGCTGTCTCTAAGCATACACAATTCTTGTCTCTGAAACTCAGTCTTTATCCAAGACTGTGTAGAAAGAATACTTACTTGCTTTGCATAAGAGACTGTACTAAAGAACCTTTATGGTTCACTGCCAATACCAAGATTCTATTTCTCTGGAGCTGTTATTTCTCTCCCAGACTCAGGAGAGTACCAGAAGGGCTTTCTCCTCATCTTCAGGAAAGTAGACAGTAGTTTTACTAGAAGGAGATGGGCAATCCCATTGTGTAAACAATGACCAAATCCAATGTCTTGGTGCTCTGCTTTCAGAAATATCACTCTTGCAAGATGTCTCCTGGCGAGATCTACTGTGGCGATTGTGTGGGTCCTAACCCAGTGGAGTTTACTCTTGGGAAAGATAGCTGTATCCTACTTAATGGTAGCATGACTGAAATAGTTCAACGTGTGGGCCATAGCAGGTGGTCGTTCTGTCGAGATGAGTATTAAAGACTCATTCAATCATTTATTTCAATTTTGACAACCCCTACCCCTTTAACCCATTTCTCTCTTTACTCTTCACTGGCTTAAGAAAGCTGTGTTTTCCATTTTATGCCCCTGGAAGTCCAGGAATAATATCAGTCTAATTGGATAAAATAGTTATTTATATTATCATCATCTGTGGAAAAAAGAAGAGCAATTAAGTCTAAATAATTAACAAGTAAATCATTTAGTATAAAAGGAGATGTGGCTGGTTAAAACCCTAACCTTCATGGCACCTTAAAACCAATCAACCAAGAGTCAAAACTTTTTGAAGAAGAGTCTCCCATGTCTGCATGCATTATCACGTGTATAGAGTCCAGGTTTTCAGGACTGGGTTTCTCATGTTATCATGTATCTGGGGCCCTTTAGATATGTTTAACAAGTGATTTTACATGTAAGAGTCAAGTACAATTGGTTTAGCTCCTCAGACTTCCACAGATGCCTTTCTGGCCATCATATTTTATCTACTCACAGAGTAGGGACCATGGAAAGAACATGCCAAAAGCAAGAATGGAGCCTGTGTGCAAGAAACACAGAGGGGAGATTGGTCCAGCAACCCAACGTCTTCGTTTCTGAAAACTTTGTCCTTTGTCAATTGTGGAAAGCAGGTGTCTAGTGGAACATTCCAAAACTGGAAGAAAGCCATTTCTAATTTGAAAATGATAAAGCATAGGCCTGGCAGACCCAGGCTCCCTCCCCCCGCCCCACCCCCACCCCCCACACACACACTCTTCCCTTACTGGACCCCTCCTCACCTCAGTGAAGAGGCACATGAAAGCACGCCATTCTGGAAATCAGAAGAAATCGATTCCAGTCCTAGCCCTATCTTCCATCACGTACATGAACTCAGCAATGTCACCATGAGGATTAAAGGGGGTCATTTAAGAGCAAACACTTTGACACGAATGTCCAAGTGTAAAGGTCCCTACATGGCACACAGACGGTTTGTGATTAACTCCTAGCCTAGAGATTGGTGATTCAAACCCACTCTTCAGCACCACATCAGAAAAGCCTGGCAGTCTGTTTCTGTAAAGATTAGAGATAAGAACATCCTATGAAGCAGTTCTACTTTGTCATACGTGAGGTCACCACAAGTCAAAACTAACTTGTTGACATTGTGTTTGGTTTGATTTTAGCCACGATAGGGATTTAGAGTGAAAAAGCTCAAAGAAGTTGCATCTCCATTGGAGCACTGGGACTTGACTTCCAAATCAGAGACACACGGCTATTTTAGTAGAGTCTCCAGGAAACAGAAAAATCCACTAATAGTTAAATCATCAGGAATGATACGATTCTGAGATGTCATGAACTATTCCTTTCTTGAAGAGCTTCAAGTCATGGACACTCAAAGAAGATGCCTGCACCATGTTGCTTCTACATTCAGAGAAGGTCAGACTGAAGTCTGTTGCGAGCTTGACCCCCCAGTTGATTCTGACGCACAGTGACCCCAGGTGACAGAGCAGAACTGCCCAAGAAGATAGTCGTGGTAGTAATCTTTACAGAAGCAGACTGCCATGACTTTGTCCCTCAGAACTACTGAGAGGCTTTGAACCAGCAACCTAGAAGTTACCAGGCAAGAGCTTAATTACTGTCCCACCAGCATGTTTTTCATGAATCTATTGATACATATTTTTAAAAGCTCCACTTTGAGAAACACCAAAAAAATACCGTTTGGTTCAAAGGGCTATAGCTTTATTTATAGAGAAGGTGGCAATTGGCATTTCTCTCTTATTTTGCTGGCTGCCAAGTGACTGTGATTTGTGCCCACCAGGCCTATTCTGTCTGTGAAAGAGCTTAGATGCCATGGTTTGAAGTCACACTGGGATGCAAAAATGCACAGATGGTCAAGGGCTAAATTAGATAATGGATATCAAAGCTATTTAAAAACAATAAAATATGATGCAAATGTCTGTGATTATTACGACAAACTCAGAGCCAGTTTTACATGCAGTGAAAGTAGGCTCTATGTCCCTCTAGCCTAAAACACATCATGTTTAGATCATAAGGGAATGGAATTCTTTTCATTTTAAGCCTGGTATTCAATTGTGGAGTGAAACATTTCTTGGACTATATCCACAGTATAAAAACTTTGCACATACATATCAGTTCTCTTTTAAAAACAAATTTTAATATGTAGAGGTCCCTAAGTATCTAGTCATGGGTGAAGAGAAGGTTCCTAGGGAGGAAGGAAACATACTGGAAGGTAAGAGGAAAACAAAGGTTGAAATTACTCCAAAGCACTAAGGACCACATGAAACTCTACAACCCTGAGACCAGAATAACCGGATGATGTCTGCTTTCCACTTCTTACTGCTTTGAAAGGGATTGTTTTAGAAGGTCCTAGATATAGTGGAAGAAAACTGTGAAATAAAACTTCAAATATAGAAAAAGACCAGACTTTCTGGTCAGGTAGAGCCTGGTGTGACCCTCAAGACTAGTAGGGATATTGAGCCTTTGGAGATATATGTATAATATATATATATATATATATATATATATATATATATATATATATATATATATATATATATACACACATATATATATTTTAAAGACCAATTGCTAGAGAAGGAGATTATACATGACCAAGTTAAGGGTCACCAAAAAGGCTATCAATGAAATGGATTAACACAATAGCTGTAACAATGGGCATAGACACACCAACAATCAGGAATCTGGCATAAGACTTTGAAGTCTGCATTTTGTTATGTTACACAGTTTCCTTGAGTCAGAATTGACTTCATAGTATCTAACAATAGCAACAGGGGACTTTTTATCTTTCATTTCATTGTCAGACAATGTTTCATCTACTAGAGAGGAAAGAGAAAGTGTACTGGTTATTAGTTGACATCTAATTTCTAGTGAAAATACAAGTGGATTCTCTTAATTCTACTTCATACTCTTGTACTGTTTTCTAAGATACTGCCATTTACCTTTTCAATTTCTTACAAACAAAACAAAACACTTTATTGAGAATTAGGTGAAAGCTTACAGAGAAAATTCATTTTCTACTTAATTATTCATATACATTTTATGTCACTAATTGTAGCCCCTGCACAATGTAATACCACTCATCCGACTTCTATCCCGTGTTTTTCATTGTTCAAACTTCCTTCTTTCCTAACCTCTCCAACTTTATGAACTTTGCACTTGAATATTTGATTGTCTAAGGAAATGCTTCCCTTTTGATTTTGCTTAGTTGATTGTCTAAGGAAAGCGTACCTCAAATGGTATTGTTCACCATAACGACCTGTTGATTATTTGGCCCTCATAATTGAACCACATTGGACCAATAGATAATTTCATGAGAATATCATGAGAAAAGATGAATCTGTCAAAGATGTAATTGCACTAGGATCCAAAATCAGTTCTCTGGAAGCAGCAGTCAAGAAGTCTAATGGCATTTTGCATTGGGCAGATGTTCTGCACAAGACCTCTTGAAAGTGGAGATGAGCAAGGATGTCACCTTGAGAACTCAGGTGCACCCGATGGCATCCTCCGTCACCTCATATGGATGTGAAAGTTGGACAATGACTATGGAAGACCACAGAAGATCGGACGCATTGAACTATGGTTCCCTCCTCCAACCCTCCTGGTATTGCTACTCCCGTTTCTGTTCCTAAGGGGGTTATCTGCCCTGGATTCCACGTCTCATCAACTCTGATCTCTACCTGTTCCAGTCTAGCCCAAAGTGAAAGGCAGGACTGGGGTCATGATAGTGGAGGTAAGAAGGTCTCAAGGAACCAGAGGAATATTGTGCATTTCATCGGTGCTATACTGAGCCCTCCTTGTTGACTCATCCCTTCCTTGTGATCCTTCAATGAAGAGCAAGATTTCTATAACTGATCTGACCTAATCCTGAGACCCAAATAGATTGGTTTCTTCTAAAAAAATGTATTTTAAAGAAATCATCATGGATAGGTGGATACCTTCATCGTTTTTCTCTGAATAATTGCAATACAGAATTTTGTGAATGAAGTTCAAGTCAATATGACCATGATGATACTGACCACGTCTTACCTGGACCCTAGGTCAGTTGAGCGACTTGAAGTTTAACAAGAACCACAGAGAAACATCCTCCCTAATTACTCAAAGGTGCTACATCAGCATTCATTGGAAGGAGGACAAGGCAACTTGCATCTCTTTCTAAATTGTACAACATTGATTTTCTGATTCAATCTAAAGCCAGCTAAAACTCTACACATTACCTTAAACTTAAAGCATTCCCACACCAAATGAAATTTCAAAGAATACACGAAAAGAGAACTTGTTGCCTCTAAAACTGTCACCAGCCACAGGTTCGTTATTAAAATTCACATCCACCTACAGGGGCTGCCACTTATATGTATATTAAATACACTTCTCTGCACTAAAGCTTGTGAGTTAATTAATATCCTTACTTTGTCTCCTCGATGTCCTTGAGGCAAACAGGAGAATATCATCTTGGGTGCCACCACCAGCCTACTGGCGGGAGAGTACCGCATTCTGCAGGGAGCCACCTGCTGAGGGTGGGGTAATGGTGGCAATGAACAGCTCTTAAAAATGGTGGGCCAGCTCCTGACAGCAGGTTCCACTCAACAATGGCCTCCAGTGCACCTCCACACAGCTAAATGGGCCAGTATTTGCCAGCAATTAAGAAATAATGGCAAGAGACTGGTGCATTTGGCAGAACGGGGTCTTCTCCGGGTCACCTGACCGCCTATTTTGTCGGGAATATGGCCTCTAAGCTGAGGCCCACTCTCACTCATGACCCAGCAGGGAGTTCTCTCACTCGTGCGGGACACCTGGCTCTAGGTACTGAGTTGCCCCCAGTTTCTAAACCTCATTAAGGAGATAATCAGCTCCAAATCAGACAGCCCAAAGCGCCACCGGCCCTCCCCTGAAGCTGTTTGCCTGGGGATGTCCTGAGAGGACATTGCTTTTGGTTGAGAAGCTAAACTCCGTGAGAAGTCAAACACAAGGGAAACAATACAGTGTCTGACTAATTTTCTCTCCAATCCCCAATCATAAGCTATGACACTGAGAAAATTCCTTTCTATTTCATCTCCAGATCAACCACCATGTCTCTAAATTCAATTTTGCACATACACACTTGAATTTGAGCACAGGGTTCTACATTCCGAACCTCGGGTTCAGACACAGGCGTCACCCTCCCTGCCAGAGACACTCTCTGCAAGTTAACTGTTAAATCCCTGCAGGCACAAATGGGGTCTCCCCTTGGTGTGTCCAATGTGCTACAAACTAGAGTGAAACCCTCAGAACAGGGATTCAATCAATGCTGAGAGAGACATGACCGAGGCCATGAAAATGGCAGCTGTTATAATTTGTTTGGATGGAACCTAAAAATACATCAATGTTTGGGCCTGAATGAAAGTTTGCTCTCAGTGACCAACTATACCCTAGTTGTCGGGCGTGAAGACATATCCTAGGCAATATTCTACCCAAGGAACCACTGCACTTGCTTTTGAGTTGCATTGGTTCCTGAATACATGTTTTTGCATGAGTGTGTACATACATGCTGTGTGTGCGCATGTATGTGCACATGTGTGCCTGTGCCTCTGTGCTGCGAAAGGAACTGGACTCATCTGCATATTTTGGTCTAGAACTGGCTCTCACTGTCTTACCTTGTTGTGATACTGCAGCATCTGAGTGATGATTCTAATCTTCGGATGGTAGTTCTTTATGGAGATTACTCTGGAAAAAGAAAGAACCAAAGTTGAGACAACATTTTCCTTACCCGAAGGTTCACTGACGGAAGATTCAAGGATGAACTCCAAGTGAGAGAAAGGTGGGGTCAATACTCAAGGCCACGCAGAAGAGTTGCTGGCACAAGAGGCCAAGTTAAACTGTACTTCATCCTCCTTGAAAAATAAATCACAAAATAGCCCCAGATTCTGTTCTGGGCTTAAAAGGAATGGGAGGAGTCTTCTTGGCCCTTTGATGATGTGTGTATATGGATGTAAACGCATGTGTGAGTAAAGGGCAGAGGGTGGGGTCTTGGAGGAGAGATTTCAGACATACATACTACTTATATGGGGATCTACCAAAAAATCAACACCGAAACCACTGCCATGGAGGTGACCCCAACGCAGTGAGCCTTATTGGACCGAGCAGAACTTTCCTCTTTCTGGGTGCAGACAATCTAATCTTTCTCTCTCCAAGGAGCTAAGAAGTTTGATCTTGCAGTTAGCAGCCCAACATGTAACCCACCAGGATTCCTAGAATCTTTTCAAGCCAGCAAAAATCCTGAGGCTCCTGGGGTTTCTAATCTCTCATATCTTAAGCATGAACATAGAAAACAACACACTCTGGAGTAAAATTCTCCACGTTAACAGCTTCAGATGATCCTGACAAATCAATCAAGCAACATGACAAATCATTCTCAATGTCACACATGGCGTTATTCTCAGAACATAACTTCTATGCAGTGATCTTCAACGAGACCTACTTCTACTCAGTCTTCCATAGCAATAAGCACCTGAATGATGACTTTACACTGGTCGGAGGTAACGGCCAAGGTTTTACTGAAGTCAGCGATCTGGTGGAAACATGTGCACACACATAAACGTCCCTAAATCTACACTCGGAAAAAAATCACTGCCTGCTCTCACCCTCAGGGCCCTGGTGGCACAGTGGCTACACCTGGTTCAGCATTTGAAACCCCCAGTGACTTCACAGGAGAAGGATGGGGCTTTCTACTCCCAGGAACGTTTACAGTCTCGGAAACCCACAGGGGCATTAACTCCTGGCAGTGAATTTGGTTGGGTTTGCTCTCAGCCTCTTTTCTACCTCCATGTCATTCACCGGGAAAGAGCAGAGAACAGACACAGTGGAAACACCTGGGCTCTAGTCCTAGGTATTTAAACTAATGACCTGAGTGACCTTCAGGAAATCCCTGGTTCACTGTGCCTGCTTCCTCATCTGGACATCGGAGACAACTGGACCTGCTTTATTTCCTTCACAGGCTTGGAATGAGAGTCCAGATGTGAAAATGCTTTGAAATCATTAAGTCCTCTCTGCACATGAAAATGATGGTTTTCCTCATTACAGACTCTCTCAGAGGTGACACTGTGCATTTCCTTGTGTGGCAAGAACGGCTGAAGAATGGAATGTTACAGAAAGGCTCACCCTCTACGCCGAATCAGAAATAGAAGAACCTTTGCTTATGACCACCCCACAAATCTCCCCCTGAGACTTGCTCTACACATCATTCTGGTCCTTCTTTGTGCAACGATGCAGGAGAGAAAGTCACGCAGCAGCTTCGTCAGAATAGCTGCAACTGGAGAAACTGCGGAATCCGATTCTCTGCAGCCCCCGCTTGCCCGAATTCAAGCCGGCTCTTGCACGGGAAAGATTTCATTTCACTTTTGAAAATGTGTTGTGTGGCCCTTGCCCTTGTGTGACTGTGGGCCCCGGACATCCTTAGAATTTAATGCACAACATTTGCTCCTTTCCAAAAGCTCTTTGACATTATCTTTTGAAAAGGGGGTGAGTGGTCTCATTAAAATAAGGAAAAGGGAGGATTATACAAATAAGAACAAGACAGAAACAATTTTTACCCTGAATTTTCCATTTCCTTTTGCACCTGGGGCCCTAGTTCTGGTTAATGAATGGGTTAATTGCACATCAGATACTACCTTTGCCCTTGGCATCATGCCAATCATCTTGGTATCTATGTGTCTTCATATTAATATTTCACAGCCTTGGTGCAAATACAATATTTGGATGAAAACAAATGTCCATTTCAAGACTATCCCTCATATATATTATTCACTTTGGGGGGAAAAAAAGTCATGCCAGCCCCAAACTTCATTGTGGGGCCAAAACCTTATAATTCATCTTTTTTCCAAAGCTGAATTTATTAAAGGCTGTATTCTTATCATTTCATCTGGCTCTGAGGGGAGAAAGCCTCTTAAAATTGAAGGATGAATTTCTAGGTCAAGGAAAGGACAGATGATACACCCCAAGATGTTGGCATGGTCACTTCGAGGCTGTGAATACTTACAGAATGCCTGACTAACAGGGGCCCCAATGTGAAGCCAGACCCTGGTCTACCAGCTCTCTGCAGCCTGGAAAGTCCAGTAACACGTAAAGAGAGGTCACTGGTAAAGCTCCTTAAGATAACTGTCCTAGTGCTGCAGAGCTTAAGTGCTCAGTTGCTAAGTAGAAGGTCGGAACCCACCAGCCACTCCAGAGGAGAAAGTTGTGGCAGACAGACGACTTCCATACAGGTTTGCAACCTGGCAAGCTCTATTGGGCAATTCTACCCTGCCCTACAGGATTGCCATGAATTACAGTCAACGTGAAGGTGGTGGGTGTGGTTCATGATTCAACATATTACCAAAGAAAATTAGTAAAAGGGAACCTTGTGCTAGATGTTGCCTTCCAGATGTTGGTGGGGGTGCTCATCAGAAATAAAGGGGAGGAGTTCCCCCGCCTGGCAGAGAGGAGAGAAAGCACTTGTTCCTAAGGGTCACCGATTAAACCCAAAGACAAAAGATACATCAGTACTCTTATGGTTCAAAGACAACTTGCCAACCTTCAATCCCAGGTCAACTCCCAGGACCCAGTAATCAAACTGCAGGAATTGCAGACCTCTGTCTAGACCAGAAGCATGGCTCTTCACAATTAAGCAAGGATTCCTGGAAATATGGTGAAAGAGAATGTTTTCTCATAGTTGACCTCTTCTTCAGAATATTCTCTTCAGTGGGCCTTGTAGTTCTTTCAGCTACACTGCTACTCATACCAGGGAAGACAAGCCTTCCAATGGGACACTGGGCAAAATGTCTGAGCTAGTTAGGCATTTCAGTGTCACAGGGTATCTCAAACAGACAATTCTCGGTGGTGAGGGGCTATGTTGTGTTTTGTAGAGTGCTTAGCGGTATCCCTGGCCTCTGTTTACTAGATGCTGGAAGCAGCCCTGCTGCTCCCCCTGCTCCAACAATCACCATCACCTTGAGAACGACAGATGTTTCCAGACAATGCCAAGTGCTCCAGGAGAGGAAATTTAACCCCCCGTGGAGTCCTTCAGTCTGCTCCCTCTTCAGGAACATGGGCCTGGACCCATCTAAATCTGTGTTTTCCCTTTTTTACTCTTGTTCAAAGTGTCTCAAACCCCATACTAGCTGTAAACCCCGAGTTTCCTGCTGACCACACTCTATACGAAAGTCATGCTAACCCATCACGTCCTCTGCCCCCTGGGCCTTCTCGGGTGGCAGGACAGTGATAGTGTCATGGTTACAAGTTGGGCTGCAATCTGCAAGGTCAGCGGTTTGAAACCACAAGCACCTCTGAGGAAGAAAGATTGGGCTTTCTACTCCCATAAAGGGTTACTGTCTCCAATCTTCCTGCCCTATAGGGGCATCAACTCTCTGGCAATATTTTTTTAATGTGGAGAAGAAGGTCCAGAGTACATGGGCACTACCAAGGACTCAAGGGCAGAGTGCCAATGCCCTCCTTTGGCCTCCCCAAGGTTACCTCATGATGTTGGAGGCGTCTTCAGCATCCGGGTCAGCGCAGTACTTATTGGCAAGGATTAGGCACGCATCTGCTGACTCTATCTAAGATACCGAAAGGAAAATCACAAAATACAAATATAAATAGCATCTCTCTCTCTCTCTCTCTCTCTCTCTCTCTCTCTCTCTCTCTCTCTCTCTCTCTCTCTCTCTCTCTCAGACAGTTCTCAGGGAGCATGGGGAGCTTGTAGTTCTTTGTCAAAAGTGTAGCCTTAAAATTCTTGTTGTTGCGGGATAAACATTCCATCTTGTTTCTGCTGGAGGGTACAAGATGTACCCTGACAAGTATGCTTTTCATTTGCATAGTCTTTCTAGATTCCTTTAAATATCAATGAATTAATCCCTTTCCCTTCCTCCTTCCCCAGTGACTTAACTGCACCATCACCCTAGTTGACCCAGTTGGGAGAGTGGGAGGCTGAGGTGCCGAGATTTGGAAATTTAGACTACAGAGTCCTTCAGCTAACCATTTTCACATATTCATTAGCCATGAAATAGAAGGGATCAGATAGCAATTCCATAAGGTTCAGCACTTCATTATGATTCATACCTTCAAAAGACAACATATCTATGTGTCTGAAATTGTGTTATAGATGAACACAAAATATAATGTACTCACTTATCTAAATATGAGCCAAAAAAAATCCAAACCCATGTTCAAGTCAATTCTGACTTGTGGATAACTCATACAACAGAGTGAAACTGCTCCATAAAGTTTTCCTTACTATGTTCTTCACAGAACAAATCACTCTGCGAGGTAGCTGGGTGGGGTCTAATATCTTTTAGTTTAGCAACCAAATTCTAACTGCAGTGTTCCCAAGTGCCTGTAAGCATGAACCAAGAGATCTTAGAAGGGATCATGACCTTGATATTGCTAGTAATTACTTGCATTTCAATTAGGTCTATGAAAAATATCTTATGATTGCATAATTGCTCACATTAAGATACTATTTGGATACTATGAAGTTGTCTTGAACTATATACATAGAAGAAGTCTATGCTGGCTCAGGTCAGTAATCTGTTTGACTCGGCACTTTGAGCATAATGGGGCATTCCTACATTCAACGGGAAAGCAAGGTTTCCTCCATAGTAGGATGGTAAATAAAAAAGTATTGCTTTAAAAAATCACAGAATCCTTCATAAGATATAAAATGTGAAGCTATTGTATTTCATCTAGGTCCATAAACTTCTGAAGGCAGTGTTTCTATCTTTTCACCCTTTTCCCCAAAGAATGCTGTGCTCATCGATTTTTGAACCATGTCAAACAGCATCTCCCATGCACTTAAATTGTGTTCCTTTTCAGCGTTATTTGAATTTTGGGAAAATGAAAGTCTGGAGGGGAAAGAAACGGGCCGGAGGATGGATAGGGTAGGATTTCCCAAAGAAACGGTCTCCTTGGACAGCCCTTGCCTCCTAGAATAAGCAGGTGCACCATTGTGATAGAAAACCAGAAACCATCCCTGAACAAATCGCCTGTCCTCATTTGATCAAGTTGCAACTTACCCTTTTCTTAAAAACTCAAAGTAAGCCCTTGTGATTGCCCTGCATCCCTGAAGAAAATCTATCAGGATTATCACTATGTAGGCCAATCCCGAAAACTAGTCACCATAAACTTCTGAACTGACTTGGGTTTTTTGCCTTGAATTCAACTGGCCTGGCAGATTACCTCAGATGTGACTGCTTGGATCACACCACTTTTGGTGTGCATGCAAAGTTTTTTTTAGAAAGCAATTACAAGTGTATTACTGAGAGAACTTGTTGGCAACAATCTACTAGTTGCACAGACATACTTGAACACATTTACTGTGAAATCCATGCACATATGAACTGAAACCTTAGTAGCAATATTTAATTCGTATATCAAAAACTGCTTCCACGTGTCCTTAATAATCTAAAAAATCTACCCAAGCTTTTAGGTTGATTTATATTTGCCAGTGATATTGTTTACCAAATTGTTCAGTGATCAACTAGCATTTACACTCTAGCTTTTTAATATACCAATGTGATACAATCATTGAATGTGCTTCCAAAATCTATCTAAAGTAAGAAACCAGCGAATGTCATTGCGTTTCATCCTTTTCCCTTTTTAAGTCTCAAGTGTGCTTCAGGAGAAGATTGTAAGCAAGACTTGGAAAGGCAGACTTCCCCATTACTTGATATATTATCAGAAGCATGCATGTTACATTTGTATATTGAGTCTTTGGTGGGGAAAAAAGGAAGTTCAAATCCTTTATGACTTATTAAAAATCTACTATATGCTATAATACTATGCCTTTAATGTTCTTTGTAGATATAAATAAAAATGGCTGAGCTTTGTTGAGTCCAAATTAATTCTCAAGATGGGATTTACTTGAGTATGTTGTATTTGAGATTATTGAGTTTATCTTCTTTCTTTAGGAGTGATAAATAGTGAAAGAACCATCAAAATAAACCAATGCCATCACTAGTCTAGGCAGTACCTGGGCAATACATATTATTAATGCGATTGGCTGCCAACTGAAATGTAGGAGGTTGGAGCCCACACAAAGCTTCCTCAGAAGAAATGCCCACTGATCTACTTCTGAAAGATCAGTCATCGAGAAGCCAGTGGAGCAGTTCTACTCTGACAAACTGGAGGTTGCCTTGAGTCAGAGCTGACTCAACAGCAATTGGTTATGACTAGTCCAAGTGTGGGATGCTTTCAGGGGCCCAGTGAAATGATAATGTGACGATTAGTGGTATTTCATGTATATCATTCGGATTTAAGAACTGTCTTTTGGCCAGTCTAGGAAGCATGTCCCCATACCATGGACTCAGACCCTCTATCCCAAGATGACGTAAAAGCAGAAGCCAACTCCTCTTCCTTACCTTGACTCTTGCAAGATCATGTGGATTGAGGACTGAACCCTGATAAAATTCCACCTGAGTAAAATGTCGCTTGAACAGAGCTTCAAGCTCCAGGTTAGGAGAAATGCTGTGTGGGGAGAGAGGAAGGATCTGTTAACAAAATGGACTCAACTATGCCCGCCTCCATGGCCTCCCTTCACTAATTTCCACAGTGAAAACCTGGAAGGAGCATTCATCTTCCGACTTGTTCCCCTTCTTGCCATAAATACAACTCTCACAGTCCAGAGCGCCCAGGATAGATGAACAGAAAACCAGTGGCCATGACCTTTGCAGATTCTGCATCCTAGAACAAGCTGGATGCCTTACATTTGGAATAGAGAAACTGAGACTGTGGCATCAATCTCAGATTGATCAAAGATGTTCCAAAGAAAACCATCCCTTTGTGTGACCGTTTGCTTTAAAAGTGGTGTCTCCCCTGCTTCTCCTCTTTACAGACGTTTCATTCCCCACGACTTTGCTCCGAAAGATCACCTGTGAGAGGCCACAGGCAAGCTTGTCTTTCTCTGTGATTCTCTTGCACATACTTGATGCACACCTCTGGTGTGCCAAATATGTGCACTCATTGTGAGCAGGGAGTCAGACGGGGTGGTGCTTCCTTCTGTTGTTTGTAGGGTTGCCATGAGTCAGAACCAACTTGATGGCACCAACAACGACGACAAGTATCAGGTCATAGGTTCAATGCTCGGCTGCCAACTGCAAGGTTGGCAGTTAGCACCTGCCACATACTCTACAGAAGAATAATCAGAGATGGCAGTTGGAGTCCATACAGGTGACAGCCTTGGAAACCCCGTGGAGCAGATCTGCTCGGTCCTACCTGGTCACGAGGAGTTGAAATCAACTCCATGGCAATATTTTTTAATTTGTCAAGTGCTAAGTCAACTGATTCAGAGGGCACTGAACGTGCACTCACTTCCACCGAACTCCAGCCAGCCCAGGCAGGGGCAGTCTCCCTTCAGGACTTTTCTAGGAGTGTCCTTGAAGGAGATCACCATTCTGGGGTGGCGGGGGGTTCGCTTAGCTGTGAGTCATCCCCTGAATGCCATGGTTAAAAGGCCCTGGAAGCTTTTCTGTCTAACATAATATAGGTAGCACATCATGGGCCTCTTCCTGCTCCAGAAGACCGGACTCTGACTGTGATGTTCTGATTTGCCACGTCTTGCATTTGTGACCGTTCCCTTTGTCTTCTTGTATTCTTCCCAAAGCTCTGCATCTCCACAAACACCCGGACACCATTATGGCCTCGTACTAATATCTCCTAATTACGGATGACCTCTCTTTGGCTTTGTCCTGTTTAAGATTTAATAAGTGCTCTCATTAAATTATTTTAAAATTGCACAAGATGGATTACATAGTTAGTAGTAAAAACACACTCACATTTTTGTACGTACACTTAGTAGCAGACTCTGCTCTAAGTACTTGGCAATTACTTAAGTCTCAAAACAATCCTACAGCAATGATCGTCATTAACCGACAGCTTCCAAAGGTTAATTCATGGGGATATCTACTACAAACCTGACCTCAGGCTATGCCAGGAACCCAGGTGAACCCAGTCACTGAGCCACAAGCAACCAGTTTCTTCACAAGAAAGCAGTGGAGACTAGAAAACCAGCTGCCCAAACAAACCCATCCAGTCTTCCAGTCTATTCCAGGTCGCACTTCTTTCTCACATCGGCCCTCATAACCAGCATTGATCTCTCCCTGATACCAAGCCGAAAAGCAATTTTTTTTCACTTAAATTGACCGAAGCACTCATGGGAGGACGTTAGTGTTTGTTGTTGGGTGCCAACAAGTGATTTCTGACCCCTAGTGACCCTATGCACACCACAACACAGCATTGGCGAGGCCGACTCCGTCCTCACAACTGTTTGGATGCTTGCGCTCACTGTTGCAGCCACTGGGTCGATCCAGCTCCTTGAAGGCCTTCCTCTTTGGGCTGCTCCCCCATTCTACCAAGCGTGATGTCCTTTTCAGGGAACTGGCCTCTCCTGACAACCTCTTCAAAGGTTATAAGACACAGGCTTGCCAACCTTGCCTCTAAAGAGCACTTTGGCTGTACGTCTCCCAAGACAAATCGGGTTGTCTTTTTAACAGTTGATGGTACTTTCCATAATCTTCTCCAGCACCACCATTCAAAAGACGTCATTCTTCTGTGGTCTTCTTTATTCGATGAGGCAACGGAAAATACCACGGATTGGATCTGGCACACTTTAGTACTCAAAGGAGCATTCGTGCTTTCAATATTCTAAAGAGGTCGTGTGCAGAATACTTACCTAATGCAACTTGTCGTTCTGATCTCTTGACTCCTGCTTCCATGAGCATTGATTGTGGATCTAAGTAAGACAAAAGCCTTGACAACGTCAAATTTTTCTCCACTGATCATTATATTATCTATTGATCCAGTTTGAGTAATTTGGTCTTCTTTACATTGAGTTTTAATCCACACTGAAGGCTTCAATCTTTCATCTTCATCAATAAGTGCTTCAGTTCCTCCTTATGTTCAGCAAGCAAGGTTGTGTCATCTGGATATCACAGGTTGTTAATAAACCTTCCTCCAATCCTGATGCTACATTATTCTTCATATAATCCAGCTTCTCTGATTACTTGCTCAGCGTATATATTGATTAATATGATGGCAGGATACAACCCTATCGCACCCTTCTCCTGATTTAAAACCATGCCGCATTCCCTTGTTCTGTTTGCACAACCGCTTCGTGACCCAAATAATAGTTCCTCATGAGCACAATGATGTGTTCTGAAATTCCCATTCTTCGCAAGACAACCCATAGTTTGTTGTGATCCACATGTCTGATATCTTGGCATGGCCAATGAAACCCGAGTAAACACCTATCTGGTATTCTCTGCTTTGAGTCAAGATCCATCTGACATCAGCCACAATATCCGATGTTCCATGTCCTCTTCTGAATGCAGCCTGAACCTCTGCTGTAATAGTTGTTGGATGATATTCAGCCGAATGTTACTTGCGTGTGGTATGAATGATATTGTTTATAATTTGAGCTTTCTCTTGGGTCACCTCTATTTAGAAGGGGTGCCACTATGGTTTGCTTCCTGTTAGTTGATCAAGTAGCTGGCTTTCAAATCCCATGGCATAGAGGAGCAAGTGCCTCCAGTGTTTCCGTTGGTATTCCATCAGTTGCTGGCGCCTTCTTTTTAACTAATGCCTTCAGGACAGCTTGAAATTTTTACTTCAGCACCATTGGTGCTTGCTCATATTCTGTCTCCGGCAACAGTAGAACGTTGACAGTTCTTTTGCTACAGCGACTCCGTGCATTCTTTCCATCTTCTTTTGACGCTTGCTGAATCTTTCAATAGTTTGCCCTCAAAAAATTGTCCATAGAACCTTCCAATATTGCAACTCGAGGCTTGAGATTTTTCTTGAGTTCTTTCTGTTTAAGATAGTCTGAGTGTGTTCTTCCTTTCTGGTTTTTGGTTCTTCCTTTTGAGCAAAGGCCTTCCTCTAGGTCTTTGCACAGTTCATTATAATATTTGCCTTTGTCTTCCCCAGCTGTCCTTTAAATTTTTCTAGTCAGCTCCTTGACTTCATTATTTTTTCCATTTGCTTTAGCTACTCTTTACTTTCTTTCCTGTCTTCCCAGGACCTTAATCTTCCTTCATTAGTGATGTTGGTGTGCTCCCACAACTCATCAGGTCTTCTCTCATTAATGTTTATGTAGAGAATCCATCCTTGGGATATTCTTGAAATTCAAGTCAGAGAAACTCAAAGTTGTATTTTGGCTCTCATGGCCTAGTTTTAATTTTTTTTCACCTTGAATGTGAACTTACATATGAGTAATGGATGGTCTATTTCACAGAGAGTCCCTGGCCTGGGTTTAGGTGTTGATATTAGGCTTTTCTAGCATCTCTTCCCATGGATGTAGTCAATTTGATGTCCGTGTGTTCTGATCTGGAGAAGTCCAGGTGTATAGTCAACTTTTGTGTGGTTGAAAAAAGGATATTTATTATGAACAAGATGTTGGTTTTACAAAATTCTATAATGCAATCTCCATCTTCCATTCTATTACCAAGACCATATTGACAATTGCCAATAATTATCAAATTCTTTGTTTTCTGTATCACTAGCTTTTGTGGTTGGTGCATAAATTCAAATACTTGTATTGATTGGGTTTCCTTGAAAGCAAATATAAATAATTCAATCACAGACCGCACCGTATTTCAAAATTGATTGTAAAACATCCTTTCTGTCAACGAATGCGACACCATTCCTCTTGATTGTATTATTTCCAGCAGACTAAGTCATATAATTTCTGATACAAAATGACCAATAACCATCCATTTCAGTAGGATAGCAATCTTTATATGTTCCGTTTCATGTGGGACGACTTCCAGTATTCCTAGATTCATACTTCTCACATTGGAAGCTCTGGCCATTCGCAGATTTTTGCAGTTGTTTCTCTTTATCTTGAGTCCTGCACCATCCGCAAATGATGATCCCAAAGGCTCTACTCCCACAGGCTTTGCCCAACTATGTCACCATGGTTGACCCCACTCCAAGATCAGCTCCTCCTCATTCAAATTTTGAGTGACCTCCAACTTGAAATATGATTGTTTTATAATTTGAGCTTTCGTCTAGCACCATCGCTGACAATGTTCTGTTTCTATTCATTCACCCTTTAGTATCTGACCATATTTTTGAGATTTGTATAAGGTTCTCAGCAGCTACTTCCTCCAAAGTGGCCAACCCATTACTTCTTCATTGTCTGTTCATATGCTGGAAGCCCTGCTGAAACCTCTTCACTTTGTGTGACCTTGGTGGCATTTGAAACACCAGTGACATGGATGCCAGCATCACAGTATCACACAAGCCACCACAAGATGACAAACTTGGCTAATACAAGGTCTTAAATACTCCTCTAATTAAGCACATGCTTCATATGTTCCCATCGTAAATTCCCCTACATATATGGGGGTAGAACCTACATATACTTCTCTTATAATTTCCAAAATGTTCTGCAGAGATAGGCACTATTGCTGATGGCCAGTGGTGACGTATTGAACTGGACATGGGGGTACCATACTTTGGTCTAAATATGTGGAAGTCAGTGCTAAGAAAAAAAATTAAGAAATTAATTCTCAAACAAGGTGGCAAATCAGAAGTCTGGGAAGCCCCTAATTCCAGGGCATTCTGTGAACAGCTTTGAGAAGAAAAGGTCATATAGAACAAGAAATTTGCATAGAAGTTAACCCAGGATTCTAATTTTCAGGATTGAGCTCAAAGCAGTTAACACCATGTAGAGCCAGCACCACCATGTGAATTTTGCCTTTATAACACTGCACCAAGTTTGGCCTCATGATAACCCACCTCTGTAAGAGAAGATAATATTGTCTACGCCAAGATGTTTGAGTTCCCAAATGCTTCACTCATTCAGCACAGCACCCTGACACATAGCTAATAACCTCAAGTACCTTGGGTGTTATCTGTAAGATGAAGGTAAGACTTACCTCCTACATTAGTCATGCTGCCTAATATACTTTAATCTCTTACAATAATATCTAACATTTATTGAACAATTCAGGTCTCCGCTGCACAGTTTATATAGATTAATTTACTTCATTCTCATAACAACCCAACAAGTTAGCAACCATTAATATCTCTCCATTTTATGGATGTAGAAACTAGTGTCAGGGGGTTATGTACCTTGTTCAGTCAAGATTCAAACTAAGTTATCTGAGTCCTGACTATGTACACTTACACCCTTTGCTAATGAAATACACATAGCTCCTTATACTGGAGACTTCTAGAAATGGAAGTTGTTGTTACAACTTTACATATTGTTCCCTCTTCAGTATGTATCTGATTTGTTCAATATCTCATTCCCACATCCTCAAATCGCCCACACACAGCTAATCATCTCTTGCGGTCAGAAGCTGCATCCACCTGGATCAAATGACAGACCTAAGCTGTGCAGGGATTGAAATGATGTCTATAGTCAATAATGAACCTCAAAAGTATTTCTTCCAGAGAGGAATGCAGGCTCTCAGTCTCAGAATTGCCTCCCCAGAGGCACTCTCTTCTCCTCATTTGGCTAGTGGTTGCTTTCATTTTCACTAGTTCTAGATTCTTCTCTCCAACCATGTCAGGGTAGCTTACTCATGAAAGGGTAGCTTACTCAAGTCTGTCCTGCCCCGCAATGCTGCCACCGTCATTCTCACCCCTATGGACAATCCTCTGAAGGGCATATGATTGAGTTGAGGGCTTGTAAACACCAAGAGCCTCTTACTTGTGAAGAAAGACAATCTCCACATTGACGTCATCCCGATCCTTGTGCAGAAAGTCCTTCAGGAAATTGGAAACACTCTCCAGAGTGATGTGTCCACAGACCACAATGTGCCTGCATGGAAAAGACCAGGTTAAATCCACTGGGGCCATTGGTGCCTCAGCACCCCACCCTCTGGCAAGACAGAACATGCAGCAACAGCAGCAGCAGAGGAAGCAGCCATCCCCTCCCTTGGCCTCTAAAATTCCCACCTTCCATTCTGCAGAGGGCTGTTAGGCAAAGCAGGAGGGCTAGCAGGTGCTTAGCTACTCCTAGACAGAAAAGGCATATGGCTCCTCACCTGATGCTGCACAAAATCTTATTAAAAGCCTAACCATTTGGCCAAGTGGTTTTATGCATTTAACAATAAGTGACATTATGCCTGTACTTAAATGCTGCATTATCAAGCCCCTTGCAGATTCATATCTCTCCCTTTCTGCCCAGAGTGTCCTCCCGGGAGATTTACTGTATGAGTCTTGGTTTATGACATAGAGCTTATCAGGTAATGAGATAACAAATCTTGCTGAAATGATGATTTTGTGTGTAAGAGAGCAGACTTTTATCAGGGTGGCTAATGCGCAGCTTGACACATTATAGGCTCTGCTGGCCATAAGCAGTAAAAAGAAAATTTTGCATTTTTCTGCCATAACTCCTCTGACAATGGGGCCAACACTTTACAGTAAGTGAGCATTACTCAGGGCTAAATGCGATGCCTATGGAATTGGCGAACAGGCGGGAAGTCTACGCATCCCCAAAGGGCTACTTCCTTAGGGTGCCCAGGATTTCCAAGATGGGAGGAAGTCAGGAAGGCATGAATCAATTACTTTGTTCTAGAGTAGTGTGGGCTTCTAATTTTAGAGATGGTTATTCGGTGTTCCCTGAGAATATGAGAACTTGTTCCAGAATAGCATCAGTCCCTCCAATATTTGAGACCAATCTGGCATTTTCTCTGTGCCGCTTCTGTGCCCACTTGCTTATATTTGCTACATAATTCAGACTAACCCCTTTGGTGCAAGTTAGCCCCAAGACCAAGGCAGGGACTGAATGTTGATTATGAAACTCGCTGGCTTCTTATGGAGGGGCTTAGTGCAGGTCTCTAGCTCACTCACGCTGATAGTGACAGGGGTGGAATACTTGGCTGGTCTTAGAAGCATGGGCAGGTGGTGCATATGGAGTTTGGTAATTTGCTGGGTAAAATGTAGAATGGCCAGGTCTCCTGTACTTCCTAATTGCTTCACGCACATCCCAACCAGGCAGAGTGCTCATTGGCTGGAGGCAGTCCTTAATAGGAGACAGCGATGATTGCTTATGCAAGGTTCCATTAGGTGCCATTAGAAGAGCCTGCCCTTTTGTTGTAATTTGGTGCTTGACTAAGTGTGTGTGAATGATGCAGGACACTCATTGGAGAAAGGATAATCATGCAGAACAAAGAGTGAATCAATAATATGCACAGTGCAGTTAATAATATCACCATTATGGACTGTTATTATTACAGAGGTGCAGTTAGCGATCAGGCAAGCGGAGGCCATCGTGGGGAAGCGGGAATCTCAGTGAACTCCTTCAGACGATGCATTTCAGCATGACCGTTACTCTCTAGCCTATACCTGCAAGGTTTAGGGCACATGCGTAACTTCCCATCTGTGTTTTCAGCGTGAAACCTACATGACTGTGACTCTGTCTCTCCTTTATGGACGTGACATACATCGTATATCAGAATACACAATAAAAACTGAACACATAGGTTATAGACCCACTTGTCATGTCATATATTAAAATGTTTCTTGGGGTGTGTGTACACTTTTGGACAAAATGAAATGTAACTGAATTTGCATGTACTGAATAAAACTTCTGATTCTTAGTTTGCTTAGTGTTCTCACACAGTGATTCAAAAACAAGCTCTCCCTCTGGACACAACCACTCTACACCCCACAACAGGGCTGCTTGGCATAATCCTAATGTCTTCTAACCACAAACTTTAGAGATTGAGATCAAGGTGAAGATGCATCCTGCTAATAGTCATCCTAATAGGACACACATACAGTCAGGTTTCTTCCTGTTCACTAGATGTCAGAGGGTGCCAGCTCCGATACCTGGCTCTGCCACCCAAGCTGTGGCAAAGCTGGACTAGTGACTTTTCCCCATTCAATGGAGAAGGAGACGGAGTGTTGAGACCACCCTGCCAATCTCATGCTATTGTACCAGGCATTGCAAAGGTCCAAGTTTTGGATCAGAATAAGCTTGCTTATTATTCAAAGCTGAACTCAAATCAATGACTGGGAAAGGGCTCAATATTCATCCTTTCCATCTCGTATGCAAAGAAGTAAATGGGTATCTTTTGACATTCCCTCTTGCTCTTCTGAAATCCTTCATCCATGGAAAGATGTGCGAGACGTGAAAGAACAGGAGATCAGCCCCCCTTCTCTCTGACCCTGAATCAAAAGCTCAGCCAGCTGATTTATTTTTATTAGAAAGAATCCAGCTTCTCTTGGCTGAAAATGTGCTGGGTACAATAAAGCATATTCCAATGTAATCAATAATATCCCTACGTCTTTAGTTTTCAGTTCTCTAAAGTAGACAAATGCTGGCAAGAAATCAGAAAAAGGAAAAAAAAAATATATATATATATATATATATACATTTTTCTCATTTGGTGCTAGTTATCCAATGCTACTCTAGACAACTGAAAATATATCTTTTAGCTATAGCATGATTTCTGGGGTGGAGATGAGTCTTTATCAAAAAGGAAGGGGTGTGTGAAACCTTCCTTCAACCTAATTGGCATTTTTACTCTGAAAAAGAGAGATTGATTGAAAGCAGATTGCCTTTTTTGCCCAAGAAGAGTTATTAGAGACATCATCATGGCAAGCTTGGAGAACCCATATTGTTCCAATCTGTCCTATATCTGATTTGAAGATTTACGGCCTTCCCCTTTTGTGCCAATACTCATTTCCCTCCATTTTGTGGCCCACACAGTGAAAGTGATCAAGGAGCCCACATACTGGACATGTTTGAATACAGTTAGAATTGATTGATGGGGAGCGGTTGCCCCTCCCTCCGCATCTGCATTAGATCTGCTTCCGCCAGCTAGTGTTTGGGAAAGCGGCCTTGGATAAACATCAGAGATAGATGGCGAGAGAAGAAAAGTTATTTCTCCAAAGTGTTTTCAGGGATTTTGAAAATTCCAGTGAAGTAGTTTGGAGAGAGATATTATTGAATAGAGAAGTAGAATTCATTGTAACTTTAATTATTGAAAAATATCCTAAGATTGAGAGCTAGTTATGCACCCTTAGAAGCAACATGATGTCTGTTCATACCACATGGTCAGAGGAATGCCATAGGGATCCCCATTCAGAAATGTCTCTGTGAGGCTCTATGATGCCCACAAGTCTTCCAAATGAGATTCACATTCCCAAAGGCCTGGTGTTAAGGATTCAAAATCAATTCTGATGCTAAATAGTCTTGGGGTATTTCCCAAATTCGAAATGTTATAACTAAAAAGTCGGTGGCCTGAAAGTGTTGGATTAGCACCTGACTCATGAGGTTCATTTAAGAATTATTTAAGTTGATTTATCTAAATGGATTAATTAATTTAAATAATGAATAAATACTTCTCTATTTAATGGAGGATCCAGTAAAAGGTCTAGCTTATGGGTACTGGTGGGAACAATGCAACAAATGTAAATCACTGTTTAACAGATACATGGTCTGATATAATCTCACAAATTTTCTTTGGTTTTCAACTTTTTATTGTGAATGAACTGGGGTTGACATTCAAATCATCATTTTTTATTTTTGCAAATTATCAAACCACCTAATAGCCAGCCTTGACCCCTACTTTTTCCTCTTCTTCCTCTTGTAGAACATTTTCTCCTTAGCTAACACCTATCTATCCTCTATCCATGTTCTCCCTCTCTTCTCGTCCCCTCCCACCCTTGGTAGTCATCAAAGTCTATTTCCTTTGGTATGAAAGCCTTTATCTTGATTTTTTTCCTTTACAATGATCTCATAAAATAGTCATCCTTTGTGTTTGACTAACTTCCCTCAGCATCAAGTCCTCTGAGTCCACCCATGCAATGCAGCGTCTCCCAGTTTAATCGTTATTCTTTAAAGCTATGTAGTATTCCATTGAGGAGTCCTGATAGTGTGGTGGGTTGTGCATTGGGCTGCTGACAAAGAGAGGCAAGCTCTGAAACCTCAAGCTCCTCTACTGGAGAAAGGTGTGGCTTTCTACCCCTGTAAAGAGGTACTCTCAGAAACCCCAAAAGAGAGTTCTTCTCGGCCCTATAGGGTTACTATGAGTTGGAATCAACTTGATGGCAGCGAGGTTCTTTGTTTCTTGTTTTCGTGTGTGAATATTCTTGTCTGTTGTCACCTGATTTTCACACAGTGTAGTCTCCTCTATGTATCTTTGCAGAAATCTCCCTGAACCTCCATTGTTTAGGTCACATGTTCAACTTTTCACAGCCAAGTAAATGTGACATGCCCAGGATGCAATCTACACCTCTGATTTTAAATTTCAGTTGATGGTGATACAGGGGAAAGAACATTGGGCAAAACAAACAAAAGCCATTGGGTCAATTCTAACTCCTCGGACCCCAGTGTGTGCCAGAGTAGAATTAGGCCTCAGACAGTTTCAATGCTGATTTTTTTTTAAGTAGATTGCCAGGTTCTTCTTTTGAGGTGCCTCTGGGGAGATTCAAACTGCCAACCTTTTGGTAATCAGCCAAGTGTTTTAACCACCTGCATACTCAGGGACATGGAAAGCATATAGGCTTGAAGATTTCTGTTTCTGTGTCTCCATGGCAGAGAAGGCTTGGGTCAATATGAGGTCCCTATGGATACATTGTGAAGGAGCATGGGAGAGTCCTCGGTTGGGCAGGAGAGAGGTTTAGTTTGGGTGTAGGGGGAAAGGATGATGAACTTCACTTCAAGCAGTATCACTAGATTCTGGCTGTGCTGGGTCAGTCAGGACAGAAGACTCAAGATAACAATGAGTAAGTGATAGGCATAAGCTAAAGTCTCACTGGTGAAACATACTAATCCAAAATTGTAACGTAGGCCACACCATTTATAGTCGACCAAGGAGATGCGAAGTCCTGAAAACTACCATTGTATATACTATTTCCCAGCACAGGATTTTCCCAGGAGCATGAGGGATCCAGAGTAACAAAGATCCAAATGATCCATTAACAATGGAGGGCTTGCTTAGGTAAGCTATGAAGATAGCTAACTGTTGCTACAAGACAAAATAGGCTCAATGGCAGTGAATTGGTTCAGATTTTTTTGAAATCACAGCCAATCTTAATAACCAATTCTATAGGGCTTGACCACATGGTTTACTTTAGATGGACAAAAATATAAATCAATATCCATTTCTGAACTGATAAAGTTTTTCTTTTAGTTTTGTTTAGTTCTGTGAACAATTCTTAGACAATACTATACAAATTAATTTTAATAGCTAGATTTAAAAATAGATTGCTCATGCACAAGGACGCATCTTGAACACCAAAATCATAGCAGCTGGCATTTCCTAGGAAGAAATGAAAGTCAGGAATTTCTACTATGAGATGGTAGAATCTGGTTGTGGGTCATGGGCCCATAAGCAGGGGCTACATTCAACAAGTAGTGCAAATGGTTAAAGCTTTTTAATACCAATTGAAAACTTGGAGTTCACCTAGAGGTTCTCCTGAAAAAAAAAAAGGTTTGGAACGTGCTTATAAAAATCAGCCATTGCTATCAGGCATCAAAGACCCAGAACAAAATATCATATCAATGTGAATGAAGAGGATTTCAGAGTGGAGACCCAAAGCTGTAGACAATTGGACATCTCCTTACACAAGGGTCACAAAGAAGAGACAAGCCAGTCAGAGTGCAGGATAACACTGATTAACTTTCCTCTAGTTCTTTAATGCTTCCTCCCTGCTCCCCCACTCCACTCCCACTATCATGATCCCAATTCTACCTTACAAATAAGGCTAGACAAGAGCATGTTCATGGGTGCAGATAAGAGCTGGAAACTCAGGGAATCCAGGACAGATAAACCCCTCAGGACGGATAATGAGAGTGGCAATACCAAGAGGATAAGGAGAAGCAGGGGAGGAGGGGAAACCGAACACAATGATCTACATAAAACCCACTCCCTGGGGGATGGACAACAGAAAAATGGATGAAAGGAGACATGGCTCAGTGTAAGACATGAAAAATATTAATAATTTATAAATTATGAAAGGCTCACGAGGGAGGGAGAATGCAGGAGGCAGGGGCAAAAATGAGGAGCTGATACCAAGGACTCAAGTAGAAAGAAAATGTTTTGAAAATGATGATGGCAACAAATGTACAAGTGTGTTTGACACAATGGATGGATGTATGGATTACAATAATAGCTGTATGAACCCCCAGTAAAATGATTTTTAAAATAATCAGCCATTGAAAGCCCAAGGAGCACAATTCTACTCTGATGATACTCTTGAGGTCACTAGTTGTCAGCGTTAACTTGACAGCAACTGGTACTGGTAATGCTGGAGGGTCATGGAGCAAACATGAAGTCATGTTGCAGAGCATGGCTTCATCAAGAGAAAAAAAAATTAATGTATAATGAACTCTAAATTATACTCTTGGCACGATTATGAAGTGTTTGCTAATTGAAAGGTTCGTGATTTGAACTCATCAACAGTTCTGTGGGAGAAAGATGTGGCAGTCTGCTTCCATATTGATTATAATCTTGGTAACCCTGGGAGTAAATTCCATGCTGTCCCATAGAGTCATTGTGAATCAAAATGAACTCATCAGCAAAGCATTTGGGTAGCAGTTTGTTGTGCTTTCTAAGGGGTAGGATTATAAATGTTATTAGAGTTCACCATAAAATTGCCCGTTGCTTATTTCCTGGGCACATCCTTAATAAATATGTTGGTGCGTTCCTCCCATTATTTACCTCTTCCTCCCTAAAATGAAACCCAGCACACCCTCCTCAATCTCTCAAGTCTGCACCCGAGGGGCCAGGAAAGGCTGAATGCTCGAGGAGCACTGGAGCTTTCATTTCGGGGCTCCTCGTCACCAGAGTCATTTCACAGGGACACCTTAGGATAACGTGGGGCGCAGGAAGAACAGCAGTCAGGTGGGCGTTTGTGGTTCTTGTGTGCATAACATTTCTTGTGAATAGACTTTCAAACGTCCACTGAGATGAAAAGGACAATTTATATGGGATGGTGGAGCAAGATGGAGACCTAGTAGCACACCAGGGGGGAACTTCCCAGAGGCCAGTAGAGAAGGGCCATGGAGAGGGATATCCTACACTTCCAGACCAAAAGATTCTCAGCATAAAGATAAGTAACACAAATTTCTTCGAATAAAAAATCAGCAAGGGCTGCTGATAGACACCCCTTTGTCATCAGCCCTCAGCATAAACTGGCAGAGTACAGATTCCCAACTCTCCCAACTGATTGTCCAGGTCCATGAGCTAGCTAGGGTGGATGACTGGCCAAGCTACAAGTACATAGCTCTACAGGACCAGCCTGGGGCAGATATTAATAGATATAAATAGGTTTGGCTCTCAGCCCAACCCAAGGAAGCAATGGTGTAATACCGTACAAACTCTAACTCCCCAATATCAGAGGTAGCACACCTGACTGAGCATTGAGGAGATAATTCTACAGGGAAGCCTGGAGCAGACATAAATAGTGATTAAACTAACTCTCCACACAAGCTGGGGGAACACAAGCACCATGTGGCAAAACTAATCCCTCTTTCCTGTGGTAGAGCTCTGCATAGGCCTTCTATTTTAAGACACTCACAAAGTACAGCCATTTGCAGGCATTTATTTATTTTTTAAAACCCCTTTGGGTAGCAGTTAACACGCATGCAGCCGATTAATAAGGTATTAGCATGACAATAAAAGTAGAAACTGCAAAAGCAGCTTTAGAAAGCAAAGGCAAGGAGTTTGGTCCAGAAACAAAGACAAAAAGCCTCAGGGCCCAGAAGCCACACCCAGCTGACATATGAACAGGAATAACTATTTACCAGCTGGCCCATGACGTTGGACCCTGGTCAGCACCTCAAGCCAATCAGATGATCAACCTGCTCTCTGAGTAGGTTATTGCTTCTTTCCTTCCTCCTCAACTACCTAGGTAGGTGGTAGGTATATACCTACTCCCCACCCACACTTGTCCCCTCTCACCTAAACTCCCTCAAGGCAATTAACTTAAATCCTAAAACTACAGGACTTTCAGCCCTACCAGACACCAAAATTATTCCCCTACCCTTCATCTCAAGACTTCCTAAAAGACCATAAGGTAGTAAAACAATATACTATCAGACACTGTCCCCAACTGCTTAAAAGACCTCTATGCAACACAGCCTGACTTCCCCCCGGGACAAGGTCCAGACCCAGCTGTTCTTTTGCTGGCATTGTCCTTGTTCTGTGTTCTATCATTCCTATGCCCTCCACTCATTAAAACAAAATTGTGCGATAATTTTGTAACTCATCTTTAATCAGGACTGCCCATCTGTTGGTATACATAAGGACTTAGAAAAAATATTATTACTTTATTTATTTATTTGTGCTTTCAATTTAATGTGTTTGTTTTCTAATCCCTCAAGTATCATTAATCCACAAATTAGCACCCACGCCAGAGACAAAGTTCCTGGGAAAAGCTTAGAGCCCATATAAACATATATTGAAAGCTCTTCCATTTCTTACTTTAGTATTATTTTTCCTATTTTTATTTTTAATAGTTTTGTCTATTGCCTTTTCTATCTTTATTTCTAATATTTAAACTTATTTCATAGCCCTTTTTAACAATCTTACCTTGGTCTTTCTTTTCTTCTCATTTATCCATCTCCTTCCTTTTCATCCTCATGAAACCAAAAGGTGAAACTTCTCTTAATTTTTTTTCTTTTTCTAAATTGAATATTACTACCCATTCCTCCATCATTACAAACAGACATTTTCAAGGTAAAATATCCTTTCTTTTAACTATCAATTAACACTACATGACCCCCCTCTTTTCTTCTTACCTTTTCCTATATTTATCTCTCCTATAACACATCCTTTTTCACTTTTTGATGTCTCCCTAACACTTAATTTAACACTCTCCTGCAGATATTTAATATAAAGTGTCTACTACCCCTCTACTGCACCACCTAACAGAATTAACTAATCCTATATAACACCCCCTCTACACAAAACCCCTTAATAGCTACGCCAAAATTTCAAGAAAACTATAGACCATATCAGTTCACACTCACACAACAAAAACAGAGAAACTGAAACAAATAACTGGATCCCAACCAGACCTAAATGAAATGTTTGAAAGTGAAAAGGAAATGGAACTACCAGGAAAAGGTTTTAAGGGAACATGATTGCACTCATACAACAGATGAACGGAGTCTGAAAGGAAAAAATGTTTAAAAGAAAGGAAAAGTTAGAAACTTCACTATATGCCTGAGAGGCAGGAACACAAAAGTCAAGCACGACAGCAGGAGAACTGCACAGTACTATAAACGAATAGAGAGGCAGAATTGAAGGGATGCAAACCTGAGTTAAGGAGCTTGAATGCAAATCTATAGATTCCAATAAAAAAGACAAACAAATAAAAATACAAATGAGACCAATAAAAGCTTGAGAACAATGTGGGACACAATGAAAAGGAACAACCTATGTCTTGTAGAGACTTCAGACGTGGAATAAAAAGAGAATACTCCAAGAACTCCTGTAAGAAAAATGTCCTAGATGATTAATGGATGAAAAGATAATTAACCAGGAAGCCAAGAGAACCCCAATCTGGAGAGATTCCAGAAGGAAAACTCCCTTGTATACTGTAGTCAAGATGTCTAACCTTGACGACAAGGAATATATTCTAAGAGCAGCCATAGGGGGTAAAAAAAATACATACAAAGGGTCAGTAATTAGAATAACATCAGATTTCTCAGCAGAAACCATGAAGGTAAGATGACAATGAAGTAACATATACTAAAGAAAATAAAAGTCAACCTACAATCTTGTACCCAGAAAAAGATATTACTCAAATAGGACGGAGAAATAATAGTATTCCAACACAAGGAGAAAATAAAACAAGACCAATACTACAAAAAATACTCAATGAAGTACTGTGACCAAAAAATCAGCATTAACACACAAACCTGAAACCAATATACAATTCCTCACAACAACCAACACACAATAAAATGATACAGGAAGAACAGAGAAACAAGATACAACTCACGTACACACTCATACATAAAAGGCACAGATATAAAGCAATATGAAAGTAAGAAATGCATATATATACCAATGATCTTACTGGATGCTAATGGGACTGAATTCATTAGTAAAGAGAGTATTAGAATGAGTAAAACAAGCAATATTAATCAGCATGCTGCCTATGAGAAACACATCTCACAAACAGGCTGGACAAAAGTGTAACAGCAAACAACAGCCAAAAGAAAGCAGGGGTGGCAATACGACTCTCCGAGGAAAGAGACTTCAAGGCAAACAACATAATAAGAGACAAGAACGAACACTACATCATGAGGAAGGGAGTAATAGTCCAAGGCGACTTAACTAAGATACACATTTATGCACCCAATGAAGGGCCCCAGAAATACATCAATCGAATCACCACCAAATTGAAAAGGATATAAACATCTCAGTAACAATAACAGGAGACTTCAATATGCTGCTTTCAGGAAAGACAGAACATCAAAACAGCAACAACAACAACTCTATTAAGAAGCAAAAAAGCTCAACACAATCAACAAAACTGACCTCATAGAAATATACAGAACACCACATCCAACAAAAGCACCATAGATGTATACATAAAACATTCTAAAACATAAACGACACAGTGGAACACAAAGAATGCATCAACAATTTTTTTAATTGAGGTCCTATAATCTCACATGCTATAAAATTAGAAATCAACAATAAAACTAACAGAAACATAAAGACAAACACATGGAGATAGAATAATATAATATTCCAAAATGCTTGGGTAATAAGGCAAGTAAAAGAGGAAAGAAAAAAATCCCAAGAAATGATAACCTATAATGATAACTTTTGGGACACAACAAAAGCAGTATTCAGAAGCCAACATATAGCGATCAACATACACATAAAAAAGGGGGAGAAATTCAAAGTCAATACCTCAACACAACACCTTCAAGAACTGGAACAAGAACAACAACATAACACAACACACCCTTCCCCCCAAAATAGAAGGAAATCAATCATAAGGATCAGAACAGAAATAAACAAAACGGAAAACCCCAAAAATCAATGAAAAAAATCAACCAGACCAAAAGTTGGTTCTTTGAAAGGATTAACAAAATAGACAAACCACTGCCAAAGTGAACAAATGAAAAAAAAAGAAAAGATGCAAATATCTAGAATAAGAGATGAAGTAGATGATATTACAACCGATCAAGATGAAATAAAAAGAATAGCACACCATTTAAAAAAACTAGGACAGACGAACCCCTCAACACCAGCGGTGGGAGAGGCGACACCAGGAGGGAAGGGCATGTAGAAAGGGAGAACCGATCTCGGAGATCTATGTGTAACCTCCTCTCTGGGAGATTATCAAGGGGGAGGCAGGTGAGGGGAGACGCCGGGGAGTGTAAGATAAGATATAATAATTATTTATAAACTATCAAGGGACCAGGGGTGGGATCGGGGAGGGAGGGGGATGGGGGGAAAAAAAGGGAAACCGAGCTGATTCCAGGAACCCAAGTGGAAGGTGAATTATGAGAGTGACGAGTGCAACGAATGTATAAGGGTGCTTTGCTCATTTGATGTATGCACAGATTGTGATAAGAGCCTTATGAGCCCCAATAAAAAGATTAAAAAAAACTATTCAAACAAATTTGAAAATCTAAAAGAAATATAGTTACCTAGAAATATATCACCCCCTCAAACTTAATGCAGACAGGTATTGAAAAACTCAACAGACCCATCACAAAAGAAATAGAGCAAGTCATTAAGAAACTACTAACCAAGAAAACCCTAGGGCCATGTCTTCACAGGGGCATTCTACCAACTATTCAAAGACTTGATACCAGCACTACACCAGCTATTCCAGAACATAGAAAAAGACAATTAACTCCCAAACTCACTCCTTGAAGTCAGTATCACTTCAGCACAGCAATGACACCCAAACCAGGTAAAGACCCTACAGCGATAGAAAATTATGGACCAATATGCCCGATGAGCGTAGACACTAAAATCCCCAACAAAATTCTGGTCAACAGAATCCAACATCATATCAAAAACATAATTCACAATGGCCTAGTGGGACTTGTTCCAGGAATGCAGGTATGGTTCAATATTTAAAAAGCTATCAATGTAAGCCACCGCATAAACAAGGCAACAAATAAAAACTACAAGATTGGGAGTGGGCAAGGTGGGGCAGGGTCCTGGGTATGTGGTGAGGCCCGGGCGCGTGACGGTAGGGCCTGCAGCCTTCTCCTCCCCGCGCCCCTTGCCCAGTCCGCTGAGTGCTAGGCCAGTGGTCACTGGGTCCCCTTCCACGGTCTACGCCCCTCCCTTCTCCTACACCCCATTTCTGTGGCTTCTTTGAGCAGCCACCTCTTTCTCCCACAGTTCATGATGCCACTTTGCTCTCTGTGGGGCCCGGTCTCTTCAGCGTGGTTCAGCCCTGTGGTCCCAGGACCATTGCTCGCCGAAAAGGGGGCTTCCTTTTTTAACCCAACAAGTTGCCTCCCAAGAGGCACCGAGATGCCAGCGAACCACCTCTGCTTCACTAGTTTACGTGGAAAACTGCGGGGCGGGGTGTGCGTGCGTTTCTGATCAGTTTACGTCCTCTGAGCCCCTGGACACGCAGCGTGGGAGATGCCCCGCTTCTGCATCCTGTGCGGTGCACACTGCTTTTGTGCTGTTCCTAAGAGCGGTGTAAATGGGGCAGCTTAGTGAAGCAAGTGCGCCCTGAGTGTGGGAGAGGTCTAGGGATAGAATTGGCCAAGAGTAGACTTTTCTGAGAGGACATGCAATAGACCTGTTGAGAGCATCTCTGGGCAGGTCAGAATTCTGATGGAAGCAAAAGAGAGGAAGACGAAACAGGACCCGTTGCCTAGAGAGCATGCTGGTTAGGGTGTTCTGTAAGTCAGCGTGTGTCCAATACCCAGATTTCCCCTGGAGATGATGGAGAGGGGAGATACCTGGCTGGAAGCGGCAGTGTGATTCTAAACAGTATCAAATTCCCAGGCCTTTCTTCCTTTTTAAAAATTACAAGTTACCTCGGTACCTTTTTTGATGTTATTTGAATGCTTCACCTTTGAAGATAGACTTGGGTAAATTGCTGTTTTCAGGATGGAAATTCCTTGCAGGAGTAAAACAAACAAACTACAAGAGCTCATGAATAAATGCAGCAGATGCATTTGACAATATTCAACACCCATTTTTTATCAAATCATATATGAAAAACTAACGGTCAAGGTCAAGTTCAATGGGTAAAAGCTAGAAACATTTCCACTGAAAACAGAAACCAGACAAGGATGGCTCCTATCACTCCTCTCATTCAAGACTGTGCTGGAAGTTTGAACTAGAGCTATCAGAAAACAAAAAGAAATCAAGGGAACACAAGTAGACAAAGAAGTGAAACTTGCTCTCTGCAGATGATATGATCCTGTATAGAGAACCTAGAGTCTCCACAAAAAACCCACTGGGAAAAATTGAGTGGTTAGTCATCTTAGCAAGATACAAATTTAACAACCATAAATTAATCAGGTTCCTGTATACCAGTGACGAGAGCTACGAAAAGACATACCATTTACAATAACCACCCAAAAGGTGAAAAACTTAGGAATAAACGTAACTAAAGAAGAAAAAAAGACCCATACAGAGAAAACTATAGGTTACTATAAGAAACCAAAAAAAGACCTACATATGGAAGAATAGCCCAGGTTCATGTATGCACACAATTAACATTGTGAAAATTTAAATACTATCCAAAATAATCCCAATCCAAATTCCAAATACATTTTTAAAGAAATGGAAAATCTAATTATCAATTCATTTGGGTAGGCAAAAGATCCAGAAGAATCAAAAAAGTTCTTATAAAGAGGAGTAGGAAGCCTAGCACTACCTGACCTAAAAGCCTCCTACATAGCCACTGTACTGAACACGGTCTTGTGCTGGTGCAAGAGTTTTATAGACCAATGGATCAGAACAGAAAACCCAAACATAAATGTGTCCGTTTACAACTAATAGTGGACAAAGGACCTAGAGATATCCAATGAGACAAAGACAGCCCCTTCCACAAATGGTGTCGGACAAACTGGATCTCCGTAGGCAGAACAATGAAACATGACCCATATCTCTCCACATGCACAAAACTGAACTCAAGATGGATCCAACACCTAAATATAACGCCCATAGCTATCAGGATCTTCAATGAGAAAGCTAGAACAAACGTAAGGGCCCTATTGCAGGGCGCAGGATAGATACTTGGTGCACACAGCAGAGGGAGAAGACAGGTGACTGGGACATGCTGAAATTACATCATTTATGCACACCAATAGGCTTTATCAGGAGAGTAAAATGAGAACCCGCAGATGGAAAAAAGTTGTTATCAGTAACACATTGGACAAGGATCTACTTACCAAAACATACAGAACTCTACAAAAGCTCAATAAGAATATAATGAATGACCCAATTAAGAAATGGCAAAAGACATCAACAAACAGTTCCCTCCAAAATAAAATACGCAAGGCTAACAAACACATGAGGAAATGCTCAGAATCACTGGCCCTCAGGGAGATGCAAATAAAAACCACAATGGATCCCAATTTAAAAAAAAAAAACCAAAAACAACAAATGTTGGAGAGGATGGGGAGAGATTGGAATTCATATATACTGTGGCAGACTTCTTCTCTTTATTTTATCTTTGTTTTTATTGTTTCTGTTGGGTTTCCTAGTTTGTGACGCACAGAAGAATGGATGCAGAGAGACAATAACTGATGCAATGTTTTATCAGGGATGCAGGGGTGGTGGTGGGGCAGGGAGGGGATTGGTGGAGCAAACAATGAGTGTGGTAGTGGGGAGAGCACTAGAACTGATTTTGAAAATGTATTTGAAACTCTTTTTAAAGGGTATTTAATTGTGGAAGTGTATGATAAGTGAATATTTTATCAAGAAAACTACAAAAAAAAAAGAGGCCAAACTTGACCAATGGTTATCACGGGTGAAGGAGGAAGAGATTTTGCTCAGGGAGCATTGAGAATAATTTGAAAAAGGATATAACTAATAGTTTTACAACACGAGCAGTATAATCAATGAAACTGTATTACACATGCAGAAGTTGTTGAATTGGAGAATGTTTTGCTATGAATATTTTGCCACAATAAAAAATAATTACACAAATAACACTGAGTACAAGGAAGAAGAAAATGTTCTAAAATTGATTGTGGTGATGATTGTACACCTCTCCTTGATTTGGTTAAATTATTGAATTGTTTGACTGGTGAATGAAGTACCAAGAAAACTTTTTTTAACAAAAAGGAAAATCTACACATTATTAAAAGGATTCAAGCAGTAGATCTAATACCTGCAGAATCAATGCAAAAACTGAGGTCCAGGGACTTTAATGCAAGGTGCATACTAGAGCAAGGGCAGAGCATCTTCTTCTGTCTGATGACTTCCAAACAGGAAGTAGCTGGTGCAATGGAGAGATCCCTGGCTGGGAATCAGGAGATGGGCTTTCCAGTTCTGTGTAGCCTGGGAATAACCAAACCAACATCACTGCCATCGAGTCAGTGCTGATCATAGCAACCCCCTGTGGGTTTCTGAGACTGTAACTGTAAGAGAGTAGAAATCACGGTGTTTTTCCCATAGAGCTGCTCGGTGGTTTCAAACTGCTGACCACGCAGATCGCAACCCAAGGCGTAACCACTATGGTGGTTATCACAGCCCAAGGCATAACCCAAGGACAGTCACTAGAAGATAAAGGGACCCAGACTGACTGGGCTGTGGCAACCCAATAAACTCCCTCCTGGCACTGATGAATCTATAGTGCTCCAGCTTACTGCCACCACCCAAGGTCAAGGCACCATCACATCTTGTCTAGATGGCTGCAATCGCTTCTTCATTTTCATTTACTTTCTTCATTGCCCCACTCCTCAAAAAAAGGCTAAAGAGCAAGAAGTAAAGCCAATCTGACTGCAAGCAGGTCCCCTAAGAGCAGGGGGGTCTTAGATCTCTCATGGTCTCACTCAAGGAAGACAATGTAAAATGCACAGCTCTGGGCTGTTTATTTTTAAAGATACTATATCCATTTTTACTGGAACAAGTATAAAGAACTTTAAAAACCCATAGCTCTCCTGTCACAATAAATCATACAGAGTAAATTGAAAATCCTATACAGCGTTCCCTGAGTACACTGCGCTCGCTTTGTCAAGGAGGTAGATGAAATGTGGCATATATTGATCTAGATGTCTCTGTAAAACTATAATATTTATATCAAATACATATGCTGTCTTTTTTTCTGAGACTTCTAATCATGCTTTTCTGGTACAACCTCACCGCAAACCCTCCCACCATTAGCAGCCACTGACAATATGGGAAGGAATTTTAAGAAGTACTTATCAAGAGCAGTCAGCAGCATTGTATCATACAGAGAAAAAGCAGGGTGGTTAGTGACCCAGCCGTCAAAACCGCATCATGACCAGTAATACAAGTTCATGCTTTTCCTCCTAAGTTGAACTTGAATCATAACTACCACTCCCTCCCTCTCATCCAGATTGAGATTTAGGAAGTTTCTGGGCTTTCCATTTTGTTGTCTGCCCATGCTTTGGGGGGAATGGCTTGATCGTAAAGCAACTTTCTCTGATCTGGGTCGGTCCTCCAGCGTCAATCTTATTGAGGGTCATGATACCAAAGCTGAAAAGAAAGGAAACAGGAAAAAAGAAAAGAAAGAACTCTTATACCCACTCCCCTGCTTCCTCCTCTATGGCCACTCTTTAATTCAAAGTCCAAGACAAAGGAAAGGAAGCCAGCAGCAGCATGGTTGGGCATTGGACTGCCCACTGTAAGGTCAGCAGTTCAAGAAGACCAACTGCCCTGGGTGAAAGGAAGGCCTTTCTACTCCAGTAAAGAGTTAGCTACAGCCTCGGAAATTCACAGGTGGTCTATAGGGTTGATAAGAGTTAGCACTGACTTGATGGCAGTGAGTTGTTGTTGTTGAACCCAAAGGAAACACTCTGGGACTGGGCAATGTTTTGTTCTGTTACACAGAGTCCCTGGGAACCAGAAATAACTTGACAGAACCCAGTAACAAGAACAACAACTTCCCAAAAGAACTGTTTTCCACGTGAGGGTGGGGGGGCGACCACTGTGAACAAAGAGGTATGGCCTGTGTTGGTTTCCCCCTAGTGTGGGATCTGGCTTAGGACCCAAACCTCATGGTGATTTTAATAGCGACTTTTGACCAGTATACTGGTTGGGGATGCGTGATTGGTGTGGACATCGTATGCCATGGAGATGGGGAAGTCTAACAGGTCTTAAACTTCCTGAGCAAGTCTGTTAGCAGATGGGCTGATGCTGCCATCTCAAATACATTAGGGAGTTTCAAGTTTGCAAGTTACCTGTAGGTGTAAAGAGGATAAAAATGAAAACAAAACAGTTAAGAGTATGTATTTCACCCTCAATTCTAAATACTTGCATTAATCATTTTCTGTTAAAACAAATGAAAAATAACAAGGAGGAGGGGGATAGAGTGATAAGATAATGTCCTACCTACTGTCACATCTAGTGCTTTGCTAATCACAAAGGAAGGAAGAGCATACTTCCCCATGTCGAGCTACTTTGAAGAAGGCAGGCTGTTTCTCTAAATCAGTGGTTCACAACCTTCCTCATGCTGTGACCCTTTCATACAGTTCCTCAGGTTGTGGTGACCCCCTGACCATAAAATCATTTTCGTTGCTACTTCATAACTGTAATTTTGCTACTGTTATACATTGATGACCCCTGTAAAAGGGTCATTCGACCCCCAAAGGGGTCAAGACCCACAGGTTGAGAACTGCTGCTATAAACGGTGCCAGAAAGCTGAGCAAATTGATCTCAACAGTGCAGCAAAGGTGACTCTGTTATACAGAAGCCCAGAATCAGAGGACAGACAACTGGACACCACACAAAGAATTCTAGAATGCCCTGACCAAACTATAACCTTGATTTGATCACGTCAATGTATCTCATATGCAGCCACCTACACAATAGTGTCTTGCATTTTTCTATGATTTAAAATAGGTTTCAGCAGAGTTTCCAGGCTAACATGGACTAGGCAAAAAGGCTTGGCAATCTACCTCTAAAATTATACCAATGAAAACCCTGTGGATCATAATGATCCATGGTAGCTGTGATGGTTAGGTTTATTGTGCCAACCTGGCCAATAAGAACAAGTGGGAGTAATCAGATACACTTTGATTGGAGGGGGAAGAGATAAATGACTCTTCAAGCCATTCCCCCACCCACCCCCAGCCCCTTGCTCTCTGGTGATAGAGCATGCTGGAGCAGGTGCACTGCTGCTGTAAATAGTTCTCTGCCTCAACGTGCACTACCCGTGAGCCAGGCCAACCCATGGATTGTGTTGCTAGAGTTTGAGGCTCTTTCAAGACCTGCTTCACTACACTGCTGGTGTGTACACAGTTTGAGCTTCAGGCTGGTGATCCTGTTGCCTTGCATTGCTTGCATTTCATACCCCGTCTAGGCCTGCTTCACTAAGCTCCCAAGCTACTGACTGCTGGTGACTCACCCTGCTGCCTGTGGGCAGACTCTCCTTGCCTTGCCCCACTGAGGACTCTGCTGTCTGCTTCCTTGACCTTGGATCCTGCAGTCCACGTGAGCTGAAGGACTTCCAGTTTATTAACTGTTCCATGGAAGTGAACTGAACTGAACCCTCTGTACTGCTGTTATATTCCTTCTTCTGTAAAAATATATAATCATAAGTGCCCTGGTTTTGTTTCTCTAGAGAACCCTGCCTAACACAGTAGCTAACAGTAATAACAAGCCTACAGAGAACCCAAGTCTTAAAAAAGAAAAAGAGAACTCTAGGCAGGAGATAGGAGTTGTTTTTGCCTTCCTAGAATGCATGACCCTTCTGCCAATGACCAGTCCTCAACCACATGTAGATTGAGACCTTGAATCAAGGTTCTGTGTCCATGCAAGATCAATTCTTCCTCTGAACTCAAATACTACATGGAGTAACACACCAAGATAGCAATAGAGCTGATTCGTTGTTAGCCAAACCCTGTAAAGACTCTCCTTAGGTTCCTCTCTTCCTCGTATCTGTGCTTTCTGAGATCTTGCTCTTCAACTTTCCCTTGGATTCGACAAGGTACTCGAGCCTTAAAAATAAATTTTAAAATCCTTTTCCACTTAGGTTAGGAAAAAGAAATTTCTAGTGTTGGAAAAGGCAAGGGCACCGATTCTAGAAGGCTAACATGTTAGTTTTAGCCCAATGAGACTATTTTGAGCTTCTGACCTCTGAATTACAAGCTATTAATATGTGTTGTATGTAGCGAAGTTTGTGGCCATTTCTTGCTGTGGACATAGGAAACTCATACATCAGATAAGTGGCAAAACCAATGGAAAAAAACATGTATTGGGTAGGTTATCATTTACAAGAGATGAGCACATTATAAATATTATGTGCAGGGGGGGTGTGTTAGAAATATTGTTTGTCAGTGGGGAAGAGATGTGGTGACTCGGGGTGTGGTAGTTATATAATTGTCCATTTAAGGATTAAGCAAATGGGGGTGGAGTCTAGCTTGTCAATCAGATCATAGTCAATGAGGCCTCTGTGTGGGCATGGCCTTCTCCTGAGAATTCTGGGAAACCCGGTACTTCCTCCCTGGAGGTAGGAGACAATTCTCTCTCTCTGACACACCCGGGGACACATAGCAGTTGACAAGACACATGGAGCCACCCTGATGCAGAGACCCCTGCCAACGCTGAGATGTTTCCAATGACACTGGATCCAAAGACTTTCTACCCACTGGCCTGTGATCTTCTACACTCAATGACCTTGCATGTGTTTCATGAGTTTGAAGAGGCCTTTATAGATTGGTATCGGACATATGGACTAATATGGACTTATGGACTTGCTCTGGACTGGGCTGGGATGTTTTCTCAATATTCCATTGCCCTTGTACATAAAGCTCTTATAAACAAATGCGTGTCCATAGATTCGTTTCTCTAGTCTACCCAGACTAGCACAAGGGGAAATGCGTCAGGGTGGCTATATCACAAATTGTGTGCATTTTGCAGCATTTGTATGCATTGTCCATTAAAAACAATGAGTAAACTTTGAATTTGAAAACACACACAGGTAAGTTCCTGCCGCTCTCAACCAAAGATCTTAAATTACTGGACTTGTTGACCTTACCTTGTGTGTTTTGTTTCATTTTCATGATATCCATGTATGTCTTTTTTCCACCATTTGGGTTTCCTTGTCACCCCCACGCCCCATTCCTGATCTTCCTTCCTAGCGTAGCAATTGCACGGCTTACTTGCTTGAGCAATTCTTAATGGCCCAACTCCCAGAAAGCGCACTGCTCGCTCCTATGGCTCTTCCTAGTACCCTTCCTCTTTTGCATTTGCCTTTGACTAGGTGACCTTTGACCATTTAAAATAAACCAGTCCTCCCTTGGCCTGACTCTTCCAAGCCTCATCGAGGCTCTGCTCGTACATTGGGATGGGGACACTTGATGTTTCTATACTCTATGCAGACTAAAGCACCCTTCTCCATCTCTGCCTGGTACTAACACCTCCAACCATGGAGGGAATGAAAACGAAGAAGACCAAGGCACACGGAGATCAGTCTGGCCCTTTGAGGGTGAAGGCAGAATGGAAGGAGAGGGATTTCAAGCACAGTAATGGCTCTTGACTTTGAGTTTCATTATACACGGAGTCAGGAATGCTGGCTTTGTTTTCGCTAAGCAAGTCTCACCTCCATTACTAACACCCTGGTAAGGAGGACGTCACAATCTAAAGCCCATGCTGTCGGCAGTGACCGTCCCATGACAAGAGTGGGGACATGCTCACCTTCTCCCTCAACCACACTTCAGGGCATTGCCCCGCTCACGCATGCTGCTAATCATTTCTTGGTGATCGACCCCGCATGCTTGCTTATGATTCATCAGGTTTCCTGCATCCGTTATATACATGGAACGGGGATAGAGGGTGGGTCCCCTGATATGCCCCATGAAGGTTTGAAAGGCATGGAAATGGAGCAGAACTCATAGTAGAATTAACACGTCTCACCCCCCTCCCCATTCTCTCTGCATCCTTTTCACAGGGGCATGATGGTATCCTCCTATGTCAATGGGCACATTTGGATGATGTGGATTATATAATGCTTTTAGCAGTAATTCCTCTAAAATGCTTGTCATCTTCATGATTATTTCATACCTTCACGATTTTATTAAGAAATATTGCAAAGAGAGGATTATTCACCTATATCATTAAATTTCCACTTGGCTGCCACTGGTTCCTGGTGTGACCCTAATGGGTCCAAAAGCCAGCTAAGTTCTAGGACAGTAGAACCATGTCTTCTTGTTTATCCTTGTAACTGTAGCATTCAGCACAGCGCCTGGCACATGACAGGGGTTCAAATTACTCTTTGTTGAACACACATTTTAGGATGGGTACGTTCCTACAAGGAGCCCTGGTGGTGTAGGGGTTACACATTGGGCTCCCCATTTGTCAGCCTGTTAAAAGTACCAGCAGCTCTGTGGGGAAAAGACTGAACCTTCTACTCCCATAACCAGTTACAGTCTTAGAGACCCACAGGAGGATGGCTATGAGTCACCACTGGCTACATGGTAGTGTGTGCGTGTGACAGAGAGAGAGGGAGAGAGAGCGTGCCCTAAAGCTGGTCTAGATGCTAGCTGGCATTTTCACCTTGGTATTGGTGGCTAAGGTCATAAAATCTCGCAGAGATGCGATGACTCTATGTCTGAGCACCTGCCGTGTCCTATTATTGAAGAAGCTACCAGAAAGAGGAGATTAAGATTCCCTGTAGTTCTGGAGATGCAGCAGGCCATTGTTAGTCATAAAAAGGTAAATGACTCCATTACTAAAGATCCAAATATAGAAAGGTGGTCCCTCTAGCAACAGATTCTGATCTCCATGAGTTTCATCCGGCATCAGGCTCTGGATTGTGTAAACAAAAATATACCTGAGACATAGGCAGTTAGAATGTTTCCTAGTTTATAGGTGTGTGGCAGGAGCAAGGGAATAAACTCAGAATCCACTAGGAAAACTTTGTACAGCTTTAGAAAGATTTCTTTATTTTTCTTCAATCATTTTATTAGGGGCTCATACAACTCTTATCACAATCCATACACACATCCATGTGTCAAGCACATTTGTACATTCATTGCCCTCATCATTCTCAAAACATTTGCCTTCCACTTAAGCCCCTGGCATCAGCTCCTCATTTTCCCCCTCCCTCCCCACTCCCCGCTCCCCATTCCCTCATGAAGCCTTGATAATTTATAAATGATTATTTTGTCATATCTTGCCCTGTCCGATGTCTCCCTTCCCCCACTTCTCTGCTGCCCGTGCCCAGGGAGGAAAGACTTCCATCCGAGTGAACGGCAAGCCAGAAAGACAGGAAGCACAAAGGGCCTTCAGCTCTGTTCTTTAGATTCGGAATCTGCCAGCAAGAATTTACCCATCAAATAGGAGGATGAGAAGAAAGAATCGTCAGGGATTATAATTAGAAAAACCATATTCAGAAATTTTTATGTAAGTAAGAACATTTGAGAGGAAAAGACTAAGCTTAAATATGACTTTTTTTCTTTCAGTTCTTTAAAAGTACGCAATGGATCTCCCACCTACGTTTCTATTCTTGTTTTCGAACAATAGCTGGAACATTTGGGTAAGTGTGTGGAAGGTAGAGAGACAGCAGGGGAGGGGAGGGGAGGGGCTGAGCCTTTATTCCATTAGTGTTATCAGGAAATTGATTTAATATGCATCCAAGTTTCTTTAAATAGAACTTCAAGTCTGAAAGGGACTGAGATGTGGCTTGGAAGAATTCAAAGCAGATGCCAAGAAAGAAGTGCCCACATCCACACCCAACAAGACGCCTCTTGTCAGAAAGGAATATCTGGCATTATTGTATTATACGATACAGCGTCTAATGACACTTGCTCTTGGTATCTGCCCTCCATACTAAATTTCAGAAGCAGTCAAAGGGTCACTTTTCCAAGGTATTAGGGCAATTGCAGGGTTTTTTTTCTTCCTCCAAAGTTTACCGCTAATCAAAGCAGAATGCCTAATCAGTTCAAGATGGCCTGTCAACTTGAGTTATCTGTTTGTCTTCCTATTTACTGTATCTGTCTGTCTACAGTTCTTCATATCTTTGTGAAGATCAGTTATTGAGGCCTGTGTTTCCTTCTGACTAGAATCACTACCAGATGATCCTTCCTGGTGATATGTTGATGATTTGTTAATTTATGGCTTTTAAAATTTAGGAATCTGAAGACATTGCTGGGGAGTTCAGGCTGGGGAGTCAGTCACATGGGCCATGAAAGGGGACAGCTGACTGGCTTATTTGACAAAGAGCCGAAGTTTCTGTAAAATGCAAAGCTTCATTCACATTTCTGTCTGAGTGACGTCTTTGGGGGATTAACAGAATGTCTGCGATACAGAAATCGTAATGACATCTCATAGCAAACATCCCTCATGAGAGTAGTCTGCCCCTTACAGCCCGCACAGGACTGAGCGGTGTTTGAGGTCCATGAAAACAGGAAAGGAAAGGGCCCCGGAGTACTCAGGCCAAGGCAACATTCCCTGGAGTGACCCTGAATCCTCTTCCCAGGCATTAGAGTCCAAGCTTTCTCCGAAAGAGGAGGAATAAGAAAAGTTATTTTAGGAACACTGGCATCTCTGAAACCAGGAGAAAACCAACCAAACTCACTGCCATTGAGTCGACTCTGAGGGGAAGTTTAAATAAATCCTAAGTTTGAATTTCCCAAATACTTAGGTGGCCAAATAATATAATATATAGCTAAAGAAGGATGCAGCCTATTTGTAAGTTTTTATGGGTGTCTAGAACTGTCTATGTCCCCAGGGTGGTGAGCCCTCAATAAACACATGCGAAATGCATGAGGGACAGGACTCATTTTAATTTTCCTTTTGGAGAGGATCTGATATGGGGGTTATAATATGGGGGAAGGGGATAAAATAAGTGAGTTTTTGTAGAGGAGAATCCATGCTCTGACTTAGCAGATTGTTTCAAACCACCACCACCCTTTTTTGTTAATGACCTTGAACCAAGGGAGACAAAAAAGTTCCAAGGGCGATGGAGAAAATGGTTTTCAATTTCATGTTGATAGAAGACAGCCAGAAAATGGCCCCAGGAAGAAGCAAAGCAGGCGAGTGCAATGAGAGGCCTGTCTGTTTCTGAAGAGGAAAGTCAGGTAAATAAGGAAATTGGAAAGGCAGATGGGATGTCCTTCCTTGATACTTCAGTGGAGAGTGAAGTCCAGGCAAGTCAGAACCCCAGAGGAAAATTAGTTGACACCTGTGGAGTTGGAATTAAAGACTAATAGTTGCAAGAGGGGTTCAGATATGTGCATTTGAAATCATAGCGCATAGATCCCCAAACTCTTGTACCTTACCAACTGCTTTTTGGGGGAAGAAACCCCCAAAACTTAGTAACCCCCTGACAATTAAAAATGTTTATCCTGTAGGCCATAATCCAGGATAAAGAGTTGGTATCTGCTTTTACAGACCCTCTGGATTGTTCTAGGACGTTTGGGGAGGGGCGTGCGGGGAGAGGTGTTGCCCCATTTAAAGCTGGCCTAGGGTTTTAGCTCTTCTCAGGTTAGGAGGTAACATAAATTGGGCTAAGTTGTCACTAAGCAAGCTTTAACCTTACTTTCTCAAGGTGTACCTCCTTGGACTACTTCATCTAATGCGAATAACCCTGTGTTTTCTATCACAGACCCGCAGTCTGTTTTTCTTTCTTTTCCATTTTCCCAGTACCTATTATCATTTGTAGTTGGGATCCTCGATTACTGACTACCTCCTTCTGAGATCTGTTGCATTGACAACGATAGTAACAAAGGTATTATTTGGCTATCTTGCACATTAACAAGGCAGTGGCAAGGTGGCAATGGTTACAGAGCATCTCCATCCTGAAGAGGGTCTCTAGGCCTCTGGGAAGCTAGGCCATTCTGCTCAGCACTCTCTGCTCCCTTCTGCTGGCTTGGCCTTGGTCCAGCTGTTGCACTTGACTTCTTCTGTAGCGATGGCCTTGGGCTGAAGCACAGGCAGTACCTAGCCAATGAGTGCCTTTTCTGAGTTCCTAGTTTTTCTACTGTCTGAACCCTTGTCACCTAATTTTGATGTGTGCTGGAAAAGGAGGAGAGTGGGGGAAACTAAACAGGGTGCTTGGAAGAAATAAGTTTAATGATCTCCCAGAGCAAGCTAAGCAGCTCCTGGTGCATACCAGGCCTCCCAATGTCCTCACAGAAGGTGCTGAGTCTGGTGGCTTCCCAGGCTGGTGGGAAGAGTAGGCTCTGGTTATGAAGCAGGGCTTGCAGGGGTGGGAGTGCAGCCCTGCAAACAGCTCCAGGAGGGAAGCTCTGAGCCAACACATGGGGGGAACTAAAGTGGATAACTTGGGCTCCTCAGTCACACAGCCCAGCTTTATCTAGCTTTGTTACCTCTAAACCACCACCCCCCTTCCCAGAGAAATCCTGCATAACTGGACTCAACAGCATATCAGAAATCTTAGGTACTATTTCTATGATTATATTTCCTAAAAGAAAAATTGGGCAAATGGATGGTCTGAAAAATAAAACAAACCAAAATTTTAAAGTCTATATAATACTGATTTTTGTACACCCTGACGATGTCGATAAGTGAGAAAGGGGTACATTCTTTAGTCATTGTCCCACTCCTTGTCTTCAACCTCCTGAAGACTACGACTACACAAAAAGAGACTCCACAGGTAGTTTTGTTCACTGCTGATGCTCTATCATCCAACACAACCCACCATGGTTCTTGCACATAATAAGGACTCCATGAACTGGCGCTGCTGGAACGGGGACTAGATGATGAGACAGGTAACTGCCCAGCTGGTCATAGTTCTTGAAATTCTGTGCTAAGCCATTGGCTAGTCTTTAAAAATTATGAATACTTAAAAAAATAACAAGCATTTCAGTTTCAAATTTAAATGGAGAAGTATGATAAAGTCTCCCCATCTATGTGGTTTTGAGGCCCCATCTGAGGTTGAAGATAAACTGCTTCATGCCCCCTTGGTTACATGAAGGACTCTCTCAGGTAGCTGTGCAAACATCATCTGTTGTAAGCTGAACTGCAGACCAAGCAACGAATTAAAGAGCGCAGATGGATAAATGTGCAAGGACAAAGGATGTTCTTAAGGTAGTGTGGATTACTAAAACAACAAACACATCAATCTTGGAAGAAATATGGTCAGAGTTCCGTAGAGGCAAGGATAGTGCAATTTTGTCTCATGTACTTTGGGCATATTCTCAGCAAAGACAGCAGGCAGTGAAAAAGAGGAAGGCTCCAGTGAGACAGACTGACCCAGCGGTTGCAACCATGGACTGGAGCATAAGTACAATTGTGAGCATGGCACAGAACCAGGCAGTGTGGTGCATTGGGTCCCTGTGGTTGGAACCAATTTGATGGTGCTATAATTCACCATGGCGGTTACCCCAGGAGATGAACTACCCTGAAAGGAAGTAGGCAAGAAAGAAGTTGAAGGTTTTGAAACCTGTAAATAAGCCACAGATCTTACACTTTGGACAATGAGCTCTCTGTCCATTGAAAGTTCTTTGTTGTTGCAAGAGTACAAGAAGTAATTCCAAATTACTTAAATTAATCAAAGCCAAATGAAAATTCTTAAAAAGGAAGAAATGTGTGTTTGATTTGTAATATCTGCTCCTGCATGTGTTTCCTTGACTCTTGATGCAGGATTTTGAAGGCAAGATGAGGCAGAGGATGGGGAGACAGGCCCAAAGTGAAGCTCACGAGGTTCTGCCCCCCTCCTTCCTGGACATACAAAAGGATCGTCCTCGAGAGGAGCAGTCAGGTTTAGGGGCAGATTACTCCAGGGTCAGCTCCCAGCACCATCTCTGTTAGCTTTGCGATGTCATGCAAGGGTTTTTTTTTTTTTTGTTCTTTCTTAAGTTTAAAGATCATTTTAGAGGGGGCTCTTACAGCTCTTATATCAATCCATACATCCATTGAATCAAGCATATTTGTACATATGTTGCCATCATTATTTTCTGGGCATTTACGTTCAATTGAGCCCCCTTGGTGTCAGCTACTCTTTGGGCCCTCCCTCCCCACTCCCACCCTTGTGACCCCTTGATTAATTATAAATGATTATTATTTTCAGATCTTATACTGACTGCTGTCCCCCTTTCTCTATAGTTTCTATTGTTCATACCCCTGGAAGGGGGATGTGGTGTGTGGTTATGTGCTGATCATCCACGATAGGTTTCCCCTTCCTCCCCTTCTCTCCCCCCACTTTCCCCTTCTCTTCTGGTACCGCTATTCCCATTCCTCCTCTTGGATTCTGTGTGTTGTGAGCTCTTATGTCTTATCTGTACCTGTGCACAAGCTCCGGTCTAGCCCGCAGTGAAAGGCAGCACTGGGTCATGATAGTGGGGGGTGAGGAAGACTCAAGGAACCAGAGGAGTATTGTGTGTTTCATCAGTGCTTTACTGCACCCTAGTTGACTCATCCCTTCCCTATGAACCCTCTGTGAGGGGGTGTCCCACTGTGGACAGATAGGAGGCTTTGGATTTCTGTCCCAATCCCCCTCTTTCTCAACAATATGTTTTTGTTTGTTTGTTTGTTTGTTTGTTTTGGGTCTTCTCATGCCTGTGACCTGGTCCGGGTGACACCTCATGATCTCACAGGCTGTTGTGCTTCTTCCATGTGGGCTTGTTGCTTCCCTGCTAGATGGCTGCTTATTTACTTTCAAGCCTTTAAGACCCCAGACACTACATCTTTTGATAGCCGGGCACCACTGCTTTCTTCACTACTTTTGTTTGTGCACCCATTTTGTTATCACCAATAGTGCTGGGAGGGTGAGCATCACAGAACGCCAGATTGTTAGAATAAAATGTTCTTGTATTGAAGGAGGGCATGAGCAGAGGCTCGAGTCCCATCCCCTACCTCAGTGTATTGCCATACAATTCTATGTACATAGGCCAATACCTCCATTTTTGTGAACTAAAGTGTTTACATATCACACATCTATGCTTATACTTCTAGCCATTGCTTGTCTTCCTAGATCCTTGAGGCAAGTTTCTTAAACCTTCCGTCCTCAGTTTATTTGGCCATCCCAAATGAAGACCAGGATAGTAGCTTCCTCATACGGTCCCAGTGAGGATTTGGAAACAGCAGGTGTTTTCAATTGTTATAATTACTGTCATATATTGCAGCCGAAAATGCTGGGCTTACTTACTTCAAGCTCCGATTTTGAGGGACACATGGCACTTTCTTATTCTGCTAAAAGGAAGCGTTCCAAGAGAAGAACCAGAATGTATGCTTCACAGGCAATTTTCTTCGTTGGAGCAAGTGCCAGCTTAGTTTATGATAATTAAACTCACAACCAGAATAGGGGCTCAGTTTCTTAAACAGCCTTGGGACCTTTCTCCAAGTTCCTGCTCTTCCTCTGTCTACTCCTTATATTAAGGAACCTTGATGGCACAGTGCTCAAGCACTCAGTTGCTAATTAAAGGTTGGTGATTTGAATCCACCAGCCACTCTGTGGAAGAAAGATGTGGCAGGCCGCTTCCCTAAAGATTTACACCTAAGGGACCCAACCTCTCTTCCACAGAGTGGCTTTGAGCAGAAACCAACTCAGGAATTTGCTTTTTCCACTCATTTCTCTTCACATGTGTCCTCTCTGCATTTGGCGATCAGGAATCAGTAGACTAATTGAAACCCATCCCATTCTCACCTGTTACAGCCACTTGACCTAGGACTGGCTGAAGTTCAGGTCAAAAGGCCAGCCAAGGGCAGTACAAATTCCATATGAATCCCAAGTCCCACTGCTTCTGACAAGGGTAGTAAAGGCAGAAAGAGGCTTCTCATTGGCCAATCACTTTCCATGGCACTTGGCCATGTGATTTCAGAGCCTGATCTTTTTTGTTCTTCTACACGATCCAGGAGTATATGGAGTCACACTCAGAGGACACCTCCGGGGAGAGCTCCGAGAGACTCTGGGAGGAAGGGGAGTTCGTGGGCACCCACAGAGGTCAAAAGAGCCACACCTTTATCCCTCAGCTATGAGCAGGCGAGAGAGGCTGGGCTGCAGAAGTGACTACGCTTGTGAATAAGTCCAAGCCTAATATACTAATTGTCCGCAACATCTCCAATTCAGAGAGATCCCCTGCCTTGGTTTTACATCGAGCCCTTGGTTTTTTACACCGGAACCAAACAAGTTTCGACTGGGCCAACATTGACTCCTGGTCGCCCCATGTGTCAGAGTAGAATTCTGCTTCATAGTGCGTACAGGGGCTTGCGAGCTTTCCCCAGGTTGGTCTCTCGAGGTGCCTAGGGGACATTCAAGCCTTCCGTCCTCTGGTTAATACCTGAGTGATTTTAATGGTTTGCGCCACCCAGGGACCCCTTCGTGCACGAAAATCTCTGTTATTCTTAGGACCTCCGATACCCGTGATATTACATAAGAGCTGACGTGCACGTGGGCACCCCTGTCTATCACTGTTTTGCGATTGCTATGGAAGGTCAGGTGTGGAATATAGATAAAGGTGTTCATGAGAACCACTCGAGTCCTTGATAATGTATTGATGTTAAAGACATTTCTGCAAATGTTTCAAGAATCCTTTACATATCGCCACATACATACATTAAAACTAAAATCAATGGAATCTTTATATTTTCCAAAACCTCAAAAAACTCACTGACATCTAGTTCATTCTGACTCAGAGAACCCCTAAGGACATGGTAGAACTGTCCCAGTACCTTATATGTTCCTGAGACTGTAAATCTTTTTAGAAACAGAAAACCTCACCTTTCTCCCTTGGAGTGGATGATGGGTTTGAACTGCTGACCTTGTGTTTAGTAGCCTAACATATAACTCACTAGCCATCAGATTCCCTTACATTCTCTAGTGTCCTGAATTTGAAGGTTACATAAAAGAAACCCTGAGTTCTTCTGCCTAATTCCATTTTTTTTACTCTAAATGATCTGTAGTTTTGGATTATAGTTACCTTGAGTTCTCTGACAAATTAATGTATTATTGGGTTATTTTTAAATAAAATATGCACACATAGACAAATCCTTTGTTATGTACATCTTCTAATTATTCGACGTGCATTTATTTGATTAAATCCTGGAGAGGAATATGTGTGTCCATGAGTATAGCACATCTACGTATGCATAGACAAAGATGCGGAGCATGGCACACTATTTTAAGAGTCTGAACTCCATCTTTCAACAAAGTTTAGCTGCTTTCATTTTGCAAATGCATTTAATTTTATCTGGAAACTTTCTGACGTTAGAAATAGAACAACTGTAGTTTCTCATTATGTTTGCTGCCAGAATCCATGCTTGGTTGCTCAACTAAAGACCTTCTATTGCTAATTACTACCACATGCCCATATCCTAAGCAAAAGAAAACTTATTGATTCTGACAGCCCATTCTCTCAACACTGAATTCCAAATGAAAACTAAAATTTTAGCCAAACATAACATTTCATCAATCTTGTTCTACTGACTGGGGAAACAACATCAAACAAAGGGTGCTAATGGCTCTTTATTGCCATTCCCTTCCCAGGCTTATAGATTCTGCTGAAAGATCTAAGTGACCAAAGGGCTTCTTTAAACTACTTAATAATTAGCTTTTGAACCAGGAAACAATGTGTAAAGTAAAGCGAACAGTCCGGTACTGATGACAGAAACTACTGTGTCCAAGGGGTCGGGGAACACTGGAACTCCAAAGGGAACATTAAAAGCAAAATGTGCCTTTTCATAATAGGAAGAAAAGAGAGAGAGCGAAAACCTGCCTGGAAGCAGTGATAACAGAAGCAAGAACCAAAGCCGCAGGAAGTCTGTGATCTGCAATGGCCAGCATGGGGCGGGGCTGATGAGCTGAGTGGACCAGACCAGGAACTGGTGAGTGAGGGCAAGCCTGAGGGCCTCATCTGGTCACCAGTCAAGGAAAGCTGCCAGCTCCCAGGCCCACCCACAGGGACCGAGTGAAACAAGTTTGGGGCAAGGGAGATTACCTAGAGTGATTGTCAAGAAAGATTTTCAACATAAACTTCAGAGCAAGTGATTGTATTTGCTTCTTCGGAGCCGAATGAGGAAATGCTAGCTTACACAATGGGTCAGAAGGCTGCCTAGAGAGCCCTCGTTCTTGGAATGTGCCCTCTTTGAAGGAGGCCTGTCCCCGTCACAAGGCTTGAGTGGATCGAGAAGCGGTTTGCCTCTTGGCATGTGAGAGACTATCAAGGGGCATGTCTGCACTTGTTGGGCCTTTGGATCCAGTCAATGGCCCAGAAACCTGAACAGCTTGGTCCTCACCTCATCAGGACTGTGAGCCTCCTAGCAGGGGGAGGAGGACTCCATTAGTGGGAGGTTGGAGGGGCGTGCTGCCTCCACTGAAAAGACGCCAACTGGCTTCCTCCCGCACACCGTCCTTTGTTCCTCTGAAAGGAAACTGGTGCCTTGTGGGTAGTTTAAGAAAATGAGCCGCTTTTCCCACCCACTCATTTGCTAAACGGAGTTCTGGACACCTGAGCTCTGGAGGCACCGGGATCCCTGACAAGAGAGGAGGGTTGGCTTCCCATAGCATAGCCTCCTGTCAGCCGACTGAAGACAATGGAAGGCTACTGGCTATTTATTCTTTTTCTTACAAAACAAACAAAAGCAGGATCGTCTAGGGTTCATTTAAAAATAAATTGGTGAGGGCAGGAGTTGAGGGAGAGAAATGGGCCTGCTATAGACGCTTCTGTAACGTCTAGCAGCAGGCATGAACCTTCTGGAGTTATGAGAGCATTCTGTATCTTGACCTACAGGTGGGTATAGGGTATACACACAGGTAAATGCTTTGCTGTCTGTGAATTACACTTCATAAACCAAAAGCAAATCCATCTGAGAAAACACTTGAAAAACAAAGCAAAGGTTGCCTCTTCACTGGACCTGCCTTTTCCCGCGCTGGCGCTCCAGCAGCAGGCGGGAAAGGCTAAGTTCTGCCACACACCTCCGTGGAAAACCTCGATCGGTCTGAGGCTCACATATCGATCTGCAGAGAAAGCACTCTGAGACCTGAAGGAAAGATTCCGGGGAGAAACTTCCGCACGAGAAACTGAACACAGACTCCCAAGGGACTTGTTGAAGTGCCCAAATGGCCCGTAAATAGAATATCTTTCATACAGAGGAGCTTCAAGAGAGCGACAAGTCTCTTTGAGGGTGAGATGGGGGCTGCGGCTAAAGAGAAGAGTTGCTTCTCTTAGAGCCACAGTGCGGCAAGGTGAAAGGCCTTGCTGTTTCCCTCTCTGGGGCGCCCCCTAGAGGGCCTCCCATGTTATTGTTACACAAGGTCACCAGAGCATGGGCAGCCCATGGCTGTGGACGAGCTGAAGGTAATCAGTGAGCCACATGAGGTGAAGGCCAAATAAGTTCATTCCACTAGCTTGAGTCAGGACAGGAAATCTGGACTTAGTTACAGATGAACCTCCTCTTCAGGATAAATGTATCATTCCCCTGGAAAATAGGTTGTGAGTAGGAGCCAAGCCTAACGAGGTGTACCAAGGACGTCTGTTGGTTGGGGGTAACCCTTGACAACACACCTCATGCAGAATGTGGCCCTTCCCTCACAGAAAGCCCCCACAGGTCAGGTATGGATGCAGGTGTCACTGCCAGGAGGATTCTGGAAAGTCACTTCCCCACACCTTTTCTGACGCAACTGACTTACTTTCTGCCTCCATGTTTGTTAAAAGTTCCGCCGAATTTATTCCGATTCAGGATGAGAGCAGCAATTTCAGGTACGTAGCGGGCAAACATTGCCTACATGCATGGAACAAAGAAACAAGAGCCAAAAAAAAAAACAACAAAAACAACAGGCATGCAGAGAGGATCGCAGCGCCGGGGAAGCCGGCAAGCTTCCTGGTATACTTACTTTCTTCCACTAACCGCGCTATAGGAGCCCCCGTATTTCTTGCGGTTTCCTATTAACTCTATGATTTCAGGGACGTAGCTGGCAAACATGGCCTGAGAAGATAGAGACAGAGAGATACTGAAAAGGCAGGCCAGAGAAAGGGGAGGAGCCTCGCAGAAAAGGGGGCGGGGACACTGAGATCTGAAAATACAAAAGGATTAGAACTATGAAGGTATATATATATCTGATTATTAAAAAAATAAAAGCGCAAAAAGGGGGTGAGTGCCTGAAAACACACAGGGCGTCACAAAACATTAGCCAGCCTAAAGAGTTGAAAGGAGAAAACAAAAAACATACTTGAGAGAAGTATCGGTGAAGCAGGAACAAATACATTGGCTCTTCTTTCGGAAGAGAAGTATCTTAGAGCAGTGCATGCTGGTAACAATAAACACACACACTCACACACTCACACACACACACATTACTGATTACTGTGAAAGAAGACCTTTTTAGAAAATTAAAACTCAAAGGAGAAGCAATGCTTTTTTGAGTTATTAAAGACAATAGATACTAAAACAAAACTTTGACAAATAAACCTATTAAAAACAAAAATTACTAAAAAGCACAAAAGGTAAATTTGGGGGATGACATTGGGAGGAAAGGAAAATAGGGAGGGGAACAAAGCTGCCATGTTTTGTCCAACAAACCTCCTGCCTGTGGCTGGCTACTCCTAGGGCTCCTCTGTGATGTCCGGTCAGCTAAAGGGACCTCCCTGGTGCGTGCTGGCATTCATGTACACACCCGCATGTACACTGATATGCATTTGAATATATATGCCACACATACCAAGTAGACAGAGAGGTATGCACCAAGCAATATAAATGCATGTGCAGGGTGCATGAGTAACGGTTGAGTGTGACTTGGGGTTTTAACCACCGATGTACGCACAGCCAAACACAAGCGCCAAACTTCAAATGAGCGGTTTTGACCACCAATGTGTTGCCAGAAGTTGCCCTTAAATAGTATATCACCACTGACATTGGGGTGCTTCACAGAGATCTGTATAGACCAGAGAAGCAAGTACTGAAGTGGTGGGAAAATAGTTCCCGTGTTGCTACTCTACTCCCAGGTGATGCCCATCTGGATGAGCCCTGTGCGGTCCCCATCCTCTGCTGTGGGGCCCTACTCTCCAGGAGAGACCCCAGCCACCATGTTTGCTGGAAGTTCAGGGAGGAGCATGAAGGGGGACAGAGGGCTCTTGAAACCACTAACTCTCTACAAAGTATCAGCAGCATCTGCTAGGGTCAGGGGACAGCAATTGTTCTCCCAAAAGATCAGATCTGAGTCTGTTGCCATGGGCACTGCCACTGATTGCTAGTATCACTTTCTTAGATTTGCTCCTGGCTCTGTGGCTGTCTCGGAAAACACACCAAAATCTGTGCAGAAAAATCACCGTCCTGTTTGGTACTTAACTTAGCCAGACTGTAACACTAAGACACTCACTTCTAACACAGGAACATGATATAAAACTGTAACACTTTAAGGAAATGGATAATAGAAAATATTAATGCTGATATAAGCCAGTAAAAAAAAAGGTTTTACCAGTCCCCCGAGGATGAAGAAGACCATGAAGAGGCGGCCAAGTGTCGTTTTTGCATAAACATCCCCATAGCCAACGGTGGACATGGTGACCATGAGTAAATAGACACATTCCCAGTACGTAAGCGCCTGGTTGTTCTGGAAGTTTTCCCATGGGTCCCCTGAATTCTCCACCTAAAGCCAGGGGACATGAGAGAAAGAGAAAGCAAAATTATTTCATATAGATAAGAAGCATAAGAGTGCTAGATTCTAGGAGGCCATCTCCTGACCAACCATGCAAGGTGTTTGGTTCCTGGTTCTTAAGGCAGTGGATACATCTCCCAAGTAGATGTCCAGGCTTCTCTGCGAGATGGACCACCCTCTGCTGTTCCTTGCAGAATGTCCATAATATAGTTTGTCCTTCAAGATGAAGAATTTTCCCAAGACAAAGGGCCTGCAAATGTTTTCTATAAAGGGCCCGAGTGTGGAACTTTTTAGTTTGTCTCTGTCACAATGAAGTCAACGTTATCATCATGGGACGCAACCACACACCAATCACCATCAAGTTCATTCCAGCCCAAGGCAACAAGCCTACCTACTGTGTCCAAGTGCGCCAGCACCGCGGAATCCTCAAGGCTGCGACTTTTCAGAAGCAAGGGACGTCTGAGTGGGTTCAAACCTCCAACCCTTTAGTTTGTAGCCCTGCCCTTCACTGCTTGTGCCACTTGGAGCTCTGAAAGCACTTAGAAGCAGTACCTCTGGCCAGATTTGGCTCAAGGGCTACAGCTTTCCCTGACCTGCTTTACACTTTATAAAACACTTCCCTGTTGTCCCATCAGACCTGGTCCACCAGTCACCTGTAAGGTAGGTAGAACAGGGCCTGCATCTCTGACTGGGAGATAGATTCTCCAGGAGCGAGCAAGTGACAGGCTGCATTCCCTAGCTTCCTTGGCTGACATCCACTTCTGTCCTTACAGACTCTCTCCAGGACCTAGCCTCTTACACACAACAAAGCTTGTCCTGAACATGCCATCTGCATGGCGATTTCCTGGTGACTTATAAGTGACTTCACAGAGTGTGTCTGTTAGGTGGGGTCACCTGCCATCTTCCATAGATATGCTCTTACACTGGGCAACTGGTTACAACAAGAGTTGGGATGATTCATCTGAGGGCAATTTTAGACCAGACTGAGCTCTACAGAGTTGGGTGGAGAGCCACCAGCGCCTCCCAACTGTCCACCCTCTGAATGACGCCTGAAAAATCCCCTTACACGGGGCTCGTAGTGTGGCGTCAGTGGTTGAGTGCTCCACTACTAGTTGAAAAGTTCAAATCCCCGCAGAGGTGCCTTGGAAAGTAGCCTGGCGATCTACTCAGGAAAGTTCACATCCTTGAAAATCTAGGAATAGAGTTAACCTTCACACACATGGAGCTGCCTTGCACCGGGATCAACTCGATGGCTACTAATGAGCCCTGACAGAAATGGGCCCAGCAAATCGCCTGTCTTCCCAGTGCCATGGTCAGATCGGGCTAGTTCCCGTCGCACCAACGTGTGCTCCTATGAAACATGTGTCCAGCAAGCTCTCTGAAGGGGGGGGGGGGGGGGCGAGGTGATCTCCTTTGAGAAGGTGAGAACAACAGCTTGACTTAATGACAAGGCTTTTGGAGAAGCATTCACTTAAAAAGAATGAATCGTTTTAAGGTACAGATGAATCAAGGGTGGCTTTTGTAAGGGGGAAATGAAGAGAAATTGAGGAATCTCTGTGGTTTACAATGTAAGAGGTGTAGGTCAAAAAGCCAACCTTCTCCCCAGGCCTTTTCTGAGAATTTCTGAGTAGGTACTGCCATCTTGTGGTGAAATCTAATTATTGCATACAGAATGGAAACCACCAAAGCCCACCGCAATAATGTTGGTGAACTGGAGTACGCAGGTTAATAGCTGGAGCATCACTCACCCTTTGGAACCAGTTTGAGATAAAGGCATTGGAAAAACAGACAGCTGTGCGGTTGGTTCCCCTTTTACAGCTGTATTTTACAGCTGGGCCAAAGTTTCTTTGAGGCCAGTCAGAGAAATTTCTGGTAATGAAGTAACTCACATTGGGGCTTGTTTCAGGAAAGTCAGAGTTGAGGGGCTCTTCCAGGGCACTTACCAAATGGATGAACCCGGCCGCTGTTAGCCACGTACTGATAAATATGGAGAGGAGATTCACCAGCTTGATGGAATTACTGTGCAGAGGAGACAACAGGTAAAATTTCCAAGTTACAAGGAGGAGAGCTGGGGCTGTCTTAGGGTGACAATGCCACTTCTAACGAGTCAACTGTGTCTCCCTCCCCAGGGAGTGTGCAGGAAGACGGTGTGAAGTAGGGCAAGGGGACACTACAGCGGTGTCCTTAATCTAATATTTGTCCAATTTTTTAGTTTACAAATTTTATTTCAGAGACGTTCAAAGCTAGAGTAGTGAAAAAATAGCGCAAGGAATGTTTTCATTAGCTTTCACCTAGCTAGACCAATTAATAACATCTTACCACACTACCATTATCTCAATACAATCTTATTTATTTTCTTCCTTTTTGAGGTGGGGGGTTGAGTTGAACAGAGAGGTCTGGCTAAACCATTTGCAAGTAAGTTGTAGACATCATGATAGAACCTCCAAATGCTTTCAGCTTTGACTCCTGAAAAGCCACATTTTAAACATCATCATTCCACTAAAACAATCATAATAACAATGTGAATTAAATAGCATCATCTAATTTTCGATCTTTACAGACTCTAAATTATATTTATAAACATTTTCCTTTTTACTTCCTGATCCAGGAGCTAATCAAAGTTTACACACTAATTATGTTCATTACATTGTTTGGGCCCAAGTGTCAGGAAACGTTCTCTGTCAAGGGCTGGATAGTAAAGATTTGAGGTCATATGGTATGGTTTTGCGACTATTCAACTCTGCCAAGACAGCTTGAAAGCAGACAACATATAAAGGAACGGATGTGGTTGCGTTCCAAATAAAACCTAATTATTTACAAAATTGCTGAAGGGCTATATGCGGACCATGGGCTATCTTATGTAAAGTGGAGCTTTGCTTAGGCAGGTCTCACTCACGGTGGCCTCACGGGCGATAGGACCAAACACTGCCCTGCTCGTGCCATCCTCAACGACCACTCCTATGCGTGGGCTCATTGTTGTGGTCACTGTGACAAACCCCAAGAGTGAGGGTCTTCGTCGCTTTCTCTGACCTATGTGACCAAGCACAACGCGCTGCCCTTCTCCTGAAGACTGCTGCTCCGTATGTGGGCCCCAAGTCTCCGTCCTTCCTGGGAAGCAGCACGTGGTGGCGACGTTGAGCCGTCTGTCATACAGAGTCAACACTCTTCAGCAACACATTAAAAAGCTCTGTAGTAGCAGAAGTGCCCAATGCAATCCGGGCAGGTCCTGGCTTCTTCTTCCATTCAGATGGATTGCAGAGTCAAGGAGAACAAAACTCCACGGAAATTGCCAACAATCCCCCACTTTATTGTTATGTCGTACAGTGGTCCAGTGGTGAGGATTTTTGTTTTCTCCGTGTTGAGATGTAATCCTTAGTGAGTCTTGCAGTGGTTTAATCTTCATCAGGGAGTGCTCAAAGTCCTCTTTTCTTTCACCAAAAAGGCTTAGGTCGTCTGCCTATTGTGGGTTGTTAACGAGTCTTCTGTCGATCCTGCTTTTCTTCACAAAGCCTGAAGAAGTATGCTCATCACACTGATTGAGTCAGTATGAGCAAAGAATACAACTGTGACAAGTGTTTCCTGACTTTAAACTTCACCACCCCTCCGCATTTTGTTTACATGAATGTTTCTCAGTCTGTGGGCAGGCTCTGGGTGAGCACACCTGCTTTCAAAGGGTATGCATGTTCTCTAGAGTGCTACTCATTAATTGTCAAGCCCCACACACTTGAATGTCCTCACCTAGTCATTGTTTTTGCAAAACAAAATGTAAGTAAGCATCTTTCTGATATTCCCTGCTTTCAGCCAAGGTCCATTTGATATCAATAACAATGGCCATGGTTCAGGATTCTATTTGGAATCTGAATTGAATTTCTGGTAAATTCCTGACAATGTAAATATTCTGCTCCAGCCATTTTTACAATTATCTAATTGCATGCAATTATCTAATATTAATATTATTTGATAATTTCTGCAGTCTGTTACATCACCTTTCGTCTAAATGAGTATGAAGATGGATTTCTTCCAGGAGACAGGACAGGTTGCTGTGTCTATTCTGAAACACAACACTGTCAGGGATAGGCTAGGCTAGGATACTATCTATACCCCTGCTTATTCAAATGTATGCACAAGCTAGTAATGCCAAAGATGAAGAAACTGAAGATTTGTATCAACTTCAGCAATTGGAAATTGCTCAAACATTCAACCAAACTGCATTGATGATTACTGGTGATTGGAATTTAAAGAAAATATATGATCTTGATGATAGAAATAGTATTGGAGATCACATGACCAGTGATTTTTTCATGTCGATACCTTTTCCAACCACAAAAACGCCAAGCATCCTATGTGGACCTCAGGAGAGTATGAAAATAAAATCGATTCCATCTATGAAAGAAGATTATGGAGAAACTCCATGTTCTCAGTCAGGTAAAGGCAAAAGCACAACTGTGGTGCAAGAGAGCAGTTGTCATGGGTGAGTGCAGGCTGAAACAAACACACGAAAAATTAAACATGTCCCTGAAAGCTTCAATAGACCTGGGATATATTCTACCTGGATTTATATGCCATCTCAAGACTATAGCTGGATTAAGCTCACGTGGCTAAAGACAAGAGAAGTTGTGGAGTGATAGCAAGAGCCTCTCGCATGTGAAGAAAGCTAAAGGTCGTTAGAAGTACAGGAAACAACAGAAAGGGCAAAGCCAATGTCAGAAGAGACCTGAGCAGTTGCTCTCCATGGTGGTCAATGTCCAGCTCTGCCGGCGGTGATCAAGAACCGAGAGCACCGAAGGAAGAAGTCCAAGATTCACTGAAGGCAATGGCAAAAATGAGAGCCAGGAACTGGTGGGCCGTCGATTGAAATGCTTCAGCAAATGGGTGCCCTGCTGGAGGCACTCATGTTTGTGCCAAGGAATTTGGAAATATTTTTTCTTCTATAAACAACACATTCCTGACCTTACTGATTTATTTTCAATGACATTTTACATTCATATGAATCCAGCCTAATCTGTTTTGTAGAATGTTTCATAGCCTTCATTTATCTGATTCTTTCCTTGTTGTTAGAATATGTTCAGATATTTAGGTTAAGAATACTCGGTCACGTTGCCATCATATCAGGATGTCTGAATCAGTGACACTACATCTTGTCACTTGGTGAAGAGGAGGGTGTCATATCTTCCCCTGGAAAGGAACCCACATACCTTCGTAATTAACATGCTCCCTGGGGGGTGAAGCTTGGCAGGGGCTAGAAACCTCAACCTTGGCAGCTTGACCCCACCCAACCATGCCATGGAAGACAGTTCTGATAATGGGTGTTTGCCAAAATTACCACTAAGAAAACCCGATGGAGTAGTTCTGCTTGCTAACTTGATGGCAGAGTTGGTTTTTGTTTTGTTTGGGTGAGACTTTGAGACACCACTCATATTCTGCTCGCCAACAGCCTCTCGCCTAAGAGCTCTGGCATTCCCTGGGTGGAGCGGCTAGAACCTACTAGCATGTATGTTCCACGAGAGGAGGGGCCTTTTCTTAATCTCCTTTGGGTCCTAGGAGCAGGGATTATCTGGTGCCCCATAAGTTGGGCCTTTAAAATATATATTGAATGTACTGGCAGTCTCTGCTAGGAGCTGCACACTCAATGGGTTAAATCTCCTGGAATGCAGCTGCCAACAATTTACCTTTCTTTCCAGAGTTTTTCCATTGAACTTAGTGTTATTTCCATTATTTTCCTTCCATCTTCAGTACTCTCCATCACTACTCTTTTACATAAACTCTTGAAACTATCATGATAGTCAAGTTTATGCACTGTATCCTTGTATATATACTATTACTCAGTTGGAAAGCTCTTTTCCATCTGTGCAAATGCGTCCTATTTTTCAAGGACAAGGTCAGTCTGCATCTCCTGCATGGCTCAGTCCGAGCTTCTTCTGTGAGGTCAAGCGCTCTCGGGCTGTAAGCGCTGCCCTTGTCGAACATCTGCTGATGATCAGCCCGAAGGCGAAGGGGAGATGTTCAGCTTGTTCCGCACGGTGGCTTCGCTGGCCCCCACTTGGTCTCCAGTCTCGGTCAGCTACATGTCACTCAGGATTGCAATGGTGCCTCTGGAGATCTTCGTGGTGATGCCCAAAGCCTGGAATAAGGGGGTCTTTTGGGACTCTTCTGGGTCAGTACAGTCACCTCACACAGGGCATTGGCAGCAGCACTAGTAGCATGTGGTGAACACAAACCCCATGTTCCCCCAGAGAGGAGGCAATGGGTTCTCCAGAGCTGGGCTGTTCTCCAAGTGCCCTCGGCTCTCCGTGCACATCAAGCTTCAAGATGTCCTTCGGCACCTCGGCCTTTCCGCAGAGGGGCATGCAGATCTCCTGCATCGGCTTGGAGCCCACATTGTCCATTCCCATGATGAAGCATTTGGGATGATCAGCTGACAGTTGAAGGACTTTAAGGAAGTAGTGGACTTCCAGGTGCCCTGTCTGACCTGGGTATCATGGTGGCCCGTCAGCGACTGCCACGCGGGGTTTAAAGACGTTATCACCCTTGGCAAGAGAAGCTGTTCGAATGTTTGACGAAGGCTGTGTCTCATCCCACACTCTGTGCACAGGACAGTAAAAGGACCCCAGGAAAGGCGAGACCACCCAAAGATGTTGGTTGACTTCTTGAGCTGCCACAGAAGAGAATGGGAAATGAGGAATTCTGGTGACCGTGCATTCCAGCCGCACCGTATCCCAAGGAGCGCAGCATAGGATCTATGTGCGGTCTGCTGTAAATCAAGTCGCTTTAAAGACAGGACCCCGGGCGGAGGTCGGGGTCAGTGGTTACAGGACGAGCATGGGACCCAAGTCCAGTTTCCTTTTTTCTCCCTCTATTCCATTTACATAACTGAGCAGAAGGACCTGTGATCTTCATTTTTCAGAGCTGATTCTGAAAGGGTTCACAGAAAGAATAAGTATACAGTTTTTCAATGTTGTGAAGGCAACTGGTCTTTTGAAATGTGTAGGAACACTTGCTTCTAGTTCAAACATTAGGCTAGACAGCAATAGAAATTCCCATGCCATTTTTCCAAAGTTGCCATAATATAATAATTATACTTCAAATGAGTGTTTGATCAAAAATGTAAAATAGAGCAAAAACCTTCCCCTGCTGCTACTCTGTAAGCCTCCAAGTTTAGAAGTAAGAAATAGATGATAAATGGGTAGCCGGTGGCAAAGGAAGAAATCCCCAAGAGGCTTGTGTTGTTCATTTTCTCAAAGGGTAATCAAGTACCGAGTGATTCAGTTAGCATACTCTTAGATCCCTGAGGCCTGAAAAAATTAGTGTCCCACCAAGAACCATTTGGAGCCCTCTTGAGATATTAACCGACTTAAGCCTCTGTGCCTCTTGGAGCTTTGGAACAACAGCCTAAATATGGTGATTATTAATCTCTGAATGATTGCCACAGTGATATTAATAGTGCTTAAGGGAGCTCTTGCTGTATGTAGAACATTCAATCACTGTGGCGGACACAGCCCAGGTCCAGCACTGTAATCTGGTTATTTTTATGACATCAGCATCATTTGTAATGCGCTTTACAAATTAAACCCTCATCTGAGAGCCCTGGGCAAAAGATGCAAAATTAACTCTTGTTTGGACTCTGAGTCCATCGTCCGAAATTCAAAGTTTGCTCGGCTCAGGAGTGTTCTAGGAAAGATAGAGGTGTGTGACCGGGACAGAATGATGTCCTCCACTGGGAAAAGATGCTACTGATGATAGTCATACTTTTCAAGGTCAAGATCAGAGGTCTGGGCCAAATTAGAAGTTTCCAGAGATAAGCATCATTCTAGAAAGGATTCTATTCACATTCCCATGGCTTGAGGAAGGAATGAACTGTCATGTCACCAAGAAATCCTGACCCATTCAAAAGCAAGCCTTTAATGTGTTTTGCCAAGGGTAATCACTGGCCATTAGAGTCCTCGCGTCAGTAGAACGAGCGAATCGTGAATCATAAGTGTAGATACAAACTCCTTGTAGGGCTATTAGAGATAAGCCCCCCACATCCCCCCCCCCAACTCCACAGATACTGGGAGAGATAAAGTCTGTCACCTTTGAGATCAGAGCTGTAAATACTGAGCCTTTGTCATCAGTCAGCATTGTCCTTGGTGTATTTCTCAAGATATGAGGGGTAACCACCCCAAAACAGAATCCCCCACAAAGCTGTGTGTTTAAATGTTTTTAAAAACAACCTATCATTTCCAAAGTATTCTCCATTACACTTAATACATTTGTCAAATCCAAAATTCCATTCTTGGAAACATTTCTCAAACTCATCCCCCATTTGTTTCTTCCCCTCTCCAGATCATCAAATCACTGTCCTTTTCGTCTCTCTTTATTCACGGAAACAAAAAGAAGTTGCATAGAGCAAGGACAGGTGAGTAACGTGCATGGGGCAAGAGAAGCATGCTTCCCCCGCCCCCCCAAACTGGCACACTAAGATGGCTGCATAAGCAGGTGCATTGTCGTGGTGGCAAAAGCAGCATCCCTTCTGCCGCAAATCAGGCCTTTTTTGTCGCATGCTGTGATGTAATCTTTTCAGAATCTCTAAATAGAAAGGTTGCTTAACAGTCAGACCTGCTCGAATGAATCCCAAATACACTATGAGTCAGCATCAGTGGTGTCTCAGTTCCTAAGACCATCGGAAATATGTGTTTTCTGATGGTCTTAGGCAACCCCTGTGAAAGGACCGTTCAACCCCCAAAAGGGTCACAACTCACAGGTTGAGAACCACTGGTCAACATTTTGTCCCTTTGGAAACTTGCCCAACATTCAGAATGAGCTTTGTCATCAATCAACATTTCACCTTTTTTGAAACAAGAAAACCACTGGTACATGAGTTTTCCCCATAGCACTGTCCTTGTAAGCTGTGTTGAACATCGTAACAGTTTCTATGGCACTTTCCTGAGCAGGAAACAAAACTTCACAGCTGCACACTACTGTTCTCTTAAATTGGCCATCATAAAAAAATGAGGTTTGAGTGAACTTGCTTTCATAAAAAAATTCAATGTGACCAGAGAGAACCTTCCCAGGTTACGCCACTGGGTGCACTAACCCAGAGTGAGTTGCTCAATGCTTGGCTAGCAAGAAAAATGTGCACTATGAAAGTTCTGCCCAGTGGAGCTTTTTTCCATTTGGGGGGTGTAGGGGGTAGAGGGGTGGTGGTAACCACTCATATGTTTTTGGTAAACATTGAAAATGTTATCTGATTTATATTCAGAAGCACACATTTGTCTCTGCTCTGATTTTCTTCTTCTTTCACACTTGTCTCTGGTTGAGAGAATAATCAGATTTCAGTGGCCTTACTTTATTTTATTACTAATATAGTTGAACAGATACAAAATATACCCCTCTCTCCAAAAAGTCAAATGAGGTGAGTGGTCTGAACAATAAGATGATATAAAGGCAATTCCTGCTAACCGTACCTCTGAAATATCTCTAGAGCCTACCTGTGCAGTTCCTTCCTAAGCTCTGTGGCCTAAGGCTATATTCCTTAATATGCTTGTCTGCACTATTTCCTTCACAATCCCCATCTCCTACATTTGGTCTCTGCTGTGTAGCGTTGTTTTACACTTCAAACCCCACTCTCCGCTTCAAACCCAATTAATAGAATGGCTGTTAGGTACAGTCGAGTTGGTTCCAACTCATAATGACCTTTTGTACAGGAGAACCAAGCACCACCCAGTCCTGCACCAGCCTCACAATTTTCTTATGTTTGAGCCCATTGTTGCAGCCACTGTGTCAGTCCATCTTGTCAAGGACCTTCCTCTTTTTCCCTGCCCCTCTACTTCACCAAGTATGATGTCCTATTTCCAGGGATTGGTCTCTTCTGATAGCATGTCCAAATTTTATGTGACCAAGACTCACCATCTTTGCTTCTACACAGCATCTGGCTGGAGTTCATCTGAGCCAGATTCGTTTGCTGTTTTGGCAGTCCATGGCACTGACAATATTCTTCTCCAGTACCACAATCCAACGCATGCATTCTTCTTCAGTCTTCATGATCCAATGTCCAACTGTCATGCGTCTGTGGAAATGTAAATGCCATGGCTTGGGCCAAGCACTCCTTAGGCCTCAAATTAACATCCTTGCTTTTCAACACTTTAAAGAGATCCTTTGCAGCAAATTTATTGAATATAATGTGTTGGTTGAGCTCTTGATTGCTGCTTCCATGAGTATAGACTGTGGATCCAAACAAGGCGAATTGCTTGGGTCCAGGACGAATTCCTTGACAGCTTCCATCCTTTTCCTGTTTATCATGGTGTTCTCTACTGGTCCAGTTGCAAAGATTTTGGTTTTCCTTAGACTGAGCCATAATCCATAATCTTCAACAGCAAGTGCTTCAAGTCTTTGTCTACAGATGGGCTCTGGGTCTCCACTCCAACTGCCCATTCCTACACTCTCCTCACATTTTTGTAGCCATTGTGTTAATTAATCTCATTAGGGGTCTTCCTATTTTTCCCTGGCCTTCTACTTTACTAAGCACAACATCCTTCGTCAGCGATGGGTCCCTTTGGATAACACCCTCGGTACAGGAGAGGAAGCTTCATCATCAGGCTTCTAAGGTACAGTCTGGCTGTAGTCTTCCAAAACAGGGCTGTTCCTTCCTCTCGCAGTCCGTGCAGATTTGGTATGCTTCACTAACACCATAATTCAAAGGCATTGTCTCGTTTTCATTCTTCCTTATTCATTGGCAAGCTTTGCATGAATACAAGGTAATTAAAATACCATAGCTTGGGTCAGACAAACATTAGTCTTCAAAGTGACATCTTGATACTTTATGCGTTTTCATATTGTTTAATTTTTACAATGAACATCTTTTGATTCAATAATTAGAGAAACAATAAAGTTATTTGCATTTAAAAATGCTCAGGAATCTGTTTAATCATTAATCGCTGTATTAAAGGACATCTAAAATCAGTCTTTTATCACAGCTGCTTACTTCACTGAGGTTTAAGTAAGTGTCCTTTCACTTTCAAGTCTGCGAGCCATAGAACTGCCCAAAGCTCAGCAAATTACTGGGTGTCCACTCGTCTCTTTAACAGACTTAATGTTCGGGATAGAATCTGCTTGGCCCTTCAGAAGTCCCTGAGCGGGACAGAGGGTGAACAGACTTGACTGCTAATCAAAAGGTACGGGCTCGAGTCCACCAGAGGTAATCTTTCAGAAAAGGTCCAATGTCTCCTTCCGTAGAACAAGAAGAAAGAGCTGTGGTAAGCACTGTGGGGCACAGTTCTACCCTGACAGTCAGGAGGACATCTGACTCCACAGGAACTAGTTTTTGGTTACCTTACTATTTAAAGAATGGCCCTCATGCCGGCTGTATAAAGCTAATTTACTTCTTTCATCTGTGTTTTCTTTGTTATTCTGTTCTCTTGGGTTTCCTTTCTGCGGCCTCTCGGCCTCTCAGTCCTTTAAAGTTTCCCTTTCTCTTCACAAGCTTATCTGCTCTGTTTCTCTCAGCACTTAGAAAAGCGAAGCAGCCAAGAAACAGCTACTGCAAATCACTTGTTTAAATTGGATCTTCAAGACCGTCATCTATCTCCAGGGGCCACAGATTAACAGAGATCCACTATAGGAAAAAGCCAAAATAAGTTTCCTTCAGGATAATTATGTGGCTACACGCTCTTTCTTTTAAGACTTGAAACAACACAGTCAGGCCCATGCTGAGCCATGTTGGCCCCTCCCCAGAAGAAGGTAATACAGAGGACAACACTGAAGATATAGTCCAGGGAGAGAGGCAGGTCTGTCTAGACCACCCAGGAGTGAACTAAGAGGGAGAGGGAGAGAGCCCACTAAGCCCTAGGGAAGACATCCCTGCTGATAGAAGCCAGTGCATAAGAGGACCATAGGTCAGGCCCCACCAGGAGACACAACGTTCCCTGGCTTACCCATAGTGCTACAGGGGACAGCACTGGAGACACTGTGCAGAGAGCATGCCCCGTCTGCCCCGTGCACAGCAGGGTGGAACTCAAAGGAAGTGCAACGGAGCAGCAAAGGGAGCAAAGTAACCAAATCCCCAAGTAATTCTGAAAATAGACTTCTGACTTGCAGGACAGGACTTTTCACCTCATCAGACCTGATCAGAAAACAGACATAAGGGTCAGCAGACAGACGTGGAACTACGTATTAGGGTTTTTTTTCCCCCCCTCTGGTTCTGTTTTGTTTATTTGTTGTTTTTATGTTTTGTTTTTTGTTTCTGTTTGTTTTTCTTTTGCCCTCTGTCTGTCTATATAAGATAGGCAGGATGAACAATCCTGAGGATAAATCTATGGGACTGGTGGTTCTGGGGGAACATGAGAGAGGAGGGGGTGGGAAGGGGGAGTGGGGATCCAACAAACTCGGTGAGGAGGGTGTATAATGCCAAGTGGAGCTTGATCAAGAGCAATGTATCTGAGAGGAAATACTTAGATTGGAATGGAGAGTGAGCATAATACTGGGTGAGCAGGAAGGTGAAAGGAAAGAGAGGAAAGAAATAGGAGGCCAAAACGATTTATAGAGCTATCGCTATAGGCATGTATATATGTCAACATATAGTGAAAGGGATAAAGGCCAGCGTGCAAATATTTATATGATAAGTATTAAGTTAGCAGATGTACTGTGGGCCTGTACTCAAAGTCACCCTGAACACAATAACTCTTTGTTCTGATAACCTGGTACTCTTTAATACTCAACTTCCCGACACAATTGTTTAAGACAAAATGGGTGCATAATCAAATGTGGGGAAGAGAGCAGATGGTGCCCAGCTATCAAAAGGTATGTCTGGGGTTTTAAATGCTTGAAGTCAAACAAGTGACCATCTAACAAAGAAGCAAATAAGCCCACGTGGAACAAGCACACCTGCCTGTGTCATCATGAATTATCAACAGGATCAGGCAAAAGGTATCAGAAGATCCAAAACAAACAACTACATCAATGCAAGAGGGTGGTTAGAGTGGAGAGCCAAAGCCCATCTGTAGAGAATTGGATATCCCCCCAGAAGTGGTATAAGGAAGGGAGGACCAATGTGTAGCATAGCACTGACGAATCACACATCATTCCTCTAGTTGCTGAATACTTCCTCCCCCACCCCACCCTCCTACTACCATGACCCAGTTCTACCTTACAAATCTGGCTAGACCAAAGAACACACATTGGTACAGATAAGAGCTCAGGACACAGGGAATTCAGGACAGATAAACCCCTCAGGAACAGTAATGGGAGTAATGATTCCATGAGGGTCTGGGGGTTCTCAGGAGGGGGAAGGTTGTGAAAGGGGGTGTCCATCCCAAGATTGGATTTAAAAGCCTCCCCTTTGAAGGGGATGAATAGCAGAAATGTGGGTGAAGGGAGACAATGGATAATGTAAGATATGAAATAATAATAACAATATATAATTGATAAGGATTCACAAGAGTGGAAGGGTGGGGGAGGGAGGGGAAAAAGGAGGGGCTGATACTAAGGGCTCAAGTAGAAAATGTTTGGGAAATGATGATGCCAACATATATACAAATATATTCTTGATATAATTGATGTATGGAATGTTATAAGAGCTGTAAGACCACCCCCCAATGAAATTATTTATTTTTAAAAAGGACAAAAAAAGAGTCATGAGGGAATTGTAGAAAATCCCATGCTCTATAAAAACTAAGGCCCCCCTTTCTCAGAAGATCTGAACTTGGCTCTGTACAGAAGGATCCGAGATGAACCAGCCCCTTGGAAAGAGATTGGGCCCAGACACTTCCCCTAAAGCCTTTTTAAAGTCCTTAAAATTAGATCAAGTGTTTTTGTTGTTGTAGTTGTTTGGTTTTTTACTTTTTATTAAGAATTGAGTGAAAGTGTGGAGAGAAGATCATCAGTTTTATATCCAAATTTCCATACACATTGGTTTCATTTCCTTCATAGCAATCCCTGCAATGTGACATCATGTATCCCACTCTTTTCTGTGTTTCCCGTTTCCATTCCTTTTTTGTCCCCAACCCTTCTCAACTTTGTTTTTTGTTTGTTTTTGTAAATGCTATCCTTTTGATTTCATATGACTGATTATTCTAAGGTATGCATACTTCATTAATGGTATTGCCCCCCTTATTGAACTATCAATTTGGGGGGTGAAAATTGAACCATGTGGGTGAGTTCATTTCTAGAATTAAGGATGACTAAAGACCCTAGCCTGGGGGTTCCATTAGGATCTGTCTGAGCAGTGAGCTTGGTTTCTTCATCCTGTTCCACGTGTTTCTCTCACCCCATCCAGGACCTTCTACAAGGATCCCTTTCGAAGCAGGTGGTAGTGGTGCCTGTAATCAATCTAGTTCTTCTCCGGGTTATGGAATGATCCAGGGGATGGCAAAGACAACACTTACACTTTATCCTCGATTGTGGGCTATAGCACACAGCGTATAGTTTCCAGGGAGGCACTGACTCATTTTTTTTCTGTTAAGGGGGAAGTGGGCCAAATAAATTTTGGAACCTATGATATAGAATATTGTTTTTGTGAACTGTGTTATGCCAATTGATTTTGGTGTTCCTTGAGACTGCGGTCCTGAGTCATCCACACGACCCAACCATCACCAAGCCAGTGAGCAATTCATTCCATCGAGGAGTTCAGTTATGTCTAATTAGTGCTCACAACTTTCCCCCGTGTGCTTCATCCTTCCCTGAATATGTTTCCGCTTCTTGTATGCCCGGGGCTCCTTTTTTGTCCATTGCATAGAATATAACATTTACTAAATATTGATAACATTATAGAGTACTATTAAAAAGAAGAGTGTTTGATGCTAATACCAGGGTATAGAATGTGAAGGGTAGAAAGACACACTATTAAAGACGTCGATGACATCAGATGTTCTGTTGTAAATTTGGCTAGTTGACGGTAAATTTACCTCATAAGTTTCAAAGAGATGAATAATTTGGAAGGGGAAATCAATTTGGAGTTGAAACAAAAAAAAAAATCACAGGTAACACCCACAGAGGAAAGTCAATGATTGGTTTACACTTGGAGATGTCAGTTTGCAGAAAGGCTCAGCCTCCATTGCTGGGAAAGCAGTGCAGAATCCAAGCCCTCAAAGATGCAGGTACCCTAACTTCAATTAACAAAATTCAGAGGTGTTCTGTACTGAAGCGTTTCTCAAGCACATTAGGGCCAACAAGAAAGGAAATGTAGCAGTGAGCTTCTTAAGTGTAATTTCCTGTAGGAGAAATTCATGGCCTGGACTTACTCTCTATTAGAGTGTGTCCAAGCTCTTCCTATTAGTTTATTCATCATGATGGCCCTGGTTCCAGGCCAGCCCTGCGAGCCAGCAGGTCATCAGGAAAGGGACCCTCAGGGGGATTTTTCTGCACCCCCCCCCGCATTTTTGAGATCATAACACAGTTAGAAGCAGCAATGGTATCTGCAGTGGAAGGTTGTTAGCTTTTTCCCAAAAGGCAATTCACAGAGAAACCCCGGGGGCTACGATGGATATAAAAAGAACATCTAAAATGTACTTTAAAATGAAATGATTTTCTGTTTGCCATATGAGGTTTGTGATTGCCTGGCAAAGAGCATTGCTTCTATTGCTTTTACGGCCAGATTCAATTTCTTATTTAGTGATGTTATAAAGGGGCGATTTGGAACCTGGCCGCAAGGACTTCCCAATCAATGAGCAAACCTATCCCTCATCTGCTGAGTATGTGTCCATGGTTGAACTCAGAGCAACTTGCACCACACCCACATGACACCCTTCACACCTGCCCCGGCCTCTTACATGCACATCAGACTCTCTCGGCCCCACTGTTCCCACAGAGAGCAGCCTCGCATCCAGCTCTGCCACTCCCCAATTCCTGTCTCCAGGCACGATTGCTGCAAGTGGTGGGACCCTAACTTCCTTGTGATGAAAGCAAACACTCCTGATATTTAAAGCCTGGAACGAGGGCTTGAATGAGGGAAATGATGAGGTATAACAATCTTACCTTGTTTTCAGGATATTCAGAAACTGCAAAATTTCTGAAAACTGTATCAGTCTGAGCGCTCTCAAAAATCTCAAACCTGGAAAGGAAACAAAATAGAAATGCTTTTTCAAAAATATATATGAGGTGTTAAATGCTTGCACTGGCCTTTTGGTTTACAGCTACCAGGGACGCATAGCTCTTGCAGCAGATACAATGTCTGGTCATTGAGTGTGCTCTTCCATTCTGATTCTTAGGTAGTATAACCTCAGGTAGCTAAACCGACTAGTTAAAAGTGGCCTGTGAGTGGCCACTGGAAGTGAAGCACTGGTAGAGGGAGCCTAGTTTATTACGGATTCTCCATTGTCATCCTCCAGTTTAAACAGTTGTGTCTAAGTCACCTGATTGTCTGGATGGATTTCATCTCTGAAAAATATTAGGAGTTGTGATAGCTAAGGATAATCCCTGTGCTAAGAACAGATGAAGCACAAGACAATGCTAAGATTAGAAGATGCTAATGGAATGAACGGCTCAAGAGTTAAAAAGGGTCATACCCAAACAGATGAACCGTAATCTCAGAAAGCAAAGAAAAGATGAAACCTACACTAGAAATGGAATGGAGACCAAACCTGTGAATAAAATGTGTACCAAAGAGATGCACAAATACCACTTAGATCGTAAGCATTGGCCAAGGCATAATAGGAAAGAACTTCTTAGATGTGAAGAAAGAACTTAAGATCAGAAGGCAAAAGTAATGACCCAGGCTTAGAAACCAATAACAAAAGAAATCTGAATTTTTTTTCCTTCAACTTTTAAGTATTAAATTAATTGACCTCATGAAAGCAGTGGTGGTGGGTGGGAGGGTATAATTGTCATTAATTAAACTAGCATCCATTTGTTCTCAATAACAATGTGTTAAACAATAACTGAGCTACACTCAGAATTTTGAGAGCCAAGATTTTTATACCCAGTGAAGTGTTTATTCAACTAACGTTAATAAAAAGCTTGGGCAACAAACTTCTGTGTGATATTTAGTTGAAATAGAAGGAGCCCTGTTGGTGTAGGGGCTAAAGCATTGGGTGCTAATGGAAGACTGAAGGTCCTAATCCACAAATTGCTTTGTGGGATGTCTGCCTAGTATTAGGGTTTGTGTCACCAGGATTCTCAGTGTTTTAACAGTTAGGCCTAGTAATCCCAGTCTGGTGTGACGTGACGCAATGTAATTAATCCCATAATGAAATCTGTTGTGCGCAGCAAATCAGTTGTGAAAAGATGAGGGCGGAAGGCAACCCCTTTACTCTGGTCACAACTTTGAAGAAGTTGAAAAGGAGTTTCCTTAGGGATGTGCCCTCCAAACTCACTGCCATGGAGTCAATTCTGAATCATATCGATCCTATAGGACATAGTAAACTGTCCCTGTGTGTTTCTCAGGCTGTCAATATTTATGGGTGGGAGCAGAAAACCTCATCTTTCTCCTGTGGACCTGCTGGTGGTTTCCACTCACTGACTTTGCAGTTATAAGACCGATTCATCACCCTCTACACCACCTGTGGATGCGTCTTTGCCTTGGGCTAAGTCTGCATCCTCCATCTGGCTCAGCAACCTCTAGTTTTTTGGGCTGGAGCCAACAGCCTGCCATCTGGCATCTGGCATGCCGGCTTAGCTTCATGTGCCCTTGCAGGCACATGGCTGATCTGCTCACCTTGCATTCATCCATCCTCTTCTGAAGTCACCCACCTAGGGTGTTCTTACAGATCCAGAGTCCATTGCTCCCCCAAGCTCCACGAACCAGGAGAAATCTCAAGTTTAAGATATGACACATGGGCTTGGAACCTGCCTAGACTTGAGATGGATTTTCTGACTCTGAAACTGAATGAATCATTGTCTTGATCTAAATTTCTGTCTTTCTCTGTCTTTAGAAGGTGTGTGTGTGTGTGTGTGTGTGTGTGTGTGTGTGCGCGCGCACATTGGTTTCGCTTCTAGAGAACCCAGCCTAAGACTGCTCTCCTAAAATCCAAGCCTTAGAAATCCTATGGAGCGTTTCTACATTCTACTTTGCCCTGTATGGTTAGAGAAACATACATGTGTACATAGATACATATGTGTGTATCCATGTATTCAAAGTCTCAGAAAACGTCACTTGCTAAATTTGTGCAAAAAATAACGAAAACATTATTGCTGCTAGGTGCTGTTGAGTCATCTTCAACTCATACCATGTCAATGTACAACAGAGTGGACCACTACCAGGTCCTACCTCATCCCGGTGAGTGCTGCTGAACTTCCGCCCAAGGCTGTAGCCACTGGGAAGCCATATCAGACAAAGTCTGCCATCCTTGCTTCTAAGGAGTATGTTGGCTATAGTTCTTTCAAGATAGATTTGTTTGTTCTTATGGCAGTCCATTACAATTCAGAAGATGAGACGAGTTGGTTAGGAAGTATATTTTTAATCAAATCTGTGCTCTGAGATTTCACCTGACAAAAGTGTGTTGACACCTTTGGGAATATTAAATGATCTAGCCTGAGCTCAGTCTTGGCTAATGGTCACTCTTGCTGGACCTAGACAGAGCCCAGGGTACAGGCTCATACAAGTGGACAAGTGGCAGGGAAATCATACTACCTTTATAATACTATCATTTTTTAACTTATTTCAATGCAATTTAAACTCTCTGAAATAAAATAATTTTTCTAGGGAAATATAAAATGGCTGTAACAGTATTAAGAAGTTGAAACTTGAATGCATAAATAACCACGAATGACATGCCTCTTTTTTTAAAAAAGAAACATTGGTGGGATGGTTGGTGAAGCATTGGGCTACTAACTGCAAGGTCAGCTCTTTCGACCTACTAGCAACTCAGTGAGAGAAAGATGTGACAATATGCTCCCAGAAGGCTTTAAAGACCCGGAAGCCCTAGGGTTTCTCTGTCATACAGGGTCAGTAGGAGTCAGAATCAACTTGGTAACAGTAGGTTTGGTTTTCTGGTTGGTAACAAAAAAATAAAGTAAGTGATGTCAAGTCCAAATAGTTTTGTGAGCGAGTTTCTTTACACCATAAAGAAAGCCTCCCCTTTTCTGTGTTCCAAATGGGTTTAGAACCCTGGCATTACCTGGACACAAGCATCACCTATCGCAGAGACATCATACATTTTTTTTGAAAGGCTTATCTCACTAATGACTGACTATACTAACCCTACATAAAATAATAGCATGCCAAACCTGAACGGTGCGAAAGGATTCATTTGAATGAGTTGTACTGGATGCAGGAGGCTGCCCCGTTGGTTTCTCCCTCCCTCAGAGTGGTTTGCTGATATCTCTAGAGGAATTCCTCTCTGCTAGGAGGATCCAGATGCATCATCCCAGGTACAGAGCTGCCCCAGGGCACCAGCTTCACCATGGCATGAGCTCACTCGGTCCAGTATAGGCCTTTCATTCCTTCGCAGGTGCTATTCCCAATAGCACCTCCCAACAAATGTCTTATGTGCAAACCCCAGCCTCTGGTTTTCCAATTACCAGCTGCTATTGGGTCAATCTTGATCATGGCTGCCCTGTGTGTCTCAGACGACAACTGTGCGCCACAGTTTTCAGTAACTGATCTCCTAAGGCATCTCGGGGTGGACTAGTGTCCAAGCCACTGGACTAAAGGCAAAGCACATGAACCATTCGGACCACTGAGGGCTCCTTATCATTAGCATATTCAGCCTGAAATGTGAGAAAATCAAATTTATTACAAAGACGCAGGAATGCTTAAATATTAGTAAATCTAGATATCTAATTATTTGTGCCAAAAATTTATCAAAGGAGAATATGAGATCAATTTTGGTTTTATAAGTGTCAACATTGTTTCTCTTAAAATAATCTTAGTACCTCACATAGAAAAGCTTATTTACTTAATGTGATTTTTAAAAACCCATTTCAAACCAAAAGATGGTGGTATATCTAAGGTGTTCTAATCAATATTAATTCCAGAAAATGATATCCACATTACAGTGTTTGTTTTTACCGGTGTAATAAGGAAAGAAAAGGATGTGTGGTAGGAAAAGGAAAATAAAAAAAATATGTTATTTGATAAGTTATTTTCTGAATATGGGGATGCTCACAATGTTTCTTTGTTCAGTGGCTTCTTCACTTTATTTTGGCTTAAGAAAAATCTCACAGAAATATTCTCCTTTCAGATAGCAGGAGAGGTATACATACAAACGCGGTCAATCCCAGGTGCAGGTAATAAGGCCATTGCCAAGACGTGCCTGGAGAAAAGGTTCTTTTCAAGCCATGAGAACTGCTGAGCTTTGTCTTTTTGGGTTTTTAACTTGCTTGGTACCTGTGATTTCTCCCATTTGGAATGGCAATGTCTGTCTTGTGCCCGGAAGCAGATAATTCATATCCTAATATTGTCCCAGAATTGAACATCACACTCATACTTGATAGAAATGATTGAGCATATGAGATTATAATTAAAGCTAGTGTTGGGATAAGTCATAGAAGAAGGTAATCATATGTATCCTTTATGTCTAGTTGCCCCAAAATAGCCCTGTATCTATATCTATCTGAATGAATGAAGAGATAGCCACACACAACACATAACGTGGTGAGCTAGGAGCACACATTATTCAATAACCACCATCCGACAGCCACAGTAACCAATCACAGATGCAAGAATGCAGAAGCCACATCCGCTGCACTTACCACAAAACAATAGAAGAAGAAGATAGCCCAAGTACAGTTCAAATGAAAAATTGTAGAGAAGGGTACTCTATTATATAAAGATTTCTTTATTGATAAAGAAGTCATCACAAATCAGAGACACGTAATAAAATGTGGAAAGATGAATTGGTTAGCGATGGAGAAATGATCTAAGTAGTCACCTTTATTTTGATACTATAATCAAAATAAATTTGAGGTAAAGATTAGATGTTTTAAAAATAATCCAGATAAGGCTAAAGAATATATAATAATATTATATTACATAAAATTGTGACAGTGATGTGTTAGGGGTGAGATTTTTATTTCTTTCATTGTCTGCAGTTTTTTTCAAATTATTGATAACATTTACATTAAAATTTCTATTTTTATTCATCATTTTATGTTTTTTATTGTTGTTATACAGAAGCAACATTTTGATTACGTATACTTTCTAGTCTTCGGACCAGCCAGACTTAAAATCAGAGGTGAAAGAACACATAAAATGTTATTTAAGATATTAGGTCAGACACTATCCCGTATCAAAAGTTCATATATATTTTAACAGAATAATGATGATAAAGATAACCTACTAGAACATAGTTAGCCAAATACAATAAGGATAATTTTTAATAAGGTCAGTTATATCTGTAATGAAATATAATTCTATAAGTAATTTTAAAAGGTCAACAATTATAATTAATCAATGAATCAATCTTGAAGCAGGAAATATAACTTGGTAAACAACCATTAGAAATAATTGTACTTGGATGAAAATTTTTAGTACAAATTAAACAAAAATACAGTAAGTACTAGGTTTGTTCTACTTAACTAACAATATATTTGAATTCCACGCAATAGAACTATGCTATTATGAAATCATTTTATAATTTCAGAGTGGAATTGTGAAAATAATTCAGCAGTTTGAATCACACTAGTTCTATTTCTTGGCAAATGGCTTAAGAAAAATAAACAAAATATGGTAAAATGCCATAGTAATAAGGATGTTCATTGAAATGTTATTTGTTAAACAAGAAAAAAGAAACAATCTACTATTAAAAACATCTTCTTAAATCTTATCTAACTTCTTCATGAGATATTATACAGGCTCAAGACTCATGTAACAATAAGGAAAATACTTAAGATGTAATGTTCTTTATGACAGAACTATGAAAAAAAGTGAAAAACTAGAAGAAAAATGGAAGATTATGACACGCATATGTTAGGGGGACATTTTCTATTTCTTTCAAACTCTCTAGTTGTTTTTAAATTTCTGTTTTATTCATCATTTCATAAATTTTATTGTTGGTGTACATTGTCAAGTCAGGCCCTTTGTTTCTAAGTCGTTGGCTCGTGTCAAAGATTCGGTATCTTTTGGCAAAGGCCTGAAAGGGTGTGTGTTTGGGGCCGGGGGTGGAGGGGGCGTGGAGCAACAACTGCTGTCCCTTTAGAAGGCCAAATTTGATACCTAGGACATGCACAACCAGGTAAGGGTCTCTAAAGATCAAGTGCATGGAGTCTCAGCAATGTCCAAACAAACAACGGAATTCCGTGTGTCTTTCTTAGATGAAAGAAAAATTGCTACCCAGACAGACATGGCAGGCTAAACAAGAATGAAGTGCCATTCACCTTCCGGGGTGTCTGTTAGCCCTAGAGGGAGAAGATGCCTGCGATTGTGCAGGCCAGGCTCCTGGCCAACACAAGGATGAAACACTGCAAAAGCAAACCCTCGACAGCCAATGTGAGGATGCTGGCAGGGTTCCCAATTTGCTATTTGCCATACCCTCAATTCTTTAATCTTTCAAATCCAAAAAATAATTACATAAAATCCTGAAAGCTTCCGGTCAACCTCTACAGTTCCCAATCTCTCTATCCCACATAGATTACAAAGTGCAGTTATTTGTGTGGTGCCTCTCCAGTGACGACGCTCTCGCCATCTGGCCCTACTGCCCAGATCAGACCAAGGACAGAGTTATAAGGGGAATGGCTAACCTGCGGTAGCTCCTTCGGGATGCCCCCCGCCCCCCGTGCCCTGCTATCATCACTGTGCCCACCTCCATCATAGCAGTGTGCCCGCCTCTCCATACAGCAGTGCGCCTGCCTCTCCTCCCCAGATGGAGTGAGACAACTGCCTTCCTAGTTCTCAAATATCCCGACTTTTCTCCTTCCCTGGGGAACTTCTGTTTCATAAACAGCGCTGGCTTCTTTGACCTTTCAGTCTTTGCCTTGGTATTCTTCTGTCTGTTTGTCCTTCCATGTCATACCAGTTTTGCTTCCCAGTTTAGCAGATGCTCTATGTCAGTTTAGATTCAACCAGGATCACAGACCCTCACGTCTTCACTTGTTCACTCATTCATGAATTCTGTGCACCTACACTTGGGCTTCTTCTAGATCAGTCCCTCGCAGCTCCACACTCCAGTCTGGAGTGACTGTTTCAGCTGGCTTCTATTTATTTTTCCTTACAGTAAATAAATATCGATGACCTTACCCCTGCAATGCATGTGAAATAACTAAATCTTCCCAGCTCTTTGACAGAACCATGGTCCAAGACTTTATTGCCTCGAGCTTGTTTCCATTGTTACTCTCTTAGTAGACCAAGTCCTCATGTCCTTTGTCCAGAAAGCAGCCAGAATGATCATTTATTATTATTTTTTAATTTTCAGAATGATCTTTTAAAACATCCAAGAGGTCACATGGTTTCCATCTCACTAAAGTCAAAATTCCGTTTCCTTACTTTGCTTTGAAAGGCTTAACACAAACTAGTCTCTGTTCCCTCCATCCCTTTCCCACCCTGCTCACCTTCCCACCCTCCCCACCGCTGTCCCTGCTCTGAAACATTCCCTGATTCTTTCTCAACTCCAGCCCTTCCCTGCTCTACCTTCTTCCCAGCCCATCCTTGCCCCAAATCACTGCAAGTTGGCTTTCTTCTCATCACTCTGCTCTCAGTTCAATGAATGTTCTTCACTAGTCTTCTCTGGACAACCAATTTCTCATTTCTGCATTATCATCAGTGGGAATTATCTTCCGCCACCCACATGTCAATGTTTCCTGCTGTGGTGGATTGCGGGCTGCAATGATACCACCAGGGTTTTAGACAGCAGCAGGGTCCTGCCAGGTGGACAGGTAGTCATGATACTTCCAGAATAACATAGAGTAGGAAGAAAGACTGGTGATTCACTTCCAAAATCACTTCATCGATAGCAGCAGACCACTCCTGGTACCGTCCTAGAAGATGTGTCCACTAACGTGGAAGGCACTAAAAATGCACACTCTCCACAACAATGAACTTATGTACACCAACAATTGTTCCCCGGAACACAAGCAGGTCCACTGGAGAAGCACCCACTGCTGTGGGTCACGACCCCTTTCACCGGGGCCGCCCAATTTACAACAGTAGAAAACTCACAGTGATGATGTAGCAACAAAAATAATGTTATGATTGGGGTCACCATAACCTGCGGAACTGGATTCAAGGGCCGCCGCATTAGGAAGGCTGAGAACCTCTGGGCTAGCACTTGATGGCTGGCACAAGTCAGCACTCGTTTTGAAAGTGAAGAAATAAATTTATGATAAATTACTTCAGCAAAAAATAAAAATATTTGATAGGAAGTCTTTATGTAGATAACCTGTGATTTTGCTCATTTACTAAACTCAGATTATTAGTAGCTTTATAATCCCATAGTTCACCTTTTTTCCTGTTTGCTCCTCTAGCTGCTTAATGTTAGCCTTCACCTCTGTGGGATTGTATAAAGCACAACTGTTCAGAGAGAAGGGAGGGGAACTACGATGTCCCGGCCAGCACACTCTTTGGCTCACATACACAGGACCATGTATATTTAGACTCCAAACAGAATCTATGTCAGCCCAAGAAGCCTGGTATGCCAGTTCTAATGAAAGATAATTACTTTTATAAGAGATGGATTCTAATGAAAAAACTAAGGATTCACCCTTCACTTGCTTGCTGATTGGATTTTGCTACACATAATTCTGTAACAGAGATCGCTGGTGGTGCAGGGGTGAAGAGTTCCACTGCTAACTGACAGCTCGGCCCTAGGACCACATCACAGCTCTGTGGGAGAAAGATGTGGCAGTCTGGTTATGTGAAGACTGATGGCCTTGGGAACCCTGTGAGCACTTCTGCTCAGTACTATAGGGCCATCGTGAGTCAGTGTTAGCTCAACAACTCCAGGGTTGGCTTGAATTATATAATGCAAAGGTGGTTCAGAGGAAAAGGTATGGAGGAGGCTGCAGTTTGGGGCCCACTGAGTCATTTCTTTGTATTTCAGGGTCCTTAGTTTTAATTATATAATACAGAGGTGGTTCTATCCACACCAGGACTCTAAGTTTCTTTTCAAAAACACTATATTTTTTTCTAAAAACGTTCCTGGAGGTGCTAACCTTTCTGGGGAAAAATTTTTAAATCTTTTTTCTTAAGACAGGGATATATATTCAAGTTATTAATTTGAAACCCTAATGCATTATATGTGCCAAATTAAACCAAATCCCTATCAGAAAGCAGCTGAGACAAGAAAGTTTCCCAGGGGAGCTGTCTCGCGATCTCTGCTGGGAAGAATACTGAAGGACCACCCAAGGCAAACAAGATCCTATTCCTATTACTAGATGTAAGAATCGAAGACAGCAAATGGAAGTCCTGAAGACAAAACCTGTCCCTAGTTCCAAAAGCTTCTTCAGAAAATGCTCACTCTTCAACCACCTAAGAAACGAAAGGTTATTCTTATCATTTGCCATGCTCCCAACATTTCTGATATATTCCTGTAATCGTCCAACAACACATAGGAGTTCTGGAGCTCAGTTATATTCCTCTCGAAAGGAAGGCCAAGGTCATGGCCTCACTTAGCACGTCTTGAGTCTGGTATGCAGGCTAAGGGGAGGGGAGGGGAGGGGAGGGGAGGAAATCACTTCTCCAATAGACAGGGTCTCCGATCCAGTCTCTGGAGGAGCCATTTCTCTCCAGACCAACCTCCAGCAACACAGAATTCGAATACGAAGAGTTGAGGTTGAGAAACATCTTACCCCAAGAGGCGCAGACCCTGCTGTATGACACCAACGACTGCCAGAAATTCTGAGTTTCTTCCTTCGTGGGGGCAAGAGGGCCAGATTTCACCCGGTAGCCATTATGGAACAAATCCCCCTGGGACTTTTTGCGGTGCCAGGTGGATCTGTAAGCCTCCGTGCAAGTGCTGTTAGGAGGGTGGTGATACACCAGGATCTTACTGGGGATCATGGTAGAGGCCGAAGATGAGCTGGGCTTTCTGCTCCCTTTAGTTCATTCCCTGCGCAAACCCTCTGGAAGACCTGGAGCAAGCTGTGTCCCTCTAGCAAAGGTCACATAAACAGACGCTTGTGTCCAGCGCAGTGAGGCTCACCAGCATCTATGACTCCTCCTCACACACGAGCCCACGTGCACGAATCCCCAGCGCACTGTGGGCATTACCAGATGCTTGCAGTCACATCAGAAAGGCGGGTGAAAAAGAAGGGGGTCAGCACGCTGATCATTGTGCCCTACTACAAGCTTATCCGCCAGCTTCATTCTGGAAATCACCATGTAAGCTTCTTTGGACATGGCTTAAGGGTAAGCACGCAGAGAAGATTGTAATTTCTCAGTCAATGGGTACAGACAAGGGTGTGGGGAAGTCTGCAGTTTGGGTTCTGCTGAGTCGTTTTATTTCAGTGATCCTGGCTGACAATTGTTATTTGTGTGTGCATGCATGTGTGTGCGTGTGTGTGTGCGTGCGTGTGTGTTGTGTGGCCTGGCAATTGAAGATTCCTAGGGAGATTCTATTATGGGGTGTGGTGATCAACTGGAGACAAAAGTCACACAGCCCTTCCTGTCCACCCCCAACACAACCCAAATACACAGATCTCCCGTTAATCCTGCCTTGGACAAAGAAGCAGCAGCAGGTCCTGGGGCTTTCCAGAGGAGGTGCTCGTGCTCCGTCCCCACACACTCCTCTCCTGGAGCTCCTTGCCTCCCAATCACACCCTTTCCTGGGCCTATGTCCCCGGGCACTGGCATAAACCAAACTGCAGCAGGGACCAAGATGGAGAACATATAAAATATAGCAACACAGAAATATCTCACACCGTTAAGCTATTAAGCAAGACTTCCCCAAATCTGGCCCTCACCTGTTTTTCTAGTCCTCATGCAGCTTTCTAACAAAGATAAGATGTTATTTTGAATAGAAAATGACTTCTGTTTTCGTAATATAGATTTGCTTTTGCACCAAGCCATGATATAGTGAGCTTTTCATTGCATGCCAACCATTGTGCTGAGTACTGGGTACTCATGATTAACAGGAATGATACAAATCTGAAGCTCCTGGTTGAAGCAATATAAGTACTCTATCATAATTGTAATCAAACAGCAATGTAGGTAAAATTTGAGTTATAAAGAATTGTGTGCGTATATGGTATGGAGATGTGTATCTGAAGCATAAAGTGGTGTGGCATGTATATCAATAATTATGACTAAATTTTTAAATTATTTCATTGGGGGCTCATACAACTCTTATCACAATCCATCCATCCATCCATTATGTCAAGCACATTTGTACATTCGTTACCCTCATTCTTCTCAAAACGTCTGCTCTCCACTTAAGCCCCTGGCATCAGCTCCTCATTTCCCACTTCCCCTCCCTCCTGAACCCTTGATAATTTATAAATTATTATTACTTTTTCATATCTTACACTGTCCAACATCTCTCTTCACCTACCTTTCTGTTGCCCGTCCCACAGGGAGGAGGTTATGTGTAGATCCCTGTAATCAGATCTCCCTGTCTACAGCCCCTCCCTCAGCCCTCCTGGTATCTGCTATGGTTAATTCTAGTGGCCAGGTAGCAAACACCACGCCTTCCCTCGACCCTCCTGGTATCCTCTATGGTTAATTCTAGTGGCCAGGTAGCAAACTCCCAGGTAAGCGGAAATGAAGCTGTGTTGAGGGCTATGGTTAATTCTAGTGGCCAGGTAGCAAACTCCACCCCCTCCCTCGACCCTCCTGGTATCCTCTATGGTTAATTCTAGTGGCCAGGTAGCAAACTCCCAGGTAAGCGGAAATGAAGCTGTGTTGAGGGGAATGGTTTCCGGCTGGGAGACAAGCAGGACAAGTATCTTGAAGAGGAGGGAAAATGTTCCTACCTTGAAAAATCTCAACGCATGTAAGACACCGTTGATAGGAGATTATCTTTTGAACATACAACTTTCTCTGAAATTGATAGGCATAATCATAGCTTCTACAGGCATTAAGAAAATAACAGCATCTATAAATTTGACCACTAAATTAAATGGTCAAACTCCTGGAAAAAAATACAACTTCCTCAAAGTGCTACAAAAAGAAATAGACTATCTGATCCACCACACATCTGTTGAAGATATTGAAGGCTCAATTTAAAGTATTCTCATAATGAAAATTTCAGTCTAGGTAGTTTCCACTAGATATTTCTACAAATATTAAAGGAGAGGATGATACCAATCTTACACAACGTCTCCCAGAGAAAGAAGCCTTTCCCAGGTGTCTTTCACCCAAGTGGCCTTTTGGTGCTGTCATAACTATGCCACCAAAACCCGATGACGACGACAGCGATGACAACGAAAAACCCGCCCCCACTGGGTCAATCCTGACTTGTTAGGACCCTACATGGTGCAGGATTTCCGAGACAGTCAGTCATTATGAGGCCATGCTGGTAGTTTTGAACCAGCAACCTTGTGGTTAGCAGTCCAATGCTTAACTTACTATTCCACCTGTCTCATTTGACAAAAATGTTACCTAAAATAAAGAAATAAAGAAAAAGAATAGACCAGTATACCTCATCAAAAGAGACATAATAACCTTAAAGATATATTAGCAAGGGTTACAGGGAGGAGACAAGCCAGTCAGGGTGCACTGTAGCAACAATGAAATATACAACTTTCCTCAACTTCCTAAATGCTTCCTCCCCACCCCCTCAGTATCATGATCTCAATTCTACCTTACAAATCCGGCTAGACCAGAGGATGTACACTGGTACAGAAAGGAACTGGAAACACATAGAATCCAGTTCAGATGATCCCTTCAAGACCAGTGCAGAGAGTGGTGATACCGCGAGGGTAGAGGGAAGGTGGGGTAGAAAGGGGAACCAATTACAAGGATCTACATATAACCTCCTCCCTGGGGGACAAACAACAGGAAAGTGGGTGAAGGGAGATGTCGGGCCATGCAAGAAATGACAAAATAATGATTTATAAATTATCAAGGGTTCATGAGAGAGGGGTGAGTGGAGAGGAATGGAGAAAAAAATGAGGAGCTGATGCCAGGGGCTTACGTAGAGAGCAAATGTTTTGAGAATGATGAGGGTAACGAATGTACAAATGTGCTTGAAACAATGGATGTATGTATGGATTTTGATAAGAGTTGTATGAGCCCCCAATAAAATGATTTAAAAATATATTAGCAAAATGAATCAAGTAGAATATATGACCAAATGGAGCTTATTTCAGGAACACAAGATTTGTCTACCAAATAGCCCATTAATATTATTCACCGTATTGCAAACTAAATGAGAAAAATCACAGGATGATTTTAATAGTGGTAAAAAAATCGGTAAACTGCAAACCCCACTTTATGATAAAAAAACTGTAAAACTATAGTGTGTTAAGACAGTGTGTTCTGGAATAAATAAACACAGATTGATTAATGAGACAGAATATAGAGTCTGGAAAAAAAACATGTGTACACATATATATCAGTAGATCAATTTGTTTGCAACAAAAAAACCAATAAAATTCCATGGGAAAAGAAAAGTGTTGTCAATCCATGGTGCTGGGGAAAAGTAGATATCTGTAAAAACAAATAAATGAATCTTGACTCTTACCTTCCAAAAGGTTAGGGATGTATCAAAGACTTAAATTTTAAAATTAACTTTAAAGTTTCTTAAAAGGAACATAAGAGTACCCTTAGCAAGTCAAGACAGGTAAATGCTGCTACGATAGTATACACAATGTATTCATTTGAAAAGACTGATAAAGCAAATATCATTAAGATTTTTAAAATCTCATAAAAAGCACTAGAAAATTAGAAGAAAAGATATAGAACAGGCAGGAAGAAAATATTTGCAATACAAGTATCTAGCAAAATACTTGAATCCAGAGTATATAAAGGACTCCTACAATTCAATAATATAAAAGTCAACACATGATCAAAAATTTTTAAATAATTTGAAAAGATGGACTATATATGAGTATATAAGAATACACATATAAGAAGATGCTAAAGCATTAGTCATCAGAGAGATATGTATTAAAACTTCAATGGGATACCGCCATAAATCCACTATGTAATTGACTCAGGTTCATAAAAACTCATGTGTTAGAGTAGAATTGTGCTCACAAGGTTCTCAATGGTTACAAGTATCTTTCTTTTTTAACTCATTTTATTAGGGCTCTTACAACTCTTATAACATTCCATACATCAATTGTATCGATCATATTTGTACATATGATGCCATCATCATTTTCAAAGCATGTAATTTCTATTTGAGCCCTTGGTATCAGTTCCTCTTTTTTCCCTCCCTCTCACCCTCCCAAATCCGTGACCCCTTGATAACTTATAAATTATTATTGTTTTCATGACTTACACTGACCACTGTCTCCCTTCACCCATGTTTCTGTTGTTCATCCCCCTGGCGGGGAGGGATGATGGGTTCATCATTGCAATCGGTTCCCCTTTCCTCCCTGTCTCCCCCTACCTTTTCCCTACCCTGCTGGTATCGCTATTCCCAATTCTGTTCCTGAGGGGTGTCTCTGACCTGGATTCTGTGTGTCGTGAGTTCAGATGTGCACCAGTGTACACATGGCTTAATGTGAAGCAGTATAACATCTTAAGGATTGGCAGGTCTTTCTCCTTCAATGTTGCTGGGTAGATTGGAACCATCAATCTTTCAGTGGCCCAGAGTGATGGGGGAAACTTGGGGAGTCGATCATGATTATTTTATGATGAAGATAGAATATGGTTACAAGAATTATATATCTTGTTTAGATATAATTTAGCTATAAATTCTCCCTTGCGGAGACTCCAGATAGGGCAAGATATGACAAAATAACAATCTATAAATTATCAAGGGCTCACGAGGGAGGGGGAAGCGGGGAGGGAGGGGAAAAAAAGAGGACCGGATGCAAAGGGCTTGGGTGGAGAGCAGATGCTTTGAAAATGATTAGGGAAAAGAATGTACGGATGTGCTTTATACAATTGATGTCTGTATATGTATGGATTGTGATAAGAGTTGTATGAACCCCTAATAAAGTGTAAAAAAAAAAAAAGAAACTGATTAGGGCAAGGAATGTACAGATGTGCTTTATACAATTGATGTATGTATATGTATGGATTGTGATAAGAGTTATATGAGCCCCTAATAAAATGTTTTTTAAAAATTCTCCCTTGCTGTGGAAGAAGCACAGCAACCTGTGTGATCATGAGGTGTCGACAGGATCAGGTAACAGGCATCAGAAAACCCAAAACAAACAGTCATATTGATACAAATGAGGGGGGCCAGAGTGGAGACCCAAAGCCCATCCCCTCACAGAAGAGTCACAAGGAAGGAATGAGCCAGGTAGGGTGCAGTACAGCACTGACAAAACATACAATATTATTCTAGTTCTTTAATGCTCCCCACCCCACTAGCATGGCCCTAGTTCTACCTTACAAAACCAGCTAGACAGAGCATGTACACTGGTACACATAAGAGCTCTCCACACACAGAATCCTGGGAGAACTGATACCATGAGGGTAGGGGAAGGTGAGAAACTAAAGGGGGAACCGATCTCAGTGACGAAATATAACCCACTACCCCCTTTCCAGTGATGAACAACAGAAGCACGGGTGAAGGGAGACAGTGAATGGTGCCGGATCTGAAAAGAATAATGATTTATAATTTATCAAGGGTTCGGGAGTGTGGGAGGGAATGGGAGGGAGGGAGAGAAAAAATGGCAGCTGATACCAAGGGCTCAAGAAGAAAGAAAATGTTTTGAAAACTATGATGGCAACATGTATACAAATGTGCTTGAAATAATGAATGTATAGAACCCACAATAAAATGATTTTTTTAATGCTCTTTGCTGTGACCTAAGCTGAACTCGCTCAACGTGTTTCAGAGTACCCTATGACTGTGTCTAGGCACACAGTCTCATGGGGACTGGCTAAAGACCCTACTTGTATCTGAGTGTCATGAATCTTCCAGGCTTCTTTCCTACCCCCTCACTCAGGGTCAGAACTTGCACAACAGCCTGTCTCCTCAAGATTTAGTGTCTGTAAGTACTGAAGCTCTGTGACAAAAGATCATTGTTACAAACAAACTTTGTCTACCCAGCTTGTATCGGTACTGAATGCACTGTTTCACTCAGCCTGTACATATCAATATTTATAGATAGAGAGAAGACAGACAGATGATAGATAGATAGATAGATAGATAGATAGATAGATAGATAGATAGATAGATAGGATCATCTATATTGACATAACATCAGCATCTATATAGAGATAGAGGTCTGTCTTTCGTGAGAACAAAGAGATGGCGAGACCACCATTTGGAAGAAGGATCTTACCGCCCACCTTTTCTGATGCATGTGAAAATAAAACTAACGTAGAATCTTTCATGTCCTCCTGGTTTCTGTAACCCAGCAAGCTGACCCACTTTGTAAGCATCTTCGAGTAAGCTGAGAAACTCCAATTGGGGAACTTTGGAACCAGCTGGGAGCCCTTTATAAGTTGTCCAGACTAGAGAGGCCAGGAATGGGAGCCCAGGAGAACTCCAGTGATTGCTAAGGGACTCTTAACTCTTTTTCTTTTTTCAAATCATTTTATTGGGGGCTCGTACAATTCTTATCACAATGCCTACATACATCCATGGTGTCAAGCACATTTGTACATTTGTACATTTGTTGCCATCATCATTCTAAAAACATTTTCTTTCTACTTGAGCCCTTGGTATCAGCACCTAATTTTTTAAATTTTAAATCATTTTATTGGGGGCTCTCCTATCAAAGGGATGTCCAGTTGCCTACAGATGGGCCTTGGGTCCCCACTCTGTACTCCCCCTCATTCACTATGATATGGTATTTTGTTCTTTGGTGATTGATACCTGATCCTTTCGACACCTCATGATCACACTGGCTGGTGTGCTTCTTCCATGTGGGTTTTGTTGCTTCTGAGCTAGATGGCTGCTTGTTTACCTTCAAACCTTTAAGACCCCAGAGGCTATATCTTTTGACAGCCAAGCATCGCCAGGCTTCTTCACCAAACTTGCTTATGCACCTATTTGTCTTCATCATTTGTATGGGGAAGGTGAGCACACAATGCTGATTTTTTTGTTCTTTGGTGTCTGCTACCTGATCACTTCAACACCTGTGATCATGCAGGCTGGTGTGCTTCTTTCATGTGGGCTTTGTTGATTCTCAGCTAGATGGCCACTTGTTTACCTTCAAGCCTTTTACAACCATGTGCTATATCTTTTGATCAGCTCCTAATTTTTTCTCCTTCCTATCCCACCCTCCCTCCCTCACAAACCCTTGATAATTTATAAATTATTATTATTATTTTCATGTCTTACACTGTCCAATGTCTCCCTTCACTCACTTTTCTGTTGTCCATCCCCCAGGGACAGGGGCATATGTAGATCTTTTTTTATTTCAATCATTTTATTGGGAGTTCTTACAGGTATCCTAACATTCCATCGTTCAATCACACCAAGCAGTGTTGTACAATTGCTACCTCAAAAAGTTTGAAAACATTTTTTTTCTTGAACTCCTTGATATCAGCTCCCCTTTGTCTCCTCCCTCCCCCATCCTATCACTTAGGAACACTTATTCTCTCTCTCTCTCTCTCTTTTTTTGTTCTTACACAATCCAATATATCCATTCACAAGCAATCTGTTATTCAATCCCATCAAGTGGAATTATACAATTATCAGTGCTATCAGCTCCCCTCCCCCCACTTCCTCTCCCTCTTCCCATAGTCTCAGGGAACCATTACTCCTGTTACAGTTTCTTTCTTTGTTTTTTTAAGTCATTTTATTGGGGGCTCATACAACTCTTATCACAATCCATCCATACATGCATACATCGTGTCAAGCACATTTGTACATTTGTTGCCCTCATCATTCTCAAAACATTTGCTTTCCACTTGAGCCCTTGGTATCAGCTCCTCATTTTTCCCCTTCCCTCCCTGCTCACCCCTCCCTCATGAACCCTTGATAATTTATAAATTATTATTAATTTGTCATGTCTTACACTGTTCGACATCTCCCTTCACCCACTTTTCTGTTGTCCATCCTCCGGAGAGGGGTTATATGTAGATCCTTATAATCGGTTCCACCTTGCTACTCCACCTTCCCTCCACCCTCCCGGTTCTGCCAGTCTTAGCATGGTCCTGAAGGGATCATCTGTCCTGGATTCCCTGTGTTTCTAGTTCCTGTCTTTACCAGTGTACATCCTCTGGTCTAGCCAGATTTGTAAGGTAGAATTGGGATCATGATAGTAGGGGGTTAGGAAGCATTTAAGAACTAGAGGAAAGTTGTATTTACATCATTGCTACACTGCACCCTGACTGACTCGTCACCTCCCTGCGACCCTTCTGTAAGGGGATGTCCAGTTGTCTACAGATGGGCTTTCGGTCCCCACTCCACACTGACCCTCATTCTCAATGATATGAGTTTTTTTCCTTTGATGCCTGAGAATTGATCCCTTCAAAACCTCGTGACCACATAGGCTGGGGTGTTCTTCCATGTGTGCTTGGTTGCTTTTGAGCTAGATTGCTGCTTGTTTACCTTCAAGTCATTAAGGCCCCAAGTGCTATATCTTTTCATAGCTGGGCACCATCAGCTTTCTTCACCACATTTGCTTATCCACCTGCGTTGTCTTCAGTGATCTCGTCGGGAAGGTAAGCATCATGGAATGTCATTTTAATAGAACAAAGTGTTCTTGCATTGAGGGAGTACTTGAGTGGAGGCCCAATGGGACTCTTACTTCTTGAGAGCTCTTCAGGCTGTTAATTCTCCATCTCTCAGGAACCTTCACCCAGGATTCAAGATCCTTAACCTCTGGTTTGGCCACTCTGCTATATCTGACAAGCCCAACTCTATATCTGTACAAGCCCCCAAATCTGTAGAGATAGCATCTGAACCATGGCAGTCTATGAAAGAAATCTCATCAGTGTCTGTCAGCCTCTGCAGGGCTGAATCTGAGGGATTTCATCTGCACCAGGGCAAATCTGTTTAAGAAACCTCATCTGCGTTTGTCACTTAAGTACTGAAATAGTTTGTAGTTGGAGTTTCTTGATGAGCTAATCTACGGCTATGGTAGAGGAATCTTTCATCTGTGGGGTGACATCTGGAGGGCTGTGGTTTCATTAGTGGCTAAGCCATGTGCAAGAGACCTTCTGACTGTGCGCTAGTGTAGTACGAGCCCTCTGTTTGGGGATGGGCTTCTGTGGTCTGACCAGCTCTCCCTACTAAGCCACCTGTTGGATAGTGGTTTCAGAGATTGCTGTCCTGCTGTTGGAAGTTTAGTTACTGGGAAATTTGCTGATTTCTCAGAAGGGTCCTTTGTTTCAAGCACCAATGGTGCCTTAAGCTTCACTTTTAGAAGTGAACTGGGACATTACCCCTTAAAAATTGCATAGTTTTACTATCACACTTTCTTCAATTGGAGAAAGAAAAGATTGGCCAGTTGGTTTGAATTTCACAACATCAAAAACCATGAAATTTCGTTTCTGCTCTAACCTAGAGTTACTCTGTGGGTTAAAATAAACTTAATAACCTGTTTATTTTCATTTAAAATGAAGAAAAAATTTTTAAATCTAAGGAAACTGAATTTGGAAGGAAAGAAAAAAAGGTAAAATTGATTGAGTTATATTTCAGTAATGTCTGATAGTACATGAATAATTAAATTTTTTAAGTGATTTGCTAATATTACAATTAAGATGTTAAGTATTTCCTGTAATTAAAAGTATATAGTTAATAAATATATACATATGTATGATAAATAGTGTTCATTTTTCCTAACTCTAAAACGTTATTTTAAGAAATATACAGGAACAATGACTGAAAAACTCATTGTTAAACATAACTAAATCTTTGCCTCTCTGACTAAAATTTTAATGAATAATATTAACAAAGAATTAATTTGGGGGGGCATAAAGAAGTTTTTAGTACTAGTTTAGAAATCTAAGTCATTCTTTGGATGATATGGCTTCCAGGTGGAGGCTGGATTAGATTTACGAAACCACATTGTCCCGGGTACTGATGATGCTCCAATGTTTCTGTAGTTCAGCCGGGAGGACCATTTGAACTTCTCCACCCATTGGGGTCATTAAAACATAAAGGAGGACTGTTCAAACATCATAAATGTTTGGCATAATGTTTTGACTGGATGTTAAAATAAATTCATCTTGTGAGTGTCTTATAATAAGGTATGGTTTTACTGTTTTACTTGCTGGCTTGTTTTTGCCTATAAGTTTGATTGGAATTTGTCTTTGACTTGGTGCCTTCCCAGGGTATTTTGTCATCATATTCAAACAGCAAAGAGGGAAATTTCAGGTGATAAATCCACTGAGGGAACTTAATAAAATATGGACTGAGGGGCTAAAGGGAGGATAGAATGACCAATGATAAGTTTTTATATTTTGATTTTGGGGGAAGGAAAAGGTAGTCTTGTCTTTAAATAGACTGTCTGGTTGTGTCAAAATGTAAAAGATAATAAAAGCTGATTTGATGGTTTGTTTTAAGTTGAAGAAAATGAATAAAAGTAAACTTAGTTTGTAGGTATAAAACAAGAAGCAATAAAATGATTTTAAAACTCTGTGATATCTTGGAATAGACCATAGCTTGAATCGCCACAAAATACTGTCTGGGTGATTTCATATTTTAATAGTAAATACAAATGATCATATTAGGTGTATTTGGCCATTGGAAGTAAAGTTAAGAAAAGATTGTAAGTTCTCCAACTATTTCTCAATCATACAACTGAGAGATGATGACACAAAGTTTAGTAACTAAAATTTGGTTATATATGAAACTTTTGATCATGGCATTTGAGAGTTTTACTTTTATTAATTGACTTTGTTTGGTTTACATTGGTTTGTGGATTTTTCAGTTATGGCTTTAATATATATAATATAAAATATATTTTATATAAATATATTTATATATAAAATATACATTTATAAATAATATATATTTCACTGTAACTTAACCATGGCCGTGTCACGCTCTATCACTTGCTTTGTGGAACTGTTGAGATACTGAACCAAAATCCTAGAAAATGGGCTCTATTTGACTTATAGAAGGACTAATTCCCTTGCCACAAGTCCAAATGAAGAGCCCTACAACTCTGGAAAGTGACAAGATTGTGAACTATAGCTGATGCAAAATTTCAGAAGAACAGAACTAAGCTGCTAACCAGATTGCAGGCTTCTCTAAGTCCTATAGATGGAAATATTGTGGGAATTCTAAAGCAATCCTCTGTATGTAAGTAACGATTTTCTTTCTTCTCTCAGATTGTTTAATTTATAGGTTTAAAATATCATGACCTCCAGATTCAAAGCTTCTATTGGCAGATTTAATAAATTCATAAAATAATGGTGACAGGAGCTGGTGAAGTGTGAAATAAAATAACAATAAAATTCCCTGCTAAGTTCCTTGTTCATATACAGTGTGAAGTTTTACAGAAGGTACCTGCTATTAGCATTGTTTGAATATAGACATATGTCTACCTTGTGCTACTTAGTGTTCTCATTCCAAACATTTAGCCTAATACTGTTAGCATTTCTGTCCTGTCTCTGGCTTCCTTGGAGATTACATAATTCAGATGTGTACAATTTGCCCCAAAATATTTTCTTTTAACTTTTTGAGTCTTAAAAATATACAAGAAAAATCGGTGCTTTAAAATCATTTTGAATTTAAATGAAATCCCAGTTGCTCTGAGCGACTGGTGCCCCACTGCAGAGTTCAGTCTGATGAAAGAAACAGACTCCAGTCAACAAGAGTGCAGGCAGGTCATGTAGTTATTGAACATGGCCTCCCAAGCAATGCTTTCAGGCTGTCGAGTGGTGATAGCCCATTTGCCTGCCACTCACATCGTTGTGCCTCCTACAACCAATTCTTCAGAGGGCTTCACCTCAGCTGGCGTCAGTTCATTTAAGAGGAAGACTAGAAATACATGACAAGAAAAATAACAAAAACGTTAACTCCAGCCCAGAAGAGTGTGATCTCATTTCTGTGAGTAAACAAACCGAAGAACAGCCAGCCTTTCAATAAATGTTTAACTCGGCTTGCATAGGCTTCCAATAAGAGAATCTGCCCTATATCATGCTACTAATCATGTTCCCTACCTTTGAGTGACCTAGGCCTCATGGAGTAGGCTGCCTGGACTTGGGAATTACTATTACTTGGTCTGAAGCTTTCTTCACAGGTCCGATCAAAGAGACTTGTTTTGAGACCCTCACTGCGTGATCCAGACTTGGCCTTAAACAGACGTGAGACAGGCTAAGGGAAACTGAAACACTCCTTTGGGCTTTTAGCTGAGACTCCCTAGTATCAGGAGAGGACTACTATCCCCAGGCCGTGGACTTTGGAGACATTGAATTTTTTTTAAAATCTCCATTTCATTGTGATTACTCAATGACCGACAACTCAAAACACCATATTCTGTGAGAACTAAGAGACAGGGAGTCTGGCATTTGGAGGAAGGATTCCCCCATTCTCCTTTTCCATGGATGTGAAAATGAAATTGTAAAACCTTTCAAATCCACTTGGTTTCGGTAATCTGGCAATGGTGAACGGGCAATATGAGTGTATATATATATATACTCAAATGAATTGGAGTTCAAGACTGTGGACACCGGTTTGTTGTAGAAACACATGACCTAATATATCCCTTCTACATGTGTGTCACAGGTGCAGCTACAATTGTCTGCCCTGATGACTTCAAAGAGGGATTTTATTTTCCCTTAAAGACATAGCATTACCTCATCTAGTCTTCAGTCACAGTGGGAAACTCCACCCTCTCCTTTTTCTTCTCTGTATCCCGCTTGTTTCTTACAGAGAGAGGAGTTGAGGACAAGTCATAAGTCTTGTAAAAATCTGATGGCACATCTATTCAACCACAAAATTTTATTAACCATCTCCATAGGACTGGACTCTCGATCCAAAATACCCAAAGACCCAGTGGCATCAGGTTGATTCCCATGCCGTAACCCGACAAGTAGATTTGCTCCACAGGGTTTTCCAGGTTGTAAATCTTTATGGAACCAGCCTTCCTCATCTATCTCTTGGTGATGAGCTGGTAGGTTCTAACCGAGGACCGTTCAGATCATAGCCCAAAGCCCACCGTGCTGTCGGGTTTCTGAATCCAGAACAAACCCACATTGACACTCCATGCCATTATTTGATTGCAGCAGGTGGTGGTTCTGTGGGACAGAATAGAGCTGTTCCTGTGGGTTTGGGGCGCTGTAAATCTTTACAAGTGCAGAACGCCTAATCTTTCTCCACGACAGCAGCTGATGACTTTGAAATGCTGACCTTGAAGTTAGCAGCCTAACATGTAACTCAGTACACCACCACAGCATCTTGAATCCAGGATACTGGAATTAAAATCCCATTTCTACAATGACTTGAAAGTTAATGTTGGAATGTTACTTCCACTCAAAGCTAGCCAGTCTTCCTGGCTGTAAAATGGAATAGGCATAACAATTACTCTTATTGTATGTATGATTGACGGTTCAAACCTACCTGCTGCTCCATGGGAGAAAAATGAGGTTATATGCTCTTGTAAAGAATTTCTGCCTCTGAAATCCTATATAGGATCACTTAGGATCAGAATTGACTTACTTTATGCCAGAAAATTAGTGGGTATAATAATTAAAGACACACTGGCCGCAGTGGTAAAGCACTCAACTGCCAGCCAGCAGTCCAGAGTGGGACCCCACCAGTTGCCCCCATGAAAGATGTGAACTCTGCTTCTGGAAATAGTTACAGCTCAAGCCCTCTGGGCAATTCTGCACAGGACTAGAGTGCACTGTGAGTTGGAATCAACCTCAAGGCAATGAGTTTGTCTTTGGTGTGGATAATAGTTAAAAAGGTGCCTGGAGTGTAATATGGAATCAGTGAGCATCTGCTATTATTATTACTAGGAACAAGATACTATGAATACAAATGTGATTAGCTATAAATTCATTTTCAATGGATTTATAGTTTGTGGACAATATTATGATCTACTATTTTACTTCGCTGGGTAGGAAATTTGATTTCCTACATAATTTTATTTTAGGGGAACCATAGAATTAGGGAAAGAAAATTAAAACAAGCACAAGAGAATCAAAATATGACCTCAAATGCTTTTCATCTGAAGTCCTAGAACATCTCAAGAAGATATTGGACTCATTGAACCCTAATGACTAAAGATGGGATGACTTATGGGATGACATCAAGAACATAATACACAGAGAAAGCAAACGGCCTTTAAAACACAGGAAAGAAAGGAAAGTCCCAATGGATGTCAGAAGAGACATTGAAACTTGCTCTTGATTATAGAGCATCTCAAGCTGAAAGAACTGAAGAAAACTTCGAGCCTCAAGTTGCCATATTGAAGGATTCTCTGAGCAAACTGAGGAGCCATGATTGTGTAGTAGAGTACACTTTGGGTTGCCAACCAAAAGATCAGCAGTTTGAAACCACCAGCCACTGCCTATTAGAAATATGAGGCACTCTACTTGTTTAAAGAGTTTCAATCTCAGAACCCCACAGTGGACAGTTCTACCTGATCCTATAGAGTCACTAAGAGTTAGAATTGACTCAATGGCAGAAATTTGGTTTTTCATTTGAGTGGGCAAAATATTGAATGATGCAAGAGGCAGCAAAAGAGAATGGAAGGAATACTTGTACTCATTCCAAAGATAGGTGACCCAACAGAATGCAGAAGATACCAAATAATACCATTAATATCGCATGCAAGCAAAAATTTTGCTGAAGATCATTCAATAATAGTTGTTGGACTACATTGCAAAGGAGATGCCACAAATTTAAGCCGGATTTACAACAGGACATGGGACTTTTGCCTCTTGTGCATGTGAAAGTTGGACATCGAATCATTGTTGAAATCAAATGGGTGTTAGCTAAAAGTAGAGAATACAAGACATATTTATTTATATTTTATTGACTAAGCAAAGGCACGGAACTCTGTGGATCATGACAAACGATAGGTAGCATTGAGAAGAATGGGAATTCCAGAACACTTTGTTGTTCTCGAGAAAAACATGTACATGGACCAAGAAATAGTCACGCAAAGAGAATAAGAGGATGCTGAGTGTTTTACAAATCAGGAAGAGCTCATTAGACTTGAATCTGTAGGCTGAGCAAAATATCCTTAGAAGCTGGACCACATGAAGAAGAACTTGGCATCAGTGTTAGAAGAAGGCTTATTCACAACCTGCAATAGACATGTGACACAAGCTTGCTTACTAAAAGTGAGGAGGACTTGAAGCACTTGCTGACAAAGATTAAAAAATCGTAGGCTTCTTCAGTATGGCTACAACTCAATGTAATGAAAACAAAAATCATCACAAGTGAACTAAATAGATAGCATCATGACAAAAAGAGAAAGCTTGGAGTTGTCCAGGATTTCATCTGTGTGGAAACTGAAGTGAAAAAGAGGAAGACCCTCAACAACATGAATTGACACTGACTATAACAACGGGCTTAAACATAACAATCGTGAGGCTGGATCAGGACAGGGCAATGGTTTGCTCTGCTGTACATAGTGTTACTATGAGTCTGTACTGAGTTGGTGACACCTAACAATAATAACATTGTCATTAAATCAGTTTTGACTCTTTCACTTTTCCACCTAAGAACTAACCGTATGAGGGGTAGTGCGGTCCCCAGTTCATCCCACTCTCCTTTGCTCTTCACCCTCAGCCCATGTTAACCAGCATCACAAGCCTCCTGGTGACTTTGTTGTGGTCAGTTGCTGTGAGCAGATCCTGGTTCATGGGAAGCAAATGTGTGCAACGGATAAATTCCCTCCATTAGGTTTTCACGGCTGTGATCTTTTGCAGTCGGATACCAGGCCCACCTTGCAAGCGCCTCTCCTGGTTGGAACAGGCAGCCATTAAGTGAGTAGTTAGATGCTTACCTGTTTCTGCCAACCAGAGACATTTTGGTCCCTTTGGTTTCCTTTCATTGTTAAGTAGCACCCTCTAGGCACTGTCTGTTGGGGCACCTATGTGCTATCTGCTGAAGGCAAATACATCCAACCTTCTTTACCCTTCCCCCAAATGAAAAACTCAACCCAAGGAAAAAAACTAGAAGAAGACTCCTCATGCCACTGCTCATGCGGAGCCATGGCTGCAGTTGACACCTGGCCTCCGGTTTCCCTCTTGCCTGACAGGTGGGCCCCTGGGGGTCAAGTGGCAGTGCCAGGTCACCGAAGTACTGAAAGGTATGGTTTTTATAAAGGTCCATCAAGATAGACTAAGAACTATATATTATAAGGATTGACCAAAAGGTCCCCTCTGGCCTCATACTAGTCCCAGCCCTGACACGGGCTATGAGACCTCTACCAGATTGGTCTTTGAAATTGGCTGTGCATTTTCTGCCATCTACGGCAAGAGAGAAGCATGCTAAATTATAGTTGGCGTGAACTAGGGAAATTTCTAAAGTCAGTTCGGAGATCAACTTTATCCTAAAATTAAATTTGACCATTTTTTTGTGTGCCAGAAGCTTGAATCAAGAGAGATCGGCACCATAAATTATACCTTCAATTACAGTTTAGAAAGAACTGAAGCACTTCTTCCAAATGGGTACTCTTGATTAACTCTCTAGATAGTCAGCCAACCTTTCCTCGAATCTGAGGTCAACAGGAAGCTTTTCTAATGATCCTCACCTACCATTGGATGTAGCCAAGTCTATTTCTGAGGCATGAAGTGAATTTAAGTTGAGCTTAGGTAAGGAAGTGTTTGTTTAGGGTACTGATTGGCAGCAGGAACACTTCGGCTAACTTGAGCTCTGATGCCATAGGTAAGCACCAGGATAAGCCTAAAGACAAACAGGAAAAACAGAAAACGCTTCGAAAGGTCTACTCAAAATCTACTGCCATCCAGTCATTCCAAACTCATAGCAACCCTACCTAGATAGCCTGATATTTCTTCTGCTGCGCAACTGGGGAGCTTGATCTAACCAAATCTTGGTTAATAACTGGAAATAATTTTTTCAAGCTTTGTGAGCCATATTATCTTGATTGCAAATACTCACCTCTGGCATTGCATATATATGCATATAAGATATTGAAACAGGGGTTTGACTGTGTTTGAATAGAACTTATTTTCAAAAATAGAAATGATAGCTCAGATTTTACACACAGGCTGTAATTTGCTGGTCCCTGATTTAAATAACATTTTACAGGGAGGGAGATAAGGTTTGGGGGGAGATAATTAGACAATAAGGTGCTGTCAACAGTAAAGTTAGATAAAACTAACTCTATAAGATGAATGTAATGTGAAAGAGGTTGAGAATTGCCTTTAGATTCTAAAGGCACAGAATGATCTATCCTGGGGGCTCATTAGGAAGAAGTTTATAAAAATTGAAAACTGCCTTGGTGCAAAGACCAGGGAAGCTGCCATTGAGAGTAACCCTCTTAAAGTTGTTATGTGTTTCTCTATTTTTTGGTAAATGAAATCCAGAGATGCTGAGCCTATAGGGAAAGAAAACATAACAAGGGTTTGGTGGGAGGGGTGACATAGAGGGTGGGGGAGATAAGAGGAAAGTGATGTCAAGAAGCCCAGAAAGGAAAAGTAGGCTTGGAAACTGATTATTAAAGAAATTGTACAACTACATTTGACATGATTGAACTGTGGGATATGACATGTGTATTAATTTCCAAGTTAAAACAATTTTTAAAGCATAGATCCAGAAATGAATTCTGGACTTGCACTGAATCCTAGCTCCAACTTAAGAACGTTTAGTTCTTACATCATGGTGCTGCTCAGTACTCAACTTCATGAAATGAACACTAAAGATAAGGTATGAGAGCAAAGTGTGGTGACCAAAGCAGATGGTGCCTGGCTATCAATCGAAATAGTGTCTGGGGTCTGAAAGGCTTGTATTCAAACAAGCAGCCATTGAAGCAAGGATCCAACTAATTCTACCCAGAAGAAGCATACCAGCTGTGTGATCCAAAGATGACAATTACAAAAATCAAATATGGTGAAGAGGAAAGTATCAGAGTTAAATTATGAGCACCCTATTTGGAGAAGGCTACGGAGAACAGTGGGAGTCCCAATCCCATGTGCAGTGTCTGGCTAGACCAAGTCACTGGCAGATCCGCTCTAGCCAAAGTCAAGAGCCTTAGTCTCAGGCAGAGACCACTGTAATCTTCATTATGCAGGATCAAACTTGAAACCGGCCACTTGTCCTTCCTGTAAACATAATCTCAATTAGTACTGCATGCAAGTATCTCTTAGTTGTCCCGTGACAGAAATTTCTTCCCTGGCTTTTTGAACATTGACTGGGCTCTTCTCCACCTTACACCTCATTTGTATTTTTGTCATTATACTAATATGATCTTATCCCTACCACCTTAGTGAGATTTGTCTTTCACTGTTTTCTGTTGGGTTTCCCAGAATTGGAAGAATGGATGTATAATAACTGATACAAGGTGTTATAGGGAATGCAAGGCTGAAGGAGGGAAAGGGGATTTGAGCAGTAAACAATGAAGGGGGAGGGAGGAGGGAGCACTAGAATTGATCTTGATTGCACAACTTAGTTTAAAGGCAATATAACTGGGGGGAGGGGGGAGGAACAGAGAATGTTTTAAGACAGACATGTTGGTGATTGGAAAACTCCCCTTGATGTGATGAACGATTGAACTGTTCAATTGTGTATGTGAATTACTATGTGCCTAGGCGGGGGTCAGGGGGGAAGAAAGAAAATTGGGCTGAGGACTTGTTTTCCAGGACAGTGCACTTCCTTATTCACCAACGATCACAAGTGCTGTTCTATGATGCTTTGATTGGGAAGCCTTATTTTGACCACCCTATAGTCTGCTCTTGACGCGTTACTTCTTCTATTACCCCAAATCAAGAATATTTGAAAGAGTATATCATTTGATCCACCTGAGGATGCCAAAATGACTGTTTTGAGGTGGTATAAATAGAAGAACTCACAGGGTTAAAGAGATGGAAACACCACCTTCAGAAATGTATAGACCTATATGGATGATAGGGCGAGAATTGCTTCGCATTTATTTTACTAAAGTTTCTATTATTTTGTAGTAATTCTTTTTGACTTCCCTTCAGAACCAGTCATGTCCTTTCAAATCGACTGAACTTCTGGGAGTCAGGCCCTCTACTCCTCTTCTCTCTGGAGTTACCAGCTATGTAGTTACCAGTTAGGTAGATAACAGCACTTTGGACCAGCTTAAAATGCATCCATTCCTTACTGTATGGAGATAATTTGGAGTCTGACCTGGCAATCTAACTAGCCTATAGGGAGAAAGAATTTCTCCACTGTTCTAGAGGATCACGGCCATAAACTTGGAGGACTTTAAGGTCAATTGCCATAACTAGAGTTAAAAAAAATACATTGTTTTATATCCTACTTTGTTCAGTTGCGAGTGAGGTCTTAAACATGTGAACAGCCCTTGAGGTAGTTAGTTTATTGTGCCAAGCTGGCCAATAAGCACAGGTGGGGTTAATTGAAGGGCAGAGAGATAAATGGCTCAGTGAGCTTCACCTTTCTAGTTCTCGGGTCTCTTGCTTTGTGATGGTTGGACCAGGGTGCAGCTGCCTTAGCCAGTTCCCTGCTTTAGCTGGCAAGGCTGGCTTCCTTCAAGACATCCCTGAGGAGAAGCCACATGGACCTACCCCGATGCAGCCCTGGGTGCTGGAGCAGCTGTGTGTGGAAACCCCTGCCAGCACTGAGATGCTTACACATTCACTGACTCGGCTTTTCTCCTGCAGTCGGCATTATTGTGTCTGTTTTGTGAGATGGAGGAGAACTTTGTGGATTGGTGTCAGACATATGGGTTAATGGGTTAATGTTGGACTTGGCTTGGGCAGCACTGGGTTGGGATGTTTTCTTGATGTGCACTTAACCTTTATATAAAACTCTCTCTTATACATGAGTTCCTGTGTATTTGTTTCTCTAAAGTTCCCAGAGTAACACAGTCCCTTAACATGCAACTACTGGTCTCTCTCCATCCAGAGGAAAGAAGAGTGATGAAAATTGAAGGCACAAGGAAACAATTAGTACAATGTACTTAAGGACCAAGCAAAATCAGTCTCCACAACCATAAGACCACAAGAACTAGATGATATCCAGTTGCCATTACCAAATGCTCGGACAGAGATCACATCAGAAAGTCCTGAGCAGAGTGTAAGAATAATGTGACTAGAGTTCAAATCCATCACTTTAGTCACATTGATCAGATAACAACAGGTTCGACCCCTGATACCATGGCCCTTAGATGCCCTTTGGGTTTCTGTATCAGAAAAATTAAATGTTTAAAATCAAAATAGCAGCGTTAGTCCATGGACAGTGCTGACAGAGTTAGAGAGGAAGGAGGAATGGAAACGGGGAACACAGGGAGAAAGTATAATAAGCACAGTAGAGGGATTAAAATGGATTAGTTGAAATAAAATATGTTTGAATTTTAAGTGTAAAACTGATTATCTGCTCTGTAAGCCTTCACTTAATTAACTATAAGAAATTTTTTTAAAGTTTACAATGCTCAAGGCACACATTTTATTGTTGTATATTTTTATAAAAGTAATAAATATTTTTTAGAATATATAATCAAGAGGTTCATATCTATTTTAGCTGTTCCTATAAAACAAAATCCTCCTTGTATTTAAAAATAACAAAGTGAACTTGGAAAGATTGCAAGCATTTTTATAGTTTCTGGGATGTAATAAACTAGCCAAATAAAATCCCCTCGTCCTGCCCTAGCCAAATAAAACCCCCTCGTCCTGCCCTAGTCAAATAAAATCCCCTTGTCCTGCCCTAGACAAATAAAATCCCCTCGTCCTGCCCTAGCCAAATAAAATCCCTTCGTCCTGCCCTAGCCAAATAAAATCCTAGAGTGAGGGTCACAGGCTGGGCGGTCCTAAAAAGGAGGTGGCAGTGTCCTCTAAGCTCCACTGCATGTAATGAGAACAGCATCCTGGCACCTTCTCGGGAAGCACTGCAGTAAGCAGAAGCCACTGGTCACCAGCATCATTCATGTCCTAGAAAATCCTCATCCTACCAAGCAAAGAGCTGCTGCCTCCCTTTTCATTGCTTCCCTTGCCGTTCCCTTAGTGAGGGAGCAAGCAGGAAATGGGAACTGAGAACCCAGAGTTATACCTAGAGCTGTGGTCCTCAATCTTCCTAAGGCCATGACACTTTAAAACAGGTCCTCCTATTGTGGTGACCCCAACCATAAAATTATTTTTGTTGCTACTTCATAAGTGTAATTTTGCGACAGTTATGAATCATCATGTAAATATCTCATAGGCAGGATGTATGTTCATTGTTACAAATTGAATATAATTAAAGCATAGTGATGAATCACAAAAATGTGAAATATTTATTTCTAATGACAAATAAATGAAGTTTTGTCTTGAAGCATGGTGTAGCATGGGTAACAGCCTTCATGATTGGTACTCATATGTGGGCATACCTGCATGCGGACACATCCGCCTGGAGATGTTAGAGGAACGGTGTCTCGGTTCCTAAGACCATTGGAAATATGTGTTTTCTGATAATCTTAGGGGACCCCTGTGAAAGGGTCATTCGACCCCAAAGGGGTTGCAACCCACAGGTTGAGATCTGCTGATCTAAAGGAACATGGGTTCACTCCAAGAATGACCATGAAGAGGTCTATAAAGAGATCTGATTGAAAAATAGCTCAGATCAAGAATAACTGGAGGGTGCCCAGGTAAGCAGCTTTCATTGAGAACTCTGTGGTGATCAGTAAATTAACCAATTTGGAGATCAAATGGGGGATTTAAGTAAGTGAATGAACTATAGTAATACAGAGGACTCCGAGGACAGGGAGGTGAACTTCCCTCCCAGCTAGCCATGCTCCAGAACCCATAGGCGCTGCCCAAAGTTCACCTAAAACACTCAACACCATGAGCAGTCCTCTTCTCCCCATCCAGTGCTCGGCCACCACACCTGGTATCCTCCTAAGGCCAGTCTGTGGCCCCAGCAGCCATGACTAGGCTCTGTCTGCAGTCCACCCAAGGAAAGTCCCACAGCAAAAAGCCCCACACACACTGCCAGCCCATGGCTATACCTGACATGGTTGAAACCCACCCCTAACCCTGTCACCCACACAGTATATCAGGCGCCTGAGCCTGGGTTTTACTTACCTACCAACTGCAGCTCGTGCCACTGTGGCCAGAGCCTGCCAGCCAGCCATGCGGCACTCCAACCGTCACGAATGGAACAATTCAATAACTACACAAAGTCCAACTGTGACCCTTTAGCCTGCACCTGGATCCCTCCACAGCAAGTGACTGCAGTTCTTAAAGCCGCAGTCACAACCCCTCTGCCAGCCTCTGCAGATTGTCCTGTAGGACCAACCTGGACACTGTGGCACTCTAGTGAGTCTGTCCCAGACTAGTGGCCTCTCTGCTTTTCCACCTCCAGCCCGGAAGGTTTCCCAGGCAGCAGCTGTGACCCCATAGCTTCTCTGGGGAAGAAAGAGGGAACCGATTACAAGGATTTACATATAACTCCCTCCCCGGGGGATGGACAACAGAGAAGTGGGTGAAGGGAGACATCGGACAGTGTAAGATATGACAAAATAATAATAATTTATAAATTATCAAGGGTTCATTAGGAAAGGGGAAGTGGGGAGGGAGGGAAAAACTGAGGAGCTGATACCAAGGGCTCAAGTGGAGAGCAAATGTTTTGAGAATGATGAGGGCTACACATGTACAAATGTGCTTGACATGCAATGGATGCATGCATGGATTGTGATAAGAGTTGTAAGAGTCCCCAATAAAATTATTTATTAATTAAAAAAGAAAAATGAAGCAAGATCCTTATATCAACCCATGCACAAGAACAGACTCAAGGTGGATCACAGACCTTGAATTAATAACCCAGACTGTTAGGGCCATCAACAAAGCAATGGGACAAAGTGGAAACCTTGGCACAGGGAATACACAGGCTAGCCGAAATACGAAAGGACCCACAGACAGAAGAAGCTTACATTGACAAATGGGGTAAAACATCTATGTGCATCAAAAGGCTTCACCAAGAAAGTAATAAGAAAACCCACAGACTAGGAGAAGATCTTTAGCAACAGCACATCAGACAAAGAGCTGATTATTAAAATATACAGGACCCTAATATCTCTGCATCAAGAAAAAAGCAGAGCGCCCACTGAGTAGGTGGGCAAAGTACCTGAAGAGAAGTTTCACCAGGAAGGAAACCAAATGACCAATAAACATTTGAAAAAATGTTCATGATCAGTAGCCATCAGAAAAATACAAATTAGAACAACTATGAGATAGCACCTAACACTCCACCTAACACACCCAGCCCAGTTAAAGTCAGAAAGCAACAAATGTTGGAGGGGATGTGGGGAGATAGGAACTCTCCTCCACTGCTGGTGGTCTTGTAGATATTTATAGGCACTGTGGAAAGCGATCTGGGGATATCTAAAGCAAGTGGAAACTGAGTTACCTTATGACCCAGCAATCCCCCTATTGATCCAGAGAAAGGTAAGATATAGAGTGCTCCCCATCATTTGAACTCCAATGTCGAGTGCATCGCAATTCACAAATTGTAAAGATACGGAGACAACGTAAATCTCCATCGCTAGATGAGCGGATTGGGAACCTCTGGCACATACACGTCCCTACGCACCCCTAAAAGACAGTGATGAACACATGAAGCCCATTGTTTCATGGGAAGCATTGGAGGAAATTATGCTAAGCGAAGTTGGCCAAGCACAGATGGAAAACACAAGATGAGTCCACTGAGGTAGGTCCAATCAACAGTGGGAACAGAAGAAAAACTATTTAATACATAATTTATGGGTTGAGGACAGGCACACAGGCAGGGGAAAGACCAAGCCCAATGATGCATACAGCATACCAACTTAGAAAGGGGGAAATGAGGGGTGGGGGTGACAAGAAAAAAGGCAGGGGGGAATGAAGGCATTGGAGGGAACAGAGCATTAATCCCACTGGAGGGTACTGTTTATGTTTCCTCAGGAGAGGGAGAGAGGGACCAGACCTCAATCTGGTGCGCCAAGCCTGGAGGGCAACAAACTGGCATGAAGTAGTGAACTAACAGAGAGGTCTCCAGGGCCAGCTCCTGTCCCTGCTATGTTGAGTCCCTCCCCAGAAGAATGCACTACAGAGGACAGCACTGCAGCTACAACCCGGTGAGTGTGGCAGGTCTGCCCAGACCACATGGGAGCAAACTAAGAGGGAAAGAAAGAGTGGACAACATCCTGACCCACCAAACTAAGCACGCAGGGTCAGCCTCACCAGGAGACACAATATCCTCCTTCCTGACCCACACCTCTATGGGTGTCAGCATGGACACAGAGTGCAGGAATTGTTCCCGGTCTGAACTCTCTACACCAGGGCATTACATGAAGGGAGCGCAACAGAGCAGCAAGGGGAGCCAAACAACAGAGTCCCAGAGGAACTCTGAAAATAGGCTTCAGACTCAGTGGGCAGGGCGCAGCACTGTGTCAGACCCAACTGGAAAATATTCATAAGAGTCAGCAGACAGAACTGGAACTAGTCATAGAGTATGTTTTTGTTTTCCTTTCCCCCCCCCCCCATGTCTATCTATATAGGATTGGCAGGATAAACAATCCGGAGGACTGATGGTCTGGGGGGACAATGGAGAGAAGGAGGGAGGGGAAATGGAGGGAGGAGCCTACCAACCCAGGGACAAGGGACCAACATGAGATCTAAAACCAAAGGCAAGGAGGGCATAGAATGCCTGGTGGGGTTTGATCAAGTGCAATGTAGCCAAAAGGAAGTACAGAGAGCCAAATGAAGGTGGAACATGATAGTGGGACAGGACGAAAGGAAAAAGGAAAAAGAGGAAAGATCTAGGAGGCAAAAGGCATTTATAAAGGCATAAACATAGGCATGTACATATGTAAATATATTAATATATAGTGGTAGTGACATAGGTCTATGTACATATATTTATACGTTAAGTATTAAGGTAGTAGACGGACATGGGGCCTCTACACAAGTCCTCCTTCAATGCAAGAACACTTTGTTCTAATAACCTGCCATTCTGTGATGTCCACCTTCTGACATGATCTCTGAAGACAAAACGGGTACATAAGCAATTGTGGTTAAGAAAGCTGATATTTCCCGGATGACACAAGATATAGCGTCTGGGATCTTAAAAATTTGAAGTTAAATAAGCAGCCATCTAGCAGGGAAGCAACAAAGCCCACACGGAAGGAGCACACCAACCCATGTGATCATAGGTATTGACGGGATCAGGTATCAGGCATCAGAAGACCCCAAACAAACAATCAGTGTGATGTGAATTAGTGAAGTCGGAGTGGAGACCCAAAGCCCATCTATAGACAATGTAGAAGGGTCATAAGGAAAGGATGAGCCAATCAGCGTGTAGTATAGCACCGAAGAAACACACAACATTCCTCTAGTTCTTTAATGATGCCCCCCCCACAATCATGACCCCGGTTTTATATTACAAATCTGGCTAGACCAGAGCATGTACATATGTAAGAGCTGTCAACACAGAGAATCCAGGGCAGATGAACCCCTCAGCATAGAGAGAAAGTGGGGGGAGAAAGGGAGCATCGATCACAATGATCAGCGTACATGTCCCCCACACCCCAGGGGGACAAACAACAGAAACATGGGTGAAAGGAGACAATGAATGGTGTAAAATATGAAAATAAAAATAATTTATATATCATCAAGCGTTCATGAGGGAGGGAGGACTCCAAGAGGAGTGGGGGAAAAGAGGAGCTGATATCAAGGGCTCAAATAGAAAGAAAATGTTTTGGAAATGATTATGGCAACATATGTACAAATATTCTTGATGCAATTGATGGATGGCTTGTTATAATAGCTGTAAGAGTCCCAATAAAATGATTTATTTATATATATAATTTTAAAGAAAAATAATAACTGAAAGACAGAAATGAGACTGAACAAACATATTTAGAGAGAAGGAAATCTAAATCTAATCCTCAAGAGTCTTCTTTGAGATAAAAGGAAACAAGCAGCACAAGAGAAAAATAATGAGCCTAGAGTGAACTGTGTGAATTCCTTTGAGCTTCACAAGAACCCTCCCAGGAGAAGCTTATAGGAACCAGAGATGTTGCGAAAACTTTGTTTCAGGTTGGCCTGACAGGCAGTGACAGAGCCTAGACCACAGTCACAAGCCTGTGCCCAGGGGTTTTCCCCTGATCATTTTGCTATAGTGTCTCTTTGTTCTTTCTCTCTGTGTCTCCGTCTCTTTCTTTCTCTTTTTCTCTCTTTCTCACTGTCAGGAATTGGAATATTAATCTGATATGCTCCATTGTCCCCCCTTCACAGCTCCTAGATAGTGCCTTGCTTTTTTTGCCCTCAAGCTACATATACATACACACACACACACACACACACAGACACACACACTTGCCATCAGGTTGACTAACAATTGGCAACTTCACATGTGTCTGAGTAGAATTATTCTCCACAGGTTTGAGTAGAATTATGTTCCACAGGTTTTTCAAATGTCTGATTTTTTGCTAATTAGATGACCAAATCTTTCTTGCAAGGTACCTTGTGTAAAATTGAATTTCCAACATTTTGGCTAGCAGCCAAATAAATGGTTTGCATTACGCACGGACTCCCCGTAATGGCACAATCTGGGGTCAAATCCAGAATGCTTTGAGAAACTTAGTTAACATTCCTAATACGTTGTTCTGCAGAAAGTCTCCTTTTCCTATGAAGGAAGGTTGCCCAGGGCAGGTTCAGTTTCTTGTTAAATTTAAACATGAATTGAGGTTCATCTTTGGCAGTTTAAGAAACTCGAGCGAGGAAAGGGGGACTGAGTATCCTGGATACTAAGGCCTAAGTAATCAGTTTGACTCTGTTGTAACAATACCCTCACCCCCTCACCCCACACTGCAAGAACTGTGGCAACAAACTTGACCCATCTCACACACACACACACACACACACACACACACACCACTAACAACAACAACAGTGGCAGCAGATGATGTTAAAAGAATGATAGATTAAAAACAATAACAACTGTTTATAAACTGTGGGCGTCTCTCCATTATTTAAAACAAATGCTTGGTATATAAATGATACCATGTACGAGTATCTAAGTGATGCGGCTGTTCTAATTTTTTCAGCAATTTCAAATGTCATAAACCATGCACGTCTGAAAAGAGCTCTAGTACATTGTTGTTTTTCCCCTAAGGCCCCAGAGTGGCATGTTAGGCCACTTAATAAAAGAGATTTCATTTCTTGCATTTGTCTTAGGTAAGAATTCATTCCAAATACCATCCCTTCTCATGGTTTTCTTCTGTACTGCACTGTTGACTTTTCTCATTTTTCTTCAATGACTGACATCCAGTGTTAGCAGAGAGGAGCTCTGGTGATGTAGTGCGTTTCACATTGGACTATGAACTGCAAGATCAGCAGTTCAAAAACCACCAGCCAGCCTGAGAGACAATGGTGAGGCTTTCTACTCCTCTGAAGATTCACAGTTTTGGAAACACACAATGTGTAGTTCTACTCTGTCCTATGGCATCACTGAGAGTCAGTATCAACTGCACGGCACTAGTTTGGGTTTGGGGTTTTAGCATGTAAGAAGAAAGAATTTCCCTCATACCTCTTATGAGAAATAAGATCTTTGCTTGGGGCTTTGATTTAGAAAAATGTAGACTTAAGGTCTAGATTTTACCGCTAGAATCACCACTTCTGCACAGGATTTTGATAAAAGGTATGTTCTTGGCCTTGTTATTGTTTGGCTTGACATGGAAACACATTTCCTGTATCACCTGGCCTAATCTTCCTCCCACCTTCTGTTTAAGTAAAACAGCCTACTTGCCTCTTCACCCCCAAGTCTTTAGTCCTTGGGACATTTGCAAACACGACACCTCATTCTGACTCTTCATTTCCCTCAATCACCTCCAAGAACCAACAAAATGCACTTCCTCCCTAGGGCCATCCGCAGCTTCTACTTTGTGTTCCCAGAGCACTACAGTGCTGTGGCCACTGGCCCACTGCAGTCCACTACTGCCCCTTGTGCACTGGAATTCTGTATTTACTCCTCTTTCCCTCGCAGATGTGTTCATCAGTCCATGATCATTTCTTTTGTTCATATTTTTGTGTATTATTTCACCAAACAGTATTGGAGGGTTAGAACCAAGCCCAAACCAACCTACTGACGTTGAATTCATTCCAACTCATAGTGACCCTATGGAGAGTGTATGACTTCCCACGAGACATACAATGCTGCAATGTTTAGGAAGCTGAATCACACGTCTTTCTCTCATGGAACCACTGACCTTTCAGTTAGCAATCAAGTGCTTCCCTGCTGTACCACTAGGACCCCTTAGACGTAACACAGTGCCTGGAAAATAGTAGATGTACAAGAAAAGTCTGCTGATGGAAAAAATGAAGTGAAATGAAAGAATGAATGCCGTGGATGAATTCCATTTACCAAACCTCTGTAGGAGGTTATCAAAGAGAAAGATATTAATAGGAAGGACCACCTCCCTTCAGTACCCCCAGTTCTCATCAAGGGACTTCAACAAGCGTTTTACTTGTCCATGTGTAGATGAATTCCAGTGACTTTCACCCCTGCTGCAGCTCCTTTGGTTGCTCACTCAATGTGAGTACTCTGGTATATACAAATCTACCTACTTACTGTTTCCCCAAAGCAAAGGCAATTTGCTCTCCCTGCTGAACCTGTTCGCTCCGCCCTTGCCCTCTAATTATCTGGTCAAAGCACAGATGGTTGGTGCCCTCGACTGCTAACCTAAAGTCTGAGCCCTCTCAGAGGTGCCTTGGCAGAGAGACCTGGAGATCTGTTGCTAAGTACTGTCAGTTCAGTTCCAAATCACAGTGACCCTCTGAACACAGAATGAATGTGTCCGCTCTTCTGCCATCTTCATCATCATTGTTATGTTTAAGCCAATGTTTGCATCAACTGTGTAACTCTTCCTCACCGATGAGCTCCCTCTTTGTCACTGACCTGCTTTATCAACCATACTGCTTTCCCCCCAGCCACTAAATCTAGTTCTGAAAAATCAGCCTATACCACACAGTGTTACTCTTACACAGACAGGAAAACAATGAGCTGGAGTTAACTCAGTGGTAATTGGTGGTGGTGCCCATGCTTTAAGGCACTATTTAAGTTCTACTCCCCCAGCAAGTTTCATGGTACAGCATCATGTTTACTGTACATGTGACTCCTAATCCAGTAATACAAGAGGGCAGCCCCCGCCCCCCCCCCAAAAAAAAAAGAAAAGAAACAGAATTGTACTGGGTGAATCTGAGTTTTTACAAGTAGTACCCGTTTTCCCCGCTAGGGGAGCATCAAGCAACTCGCTCAGACTTAGCACACCCAGTGGCATCACCTGGGAAGGCTCTCTCACAGTGAATTCACTCTCTCACAGTGAATTCTTTTGTAAAAGCAGTTTTGTAAAAGCAGTTTCACTTAACCTCGTTTTTTGTGATGGCTGATTTAAGAGAACAGCATGTGGTGGTGCAATTTTGTTTCCTGCCCAGGAAAAATGCTGCAGAAACTGCTGTGATGTTGAACACAACTTACAAGGATAGCACAATTAGGAAAACTCAAGTGTATGAGTGGTTTCCTCATCTCAAAAAAGGTGAAATGTTGATTGATGACAAACCTCATTCCCGAACACACAAGTTGACTCTAGTACATTTGGAGTCCATTCTACCAGGACAGACTGTTAATCAAGCTTTCTGTTTAGAGGTTCTGAAAAGATAGTGTAACAGGCCTGATTTGTGGCAGACAGGTACTGGTTTGCCACCATGACAGTGCACCTGCTCATGCAGCCATCTCAGTGCACCAGTTTTTGGCAATTAACAGCATACCTCTCTTGTTCCATGCACCATACTCACCTGACATTACTCTGTGCGACTTCTTTTTATTTCTGTGAATGAAGATGGACATGAAAGGACAACAATATGACGGAGTAGAAGAGGTGAAGAAAAAAACGAGGGAGTTGCTGTCAGCCATCCAAAGAGATGAATTTGAAAAATGTTTCCAAGAATGGAATTTCTGATGTGACAAATACATTAAGTGTAATAGAGAGTCCTTTGAAGCTGATAAGGTTGTTTTGTAGCAAAATTTAAATTTGGTGGGGATGAGAATCCAGAGGTTTTTTGAGTACACCCTCATAATTCATTGCATAAGCACACTGTGAGCACAGAAGGCAGACATGCTATTCCTCTTATTTAACTGTGGGAATGTTACTAGTTAAATGACCCCCGTTTCTGGCTGTAACTATGCCATTATTAGTTGAAAGACAATGGCCAATTACTATCCATATTTGCCAAATTATGGACTACAACAATACCAAGCCATAGAATTGATCAAATACAATAATATCCACCAAATGTTTCCACTTATGTAAACAGCTAATTGTGCTATCCTTGTAAGTTGTGTTCAACATCACAACAGTTTCTGCAGCATTTTTCCTGGGCAGGAAACAAATAAACTCAAACTGACCTGATACACTCTAAATTCTGTTAATAATGAGGCCACTTGTTTCCCAGGTTTTAATCCCTTGTCTTTGGGCTCCCTTTCAAATAAAGAATCTGAGATTCTAGCAAGAGACTGAACAACTCATAACTGCTTTCACGCTGGTCAAGAAATATACACAGGGAGATGACACCCTGCTTGTGACTTCTAGGAGCCTATTGATCTATGAGGGCAAGTCCCTTGAAGGTCCTTTCATCTATCCTGTAAGGTACAGCTGATAGAAACATTGTCTGATGGTCCCATGGTCCTTACCCATGTGATGGCCTAACAGGACTAAATTGGGATAATGAAATAAATAATGGCTATTTTATGCATAACTATATTAATTCATTGAATGCAAGGACAGGTAATAACTGGTATATCACATTTGTTTTATTGGTTATTACAATGTGTCAAGCCAACACTTGATATGGGAAAGTCAGGCACACTAGATTCTATTATCCATGACTATTCTACTAAGTCAAATTCAAATCTCTGTGTGTGGATAGACATGAGTGTGTTCCATGCATTAACACAAGTATAATGTGTGAATTATATCCAGAGTAAAAAGTATGCTTACATGCATTTATTAGATAGCATTTGATGTTTATTCTATAGTATTATTACTTAACTGTTACTCACTCATCCATTATATTAACTCATTAAAGATTTTAAATGCCTGTTGCAAACCAGATGTTTTTAAATTTTGCATACTTACTCTAGACTGAAATTGTATCTTACATGCCAAAGCATAGCGTGTGTAACAAGCAGAGTTATGATCGATGTAGACAGCTGAACTAATCATTCATTCATCTCAAAATACACTGCCAAGTCCTGCTCTTTCTGCTTTCTGCCTTTTCTTCCAAAGCTTCAGAGGCATACCGATTCTACTTAAATTATTATTACTTTTTACTCCCAGCTAAAGGCAGCCAGAATTGGCACTCTAGGTAGCTGTGATCCAAGCATCCCTTTCTGTAAAAAAAAATCCACTGTGATCCTATGAGTAGGGATTTACTTACTCAGCAAAGGAACAATGTACTACAGCTAAGGGAATTATTCCTCCAAGCAGATAATGTTGTGGACCAAGCAGTTCTAATAAGCAAATACAGTCTTTCAAACCATTATGTTTCGGTGTAAGGTCATTTGCCCTAGAATCCCCAACAGAATTCCAAAAGTTGTTGGTGAAGGAGAAAGAAACTTGCTGGATCCAGACAGACTAGGAACAGAAAAGCAAATGAAGTACTGTGAAAAACCTTTTTAGAGTCTAATCTTCTTTTACTTCTATTTTTATTAATGTTTTCCTGGCATACATGCTGTGTTCAAGAAATAAAACACAGAGCTTTATTGTTTTCTGGCCACAACATCTTTGCCTCTGGTTTGGATCAAGATGGAGACTCGGGAGGTCCATGCCAAATGAGAGGAGCTGGAATTTTCCTTCCTAAAGCTTTTCTCTGATCACTAAGAAAGTTATCTGGGCATCCATTGTTGTTCTCCAATGGGCAGAGAATGAACTCGAGGAAGTAGAGATTCTGAGCAGTAGACAGACAAATGGACTTGGAGACAATAGGAAAATGTCTCCATAAACATTGATTTGTCAATCTATAGATAGGTACCTTTCAAAAGATGCTAAATATATGGTTTATTATGTTTATTGTTGTTGTGAGGTACCATTAAGTTGGTTCTGACCCATAACAACCCTGTGCACAACAGAATGAAACACTGCATGGTCCTGCACCAGCCTCACAATTGCTCCTAAGCTTGAGCCCATTGCTGCAGCCACTGTGTCAATCCATCTCCAAGAGGGCCTTCCTCCTTTTCCCTGCCCTTCCGCTTTATCCAGCGTGATGTCCTTCTCCTGGGATATGTCTCTCCGACAATATATCCACGGTGTGCAACACGAAGTCTTGCCACCCTTGCCTCTAAGGAGCACTCTGGATGTACTTCTTCCAAGACAGATAGGTTTGTCCTGTTAGCAGTACATATGCTTTTCAAAAAAAGTCATTTTACTGGGGGCTCACATAACTCTTATCACAACCCATACATCTATCCATTATGTGAAAAACATTTGTACATTTGTTGCCATCATCATTTTCAAAACATTTTCTTTCTACTGGAGTCCTTGGTATCAGTTTCTCATTTTCCCTCCCTCCCTCTCTCCTTCCCTCCCTCCCTCATGAACCCTTGATAATTTATAAATTATTGTTATTTTTCATGTCTTACACTGACTGATGGCTCCCTTCACCCACTTTTGGGTTGTCCATCCCCCTGGAACGGGGTTATACATAGATCATTGTGATCAGTTCCCCCCATCTTACCCTTGCTCTCCTGGTATGGCTACTCTCAGTGTTGGTCCTGAGGGGTTTGCCTGTACTAGATTCCCTGTGTTTCCAGCTCTTATCTGTACCCGTGTACATGCTCTGGTCTAGCCAGATTTGTAAAGTAGAATTGGGATCATGATAGTGGGGGTTGGGGTGGATGCATTAAAAAACTAGAGGAAACTTGTATGTTTCATTTGTGCTATACTGCACCCTGACTGGCTTGTCTCCTCCCCGCAACCTTTCTGTAAGGGGATGTCCAATTGCCTATAGATGGGCTTTGGGTCTCCACTCTACCCTCTCTTCATTCACAATGATATGATTTTTTTTGTTCTGGGTATTTGATGCCTGATACCTGATCCTATAGACACCTCATGATCACACAGGCTGGTGTGCTTATTCCATTTGGGCTTGGTTGCTTCTCTACTAGATGGCTGCTTGTTTATCTTCAAGCCTTTAAGACCACAGATGCTATATCTTTTGATAGCCAGGCACTGCATCAGCTTTCTTCACCACATTTGCTTATGCACCCACTTTGTCTTCAGCAATTGTGTCCAGAAGGTGATTGGAATGACAGGTTAATAGAACAAAGTGTTCTTGCATTGAGAGAGTACTTGAGTAGAGGCCCAATGTCCATCAGCTACCTCAATGTTAAATCTATAAATATGGTAGGGCTTGATCAAGGGCAACGTAACCGAGAGGAATTACTGAAACTCAAATGAAGGCTGAACATGATAGTGGGACAAGAGGAAAGTAAAGGGAAATAGAGGAAAGAACTAGGATACAAAGGGCATTTATAGAGGTCAAAATACAGGCATGTACATATGTAAACATATTTGTACACGACGATGGGGAAATAGATCTAAGTACATATACTTTTAACATTCTTCTCCAACACCAAATGCATCAATTCGTCTTTAGTCTTCCTTATTCAATTATAATGTTTAGTAGGTGTAATTTAGAGATCTACAATTAATTTTAGAGTGCTTCAATACATTAATTAAACTGTAGAGTTCTTATTTAGTATACAGTCATGACTTACCCTTCAGAGATGTGACCTTTCCAGGATAGCGGTCTTTTCTTTATACTGACTACTACTCATAGTTATCTAAAGACAATATAAAAAAGAAAACCAAAATCCTTACAACTTGACCGATAGGTAACATCATGATAAAGGGAGAAAAGATTGGAGTTGTCAAGGATTTCATTTTGCTTGATCTATAATCAGTGTGCTAGGGAAATACTCTCTCTGCCTCCCAGGACTGCCTTTCTAGGATGCGGTCTTTATAACATCTACCTGCATCCATCCAGGTTTTATACATAAACCATATCTGTACCTCTAGTAGAGCTCCTTCCTTGCCTGGTCCTGGTGATCACTTAATCTCCCTTACACCTAGGTGCCAGTGATAACACGGACAGGAAGCTCTCCTGCCTCCTTGGATAGAACCAACCACTCCTTTTCTGTGTCAACCTTGGGCCACTTTATTGAATGTACTTTTTACATGCTCTTTTTCAAGTAGATGCTAAACCATCTGAAGACAGAGAAGTCTTATTTCTCTTTGAGAATAGAGTTAGGACTAAACATGTGTTCAAATATATGACAGATGGATGAATCAATCGATGGAAAAGCCTCAGAAAGCTTTTCTCCTACCACTAACCTGCTTCTTATAGCAAGGACTGGGGAATCCGAGCCCTTGGGTCAAATCTGGCTTATCAACTGTCTTTATACAGCCTACAAGATAAGAATTCCCCTACACACATTTCTAAATATTTGTGAAAATTAAAAGAATATTATTTAATGACACACTAAAAGTATATGAAAATAAAATCTCAATGTTTATGAATAAAGCTTTATCGAAACATAGTCATGCCCATTTCTTCCACGTAATGTTTATAGCTACTGTCATGATATAATAGCAGAGATGAATAGATGCAGTAGAGAGTCTACAATCTGCAAAGCTCCAAACATCTATTATCTGGCCCTTTATAGAAAATGTTTGCCACAGATTCAAGGATGGATTTGGGGCTTGCACTTAATCCTAGCTCCAGTTTAGGAACAATTAGTTCCTAAGACATGGCCCTGCTCAGTGCTCACCCTAGTGAAGGAAATACAGGAGATGTGGATACTATAGCTGTGTGGTGATGAAATTCAATGGTGCTGGGCTATCAGACAGAACGATGTCTGGGGTCCTAAACTCTTGTTTCCAAACAAGTAGCTATTTAAGTGAGACATCAACTAAACCCAACATCCGTGATCCAAGGATTGTAAATTATATAATCGAAAGGAGGTATTAATGACAATAACAGATCTTAGATTGTGAGAATCTGGCGTGCAAAAGGATGTGGATGACAGTGGAAGTTCAAAGTACATTTGCAGGATCGACACGGGGAATAAGCCTCCAGTGAATGCCCTCTAACCGTAATCGAGAGATGGGAATAACCTGGCTCGCCGATAGACCCAATTGGAGAGTCAACTAGAGTAGATTAAAGTGGGGAAAAACATCTGATTGAATGGTTAAAACCTTGTCACTTGATCTCCTTTCTGATATACTTTGGGCTTGATCAGTTTTTGTTTTTCTCTGTGTGTGCATGTTCATATTGCGGTTTGTCCCTATTGTATTTTGTCATTGCTGGTCACCTTCTTGACCAGCAATGACCAGCTATGTGTTTTCTATGTTCTTTTGGTTATTGAAACCCAGGACAGGTGAGACAGCTATGTTCCTGCGGGGGCTGGGAGGAGCTAATATTAAGAAGTTCAAGAAGGAAGAAAATGTTTGAAACTGCTTTTTGCTAGCTATCATACAAATGTGTGCTTATACCTAGCCTGTAGAACGAAGGTGTCTCTAACACCTTTCCTTCCTTCATCCCGTGGGGCACTCAATGGAGGCTCACTGAGTACCCCCCAAGTGTTCAAGAAAGCCTGCTGGCACAGCAGTTAAGTTTTAGCTGCTGACCAAGAAGCTCACAGTTCAAATCCACACCGGTTCCACATAAGAAAGATGTGGCAGTCTGCTTCCAGGAAAATCTGCAGCCTTGGGGAACCCAAAGGGCAGGTCTACGCTGTGCTGCAGGGTCATTCTGGGTCAGAACCACTTGACCGCCATGGTGTGGTTTTACATGACCATGTGTCAGAAGCTTCTGTGTGGCTCAGTTGACATGCGTTGCTGCCAACTCAGACACCACAAAAGAAAGGCCTGAAGAATACGCCCCCAAAGCAGCCTGTGAAAACCCCACGGAGCATGATCGATTGCACCACACAGAATCCCCACGAGGCCGAGGCGGCTCGATGATCACCGGCTCGTTTTGCCGGGGCCATTTGTCAAGAGCTCTGCCCAGTTCTTAGGAAAACATAGACCCAACACAGTCCCTGCCTCAGTGGAACGCACAGGCTACCGGTCAGAAAGTGTGGATAAGAAAGATCTTCTAAGCGCCTTTCCAATGATGACGATGGTAAGTGCGAAGAAACGATATGTGGCTTTACTTTCATCACACCCCGATCGTTGCTGGAATCATCAACTAGCTGCACCCACACTGCATTGAGCTAGGTGGGGTTTCTTCTCTTCTTTCTCTCTTTTTCTATATGGAGGATGCAGTGGTTACATTGGGCTGCTCACCGCAAGGTCAGTGGTCTGAAACCAGCGGCGGCTCCATGCGAGAAGGACGAGGCTTTCTACTCCTGTACAGAGTGACAGTCTCAGCAACTCACAGGGACAGCTCTACCTTGTCCTACAGGTTCTCTAGGAGTTGGAATTGACTTGACAGCAGTGAATGACAATCTGTTTCCTGTGTGACATTCTTCCTCTGGAACCCAGCACCCGGAATACAGCCTCAAACAAGGGCAATTAACAATCAACTTCACTGCTATCAAGTCCATCCAAGTCATAAAGACTCTATAGGGGAGTTTCTGAGACGAAATCTTTATGGGAATAGAAAGTCCTGTCTTTCTCTCATGGAGCCCCTGGTGGTTTTGAACTGCAGAACTTGTGGATTGTAGCCCAAGGGGTAACCACTACACCACCTGAGCTCCTACATGGTAGATAGTCACTGCTAGATGAATGAAAGAAGCAAATAAATAATGGAAGAAATTTGGTTAAATCCCATCACATCCTAGACGTCTGTTTCACAGAGGTGAAATAAACAGGCATGAGGGTCCCACACCTTTCCAGTTTACCACTCGGTAATTCTTCCCATCTGTGTAGCTAACCCTCCTCCGACTTTCTGATCCACTTGTCTCCATAGACAGAAGGCAGACTCTCTCTGAGTCAGCCGCCAGATGCATCTCCTCCTGAAATGACACAGGAACCCTGCCTGAGGCAATGAAGCCCACGCCAATCCTTGTTTCAGGCCGCTGCTGACAACAAGCAGGGCAGCCAAAATCTGCTCATGATCTTCAGCATCAAGGACGTCCAGGCTGAACACACACCAGCACAGCAGAGAGATGACATTGAGTTCATAAATTGGCCATTAGGACTAAGAAGCATAAAGATTTTCTCTCCAAGCAGTTTAATTTTTCAAGATGATAGACGTCTATTTAAATACAGGAAACACACAAATCCTATCTCCATTGCCTTCCCATGCGACTGATTTTTTTAAAAATATCCTGGAATATAAGGCACACTGAAAGCCTGATTCCAGAGTGATTGCATGGATCTCTTCCTTTGCACTCTGGGCGGCAGTATGGAAATGACTTTGACGATAGTGTATCTGCAGCTTCACTGAAGTTGTTTGCTCTTCTCGCCCTGTCAGATACTTGTTCTAAGCAGGACTTCTCATTAGTTCCTTCCCCGTGGAACACTGACGGGAATTTGCATCTCCACTATCATAAGCTACATTTTAACAATATCCCCAGGTGGTTCTTAAAGAACCCCATCTTTATGTATACGTAGGACTCACCTGGGGATCTTGTTAACTAGTAGATTCCGATTTAGAGCATGGGGAGGAAGAGCAAAGGCAAATTCTCAGCAGGGATTCAGAGCGGAAGGAGCCTGGTGCAGAGTCCTGTTTCTAAGGCAGCCACAGGCCCACTCTCAGTGCTTCCACCGCCACTGCTGCTGCCAGACAGCCCCAGCGGTTAACAGCTCTGAACTTCATGTGGTTTCTCATGGTGTCATGCGTCTTTATTTTTGTCTCATAAAAATGCATTTTCTCAGCCCCACTGCGTTGAAGATCAACCAGTCAAAGGAGGGGACAAAAATACCATAAAAAAAAAAAGCCAGGCTTTCTCACGCAGAAAAAAGAAGCCGATAAAAGAAATGACAACACAGGATAAAAATATTCACTGATATTTTGGGTGCTGCTCGTATTAGGTTGCCTGTGCTAAGAAAACATACCACATGAAAAGCTCTATTAGTTTCCATAGAAATGACTTCCGTGATGCACGTCAGCGATAGTATTGTGTGACTTTGCCTTGCAAGGGGGAAAGGATGAAATAACAAAGTGTGAGTAAAGTCACACGGCGGTTCGTATTTAAATGGAAGCCCTCATTTAAATGCCACGTCCCGGTACATATTCTGCACTGCTTTACTGGCTACACACATTATAAGTACACTCAAGTTTACTGATAGTTACTATTTCTGTTTAGACCTGACAATCATATCTATTCATACTCTAAACCTTAGAGTCATTTTTTGAAGTTGCCAAATTGACATGCAAAGAAACAAAGTAACAGAGTATTTCAATATTCCTCTCAAATTCAAAGCCAACGCAGTCAAAAGATAGAAGGAAAATCTCCTACAGGCTTAATTCAAAATCATCCTTCATTTTAGTGAAACTGGTAACACTCATGTTAGAATGTCTCTCCTTAACCTGCCTTTAAAGTCCATTTAGATCGGGGTTTGTTGAGGGAGTCAGTTCTAGTTCATGTCCACTTTGAATTTTGACTGCACATGTTGGTTGGCAGAAGGCGATGGATGACAGCAGAAGCCCAAAATCCATTTGCAGGGTCCGCACACGGGTGAAGTGTGGGAGAGTCCTCTTGGACCATCGTCACAGGTATGACTAGGCTTGTTATCAGAGGGCATTGTCCAGGTGAATGTGGTGCATAGACTGTAGAAATCCCATTGCCATCCAGCAAGGCTGACTCATAGTGAGTCAGCCCACGCTGGGTTTCTGAGACGGCAACTGTCGACGGAAGCAGAAAGCCCAATCTTTCTCTGGAGCAGCTGCTGGTGACCACCACACCAAATGTAATATCTTACTTGGTCTCTTGTTGACCCATTTAAAAGTTGCTTCAGTAAAAAGAAAATCTTATCAAGTGAAGGTGAAATGCACATGGATCAAGCCTACGGTAAATCCCTTCTGACCATAGACCAGGTATGTGACTAACCTTCCTATCACGTAGAGTGTAATGGAAAGTGGATTCTGGAAGATGCAGGGAGGGTAAAATTTAACACCTTATCATCTCCCTTTGACCCCGCTTAAAGTCGTTTGAGTTTCCAATATTTTCTTCTTCCTTTAAACTTGAAGGTGTCTCTGTGTTTTATTTTGTTATTGTTGATAGTTTTGGGAGGAGTTTGTTTTGTTTTTTGTTATTTTAGTTTGGTATGTTTTCCCTTATATGAAATCCAGGCTGGGTAAATCTATAGATAGTAACTGGATTAATGATTTCTTGGGGAGGTTGGGGGTAAATTGGGAGCTAAAGCAATGAGTACAAGAAAGAAAAATGTTCTAAAATCGATTGTGGCAGTGATTGTACAACTATTCTTGATAAGATTGAATTGTTTGATATATAAATTATGTGTCCATAAAATTATTTTTTAGAAAGTCTAAAAAAATAAAAAGTCAAGATATCTGCCTCGCACTTGTATTTTTCAGGCTTCTCCATGCAGTCTGAGGGACCTTTAAAGAATGTGTTAACCTCTAAGATTTAAAAAATGAGTTCTTTCAGTGAAAGTTAGCCAGCATTCTCAAAAGGAGAAAGCAGAGGATGCAGGCAACAGTTGCTATGCTGTTTTCCCACTCTTTTACAGTAGGTGGCAGCATGGCACAACAAATCTTTTCAGAACCATTACTACCCCACCCTTCCCCTCCAACCTCATTGCCAAGGTGTCTATTCTGATTCATAATGACTCTACTGGGCAGAATAGAACTGCCCCTGTGGGTTTCCTAGAAGGTGAATCCTTGAGTAGCAAGGCTCATCTTTCTCCGCAACTACTGATCTCGCGAGTAGCAGTCTAGCTCATCACAACTACAGCCCGGGCAGGGCAGGGCAGGAGGCCCAGTTGTCACTGATGGGAAGGAACATACTGATGCTGTGATATTCATATTTCCACTAGGTTCCGTTGTCCTGTAATAGAATCTTAGTCCTTAGTCTCTACCAGACCAGAAACAAGTTTACTAGTGGACAGGAAGCTTACAAAGAATTGTTAAGAATGTAACTCACAAGTTGTCTGACAATGTGCGCTTGGCATGGCACACCACTGACACGTGAGCAAGCATGTCTGGCTCCGTTTGCAAATGCAACCTTTAGTGGCTCGTGTGGCAGCACTCATCGGTCACCATGAGTGCTTTGTTTGTTTGGTCTGTTTTGCTTAGTTAGCCTGTTTGGGAGTATCAGTGTCTGCAAGCAGATGCCAAGTTAGGGGCTTTCTAGAGGGCACTGACCTATAGATGGTTTAAGAAGGAGAAATTGTCTAAGATGGTCATTTCTTATGAAGAAGATAAAGCTGCACACTATAATGATTTCCAAAGGGCCAGTAACTGCGCCCCCCCCACCAAACACTTATCCAGAGGAGAATGTGCTACTTCACATTAAGAAAGTGTCCAAATGGCAGGAATTAGCCAAGGCAATGATCAGCTACTATTTTTTAATGTTATGTCTAACTGCTATATTTATTCCCATCAAAACACAAGATCCATAAGACAACACCGCCCACCTACCCCCACTCACACACATTATGAACATTAGAACACAAGATCCACAAGACACCCCCCACAATCTATCTGTATCCAGCTTCCTCTTCTTCTCCCTTCTCCTTGCTTTCCTTCTCTTTCTCCCTCCCTAATCGTCCTCCTCCTTCTCCTCCTCTCCTTCCTCTCTCTCTCTCTCTCTCTCTCTCTCTCTCTCTCTCTCTCTCTCTCTCTCTCTCTCTCTCTCTCACCATATCCTGCGTTCCAGGCTCCTGAAGCAGGAGTCATAAAGCTCAGGCCTGGGGAGAATGTTCCCAGCAGTATAAAATGCTAAGTCTTTTACAGCCTGTCGCTTGGGATACTTCTACAGAACGGGCTGGCTTTTCTCAATGTGCTTGGGAAGGAATGTATACTTCTTTGGAGGAAGTCTTAGCACTCCCAGCTCTCTTCTCTACATAGCAGCCAGTTCCCACATCTTGAGCACATGGTCCAGATCATGGGAGTTTCCAGGGATATGCATAAACCTCTTAATGGGACAAGTAATTACGTCTCCTTGTTGCTCTGCTTAGCATGTTTAGCTGATCCTTGGCTTCCCGTTACTTTATCTGCACCATGTTGGGTTGAGCAGTAGACATGGACAAAAACTCAACCCCGTGGCCCCAAGGCTTCCTTGTGGTGCAAATATCCAAACCCAAACGCACTGCCTTGGCTAGATTCTGACTTCTAGCAACCTTACAGGGTATAGCAGTTCAAGTTCACCCAGGGAACCTCAGCAGAAAGTCCTAGTCATTGATTTCCCAAAATACCAACTAGTGAAAATCCTACTACCACAGCTCTCGGACACACATGGGGCCAGCGTGAGTCATAATGAACTTGACAGCAATTGGTTTGTATTCACGGTATTGTTGGGAAAGTCCCCACCTCCATTCACTTGTTGCAGTGCCAAGCCCTGCACATCATCCTTGCTGAAAGGCATACTGCGCGAATGAATAAATAAAACGATAATAGCCATGCCACTCTCGAGAGTGTCATAAGCAAGGAGCTGAGTCCCATGCTCCAGTCCCCTTTGCTGATCTACTGAATCCCACGCTGGGCTCGTGGTTAGAGAAAGCTGGGGCGCCTTGGGTCTCTGGTTGTACCGACAGGTAAGTGCTCAACTGGCAACTGAAACACGGGAAGTTCAGTTCATCCAAAGGCCTCAGCGGAAAGGATCCATAGAGACCAGTGGTTCTCAACCTTCTCATGTCGCGACCCTTGCATAGAGTTCCTCATGTGGTGGTGACCCCAACCATGACATTATTGTCATTGCTACTTAATAACTGTCATTTTGCTACTGCCATGACTCAGGTGACCCCTGTGAAAGGGTCATTCGACCCCCAAAGGGGTCACACCCGCAGGTTGAGAACCGCTGCTCGAGAAGGTGCTGGAGGATAAGGGTTATGCTACTCATAACAAACTTGGAGGTTCAAGCCCACCAGCTGCTCCGAGGGCAGAAGGGGCTGCCTGCCCCCGTAAAGATGTATGAGCTACGAAACCCTACAGAGACTTGCTGGGCATTGGCACGGACTTAATAGTAGAGGATTTGGATGGGGTTTAGAAAAATAACAGAGTTCCCAAGAGGATTGGAAAGAGCCCTGTGGGTGCTGTCAGGTCCGCTTTGGGCTGCTAACAGAAGGCTGGCAGTTCGACCAAGCCATCACACCAACCACTTCTCAGGAGAGAGATCACTGTCTACTCCACAGTGATTTCCAAAGCTTCAGAAGCCCATACGAGGGCACTCTGGGTCATAATGTGCTCCATGGCAGTGGGGGTGGGGAGTGGGTGGAAGACTTGAGTCCACCCAGGGGCGCTTCAGTAGAACACGCCGGCGATTTGTGTCTAAAGCAGCAGCCCCAAAATACCTGCAGGCGCAATATCTCCGCTGACACACATGGAGTCCACACGAGTCCGAACTGGTTGGATGGCAACTGACAGTGGTGATGGCAGAAAAAGATCACCCCAAATGGGTGCTAGAGGAAATACTGTAACTAATAAGCACAGCAGAGGTTTTGCTCTCACTGGCAACCCAGGAACTGGAAACACCTTGGAAGCTAATGGAATATGGGATCGGTAGACTTCATAAGGAAAGGGGCCTCTGCTCAAGCTGTACCTCAATATGGAATCTGATGTGTTAGCTCCAATTTAAATGACTCCAGTTTCAGATTGAAAAGGATACTAAAGAAGGAATTACATCAACAACAAAAACGTACTTCTATTTTAGAATGTAGCAATTGTACCTCCGGCTGGAATCCCAGAATCCCCAAAACCGGCATAGCAGTCAGCACAGGAATTCACATGGGACCTCATTCTAAAATGGACCAGTGTTTCTCGGTGTGGGCCCCAAAATAGCAGCATCACGATCACATGGGAACTTGTTAGCAGTGCAGTTCTTCCAGTCTGTCCTACCACAAGTGGACTGAACCAGAACCCCAGGGAGCAAGCCCAGCAGCCTGCATTCTAATCGCTCCTGCTGATGAGTAAGAATGCATGCACATTCAAGGGTGAGAACCACTGGCCTTTCGGGACTATGTGGATCTGACTCATGGTGACTGTGTGCCAGGGTTCTACCGGGCTCTGCTTTTTTTTTTTTTTTAAAGCATCCCTGCTGGGCTGCTGCAGTCCATCATCTGGAGACTCTGAAAATGTAGTAACCAACTGCACCGAATCATGACCAGCCCCTGACTCAAGAGATCTGGCAGGGGCTTGAGTGAGCCTATTTCTCTTCAATTCCTCAGGTACCCAAGCTTGTTCTGTGGACCTAAGACCCACCACTGGGCAGGATTTCTTAAGTCTTGCTACCACAAATTACTTGGGGAACCATAAAATATTCTAATTTATTCCGTCTTTAGTACAGTGGGCATATGAGCAGAATTCAAAGCACCCTAGGTGAGTCTAGTTCCTGCCAAGAGTGATGAAGCATCGCTGGAGGGCTGGTTAAAAACCAAACACCAAGCCCTGCCCAGAGAGTCGGAGTCTATGAGGCTGGGGTTGGGCTTAAGAATTTCCATTGCCATGCAGCACCCAGGTGATTCAGCTGACTGGCAAACCCTACCTGAAGAGCACTGAGTTGCTTACAACTAATAGCAATGCTACAGGGCAGAGTAGTAGAATTACACCCCCTTGGATTTCTGAAGCTGTAAATCTTAGCAAGAGCAGAAAGTCTCATCTTCCTCCCAAGGAGCAGCTGGTGGATTTGGAAGACTGCCCTCCAATTAACAGGCCCAACTGATAAACAACTGCACCACCAGGTCTCCTTGTTGAATACATGAGATGGACTTCAAGTAGGCTGGCCAACCAGCCTCCCTCCACTCCTCTTCTGAATTCTTATGCTGTTACTGTTCTTCTGTCTAAATATCCCCAATTAAGTGATCAATGTCTTAAGTGCAAAATCTAGTTGTCTTCTCGGCATCGGTCACCCCTCGACGTCAGTAACTGCACACATTAGGAGTTTACTTGCCTCAGTGCAGTCACACCTGGCAGGTGTTCTTTTTGTAAAATCATTTTATTGGGGGCTCGTACAATTCTTATCACAATCCATACATCCATACATTGTGTCAAGAATATTTGTACATTTGTTGCCATCATCCTCCTCAAAACATTTGCTTTCTACTTGAGCCCTTAATGTCTGCTGCTCATTTTCCCTCTGACAGATGTTCTTGATGCTTGTTTTATTCCTGCCTGACCTGATAAGCAGGTCAATCCTTTAGGGTCTGTGTTTATAAAAACAAAACCAAAATGCCCCCACACCTACTTTTTAGAAATGCAAAGTTGAAAGTATGTTCAGTCCTAGAGGTTTAGGTTGCTATCAGCGTTGCTCCGATTATAGCCCGGGTGAAGCGCAATCATCTGTAGATGTTTGGGCACCTTCACAAGCAAACAAACCCCTACTGCTGAATGTGTTCCTTGAAGACATTCATTTTAAGATGTTATTTCTAGCTTGGCATCTAAAGACCAGTGCAAGTCAATGAAGTCTTAGGGTCTCTGCTGCCTATGGAGGGCATCTTCTATAACGCAGGCCCCTGCCGAAGCAATGCCAAAGGAACACAAGAGGAAATCTCTTAGAAGGAAACAATGTTTCGACAGTCGGCTCCCTCAAACATATTCAACTTTTTAGCATTCTACTAAGTAGAACCTACTTTGCAGAGAAAGCCATCTTCAGAAGTCAGTGGCAAGGGCTGAGCTGCCTCTACGCTTAGTTCATTGATCTTGCTCACACAGCAAGTGCATCTTCACACTGGTCCACGATACATGGTCCCACTGACTTTTCTTTCCCCTTAAAGTAAGCTCGGCTCTCATCTCTAAAGTGATACCACTTCATGAGGGACTAGGGGAAAGAACATGGTTTATTTTTAGTTACAGGCTGTCCAGGATTTAAGGACAATTTTTAACTGCCTGGTACTGTTGTGTAAATTTGCTCTCACACCGAAATGATTGGAGCAGCCCCTACTGGTAACAAATTCATCATACAAACAATTCAACAAATTAGGATATCTTCACAGGCTACATGTGCTACTTGAAAGTAATTGGAAAGCCTTCCAGTCTTTTCTTGTAGTAACCCACTGTTGTCCGTCCTGCTGACTCACAGAGACCCCAGACAGCTTCCTTCCTCACTCTCAGAAGAACAGCCCAGGGTGGCGGCCTGCCATCTGGCAGCTCTCAGCCCAGTCCTAACCCCACCATCGCCACGCTTCCTCTACTTGCACTAACTTAAATCTAAAACCCACTTCAGTAGAGCCCACCCCAACTCAGAGAGCCTTTCTGTGGAGGGAAAATCTTTTTGGAAGTACACAGCCTCATCATTCTTCCTCAAAGCAGCTGGTGGGTTTGAACTACCAACCTTGCGGTTGGGACCCTCAACGTTTGCACTAGAGCAAGGCTAAACAGGAACCTTATGCACCTGTTCCAAATTATCTACAAAGTCTTAAAGACTCAGGCAGCAATGGATTTGGCTTATGTCCCAGGGAGACTACCTGGTTTGGGTAACTTGTATTGACTGGATCTAGTGAAAAAGAGCAATAGCAACAAAAGCTAGTGCAGAGGATAGTCAGTCATAGTGATTCTGTGAAATCAGTTAAAAAAAATTAAGGACTGGGATGATTTCTTTTTTGGAATAATCAGCGAAATTGTCAGGGCATCATTGTAGCTCTTATCAGGGTCTAAAGCAAAGAGAAAGCTGCCATGAGTGCTTAATTTGATCCAGCAGGAGAATCAGCGTTTTAAGCGTAGCTAGAATCGGTCGGTACGTTTATGTTGTGAGAGGCAGCATAGCATTGGCGAGCATAGCCCGTGGGGTGGACAGTCAGGCTCAGATCTGGCTACAGTACTGACTTAGACTCTGCAATGTACGAAATGCACCTAGGTCTTCGCTTTCCTCTCCCAGCACAGCACCAACAGTGAGAGAACTGCTTTCTCAAGGGCTGTGAAGAGAATTAACGCCGAGGATGTGCACGCACAGTTGCACACACGTGTCATGTGAGCCCATCCCGCTTGACTCTGGAATAGGAGCACTTTTTATCTGAGAGCCCATCCTTGTGCCCTTGCTCTTGTTCTAGCTAAACACACCTGGCCCAAGAGGGGAAACTGCGCCTTTTCTACTCTGTTTCATTTAGCAGAGACAGAACCACCGCTGTTGAGGGAGGTTCACTTTGCACTTCAAAGAATCTGGATGTCAACATGTGGGCTGGGCACCCTCCTGGAGGAGGTAACTTTGGGGTGCTCAGGGCCCTTCCTCCAGACCTGGGCACCGTCACTGGGAACCAACGGAGCTTGTTCCAGGAGGAAAGGGAGTGGGACGCTCATGTTTACAGTGGTTGCGTTTAACAACTAGGTGTTTGTCAGAAGACCAATACTACTTTATGGGAGAGCAAATGTAACTGCCCATTTCAGGATGAGCCAAATGAAGTAAATATTTGACTTCACAGAATCCAGCAAACTCTGGGACATTCCTGTAGGGGGAACCAGAGACTGTTTTCCTTCTGAGTCTTTCCAGTTCTTTCTGTAGAGGTCAGAGAATCATGAGTCCTGGGGAAGGGGCGGGGGAGTGGCTGGAGCCAAGCCTAGCATTTCATGTTTCATCTATGGAGGCCTTTAATGACGTTTGGAGATGTGAAATGATAATGGATTTCATGTTTAAAGTGTACCAAGGATTTCCTCAACATCTACTGAAGTATGTATTTATTAAGTCATTTGGATACAGATGTCTTTTCACTAAAAATCACCCTGACAAATAGGTATCCAAATATGAGTACAGAAGTGTTATGGATACACAGAGTAGAAGTCACGGTTCACAGGATCACAGGATATGTTCTAGAACATAGGTTTCCAAACTTATTTGTCCTAGTGCCCCGTTTTCAGAAAGAAAAAACAATTACTCATGGCCTCACCCCACCCCACCCCACCCCCTGGTAATTGAAAATGTTTTTATTATAGCCCATACTCCAGGATAAGTGTCTGGTTCTGCAGCCCCCCTGGATCACTCCAGCAATTGCCGACTTTGACTTTGGGAAACACTGGTTTAGAGCAGTGGTTCTCAACCTGTGGGTCGTGACCCCTTTGGAGGTTGAACAATCCTTTCACAAGGGTTGCCTAAGACCATCGGTAAACACATATCTCCAGTGATCTTAGGAAGTGAGGCACCGCTTCTCTATCCGTCTCCAGGCCGGTCTGCCCACGTACATGTAACCGGCATGAAGACTGTTACCCATACTATACCATGTTTCCAGACAAAACTTCATTTCTTTGTCATTAGAAACAAACATTTCACAATATAGAATTATATATTGTTTTTGTGATTTTATGTTCAATTTTAACAATGAAAATACATCCTGCCTATCAGATAATTACATGACGATTCATAACAGTAGCAAAATTACAGTTATGAAGTAGCAATGAAAATCGCGTTATGGTTGCAGATCACCACATTATGAGGCATGGTATGAAAGGGTCGTGGCACTAGGAAGGTTGAGAACTGTTGATCTAGAGCAGGGGTCCTCAAACTTTTCAAACAGGGGGCCAGCTCACTGTCCCTCAGACCCGTTGGATGGCTGGACTATAATTTAAAAAAAAAAACTATGAACAAATTCCTATGCACATACCTTATTTTGAAGTAAAAAAACAAATGGGCAAGTACACCCGACGGGCCGGATAAATGTCCTCAGCGGGCCGCATGTGGCCCGCGGGCCATAGTTTGAGGACGCCTGCTCCAGAGCCTTACTTCTGAACTGGTGGTTCCCCAGACCAGCAGCAGCACATCCACCTGGGAAACTGTCCAAATTCAGAATCTCAGATCCACCTCAGACCTCCTGAAACAGAAGCTGCATTCTACTACGATGTCCTGGAGCTTCAGATGCACACTAGCCATTTAAAGGCACTCTGCTCGGGAGCTCTGCACCAGACATCAATAAGGATACATGCGAGTGGCCATCGTCTGCATACTGAAAGCAGTGTGAGGGCAGGGCTCGGGAGGCTCCGTTGTTCAAAAAATGCTAAACCTGTGTCCCACCTTTAGAGATTCAGATTTAATGGGTTGAAGGTTTGGTCTGAACATCCCGAGCATTAAAAGCTCCCCAGGGGATTCTAAGGTGCATAGCCTGGGACAGTTGTTCTCGAAATCCAATGAGTCAGTATTAATTAACCTGGCTGCTTGCTACAGCACACGATGCTGGCCCTCACTTGCAGAGATTCTGCTTCAGGTAGATCCTGAGACCTGCATTTCCAATACGTTCCTACGTGTGATAGTTGTGTGTGTGTGTGTGTGTGTGTGTGCCACTTGTAAATGCCACGAGTATGGCACTTGTAAGAAGATATAGGTGGAGTTTAGCCTGTCACTCAGGTCACAGCCTGATGACCTCCCATAGCTCTCCAGAGGCTGGTCTCCATCCATCTCTCTCTCTCTCTCTCTCTCTCTCTCTCTCTCTCTCTCTCTCTCTCTCTCTCTCTCTCTCTCTCTCTTACTCTCTCTCCCCCACTCATCCCCCCACTCCACCGCCTTTCACCTCCCTGCTTGCTGGCCACCCTAAGAGCTTCTGAAGCCCTCCCACATTTCCACCAACATGGCACACACACGACTTTGCACCCTCTGGCCTGTGACCTTCCTACATCATTGCATTTGGTGGTGTGGATCTGAAGAGCGACTTATGGACTAGCATCAGACTTGTGGACTTGAATTGGACTGGGTTGGGATGTTTTCTTGATATGTTATTGCTCCTTGACAGAAAGCACTCTCCTATACACATGTGAGTGTCATTGGTTTTGTGTCTCTACTGAACCCAGCCTAACACACCAGGTGCAGGTGCAGGGAGCCCACTGTCAGAATCACTAGCCTGCTGAGTTCAATAGCAGAGCTCCAGAGTCAGCCTGTCCTGGGCTGAGTTCTAGATCCACCATTCACCACCTCAGAAACTATACAACCCTAACCCTGTTTACTAAAAAAATTATTACTTAAAAAATTATAATTCATAAAATTCAAATAAGAGCTAATTTGCTCACCAGATGACTGAATATTAAGTACCATACTGCCTACGAGATGCTGAGCACAGTGCCTGGCTCTTAATAAGAAAACAATAATTATCACTTACTATAACAATTATATGAAAATGCACTCATTCATTCTTCCATTCAGCCAGCATAGACCGTGTGCCAGGTATTGTTCTAGGACTGCAGCTAGAGCAGAAAGACAAAGGGTCAAGGTTCCTACTTGATTGACATCGTTAAAGAAACAAAAACAAAAACCAGTTGCTTCAAGTCGACACTGGCTCCCAGGCACCCGCTCTGTCAGAGCAGAACTGCTCATCAGGGTTTTGGGAGCTGTGCTTCTGGAGGATCACCAGGGTTTCTTCCGAGGCACCTCTGGGTAGACTCGAACCACTTGGCTTTTGGTGAGCGCCACGTTTGCTAACTTTCAGCATCCAAGGGCAGAGAGCTGGCATTCTAGATGGATAGCATCATGTGGACGGACTCACAGCACTTACCACCAAAAGCCAAGGAAACAGCGGACAGGGAGAAAATCATTGCTACTGGGGAATGGGAGAGCTTCAAGCATGATCTGCCTTAATGAGGAGCTAGGTTTCAACCATCAGAGGTAGGGAGACGGTTTTTCAGGACACACGCTCCAGGAAAGGGGCTGCAGAGTAGAAAATGTTGGAGGTGCCGCAGCAGCCTGGACAGCAGAAACAGAACCTATACAGGACAGGGTCTGGGTACCAGGGCTGAATGCTGCAAGCTGTCCACCAGGGTCTGCCTACACACTCTAGCCAAACCACTTCTTTCTTTAAATCACAATTTGCTGAAAAGGATTGGGGCCAGGTCACTGTAACCAGGGACTCTTATTCATGCTTACCATCTGCAGAGGCTTGCCAATCTAAAGCTTAGATACCCACACCAGGCAGTCCTGATGCCAGCCTACAATGGGCTCCCTCAAAGGATCAGGCAGAGAAATTCCACGATTTTAGCCATGGCCCTGGCACGTAAGCCCCAAAGCGATAACTGGTGTTCTGCCCTACACATTGCAACCCTTGGGAAGAATAGTCTCATTACAACTCTTTAACCTCGTCGGCACCAGGAAGCCCTCTCTTCTTAGCCTTTGAAGTAAACTCCCCAAACCAAGAAAGCACGATTTCTAAAGAGCGAGGGGGTACGCAGAGCCTGCATGTTCTCCTAGTTGCTGCAGGTCTGAAGCAAGGGGCACACAGGCCTCACGAAGAGCAATGGGCAACAGGCAGTGCTGTATAGTCATCTGGCTCCTGGAAATGAAGCAGGAGGGGTACAGGCCCCCAAAAGGACCTCGGTGAGTGTCTCCTCCCACACAAGTTGGAACAGCAACGAGGGCAGATTGAACAGCAGACGAGTGAAGCTTTAGGGCATCCTGCCACCGGCATTGGAAAGCCCCTAGCCGATCTGAACAGAGCAGGACCCCCAGCCCCAAGTCTTCTCGGCAAATTACTGACCCCTAGGAGCCTCAGTTGCCTCTTTGGCAAATGGAATTTTTTTAAAACCCACAGTAGTAGGCAGAATAATGACCCTCCACCCAAAGTTTCCCAAGTTCGAATCCCTGGAAATTATGAATATGTCACCTTCTAGAGTAAAGGGCAGTTAAAGTCGAGAGTAAAGGGCAGTTAAGATTGCTCATCATCTGACCTTGAGATGAGCAGATGATGCTGTATTGTCCAGTAGGACCAGGGATCCCAAGCATCCTTACCAGTGGAAGATGTAGGCAGAGGAGAAGAGACAGAAGAAATAAAGACAAGGACAGAAGCATGATAAAGAGATGGAACAGGAGGACCGGAACCCCCTCTGTTGGCTTTGAAGATGAAGGAACCGGTCATGGGTAAAGAGATGCAGGCAGCCTCTAGAAATGCGGAAAAGAGCAAGAAATGGATTTTCCTTTAGACCCTCCAGAAGGGAATGCAGACCTGCTGGTTTTAGTCCAAGGAGATCTTTGTTAAAACTCCCACCTCTGGACTTGTAATATAATACAATTATGTTGGGGGGAGGGGGAGCCTTGCAGCTGCTCAGTCCAACTGATGGAGCCCCCCTGCACATCCAAAGGGTTTTCAATGGCTGAGTTTTGGAAGCAAATAACTAGACCTTTCCTCTAAAATGCCTTTGGGTGGACTCAAAACTCCAACCTTTACATTTAGCTCCTGGGCACATTAAACCCAGAGATGGTTTGAAGATGCTTAGCTTGTAGTAGTTTGCTACAGCACTATAGATAGCTAGCATGACCACCTCCAGGGTTGTGGGATGACTGATGCCTCCCTGGGATGCCACCATCATTCGTGGACACCTGCCACCCTCTATGTGGTGTACCCCTCTCCCCCAGAAAGGCTCGTTCCTTATCACTCTGCTATCCAGCCAGTACCAGCAAGAACCCTGCCCCTAGTCTTTCTCCAGCATTCTTCCACCGATGCAAGCTCTTTCCTCGGAATCCTTACATCTGGGCCTGGCAGCTTCAGACGTCTTTGCATGCTGAGCAGTGTTATCAGTTGTACGTGCATGACTGTTTCCAAAGCGAGACTGACACTTTGATCTCCCACAGGAACTGCCTTTATACTTTGTTTTGTTTTGAGAACCTGTACGTTTCCCCCCTTCAGTCCTATTTTTATCACCTTTTGACACATAAAGGGATCGGCCAGGTTTATATTTATAAGGACATATCCTAAATCACTGTAATTGCCCTGTGACTGGGCACCCACCCAGCTTCCTTTTTCTAGCAGAGTTGGTGGAGGTGGCTCTGCCAAGGAATTACAGGTCTAAGAAGAAGGGCAGGGTGAGCTTAGCTCTCCAGCTCCTTTCCTCAGAGGACATGATATTGGGAATCATAACAGAATCAGACATGTGGTTCTTCTTGTTCACTGTCATCAGGTTGATTCGGACTCATGGCAACTCTGTATCCGCAGAATAGATTTGCTCCACAGGGACTGCTAGGCTGTGACCTTTCAGAAGCAGATTCCCAGGCCTGTCTCCCAAGGCTCCTCTGGGTGGGACTGAACTACCAACCTGTGGACTAGTAACTTAGCACTTAGCCAGGCCTGTTTCCCAAGGCTCCTCTGGGTGGGACTGAACTACCAACCTGTGGGCTAGTAACTTAGCACTTAGCCATTGTGCCACCAGGGCCTCTAGAATTAGGCACGTAGCCTTGGTGTGTGTGCTCAGTGAAATCCAGTGTGCTAATTAGCTTGTGAGTGCAGTGTCAGGTTTCTCCCACGCACTCTCTCTCACTTCTACTCACCCAAGATCATCTTGAGCAAAAGCATACATACCAACCCAGGCGTTGCTGCCCATTCCTGAAAGACTAAGGACGCACTATAGAAAAGTGCTCCCCAGGAGCAGGCTATTCAGAGCTGAAATTAGGATACAGCTCTCATTTCAAAGCACATTTATTTTAGGGCCATTGGATGAGCATTTTGTGAGAAAAACACAAATGAGTAAGTGTGTGTGTAGGAATAGGAATTAAAATAAGTAGTGGCTTGCTGTCTGCCGGGATGCATGTCCTCACCTCCTGCTGACTGATTTGGGGCTCCATTCTGGCTTCATTTCTCCCTGGGTAGATGAGGCAGGGAGACCGGGGAGAATCGGGGCTTTGGTTCCTGAGGCTCTTCCTGCTTAGGCGGTGCTTTGTTTGCATGACTGGAGCTCATCCCACTGAAGCCCAGAAATGAGAGCTGTCACTCTCCCCATTGTACAGGTGAGAGAGCAGAGCCTGAGACAAGTACATCCACTAATGGAAAGTGGCTCATTAGCAAACAACCAAGCAATAATGTGAAGAGAGGTGGTCAAGCCCAGAGCCTGGCTCTCACCTGCTTTGCTTTCCTTATGTAAGACGGGCTAAGCTGCTAAGGCTCTTTCTCATCGGCACAGCACACTTGAGCCCCCAACTGCTCAGGGGCTCAGGCTTCCTCCTGCTCGTTCTATGAATTTCTCTGGGTCCATCAGCATGTCTAGAAAGCATACCAGAAAGAATGTGCTGTCTTCAAGAAGGCCGATGCTCGTTTCCTTGCCGGAAGCAAAGCCCTTATGAGTACGTGGAGACGAAGGGTAACCACGATAGAGAAGCAAAGTCTGCCCAATCATTTCCAGTCTGGTCTTCGACGTCTAAAGTTCTTTGGAGGGTAAGGACAGATCCAGAGGGGTAGCATCCGCGGATGGACTGGGGTGTATCGTCCTTGCCGCAAACTTGAGTGGTATGATCCTTGACAAGAAACTTGACCTTTCTGAGCTTTCATTTCCTTATCTATAAAAATGGGTAAAATAACAATGTCCACTTCACAGGTTTGTTCTCAGGATTAAGAGAATGCTTGGATGCGAGGGACTTAGCAGAATGCCTGATATATACGACCCAACGAAGTAGTAAGTCTTATTCACTATTTTTAAGGCGCCCTGGTGGTGTAGTTGGTTACACACGGGGCTGCAGCTCCGAGGGAGAAAGACTGGGCTTCATATTCCCGGAAACAGGGGTGGGGGTCGGGGTGGAGGGGTGTTGAGTCAGCATTTCCTCAATGGCCACAAGCGGGTTTTTTGGTTGTTTGTGTATCATTAAATATAGTAAGATGACAAATGAGTACACATGACTATATATATATATATACACACACACACACACATATACTACACATGATAATATGCAGAATTCTATATAATACATGGAGTTGTCATGTACTGGAACCAACTCAATGACTGCTAGCAATAATGACAGCCACAACCCCAATCTGTGACCTTAGAAGATGTCAAGAAGATTGTGCAGGAAAATTGAGCTAGATTTCAGCTTCCTGTTTCTTATCCCAAACCTTGGCAGCTTTTCATTTTCCAAGAGGGGAGAGGCACTGTCTGGAATGCCCCATTTAACGGGATTATTTCTTCTACTTTACACACCATACAGTATGGAACTGTTCATCTTATTTCTGGCAGTTCATCCGTACAATACATGTTCTTGATGTAAGAACTCAGGTATGAAACCAGACATGAGGACCTTTTGCAAATCTTTATATTGAATCCTCTTCAGAGGCAGATTCATTTGGGATCTCACCCCAAAGAATTGGTTTCCAAAGGACCAAACATTTTCCATCAACAGGTGTTTTCTTGGATGAATCTATAGGACATTATGTGGAGTAAAATACATCTATCAGAAAAATGCAAACGTTGTATGAGATGACGATTATGAAAAGTCAAGAACAGGTTTAAGCACAGAAAGAAACATGCTTTGAAGGTTCCCAGGAGTGGTTCGGGAAAACAGAGGAAAAATCACTACCTACAGAGTAAATGTGTATTGACTGGAGGGAAGGCAAAGGCAATGTATGAAGGGGGGGGGGGTGTCAGCACAGCATGGCGAAGGAAGGAGAAGGGAGACATGATGAGGTACACCGGAGTACAACCCAGCCATGGTAAATACTAACACACACAATCGTGAAATAACGGTAATAACAAAAAACACTATATGAGTGGATATGTTGGTAGATATGCAAGCTGGACAGTTGTGGGATGGCTCGGGAGCACACTCACCAGCATACAGAGAATATTTCTACATAGATGTTGTCATGTGCTGTAAATACAAGCTTGCATATTGTGGCAGTTACATAATCTGGTGTCAATTTGGGATATGAGAGAATTAAGAGTGGAGGGGTGGAGTCTAGTCTGTCAATCGGGTCATAGCCAATGAGACCTCTGTGTGGCATGGCTTTCTCCTGAGGATTCTGGGAGCTCCTGTATTTCCTCCGAGGAGGCAGAAGACACACTCTCTCTGCTCACTCCCTGTGCGACATGTCTGAGGAGAAGTCACATGCGGCTACCCTGAGGCAGTCTGAGTTTGGAAGCTGAGGACATGGAGACCCCTGCCAGTGCGGAGATGCTTACACTGCCACTGGATCCACAAGAGTTCTAACTCACTGGCCTGTAATCTTCCTGCATCCGGCATCTTTGCATGTGTTCTGTAAGTCTGAAGAGGTCTTTATAGATTGGGATCGGACACATGGGCTAATATCGGACTTACGGACTTGATCTGGACTGGGCTGGGGTGTTTTCTCAATGTACAATTGCTCTTGTATATAAACCTCTTTCTTATACACATCTGAGTCTCCCTGGATTTGTTTCTCTGGTCTACCCAGACTGACACATATATAAAGAGTATACTGCTCCATACAAGGGGAGAAGTGATGAACATGTCCTAGCCATTACCAAACACCTAAGTCACTGAGGTTGGGGGCTCACAACCTTAGTCTCAGAAGCACTGTGGTCAACAGGAATAAAAGTCAAAAAACGTGGGGGTGGCCACGAAGATAAAATTAAGATGAGTCTCCACCCATGTGAGTCAAAGAAGTATAAAGAAAAACAAAGACTCAGGAAACAATTACTGCAAAGGACGAATGAAGCACCCCAAACCACAGCCTCCACTCCACGGAAAACTCTATGAACTTCTAGTTCATCTAGCAAAACGAGATGGTACACCCCCCCCCCCCCATTACTATCTACTGCTCTGGCCAGGAACACAGAAGAAAAACCTGGAAAAAGGAAGAGAAAAATGTAGAATAAAATTCCAAATAATAATAAAAACTAGACCTATTGGTCTGATAGAGGCTGTTGGAACCCCCCAGACTGTGGCCCAGTTTGACAAATTCTTCAAACTGTGATCCGAAACCACTTCTGAGAGTCCCCTTTCGGCCAAACAATAGGTAATTCTATAAACTTTACAATAATACCCGTACAGTATATACTCCTGAGAACAATAGACCAGACAGGACTAAAAGTACAGTATTGGCTCAAAATAAAAATTCGAAAGGTAGGAAGGGGCACGAGAGATGGAGGAATGGAAACAGGGACAGGAGGGAGGAAGCGGGAAGGGTGCTGTCACATTGAGAGGATCACAGATAATGCCGTGAAACAAAATGTGTATGAATGTTTGAATGTGAAGCTAATGTGTTCTGTAAACTTTCTTCCATATCACCATATATAAGTAGAAGGGAATATTTGAGGGAATAATATTCCAAAGTTTCAGGGGCAGGATCAGCAGAGGAGGATATCACTACTAACTAGTCACGCAGGGGACCTTCGCCCCCCCCCCCCCCCGCGACCACAGGGCAGAGAGAGTGGATGTGGGCACAAATCTATGCCCACAAAGTGAAGACAGGCGAGCAATTTGATCTGAACCCCTCATTTTTCAGATTGGAAAACTGAGATGAGAAGAGGAAAGCAGGTGGCCGAGCACACAGAGTGATTATAGGGAGCCAGGCCAAGGGCGCAGCGGCCGGCCGGCCTGCCTTCTTTTCACCTCCCTGCTGTGCTTGGGGCTTAGGGTCTGGACGGGCGTGTGGGTACATGCATGCATGTGTATGGACGCATGTTTAAACTGTTAGTACCAGTCAGGATGTTTTAGAAAGAGCTCTGGTTAACAGTTCTTTCATAATTTTACGTCAGCGATATCGATATCTTAATTTCACTAACCCACCAGCCCTCCCCAACAAACTAACCCCCACATTTCCACATAATGACACAACTGTCTTAGAGAATTTCTGAGGTTCCTTTTACAGATGAAAACCAAGCTGAGTGGTACGCAGTAACCTTCCTGAAGCCACCCTCAGGACCTGACTCCAGACCTGTGCGTCCTCCTGGGCCAGGTGCTCAGGCCCCTCCTGTGGCACATTTGGGTGGCACGTGTGGCATTTATCAGGCTTGTGTACATCTCAAAAGGGCTATAAACCCAATGACACAGGATCCAGGCAAAGTATAGCAATATTTCCAACGACCGAATGAATGTAATTCAACTGAGAAAACTAGTAAACTACAAATTCCTTATGGGTATAGATGGAAAAATATATGTGCCTGTCACACTGCAGAGAAAAGAGCTTTGCTTTTCCAATTCAGATATATCATAAATTGATAGTGCTATCAAGGATACTGAGACATACTGGGAGATGTATACTTTGGCACAATATTTTAGGAAAGTTTTCTGTCAATATCCACATACACTATAGTCCATATATTCTTTGATCTAGCTATCCCCATTCTAAGAATATGGGAATATCAATAGAAAGAGGATTTTACATTTATATGGATGACGGTACTTATAAAACCATTGCCGAGAGTCACAAAAAAGGAAAATGGAAACAATTATGTGGCTGTAAAAACTGTGTTGCTCACAAATGATTTGATTTTATGTAACCATTATAAACTAAATAAGCATGGAGTTGAAGGGACTGCCATAATCTATTTGTAAGATACCAGCAAACTGTAATATTAGATGTGTTATTTGAAACACCTTTTTGTACAAAAGCCAGCATCTCTAAAATACCATTGTGGACAGTCAGTGATAGCTGTTTGCAGTCGACAGGCATTGGAGAGAGACGCAGAGTCCTGAGTCATGTCAGTCGTGTGGGGGGAAGGCAATGACAGTCACAGCAGGAAGGGACAATTTCTATTTTATTGAAGCATCTATGTATGTTTCATTGATTACAATTCATGTATATTACTTTGACAGACTAAGTCAATCCCCCAAATTCTAAAAGTAAGCATGGATAGAATCCACAAATAGTCCTGGTAAAGCTCATGTTAGCCACCCTCCATTTAACAGAAATACTCAGACTTCAGAAAGCAAAGGAATTATTAGAATGGTGTGGTAGCTACATAATCTACTCTCAACTTAAGGCTTAAGAGTGAAGGGTGGAGTTTACTCTGCCAATCAGATTGAAGTTTGATGACCTCATTTCGAGAGGAGATAAATAGCTCACTTGAGGTGTGACACACACTGACTCCCTGGGAGACATGGCAGTTGACAAGGCACATGGAACTACACTAGTGCCCTGAGCTAGAGCACCCACGTGGAGACCCTGCCAGCGCTGATCCTTACAACACCACTGGGTCCACAAGACTACCCACCCACTGGCCTGTGATCTGCCTGAATTCAGTGTCATTGCACGTGTTTCGTGAGTCTGAAGAGGACTTCATAGATTGGTGTCAGACATATGGGCTAATATTGGACTTGTGGATTTGATCTGGACTGGGCTGGGATGTTTTCTTAATGTACAATTCCTCTTTCTTATACCCATGTGAGTCTCCCTGGATTCATTTTTTCAGTCTACCCGGACTAACACACGGCAAAGAGCTCCTCCAACCTTCTGTGGCCATGACCATCCTCTGAGTGAACTGTTTTTCTCATCAAACCAACATTGTTCTGAAATGGGAAGTAACAAGTGAGCACAGCACCAGAAACAGATCAGCTCTTAACAAAGGAAGGAACTCGGCTTCCTGGAAGCTGAGGGGCGACTCCAGAAGCCCCTTCCGCCTTTCTCCACAACAGGACGAATGACTATCAACCAACAAAGGACTAATGACTATAAATATATTTTTTAAAAAACACTCATTATTAAAAAAAGTCAAGAAGCTATTGGCAAACCGAGCGCATGAAGCAGCCACTTAGAAAGTGTGCTTTGTCCCTCTGGCCGTCTGTCCAGCCCCAAGTCCAAGTTCCTGAAGGAAAAGTGAGGGAGCCAAGAAGGGAAGGCGCTGCTGCCTGCGACAACACAGCTGGATTTAAATACCGACACATCTGCATCACCCGCGCAAACCCTCCTGGGGAGGAACCCCCAAGCGAATGGCCACTACCAACTTCCAAAGCCTCAGGAGAGCTGTCGGACACCAGCACGTTCTTCCTTTCTACGGAGACAGTCGCGTCCCTGATCCAGCCCGGCGTTCTATATTTCTTCCGTGGCCCAGGACCCAGCAAGGAGAAGGGAAGAAAAGTTGACTTACCAAGCCAGCTTCTATTTAAGTACACAGACACAAAGACGGGGGGCACTGTGAAGAAATCCACCACCGAGTTCACTTCCAGCCAGAACCACAGCTTGTCATTGGCTGCAATAAACTGGGCAGAGGAGACAGAAACGAGAAAAATCAGGAGCCCACTTGGTGTCCGCATAAAATCTAGACTCTTTTCTGAAATGGTATGTCTTGGTTTTCCATTGATGTCTCAAGGAAGATGTTCTAATTTCATACTTATGGAGCAGTGTTTATGAACCGGGCTATGATCCACAGGGTGGGCAATTCCAAACTACCAGCAGCTCTGTGGGAGAAAGACTGGGCTTTCTATTCCGGCAGCGTAACAGTCTTGGAAACTGACTGGAGGGTCACGATGAAACAGCATTGGCTCCATGGCAGCGAGTTTTGTTTGTTTGTTTAATACTAATCATATGCTGTTTTTATCTTGGGACTCCATATGCTCTATTAGCCATAGAGATTAAGCTTGAAGCACATTGTTCTGTTGTTTCCAGAAACGTAAAGGTGCTGGCGTGATCTTAGGTTCATTACACTCATTATGAATCATGAGTGTATCATTCACTCAGACACGCACATCTATATTCAGGGTAGCTCCCTTCTTAAAAGGTGCCTCATATAATTTCAAACCCCAAATTCTACCAGTTTACGCCCTGATTTCACCCTCAGAACGGCTTCCTCCGTTCTCCGTGAAGCAAGCACTGTACTGCAACTCATAATTTTAAGAATACAAGTGGCTTTGGTCTTTAGCTTGTTTGTTTTGCCCTTGTTTAATTCTTAAAGGAAGACTTCATTTATAATTGAGAAGAGGGCTGAGAAACAGTCCTTCAGAGGGCATTATAGATGTTCTTATGTCTATTTCTTATTTTGGAACAACATTAACATATATTCCAGGAAATATATAGCTAAGGAAAGGGCTCTCACAGACTGAAAACCAAAATACAGGTACATTTCCTTTCCTGAAAACCTAGGCTTCATCTTGTCTCTAAGAGCAGACACTGATGGAGGATTCTCCTTGGGTCCCAGAGTTCCATCCCCATCACATTCCCAAATACTGCTGGTCCAACTTACCCGCAAGCCAAAGTAGAGAAGAAAGAACACGTTGAAAGCCATGTCGATCTGCAATGTGAAATCTTTGTAGAAATTCTGGCAGGATTCTATCGGGCTATTAGACAGGAAGAAAAAGCAAGAGTAAACGACAATCATTATTCAGGTTTCCACAAGGCTGGGAAGTGGTGGTAGTTGGGGTAGAGGGCAAAATGAATGTTTATAAAATAAGATACTTGGTCTTTCTAAGGAACCCCCCTGCTGGGATAATTAAGCAAGCACAGCCAAGGGGTCTTCCCATTCAACCATTCAGACTTTTGTTCTTTTGCTGTTGCTTTTAGACATGACTGCATGTACTCGTATGTACGTACTGTTCTTCAAGTTCTACTTCACAGTTGAGCTAAGACTCTGAAGAGGATCGTGCAGACGCCTCGGAGAAAAGACAAGCAGGAGAGACCACCAAATTCCTTCGTTTCATATTAACCCTTAAAGAACGAACTTCTTCTTCTCTCTTTAAGCATGGTCCTTCACATCCTCCAGCCCACCGGAAGTGGAGCAGTCTTTGAATTACGTGGCTCTCATGTGACCTTGGCAGAGCCATTAGCTGATTACTGAACAGAGTGCCCAGGAGCATCTCCAGGAAGCTGTCCACGAGATGCTCCTGGCTGACGTACTAGGTAGACAACGTATATACTTCATGTGAAGCACTCTGAGAGGGGAAAGAAGCTTAGCTCAATGGATAAAATTCTAGACCATTAACCAAAGCATTGAGGAATCCGAAGCAGTGCTCTAAGGGTTAATTGTTTGTTTGTTTGTTTATTTGAGGCATGCAGGTTAAGTGGCTTTGTGTGTGTCAAGCAGCCAAGGGGAACCCCTGTCACACTCTTTTCAAAGAGTAGGCAGAGCAAGGGGTATACTATACAAACTGGTAAATGGCTTCCATGTGCTTCTGGATTCAAGGCTGATTGGGGGAATCGATGTGTGAACAGTCAATGTTTGGGCTCAGGAGAAAGCAGGAAAGCCCCAGACGCATCTTAAAGCTGAGTAAATATCCAGAATACACTGTTATCATTAAGCAAATAGCAACACCCAAGCCAGGAACGTGAAAAATGCATGAGGAAAAGAGGAAGGGGATGGGGAGAAGCGAAAACTTTCCCCAAACATGAAACAATACAGACCTCCAGAGCCAGGAGGGAGCTAGGTTGGGAAGGGCAGGATAGAAGATGTCCCAGTATCACCACTTTGGAAACCTCGGAACTCAATACCAGTTAGTATAGCTGCACTTCTGCAAGGACGGTGCTGGGTTGTTCAGCAGGCAGTGTGTGCTCAGTTCGGGCAGGTAGAACCCGTTTTGAGGAATGCTAAGTCAGTTTGTGCGACCCTCCAATGATGTAACATGCATGGAATTGATTCATTCCTCATCTCTAACACAAGTCAAACATGCCTTTTGTCATCTTCCAAATCACAAATGTTCAGGAAAACCTTCTGACAGGCAGTAAGAGTAAACTACTCAGTGGACTGAACAAAAACAATCACTGAAAACCAGTTTTGTTTTGTTTCACCAAGGAAACCACCACTGGCAGGTGTTCGCCAAGGCAGGGAAATACGGGGAAAGAGCATGGAATTTGGTTAGCTGGGCCTGAACACTGAGAGGACGCAGGAGCAAAAGAAGCTAAACATCATGGCTTCCTATCACTACACTTCCATACAGGAAATAAGATGAAAAAAGAAAAATCCAAGCCTACAGTGACTAAGTGATGGTTCTGCAATGCTCAGACCATTGGGGCGTTTGGTTTGATTTCAAGAATAAGATCCACAAGGTGTCAGAAGCCCTAGACACTCTTACTGGTGAAAAGAAACCGGAAATCTGCTCCAGGCACTCCTTGGTATACAAATCCCCTGACTTATTTATAGGCAATCTGCTAGTTGGTCTCTACTGGGATGTAAATTTGCCCTCACTTAGAAATGACGAAAGCCATGCCTGCTCACAGCAACGTCGTCAGGCACGGCTCTCACCCTCACTGGGTGCACACGCAGCTTTCCAATCATGGGAAGTCTCTCGAGCCTCGCATTAAACAAGCCAACCAACCAGCCGGCTTCCACGAGCCAGTTCTCATTCACAGCAACCCTGCAGAACAGGGTAAAATGTCCCCCTAGAGTTTCCAAGGCTGCACATTTTAAGGACGAAGACGTCATCTTTGTGCCAACTCATGCATACCCCACTACGCCACCAGGGGGCCGTCTTGTACTACCGTCAGGCCAAGTGAAAACCACATTCAGACTCACCCACAGAAGCCACCTAAAGCACACAACTAGGACCAGACCTCCTGGTAACCCAAGGACTGCTTCACAGAATCCACGGAGTGCGGACAGGAAGCAGTTTGTCCTTTAGATTAAGCCACGAGTCCAAGGTGCTACTGGAGAACAGATGAGACAGAAAGAGCGGGCGGAGGCAGAGAACGCAACATAACCTCCAGCCAGCACTGGTAAGCCAATCGGACTCAACAGAGTAACAGAGAGAGAGCAAGTAGTGACAGTGGGGGGATTTGTAGGTCAGCAACAGACTCTTTTGTTCACTTAGGTCAGCAATGGCTTAGCATTACATATAAACGGATATTCATGATGACTGATATGTACACAGTCAGAGGAAACAGAGAAGCCTTAGTCCCAAGTCTATCACAGAAAACCCAATTTCACCAAGGCCAAACAATAACTCTGCTGTTGCCCTCACAACAGTTATCGGAGAGCACTGTCTTTGTCGTGTCTAACACCCCGTTTAAACACACACCTAATGCACATAGCCCTCGAAGGCATCCCATGTGTAAGGGATTGTAGAGTTTGATTTTTTTAAAATCCTTAATACGCATGTTATTTGCATAAAAATACAGTATTATTGGTGACATATTATAGGGCCTCATGAATTCCCTAGCTCCAGCAGCCTAATTCACTTCCCCTATTGTTATTTTTATTATTTTCTTCTTGGTCTCTGCAGCTAGTTTGTTGGTAACCTTCAGATGCATGTAGCAGGCGAATGGAGGGAATAGGTGGAGAGAGAGGTGTTAGCTCAAGGTCAATGCCCCTTAGGGTGTTTGGGTTCAATATATATGGAAGCAGGTGCTCAGTATAGAGACTATAGCATACGGAACATGCTATAGTGATTTCTTTGTGCTATTTCTTACCTCTCAGTCCTTCTGGTCCTCCCTCCTATATCACTCCAGCCCCCAACAGCAATGAGAGAGGCTGTAAACAAGAGGCCACTGTGTTTGAAACATCACACTCTGGCTTTGCAGAGTAGGGTGTCAAAACTAACAGCTCTTTTCTCTAGTTCTTCGTTCAAAGTTTTAGAACGGACTCAGTCATCATTTCATATCACTCCCTAAGTCCCCGTATTCAGTAGTCGCTGAAATGATAAAGGAAGTAAATTGTGTTACTAGTGACTTCTCTGGCTGTGGTCACTCACGGGGGGCAGGGGGGGGGGACACAGACCAACTCACTGCCTTTGGGTCAGCCCTGGACAGAGGAGGACGGGCCTCGTGAGTGTCCATGGCTACAAGTCTTTATGGAAATCAAAAGCGTCATCTTTCTGCCAGGCTGTGAGTGGCATTTTGGAACTAGGCTGGCACAGTTCACAGCCCAGTGTATCTCTACTATACCCGCAGGGCTCCTCTCCGGACCAGAGATGCTCCCAGAGAAGAAGGAATGACAAACATTCTGTTACTGAACAAAGACCAGGGTGCTCAGGAAAACGACCTCGTTTGGTCCCTTTTCAGCCTGTTCTGCTTACCAGAGCCCCAGAGAAAGGCCCTCCTTGCTGTTCGCAAATGGGAACAGAATGATCAAGCGGGAAGCCTCTGAGCTAAGTCTTACGAACGCCTACAGCTGTGGACGCACAATCAGAGAGGCAGAGCACCGATTCCAGAGTCCTCTCCTTCCAGTCGCCCAGGGAGATAGACGTCCACTGATCTCAATAAAAATAGACGGTAACTCTCAGCAACCAAGAGATTGGCCACATCAAATAGAATTTACTTTCCCTGGAGAAGGACTTTATCTTAAGGGTTAATGCTCGCTGTTCAATGGAGAATAAAATACAATGCCCTAGTCCTTATTGGTTAAAAGGAGCATTCCGTCGACCAAGGAAGAACAAAGAAACCCACTGCTGTCAAGTCAATGCTGACTCATAGGGACCCTCTGTGATAGGGCAGAACTGTGCCTGGGGGTTCAGGAGCCTGTAACTGTGCATGGGAATAGAAAGCCCCATCTTTCTCCTGAGGAGCACCTGGTGGTTTCAAGCTTCAGGTCACAGCCCATCTACTAACCACTGCGCCCCCAGGGCTCCTTCAACAAAAGAAAGTGACCCGAAATGATACAGCTAAACGGAAATTACCTTTCTGGCGAGGCACTCACTGAGAGAAATGGCCTTTACGTGAGCACATGTAGTGACTGACGGCAACCCAGGCACCATAAGACAGAACGATTGTGATCCATAGGATTTCTCTTGGCTAGTTCTTGGAAGTAGATTGACAGGCCTTGCTTCCCAGCCCATTGAGTCTGGAAGGTCTACTGACACCTGCTGAGCACCACAGCAGTGTGTAAGCTTCCACTAACAGAGGGGTGCTGATTGTCCTTACAGGGGCATTAGGCAGCAATCAAACCTGGGTCTTCCCAATGGAAGGTGAGAATCTACCACTCAGCCATTCATGACTGACCGCATATGTCAATAGAGTAAAAGATACTTTTTAAAAAGTAGGATTTTAAGAACTGTGAACAAAGGCACTAATTCTGACATCAATACTAGAAAACTGACTTTCACTAAGTTGATCTGGGTTAACTAATGACTGAGTAATGCACGGAGTCAAGATACTTGTTAGCTGACCACCTACATTCATGCTAAGGCTCTCATGGTCTTAGAAAAAAGTATTATTCTGCAACCTCAGAAAGAAAAATGTGTTGGTGGGGACTCTATCTGGGGCATCTTTGAAAGAATTTCAATAAAGAGGTTCTTTATGATTTTTTCTCGTTTTAAACAGTTTTATTGGCACATACTACATATGTCATACAATTCAATAGTTCAATCATGTCAAGAAAGAGGTTCTTATGCTCATTTTAGGATACAGGATGAAGTAAAAATCCTATTTCTTAACTACAAATAAGCATAGCCTCAGTATTTATCTATTTACATACAAGAAAACAAGATTCACCCAAAGTGGGCAACCCATTTTTCTTGCAGAATGCAAGCAAGGACTACTCAGGGCAAAGAAGGAATGCCGCTTCTGCAGTTCTCTGACCAGGTAGGGCACCTTCAAGAGGAAATCCCCTCTCCTCAGGCTCCGTTTTGTGGTGCTTCCTGGAATCTGTGTTCCTACCTCCTTGACGCTGGCTAGCCAACACTCAGAAGATGCTTTCCCACGATACTGGTGGGCATGCCCCTGGAGGGCTAGGGAAAATGCAGGTTGTTACGCCCTACCCCCAACACTTCTGACTAATACGTCCAGGGTAGGGAACCTGAGAACACACATTTCTAACACGTTCCCATGTTACGACTGCAGGAACCATACCCTGAAACTCACAGCTTCAGAAAAACGTCCTTCAACTCCTGCACTGTTTGCTGGTGTGGCTGCTCAAGCAGATCCCCATTCGGTCTGAACTGAGAGCATCCACTATTTGAGCACATTTCCTCACAAGCCACCAGCTGCTTACCACCCAGCCAAGGGTTATGCTCAAGGAGTTGAAGAGAGATTTTCATTTTCAGAGGTGAACCGGAAAAGACATTAGGAATGTACAGGGAAGTATTTCTAACAGCGCTGCTCAGGCTGCACTAGTGATGTTCCAATCAACAATCAGAAGTATCCACTAAGCACATTTTTGCACATTTTTAGTTTAAAAGGAAAAATAAGGAGGTACAGAGGGGGACGGGGTCCAGTGACCATAATTTATAAGTGATTAAAATGCTTACAGCTTAAAAGCTAAGTAGCTTAAAAAGCAACAAAAGTCCAGGTGAATTTAATAACTATGTGGATGAGAAGGAGCGAACTGGCTGAGGAATAAAACAGCACTTTGTGAAATGATTTCGAATTTTCAAATTCTCCTTGTTCTTGAGGCTCCTCCCTTTGAAAGCAAAGGAAGCCTTCGTAATTCTCACCAGAATTACGGACCACCGGAGTTTAGGCCTGCAGAGTGGATTCCTACAGTAAGTAATGGTCCCAGCCCTCCTCCTGGTCTCGCCGCTGCAATATTGCTAGATTAGTTGAACTAAAAGATGCCATTCATCTATCCTCCTGGCTCCCACTGCCTCCTACATCAAAACAGAGTCTGTCTGTGAGGAGCTTCCAAGACCTAGCCCCCCGCCCCCTCCATCTCCAGCTTGATTCTCTACTGCTCTTCAGTCCTACGTCTTGGCTACCACAAACCTGGCACCTTCATTATTTCTTAAACGTGACTCATGCACATATTCTCAGTTCTAACTCTTTGTTTGGGACTCTTCAAATGGCGGTCCCCTCTTTGTGTTCAAACCTTCCCATCCTTCAAGGGCTGCCTAAAGGCCTGGCTCATACTTATGCTTCATTCACCTGCGCTTCTCTGAATTCCTAAACTGGGAAAAAGGATTCTAGCATCATATACCGTATATTATTATTAAAGTCAGTGTAACAACATTGGCAATTGTCTAGACCTTCAGATTTTACATCTACTATCTTATTCAATCCTAATACATGAATATAGAATTTTGTTGTGTCCATTTTATAGACAGGTACTGTAAGTCAAACCGGATCATGATCATACAGTTGAATATCTGCCTCCCACTGATTTATGCAAAATCAGTGAAACTTGACTGAACTATAGTAGAGGTCAAACTGCCTGAGAAAACCTTCATGTGTCTGCTGATTTGGGCCTGTCCAACCTGTTATTAAGGAGATCTGGTGGCTTAGTGGTTATGCATTCAGCTGCTAACTGCAAGGTCAATCATTTGAAACCAGCTACTCTGTGGGAGAAAAATGGGGCTTTCTCAGAAACCCACTGGGGAAATTTGACCCTGTCCTATTGGGGTACTAGGAGTTGGGAACAACCGATGGTAGTGAGAAGACCCTGCACTTAGCCCTCCTTTGTAAAGAGACCCGAGGCGGTGGTGGCGGCAGCATCACTGAGTCTAAAGTGCTGAGACGAAGTAGTCCATGTGCTTAATGACTGATAACACTTAAACAAAAACAACAAAAGTCCAAACCAATTGCCGTAAGTCCACGGTGATTTCACCGCAACCCCACCTCGAGTTTCCAAGGCTTTGCACATCTTCGTGGGGGCAGACAGGCTCATCGTCCCCAGATGAGCAGCTGGTGGGTCTGAACCCCTCACTTTGCTAGCAGCCTACCACGTATCCAACCAAGCCACCAGGGGCTCCTTGGGGCGCCCTAATTTCTCTCATCATCTTCTATATCTAGAAGAACAAGAATGAACACGGTGGTGGCTGAAAATGTTTAGAACACGCATAATTATGAACTAAACAATAAGATTTGCCTCCTATTCCAACCAATCAACATAAAAACAAAAACACAACAAAAAAACATGACATCAAATAGACATGATTCTTTAGAATACTATGCATATCCCCAAACAGGTAGATCTAGTGATTTAACCCTTTCCTGGTGATGTCTGTGTCTATTAGATGAATGAGTTTTCCTGCATACAAAATAGGAATAAAGGCATCTAGCGAAGCAGAATGCCATGAGCCCAATTAATTTTTAAAGGGAGGCGTGTTTTGGCAATCTATTCCAAACTAGAAATCACTATGATTATTCATATGGTTTTAGGTGTCAGGAAAACATCTTTCAGTTAATTTCAATATTAGATTTAGTGCTGGTGACCTTTTACTAATGAATCGTTAAGAAAGCGATAATATAAGACACGTATAGAACGCGGTCCTCTCAACTGGGCACTCTCCTCCAAACCTGTCTTCTGAAAGTCATGACTGCCGAGGTCCTGGACGGCTTTAAGATGTCAAATCGAAAGAGTCTGTCTCTGGGGTTTTTCTAGAAGCCACATTTTAGTTACCTGATCAGAGCTATATGCTTAAGAGTTTATCTTTCCAATATTGGTGTTTTAGTTTTATACTGGGTGGGACATGTACTCAAAAATTTGCATATTTTTATAGATTTTATCAGTCAGAAGCAAGCCTCTTCTGTTAACCAGTAGTAAGGCTTTAATAACAAAGTTTATTGGGGGCAGTTATTTCATAAGGTATTATATTCATTTATTTATCAATTAAAATGATAATAGCATCAAAATGAGTACTTTCCCTGGACTTTACAATGGTTCTAATGTGAATGAAAATACTTTTTTTTAAAGCCACAATGCAGTATTGATTTTTCATGATCCTCAGCCAGCTGGTTAGATGACTTGGTTGGGAAATGTTCAGTTATAGATTAACAATGGATTTATTAATAATACCTCTGACCACAGGAGGATGTTAATTATGCATCTACTCAATTGATAAAATATGTTCCAGTAGTCACATATGATTCACTAGGATAATACTGAAATGAATTAGTACATATGGATGGGTGGCATGTAAATCCTAACTACAATGTGAATTTCTTATGGACTTGGTATTTCTGAACTTTGCACATTATGGAAAATCCTGAAAGTGTTAGTTGTAGATTTCAGAGCAATTGTATGGATTCAGGAAACTACCTGAAAAGTTAGTACTAAAAATGAAGCATTTGTTCTAGGTTATAAAGAAATGGCATAGAAAGCTCATGGAACAAAATATGTCACATGGGATTTCTCAACATGACAGATCATTTGTTGTCATGAAAGTCAGTGTGGGATCCCATCACTTTCTTATGGAGTGTCTTAAATTTCCCCCAAGAAGATTTCAATCCCCTCTATGGCTGTAGGTTCTTCTTCTCTTCATTTCATATCCTTTTATTAATGCACCCAAACAAGTAAATCAAAAGCAAAAGGTGTCCATTACAAGGTGACCTCAAAAATGGTTAGTAGTCGGATGGAACAGTTAAATCCCAAATAGTTCGTTTTCTTGCTGTATAATCCTGAATACATTGACCTAAGTCTTGGTTTTCTCTTGTGTAACTGGCAACAGGGACACACCCCTTAAATGATGTTGTGACTATTACATCACACAAAAGAAGTAACACACTCAGTGCAGTGCCTCATAAAAAATGAACTAAAGACTTTAAACAGTGTTAGCTATTTTAAAACTAAAGATCTAACAGCAAGGATCAGAGTTAGAGGTATTTTTAGAAAAATATCACCCCAAACAAAGAATCAATCAAGTGGGGACAAAAACTGATAGGTCGATTATATCTACAATTTATTTTCTTATTTCTCTCCTATGAGATGTTATCATTTAAATCGAATGCCCAGTAGCATGTGTAGTGATTTATTATGATATTTCATGAATATATTATTTGACTCTATATCCCAAAGCATTAACTTTAAATAATATCAGAGGAGAAATGCTAGGAAAATTATGTCTCCATGAAAGCAGGTTCACAGGAGTATAAATACTAAATAATTAACTAAGATTTCTTGACTGAAAGAGCCAGTTTAATAAGGGGCCCTAAGAGGCTTTAGATTTTCATCCTCTGGGTCTTCAGCAAAGTAGGGCAAGCACTGATGTTGTAAGTGAGCCATTCACTTAACGTTACCCAAAAGGTTGGCAGTTTGAACCCACCAGCTACTCTGTGGGAGAAAGGCTAGCAGCCAGGTTCCATAAAGACTTATAATCTAGGAATCTCTAAAGAGCTGTTCTACTTCGTCCTATAAGGTTGATCGGAATTGGAATTGACTTAATGGCAGTGGGTTGAGTTTGGTGACAGAGGAGGGTACTGCATATGTCTCCTTGGCTGAGAGTGGCTCTGGAAGGAAGCGTAGGGGTGAGGCAGTCTTCTGCGTATCTCCTTCATCTCTATTTCCCTATGACTCTGCCTTTCTTCTCTGTTGGACTCTTGGAATGCTATCCAGTACCATCTACCCACTAATGCTTGTTTTCTCAAGCTTATCTACAGACTACAATTATTTCAATCACAGCTGTTACTAGAGTATAATTAGTGCTCATAGTTGCCAGCAACTTTATGTAATAAATCAGTTAAGCTACGATCTAAAAGTCTTGCCAAACAAATACTGCTTGCTTTAACTATCACTAAATTGTCTGCAGAGCCATCGAGGACCTGTTCTGCGACAGAAGTGATGAAGCGGAGGATTTAAATACCTCTGCATGCATATACACTCACACGCAAAAATATACCACAAAACAGCCTGAGGGGTCTTCAAGAGCAGGGCCCGGGAGCCATGCAGAGGCATAAAGTATATAGGGACCTCGACACACAGATCCATGACCTCCCGAGCATAAATGTGTGCTCTCTCTCCAATTCCAACCTGACCTGGGGACCATTCACCTAGGACTCCTAGGTGAAGGAGAAATAACAATCTTCCCGTGACCACCCCTTTCAAGTTTTCCCTTGTTTCTGTTTAGTGTTTTTTAATGCATCCAAAATAGGATAGAAGGAAATGCTTCCTTCTCCATCAGAGAAGGCTCCAAAGAAACATTTTAGGACATAACTGACCCATCCTCTGAATAGACATGGGGAGAAGAAATGACAAAAGAGGGCAGGCCTGATCTGGAACAGGAAAAAGCTCACAACAAGAACAGCACCTCTGGCTACTGGAGCCAAACATAGTCTTTCTAATTCTATGGAAGTTAGATCTGGGTATTTAAGAAGAGGATAAAATTATCCACCCCTACATCTGCCCCTGATGCCCTTTCCCCTCTGGATATTAAGTATTATCACACGTAAAATGGGAGTCAAAAAAGTTTATGGGAACTTTTCATTATCTTTTCATTTCATTTTTCCATAAGTTTTTGAAGCTCCCATGTACGTTTTTTTAATTTTTGTTTTTAAGCCGAGTTGATGCCAACTCATAACGACTACAGTGCAGGGTAGACCTGCCCCTGTGATTTCCGGGACTGTGGCTCTCGTGGGAGTAGAACGTCCCATCTTTCCCCCCTAGAGTGGCTGGTGGTTTCAAACTGTGGACCCAAACAGTCCCCTCTAGCCTGTAATAACCAGCCTAGGCATTGAGGAGAAGCTACCTGGTGTCCCCATTTTTGAAGGAAAGAGCAATCGTGAGTAAGAAGACAGAGCGCTTCAGCATCGAAGCTTCTTCAACCAAGAAGAAGCTTCACTATTCCTAGAAAGACAGAGGCCAGTATTAAGAAGGAGGCTTTCTATAGGAAATGCTGCCCAACGAGGGCTGGCGTGAGCAGGTGAATTGAGACTCCCACAGCCTAACAGGATTTTATTGGGCATAGATCTTAATATTTTTTCTGTTTGATTCTCTTCTCCAGATGTTTGTCTTGCGCTTTCTCCAGTATTCCTTGTTCTTGTTCACCTCATCACTTTCCCACTTAGATCATGCATCATGCATCTATCCTTTGTCTTCCTTTTGTGTTAGATGTAATTCTAGCAGCCTGGGCCAGCGAGACCTGGACAGTGACTTCTTGCTATGAGTCTACTGTGAAAACTTGGAAAAATGGGATCAAAGCGACCAACTCCGTGCCAGGCTAAGGCGGTTCTGGGCTGCAGATTGAATGACTAATGAGGTCAGGGCATGAGGAGCCCGGTCCTTTGGCTTTTCTCTTGCATGAATTCCAATCTCCTGCGTTTAAAAGGCGTACTGCAAGATCTCCTCTCACATCTTCCAGTCATTCCTCAGCCCATTTCAAGGGCTACACTGACTAGAGGACCAACACTGAGAACTTACCTAGGCTTGTCTTTAGATGGACTGAGGACATCTCACAAACCCTTGTGTGAGAACACAAACCACTGTTCTGTGTATCTGTTTCCCTTTGAAAAACATATAGTATTGTCATTGACATATATATACATCACCAGGGCACCAGTGTTTGTTAAAGTTATGCAGGAATTTATACAAGTGATGCGAAAGAATAATAATGATTGCTTTATTTCCGACATCCTGAGGTTGTTCCTTGTTGTTGCTCATATTTATTTATTCTAAGATGACACAGGGAATGATCTGTCCTTCTGACAACTGGCATGGAAAACAATTAAACCTTCATTGCTCAGGGGGAGAAAGGAACTGTGTGTCTTAGCTCTGTCTCTGGCTGAAAACTGAGACATGGAAGTCTTATAAATATTCTTATTTAGGAGTTTTGCTCAGAGCCCAGTCTCACAAGAAAGTCTGAGATGTGAATTGGACGCCATGGAGCCATTCATTAAGAGTGTCCCCAAAGCAACCTAGACTGGAGAGAGCAACAGCACAGCTCAAAAGCACATGTAACCTTACTTTTAGAAACAGATTGCCTTCATGAAGGTGATACGTGGTAATGACTTGTGAAAACCCATGACTAGTTTATAGTTTGATCCCACCAGCAGCTCCTGGGAGAAAAGGTTCGTTCATCTGCTCTGGTAAAACGTACAGCCTAGAAACCTTCGAGAGGTTTCCTAGCAGCACACGTGGCAGAGGAGAACCGTCGCATAGGGGTTTCTTGGCTGGAATCTTTGCCGATGCAGATCACCTGGTTTTCAACGCACCAACCACTGAGTTAGCAGTTGAACACAAAGTGGTTGCTCCGCCCAGGGACCCCCATATCTTTACGGACACTCTCTTTAGATTTTCCTTTGAACTACTTACAAAAATCACGTATCTCCTGGACTATTTCTTTTCCTTCATGTTTTTTTTCTTTTCCATTGAAGTAATCCATTTATCAAAATGAACTTTATCCTGCTCATGCCTCAGACTTGATAGTTCTGTCCCCTAGATCAATGGGGTCCATTTGGCCCTTGAGTCCAAATTTAGAAAGGCGTGTCATAGCACACCCTCACTCGGGTGCCGTCTCATCTCCTGGCTCCCCCTGCAACTCCTTCTGTGAATTCTGTTGTTAAAGAGATATTGCTCTATGTGTGATTCACTCGGGTGCCGTCTCATCTCCTGGCTCCCCCTGCAACTCCCTCTGTGAATTCTGTTGTTAAAGAGATATTGCTCTATGTGTGATTTTCCCTGGTTATTTTCCCCTTTACTGAAAACCATTCCTTTTAGGAACCTTGATGGCACTGGGAAACAGATTTCTTAGGATTTTCTCCTTTGTCTCTTTCCCTTGAATGAATCCACTTATCTGCCACTCTGCCGAGTGTCAGAAATCCTTCCACATTGTTGGAAAGCTCTGTGTCTTTCTGAGAAAGAGGAAAAGGCCTCTCTGCTGAAGAGCCACACAAAGGAGAGTCAGGTATTACGTTTACCAAACACCCGGATGAAAGCATTTCAGTGTGCCGGTCAAGATCACCCACCCTGTGTGGTCTGCGCTGTAATTCAGGCTAAGCCTATATCCGCAATGGAAGGCTCCCATTCAGAAGACTCCTTTCACTAGTAACAAATTCTTTTGAACGTGTTATTAAATTCTAAGTGAAATTTATTTCCATAGCATGAATGAAATACAACTCAGTGCTATCAAGTCGATTCTGACTCATAGGATGGGGCAAACGGCTCCATAGGGTGTCTGAGTCAGTCAGGCCTTATGGGAGCAGATCGCTTCATTTTTTGCAGGGGAAGTGGGTGAGCAGGGTGGCTGGTAAGTTCGAACGGCTGACCTTGAGGCTACTAGCTATTCAACCCACTGTGTCACCAGTACTTATTAGAGGGCAAATAGGGTATATTTAACAGAATAGGGAGAAACAAAGAAGTTGGAAGAGAACTGCAGTCAGTTAAACCCCCCTGACAGGGGAGGATCATAATTTATGCGAAGTTGAGGCAGGATGAAAAGCCAAAAATGTTGGGCTTGTTTTGACAATTTAGTTACTAAAGGGTGTAGACTTACGAAACAATTACCAAGACGAATTCTGAAGCGCACTTATTCCTACTCTACAGTAATGAGAACTTAACAATGTCTACCTTTCCTCTTTCTCATCTTGTCAAGGTATGCATAAAATGTAAAATATCTATAATATATGAAATAAAGCTCTCCACATCATATATAAAAAGTCCTTCTATGAATAAAAGGAAGAAGGGAAAGAGGACAGCATTCGTTTTAAAAAGGAAGATAGAAAACACTTTCAGAGACAGCCAGACCTAAGACACAATCACATTTTTTCAACAAGGAGACAAATTAATTACACCTACTGGTCAGGAATGTTGGCTGCCACCAGCATGCTTTCACAATGCACTCTAGTACTTTCTAGTGCTGCCATTTTAAATCGTTTAAAGTTAATTAATGCTGTTCCTACACACAACAAGCTACAAGAAAGGTCAATGGTTGCATCTCCCAGAGTATTTAACCTGAGCTATTTCAGTTTGTTATTTTCAGTATATACATTTAGATGTTTCTTGCGTTTGTGCAAAACTAAACTGAGTAATATGATTCTAACCGGAATGTTAGTAATGGTCACACTGAGCACTTCCGTGTAGAGTGGGGAATGTATGGGACTGATCATTAGGTACGTGGACAACTGGCCATATGTTCTAAATACCTTGTCTTGGCTCAGAATATGTCTAAAAATAGATTTCTTTACTTTTCCCAACATTCTAGCCTTAAATTTTCAAGGGACATAATAGTCTTTGGAGTAGCACCATGAATCAGGACCCCACAAGGACGTCCAGAGACACCCCAAGCCCCAGTGCGTTACTGTATCAGAATGCTAGCCATTTTGATTCCATGCATGCGTCCAGTACACACTGCATTCCGAGCCTGCACGGGAAGCTCACCAGCATGCAGGAGCAGTGCAGGGAAGGATCTAGTCAACCTAGAGGTGACAACCAGTGGGCTAAGGTTGCAACATGCAGTGAAAACCACAGCTTGGCCTCCGCTGCCATGCAGTAAAGACCTACATCAAAGAGTCTGCCGTGCGGCTCCTGGGTAAGAGTCGATATGAGAGAGGCGAGTTACTTCAGCAATGAAAGACATGGGCAGAAAAAAATGTTCAAACCACTCTAAACAGAACACTCTACAGGGCACCGACATTACGTGTGAGAAGCAGCAGCTCTGAAGACAAGGAGGGAGGAGATGGGGAAGGGAGCAGAGGACAAAATTGAGCAGCACCCTGATGGCATGGCTTCCTCGGCCATCCCTCGTGTGCATGTATCTTTATCATGTATTTTGCATAAACAAATAACCTCTTTAGTGTTTTTAACATCAACCACATTTTTAGAGGCTTTGAAAATTCATTAGCAGCAAAGAATGTTTACATAAGGATACACATCATGATGTCCTGTGGTTACAATTCATTATAGAAGCAGAACTGAGGCTGGTCAGATAAATACGAGACAGTTAAATGCCAACATCCTTAACATTGGGCTACAGATCTCATGGTGATTCCCAGGGTGTCGCATGACATTGAAAACAAACTAAACAGTCATGAAGGCTCAGAATGGTGCTGGGTGAATCAGTGCACTGCTTCTTTGCAGCTATATGCGCCAAGAATCCCCTACCCACGGCACGGAAACCCACTTCCATGTAGAGCCGTCTTTTCTTCACCTTGGCCTGCATGCTGGATGCCTACCACGCCCACATTGACCATTTAACAGAACCTCAGTTAGGGGTGAGAATCCCCAAGCTGTTGGTAACAAAATTAACTTTATCAGTGAAACAAAAAAAAGAGGTATAAACAGTTAAATCTTACATTTTAATCTTATTACTCATTCATCAATGGTCCCCCACCCCACCCCGATGAATACAATGATATAGATACAAAGGCCACATCAAATCTCTGAAAATTGCAGGGACCACACTCAGAACAAAACCCAAGGTGCTCTTCTTTAAAGGGACTGCTCACTGAATGGAGCACCTGTGTGTTTTTCCCTTCTCTCTCTCTCTCTTTCTCGTGACTTCCGATACTTCGGACACAATTCAAAGCATGGCGTGGCCTCTTTCTAACTTGCAACTCCTCCCTCCTGGATCAACCTAGAGCAGTTGGAGAAAGCAAGCCCCATGTAGGTATGTGACTCCTTAAAATGCTCTCCTGGAGCTCAGCCTTCTTACCTTGGCCTTTGTGACTCCCGCCTAAAAGGGAGTTCAGCCGCAAAGTGAATGAACGATGTGCTGGCTTGATCTTCCATACTCAGAACACCCACAGAAACTACACTCCACTGGGATCTGAGTTCCCCCACGCCAAACGTATAAGTGCATCCCGACAAACAGAGCCTGAACTTCTCCTAGCGCTACCGCCTCCATTACTCAACATGCATCTATGTCTACAGTACTCCCTCTGGAAGATTATAAGCATATACAGGCTTTTGCTAAATAATGTTTTCCAAAGGATTATATTTTGAATGAAAAGTCCAGATAATCAATAAAAACAATAAATAACTCCTAGGTTACTCCCATGGGTCTGGGGACACAAAAATTAATAAAACACGGTTCCCACTCTTGAGTCATTTGCCATTTAGCAGTGAAGTACACCCAGGTTTTAATTTCTAGCACATGAAGCAAAAGTGCTTTGTTTTAAAAAAATTCTAACAACGAGGTTTGCATGATCTTTGGCAAGTCAGTGATTCTCTCTGTGCCCCCGTCTGCTACTCGACAAAATGTAAAGAAGATCTACCTCCTAGGATTGTTGAGAGGAACCAATGAGCTAGTAAACGTCATCTGCATCCTTAGGCACTAGCACTTAGCAGAGGCAGGGCCAGTGGTAGGTATCCGGGTCATTGTGATTCAAACACCGGCAAGAAATAAAGCAGAAGGTAACTTCCGCCAACTTTGGGGGTTGGTCTTGAGTAATGAATGGGAATTGATCAGAGAGAAGGCCGACTAAGGAACTGAAGTGAGTGCCAAGCATATCGGAATGTGGCAGGACATTCTGGGACTGGGGAAACTGCTCAATGACTGAGCATATGTAGACTGGGGGGTTAGTAGGAAATGAGGGCAGGCATATTTGGCCATCGCCATATAGCTGTTTAAATGCAGGAGAATGATGTCATCACCTTTGTTTCATAGGAAGTCAGCTCGAGTGACAGATCAGAGAATTAACTGTCAGCAAGACAGAGGAGGCAAAAGTCAGTCAGATGAATTAAATCCCCAAAGGGGAAAGCTCTGTGCAAATACTAAAGTGAAAATCGTTGTTAAAGGACAATGAAGTATCCTAATTTCAGGGAAAAAAATGCTTCTTTTCAATGCCAGATGCTGACAGCAGGTCAGGGTGAGAGGGTTCTGCCTACAATATGTAGGAGCTTTGGGGATTTCATGGAAAATGGCATTATAGGATAACGAAGCTTTGCCATCACGGTTTTGAAGCCCTCTTGTGTTGCTGAAGCAGTTCTAGCAACCATTTCATTATTCCTCCCACAGCAGCCGCTCCTCCATGTCTAATACGGGAAGTCTGTGTGTCGCCAAGTCTCTGGATCTTTTGAAACGATCTGCCGCTCCCCTCCCCCCCCCCCATTAAGACATTCTACTATTTAGAAAGTAATCTCTATTTCAGAGTTAAAATGTACATGCAATGGGCATATTTCACTGATGGTACAGCACCTGTGCATACCTGAGACATGCCACCAACTGTAGAGAAATCTCAGGTGAGCATATGTAGGCATGTCTTAGCGAACACTTCCTCAGCGTCCACTGCTCCTTTTCTAAGGACCTTGGCTAGAGATACTGCTTATCTGTTGATGTTAGGTGCCGATGAATCCATTCCAACTCATAGAGAGCCTATGTACAACAGAATGAAACAGCCCAGTTCTGCGCCATGCTCACATTTGTGATTTTATTTGAGCCCATTGTGGTCATTGTGTAAGTCCACCTTGCTGAGCGTCTTCCTCTTTTTTCCTGCCCCTCTACTTCACCAAGCATGCTTCACCAAGCATGCCGATACTGATTAGAGAGAGACAACCACACTCAAGACAAGAGTTGAACAGTGTTTCATAGGGGTTTGCCTGATGGACTGACATCCTGTCCCTGGATCCCATCCTTTAGGGGCTATCTAAGCGTGAGTTCTGGTGGCGAGTCTGTCTTTTGATACGAGTCGGAGCAGTAGGAGGGGAAAATGCCATTTTCTGACCATGTGTTTTCTGGCAGCATTTCACTGAAAAGGTACCAAGTGTATCTGAAAGTTACCAAGTACTCAGCTTCCAATCTGAAGTGTAACGGGAACTCTGTACCCTCAGCTGTAAAAGGAAAACGGGAGATGGTGCTCACTGCTGTGGCCTTTATGCTCATTCAGTGGATGCTCATTTGTTCTAGGTCCACTCTAATTTGGAGCTTCCATGAAATGAGGACAGAAGGACAAATTATTGGCGCAGGAGAACATGAACGCACAGCACAGCGACTTATAGAGAGGAAAATATGATGGACTGAACTCAGAATAGGAGCCCAAAGTGCTAGTCTCTAATGTGACTACTCCACTGCTTGTCTCTCAGCTTGTCATACTGTGGGGGCTGGCTTCATCGCTGTGATGCTGGATAGTAGGCCATGGATATCTCAAATACCAGCAGGGACAACCAAGGTGGACAAGTTTCAGCAGAGCTTCCAGCATAAGAACAGATTATGAAGTAGGAATAAATTAACCACTTTGAAGAGAGTGGCCACTGCAAAGCTTATGAATAGCAATTGTGAAGATGATATAAGATTACACAGTGTTTCATTCTGTTGTGCATAAGGCTGCTACGAGTTGGGACAGACTGGCCCAAACCTAACAACAGCAACAAAGTGACTGTGACCAGGCTGCTAGAACCCTCTCGAGGAAATGGGCCCTGCGGCAATGGCCCCATTGGAAGTCATCTCTGGGGCAACCCCGGGTGTGCTCATGTGGAAAGCAAGCGCGAGAGGTTTCACCAGAAGGGGGAAAGAGGAACATGAATCCAGATGACTGTTACCTCTGAACAACACAGACAGGGAGTGTGTCTATCCTGCTCTGGGGAAAGTGTGACTTCGTCTCAGCTACTTGAGATCACCCTTTTTCTCTCACCACTGAGTAAAACCCAATCAACCAGTTCCTGTCTCACCAGCTCTGACTCTCGGTGGCACTATCTGTACCAGAGAACTGTGCTCCACAGAGGTCTCAATGGCTGAATTGTAAGACGCAGCCCACGAGGCCTTTCTACCAAGCTGCCTCTGGGTGGACTTAAACCGAAAAGACTTTCAGTTAGTGGCTGATTGCTTTACCTATTTGCACCACCCATATATCCCAAAGAATAACTGCTGATAATCCAGAGAAGTTGGGTTACATGAAGACTAATGTGGCATCTGCACTGGAGAAAGGCTGAGGTAGTTACAGTGCCAACCTGCCTGATAAACACATATGGGATTAATTGAAAGGTGGAGGGATAAATGGCTCAGTGAGCCTCGCCTTTCTAGTTCTTGGGTCTCTTGCTTTCTGATGGTCAGACCAGGGTGCAGCTGCCTTGGCCAGTTCCCTTTAGCTGGCAAGGATCACTTCCTGCAAGACATCCCTGAGGAGAAGACACATGGACCTACCCCGATGCAGCCCTGGGTGCTGGAGCAGCGATGTGGAGACCCCTGCCAGCCTTGAGATGCTTACAGGTTCACTGACTCGGCTTTCCTCCTGCAGTCGGCATCATTGCGTCTGTGTTGTGAGATGGAGGAGGACTTTGTGGATGTGTGTCGGACAAATGGGTTAATGTTGGACTTGTGAGCTTGGGCAGCACTGGTTGGGATGTTTTGTTGATGTGCACTTAATCATTATATAAAACTGTCTCTTATTCATGAGTTTCTGTGGACTTGTTTCTCTAAAGTACCCAGACCAATACAAAGACTTATTAAACCACCTAATGATGATACCACTTAATTTACTCAAAGTGGGGAGGATTTGAAAGATGTGGTGGTGAAGACCAAGGATTGATTTTAACTGTAATCCACAACTCAATGCAATGAGGAACAGAATCCTCCCAATTGAACCAACAGGTAACATCACACTAAATGGAGAAAAGATCGACGTTGCCAAGGATTTTGTCTGGCTTGGACCCACAGCCAATGCTCATGAAAGCGGCAGGCAGGAGATCAAAAACCACTCGGCATCAGGCGAATCCGCTGCACAAGACACCTTTGAGTGTTGAAAACCAGAGAGGTTACTTCGCGAACTACAGCCACTTCACCCAAGCCATGGTATTTTCAATTGTCTCATGGCAAGTAAAATTTGAACACTAAATAAGGAGAACCAAAGATGAATTGATGCATTTAAAGTGTGGTGCTGGCGAAGGGTATTCAAATAGCACGGGATGCCGAGAGGACAAATACGTAGAGAAGTATGCCCGGTGCTCCGTATAGGCAAGGGTGATGGGATTTTGTCTCACGCACTTTGGACATGTTGCTAGAGAAACATCGTGCTTGGTGAAGCAGGGGGGACAGGGAAAAAGAGGGCGGCCCTGGACAAGGAAGGCTGACACAGAGGCTGCAACAATGGACTCGAGCATAGCGACAATTGTAGGGATGGTTCAGGACCAGGCAGGGTTCATTCTGTTGAAAACAGGGTTGCTATGGGTTAGAAGTGACCAGATAGCACCTAGCAAAAATAACAACTGTTGAAATTATAACGACTCGATTACTTAACAGGAGGCAAGTATACCATGAGCTTTAAAAAAAACAAACCCAAATCGGTCTTCAAGGAGGTATAGCCAAATATTCCGAAGAAATTAGGAAAACAAGACTTTATCTCACTTAATTTGGACTTGTTATAAGGAAGATCGAACCACGAAGAAGTAGAGTCAATGACGAAAGGAAAGATTGACAAGATGGAATCATACAATGGCTGCAACAGTGATGCCAAACATTCCCACGCATGTAAAGGTGACTCAGGACGGGGCAGAATGTCCTTCAATTACACATGAAGTTATTATCCACGGTAGCTGACTCAACGGCAACTGATGACACGTAACACAAAGCTGGCCTTCGACTCAGCTATCTTTTAGCTTGTGTTTTTAGCCCCTCTCTTGGAAAGCTCAGTGCTCTCCATCCTAAAGGAGCCAACAATTGAAACCTACTTATGGTGCAAGATGATATTTTCTAGAAATACTTAAAATTTAAAAAGCAACCCCAAACATTTCAAGAATCAACATCTAAGTGTAGAATTTCAGGTAAATTGCAGGTTATATGGGTGGGATATTTTAGATACAGAAGCCGCTAAAATTCATTCAAGGCTCCCTAATAACATAATGCGTCACCTAGGTAATTGTATTAGAAATAATGTCAAAACAAAAATGAGGCACTAAAGATGGATTGATTCTTAAAATGCCAGACTGTACAAGGGAAATGTCAATCGTCTGTATCTTTCTGAGAAGTGTTCTCTTATAGGAACAAAATAAAAAAGGAGAAATGTGCAAAAACTGAAATTTCCAGTCATGGTGAAGTCTTAGCAATGAAATATCCAGGAAGAGGAAATTCAGTTTATCCTGAAATAGAAGCTGTGTCACTGCTGTTAATCTGTCGATGTCATTACCTGCAAGGAGTCCTGGTGATGTAATGGATTACACATTGGGCTGTTAACTTCAAGGTCAGCAGTTTGAAACCCCCAGCTGCTCTGCAGGAGAAAGATGAGGTTTTCTGCTCCCACAAGGAATTCTTTGACAGCTTTGAAAATGCACAGAGGTTGTCCTACTCTGTTCCTACAAGGTTCCTATGGGACTGAATTGATTCCATGGCAGTGAGTCAATGCCATTCCCTGCACGGGGTTTGGGCTTAGAAGAAATCTGGAACATCCATCCTTCTCTCGCAGCTTAAAGGCTCATCAACCAGGACAGCTCAGAACAGGAACAAAGGAGTTATTAAAAGCATTTCCTGGAGAGCCGAGAAATGCCTGCTATGCAGAAAGGTACTAGGTAGGATAAATTTTGAATGTCTTTTTGAGCAATTGAAGCTAGAATATGCACAGAAATAGTTGGCATCTGTAAGAATGAAAACCATCTAAGAATGAACACGTTATAAAATCCATCCCATTGTTTCACAGCCATCAGACTCCCTCAGCAACTCTTCTTCATTGTTTTTGTCTCCAGGAATCTTCTTGAAGGGCCAGCCCTTTCCCTTTTATTCAGGAGGATTTCTACTGAAACTGCAGGAAGCCGCAACAGGGACCAGCTATTTATTTGCATATCTGCCTCCCTTCCTTTATAGATAATAAGCTGCCTCTTTGAGCAGGGGCTTTGTTGTCATTGTAGTTGTGTGTGTGTGGTGTGTGGTGTGTGTATGTTCCTACTAGCATAGTACCTGCTAGTTGCTGTTGTTAGCTGACCTCCAGTTGCCCCAACTCACAGTGGTCCCATGCACAAGAGGACACAATGCTGCTCACTCCTGTGCCAATCCCATAATTGGTTGTGAATTAGACAGCTATGATCGATAAGGTTTTCACAGGCTGATTTTCAGAAGTAGATCACCAGCCTTTCTTCCTAGTCCTGTCAGTTTAGAGGCATTGCTGAAAGCTGTGCAGCATGATGTTGTTGTTGTTGTTCTTGAGGTTGTGGTTGTTGCTAGTTGCTGTCACGTCAGTTCCGACTCATGTACAACAGAATGAAACATGGGCCAATCCTGTGCCATCCTCAAAATCGTTCCTGTGTGTGAGCCCATTGTTGCAGTCACCGTGTCCAGCCGTCTTGTAAAGGAACTCTCTCTTTGCGCCATTTCTCCACTTTACCCAGCACGATGTCCTGCTCCAGGGACTGGTTTCTCCTGATGGTGACATGGCCAAACCTCCACTGGCAGAAGGCTGGTGGCTAGAACCCAGGTCTCACACAGGGATATCGAGAATTATAGCATTGATACAGCAAAAACACACTGCCATGGAGGCAAAGAACTTGGTGTTGGCCTTACTACCGTAAGGTTAGCAGTTTGAAACCACCAGCTACTCTGAGAGAGAAAAAGGAGGCTTTCTACTCCTGCAAAGAGGGTCAGTCTTGGAAACGCACAGGGGAAGTTCTGCTCTGTCTTACAGGATATGCATGAATCAGAATCAGCCTGTTGGCCCTGAGGTTTTTGACCAAGGTGTTCATTCGAGCGACCTGCAAATGGGGAGTTGACTGTCCTCTGAGGTCTCTGAGCCGGTCTAGGGTCAGGGAGGAGACCATGTCATCTTTGTGCTACGCACAGTGCTGGTAGGTTCAAGCTGGTAGCTTTTGCAATCAACAGCACACCATGTAATAAAACAAATCCTTCAGAAATATTTAAGAAAGGAACAAAAATACAAGAATGGAAGCAGGAAATAGAGAAATCTTGGAAAATAGAGTATAATACAATATCACCAAGGTGCACTGACAGGCCTATGGGAGAAAGACCATCTTTCAATACGGCTTTAAATGGTTCTAGGATTCCACAAAGATCAATAACTTAAAGTGCAGGGTAATTCCATCTGCCCCATATTACTATATTCACTAGGTGATGTGATTTTCTCCAAAGACTAATTTATGGAATTCTCCCGCATCCCAATACAGTTATAGGGCATCTTACGTGACAGGCCCAAGACAAGGGCTGTAAGCCTTAGAAATGGGCTGATCTAGAAGCTAACAAGATTCACCATTCAGAGAATCCAACTGACCTTGCTTTGCCACAAGAGGCTTACGCCCTGGAGGGTTGAGAGATGCGAATACTCATGAGTATCTCCCCAGGGAATACAACTTCCTGCATCATTTCCCCAAAGGAAACTCATGGCCACCGAGCCCGATCCAACCTATAGCAGCCCTATGGAACAAGGCAGAACTCCCCTTGTGGGTTTCTGAGAAGGTGACTCTTTAAGGAAGCAGAAAGCCTTGTCTTTAACCCCTTGTGCCATCAGACATCACGAAAGGAAATGCCTAAAGCTACATTAAATCCTGACTTAAATTACTATATAGTTTTAACATAAAGGCTATATATGAGTGTTAAGGACATAATATTAGCACAACATTATCACTACTTAAAATGGGGCGGGGGTTAATGTCATTGTGTATAAACTTACTATTAACTCAATAAAGAAGCCACCCAGGGTCATTAAGTCAATTCTGACTCACAGTGACTTGAAAGACAAAGGAGAACTGCTGCTTTAGGTTTCTCAGGTGACAAAACATTGTAGAAGCAGATAGGCTGGTGATTCAAACTGCTGATCTTGCAGTTAGCAGCCCAACTCATAACCCCAAAATTATTAACCTGAATTAAATTTACTTCCCCGCTCCCACCAACTTAGCAGAGATGTTTTAAAATTCATTTAGTAGAGAAGTGAAGCTTAAGTGAGTTAAACTATGAAAAATGCTTACACTCACACACTGGCACCTAGGAAAGGTTCATTAACGGTTGCCGGCTGCTGTTGTTAAGGAGATCTGGTAGTGCTGTTGGCTAGGCACTATACTGCTAGCCACAGGTCAGCAGTTCAAACCCACTTAGGGAGGAAGATGAGACTGTCTACTCCTGTAAAGATTTACAGTCTCAGAAAACCTATACAGAGTTGCCATGAGTCAGAATTAACTCAATGGAAATGTTTGTTGTTATTGTCAAGTTGAAAGACATAACTCAACATTTCATCTGTTCTTTGGTAGGTTATCGGCAAATGGGACCTTGCTTGCCTCTACCTCAGTTTCCTATACCTCACATCACTCTTTTCCTTGCCCACTATGCTCCAGAAATACTGGTCTCTTCTCTCTCTCTCTCTCTCTCTCTCTCTCTCTCTCTCTCTCTCTCTCTCTCTCTCTCTCTCTCTCTCCATTTGCTTATCCCCACTGGAATGCAAGCTCTAGAAAAGTAGAAAACTTGCCTTGTTCATGTCTTCGCCAGTGCCCAGAACAGTGCCCGGCACAGGGTGAGTAATGCCAACTCATGGTCATTGTCTATGTGCAGAGCAGAATTTCTCCACAAGGGTTTAAGCTATGGCCTTTAGGAACCCAAACTCTAGGCCTGATTTAGCCATCTGCATATAGCAACTGCAGTTCTCAACACATGTTGTTAAACGAATAAATAAGGGGGGCTCCTCCTCTTAAACAAAAAGATGGCTAGAAGGAAGGAAGGAAAGAAGGAAGGAAGGAAGAAAAAATTACATTCTAAAAGGACAGTCCTGATATAACCCAAAGAGACTTGAAAGCAGGGACTCTAACAGATTCTTGGACACCGATGTTCTTTGCAGCATTAGTCAGAACGACCAAAAGATGGACACAACCCAAATGTCAATGAATAGATAAATGAGTCAATAAAATGTGATAAATTCACCCAAGGGGATATTACTGTGCCACAAACAAAACTGGAGTCCTGATACGTGCGAGGGCGCAGGTGAACCTTGAAAACATTATTCTGAGTTACACGGCACATCCGGAATGGCAACTATGCAGGCTGACGAAGCTACTTGCTGCTCCTGTACGGATTTAAAATCTTGAAGACACACAGGGACAGTCTACTCTGTCCTCCTGGGCCTTAAAAGTGACACTCTACTCAAGGCCAGCAGACTGGATTTGAGTTTCATGTACACAAAATATCTCGGGTAAACAAAAGAAATAGAGAGACAGAAAAATAAGAGACTGAAGTTTACAATGTAATATGCAAGTATCTATTAACCTAAAGGTTGAAGCGTCAAAACCACCCAGTGGTGCCATCAGAGAACGACCAGCCATTTATAAAGATCACAACCAAAATATAACAATAATAACAATACCAATATAACAGAACAGCTGTACCCTGCACATGGAGTAGCTATGAGTCTGGATTCAGGCCACAGCATTGCCTTGGTTTTACTCTGGGGGTGTTAGGGGGGGGGTTGGGAGTTAGTGCTGATGAGGCACTGAGTTTCTGATTGAGGTGAAGAAAACTGTTTGGAAATGGACAATGATGATGGACGCATAGCATGGTAGAAGTAGTTAATGCCACTGCATTGTAGATTTAAAAAAAAGAATAACAAACATATCTTTCCACAACCAAATTAAAATAAGGAACAGAAGTGGGAGAGGGAGCCTAGGGGAGAGAAATTTGGCTAAATGTCTTAGGTCAACTTTGCTAAGAATAAATATATGGTCAGTAAGTAATAGACTGCTGGAACTTCCTTGGCAAGCCTTTGTATATAATTAGCAAGAAGTTGCTTCCACCTCACTTCCTACATATACCTGACTTTTGTATTCACATCAGAGGATTTTCTTTCCTCTTACTCCAACATCGGGAGCCCTGGTGGTGCCCTGGAGTAGCATCAGGCCACTAACCATTTCAAAGCACCAGCTACTCCATGGAAGACAGGGGAGGCAGGCTGCTCCAGTAAGATGTGCAGTCCAGAAACTCTATAGGGCTGCACTGAGTCCCGTGGACTTGAGGGAAGAAGGTTTGGGTTGCACCACAGCATGAAAAGCCAAGTAACCCAAAACCATTGCCATTGAGTCAATTCCAACTCATAGAAGCCAACATGAAAACTCCTTGATGATTTAAAATTCTATATGACATAAACTTGGAAAGATACATGATATCTTAGTTGTCCCTTATACCACATACTTCTAATCTCACATAAAAGTAAAACAGAGCATTTCCTCATCAGATCCTTTTCTAAATTATGTGAAGAAATTGATACTTTGTCTCAGGTTAATAAAAATATCTCTGCCTCTCTACATAGTCCTAACAGAGGAGGTTTCCTAAATATGTGTTGGCTCGGCCACTGATCTTCCCCAACTTAGAGCGCACTGCTGGTGCTTCAACTGTTCTGATGACACAGTTGTAGATGTCGACAGAGATCAGGTTACATTATTCAAAAGGTAAGTAGATAGGGCCTGGGGATCAAATTTTGGTCCTGGTTCTTAGTCACGTGACGTCAAATGCGTTATCTAGCCTTTGTGAGTTTCCCACTTTTCAGTAAGCACACAGAGATAAGTCGTAGGAGTGCTCTTGAGTGCTAGAGTAAGACACGTTTGCAGAAGATTTACCAAAGCACTTTGGAGATAGTAAACTATATTTACAAAATATTGATGTCTAAAAATATATGTGTGCATAGGTGCACACGCACAAACATACACACAGATGCCATATAGTCGGCTCTGACGCGTGTCGACCCAACATCAGAGGAGAATTGTGCACCACAGAGTCTTCAGTGACTGACTTTTCTCAAGTAGAATAATGTGACTTTTTCCCAAGGTCCCTTGGTGTGGACACAAACTGCCAACTTTTTAATGAGCAGTTAAGTACATTAACTGTTTGCAATAGCCAGATACTACTGCATAGAGTAAGTTCTTAATAAGTAGAGAAATTGCTGCTAGGCCTAGCGAGAGATGTCAACGGTCAGAATCCCCCAGCAACAACGAGCGAGGCCAGTGCCTGATTCAACTATGAGATGAGCGAACGAGGGGTTGTTTCCTGGTGACTGCCATGTGCTTGCTTCCATTCTCTTCTTTCCTGATAAACTATGTGGTCCTCTCTTCTCTACACTGGTTGCTGCTGTTGTTGTTAGATGCCATCAAATCAGCTCCCACGCACAGCGGCCCTCTGCACAGCGCAATGAAATGCTGAACATCCGCCATTCCCACCATGGATCCGATGCCTCCGGCAGTGATGCAGCCACTGGGGCAATCCGTCTCATTGAGGGGCTTTCTCTTTTCCTGCTGCCCCTCCACTGCTCCAGGGACTGCTCTCCCTGACAATATGGCCCAAGTATGGAAGGCAAAGTCTTGCCATCCTTGCCTCTAAGGGGCACTCATGCAGGCCTTACTTTTTCCAGTACAGATCGGTTTACCCTCATTGCATTTTATTCTTCCCATTGGCATTTCGATCCACCCACAGGCCTGTGAGTTTCGGTGTCATTGCATGTGTTTCATGAGTCTGAGAAGGACTTTATAGATTGGTATTGGACTTCTGGACTTTATCTGGACTGGGCTGGGATGTTTTCTCAATATTCAATTGTTCTTGTATATAAATCTCTTTCTTAAACACATATGTGTATCCATGGATTTGTTTCTCTAGTCTACCCAAACTAACACTTTATGGTATCTTGGGAGTGGGGCACTGGAGAAACAAAACATAAAAATGGAGAGTTTGTTTGACTTCTGCTTCATAGCAGTGTTTCTTCTTTGGCTAGCCAGAAGTCAGATATATCCATGCAGTTTTCCTGGTTGTTTTCTAGAAAGAATATGGGAATTTAAAGCTTTGATTATTTGGTTTGGTTGTAGTCTTTGGTTATTCCTGTGTGAAATAGTAAAAATGAATGTTGTTCATGTATATTTTGAGCTTAGGGATAGAAATCGCCATTTGACTTTCTCAGAAACCATGCTGCTTAAGGATAATGCCTGGCAGGAGGTCAAAATGGGTGACAGAAAGCATGGATCTTTTTTTATGCTCTCAGGCTGAGATAGTTAATTTATTGTGCCAGCCTGGCCGATTAAAAAAATGTGGGATTAATTGAAGGGCGGAGAGATAAATGGCTTGGCAAACCTCGCCTTTCTTGTCTCTCGCTCTTTGATCATCAGACCAGTGTGCGGCTGCCTTGCTTGTTCTGTGCCTCAATTTGCAAGCTACACTATCTGTGGGACACCTAACCTGTGAATTGTGTCGTTGTAATTTGAGGTCCCTTAACGACCTGCCTTGCCAGAGAATTGGAATGTACATCTCTGGAGTTGGGGACTGACTGTTGGTGACCTGGTTGACGGTTGGTGACCTGCCTTGCTGTTTGCTGCCTGTGCTGGGATAGCCTAAATCTCTCTACAGAGGACTACCTGGCAGCCCTCAAGACTTGAAGGACTGCCAGTGTCTCACAACTCTCTCACGGGAGTGAGTTGCAGTGAGCCATTGTACTGCTTTATAATTTAACAGTTCATTTCTTGTGTTATATATCTATCTATTCTTATAAATACATATATAAAATTATCAAAAATCTGGTTTTGTCTCTCTAGAGAACCCTGTCTAACACAGAGGCCTAACCCCATATTTTTGTATCAATAGAATAGTTTAGATAAGGATTTAGATAAGCTAAATAAGAGTTGAACTTGACTGTTTTAAGAATTGAGTTTAGTATCTGATTCTACTTTGTTTATACTGATTTCTTCTGCTTATTGTTATTGATATAATGGCTGAAAGAAATTATTTGGGAAGTATGAAAATAGAGCTTGTATGCCCATTTGCTTCCAGTCATTAATTTGATCTTTAGATGTGTTTAGGGCACAAAGAAGGCTCTGAAAGGATAAGCCCCACCCAGTGCTTTAGAGTACTCAGGACATTTGCATTTCAAGAGATTTGCCTGGGGTCAAGATTGACAGATTGCAGGGAAAAAGGGAACTTTGAAGTTCTAACTCGAGTGGATTTTGTCAAAAGCTGGAAAAAATCTGGAACCATGAAGAAAACTCCTCTCTATGATTGAACGTTAAAGGAATCCTATGGGCAGGCTGAAATGCTTGTTAGGTGACCACCTGGATTCCCTTGTTGAGTGGAAGTGGGAGAAAAGCAGCAATAGAGAGATGGGTTGAGTCTGGCCACTGACACCTGTGGACCTGGTTTACAGGAACTAAGAAGACAAGACTGGGTTGACTGCTCTGAAGTACAAGACCTAGCACAAGGGGGCTAGACTTGTTGAGTATTGGTGAGAGCCCATGGTCTAAAGGCAAGGCAACCGATGGGCACCCTGTGGAGGCTGAGTGAGGCAGCACACACTGAGTTGACCAGAACCCGACCACATAAGGGGATAGATTTTTGAACCTGTGAACTGGTGCATATTGCCATTGATTTTATGGATGGCCTGTTCTGATTCTACTTTGCTTATCGATGCTGATTTCACAAGGTCCCAACTGGAATGAAGATTCTTCACATCGAAAAATATGATTGTCTCCTCAGAGCACGGGGTTGATGTACGTGGGCAGTATAGAAATTGGATATGCAAAATTGGGGGGATAAAATGAAGTGGTTGGCTTACAAACTTTCATAGGTTGGGGAATATATTCATAGGATTATAGGATTAAGGTGTTGGTATTACTTAGCTGCAATGGTTAGGCATAGGATATATTTTGTTTTGTTCACTTATAGAATATTATGTTTAAATGAGGGTGGCACACATTGAATTGTATACATTTTAGTTTTATCCTGTTAGGATAAAATTAGGATATGATTTTATGGTTATTTGAAAATTATGAGTGGTTGCAGAGTTATGTGAATGCGTCAAATTGACAAGGGGTAGTCTGTGGTAGTTATATAATTATTTGTCAATTTGAGGATTAAGAATGTAGGTGTAGAGTCTAGCCTGTCAATCAGATCATAGCCAATGAGGCCTCTGTGTGAGCACAGCCTTCTCTTGAGAATTCTGGGAAATCCAGTATCTCCTCCTTGGAGACTAGAGAGACTCTCACTCACTCCTTCATTCCCTAGGAGACACTGCAGCTGACAAGACACATGGAACTACTCTAGTGCCCTGAGCCAGACAAGCCACATGGATGCAACCAGATCTCTGAAGCCAGAGAAGCCACAAAGAGACTCTCCTGCCAGCACCAAGATGTTTCCAATGCCACTGGGTCCAAAGACTTTCTACCCACTGGCCTGTGATCTTCTATATCCAGTGTCATTGCATGTGTTTCAAGAATCTGAAGAGGACTTTAAAGATTGGTACCGTACATATGGGCTAATATCAGACTTATTGACTTGATCTGGACTGGGCTGGGATGATTTTTCAATGTTCAATTGCTCTTGTATATAAAACTCTTTCTTATACAAATGCAGATTAAAACATCAACTTAACTTGCTTTGTATAAACTGCTTATGCTTCTTTTTCTCTCATTTAGAAAAGAATCTTGGCTGCTTAGTATTAGTACTTCTTCTGTTTTATACTTTCTTAACTTTTAACGAGAAAAGTGGATAGTGAAAGGCCATGCTATTGAAATCCAGCCAATTTTCAATTCTGGTTTATTTATTTGAAACTTGATTCTTACAAAATCACTCTTGTAATTATTTGACCTTCCTTTATCCTTGGTTTAGTTCCCAAAACCCCCTCTAAAGCTAAAACTTTAGTGCTAGTAGCCTGTCATTGTTGTTTCAAGATACTGAATACGAAAAATTCAGGAGAGAGCACCCATGGATTTGGAAAATGCCGGGGGAAATGTTCATGTTATGGGGCTGAGTAAAGAGATATTTAGGCTACAAAGTTCCATTCCAATTCCTCTCTTAGGTCTAGTCCCACAGGAGTCTCCGTTCAACTTTCTATCGTCAATAGTGTACTCTATCCTAGTTGTCAGCCTTCTCTAGACAAGGATAATATAAGTAGTAACTTCTCATACACCTCAGAAGGCAGTGAGCTTCCATGCACCAATGAAAACTCAGCACAGAAGAGCAAGGAAATGCATTCCTGGAGGTATATGAAAACCAAAGACCAGATACACACATGTAGATGAATATCACTTCCATTCCTCTGCCCATTTGTAAGGGCTTCCCTCGTGGTCCCTGACGATGTAGATGGTCTGCACTGACCTGCCACCAGAGAGGTGGACACTCTCCAGTGCCACCCTGAGCACGACTTGGTGAACTGCTTCCATGAAGAAAACTCTCCAGAGCTCAGTTCTGCTCTTGGAACACATGCGGTCACCACCAGGAGACGTGACTGACTCCATAGCAACAGGTTTTTATGGGCAAATAAACAACAAAAGAGAATGCATTCACATGCCTTTGGGGTTTGTAAATTTTAAAATACATTGTTTCTCATTTGTGTTACTGCAGCTATGCAGTTTATTTAATTTTTTACTGAACAGGCAAGAGTTAACCTAGCACACTCAGCCCTCAGTCTGACCCTCAACAGCATCGGAAACTATTTTTAGAGCAGTGTTATGTACAGGCAACAACCATTATGCTTGCTTTGAAGTCAACCCGTCCTGTTAACCACTGCAAGGCTCCAAGGCAGCCGTTAAGCAATCCTACAGCTTAGTGGTTATGCAGCACTCGGCCAAGTTCAGCGAGGACTTTTCCTTACATATATGAGTGTTTCAATGGCACCTACAAAGTATATCTCTTTGTAAGGGTACAAGTGCTGTGTTCCCACTTTCCCAGATGTGTGCGCATGCCCACCTCCACAGAGCCCCCTCTTTTCCATGCTGCAAGCCCTAGGGAAACCGTTCTTCCAGGCACTGAAGCTGAGAGAATTGTGTGACTGGTGTAAATACCACTGTTCTCTGTCTGGCTCTCAGGGTTGAACCAGGGAGATCCTGTTCTCCAGGTGAAACCATTCCCCTGGGCTGTCTCCATAGCCACAAGACACTGTCCTACAGATTCAATGGTTAGTAGCAGCTCCACGCAAACCTACTCACGAACCCGAGAAAAGGGAAACAACAGGAGCGCAACATGGAAACCATAACACAGACCACACTTATTCCATGTTCCAAATGCTAGCTTGCTCTCCTATGAATCTTGAAAATTATGGAAATTTGCTGGCCCTAAAGTATTGCTTCAAATAATCATCTCAAGAAGAGATTGGAGGTCTGAGGAGGAAGGAAGAGAAAAGTCAGCAATACCAGAGAGGTAGGTAAGGACTTCGGCTCCAATAATAAATCTGAGTTCTTTTAGCACTGACCTTGTGCTCTGCATTAAGACATACTGCACTATTTTAAAGGATTAAATACCAGGTTTGTTATATTCTCCCTATCCCTCTTCTCTTCTCTCACCCTTCCCCCATCCTCCCCTTTCTCTCATTCCTCTGCCTCTCTCTGTCTCTCTCTATATAGATATCCAGATCTACCCATCTAGATGACCTGGATATAGAGAGGCATCTACACATATATGCTCATTATAGATATTCTTTTTTTTCTATATTCAATATATATTTCTTCTGCTCCTCTTCCTCATTTTATATTTATTTCTGCACACACACCCCTCACTTCACTCTTGCTCCTTTGTCCCCAGCCCACTTTTTCATCTGATGGTACACTGGGTGACTCATTGAGTTACTAACAACAAAGTCAATGGTTCAAACCCAGCAGTTACTTGGAGGGAGAGAGTACTTATCTAACTATCTCTGTCTATTCCCGTAAAATCTTAACATTTCAGAAACCCAAAGAGACAAGTCTACATTTTCCTAGAGGGTTGCTATCAGTCAGAACTGATTCGATGGTAATGAGGTTAGTTTTTGGCTTTTCACATTACACCACATAGCTCAAGCCAGAAGAGCAGTCTCTGTTACTGCAAGTGTGACAAAGGGGAATCAGAACTCCTGACTCTGGCATCCACCATCCTTACCGTCACATTTTCTGGATGGGAACAAAAAATAAGACAGGACACATGTAAACAAGATGATTCCCTGCCATGATCTGAAAAGTTGTATCTAGATTAAATCGCTTCTTTCATTTGCTAATTGGTTCCATAAGCCTGACTTTTCTTGTTTTCTTTTCCTTTTTTTTTTTTTAGGACAATTGCCAATGCATGCAAAGTTCTGGATTTTATTTTAAGTAATTTGTAGTTGACTACCATTTATTTGTGCAATTGGTATAATTAAATCTAATTGCATAATTGGTGAAAGACTGAGTAATCACATAATTAGAATGCGCAATAATAACTGCGGAAATCCCATTGTTATGATGTGCAATGATATAATTATGATGCATAATAATGCAGACTAATTTACAGGATACTCTGTACAGATCAAGGACAGCTCTAGTCTTTTATGCATAGTATCTAGAATGCAGCTAAGACTGAGGACCTTGCAAGAGGCATTCACTGTCTACACTTAGACTTTTTGATTTTATCTCCGAAGAAGAGTTTGAATGGTGACCATTCTCTCCTTCCTGAAACACTCTCTTCTCCAGGCTTCTGCCATGCTCCCTTCCCTAGTAGTATTCTTTCTCAGTTACCTGTCCAGGCCCTTCCTGATTTAGCCAACCTCTAAATGTTGGCATTTTATATGCCTTCATCCTGGTCCTTCTTCTATTTTTGCTCTAAATTATCATCTAAATGATCCTATCAATTCCCATTAATTTAAAAAAATCACCCTTGTAATTCCTAAATTTCTATCTCCAGCCAATTCTATTTTCCTACGCTCTGACCTGACATATGTAACTTCCTACTTGACATCTCCTCTTTCTTATCTCAAGGAAAATACCCCAACATGTTGTCCCCAGGACAGATTTTCATTCTTAATAAATTGTACCACTGTCGACCTATATTCGAGCCACACACTTTGTAGGAGGATACACTACTTCTATTTTATTTCACTATATATCCAGTTAATCATTGAGTTCTTCCAAAATGTCTTCTCTTTATCTCTTTATCCTCCCTACCTTGCTACCCTACCTCAAGTCACCCTTCCTCCCTGTTTGACTCTTTTAATTCATTCCCTCTTTCAATTTAGAGAATGATTACAGATAATAACAGGCTTTTATATAAGTCATATTTTCTTGTCTCTCCCTACCACATTATCTTCATGATTACTAGTATTTACTGGTATTTCCCACCATCTAGAACAGATTAGATTAAGAAACAGATTACATTTCAATTTAATAAATAAATTAATGACTCTGATGATGGAAGCTACAAGGGCAGAGTATGAGTTTCATAGTAAACTGGTAAGAGTCACCATGAAAGCTGGGCTAGGATAGAGAAAACTATGAAAAAAAAAGCTTAAGAGTCCTCAAAATATCAAACAGAAAAATATCATGACTAGGCAACTATAATCCTAGAGACCCAAGGAAATGAAAGTATATGTTTAAATAAAAGTCCATTTATGAATATTTATAACAATGTGATTCGAGGTAGAAAAAAAATGGAATCAGCCTGATCTGATGGACATTATCTGATAGATAAATAAAAATTGGTATATCCATACAATAGAATATTATTTGGTAAGGAATTAAGTACTAATATATACTTTTAAAAAGTTGAAGATATTATGCTAAGCCAAAGAATCTAGTCATAAAAGCTTACATATTATATGATTTCATTTCATGGGAAATGTCCACAGTAAGCAAACACAAATCAGAAGGTGGTTTAGTTGTTGTCTAGGTTGTGTGTAGGGGTGAGGGGTTAGGCGGTGGGGGCATGCAGCACAGGCCACACTGAGGAGAAATAAGCAGTGGCAATTAGTGAGTATGGGGTTTCTTTTTAGAGTGATAAAAAGGTTCTATAATTAGATTGTTGTAATGATTACAGAATTTTTTAAGTAGTTAACCAAACAAAATCCATTATTAATGAGTTGATTCTAACTCATAACAACCCTAAAGAACAGAGAAAAAAATTCCCTGTGTGAGTCCCAGGGCTATATTCTCTCCAAAGGGAGCTCTGGTGCCCTACTGCATGCTCACCCTCATAAAGAGATCACTAAAGATAAGGGTGCTACAACAAAGTGTTGCGAGGAAAACAGATGGTGCCCAGCTATCAAAATATTAGTGTCTGGGACCTTAAAGGCTTATCTTTAAACAAGCAGCCATATAAGTGAGGCACCGACGAAGTCCATATGGAAGAAGCAAAACAGCCTGTGTGATCCAATGATGATAAATAATAAAATCCAAATCTGAAGGAGGGAAGGATTTCAGAGCTTAAATTGTGAACATCCAGTTTTCAGAAGGTTATGAATGGGAGTGGAAGTCCGAAATTCATTTGCAGGGTTCCTAATGGATTAAACCCTGGGGGTCCCCTCTGGCCATAGTTTAGAGTTTGTGAATAACCTTGACATCAGACAGAGTATTATAAACTCCATTATGACATATATAATTAGATTAAAATGTAGTACCTTATCATTTGATCTCCCTTTTGACCCATTTTAAATTTGTTCTAATATTTCCTGCTTTTTTCTCAAAGTTTTTTTTCAATGGTTTATTTTAATATTGTTGGTATATATATTTACTGGGTTTTTCCCCTATGCTTTTCACTGTATGAAGTCCTGGATAGGTAAATATATAGAAACAGTAACTGGTGTAATGGTTTCTTGGGGATGACAGGGTACGGGGGCAGGTAAGGATATGGGGAGCCAATAATGAATACAAGAAAGAAGAAAATTTCCAGAACTGGTTGTAGTGATGCTTATACAACTCTTCTTAATATGACCAAACGATGGAAGGGTATATTGATCATATCTCAATAAAACTATATCATCATGATCCCAAGTCTACCTTGCAAACCTGGTTAGACCAGAGGATGCACAGCGGTACAGTTGGGATCTGGAAACACAGGTAATCTAGGACAGATGAACCCCTCAGGACCAACGGTGAGAGTGGTGATACTGGGAGGGAGGGGGGCTAGAAAGGGGGAACTGATCTCGAGGATCTACATACAACTTCCTCTCTGGGGGATGGGCAACAGGAAAGTGGGTGATGGGAGACGCCGGGAAGTGTAAGATAAAATAAAAAATAATTTATAAATTATTAAGGGTTCATGAGGGAAGGGGGAGCAAGGGGGGAGGGGAGGGAAAAAAGGAAAATGAGCTGATTCCAGGAAGCCAAGCAGAAGATGAATTTTGAGAATGATGAGGGCAACGAATGTATAAGGGTGCTTTACTCAATTGATGTACGTATGGATTGTGATTAGAGTTGTATGAGCCCCAATAAAATGATTTATATAAAAAAGGAGCCCTGGTAGTGCTGTGAGTTAGGCATTAGGTAGCAAAGTCCGCAGTTCAAGCTCATCAGTTGTTCCACAAGAGAAAGATGAGATTGTCTTCTCTAACAAAGATGTGTAGTCTCAGAAACCCCATGTTGGATCTCTAGGAGTACGAATCCACTCAGCAGCAGCTGAGTTGGTCTTCTCTTTACAGAGCAGATCACTACAACATTTTTCTCATGGAGTAGTAGTTGGTGGGCTCAAATTACTGACATTTTAGTCAACATCCAAGTGGTTACCAACTGCACCACTGAGATTCCCTTCAAAGTAAATGCCCACTTTAAGAGGATAAAATTAATAGTATATTCAACATACCTTAAGAAAGCTATAGAAGAGGAAAGAGAAAAAGGGAATAAGGGAGAAATGGGAGAAAGTGTTAAAGGATCCGATCAGACAGAATTAACTCAGTGGAATTACTGACTATCTTTTAGCCCTCCAGTTTATGACTAAATGCGGAGTGGCTTGAGTAATTAAACAGTGAGAGGACAAGATCTTGGTAAATAGGTAGAAGATGAGAGTGAAGAATCAAGTGCTCAACCCCCAAAATGTGGATAGCATTTAAGAAAACATCTCAGTGGAAAATTATTAACCGTGAAGCAAAGAACCCAAACCATCAAAGAGGTTGAAAAATTACTGTTAAGTTGGATACATCACAACCGACTTGATGGTGATTGTGCATCTGAAACAGGGATATGCAAGAACCCTAAAGGCCGCCACAGCGGTTTAAGGAAACACATTGCAGCCCTAGTGCTGAGCTGCCCGGAGTGTTCAAAGGCAGCCACGACATAGGCAGACACAGCGCACTGAGGCTGGGGAGGGTGAGTGCAGATAAAGCGAGCCAATGAATTTGTAACTGAATTTGCTGAATATATGGAGGCTGAGGGTTTCATTTCCCAGCAAGTGTTCAACAGCGAATACATGAGCCTGCTTTAGGGGAAAACAAATGCTCAATGGGACCTTCATTCCTAAAGAGGAAAAGGCATTCACAGGCCTATGTTTTGTGTGGGAAAGCTAGTGGGACTTCAAAGTGAAGTCCATGTTAGCATACCATTTGGAAAAGCCCTACTTTTAAAATAACAAAACAAACGAAAAATAAGTTAATTTTATTTGCTGTATTATATATTTGATATTCAATATACTGTATCTATTCTGTTTTAAGTGGGCATTTCCACAACCTAGGGCTGTTAACGTTGCATTAAAGTACTGGGAAGTTAATTTATAAGTGGAATTTTGGGGCCTCAGAGCCACTACTTTGGTTTTCCATTATTTATTATGGGAAAATGTTCCATTGTTGAATTTTTCATTGTTCAAACACAAATTAGGAACAAATTGAGAGTGACAACTGAGGTGTGTTAGTCTAGGTAGACTAGAGAAACAAAATTCATAGACACTCATATTTTATAAGAGAGAGTTATATATAAAGGGTAAGTGTACATTAAGAAAGCAATCCAACCCAGTGCTGTTCAAACCTGTAAGTCCAACATTAGCCCATATGTCTGACACCGATCTACAAAGTCCTCCTCCATCTCACAAAACACATGCAATGACACTGACTGCAGGAGGAAAACCGACTCAGTGAACGTGAAGCATCTCAGTGCTGGCAGGGGTCTCCACATGGCTTTTTCAGCATCCATGGCTGCATCAGGGTAAGTCCATGTGACTTCTCCTCAGGGATGTCTCACAGGAAGTGAGCCTGGCCAGCTGAAGCAGAGAACTAGCTAAAGCAGCCACATGCTAGTCCAACCATCAGAGAACAAGAAACAAGACAGGTGAGACTCACCTAGTAGCGATTTAGCTCTCTGCCCTTCAATTAATCCCACATGTGTTCATCGGCCAGGTTAGAACAATAAACCTTAACTATCACACGAGGTTATTGCTGTAGTTTATTTTTTACTTAAAAGATCTTACAGCTCTTATAAGTATCCGTACATCAATTGTATTAAGCTTATTTGTACATACGTTGCCACCATTACTTTCTAAACCTTTATTAGCTTCTAAACCACATATCAGCTCCTCTCTTTTCTCTCCCTTCCCCATAAGCCTCATGATAAATGATAAATGATTATCTTCATATTTTACTGTAGTTTTAAAAGGCAGAAATTTAACATTAAAACAAAAAATCCTCATAGAACTAGAATTCCAGAATCACTTGAATAAACACGAAATCTGAAATGCTTGCCCCTTCTAGAGAGTAATTCACTAGATTTGAATGTCCCTGTAGACACACCCCTGCAGTTCCTACTACTTCCTGCTGTTTTACATCCAGCCTGGCGCCTAGAGCATCTGAGCTCTACATGCAGCAGGCCTTTCAGAGCCTGGCTGTACCATCAGATGATTGAAGCACATCAGCCCAGAGACAGCTTAACTTCACTCAGTCCATCTGAGAGGCCACAAATATCCATGTTCCTAAGAAAGTCCTTTCTCTCCAACGAGGACCAGACTCCAACATTTATGAGATTCTTGCTGTTTCCTTTCTTTTAAAAAAATGTCTTCACATTACTTTAGATGGTCTCAAATTATTTTAGATTCTCTGCTCTAGGATTACCTTTTTGTCAACTGCCACTCCACACCACTGCTTTCCTAGAGTCAGCCATGGGACCAAGTCTCCAGAGCTTTCACTTCACAGACATGCTTAAATAAATTTGTTTTACCACTTTAGACCATTGGGATCAGAGGAAAACACTGATTTCTCCCCTGTTTTCCATTAGGATAATAAAATGCTGAAGTCGTTCTTCTAAGAAGAATACTAATATATCTATTTATCCAAAACACTCCTTTCGGTGAGCTGACAATAACAACACAATATATAAGGGTACAAAGAGGTACTCAGGCTCATTGTGCTAAAGCTAGAAGGTGATAGGCAGATTCCTTGTGAATTTTGTGTCCAGGGTTGGCCTGGTATAATGAAGTTCAATTTCTTAATACGCCTCTTTTATCCATATCTATGTAACTTGTCGGCTTAAAGTGAGGAGGACTCGAAGCACTTGTTGATGAAAATCAAGGATTGCAGCCTTCAGTATGGATGACAGCTCAATCCAAATCCTCACAAGTGAACCATTAGGTAACATCATGATAAATGGAGAAAAAAAATCGAATTTTTTTGAGGATTTCTGTCTTGCTTGGATCTACAATCAATGTTCATGGAAGCAAAAGGCAAGAGGCCAAACAACACATTGCATCAGGTAAATTTGCTGCACAAGACCTCTTTAGAGTATTGAAAAGCAAGGATGCTACTTCGAGGACTAACTTGTGCTTGACCCAAGCCATGGCATTTTCAATGGTCTCATGTGCATTTGAAAGCTAGATATTGAATAAGGAAGCCCAAAGAAGAGAGATACATTTGCATCGTGATGCTGGCAAAGAATATTGGAAGTACCAAAGGGGCAAACAAATCGGTCTTGGAAGAAGTAATGTCAGAGCGCTCCTTAGAAGCAAGGGTGATGAGATTTCATGTTGGACATGTTGTTAGAAGAGACCAGTCCCTAGAGAAGGACCTCGTGCTTGGTAAAGTGGAAAGACAGTGAAAGAGGAAAGCGCTCAATGAGATGGACTGACCCAGTGGCTGCAAACAGTGGGCTCAGGCAAAGGAACAAGGGTGAGGATGGTGCTGGACTGAACGATGTTTCATTCAGTTGTACATAGGTTCGCTAAGGGTTGGAACCGACTCAATGACACCTACCAACACAACAATAACAACATGTAACTCTCAATGAATAAAAGGGTGGGACCATGCAAACCAATATATGAAACATGAATAGAGGGGGCTAGTCAACTTTCGTTGTAGTTCCTCTGTGTATAAGAAAATCGTCTCAAAAGCAAGAGTGAGAGAGAACTTGCTCAACTATCAAGGAACAAGAACCCGCCTTAAATGGTGGAGGCACGAGAGGCTATGCAACACACTTAAGCCCGTGGACGAGATAGAACAGAGGAGCAACATGGAGACTTTGATACTGGCAAGCAGAGGCTAAGGACCAAAGAGAGAGAGAGAGCCTTGGCTTCTGGCTGAGGGGTGGTGCTGCTGTGCACCAATGACTATATCCTTAATGGTTTCTCATCCTGACTGGTGGGAACCTGTTAATTTCCATAATTTTGGAAATTAAGCCCCATAATTGTGAGTGTTGTCTATGAATTCTGTGTGGTCATTCTAAAGAATTACAGAATACAGCAGAAACAGTGTCATGGGAGAGATGGTTGATGTTAGATAGAGTAAAGAAAGATGGAGTGTGGAGGTAAGTCTGGTCTCTGTCTTGTGGCGACCAGTCCTTCGACATGGTGTGAAAATGGATTCTCCTTCTCCCTTTTGTAGTCAAATGAGATCAGATGTGGTCTCCATACAATTTTCTCACCTGGGATCTTGTATTCAAAGAGATAGCTTGCCTTTTCACCTGAGACCAAAAACCTGGACATTTCTATCAATGCAGAACTGTCCAAGGACACAGAGACAATGATTGGTGTTTTGACAGATATCATTCAAGGTAAGGTTCCTCGGTGGTCTCAACTCCTACCTCATGTGGCAACTGTCGAGATTCCACCTGGCCTGTTCCTTATCACTGGGTAAGACTAGTTACTTCCTAATATTGATCGACCATGCATGCTCTAAGCACATTAGGGTATTAGCTCATTATCCTCCTGCAAACCTGATTATCACCAATACAATTTTACAACTGAAATTAGTCTAAATAAGAATAACTTAATTTAATTTAAGGGCACTGTTCAAAACATCTAAGCACGGCCAGCATGGTTGTCCATGCTGTCATATATTAATTCAACTACTCCTCATAATAATCATATTCATGAGGTTGGTCTTATTATCTTCATGTTGCAGATGAGGAAACTGAGGTAGAAACAGATGGTTAAGCAACCTTCTCAAGTTCATGTTAGCCAAGGTAATTTGACTTGTATTAATCTGGGTACTTTAGAGAAACAAATCCACAGAAACTCATGTATAAGAGAGAGTTTTATGTAAAGGTTAAGTGCGCATTACGAAAACATCCCAACCCAATGCTGCCCAAGCCCACAAGTCCAACATTAACCCATCAGTCCAATACCAATCCACAAAGTCCTCCTCCATCTCACAGAACACATGCAATGATGCTGACTGCAGGAGGAAAGTCAAGTCAGTGAATGTGCAAACATCTCAGCACTGGCAGGGGTCTCTACACAGGTGCTCCAGCACCCAGGACTGCATCGGGGTAGGTCCACGTGGCTTCTCTTCAGGGATGTCTTGCAGGAAGGGAGCCTTGCCAGGTAAAGCAGGGAGCTGGCTAAGACAGCGGAACCCTGGTCCAACCATCAGAAAGCAAGAGACCCGAGAACTATAAAGACAAGGCTCACTAAGCCATTTATCTTTCTGCCCTTCAATTAACTCCACATGTGTTTATTGGTCAGGTTGGCACAATAAACTAACTAACTCAGCTTGTGAGTGAGCAGGACTAATTAATGCCAACCAGACTTGTGCTTTAATTTCTAGGCTAACTTGATTAAAATCTCAACACTGGTTAGGGCTAATGCTAGGGATCTAACACATATAGTCAAACTACAGAGCTACATGTCCTTTGCTTCACAGTGTCTCTAGATAGCTTTGTGTTTGATCTTCTCTGTAGGGTCTCTGAAGGTTGGCCAACAGGGTATTGGGTAGATGGACTGCCCAACTCAGAGCTAACCTAAGAAAAATATTTTCCTTGTTTTACTGATTTTGGAAATCTCATGAGATTAAAAGGGATTACTCTTCAGCCAAAGTGAAATGATCCTAACTGTAGTACCCAATTAGTCTTCTCAAACCCAAGGTTATATCAGTCTCTCTCTCTCTCTCTCTCTCTCTCTCTCTCTCTCTCTCTCTCTCTCTCTCTCTCTCTCTCTCATGCCTTTCTGGTGGATTTGGAATTCTATCTGTGTCTTCTGAGATTTTAAAACCGCCAAGCTCTGGATCTGAGCCTCAGACTTAATCATGTATCCAAGCATTGACTAATAAGTTTACTTTAAGACATAAATGACCATCAAATTCATGAGACTACCTGTCTTTTCATAGAAAATGGAGATTCTGAGGTTCTATAAATTCTCAAGTGGCCACTGACCAGACTAGCACTAGCAATTGAGTTCTACTACTCAATGAAATCATCAACCATGTAGCCTCATGAGTTTTAACAGAGAATGGAAGGGTGGATGCATTATTAATAAAGTTGAGTCATCCAGATCATCAAGGGGAAAGATAAATGAACCAACACTCCAATTAATTTTAACCCGAGAATAAAGTGGTTGTGAGTGGTACTTTAGCCAAGTCTTCAGGGTCTGACGACCTTTATTATTCACAGTGCCAATTTCTTTTACTGCTATTTGGGTAACTCCTTCATGCCTCCATCCAGTTCCCTCTTCTTTTACTTATCCTATCTCCATCACCTTTGTGCTTCCCATCTCCCTTTTCTGTATTCTTAAAGCACTAAGAAGAAATTAAAAAATCCAGTGTCTGGGGAAAGAAAGGGAGTACTGATCACAATGACTGATGTATAACACCACGAACTCACCCTGGGGTGACAAACAATAGAAACATGGGTGAAGGGAGACAGCCGACAATGTGAGCTCTGAAAATAATAATAATTTGTAATTTTTCAAGTCAGGGGAAAAAAGGAGCTGGTACCAAGGTTTCAAGTAGAAAGAAAATGGTTTTTTTAAAAAATCATTTTATTAGGAGCTCATACAACTCTTATCACAATCCATACATAAATCAATTGTGTAAAACACATTTGTACATTCATTGCCCTCATCATTCTCAAAACATTTGCTCTCCACCTAAGGCCCTGGCATCAGCTCCTCATTGTTCCCCTCCCTCCCCGCTCTCCCCTCTCTCATGAACCCTTGATAATTTATAAATTATTATTTTGTCATATCTTGCCCTGTCCGATGTCTCCCTTCACCCACTTCTCTGTTGTCCATCTCCAGGGAGGAGGTCACATGTAGATCCTTGTAGTCAGTTCCCCCTTTCCAACCCTCCCAGTATCGCCACTCACACCACTGGTCCTGAAGGGATCATCCACTCTGGATTCCCTGCATTTCCAGTTCCTATCTGTACCAGTGTACATCCTCTGGTCTAGCCAGATTTGTAAGGTAGAATTGGGACCATGATAGTGGGGGAGGAGGAAGCATTTAAGAAATAGAGGAAAGTTGTAGTTTTCATCATTGCTACATTGTACCCTGACTGGCTCATCTCCTCCCAGAGTCCCTTCTGTAAGGGAATGTCCATTGACCTACAAGAAATGTTTTGAAAAGGATGATGGCAATATATGTACAAGTGTACTTGATACAATGGATGTATGGATTATTACAAGAGATGTAAGAGCTCTCAATAAAGTGATTTATTAAAATTTTCTAAACAATTAAAGAATAAATTTCTGGAAATGGCCTTCTATTCACCCAATCTTTTCCTTTGAAAAATTATTAATGAATCTTTCATTGGTATTGACTCTTCTTAAGTCCCCAAATCACTTGACCTGTTATCTAAAGATATCAGAGACCCATGAAATCCGCAAAAATTTGTGGGGCAGGGACATTTCCACATCTACCCAGGGGAGATCTATATCCCCCCAAAGAAAAGAGCATTATGCATTAAAGGACTGGATCTTTATTTACGTAAACACTATATCACAGGAAGCATTAAGGATGCAGAGTTAGAAAGCCCAGGCTTTGAAACCAAAAACAGAATGAGGTTCAAATTCCAGCTCTGTTACTTACAAAGTATATAGAATTCGACAAGTGCTTACCTTCTTAAGGTCCCTTGGGGGCACAAATGGCTCGCACTAGACTGCTAGCTCAAAGGTTTCAGCCCACCCAACAATACCACAGGGCAAAAAATTTCAAAGCCTACTTCCATAAAAGATTCCATCCAGGAAACCCTGTGGAGCAGTTATCTTCTATAACACACGGAGTCGCCCTGACTTGAACTTGACTGGACAGCAACTGCTGTCTGTATTTGCTTTTAACCTACTTGAGCCTCAGCTTCTTCAACTACAAAGTGATGTGAATGATAACTACTTCATCACAGGGTTTCATGAGTGATTGCACAACTTACGGAGGAGACACCTAGTTCTATGTTTGGGAGATAGCAAAACAGTCGGCATATAATCAACTACGGAAATGGGAAAAGGTATAGCCTTCATATGTAGGGCAGGAAAGTGACAATCTTCTCTGTAGGACACAAAAGGCCAGGTCTGGACTCATTAGCAAATGACATCATGCTCTTGTGGAGAAGCAGCTGAGGTTTTGTTAAAGATGCAGGTCACTGTTCCACAAAGAAACCCAGTCACTAGGGAATCCGCCTGGGGTCCGCCAGGAAGAGCACACTGCTTTGAGCATATTAGACGATCAGCCTTTTAATGGATCTCAAAGGGATAGGCCCACTATGTACGGAAGTCAGCCTCCACCCTTGGATTTTCCACCCCTTCTCCAGCTCCTCAAGAGAAATGAGCATTTCAGTCAGTGAAATGAGAAACTGCATTACTCTGAGGGCAATTCAAAGACTGCAGGTGCCGTACAGCAGCCCCCAGGAGCCTGGCTGCAAGAACAAAAGCTTCCCTATCCCAGGTGTGGCCTGATGCTACCTGGACTGGTGGTTGCTTTGGAATCCCTTATCAATAGGTGATTCTGGATCCTTTGACTGTAGGAGTAATCCAGGAAAGTGGCAAGGATTCCAGGAACGTTCTGATCCTGTCTGATTGCCCAGCTCCCAAGGAGACTGGGCCTGGAGAAAACGAGAGACAATATGACCCGGCCCCTGCATTTCTGCTTCCAATGGCAAAGTTATAACATTCCCCTGCCATCCTCCATACAAACACCCTCCCAAGCCTCAAACCACTGTCAGTGAGTCACTGGCGACTGAAAGCAACCCTTTAGGACAGAGTAGAATTACCCCTTTGGGTTTCTGAGACTGTAAATCTTTCCTGACTTTGTTGTTAGCAGCGCAGGGCCTAACCCACTACAACTGGCCTCTCCCATTGACACACACACACACATCAGATAAAAAGAAATAGAGCCTTGTGAGCTAAAACTGGGCGAGAGGTAACACATGACCATTCTCAGTACACAGTGAACCATGATAACCAGAACAGAAATCTTTTTTTTTTTCCCAGAAATCTTAAGACTGCTTGTTTTTCTGGGTCTTGCAAGTTTTCCACTTTTGACAGAAATCAGTCATACCACTTTCCTTTACTTGTTTGAGTGGAAAATAAAAGTTTTCCTTCTTTGGCAGGTTCTTACTTTATACAGACTCTATTTTCACAGATTTTACTCTATCCAATTTTACATCAAGAACTGGATTTGCGGGTCTGCTATCGCAGAAACTCTCTTAGTCTGTTCCCGTTTCTCTCGTTTTACTCTAGTTGCTCTATATCTGAGATGTTTCAGTTCCATGGACACAACACAACTGGGGCTCAACTGATCTAATTCTCCCTAGATGTATCTTCTCTGAAAATAGAATCCCACCCAAAAAAAATTCTGTTCTGACGAGCAAGGCATAGGCTATAGCCGTGGCTCATAATCCAGATGCAGAAAGAATGGTTTCCCCAAAGGCTTTATTCTTAAATGTTAATTTTTTTATTTCCATTTATTATTACTACTCTTTGACTTACAAAAATTTTATGTGATGAAATACATGTAATAAAATATATCAATCATCATTTATGTATGCAATTCAGTGACAATTACCATAGTCAGTATGTTGTACAGATATCATCACGACCCACATCCTAAGTTTTTCGTCACCCTTACCAAAATCCCTTACTGCTTAAGCTCACCGGACTCTGATTTTAAGGGGGAGATGCATAACGGCAGATGTTCTGCAGCTAGATCTGGGCACATGGATTTACACATCTCTTCTTGGGGCCCTCTCCCAGGTCCCTGGACTAAGAGGCAGAGCACTGAAGAGCTCCTCTAGGTTGTGATGCCTTCACACTACAGGAAAATGATTGTGTTGTTAGAGCACACCAAAAGAGAAAAGCAAGGCAGGCTACTCATCAGTGTGGAAAGGCAGGATGCCCCCAGAGACTCAGAATCCAGCTCAGGCATCCTCTCTAAAACCTGACAACCACAGAGGACCATAGTGGTATTTGACACACACGGGTAGCATAGCTTCCCGGATCAAAGCAACACACAAGCCAGCACAGTACAACAAACTATAAGATCCATGGCATACCTTGGATTTACATTCCCAAGGAATGTCCATTCTGATCTCTCTGGGATGCCTTATTTGTTTGTTTGTGTGGAGCTACTATTGTTGCTGTTGGCAGTCTTTTCTGTTTACTGCTGATTGGCAAGCCCTGGGAGGAAATTTCTTCTTTGGGAGTGGATTGGGGTATACCCCAGGTGTGAGCTGCTTCTTCATGATCACCAACTGGTTAATCTTTGGGGAAAGATTTCTTCCGCCTCAAGAAACTTATGCTGATGACATCACTACTAGCCACGTCTGTGTTAGGCTGGGTAGACTAGAGAAACAAATCCAGACACACTCATATGTGTGTGATAGAGAACTTTAAATCAAAGAGTAATTGCGTATTGAGAAAACATCCCAGCCCAGTCCAGATCAAGTCCATAAGTCCAATTTTAGCCCATTTGACTGATACCAATAAATAAATACCTCTTCAAACTCATGTAACACAATGATGCTGAATGCAGGAAGATGACAGGCAAGTAGATGGAAAGTCTTGGGGACCCGGTGGCAGTGGCAACATCTCAATGCTGGCAGGGTCTCCATGTGGCTTTTCCAGCCCCAGGGCTCTAGCATAGCTCCATGTGGCTTGTCAGCAGGAAGACAAAGCAGAGAGTGTCTGTATCTGGCCTCCAGTGAGTTATTTATCTCCGTGGCACTTCCAAATGAGGTCATCAAGCTGTGACTTGATCGATAGGCTACACTCCACCCCTTTGCAAGTTGACACCAGATTATGTTGATACCAAAAAATCTTTCTTGGAAGAAAAATATTTCTTTTTCTTGGATTTAGCTAGAGTGAAGCTAGATGCGTCTTCCTATCCATTCTCCTGTGGAGCCTTTGCTTTTTCTTAGCTTTGGATCTTTCACCACTCATTATCTGTTTGGGGACTTCTTGAACAGATGTGCAATACAATCATCTCTCTGGAGAGTTCTCTCATTCCTCATTCACTTCAGGAAAACTGCAGCTGTTTTCCATAAACATGCATGCAACCACGTCAGTCATTTCTTTTACTTTTCAAGCATCTTTTCCTCTCTTTCTCAAGATTTCTAGCAATACTGACAGTTGTTTCCTCTGCTCACAGACACTTTGAAGAAACAACCAATTCCTGATGCAATATTGCATCCGTTGTTAGGCTTTGCAAGAAGCTGCCTTTGTTGGTGGTGACTGCTTGACCAACGAGGCTGGAGAGGAAAATGCATATAAATTTGGGGCTGCTCCCCCTTATCTTTAGAGCTCTGTAAGCTTAGTCCCTATTGCTGGTCTCTGGGAATCACTCAGACACTAGGGTAACCCACAACTTCTACAGCAGAGGCAAGTGTAAGTCAGAGGTCCTGGTCAGCCACCATCTTGATCCACAAATATTTCAATGGCGAAGGCTTTTGAAATGACTGTCAAGGCTTCATTCCAAGGTACCTCTTAGCAGAGTGTCAACATCAACCTTTAGGTTGTCGCCTGAGGGTGTTAAATATTTGCACCAACCAGGGACCAAGTGATACATGACCCTGATAGAGGAGGCCTCTAGTCTTTCAGAAACTTGTGGCACAAGGGGAAGTCTGTGAGCCTGAAAAGATGGAACTCTAAAATTCCTCTGAGATTTTAGACATGGTATTTAATTTCTTTTGAAATGACGAATAATACTAAAGTAGGGTATGCTGTTTTTGTGGTTTTTTAGAAGCCACAGTAAAACGTGAAGAACAGTATCTGAAGTGTTCCTGTCCATCCTGTGTGGACATAACACTGTCAAATCTATAACTGACATGAGTTGCCTCATTAATAGCAGTTTTACATGGAAATAACATAACAATCCAGAATGTATCACTACCCACAAGCCTTACTGGCCTCGTCTTCTCTCAGACTGGAATATTGTGAACAAACCAGAAATATGTTGAGCCTTGTCTGCTGGTGTTTAGCAACAGCTGAAATGAGCTCACTGAATGCACATTCCAGAAATAAAAGTCCCTGCCTTGTTTTGTCTTCAGTCAGGAGACATCCTATTTGACCAGCCTTGGCAGGACATCCCAATGCCCCATTCTCTCCAGTGTGAAGGCCTCTGCAGTCAAAACCACATCTCAGAGTGATTTGCAGTTCCTCACTCAGAAAATCATTTATCATGGAAAGTCTGTCTGCAGCAATCTCATTTTCAAACTCTTCCTGGGGAGAGGAGAACTGACAACTGGCACTAAGTAATCTGCACATGACCACTGGGGGTCATTTATCTTTCCCAAATACTGGCATCCAGCCTTGGACTCAACGCTTTCAGGAGAGAAGAATAAATCACTGTGGCTCTGGGAGAACCTGGCGATTCCTCCAGGGACTTCAAGCAAAGAACACAGGGAAGCTATGTTGGGGCCACACCACATAATCTTGAGTATATAATTGGACTTTTCATGGTCTCAATTTTACTAATAATCAGCATCCATAAGAAAAATTGCTGCATTCTTTGAAAGAGGTCTACCTCCTTCATGATAAAATATATTATTTCTCTATATTTAGTTCATCTTAAAAGTCAGACATACTTTCAAGGGGGTAACTAAGGAAAAACTAATTGTCTTTTTATATAACTCAACTTCCTCTTTTCTTAAGGGAGTATTTTCTTTGCCAATCCATTGCCTGGAATTTTGTAGCATATTAGATCAGTATTTTGTGTATGCCATTCCCACTGACAACAACCAGAGAGAAGCCATTTGATGCCCACGGGAAAAAGAGGAGGGAAAATTACCCCATTAGGTTCCTGAATTTTTACAATTAGATACAAGCAGGAGAAGCTGAACTAATTATCTGCTTAAATCCAGGTTCTGGTTTTCAGGTTCTCCAGGACCCAAAATCTGCTCATGAACTTCAAGGCATACTTCAATGAAGCTCTGTTATTAGCCAGTGACTAGGATGGTATAGCCAAATGCAAAATATGGAATAGCCACTGGGATTTTTAAACCCCTCAGTTATCTAAGAAACCCTAAAATCTACAGGGGTTGTAAATGAACCTACCGTGAGCCCAAGGAAAACAAAAACATCTTTATAGATAGGTAAATACCACCAGTTCTCACAATGACCTACCTGTGGATACTTGTACTTAATTATTACCATAATCTTGATTTAGAAATAAATCATCTGAATTGGTATATTTGAATTTTTAGCCTCAAATTTCCCCAAAGTTGGTTCTACGTTATTGTACACCACCAGGGGATCTCAATCCCCAGCCTTACAAGCAGTATTATGAGATCGTGCCCAATTCAACAGTAGATCTGGATTCAAATTCCTACTTGGGTTCCATCCAGCCACTTTAACCTCTCCGTGTCTCCGTTTGCTCATGTGTGAAATGTGTGTCACAATTGACACTGTGGTTTGATGCCATTCAGTCGGCTTCAGCTCATGGTCACCCCATGTACAACAGAATGGTACATTGTCTGCCTCTGAGTCACCTTCCTGAGCATTTGAGTTCACTGGCCTAGTCGATGAGCATTTTGATTGCTTTTCAAGGGTTCATCTTCTATCATTATACCAGACAATATTCAGTCGCAATACACAGGGTTTCACTGGCTAATTTTTAGAATTAGATTGCCAGACCATTCTTCCTGGATTGTTTAACTTTGCAAGTTCTCTTGCAATCTGTCCACCATATGGAACTCTGTTACTATCTGAAATACCAGCTGCAAACCTTCCAGAATTCCAAATGCAAGTCATCATAGTACAACAAACTGATAGACGAGTGGCAGATACTAGTGGCCCCACCTTACAGATTGTTGTGAGGATTAAATGAAGTGATACTTCAAGGTGACTCTATAGGATAAGTATGTCTGCCAAAAACAGAGTATAAATTTTTAAATCTTTTACATAATTCTCAGTCAGGGATGAATTAGGGGTGGGTATACTGGTCAGTCGCCTGAAACCAATACATAAAAATATTACTACAAAAGTTGTAAGATGGGAAAATGAGATTTTCAGGGAGAGCACTTCTAGATGTGCCCAGAAAGAATATTTGGCAAAAGGTAGTGAAGAGGTGAGACTGGCAAAAGGACAACAGAAAGAGGAGGAGGAGGGTAGCCAGGGTCTGTGAAGTACCTTTTTAACATTACCTAGCCTTCCCCCGTATCAGTCTCTCTAGTAAACAACTATGCAAAGAGTATCCATTAAGGTATATTAAAGTACGGGCCTGTTTAACTGATTGCGTACTTTTCCATGCTCTAGAATAACTCTGCATTGGGCCTAAGCATTCTCACTGCTTTTCCTAATCTCTTCCATATTTACCACTCTCAGGGATGCGTCATAAAATGTCACTTGCATCACCTCTAGCCAACAGGCAGCCTCCCTTCCCAAGTCCAAAAACGCTATCACCCACAAGTTATGCGCAACTACTAACCTCTGTCTTTCTAAAGATAGGCCTGTTGGGAAAGGGGAGTTTTCATTTTTATATTTGTGAGAACATACTCGAGGCGTTACAGTGATTCCCTTTATCAAGTCCATTCTGACTCTGAAGTGATCCTGTGTGCAGAGCGGACAGCGCCGGAGGGTTTGCAAGACCGGACCTTCCTAAAGCTGCTGTCACACTCGGAGAGTCTCAGGGGCACTCAAGGGGCCACCATAGTTCAGCTGGGACTGATTAAGCAATCAGTTGCTAACCAAAAGGTTGGTAATTCAACCCAAGCCCATCCCCCAGGAAAAAGACCAAGCAGCCTGCTCTGTAAATACATGCAGCCTGAGAAACCCAATGGGGCAGTTACACTCGGTCCTGTTGGGTCACTATGAGTCAGAATCAGCTGGATGACAGTCGGTTCTTGCGGGTTTAGCTACTTCTGTTATCCAGGGAATCTTCATATTGGAGTAGGGTCCTAAGACTAATCCCTTGTGAGTATTGCCTTATAATCAGACAAAAAATAGAAATAGCACTAGAATAGAATGGAGCAGACTAGCAGACTACAGACAGTACTTTGTGAGAGCTGTTAAAGAATATCTGGGTCTACTTCCAAGAAAGAACCTCGAGTGGATGTCTTGATTTATCCTTCTAGCCTCAAAAAACTTGAAACAAGAAATTCCCGTCCTTGTGCTATGAGCTTAGAGAGGGTGATGCCCCCTTCCCTGCTTTTCTTCCTCTTCATCGCGCTCAAGCAAGGTTTCGTGGCTTTCCTCTTGAATCATAAGCAGTCTGGTTATGTAACTTAAATCTCTCAGAGAATATCAGGGAGCAAAATAAACATTAGGTTAAAAATATCCTATTCTTTAAAGCCACAATCTTGTGGGAATAGATATATATTTGGTTACAGCAAAATTTTACAACTAAGACAAGGGATACATTCTCAGGAAAGGGTTGCCTTTAGTACGTACTAAGGATTGAAAAAAGAATGATTCATGATGACATTTTTATATAGGCATACATAGTAAGGAATATAATTGTTTTTTACTCTTTGACAGTTAAAAGAAAGTTTGGGGTTTATTTTTTTCCACTTTTTTAGGGTAAATGAGGAAGCTGAACCATGGACCCAATGCAAAGTAAACCAAGGTCATCCACCCTAGGAGTCTCAATATCATGGGATATCTTTCATGCAGATTCATCTCATCCCCCGTTGATTGATATGCAGTACAAGCTTATAGAAATTTAAAAACTAATTTAGCAGGAATATACATTTGGAAGAGAGAATTTTAGAGTAAGATCCATTGCCCCAAATAGTAATATTTAAAAGCAGATTGCTTAAGTTCCCTCCATGATAGTGGAGGAGAAAAGAGCACTTGTTCAGCCTGTGTGCCAGGCCTGTGCTCGGGAATTTACTTGCCTTCACCACGGAGTCTTCAGGTAGGTAACATCACTATACTGTACAGATGGAGATGCTGAGACTTGCAAAGCATATAACGTTTCCAAGTTACCTAAAGAGGCAGCGTTGAATCTGATTTCTGTACTGGCTTATTGCAAAGTCTGTGTTCTCCCACCATTGCCGCGTTAACCCATCCCTAAAGCTGCCCTTCTAGGTGGGGCAACCGACTAGACAAACCAGGTGTGGTTGTTGTTAGGTGCTGCTGAGTTGGTTCCCACTTACAGCGACCCTGTGTCCAACAGAGAGAAGCCCTGTCTGGTGCTGTACCATCCCCACAATTGTTCTTATGTTTGAGTCCATTGTTCCAGCCATCGTGTCTCATTTGGACAAACCAGCATGGCATTCAACTGTTGATTATGAGTCAGCTTTACTCTAGAAGTCAAAAACAAAGAGTAGTTGATATAATTAAAACAAAACGAAACAGTGAGTGGTGGTGAAGATGAGGAGAAATGGAAAGTCTTACACATTCCCAGTGTGACTGTGAACATTGCAGGTGTTTTTTCAAAAAAGAGTTTTCCAGTTCCTCAAGAAGTTAATCGTAGAGTTATTATTGTTGCTGGTTGCAAACAGAGTTACTACTCACTCGTGCTGACTCCACATGCTAAGAGTAGAGCTGCCCCAGAGGGGTTTCAGTACTATGACCTCTTAGGAGCTGTTCACTAGACTTGTCTTCTGAGGTGTTTCTGAGGGAACTCAAACCACCATCGTTCAGTTATTGAGAACATCGATTCTACTTCTAAATATACGCCCCAAAGAATTGAAAGCAGAGACTCAAACATGAAGGTTCACAGCAGCCTAAAGATGAGAACAAGCCAAATAACCATTAAAGTATGAAAGAGGAAAATGTGATACATACAGACGGACATAAGCAGAAATTACGTACTGGCAGTACTATAATGTAGATAAGCCTCGAAACTATTATAGTAAGTTAAAAAATCAGACACAAATATTACATAGTGTACCATATCATTTATATGATATATCCAGAATCAATAAATCTATAGAGGTGGAAAACAGATGAGAAATTGCTAGGGGTCGGGAGAGGCGAGAATGGAGAGGAACTGGTTAATGGGCATGAGGTTTCCTTTTGGGCCCGATGGAAATGTCTCGGAGCTCTATAGAGGCTGCAGCTGAATAACTTTGCAAATCAAATGTCCCTAAGTCTTAAGCTTTCAAATAATTTCAAAACTAAAAAGGAAATTTAGTTCCATTAAGTCCATTCTGACCCATAGTGACCTTATAGGAAAGCACAGAACAGCCCTTGTGGGTTCCTGAGACTACAACTCTTTAGAAGGGGAAAAACCATCTTCCACTTGTGGAGTACCCGCTGGTTTTCAACTGTTGACCGTAACACATAACCCACTACACTACCCAGACTCCTAAATAATGGCAAAGGGGAAGCTAAATAAGGATCCTTGAAAGAACTAAACACCCCCGTCCAATCTTAATATATTCAATATTGTGGCTCAATTCACACCCACATGTACAAATCCAACCCTTCCCCAGCCAATAGAAATGTCTTATCCCAATATGAAGATATATACCATTCAATATATAATAAAGACAGCGATTCGGAGGATATGACCCTGCAAATAACTATCACTTCAATTAACTCCTTTCATGCAGCACTGCTGACAGTAGCAAGAAGATGTAAACAATCTAAATGCCCATTAGGAGAAGACTGGATAAAGAAGTTTCATTACATACAAACAATGGACAATATGAACCGCTAGCAAAACACTGATGAAACCACAAAAACCCTCTAGCTATGGAGGAACCTGGCAAACCTTAAGTTGAGTGAAATTCGGCAATCAAAATAGAATAAATATTTCATGAAACAACTGTTATAAGAAGAAGAAAGTAAAAACAAATAAAGACTTTTATACAAAAGAGAACAGACTTTGGAGTTTGCGCAAGTGGGGAGGACAAGGATGTGTAGATAAAGCAACAGGCGAGACAGGTGATGGGCGCTGACAGGAGTGAAGGAGAAGATGAGGCTCTCTATGAGGGAGATGAGAAATTACGGAGCAGGGGGTGAGTAGGGTGATGGTGTGTGTGTGTGTGGGGGGGTGAATTAGTAATTTAGACTGGGTAATAAACAGTTAATCTGTAATAAAATTTAAAATAATTTAAAAATCAATCTGAGAGTTGATGAAGCAGATGTTCCTATTTTTACCTTAGGGATGTGGAAATGGAGCCATAAAAGCCACTGGCATAACGTAGTTCCTAAAACAATGCTCTGCATCCTACTTTGTGAAGTAGCACCCGGGGTCACCTAAGGGGTAACTACTACGGCTCTCTCTCCAACCGGCAGAGGAAAGACGCATGATGGCAATTGGAAAACACATGAAAATAATCAGTCCAATGGACTAATGGCCACACAAACCTCAGTCTCCAGGACCCGGAGCACAGAAGAACGAGATGGTGTCCAGCTACCACCACCAACTGCTCTCTAAAGGATCCCATTAGAAGGCTCTGGACAGAATGGGAGGGAAATATAGAACAGAACTCAAAGTTATGAAAGAGATCAGGCTTATTAATGAGTTAGAGACTAGCAGAAGCTCCAAGACTACGGTCCCTAGCCACTCTTCAGCTCTGGAATGAACCTCACCCCTGTGTTAAAATAATCAGTCATTTAAGATCAAAAGAGCAGCATTCCCTCAAGGACCGAGCTTCATGAAGGGAGGAGGAATGGGAACAGGAAACACCGAGAGGAAGTGGGATAAGTGATGGTGTGTTGCAGGAATTGGGATAACTGATGGCACATTGCAGGAAGTGGGATAAGTGATGGTACATTGCAGGAAGTGGGATAAGTGATGGTGTGTTGCAGGAAGTGGGATAAGTGATGGTACATTGCAGGAAGTGGGATAAGTGATGGTATATTGAAGGAAGTGGGATAAGTGATGGCACCTTCAAGGAAGTGGGATACGTAATGGTATATTGAAGGAAGTGGGATATGTAATGGTACTCATTCACATGGATGAGTTAAAACAAAATATGTACAAATGGTTCCATGCAAAATTGATGATCTAATCTGTAAATCTTTACCTAAATCATAATAAAAAGTTTTTCAAAACCCTTTCCTAGATTTATATACATTTGAGGTAAGAAAACAGCACTCTTATTTAACAACGTGAAAGCCCCATGTTCTCAAGGGACACTGAAGAAGACAAATGTAAATACTGAAGAAAATGGCTCTTCTTCAGCAAAAGTGAGGGTTCTTTTGCCAGACTGGCTCACAACTAAGCTTCCTGGAACATCTTCCTTCATCCCAAGGAAAATGTCTTCATTTCTACGTGAAAACCAGCCATGGAGAACTCTGAAACCTGTACTGCTGCCACCTTCCCTCGGCGTCTTCAGGAGAAGTCCATTTGATTTGCTTCTGCTTGAGGTGAAGCAGATAACCTCAATTAACAATCTGATTATTGCTTCAATTTCCAGAGTTCATTTATTACTGGGGCCCCAGGATCTCTAGAGAAAGTTGCTAAGTCAGCTGGATTTTAACATGCCTGGACTGACAAGTGACTCACTCTGGGCTTTCTTGGGGACCAAGAGACTGGAGAAATTATGTTCTTTTACTCATTTTGTGGCTGAGATGAACAAAACTATATGATACCCAAGTCCCAGAAGTAAAATTATAAACTATTTTCCTATTGGTGCATGTGATTAGGATACAATTATGCTTGATGGATATATAAAAAGCAGTTGGAGAGATTCTTTCTTACTTGATATACTTGATATACTTCCACTGAGTAAACTTAACATTGGCACGAAAAAGAAAAAAAAGCATGAGAAGTCATGAGACAGGAAGTTCAGTTCCTCTCTCTTGGCTTGGCTTGGCCATAATTGGCATTGTGGTAAGTGCGGCTTTTATGCTGTTGTTATATATGCATGTGAATGTGTGTACTTATATGTATATGATGAATGCTCTTATTTTTCCTCATTAATAGGACCAGTGAGGGAATCATGGGAAAACACTAAGAGGCTTGCAAAAATTAAAAGTAACAGAGGCAAACACTGTTACAGACGCAATCCTGAAAGAGTAGTGGACTGCAGTTAGATGCTTGAGTCAACACACAGGCTGAACAGGCGGTGGGAGGAAGAGTGGAAGTATTACAAAGGATATATGTACTGCATATTTAGTTTTGCTGCAAATATATCAGCCAATGTGGTGGAACATACAAAAAGCACAATCATGAAAACATCTCAGACACAGCCAACTGCCTTGAGGGAAGGAGTCCTTGAGCCTGGGGCTCCAGGCAATAGATTAGGGCGAGCCTGAGGTCAACTGGCATAGCACAGTCAACAGGGACAACGGTCCACTAAGATATGCTACTTTTGTAAGTAGCAACTGGGGTCTTTGCCGCTCATCTGCAGCCTTCTGAGGTTCAAATACTGCTCTTGCTTCATCCATCAGAGGAAAGAAGAGTGATGACAACTGAAAGACATTTGGGAAATAATTAGCTCAGTGGACCACACAAACATCAATCTCCATGACCCTGAGATCAGAAGAACTAGATGGTGCCCAGCTACCACTCTCAACTGCTTTATAAAGGATCCCATTGGAAGGTCCTGGATAGAGTGAGAGAAAAATGTGGAACAGAACTCAAAATCATAATAGAGATGAGGCTTATTGATGACGTAGAGACTGGTGTGACCCTCAAGACTATGGTCCCTAGTCACTCCTCATCTCTGGAACTGAACTCACCCTGTGTTAGAATAATTGGCCATGAACATAAAAATGGCAGCATTCACTCAAAGACAGAGTGTTAGGAAAGAAGGAGCAATAGAACAGAAGACACTGGGAAGAAGGGACGATTCATTAAAGAATCCAAATGGATGAGTTGAAACAAAATGTGTGTAAATTGTTTTATATAAAAGTGATGATCAGCTCTCTAAACCTTCACCGAAATCAAAATAAAAAGTTTTTTTTTAATGAGAACAATGAAAAGTATGATGAGTGCTCACTTCAGTGCACATATACTCAATTGAAACAATACAGAGAAGATAAGCATGGCCCCTGCACAGGGATGACCCACAAATTCGTGAAGTACTCCATATTTTTAATGGAAGACCCATCACTTTGCTACATTCTTACCTGCTACTGGACACCTTTTACAAAAACCAAACTAGACCCGAATCCAGCAGACATGCTCTGGGACAAATAAGAAGCTGCAAGTATGTTAGGCTTCCACCGAAGTTCTTGATATTCCCGAATGTGCCCAATGTTTTAACCCTCCACATTTGTTGTCGCTATGCAGCTTGAGATCCAGCCCCCCCACTCTCTTTTTCTTTGGAATACTCAGACATACCTACCTATAAAAATGGACACAGATCACAGGCAAGCAAACTGCTACAGCTATCATGAACATTGCAAAGAGTTCAGAGATGAATTTGTCAAGATTCCTGTCAATTCGTGTCCTTTGGGTTACAGCATCCTCAGTGATGCAGCCTTCCCATTGGTGCGGGGACACTGTAATGTATGAACTACCCATATTTACACAGATGACGGGAAAGTTTGGGATCACATGGCCCGTCAGCCAGAATCCATGGACATGACCAAATACCTGAAAATAAAAGAGGACCATCCAGATATTCCCTGTGGGGACCCCCCTGAGACATTCTGTGCAATGGTGAGACAAACGTTTTGAATAGAACATCTAACACTAAAGGAAAGCAAGTTGAATACACCTACAGGTGTAAGTGTGAAGACTCAATTCATGAAATGAGCTGAATCTTCAGGCTGCAGAAATCTGTTCCCAGGTAAACTACATTCTTGGTGCAGAATAATAACTGTCGATAGTCCAGAAAATCTGGGTTAAATGAAGAAGAACATGGCATCAAGACTGGAGAAAGGCTTATTAACACCCTACAAAATGCAGATGACACAACTTTGCTTGCTGAAAGTGAGGAGGACTTGAAGCACTTGCTGATGAAGATTAACCTCCCTGGCGGTAATCCCGAGTGTGGCTTGGGGTAAATGTTAACTGTCAGAAGTGGTAACCCCGAGCCACACTCGGGATTACACTGCAGGGAAGTCCCTGAACAAAATTACTGACACAATTAGATTGCCAGGGAGGTTAAAGATGCAGGATAGGTTATAATTCTATATACAGAAAATACATATATATAATTTTAGATATAGGATTTCTATATATAGGATTTCTCTATATAATTATACATGTAGAAAAATACAAAATAAGAAGGTAACATCATGATAAATGAAGCAAAGATTGAGACTATCCATTGAAATTGTTCATCTTGCTTGGAACTGCAATCAATGCTCCAGGAAGCAGCAGTCAAGAGATCACAAGAAAAAAGGAGAGAGAGATCAGAAGAAGCAATGCATTGGGTGAATCTACTGCACAAGAATTCTTTCAAGTGTTGAAAAGAGAGGATGCTCCTTTGAGGACTAAGATGTGCCTTGTGCAATCAATCTCCTCATACACATGTTGGATATCAAGTAAGGAACAGAGATGCACTTGTATGATGGTGTTGGCACGAACACAGAAAGCACTGTGGACCGCCAAAGAACGTACAGATCTGTCTTGGGGAAAGTAGACCTCCTTCGAAACAAGGATGGCAAGACTTGGTTCCTCTCATGTACTTTGGACATGTTGCCACAAGGCTGGTCCTTGGAAGAGGACAGCATGTTTGGTAAAAGAGCACCAAGTCGAGGGGCAGCAACAGAGAAGACCCTCAATGCGATGGACTGACATGCTGGCTGACACGATGGGCTCAAACAAAACATCCGTGAGGACGGTGCGGGTTCCATTCTTTTCTATACTAGGCTGCTATGCGTTGGAACCAATTCAACAGCACTTAGCAACAACAACGAAAATACCAAACACTTGCCAGGAATCTGATATTGAGACTCAGAGCAGCTGGGATGCACAGGGTTTCCGAGGTGTTTACCTTTCAGAAGCAGCCCACCAGACCTTTCTTCTTCCAAGGCACCTCTGGGTGGTTTAGTAGTCAGTGCTGAACGTTTTCATTACTCAGGAACTCATGATACTCATAAAATAGCCTCGTAAATATTCTTCTTGCTTTTGTCTTCCACATAACTCATAATTATATTTTTGGCTAATGTTTAGGAAGTATAATCCGCATACTAGGCAGCTCGCCTGTTTAATGCCAAAATGACATTCACAGTTTGTGCAGTCACAATCAATTTTGGAACATTTCCCTTACTTCAAAAAGAAACTTATACTCTTTAGCTATCACTTTCAGTCTCCCTACTGTCTCCAGCACCCTACACAGCAATGGCTCTATATACTTGCCTCTTCTAGACATTTCGTACAAATGGATAGAGTCAGGCAGTATCTATCCCTTTGTGACTTGCTGCTTCACTAAGCCTCCTGCTTTCAAGGTTTACCAGCAAGGCAGTATGCATCCACACTGCATCCATGCTGACGGCTGAACAGCAAGCATTTCCTTGTATGTGTATACTAGTTTGTACATCCATTCTTCAGTTGGTGGGCCCTTGGATCATTTTGAACTTTCGGTTTTGTGCGTGTTTCTGTTTTCATGCCTCTTGAGTAGATACTTGGTAGGATTGCTATTCTAAACTTTTTAAACAACTGCCAGGCTATTTTCCATGGTCCATTCCAAGTGGAAATATGAGAGGGTCCCAATTATTCCACATCCTCAGAAATATTTGTTATTGTCTGTCTTCTTGACCACAGTCGTCCATACTTTGGGCAGGTTGTCAGGGGAGACCAGTGGCTGGGGAAAGACATCATGCATGGCGAAGGAGAGGACAGCATCAAAGAGGAAGGGCCTCAGGCGATGGACTGACACCACGGCTGGGACATCAGTTCAAGCACGGGAACCACTGGGAGGCTGAGCTAGGACAGGGCAGCGCTCTGTTGTGCATAAGTCACTGTGGGTCAGAATTGACTCACTACACCTAACGACAACAGCGATAGCTGTGAAGTGGTGTCACGTTGCAGTTTTAATTTGCATTCGTGTGCGTTTGTTGATTTTCATATCTTCGTTACAGACATATCTATTCATATGTAGCGCCACATAAGTGATTCCAAGACTCTCAACTGACAGTCTGTTGCATCAGTGACTTTTTCCACCAATGTAGAATGATTTTTTTAAAAGTAACAGCTCAACCTCCACACAGACCCTCTCCACTCCAGCTGCCTCTAATGAGGCGTTCACAGACTCCCAAGAGGTCCACAGAGAGGATGCAGGGACTCTATGAATCTGGAAAGAAAACTCACATCTTTATTTTTATTAATTTGTAACTCAGAAACTGTATCCACTTGGGGATTATCTTTTTCCACCTAGTTGCATGGCAGTCATGTGGTGTGATGATAGACAAGAACTGATCTTTAGCCCATCTTGAGGGCTGACTGTTTCCTAGCTCTGATACTCTGTATGGACCTAAATCAGCGCAGGGAGACAAGTGGCCTCCAAGAACTGCCGAGGGCATCTGGAGGCCCATTCATTGGAACCCAGCGTAGAAAGACTCCTTGTTGCACCGAGATCAGAACTTAGACTCATTATGCCCGCGACAAACTCATCAGCCGTGTTAGTAACTGCCAGGTTGGTACTTCAAGTCTACCCAGGGACTTCTGCAAAGAATGGTCTAGTGTTTAATTCTGAAAGATCAGCTGTTAGAAATCACAGTTCTACTCTGACATACATAATATGCTTGGCAACCATTGTACTCAGTTTAACAATTGCTAACTAGTAAGTTTTCACCATGCTGTCTCCTCCAATTTAACTCTACTGATTAGCTTGTGCCCACCTGGGATTTCCTTATACTATGCTCCTGATCATGTTATCCTTTTTTCTGCTTTATCCAAATTCTGCACCTGCCTGGGGCCCAGCTCTATTCTCTCTTACTCCCTGACCAGAAACCTAAATCATGACCTAGAATCGAGTCTGCCTTACCACAAACCCATGGGCTGCAGACAGGTGGGTATCAAAAGCATGGCAGGTATGGCCCATGCCCTGAGCACCACTGACAGAGGGGCACCTTTGAGCAGGATCTCCACCACAATTTCTATTACCAGCGGGGAGAGATCACTCAACAAGTTCAAGCTTAAAATTTCTTATTTAAAAATCTCCATGGGTCTAGGAAAACTGTGTAATTTTTCTCTATTGAGTGTAGAAAGAGAAGAAACTTTTTAAAAAATGACTGAACACTTCATAGACCACCAATTGTCATTGGGGAAAACAAGGAAGGTGCTATTGTTTCCATTTGGTATACCATAATGTGTTATGTAAGAGATTAATAAGCATGAGTTGAATTTCAGGATTGATATTATGGTAAATTACCTACATGATGAGTGTCAGATGTCTGGTCAGGGATACAATTTCTGCACTTGCCACAGGTACTATTTTCCATAGTGTGTTAGTCTGGGTAGACTACAGAAACAAATCCACAGAGACTTATATGTATATAAGAGAGAGTTTTATATAAGAGCTAAGTGTACATTAAGAAAGCATCCCAACCCAGTCCAGTCCAAACCCATAAGTCCAATATCCCATATGTCCAACGCCGATCTACAAAGTCCTCCTCAAACTCACAAAATACATGCAATAATGCTGAATGCAGGAGGAAAGCTAAATCAGTGAGTGTGTAAGCATCTCAGCACTGGCAGGGGTCTCCCCGCAGCTGCTCCAGCACCCAGAGCTGCATCAGGGTAAGCCCATTCTCCTCAGGAATGTCTCACAGGAAATGAGCCTTGCCAGCTGAAGCAAAGAACTAGGTAAGGCAGCCGCATACTGGTTCAACCATCAGAGAACAAGAGACCAGTGCACCAGAAAGGCGAGGCTCACTGAGCCATTTATCTCTCTATCTTCAATTAATCCCACGTATTTATCGGGCAGGTTGGCAAAATAAACCTTACCTATCACACACTGATACAGATAAAGTTCCAGAGTAGAACTGTGCCCCATCAGGTTTTCTTGGCTGTAATATTTACAGAAGCAGTGTGGGTTTGAACTTTTATCCTTTAGGTTAGTAGTTGACCACAAACTCCATTGACACCTCTTAAGGACCTTGACCTCCCTGACTCTGCCTAGATGACTGCAGCCCAGATGTCTCCCTCTTTCTGGACTCAGAGCACTCACTGTCCGCATTACTACTCCTCAAACTATCTTTGAGCTTAATCCACAGTAACCGATGTACTTAACAAGTCCTCAGTAAATATGCTGATACCATAAAGTTGGCTATACATCGCAATGTACTGACTTACCTATATGGCTCTTCTAGCCATCGACCTGCTAACTCCCACCAAACAACCACTTCCTGGCGGGGCTGGGTAAAAGAAGATGGGTGGGGAAGACACTGATAGGAGTTCCTTGTGCTTGTCATTATGTGGAGTACCACACCTCCCTAAAAAGCGGTGGTGAACGCATTAAGCACATCGCTGCCGCGTGGGAAGATTTGAAGGAAATTAAGCTAGTGAAGTAAGCCAAGCACATGTACCACATGTACAACATGAATCTGCTGAGGTAAGCTGCAAAAGGCAAGAGAGGCAGAGAGGAAAAGCTACTGTATACATACTTTCCTGGGGTGAGGTCCAGGTACTATGGCAGGGGCCAGACGCAATCCATGGATACATATGGCAACCAACTAAAAAGGAGGGGAAAAGAAAGAAAGAAGGAAGGAAGGAAGGAAGGAAGGAAGGAAGGAAGGAAGGAAGGAAGGAAGGAAGGAAGGAAGGAAGGAAGGAAAGAAAGAAGACATGGGTAGCAGGGGAACAGGGCACTAACCAACCCAAGGGGAAGGTATTGTTTATATCTCCACAGGAGAGGGAGAGAGGGACCAGAATTTAACCTGATACGCCAAGACGTGAACACAACATAACAGCACGAAGCAGGAAACCAATAGAGAAGTCTGCGGGGCTGGCCTCAGTCCCAACTACATGGACACCCACACACACACCCCTCCCAGAAGAATTCACTACAGAGGACAGCACTGAAGCTACAGTTCAGGGAGAGGGGCACATCTGATCAGAGCACACAGGAGCAAATGAAGAGGGAAGGAGACAGTGGTACACATCCTGGCCCACCAGCCCCAAGGATAATATTCCTGCTCAGAGCAACCAATGCACAGAGAGGACCATAGGGCCAGCCCCACCATGAGGCAAGATGCCCCTCACTGAACCATAGTACTATGGAGGACAACAATGGAGACAGTGCAGGAATTGTGCCTGATCTGATCCCCCCACACCAGGATGAAACACTAAGGACATGCAACATAGCAGCAAAGGGAGCAAAGCAATGAAGTCCCTGGGGGAAAATGATGAGGGTAACGAATGCACAAATGTGCTTTATACAATTGATGTATGGATGGATTGTGATAAGAGTTGTATGAGCCCCCAATAAAATGATTTAAAAAAAAAGACTTTGGGGCCAGGGCATGGCACCCCATCAAACTCAGCTGGAAAACACTCCTAAAGGTCACCAAACAGACCTAGAACTATTTATAGGTTTTTCTATTTTTGTCATTGGTTTTTGTTGTTGTTGTTTTGATATTTTGCTTTCTTTTGTTGTTTTGTTCTGTTTTGTCTTATTTTTGTGCTTACTATTGTCTCTGCTTGCATATCTAGATAGGATAGGTAGGATAAACAATGCAGAGGAGAAAACAATGGGACTGATGGTTCTAGGGGGACACGAGAGATGGGGAGGCAGGGGACAGGAAAGGGGGTGTCAAACAACCCAGGAACAAGGGAACAACAAGTGATCTAAAAGCGATGGGTAGAACAGTCTAGGATGCCTGTTGGGGCTTGATCTAGGGCAATTAGCCAAGAGGAATTACTGAAATCCGAATGAAGACCAAACATGATACTGGGACAAGAGAAAAGGAAATAGAGGAAAGAACTAGGAGGCAAAGGACATTTAATGAGGTCTAAATACAGGCATGTACATATGTAAATATATTTATATATGATGATGGGGAAATATATGTATGTTAAGTATTATGGTAGCAGAAGGACCTGGGGCTTCTACTCAAGTGCTCCCTTAATGCAAGAAGATTTTGTTTTAGTAAGTGGGCATTTTGTGATGCTCATCTTCACAACATGATTGCTGAAGGCAACATGGGTGCATAAGCAAATGTGGTGAAGAAATCTGTTGGGGCCCAGATATCAAAAGATATAGCATCTGGGGTCTTAAAGGCTTTAAAATAAACAAGAGGCCATCTAGCTGAGAAGCAACAAAATTCACATGGAAGAAGCACATGTGTGATCATTAGGTGTTGATGGGATCAGGGATCAGGCATCAAAGACCCAGAGCAAAAAATCCTCTCAATGTGAATGAGGGGGAGTGCAGAGTGGAGACCCAAAGCTCATCTGTAGACAGTTGGATATCTCCTTACAGAAGGGTAACAAGAAAGAGAAGAGCCAGGCAGGGTACAGTAAAACACCAATGAAACATACAACTTTCCTCCAGTTCTTTAATGCTTCCTCCTCCCCAATATCATGACTCCTGTTCTACCTCACAAATCCGGCTGGACCAGAGCATGTACTCTGGTACAGATGAACAACAGAAGGGAGACAGTGGTTGGTGTAAGACATGAAAAAACTAATAATTTATAAATTATTAAGGGCTCACGAGAGAGGGGGTGGGAGGGAGGGAAAAATGAGGAGCTGATACAAAGGACTCAAGTAGAAAGAAAATGTTATGAAAATGATGATGGCAACATATGTACAAATGTGCTTGACACAATGGGTGGATGTATGGATTGTGATGAGTTTTAAATGCCTCCAATAATATGAATAAAAATCATTCAAACAATTTTTTGAGAAATTTTGGTGCCATCCCCTCTGATAATATCACAAGGTATGGCCTGCATCCTCTGCACACTCCTCCAAAAAGACACTACCTTGCAATGTGAAAAAGAAACAGAAAACAAGAGAACGCCCGTGCTCTGCCAGGTCGATGACCTTGTTTTCCTCTGAAAGGCAAGTAAAAGTCCCAACTCCTGCTCCTGTGCATATGACCTTTATCAGGGAGATAGGGTTTCTCTTTGTAGATGTTGTTAGTTAAAATAATGAAGTCCGATTAGGTTGGGTCCCAGTCCTAAATTATCCTGAGTGGCATCTTATGAAATCGAAAGGCAATTAGAGCAACACATAGGGTGATCACACCATGTGATGATCCATCTATACGTCAAAGAACACCACAAAATCTTGAGAAATGCAAGGAAGGTTCTTCCCCAGAGAGTAGGGACCAGTGGACCCTGAATTCAGACTCTCTGCCTCCAGAACTCTGAGAAACTAAATTTGGGTTCATTAAAGTTGCCCAGGGGGTCGTATTTTGTTATGGTTGTGCCTGCTACTTTCTGTGTAGGTTGACATAACCAGGAAGCCTGGGGCCTCACTTTCCTGTTTCCAAGGGCATCTTTGCTTCATTTTCTAGGTTTCAAAGTGGAGGAAGAATGATACATGACAATATACTGAAGAGAGACACACCTTTAGACATGTTTGTATGCCAGTAAATGTCAACTTGACCTTTAGGTACATAGACTGCCATATAACTTTTATGGCAGCAGAAAGTAGAATGATTGAGCAGATGACCCAATTTTTTATTGTAGGAATCTTTAGTGTGCAGTTCATGGACCAATTTTACAGTCCTTGGCAAGCAATATTTCTATAGGTTTCATCCACGACCTAAAGGGGTTCTTGACCCACAAAAGCAATATTACTACTTGGCATGGAACTGTAAATACATTGCTATTTATAATTCTACTTTCATGTAGCTTTCAATCCTGGCTTATTCATGCCTCCTCTGAGCGCTAGTACATGCATACCCTGAGGCACACAACCACCAAATGTGCCCTCCTTGTCCATTCACAGCTTGACCATAATAACCAATTGCGCTGGAAGGTACTGACAGTCTGCATGGCTGCCTGGAGTGTGCATCTTCATAATTAACACTGCCCTTTACAGAGCTCATCTTATTCTTCCTAACTATGCAATTTGGAAGAGGGCAAACCCTTTAATGCGCTCCTTGCCCACTTCCTCCCACTGGTAGAAGAAAAACCTGTACTAGATAGAGCCATCTATTCTAGTCACCTTGCTCTCCACAGTGGCCGCAGTTCCTTCAATGGCATCAAAGCCTAATCTAACTGGGAACTTGGCCATGAGTTCATTTTCTGTATTTCCTAGCATTGGTAAGGTGAAAAGACAGGCTTTCAAGGGAGAAATGGGCAGCTCTCTGTCTAGGCATAAATAGAATCATGAGGCTGAGTATCTTGGTTAAGAAGGAATGAAGCCTTCGAGAAGATTCCAACTCCGGAGGCACCAGAGTCAGCTTCCTCGTGAGGATGCTGTGACAGGTGGAAGCTTCTGTGAATACAGCCCAGCGAGAGAACAGCCTGACACGGTCCTCTCCTGGATTTGATATTGCCCTAGTGGAGTACCCTCCATTTTCCTACATCACCAAACCTCACTGCTATCAAATCAGTGTTGACTCAGAGACCCTGGGCCAGAGGAGACCTGCCCCATGGGTCTCTGAGGCTGTCCGTATTTATGGGAGCAGAAGGCTTCACCCTTCTCACAGGGAGCAGTTGGTGGGCTGGAACTGCTGGCACCTTGCGGCTAGCAGCCCAGTGCATAACCCACTGTGCCATCCGGGCTCCTTTTCCTAGCGTCTGAAAGTATCCGAATCCTGGCTATGTATTCCCATGTGCCCTAACATCAAATGCCAAGTTTCCATGTGAAATGTGAACAGTCAGGTGATGAAGATGTAGCTTAGACTTGGAACCATGTCTGGAGGGAAAGCTCCAAATATGCTTTCAATGTTGTAGGTGAAGGGGACAGAGCCTAAGAGTGTTCTCAGCCTAGTGTTGAACACTGTGCTCAGCAGATGACACACTCCAATGTTGATCAAAGCTACACGGTTTACCTGGTGCAGCCAAGGCTTTCTAAGCACTCATTGTAGAAATTAAGGCCGGATCTCATGCAACACACTCTCATCAACTATTAACACTACGTGGTTAATATATAAAACTCTGTTTTGGTCAGGTTAGTACACCGGCAAGGCAGGCAGAATTGGGACTCACAATTTAAGGTGACTCTATTTGCTTCCATTTATGTCCTGGAAAATGTGCCCTTGTGACTTGGCAACCATGTTTAAAAATCTCTTGCCATTCTTAAACAAACAGAGCTTATGTTTATGAGGTTCTAATGATGTTATTTTCAGAGATGAAGTAAAGCTAGTGATGTGTAGCTTTGGAGGCTTACAGTAAATTGTGACTGATTTATTGTTATAACATACAGTATTTGCCTAGATAAACGTGGAGATTTAATTAAGCAGTGTTTGAAAATGTGTTAAAAGGAAAACAACTCAGAGTACTCAGAGACCAAGGGCTCCCCAAGGCTTTGAGAAAGAAGGGACCTTTTTTGGGAGATGGAGGACAAACAGTTAAGAACATTCCCTGGCTCCAGGGAAGCAGAGCTAATTCAAGACCAGAAAGAAAGAGATTAGAAACAGGGGGTCCCAATCAGGCCTACAGAGTTGTTTAGTTTGGCCCACAGAATACGTTAAAAGTTTCATATTAGTAGCCAATATTTCAAAATTGGAAATTCAATGCAACAGCTCAGTTTTCTCTCCTCTCTTGAAACAGCGCAAGACTCGGCTTTGTGTGTCTGCTTTGCCGCGTAGACACAAGTGAAGCTAATTGGAGTTGGAATGGCGTTTGACCTCAGGCTCACCGCCCACGCTCACCATCAGGCCAGCCTCAGTGAACCCTGAACTATTTGATATGACATAGATCTGGTTTAGACATGCCATTTTTTTTACATTTAAGTAATCTTCTAAAGCAGTCTTAGTTTCTTCCTAACATAAATACAAATGGGTGGCTTACACGTATATTTACAATGAGATCTGCTATAGTTGATTCAATTCTGTCTCACAGCAAGCTTACATAGGGTGTCAAAGGCAGTGCGTCTTTGCAAGAGCAGAGAGCCCTATCTTCCTTTTGAGGAGCGCTGGGCGGGTTTAAACCCCGACCTTAGAGCTAGCAGTCCAGCACTCATACCCAACAGCACCACCGGGATTCTCAGAAGGACAGGACAAATTCAGGTCACTGGCTCTAGGGCAGGATTCATCCCTCTGTGGGCTCTGGAGGGGGGTCCTTATCTCCTTAGCTACCCTCCCTGTGGATTTCAGAAAGCCTCATCTTTCTGCCTCAGAATGACTGGTGGGTTTGAACTGTTGACCTTGTGGTTAGAAGCCCAATGTACAATTACTACAACACGAGAGACCATTTCTCAAAGTTTTTAATCATGTGTAATTGGAGAAGGTTATTGACACCACCAGAGGCTTTGGCTTTTCTGGTTCTGCTGTGTGACCTTCAAAACAGGAGCCCTGGTGGCACAGCTGCTGAGTGCTTGGCTGCTAAACACAAGGTGTGCTGTTGGAATCAACAAGCTGCTCCACGGAAGAAAGATGTGGCTCCGGAGAAGATTTGCAGCCTTGCAAGCTTGATGGGGCCTTTTCACTCTGTCCTACGGCGTTGCTATGAGCCAAACTTGTCTCAATAGCAACGCAAACCTCAGAGCATTCTCAGTTTGAAACCTCAACAGCCGATTCTAGCACGAGACTTCAGTGGACCCAACACAGACTGAAAATGAAAAACAAAAGGTCAAAACATCAGCCCTGCGGTGACTCCCTCTTGTGATTTCCAAGAGCTGGGAGGGTATGTTTCCTAAACACTTCATTGTAGCCGCCATCTATATTGCTAGCAATTCTCACTTTAGGAAATAATAAATTGCCTCATAATAATATAGAGTCACTATGACGGTAGTGAGTTATTTTTTATTGTTCCTACTACTTTATTTTATTATCTGTGTTTTACTACATGTGTGTCCGGGTCCCACGACTCTTATTAACTAACGTCCATGGAGTCAATTAGGAGTCACAGCCACCCTAAAGGACAAAATACTACTGGCCCATAAGCTTCTGTGATTGTGAATCGTCACAGAGTAGACGAGCTCATCTTGCTCCCACAGAGCTGCTGGTGGTTTTGAATTGCCGACTGTGCAGCTAGCAACATTTTGCTGAATCCAGGATGCCACCAGGTGTCTTATTTTAAAAATATAATTTAGAAACATCTTCATGAAAATGATTTATGCTTAATAGTCTTTAAAAGCCCTCAAAATCTAGTGAAATGCCTTCCACTTGGTTGATACTTGATAGAGACCTATTACTCGATCGATATCTTTAAGGCAGCTTGGTTTCTAATACTGTGATGAGGCAAGTGGCCAATCCCCCCATTCTCTTTTCCCACTTGATTTACGATGGGAGGAGGCATTAATGTCCCTTAAACACCCACACACGCACACACATACACGCACACACCCTTCCCTACCCCACAGATCTGTGCATAATGGCATAGATGCCAAAATTCTTCAAGGACATCCTTCCTGCAAAGAATTCTATTTTTAACCCAAAACTGACCCATCACCTACCAGGGTGTCCTCAAAGATACAATTTGTCAGGCTATCGGGAAGAAGGACCAAGTGGAATCAACGAGAAGACAAAAGTCACTTCCCCATTCTTCGCTTCAGCCCAGAGACCCCCTAATGAAACTGTAATACTCATCACCACCCCTCAGCAGGATCGTGGGTGTGTTCAGTATGAGTTCTAACACCGTGCTGGGACAAAATGGTTCTGAACTGCAATACTTGCCAGCAGCTGACTGTTTGCTCTCTGGGAAGTTTCTGAACGCAGGTTTACCTGAGACATGAGGGATGGAGAGGAGACCCCACTCTCTCATACCAACCTCAGGGGACCTCATGTTACGAGTGGGCTCTGACACATATCATAGTTCTTTCAAAAGAAGCAAGAACGATGAGAGAGCACCAGATAATCCAAAGTATCCTTTTCTCAATCCTGGAAAGTGATGGAGAGGGGGTTGGCATGGGTGTGAGTGTTACACTATTTTAATTTTGGAGAATGGAATATTTGTGAATTTATCCATGGAGTTTTCAGAGTTCACACAGGTGAAACAAATGAACAATTGGGCAAACGATCCTCAAAAGTCATATATAAATGTTTTTCAAACAAGCAAAAGCAATGTGCTTAGTCTTGCTAAACTTCCACAAGATAGCTGAACTCTTTCTCACGTCTTCCTCTGAAGTACAACAGGAAAAAGAATAATAATAATAGGAAGAAGAAGAAGAAGAAAGAGAAGAAGAAAAAAGAGAAGAAAAAGACGAAGAAGAAGAAGAAGAAAGAGAAGAAGAAGAAGAAGAAGAAGAAGAAGAAGAAGAAGAAGAAGAAGAAGAAGAAGAAGAAGAAGAAGAAGAAGAAGAAGAAGAAGAATGCTAAGGAATGTAGGACCTGGGCCATGAAATAAGCAAACGCCAATGCTCACCTAGCTGGGTTTAATCTTTTTTACTTGGGATTACCTTCGTTATTTCCCATGGCATATAAAATTGGCCCCTTGATGATAGCCTGAATGTCAAGTTCATATAAAATGTCAGTATTTGTTTTGCTATTTAGTGCAAAGACTATCACATCTTGTCCATTTTTATTTAGTAGAAAGAACTCAAGAAATAAAGTCAAAAGGTCCTGAACTGAACAAGAAGATCACCAGCTGTTGGCTCTAGATCTGCCACTGATGGGTTGGGTGAGCTTGAGTGTGCATCCAAAAGACCCTGGGACGTCTTCAAGTTCCAATCATACATTTAAAAATTGCAACTTGTAGGAAACCTGGAAGTTCTGCCCCAGTTCTTCATCCTACTCCTAACATCACTGAGTTATCACTGAGCCAACGGATGACTCATGGTGGCCCCACGTGACTCAGAGTAGAACTGTGCTCCGTAGAGTTCACGATGAGTTGTTTTGGGAAGTTGATCACAAGCAATTTCTTTTGACATACCCCTTGGTGGACTCAAACCCCTTACCTTTCAGTTAGCATCCAAATATGTCAACCATGTGCACTCAGGGGATCTACTCCTAACATAACCTCTGGGCCCCTCCCAATAAAAGTCAAAAGTAAGTAATTATCTTGGTGTGTCTAGATGCTGTGGTACACAATAGCAATGCATCTCCTGCATGAAGAGAAACAAGGAAAGTGAAGTAGCCAAAATAAACCAGAAACAAAGATCATCTTACCAAGATGGAAGTAGAAGAACATAGAGTGGTTATGCTCTAAACTTCTAGGTCAATAAAATTAACCAGCTTAACAACCAAATAAGAGATCCTGCCCCCTAAATCTGCCCACATGGAAATTATATATACATATAATATCTGTTCCTTAGTATATTGTCTACCTGTCTTCTCTACTAGGCTTATACCCAATTCATGAAAGAATGGGGATTTCCGAAAGCTAGATGACATAGAAAGGACAAGGTGGGTTTTGCTACCATCTCGGAGAACTGAGTTTTGCTTTTATGGGTTAAATTCTGAAAGGGGACTAAGGCTTCCCATCTGGCGGCTATTTATATCCACTTCGCCTGGAAAGAACCTTTCTTTCCACCATCCCTAAGTGGGCTTTGCTCCTCTGTCATCTGACGTCCCATTCGTACAACAGCTGCTGGCTCTCCTGCTCTGCTCCACACACAGGTGTGCAGTGCTGCTCTGAACAGCCCAGAATCTCCCAAACCAAGGCCTGGCAAGAAAAGGGTCAGCGAAGGATTCGAGGACATTGGTGGTATATATAAAAAGGAAAAAGAATGCTAAACTGTTTTACACTATTAGCAATTTGGGTTGACTTCTTCAACAAAGGTTAAATGCATGCCGGGACTTCTCTAAGATATAAGGGCATGAACTGGAGCTAATTTCTCATAAAATGACCTAGAAAGGCTGGGCGACAAGAAGGAAGTGGGTTGACTGTAACCTGGAGACCCTCCTTCTCCACATCACTGGCTGCTCAGCTGCTTGTGCTGCGGATAGAGAAGTATGTGTGGAAATGATGATATTGAAATCTAACATTTGCAGTCCTTCACAATTTACAAGTTACTGTGGTGGACAAAAAGCTAATTGTCTTCACAGCTTACCAGGTACCTGTCACATGGCAACATGGAAGATCTTAGTCAATGCTTGTGCATTGTCAGTGAGAACCAAGCTAGACAAGAAAGTCGAATGCATTCACAGATCTCTAAGATTTTCTCCATAGAAACCTTTTTTAGGCCAAATTATCCTGAAGTCAATTGAACTTCTGGGAATATAAATGTTGTATAACACAGTGCCAAATAAATATATTTACTAAATTCTTCAACTATGAAAAGAGTTCAAGGAGTTTATATAATGAGAAAAGTGTCCCAAATAGGCTGGCGAACTATGTAAATATGATGGAAGCAGGCAATCTTTCAACCTGTAAAGAACCCTTAGATATGAGGGTGCCTTGGGAGGCAATCAACTTGTATTGTTCTTTTCAAATCTGACCTATGCAATCATTATATCCTGTTATCTCCATCAAGGTAAAACAATAGAGGGTGCTATTAAGCTACAATTAGGAAAGAATGTATTAAGGGCAGACAGACAACAGACAGCACATCCCGCAGCAGCGTCTCAGGGGGAAAGTGTGCTAAAGCCCCCAGAAGCACTGCCAACATTCGGGTCTCCAACATGAGAAACCCGGAGCTGGAGAATAGAAAAGAAACTAAGACAAATGAGCTGGCAGAACGCAGCTAAGCAAACTCTGGTTCTCCCAACATATTGCTAAATTCATTTAGTCACTTTAAGAATGTACAATTTCACTTTTTAATCACCTTAGAATGAGACATGTTGGATTCAAATCCTATCTCAACCATCTATTGGCTCCGTAGTTTTAGCAAAGTGTGTAGCTTCAGGTTCATTGTGTATAAAATGAGGGTGAAGCTGTTTAAAAAATTGTATGGATTGTGATAAGAGATATAAGAGCCCCCAATAACATTATTCAATAAATAAAAATAAATAAATAAGATTGCAGATGTTATTTTAAAGCACTTAACATTGTACCAGATGCACACTACATGATGAATAAATGTTAGCTCTCTCCAACCTCCTAGCATCTTTGGCTCACCAAAGAACCACTAGGATGAAGGCTGAGAAGGCCGCTGTATGAAGCCGAGGGGGAAGAAAAGCTGCTGGGTGACTGGACAGTTCCTCTGAAGCTTGGGGGACCCCATTAAATCACTAATAGCAATTTTGTTTTCAGAACGTATTAAAACAAGCTTGTCAATTTCTATTGCAACATTAATAATAGTTTTTTTTAACAATTAGAGATACTTCCAGTGAATAAATGGCTACAAAATGAGCGAACATAAAAACAAACAAGTAAATGAATATACAAGTAAAATTAGGTAAGTCTAAGAGAGGCCATTTTCAAATTGTAATACCACTATTACTCTGGCAATCAGATACTCCATATTTGGTACCTCCATTCCTTCCCCTAATGTCTGTACCCAAACAGCACTGCGGACCCCCCAAACTAAGCACAGACTGACAAAGTCAGCAGGAACCCCCAGTGCATATCAGCCATTTTGGAGCAGAGAAAGTCATAAAGGAAAAACAATGTCTATCCTTTTCACTTTACTCTGCTAACAGCAGGTGACTTGCCTTTCAGGGACAGGAGTCTGCATTGACGTGACCAGGACTTTGCCTTCCTTTTCAGTATATGCAGCATTAAATATTCATAATCCATAGAACTGTACCTTAAGAAGTAGGTTTAAGCATGAATCAAAGGACTAAAGATCTTTATATACGTGAGTCATCCTTTCCCAGAATGCCCCTGAAAAAATGCAAATCCCTAGCCTCGAGCTGCTTTCTCTTTCAACTTTCTCTTATAAGTCTAGAAGCACCTGGGACTACTGCCTTACATAACCCAGGAATCCTGCCCTCTGGCTGACACTGTCAGGTCTTTCCATTTCTTATCAGAGAATTACTGCACCTGTGTCAAAGGGAAGACAGATACAGAGGTGGAAGGAGCAATGGGGACATTATCGCCCGCAGGGCACCTGGGGGCATTTTTTGCTGGGTTGCACGCTCCTTCAAAAATATCTTATCCCTGTGTAGCAGTATGTGTGGGAGGAGAGGGTCCAATGCAACATCAGAATTAGGAGCTAGTGGATGTGTGCCTTGAGTTAGCTGTGAAATCATTAACAAACAACAAAAATAAGTGGGTAGGGAGGTGCTTCTTTGAAGCTATCTGTACTCATGTGGCTAACTGGAGATTTGTGGGGTAGGGGATGAATGTGTGTGAAACATGTCTCTGTATTTGCTACGACATGGACAATTATATGGAGCCAAAGACTTGGGAGAACATCTCCGTCTGCCTGGTTATGGCTGGAGAGTTCCCTGCTGGGATGCTGACGCATAATTTTAATGTAGTTTAATGTAATTCTCTTTGGCTGCTTTCACCTGCAGGAGCTCAAGGACAATCTGTCTTTGCTGGAGAGCAATCTCTTGTGGCTGCACAAGTGATTCTTACACAGAAATAACTCTAGGAAAAACTAAAACCCCAAGAAGGGTTTCTCAAGCCTTAAATAAAAACACACCTACTTGGGGACCCACAACATTCGAGTAACTGAAAAGAAAAGCTAGGCTGGGGAGGACTTCTTTGCAAATGAGATATCTATTACTTCTTTAGAGTAAAATAAGTTTTGAAATATTTTTAAATCCTTAAAATCACCAAGTATGGTATTTATCTGCTCTTTCTTACCCACCTGCTAATGACCAGGAAGAAGAAAAGGCACCAGCTTATCTCTCTACTTGTACAACCTGAATTGGACTGCCATCCTAATGGATAACTGGAACAGGATTTATATAGTAATCTGCATGTCTTGTACTTTTCCGAGGGGTAAGTACAGAGAGTCTCACATCTTGAACTTCTGATTCTTGGCAATACATAGCTATTCTGGGAAGGCCAGCACTGGTTAAGTTTATAGGTACAAACTATCACCTGGACAATGCTGTCCCAATTAGGCTCACTCTTGGAAAGCTTATAGATTTTTTAAAAGAGTTTAAATACTGAGCATTTTTTTCAAGATTAATTAAAATTATTTTCAAGAGATGGTTAAAGCTAGTTTTCAGGATGCCCAGATGGCCAACCAAATCATGAGTGAGTGTATTAAACTGGTGACAGTTTTAAATGAAAAAGATGGATTTGTAAGAATTTATATTCTGAATGTATATTTGCTATCCTCTTTCCATTTGCTTCTTATGCACATGGATAGAACTTCATTTTATCTTGGTTTCTAAGTTTGATTATAATTTATTCAGTGGAGTCTTTCTGTAGGTAGACTTACCAGAAGTGTTCCTCTATAACTACTATTGGATTCTTGTATTCACTTAAACTGAGCGTGCTTGCTGGCTGCCCCAGAATAATGGGAGATCAATGGACTCTGTCCTAACGGTACTTAGCAGGTTCTCCATTAAACAGAATCCCATAGAATTTATCTTTTAAATGAAGTTTTACATAAATGTTTGAAGTCCCCTCAACATTAACCCTTTCCATAAAGGAAGTTGGCCTATGTGAAACCAAAGAGCCAAGTGATAAGACAACAGAGAATGGCGGAGGCTGGGAAAGTCCCTGGGAGAGTGAGTAGTCTGAAATTAAAAAAAGGGTTGGCATTTTTTGCTGGGGAAGACTGAGAATGGCAATGAAGGTCCATCATTGGGCCAGATTCTTGGTACTCCCAGGAAAGAGATCAGGGAGGATTCACCATGTTGGGTTGTCCAATTCTTAGGAGAATCATAATTATACTCAAAGAGTAATGAGGTAGGTAGGGTAGTCAGGGAAGAGGGTTCCATCCCGTTCCATCATCTCAAATGGAGGTGAAAACATGACTCCATGAAGTAAAAACTGCCTCATGGGAGACAATATAAAAGAAGACAACAGAAGATCCATAGGACAAGAGCATTTTATTTCTGAGAACTACAAAGACACAAACAGAGGAGGGAGGGAAGAATGGAAGGAAATACATGTTCTTCTAACCATTTTCCACATCCCTCTCCACAGAGAGGTTCCCTCACCCGGACACATGCCCACACCTACTTCCCATATCCTGGTGCTGGAGGTTGGCGGGGTGTCCAATCCGGGATGCATGAGACCTTTCCTGGAGAAAGACAACCAAGAAATAAGATGAGTGCATTAGGAGATTACTGTTTCCATACAAATATGGTTCAGAATTATAAGAGTAAATCTTTAAAAGGAGCTTACCTTCAATGACACAGTAATTGGAATTTGTTAAACTTGGAAAGCTCTTCTTGTTCTAGGTCAGGCAGAGTTGCTGGAGGGAGCATGTGACATCTTGTCTCCTGAAAGACTTTTAAAGGCGTCTCCACCCAAGGTAAGCCAGAGTAGCCCAGCCCTGAGTGTGAAGACGGGCTGCAGGATTCTCAGACTTGGCAGATTCCCAAAAACAGATTAAAAGAGGAAATTGTTTCTTTATTTTCTCCAACATGTCATTTTGACCTCTGTACCCAAGGGCACCAAATCCTTCGGCTGCCGATCAGCCGGTTCTATTAAATTCAGAGGTTAAGTATTCATGAAGACTAGGTCAGTAGCGACACCAGGTATGCTTTCCTAGGATCAGAGTCGAGTATCCACCCACATTAGAGCAGAGGTAAAACCACTGGACACTCAGGGTAAAGAACTTGCCAAAGTTGTCAAGTTCATGTCGCAACACAAAGTCAGTCAAACTCCAGCTCCGTTTCCAATTCCTAGTTGATTTCACCTTTAAGTTTCCAATGCGAATCGTTGGAACAAACAATGCAGCCACAGGTGATGCTTGCAGGAATCGGGGCAGAACTGACTGCTACCTTGCAGCCTTGGGCGGCACTCTCTTCTGCCTCCTGAAAGGTCTTTACCATCTATTGTACGGATCCCACCCCAGGCTACCCGAGAGCACCAGTTCCCTCTGCTCTTGGTCTGCTCCAGAATCCAGGAACTCTCAGCTGGCCATGGGCCTTCACCTCCAGAAGTCACCCTGAACTCAACTCATCTCTGTACCTTGGCAATTCCAGAATCACCACTATATAATGCTTCCCCTGAGTATTCGGTTAGGAAAGTGCCTTACTTTCTTGTCTGAATTGCAACTAGGTTGAATCTGTGGGCTCCCCAGTGGGAACAGTACCCTGCAACCATGGTAAGAGCGGCTCAGCCCTTCAGCTGTTAAACACTGTAATCCTTCCAGAGGTTTACATTCACATTAAAGCCCTCTTCCCTCTTGACATCTTTGGGGAAAATACATAAAATAGAAGTTTAAGCATAACACCAGCAAAAAAACACGATCCCTCCCCCAACATCCTATGCCAGCAGAATCTACAGAGACTTCTTCTCAAGAGTTTCCACAGTCAGAAAAGCAGCACGGAACATCCCTGCCTTCCCCTAAAAGGTTTCTGGACTCAGAAGGTTCTTGCAGAAGTTGATTAAAGCAAACCTACTGATGGAAGTAAAGGCTCACAGTTGTTTTCGAAAAGGGGGCATGAAAATGCATTTGAATACTCACTTTGATGAATCAATGAAGTATATTACAAGTGCACCAATGCTGAGCGCAAAGACTAAGACCACCTGCAAAAGAAGAGAAAAATGCCATCACTTACAAGTTCAACATCAAGATGTGCGTTGTTGGTGTTGTTGTTTTTAAATACAGAGCAAACTCTGAAACATGGTGTCAGTTACTGTCTTGGGTGGCCATGTCCCAGTCCTAAATGCTCACTGACATCACAATGATCAGCATCCTCACTCGTTGCCAACAGGGGTCAGGACAGACTTAGGTATCCTAAGGCACTGGGCTTTTCACCCACAGCTCCGCTCCCCCACAACGGAAGATAATAATCTGAAGTGGGAAAAGACCAGCTAAAACTTAGGGTGGTGAAATTTTCATATTACATGTAACCTAGGACTCAAGTTCAAATGTAGGGAAATCCATCTTCACAGCCTTGTGGAAGTATGATTTATATACCATAAAATTCATCAATTTTCAGGGCACAATTTAATAATTATTTTAAAATTTACAAAAAGAAGGGAGAACTGATGGTAAAGATAGATCCATAACCCACCCCCTAACCCCAGGGTGATGAACATGAGAAACACGGATGAAGGGAGACAGCAGACGGCGTAAGATATGACAATAATAATTTATAATTTATCAAGGGTTCCAGAGGGTGGGGGGAGGGAGGAAAGAAGAACTGATACCAAGTAGAAAGAAAATGTTTTGAAAATGATGATGGCAACACATACAAACATGCTTGATACAAATGATGTATGGATTGTTATAAGAGCCCCCAATAAAGTTATTTATATAGCTATATCTATATAATGGAATTCTGCCATGAACATTTTGAACCGTGTGTGTGTGCGTGTGTGTGTGTGAAAGGGAGAGACAGCGAGAAAGAGAGGGAGAGATGAAGAATGAGAATCCTTTGCTATGGTTAGATATTTTGAGTCAGAAGAAAGGCCTAGTTGTTTATTTCCGAAAAACCAGTCATTGGAAATTCTACAGTTCTACTTTGACACATAGTCATGAGTTGGAATCAATTCAATGGTTACCAGTGGCAGTACAGACATGTGCATACAAATAGACACACAAACATATGATGCTAACATAGCTCAAGTATTTAGGAGAACAGAGTAGGTACAGGAAGCTAAATTAGGTAATACATTGGGCTGGTGTATGTGATCATCCTCATTCTTCTTTATACTTTTCAGTTAAGATGAATGACGATATAAAAGACAGCTTTGGCATTTCCTTCAATGGGTATCTGTCTAATTGAAGACCATCAAAAAATACAACACAAATTACATTAGTATTGACACTTCTGTCCTCGCCCCATGTTCCATTTGTTTATTTATTTATTGAGGAGACTTTATTACAACTACATATGTACAAAAATAAAGAAAAAGAAATGAATAGCCAACAATTGAGCTTAAAGGGGGGATAGCCAAATTTGAGCTAAGAGAAAAGGTGAAGATAACTGTAAAATACAAGGCTAGCTCAACAACTGCCTTTTCCACTGGCCCACAGCACTACAGGAGACACAGTGCGGGAGTTGTGCCCGATCTGACCCCACTACACCAGGGTGAAACACTAAGGGCGTGCAACAGAACAGCAAAGGGAGTAAAGCAATGAAGTCCCTGGGGAATCTCAAAAATAGACTTGGGAGCCAGGGTGTAGCACCCCATCAGACTCAACTGGAAAACATGCCTAACATCAACAAACAGACCTAGAACTACTTAGAGGCTTTTTAAAAATTGGTTTTGTTGTTTTGATTTGCTCTGTCTTGTTTTTGTGCTTATTATTGTCTCTGAATGTCTATCTAGATAAGATAGGTAGGATACATCATGGGGAGGCGAAAACAATGGGACCAAAGATTCTCGGGGGACACAGGAGAGGGGGAGGCAGAGGTGAAGAAAAAGGGATGTCAACCAACTCAGGGACAAAGGAACAAGTGATCTAAAATCGATGGTAAGGAAGGCATAGGATGCCTGGTGGGGCTTGATCAAGGGCAATGTAGCCAAGAATGAAGGCCAAACATAACAGTGGGGCAAGAGGAAAGAAAATGGAAATAGAAGAAAGAACTAGGAGTTAAAGAAGATTTACACATGTAAATATATTTATATATAATGATAAGGAAATAGATATATGTCCATATATTTATATGTTAAGTATTAACATAGAAGAAAGACATTGGGACTTTGCTCAAGTACTCCCTCAAGGCAAGAACACTGTCTAATAACCTGGCATTCTGTGATGCTCACCTTCCTGACACAATCACTGAAGACAAACAAAATGGGTGCATAAGCAAATATGGTGAGAAAGCTGATAGTGCATGGCTATAAAAATATATAGCATCTAGGGTCTTAAAGGTTTGAAGATAAATAAGTGGTCATCTAGCTGGGACGCAACAAAACCCACATGAAAGAAGCACACAAATTTATGTGATCACATGAAGTGTCGATGGGATCAAGTATCAGGAATGAAAGACCCAAAGCAAAAATATCTTCTCATTATGGATGAGGGGGAGTGTGGAGTGGAGACCCAAAGTCCATCTGTAGACAATTGGACATTCCCTTACAGAAGGATCACAAGGAAGAGATGAGCCAGTCAGGGTGCAGTATAGCACCGATGAAACATACAACTTTCCTCTAGTTCTTTAATGCTCTCTCCCCTCCCCCACTATCATGCCCCCAATTCTACCTTATAAATCCGGCTAGACCAGAGCATGTACACGGATAGAGGTAAGAGCTGGAAACACAGGGACTCCATGACAGATAAAACCCTCAGGATCAATAATAAGAGTATCGATACCAGGAGAGGAAGGGGAAGGTGGGGGGAGACAGGGGGAACCGATCACAATGATGCACATATAACCCCCTCCTAGGGTGAAGGACAACAGAAAAATGGGTGAAGGGACACATCAGTCAGTATAAGACATAAAAAATTTTAATTATCAAGGGTTCATGAGGGAGGGAGGAGAAGGGAGGAAGGAAAATGAGCTGATACCAAGGGCTCAAGTAGAAAGAAAATGTTTTGATATGATGATGGCAACAAATGTGATGGATATGCTGGATTTATGTATGGATTGTGATAAGAGCTGTATGAGCCCTTGATAAAATGATTTTTAAATGCCTTTTTATCTCCTAAAAAACTTCAGACTGAAGGGTGTTATGAAATATCCTAATTTAAAAAAAAAGAAATATCCTAATTTGTGTCAAAATTATTCATCAAAAAGCAAGATCCATGCACACACACGTGTGTGTGTGTGTGTGTGTGTGTGTGTGTGTGTGTGAGAGAGAGAGAGCGGGGGGGACAGAATTGCAGACATACATTCTATTATAAGTGTGTGACAGGGTCCATGTGTGCATATCAAAGAGGTCGATGGAGAATGAAATCTGCATGTGAAGCTGGCAGGGAAGACAGGTGGGCTACACTCTAAGCGAAATGCCAGTCAAAGCAATGGCACATAAAAATGGATGTGTAGTTTCCAATACATTTAAAGGAAATGATTATCTTAATTATTTATATTTAAATTTTCATCATTTTATTGGGATCTCTTACAGATTATCATAACAGTTCATAGTTCAATCACATCAAGCAGTATTTTATAATTGCTACCAAAATCAGTTTAAAATCGTTTCTTTCTTCTTGAACTCCTTGATATCAGCTCCCCTTTAAGTGCTCCCTCCCTCCCCCACCCTACCTCTCAGGAACTCTTATATATATATTTATTTTTCCCTATAATATTTTTTTGCTTTATCTTACACAATCCAATATATCCATTCTGCAGTTCGATCCCATCCAGTGGGGTTATACAGTCATCAGTGCTATCAGATCCCTATTCCTTCCGCCCCCTGCCTTCTCTTCCTGCACCCTATGGGAACCATTACTCCTGTTACTGTTTCTGAAGTGTTATCTATCTTGGCTTCCATGCATCAAATGATCTTAAATATGCAAATGAAAATACACAAATCTAACATGTTTAATGAGGTAAAACAAATAAAAACCATAATAGTAAGGGGAGGAAATAATGAACTAGAAGATAGTTACGAGGTTTATCAGTGTTATTCTGTGCCCTGGATTTTCATCCCTTCCATGTGGCTCTTTTGAAAGGGACTGTCCAATTGTCTTGCAGGTGGGTTTTGGGTCTCCACTACATCTATGCCCCTTCACATTGATTTGGTTGCTTGTTTTTTTAACTTCTGATACCACTTCATGATCACACAGACCGGTGTGCTTCTTCCATGTGGGTTTTGTTGCTTCCCTGAGGATGGCCACTTGTTTAACTGCAAGCCTTTAAGACCCCAGACACTACATCTTTTAATAACCATGCACCATCAGCTTTCTTCACCACATGTACTTATGCACCCATTTGTCTTCAGAGATCATGACAGAAAGGTGAGTATCATATAGTGCCACATGATTAAAACAAACCATTCTTGAACTGAGGTAAGATTTAAGTATAGGCCCAAAGTCCACCTGCTTTTTTGTTGCATTTCATATATAAACAAGTATACATATATTTATGTACATACATATTTTTTCTTCTTTCCTCTTTTACTTTTTTCCTTCCTGCTCCACTATCATGTTTACCCAAGATTCAACTCTCAGTAATTCCTCTCAGAATGATTGAACAAACATGACCAGAAGAGCTACACCCTCCTTGTCATCAATATTAGAACACTTACTATTCCCCTGTACCATTCATTGTTGGCTCACTATTCACCACCTTTCATGCCCTTACCCTTCACTGTTTTATATATATATTTTTTCTTTTCTCTTTTTTTTCCTCTTTGGTGTTTGTCTATACAAGAGAGGCAGGACAAGCAAGACAGCAGCAGGAAATTATTTTAAAAACCATTCTGTTAGGGCTTATTTTTATCTTCCATTTTCTTTGAAAAAGTAGTTGACTGCTCCAGTTGAGTGCAAATAATCTTCTCCTATCTGTCAGCAACAATCATCTGCCAAACAAGTTGATGCCAACTCATAGTGACCCTATAGGACACAGTAAAACTGCCCCTGTGGGCTTCTGAGACTCTAACTCTTTATTTATGGAAGTAGAAAGCCCCATCTTCCTCCCAAGGTGGTGGTTTTGAACTGTTGACCTTGCAGATTGAAATCCAACATTTAACCACTACACAACCAGGGCTCCATCTACCTATAGGTAGTACCAATCCCATATGCTAGCTGCCTCTCTCTCTCCAAATACATGTTCATCCATACATCCCCAGAAAATTTGTAAACACAACCAAATGAACATGAACCAGACTCTGATTTTCCACTCTTATCTGAATGAGGCAGCAAAGCAAACAGCTTAAGATTAATTTTTATCTTTTTTTTTGAGCCATAAGCAGTTAGATCCTAGCCCTGACCTCATTCTGAAAATGCTGCAAAGAGCGGGGCGTGGCTAGCAAAGAAGGGGAGAGCAACTTTTCATTCATGAGCAGATCAAGACTAATCTCTGTCAGTTTGGCTCCATCTGCACAGATCTGTGAGTGCTAGGTTTCCCTCAGAACTGTCTATAAAGATATATGCCATTAACATTCCCAGTTGCAGGAAAAGCGGGGAGGGGGAGTCATTCTACTGTGAACTAAAAAATCTCAGCTCCTGGCTTCGGTGATGGGAGATGAAGTGCTGCTTATTTAAGAAAATCAACCATTGGCGAGGGGAAAGAAAGGGAGTCTGTGTCCCTCTCTTCTTACAATGCAAATTCAAATATCGGGGGCTTTCTGGTAGAGGCCTGGATGGCTTAGTTAATAGGCATTGGGTTAGGAATAACTGCAAGGTTAGCAGTTTGAAAGGACCACATGGGACAAACCTGAGGCTTTCTACTTCTATCGAGTTACAGTCTTGGTAGCCATTCTACACTGTCCTATATGGTTGCTTTGAGTCAGAATTGATCCCATGGCACTGACTTTTGAGTTTTTGATAGGTCTAGTGAGAGAAGAAATCCAGGGGCAGAAATGACCTCCAAAGCTCCAAGGAGATGGGGGTTCTTACTGATAAGACTGGGACCATTGTGTGCAGCTTTCCAGCTTGCTAGGAATGAGGAATAGACTTTTACCAGGTAGCCACACACTCACCACAGCACACCACCGTACACCTTTACCCACCTCTGGGTGATGGTGGTGGTGGTGGTGGTTCCTAGGAGCCATCAAGCTGGTTCCAATCCATAATGATCTTATGCACAATAGAATGAAACATTGCCTCACTGCCTGGTCCTAGGCCATCCTCAACATTGGTCCTGTGCTTGGACCCGTCATTGTAGCCACTGGGTGCAGCCATCTCCTTGCGGGTCTTCCTTTTTTCACTGGCGCTCTACTTTACTGAGCATGATGTCATTCTCCATGGACTGGTCGCTCCTGAAAACATGTCCACATGATATATGATGAAGTCTTGCCACCCTTACCTCTAAGGAGCACTCTGGCCGTACTTCTTCGAAGATGGATCTTGGTAGAGCATAATTAATGGGGAAAGGATTTGCTCCTCAGTATAGTGTGTGTGTGTGTGTGTGTGTGAGTGTGTGTGTGTGTGTGAGTGTGTGTGTGTGTGTGTGTGTGTGTGTGTGTGTGTGTGTAGAAGGTACCTTATCAAACTTAATTATATTGTCAACCTGGGTCCAGATGCTTCTGAAAATGCAGAAAACTTTGACTTTTGCCATAAAAATCGGATCCCAACATGTCTCTGCAGGGTCTCGTGAAGTCACCTCACAAGGCACAGGTGTTTTCTCTGAGTGCACTAAGTATCAAAAAGTCAAGGGAGATTCAATTATATTATCTCCCCTCTTAAACATCCTCCATTGTCTGAGAACTCTACTCTAAATAGAAAAGAATTAAGTCTGGCATCACAGAATGATTACAGTTTAGTCTTAAAAGCGAGTCAATCCTGGTTCATGTCCTCCCATGAGTGGTACAGCAAAGCTGCACGGAAGAACCTGCAATGAGAGACTTTTAGAAGTAGATCCCTGGGCCTTTCTTCTGAGGCGCATTTGGATGAATGTGTGAATATGAATGGATCATCCAGGGACTCCAGATTTTAGCTTCTATGATTATTATAGAGTAACCTTCCACACCAAATAATCCTCTACATACTCAGCATTCCCTTGCTATTAATAAATGGTTAGATAAATGGGTAACTGTACAGAAAGGTAGTTCTATGATTCATTGAAACAAATTATTGAACCTTCAGGGGACAGAGAGAAAGAAAATGACATCTTGGTCACTGGTGTTAAGAGATGAAGCAGTGGTATGAATTGTCTGTGTTTTGAGGACCAACCTTAGGACAGTATTGTTAGTGGACTGTAGTAAATTATTGCTAGTGCAACACTAATAAATAGGGCAGGAGCAGTTAAAGATAGACTCTACAGAGGCTCTCGCCTTAATGTTCTCTTCATTCTCAAGGTGCCCTTTCTCCCAACATGCTGTGGTTACTCAGTCATCCTTTCAGTACAAGAGAAGCCTACTGAAATCCTTCTTTGTGCCTCCACAATCCAAGATATGAGGGAAACTGAAGTCCACAGATCAAGGTAAGATGAGGTCAAGAAAAGCCCCATGCTCAAGGCAGTGGAAACATGAGAGGCCTTCAAAGTGGAATGAGAAGATCATGGGATTTTCCTACAAAGTTCTTAAAGCCCTCTCGTGTTTGATCTTGAGCAGGTAGATCATAGAATCATTTGACAATGGCCCAGCACTTCCCACATCATTCTTCCAGAACGCATGCACAGTGGCATAGGACATATAGTGAAAACATTTTCTCTCAGAACACAGCCACAGCTCACTCTGACAACATCCTGCTCAGCCTTCCAAGTAGACTGATTTAATCACCTTGGTTACTTTGGAACGTGCTAATTGCCATGTTCTTAGATTTACTGAAAATACCCATATGGTGTGGGGTGATATTTACAGAGTGCCAGATTCCTAAAAACAAAAGCAATTTAATAAATTCCATTGGAACAATGGTGTTTGTGAGTCATCTATTTCCAATGCTCCAAGGTCAAGCATACATGCATTTGCATAGAGGACGGCCAGAAGCACATGCACAGAGTGTATAAAAACCTTGTCTGTCCCCAACACCTGTTAGGAAGAGTCTGATGGATAGGAAAGAGGAAAAATGCCCAGCCATCTTCATCACCTGACATCCTGGCAGTTTCTGCAGTTATTCTAAATGTCCCAGAGAGTTTACAGAAATGGACAAGGGATGTGATGAAGTATAAAACGGTCTCTCTCAGATTCCCGGAGCTCTTTTAGGAAAATGCGAGGGGGTACCATAAAACAATAAAAACAAAAATGGGAAAAAGTTCCTCTGGGAAAAGCTTTCATAGTACCCATCTTTCCCACTAGGCAAGCATCGAGCAACTCGCTCTGAGTTAGTGTACCCAGTGGCTTCACCTGGGAAGGATCTCACAGTGATTTTTTTTATAAACACAGTTTTGTTCAAACCCTGTGTTTTGTGATGGCTGATTTAAGAAAACAGTGTGTGGCTGTGAAATTTTGTTTCCTGCTCTGGGAAAATGCCACAGGAACTGTGGTGATGTTGAACACAGCTTGCAAGGACAGCGCTGCGGGAAACACTCAAGTGCACAGTGGTTTTCTCATTTCAAAAAGGTGAAATGCCCATTGATGACAAACCTCATTCTGGAAGTAAATCAACTTCCCCAACAGACGAAAATGTCAACTTGTAGTGCATTTGGAGAGTACTTTGAAGGTGATATGGTTGTTTTGTAATAAATAAATAAATAAATAACTTTGGGGAAAAATTGTTTTTTAAAAAATTCCCTCGTATATTTCCAGATATGTTAATATGGTGACAAGAATCAAGGAAAGTGGCATTTTAGAGGCTTTGTCTGTGCTTGGACCTGAATTCAAATTGCTGAGCTTAGGTCTAGTGACTTGAGTTGGCACATGAGCCAGAGGCAGATTTGGAGCGGCATTGGCAAAGGTGACCCCAGAATCATGTTAGCTGAAGAGCTCCCCTTTTACAAATGAAGATGCCCCTTTCCCACCCTGAGACCAGCACATGCTAAGCTGGGGTGGGGGCAAAGGGGAAGAAAGCCACAGGAGATGGTGGTGACTGAACAGTTCTATCTTTTTTAAACAAGCTCAATGAATCAATGAATCTAATATGTGGTTAAGGCTGGGAGTCACTGAATTAGAGCCATTAAGAGAAACCACTTAGCTCAAGTCAGAGATTAATTTACAAATGTCTCCTTAACAATTAGGCAATTTGAACATATGTATGAAGCCTGCAGACTTTGAGAATGGTGCTATGAGTATGCTAAACTGTACAGAGAGTAAGATGAAGTAATACTCTCCAGAGCAGGTTGGGAGAAAAGTGGTTACCAAATAAAGTGAATTGGAGAGATGACTATAGAAGATCAAATTGATAAACCTGACTTGAACGATTAAAATCTTATCAGTGGACCCCCCCCCTCTAATGCATGTTAAGCTTGATCTTGTTTTCAATATGTTCTGTATTTTTGTTCATATTGGGGTTTATCTCAGATGCGTAATGTCATGGGGGGCAATCTCTTGAATTTTTGCATATCTTTTTTCTGTTTTTCAGAATATGAAACCCAAGACTGATGAACCTACAGGTTCATGAAGTATAATAAAAGTTTCTGGAGGATTACAATGGTGGGGCGGGGGGGGGGCATCAGGAGGGAGAGGGTGGGCAGGAAGGGAGCTGATGTCCAGGAGTTCTAGATGGAAAAGAATATTTTGAAACTGATTGTGGTAGTAATTGTACAAAACTGCTTGATGAGATTGAACTATGGAATGATATGCTATCTGTATTAATTCGCATTAAAATGGTTTGGGAAAAATAAAATAAAATAAACAATCTAGAGCTATGGCCTAATAGGAGACATTTCCCAACCTCTAAGTCTATTGCCTACTCTGGTCAATTTAACCACACCAAGAAATATTTATTTAACTCATCAGTATGAAGCCCAAAGAAAGAGATCGGGACATACAAAGCTACACTAGTCAAATCAGGTATGGTCTTTGTCCTACACAAGTTGAATTTACTGAGGAGTCCCATGTGCATTTAGCAAATGCTACAGAGAGTAACAGATACTTTGTTGTATTTAAGGAAGGAGAGACTATAGAAAGAAGTAGCATTACCCCCTGCTTTAAACTTCCAGGTGGAAGGAGAAGGAAAGAACCAAAAATTAGGCCAGAGGGAAAGAGAAATCCTAACATTCCTGGCTCACCTGAATGTGCTCTGGGAGTGCAGACACAGGCATGACTGACTCTTTCTGAATATGTTACATGTAGACACAGTATGACTGACTCTTTCTGAGTATATCACATGCTATTATGCATGTCACTGAACCTCTCTGAGCTTCAGTTTATCAATTGATGACACGGTGAGAATGGAACAGGTGGTAGCCTTAGGTTACTGAAGACAGTGGAAAACTAAATACGGTATTTACCACTTGAAAGAGCCAACTGTAACCTATGTGCATATAATAATAATTCAGCACACTGGATGACAATATGTCACTGTGTCAGAAATTTTTTTTCATAAAACCACAGAGACAGTTAAAAGTGATCACTCTTGCATTTTGTTCAACGTACCTCAAAAAGCAAGCTTCTCAGAGGGTAAGAAAAGAAGGCAGAATCAAAACGGGAAACACAGGGAGAAAGAAGGATAAGTGTGGGGGTTGGGCCATTCAGGGGATTGCAATGGATGAGCTGAAATAAAGCATGTATGAATTGTAAAATGTAAAACTGATGGTCTACTCTGTAAACCTTCACCTAATTCACAGGAAAAGGTTTTGTAAAAGAAAAGAACAAACTTAGCAGGCTGCTGGTCAGCTCTCCCAGCTCGCAATGACTGACTACAAGACACTGAGTAATAGTCTGGCCCAGCCCTCTCCCCTCTCGCAATGACTGACTACAAGACACTGAGTACTAGTCTGGCCCATCCCTCTCCCCTCTGGCTGCTCCTCTTCTGGGGTCCTTTGAAAAGCTCAAGTTTCTGTGGATTTTGCTCCCTGAAATTCACTCTGAGTCTGGGTGTTTTGCCATGGGAAAGCAAGGAAGACTCCCACTGACACAATGTGGCATTTTTAACTTAGTAACCCAAAACTAAAATAGCTTCTGGCCCCAAAGCTCCTGATCACAAGTAAATTCATAGTTGGTTGTGAGCATTACAATGTAAGAACCTTGTGGAATCAATAGTGGAAATTACTGGAGAAATTAAAGTTTATTAATGGAAAAAATCAAACATTCCACAAAGGAAAGAGTTCATTGGGATACAAGTTTCTTAGAGACCTCCATTGCTATTAAAAGGGCAGATATCAGTCCTCCCCTGTGAGAGTGCTTATGTTTGAATTTGTAGATGTCAATACACTGCTGGACTCTGCTCACAGAGTCTCAGATGTTCCTCCCTGCTTAATAGAGTCTAAGAGTCGGCAAAGTTTGAGGAGTAGGGCAAAGATGATTATAAACGTAGTCCTTGAGTCACAAATAGTGACCTAATGATGCTAGAGACATTTCTCAACTCATGAACTGAACCTAGTTAAGACTACAGTTAGCCAAGCCCACAGGCGCTTACGGCAGACAATTTCTTGCAAAAGCTCATTAGCTACAAACTCGGGAGCGTCAGTAGCTGATGGACCTTTTTCCCTTGGATTTTTCAAAAATTAGACAGAGAAAGTCTTTCAAACTTCAGACATCAAATGGAAGATTCCATCTCCTTTCCAAAGCATCGCTTTTAATGCCATCAGGAAAATTATGCAAAAAGCAACCTTTTAAGATTTATAATGCAATGATGTAAGAGTTCAGGAAGAGCACAGGGTCTGGGGGAGATTGTCTTACTTGATGTTAAAATCGTTTCCTTTCATTTTAATCTCCTACTTTAGCTATAATAAATTAAACCCTCCGTGGGGCACAAGCAAATAAATGTTCTGTTTTTAATGTGGGGAATAAGATGGATATCAAACTCTACTGCCATCAAGTCAATTCCAACTCATAGCAACCCTATAGGACAGGCACAACTGCCCGTGTGGATTTTTGAGACTATAACTCGTTACAGGAGTGGAAAGCTTCATATTGCTCCCCTGGAGTGGCTGGTGATTTTAAATCGCTGACCTTCCGGGTAGCAGCCCAAGATGTAACCACTATGTAATCACTAAGATGGACATACTCACTTCCATTGAGTTGATGCCAACTCATACTGACTCTGTTCCTGATGAGCAGAGGACTTCCTCTTTGATTTTTTGAGACCATAAATCTTTATGGAAGTAGAAAGCCCCATCTTTCTCCCCAAGAGCAGCTGGTAGTTTCGAACTGCTCACCTTTAGAACTGCAGTTAGCTGTCCAACTTGTAACTGCTGTGCAACACGGGCCCCTAAGAGGGGCATAGTCAACAACAGCAACAACAAATCAGGACGTAAGACAAGATCCTGAAACAATTAGGGGATATTCTCCCGCTGAAGCTCACATCACATGGCCCTAGAGTTATGCCAATGTGGCCCTTCAGAAGGGAAGAGAGACACAATTGGCGTATGACTTCACTTCACTTCCAGATGCTTCCTTGGGGACACAAAAAGTCAAGAAATATTCCACCCTCCAGATTTATTTCTGTTGGTCAAATCTCCTCTTCTGTTCCCTGCCCCAAAGCCAATATACCAACTAATATGCGATTTATATTAAACGTGTTCATTGTGGCCTACCCTAAGAAGGAGTCCTATTATCTTCCGGTGCTTTGTTTTTATCTATAGTCATTTTGAAATCATTTTGGAAGATGGACTGCATAATGTTACTGGTCAAGCCGTGGGTGAATAAATGTTGTGAACTATTTGGCGCTCACGTTAGTGGCGCATCAGTATTTGTCCATTACAGCACGGGTGCAACCGAGTCGTTTCTCTCCCATTAACGTGCATTCACAGCACATTACACTTAAAATGATACGTAATTTAATAAACATTTCCACTGGAAATGATTTGTTCCAATGAAGCAAGCCTTTGGCAAAGAGATGGCATTTCTTCTTTCACCCCTATCAAGAAAGAGAACATGGCAACCCTGCAATCACCGGAGATGTATCAGGCTGTATCATTTCACAGACTTACGCAATCTTCAGAAGGAACAAGTGATCTGAGAAGAGGGTCTCATCAGGGTCAGATGCAAGTTCATTAATGACCTGCGCTGGACAGACGGCACAGCCTTGTTTGCTGAACGTCGGGGCAGAACTCCCCTGGTGGGTTTCCAAGATCGTAACTGCTTGTGGGAGTAGAAAGTCTCATCTTTCTCCCTCCGAGCACAAGCTGCGTCTCGGAGATGCAACAAGGAGTCAGCATTTGCAGTTTTAGGGAGAATAGAAGTGATCAATAAATACCTACTGCTGAATGAAACAGTCACTTTGATCAGTGAGTCAACTGCTTCCAGGTTTCCTTTCTATTGAATTGCAAACATCACTGCTACAGACGCTGTCTTGTGGTGAGCTTGGAAGGGAGGGAAGCCAGGATGGAAAGTGGTCAAAATGGAGATGGGGTGGGACCCAGCTTGATCATCCTCCCAGGCGATTGCCTCTCACTATGCGGGAGGGGCACTTGTGGCATGAAATCGCTAGTCTGAGTTGGGCTTCCTCAGAAAACACATGTGACCTCTTCCCTGGGAGAGGGACAGCAGAGAAGGGGGGGAAGGGAGACTCCGGATAGGGCAAGATATGACAAAATAACAATGTATAAATTACCAAGGGTACATGAGGGAGGGGGGAGAGGGGAGGGAGGGAAAAAAATAAAAGAGGACCTGATGCAAAGGGCTTAAGTAGAGAGCAAATGCTTTGAGAATGATTGGGGCAGGGAATGTATGGATGTGCTTTTTACAATTGATGTATGTATATGTGTGGATTATGATAAGAGTTGTATGAGTCCCTAATAAAATGTAAAAAAAAAGAAAAGAGGAGAAAAAAATGATTAGGGCAAAGAATGTACAGATGTGCTTTATACAATTGATGTATGTATATGTATGAACTGTGATAAGAGTTGTATGAGCCCCTATAAATTGTTAAAAAAAAAACAAGAAAAAAAACTTGGCAATGATTAACTCGCTGTCTGAAAGGGCTTTTTGTCTGGGAATCGTTCATTGACAGCCACCGCGCCAACCACATAGAAGGCTGCTCCTTCCCATTTGGAAGGCTTTCACTTCAGAGAAGCTTGTCTAGCTGAATGCTCAGGACTGCGCTTTCGAGAGGACGATCCTTGCCGTCAAGCACCTCCCTTTCACTTCCCTTAAGAAGTCACCCCTAGTCCCAGTCTCACAGGAGGTAGGAAGTGGAATGAACCCCCGAATTCTGGGCTCTTACACCAGTCTCTAGTAGTGAGCTGAAAGGTTTCCCAAAGCCAACGACACTAAATGGTTTCTCAAAGCCAAGGCTGGTTTCAATGATGCAAAACCACGCTCAAGGCTTACAATGTTATTCTGGTAAAGAATCTTAAAATCGTCTAGTTCTGGCTGGGCATTTTGGGAGAGAAAATTGGAACCCAGCAAGGTGAGTTGACTTGTCTAAACCCTACTATGAATTAGAGGTAAGCAAGGAGGCTTAAGAAAACGATGAGTCCCTGGTAGCTGCTCCCACGGGGAAGACGCAGCTGGAGAAGTTCTGCACACTAAACGGCCAAGTTACACCACCTTCCACCTCTCCTGAATGGGCCTTTTGTTGAAGGCAGAAGATGGCAATGCAGAAGCTCCGCTGATTTTTCAGAAAAACTGGGAGAATGTGCCACCTCTGCCCTCACACCATGCTCCTTCCACCCCTGATCCTTTCTCAAACAGGATGCTTCGTGGACTGCTCTCACCTCTCTGCTCTACCTGCAGAAATCCTATCAGCCTATTTCCTTTTCCTAGAAGCTTCTCCTAGCCATTGCTGCTTGTCATCAGTCTCTCCTCTGAAAATGGACAACCTAGAACAAAGTCCTCATCACTCACCCTGGTGGCTGCCAGTCAACTTAATAGACTTTCAGAGAATCAATGTCCCCAATGCATTTTTATTTACCCTGATGAGGATGACTTCTTAATAAGACACTGCTATGAATTAAATTGTATCCCCAAGCAATATATGTCCTAGTCTATGTAACTGTGAGTATCTCCTTGTTTGAAAATGTCGCCATTTAATATGTCATATAGAATCACAGTGGGTAGGTACTATTTCACGGAGTGGCATCCTTCTAAAAATGGAGAATACATAGAAGACAAAAGGAAGATGGCCAAGTAAACTCAGAATCAAAATTGGGGTGATGCATTGGTAAGGGAAAAAAATGCTAAGTCTCACCGGCCATCCCTACAATCGGAGAGAGCCATGGACCAGCTCTCCCAGCCTGCGAGCCCTCTGAAAGGATCAAAGCAGCTCAACCTTGAGACCAGACTTCTGGATTCCACAATGGTGAGGCCATACATTTCTGTGTGGCCTCCTTAGTTTGTGGTACTTTGTAATGGCAACCCTAGAAAACAATACAGACTACTGAGAACTGAGTCCGTTTTATTTTGTGGGGTGGGGATATTCTTAACACCAATGTGTCTTTGAATAAATATCGCTGAGACCCAACTGAATCGAAAGCTTCTGATAAGCTCAAGGTCCCCCGACTTCGAAACACAGATTTTGGTGCCGGTTGAGAAGAACTGCCTGAGTACTGTACCCAGTGACAGGCAAATACTGGATACTCAGGCCGTAATCACTGAGCTAATCTCATAACTGCGACCATGGGGAGGGAACCAGGCGAGCAGTCAGAAGAGCCCATGTTACACCCTAGCTACTTGTCCTGCAGGAGTTAAACTCTGGGATTTCACTCCCCTCACTTCAAAAATAGAAATCACCTATCTGTGAGTCATTCAGTGGGAAGTTTCAACACAGATCCAGGTTCACTAGGTGCTCAGTTCAAGGTGTTTGTACTGGTGTTTTTCCATTATTCACAAATTGATTCAATAACTAGCCTAAACCAGGCCACCAGCATTGTATACCAAATGATGCATGTTCATTTGGGAAAATACTCAAAACATATGAACATAATAAATAAATGGAAGTCTCATATAAAGAGCCCTGGTGGCGCAGTGTGCTTAGCACTGGACTGCTAACACCAAGGTCAACAGTTTGAGACCAGGAGTCAACCTTGGAGTGGAAGATTAGGATTCCGTCTCAGAATCCCGAAGAGGGAAGCTCTAACTCTGCCCTCTAGGGTCGTATAAGTCGGACTTGATGGCAATGAGTTTGGTTTGGGTTTTTATGTTGCATAATAAATAACACAATAGCAACAAACAAGAGTATGATAGACATTTTATACCAGAAACTACTGTCAGCACTTTATCTGTATTAATTCAGTTAACCTCAACAAATTCCAAAATATAGGCCCTATTAAGTAGCCCTGGGCAGTGCTGTGGAGGTTCAGTGCTTCGAGGCGGTGCTGTGCATGAGGTATTAGCCGCGAACAGCATGGTTGTTGGTTGAAGCCTATCACTCGCTCATCAGGAGAAAGACGAAGGCTGCTCTCAGTTGGAATCAACTCGGCGACATTGGGTTCAGTTTTGTTTTGTTTTTATTGCTGAGGAAATTGAGGGTCAGGGCTATTAAGTAAACCCCTTGACCTCCCACATCTAGTGAATGGCACACAAGTGGGGTCTCATAGCTGATCTTTCCTGGGGCACATGGTTCACCCCATTTCCTTTATTGTCTCTGTCCTGGGTTCTACTAAGCGCTCTCAGCAAGTTGTCCTGGTCTTCCAGAGAGCTCTGCTTTTTCCACAAAAAGGCCTTCTCTCGCCAAGGTGAGGAGGTGAGATACTGTTATCACATTTGCAGTGTTTACAGAGCTATGCTCCAAGTCAAATCTGGACCCCCCCAAAAAAAACCACAAAAAAAGTGGGAAAGAAAACGTCTGATTTTGCTAACCAATAAGATGAAGGTAAGTTCCCTGGACCTGTTCTATATTGGGCTCAGGTTCCTGGCCCTTCACAATAAAGAGGTCAACTCATGCAAAATGCAGAGGCTAAATGATGACCGGTTTTCCATGATGTGGCTGTGCCCAGATCAGGGGACTGTCCAGTAAGCTACTGCATGTTTTCAACTTGTGAATGATTGATGTCTCCCAAGTCCTGTCAGTCTGTAACAAGCTGTCAGAGTAGAGGGATGACAACAGAGACATCAGAATCGAGGTCTGTCCCAGACACCTCGGCACTAGGGACTAGCTCCTCCAAACAGCATGGCATTCCCCCGGGATTCAACGTCGGGACTTCTGGAACCACTGAAAGAGCTGACCATTTATCCATGCAACAACAACAAAAATAGATCCAGAACCACATTTCTCACTATGTCCACTGCACATAATCCAGGCCAAGCCATGATCATCACTCACCAGATCATTACAGTATCTTCCAAACTCATCTCCTGGCAATATTCTCCTAACTTGACCACAAGAACCATGAGGGAAAATGCTTATTTTCAGACCCGCCTGAGAAGTCTACAGTTATCCTCATGAAGCTGAACTGTGAAGACCTTTCAGTTTCTAAGAACCCATCCAAGAAATAAAAAGGATGATGGAGGTGTTTCCTTCACATCCAAACAATGACAGGTTTATACCTTTCATCGAATCAAAGCTAAGAGCTGGCATCACCCTGAGCCTACCTCCGTTCCACAATGAGCACGATGTATGTCCTAAGTATGTCAATAGGTGCATATGCACAAAATCAGAATGGCCCATGGTCCGCCCACATCTGTGACAATATGTGACTTGGCAAGAGACAGGCACTGCTCTGTGGATTTAGGTAACTGGAAAGGAATCTCTGTAGCACCTGCTATGATTCCAACGACTTGCTTAGTTGTTACAGAGGACAAAAGAGAGCTATAAAATAAGATTCTTTCTTAAGGAATGCATTTCCTTAGAGGGAGACAAGATTAATATCCAACAAACAGATTGATGACATGATCAATGTGTGTGTGGTTCAATGCAAACATGAGCAGCGCAGGAGCAGCGTGGCTACAATGGTTGCTGAAATAATCTATCAAAAGAAAGCGAATGTCCATCTAGGTAAATATTTCAAGTCATATAGTTTTTCATTGTAATTATATCTAAGTGAGTACACTTCTTTTAAAGCGACACTTTTGCAGCTATCATCCAAAATGTGTAAATAACTGTGGAGTTATTAAAAACACATTGAATTTGTGCAATTTTTAAAGAGGGGATAAGTGTGTTATGTACATATGAGTGCTCTCTCTGAATCATATCAAGCAAGAAATATTCAGTGCAATGGATTGAGATGCTTCTGCTGCTCCCTGTCCCAGCCACATCCACAGGAAGAACCACCGCTCAGAACCCAGCCTTGTGTTAGTATTACGGAAACCTGTAGAACATAGGACAAACCAAAGAAGATTTCCAGGTCATATTGAGCTAATTCAATGATGGAAGTGGTGGCGACCGTGCAGTTTAGAATGGTCAAAGTTAAACATCACATGACTTAAGTTATAAAAGAATGTTACCTTGGCCCAAAAGGAAAATTGAAGGATAATAAAATAGTTTAAGCATCAAAGCTAAAAGGAAGAACAGGTCCTCTAGCTACGATTATCTATCGCTCTGCTAGCTGGTTTTCTGAAATGAAGCTAATTGAGTTGACACATGTTGTATCAAATTGCAAATCTATTACTGAAATTTCAATGAAAGTGGCCTTTTCACATTGAGCAAAACTGTATCTGAAGACACCCTTGCCATTAATAGGAACTCTGTCAATGCTGCCCAAGTAGATCTCCGAAGGCTTCTTACTTTGTTTTTTTCCTTTTTGAATGAAGTTCCAAATTTTTCCTTTCTATCAGCTGCAGTTCTGGGCCAGCAGAGCCTGTGGCTGGTAGAACTAACGAGCTACATTTAGCTTTAACAAGAGCAATCTAAAGTTTACAGCAAGTCTTTCAAGAAAATGTGTCACTTTACTACTTTTCGAATAATTATTTCCATTGACTTAAATGTTTTAAAGAAAAGGAAAGAAAATACATAAGATGCATTTTAAATATCTTTTATTACTCAAATATTTTGGAGAGCAAAGTGAAAAATCTCAATGCAGCCACTGAAAATACTTACTCTCATGGTGGGGTCACCACCTGCTTCAGTGGAAATTAATGGTGGGAAGAGAGAAAAGGGAAATTTTTGGAAGACAGATGTATTCATGGTGTCAATAACCCAGCAAGAACACAAAGGGCAAGGCAGAACAAATTAATAATAACAGTTTGCAGTTAACTGGTACCTTTCATCAGGGAACGTTAATGTACTTTACAGATAATACTTATTTTCCTGTCTCAAAGAGGCTGAGAGATAAATGGCAAGCTCAAAGGTCACACGAGAATAAAATCCAGATCTTGTTCTCCAGTTTCTTGTCTAAGAGGTTCCTCTATCCACATCCCATGCTGTATTTCCCTTGGTCTTTCAACCGACTACTGGAGACCATCGCACTTTGAAGGCCACGTTGAATCCAAAGCCAATTTTGACCCAATCTTGAAATCCAAGTCCAAACAACAAAAGCTTGCTGTCGTCTGTTGCTATGTAGTTGGTTCTCACTCCTGATGACTAATGTACAACAGAACCAAATGCTGCCCAATCGAGCACTACTGTGTATAGTGAGTGCCTTCCAACCGAGAAGTCTCCTCTTCCTGTGTCATATTAGACAAAGTTCTAATGCAATCCATGGCGTTTTTGTTGGTTAATTTTCAGAAGCAGACCACCCAGCTGTTCCCCCTAGCCTACCTGTCTAGAAGCTCTGCTGAGATATTGTTCGTCGTCCTGGTGACATGCTCCTGGTGGCATAGCTTTCAGCATCACAGCATCATAAAAAACCCTATGGTACAACCACCTGACAGATGGGTGGCGGACTAACGTGCTAGAGACGCCAAAAATCACCCATGTAGGCCAATGTGTGCCCTGTAGAAACCTACTATCCAATCTGCATCGATAAGAATCAGCACCAAGATGATTTCTGTCAAACAGATCAAGCCTGAGTACATCCTTGCTTCCTCGTTGATTTCTCACCTCAGTTGCTGAAGTAGTTGTTCTCTGGGCCTAGCCGCCCGGAGCTCATTCGGGCTCACAAACTCAAAGCATGCACGCTCTGGGCTTGTTGCTTTGCTAGAACTACTCACAGAACTTCCAAAAGATATGCTGTGAGGAGACTTAACAACATTAGCGGAAAATGAAATGGAAAGACCATGGATTTTTCCCCATGAACTTTTAAAAGTTTCCTCATACTTACATCTCCTGGCTTTATTATAGTGGTGGAATACAAATCAGGATCACCACAAGGAAGCTTTGCACTGGTGAGGAATATGCCCTTCTTCTCCCAACCAGGAAGCTCTCTGAGCCTCAGGGTTCTGAACTTTAATTGGCCAGTTTCATAAGATGTGCCAAGTACTGCCTCCTAAGAGCAATTGGGGGAGCCCTTGTGGCGGAGTGGTTATGCCGGGGACTGCTACCTCCAAGACTAGTGGTTTGAACCCACCAGCAGCGCTCTGAGGGAGGAGACAGAGCTTTCTACTCATACAGAGGGTTACAGTCTCAGAAACTCACACGTACAGGTTCACCCTGTCTTATAGGATTGCTATGAGTCCAGTCATTCAAGAGGAATTGGTATTGATCTGCCAGGTGAGTCTTTTCTGGTCTGGACTACTCCCAATTACCAACACAAATTCTCTGATATTGCCTGGAAATCTCAAACCAAGGTCTACCAATTATCTCCAGGGCTATTTCACATAAACAACGGATACAGTGCATCTTACTTTAGGAAAGCTGTCCTAGAGGTACTTTTGGGTGAGCATTGGGCTGCTCACCACAAGGTCAGAGGTCCCAACCACCAACTGCTCCACAGTTATGTGTGTCCATCAAAATGTATGCCCTTGAAATCCTATATTTCATGGCAGTGGGTTTTACTCCCCAGCATGACAGTGTCAGACTCTTGAGCACAGTCTTCTGTGAGATCTAATCATTAAACGGCATCACGTTGATGCCGGCGCCAACCAACCCTAGAGGACACGGCAAAATTGCCCCCGTGAGCTTCCCAGACTGGTGACTGGATGAGCGAGCCCCATCTGTCTCCTGCAGAGCGACCAGTGCTGGTGTACTGCCAATCATGCGAATCCGTCCCATGCAGAACCACTCCATTGCCAGGGCTGCTTTTTGATCACATTGATCTGATTCTATGCAATTTCTATGTAGATAAGATAATAGCACTATATGCTAATTTTTGTCTATAGGTATGTAAATGTTGTCCTGTCCAGGGGAAGTTCAACTGACTCCAACCCTCCTACCCCATGGACTAAGCAGCTTCACTCGGTTTTCACCTTCATTTCAAGACTCTTGCTCTATAAATATCTGTTCCTTTGAGCAGTTATACCATCTGCCAGTCTCTTCATTGATTAATGAGTAGAAGACAACTTTAGCATGTGTGAATTTTTATATTTGAAAGTCATGATTTTATCCTTTTGTGAAATGATCGTTTAACACTAGTTTAACTTAGGATGTGCTCTCCCCAAGTTAGAAACACAGATGGAAGCATTGAGAGCTAGCAGAACTCAGAGGAGGAAAACAATAGATAAAATAGGCTGAACAGTTCCCCTGCTCCCAGCAGAGCGGTCATCTCTGCACACAAACTGGAAGAACGTTTTCTTATGGAGCAAATCCATAAATTAGAAAATAGCCCCAATTTTGTCCAGCTTCTTACTCCTGTCTCAATATTATTAAATCAAATATAAGGCGTGTAAATTTGGCTCAAGACTTTAACTCTGAGAATTGTCCAAAGTATGCGCATATCATGCAAAGATTTACCAGTAGCTCTTATGAAGGCTCACATAATTAGAAAAAAACAACAAACCCTCTCATTTTTTGATAGGCACAGCCCTTTTCAAAGATCCTTGACTTGGAAAGTGCAGTGCAGATTAGATTTGAGCCATGTGTTAAACCTTCCACCAGGCCCCTTTATAGAGGCCCAACCTACACAACTCCACATGGGATCCTGGGATAGAAGGCTTAACTTCCTCTAAGACCTTTATAATAACAAGAGCTATAGAATATGGCTGCTCCTGGGACAAAAGAAAAGGCGTGACATGTGTTCAGGCTGACTTGATTTAGACCATTGGGGATCAATAGATTTAAAGTTAACCTCTAACTCACTGATCCACTGCTGCTGTCCCACATGGAACCGTGGACAGTCCACATGCATTTGAAATGTCCAGATAAATTTCAAAGAGGGTCAAGGAATACTTGAGCAGCAATAGAAGGAGTACAGTTCTGATATATGCCACACCACAGAAAGAGTTAGAAGACATTGTGCTTAGCGAAAGGAGCCAGATATAAAATATCATATATGATTCCATTTCTATGAAATGACCAGAAATTGAAAGCAGATTAGTGGTTGCCAATTACTGGGGAGGTTTGATTGGTTGCAAAACTGTGAATGTACTCAAATCTTTGTACATTGTATTTTAAAAATACACCTGACTGTAGTGCAGACCCATAGGGATGTGACGAAGTCATCAGATGACAAGATATCACAAGCACAGATGAGGACTTCTTTGATACTGCCTCACTGGAAGGTCAGTCTTGGGGAGCAGACTGTCCCCGAGGAAGTGATCGCCATCAGTCCTGATGAAAGTGGTCTCTTCCGGTTAATGTCATGGTACAGCTCGAGAGCCCTGTGGAGCGGGTTTCCTGCATATAGATAAGGTTGTCAGACACAAGTTAATGGCCAGCAAGCATATCCAGGAGAAATAGTGTGTGAGGAGGAGGGAGACGCAGGAGAAGAGAGAATTATCTAGAAAGAAGAATATATCCAAAGTTGAGTGGTATAAGAGAGATGGTGCATTTGGAAATTTGGGCAATAGCCAAGGAGACTGGAGCTCAGACCCTGAGGAGGAAAATGTACTACAAGACGGGAACGCAACAGCAAGGTTCCTGGTGGTGTATTAAAGGTGACCAGATGTTCGGGCATGAATAGAAGCTGGGAGGAATGCTTTAAGCTGGGGGGGAAATGTTCCCAAGAAACATTTAAAACCAAGATGGTTACTGCTGTCAGGGGCGGTCAAGGCCATTCTGACCCAAAGCAACCCTGCCTACAGAAGGAAACCCCGAGTCATCCTCCCGATCACGGCTAAGCTTAAACCCATGGTTGGGACACCATCTCATTAATAGTCTTGACTCTTTGCTTTTCCAAGTGTGACGTCTTTTTGGTAAGAAAGCCAAAGTCCATTAAAGGGTGTCTCACCATCCTCACTTCTGACTGTACTTCTTCTAAAACAGATTTGCTCCTTCTTCTGGTAGACCACAGTATATTCCATATTCTTCATCAACCCCTCCATTCAAATGGAGGTTTCATCCTCCCTAGTCGCTGTGCAGCTTTGCATGCTCCCGAGTCAGTTTCAAACATCATGGTCAAGCACCCCTTACTTCTCAGGGTGGACTCTGGTTTTTAACACTCTAAGTAAGTATGTTGCAGCAGACATTCCCTATATAATACATCCCTCATTTCCTCACAGCTGCTTATGTGGACCTTGAGTGTGGATTCAAGTAACATTAACTCCTGGACAATGACAATATTTTCTCTGTATATCAGAATGTTGCCTATTGGTCCAGCTGTGAGAATTTGGGGGTTCTTTATGTTTACAACACTATGCGTGCTCATGACGTGCATGGATTAAGAAGCAACTGTGAGAACAGAACAAGGGCGCACCAGATGGTTTAAAAGCAGGGAGGGTGGGTGTCAGGGTTGCATCCCCTCATCACACTTATTCAGTCAGCATGATGAGCAAATCATCAGAAAGCTGGATTATATAAAGAAGGTGGCAACATGGTTGGAGAAAGGCTTATGAACAACCTGTGATGCAATGATGACACCCCCTGGCTTGCTGAAAGTGAAGAGAAATTGGAACATTTGCTGATGCAAATTAAGAGTCGCAGTCTTCAGTATACAATTCAGTATGGACTACAATTCAATGTAAAGAAAACCAAAACCCTCTGAACCAGATCAGTAGGGAGCATCATAGTAAATGGAGAAAAGATTGAAGTTGTCCATTGAAATTGTTCATCTTGCTTGATTCCACAGTCAGCGTTCATGGAAGCAGCAGTCAAGAGATCAAAGGAGCCACTGCATTGGGTAAATCTGCTGCACAAGACCTCTTTCAAGTGTTGAAAGCAAGGACATTCCTTTGAGAACTTAGATGCACCTGACCCAAGCCACTGGAGTTTCATTTGCCTCACCTGTGGAAAGTAGAGCTAGAATAAAGAGGACTAGAGAAGAATCTAGGCATTTGAATTATGGTTCTGGTGAAGAATATTAAAAGTACAATGGACTGCCAAAAGAACAAGCGAAGCTGTCTTGGAAGAAGTTCAGCAAGAATGCTTCTTAGAGGCAAGGGTGGTAGACTTCGTCTCACATATTGTGGACATGTTGTCAGGAGAGACCAGTCCCTGGAGAAAGACCTCATCCTTGGTTAAGTAGCTGGGCAGTGAAAAAGAGGAAGACCTTTGGCAAAATGGATCAACACAGTGGCTTCATCAATGGACTCAACCTAAGAACAAGTGTAAGGATGGCATGGGACCAGGAAATGCTTCATTCTATTGTACAATGGGTCGCTATCAATTGGAACCAACTCCACAGCACCTAACAACAACAGCAGCAGCAGCATTGGAGTCACCCTACTGACGGTCACGCACTCTGATCCCCATCAGTAACTGCTTCAAAACCTCTCATTTTCAGCAAGTGTGGATATGGCATGTGAGTATAACAGATTGCTAATAAGTCTTCCCTCTAATCGATGTCACATTATTCTTCGTGTGGACTAGCTTCTTGGGTTTTTTGTTCTGCATACAAATTGGATAAGTATGGTGAAAGAATTCGACCTTGATGAATAGCTTTCCTGATTTCGAACCACCCTTATTCTTTTCTAACAATTGCCTGCTGGTCTATTTAAAGATTCTGCGTAAGCACACAAAAAAGTGTTCTGTAAATCCCGTTCTTCCCAATGTTATTCATAAGTAATTAAGATCCATACAGCCTTTGCATTCCGAATAAAATACAGGTAAATATCTTTCTGGTATTATCTGCTTGTAGCCAAGATCCATCTGACATCAGCAATGATATTCCTCATTCCACGTTCGCTTCTGAAGCCAACTTGAATTTCTGACAGTTCTATGTTGTAGAACTGCAATTGTTTGTTAATCATCTTCATCAAATTTTTAAGAGATCTATATCTGTGCACATTACAAAGAAAGGTGATCCAACAGAATGGGGCAATATTGAAGAATAGCAGCATTCATCTATTGAAATATCTCAATCGCTGTTCCATCCATTCGTGGAGCCTTGTTTTCTGCCAGTGTCTTCAGTGTAACTTCTCTCTTTAGTATATTCAGTTCTTGATTATATGCTACCTCCTGAAATTGTGGAACACTACTTCTTTTGGTGTGGTTTTCCTCTATAACTTCCTCCTTCTTTTGATGCGTCTTGCATTGTTCAATGTTTTGTCTATAAAATCCTTCAACTTTGAACTCAAGCCTTGAATTTATTCTTTCGTAGTTTCAGCTTGATAAATATGCTTCCTTTTATGATTTTCTAATTCCAGCTTTTGCACATTTCACTGTAATATATTACCTTGCCTTCTTGAGTTGCCCTTTGAAATATTTTGTTCAGATATTTTATGTCATTATTTCTTCCTTTTATGTTTGCTACTCTACTTTTAAGAGAAAGATCCAGAGTCTCTTCTAACATATATTTTGTCTTTCTCCTTCTTTTCTGTCTTCCTAATGACCTTGTGATTTCTTCATGTATGGTGCCCTTAATGTCGCCCCACAGTTAATCTGGTCATTAGTTTTCAATGCAGCAAATCTACTTTTTATATGGTCTCTGGATTCAGGTAAGATACACTCCAGGTTGCATTTTGGCTCTTGTGGAATTGTTTTAACTCTCTTCAGCCTCAACTGGAACTAGCATATAAGTAATTGGTCTTTTCCTCAGCCTTGTTCTAATGGGATTGAGCTTTTCCAGTGTCTCTTTCCACATATGTGGTTAATTTAATTCCTGTGTATTCAATTTATCAACTTACAGTTGCTGTTAATAATATTTAAATATATTTTCTTATTTATTCATTTTTTATTAAGACATCATTTTATTGGGGGCTTTTACAGCTCTTATAGCAATCCATACATCAATTGTATCAAGATTATCGGTCCCTATGTTGCCATCATTATTTTCTAAACATTTATTTTCTATTGAGTCCTTAGTATCGGCTCCTCTTTCATCCCTCCCTCCGCTCACCTTTGTGACCCCTTGATAAATTATAAATTATTATTATTTTCATATCTCACATCGACTGTTGTCTCCCTTCCCACATGGTTTCTGTTGTTTGTCCCCCTGGAGTGGTGGTGGCAGAAGTACAGTGTCCATCGTTGTGATCGGTACCTTCTTCCTCCCCTCCTCTCCCCACCTTCTCCATATCCTCTTGGTATCCCGTTCCTGTTCCTGGATTTCGTGTGTCATGAGCTCTTCTCTGTACCTGTGCACATGCTCCTGTATAGCCAGAACTGATAGGCAGGACTGGGGAAAGGATAGTGGAGGGTGAGGAAGTCTCAAAGAGTCAGAGAAATATTGTGTGTTTCATCAGTGCTACACTGCACCCTTGTTGACTCATCCCTTCCTTGTGACCTTTGTGTGAGGGGATGTCAAATAGGACACCTGTCTACATGATCACACAGGCTGGTGTGTTTCTTCCATGTGTGCTTGTTGCTTCTCTGCTAGATGGCTGTTTGTTTAACTTCAAACCTTTAAGATCACAGACACTGTGTCTTTCTTCAATGAATAAGCAAGTCATTGGTCTTGTGAAATTCTATGATGCAATCTCAGGCATTGTTTCTGTCACCAAGGTCATATTTTCCAACTGCTGATCCTTCATTTCAACCATTCACATTCTAATCACCAAGAAGTATCAGTGCGTCTTGATTGTTTGTTTAATCAATTTCAGACTGTAGCTGTTTATTTTAAGAAATCTTCATAACTCGCTTCCTCCCCCCAACTATCACGACCCCAATTCTACCTTGCAAACCTAGTTAGACCAGAGGATGCACAGCGGTACAGATGGGATCTGGAAACACAGAGACTCTAGGATAGATGAACCCCTCAGGACAAAGGGTGACAGTGGCGATACCGGGAGGGAAGTGGGGGCAGAAAGGGGGAACCAATCTCAGGGATCTACATATAACCTCCTCTCTGGGGGATGGGCAACAGGAAAGTGGGTGAGGGAGGGGGAGCAGGGAGGGAGGAGGAGGGTAAAAAGGATAATAAGCTGATTCCAGAGACCCAAGCAGGAAGGTGAATTTTGAGAAAGATGAAGGCTATGAATGTATAAGTGTGCTTTCCTCAATTGATGTATGTATGGATTGTCATAAGAGTTGTATGAGCCCCAGTAAAATGATTTTTAAAAATCTTCATAACTCTGAATAATAGTAACAGTAACTGCTCTTTGAAAGGTTCTTATCATACAGTGTTATATTTCAAAAATGATGTTGAAATGTCTTTATAGACAATGAATGTAACTCCATTTCCATGACATTGTCATTCCTGATAGAGACCATGTGATTGTCTGATTAGAAGTGGTTCATACACACATTTAAGCTTACTACTCCTTAAGGTATCAGTCTTTGTGGGTTCCATTTTATTTTTTATGACTTCTGATATTTACTGCCTATTTTGTCCATTCCACTCTGATTGTTAATGGATGTTTATACTCATTTCATCACTACTCATTGTGAGTAGTGTCACATAGACACCACATGAAGGTCCCGAAGGCTTTGCTCTATGCACATCATTAAGTTTACCTGTACTTTGAGAAAGCAGCTCTTCCCAGACAGGTTTTGAGTGTCTCCCAACCTCAGGTGCTCATGTTCCAGCACTGTATGAAATAATGTTACACTGTTCCTTACACAGGGTGCACTGCCTCATATTTTTGGAAGAACACGACCAGGTCCTCCTTCCTGGTCTGTCTCACACTGAAAGTTCACTGAAACCTGTCCACCACTGATGACTCTGTGGGTGTTTGAAATACCAGTGTTTTAGCTTCTAGCAACACACAAAATACTATGGTCTGACTTAACCGGCAGCTAAATGGTGGAAACTAAGAAACCAAACCCTCAGGCCTTAGGGAGTAGAGTGAAGTGCAATTGGATATTTAATTTCTTAAAATGGGCTAGTTGGTGATATACCAGCTACTAATGTGCTGACCTCAATCCATGGTGATGCCTTTGGATCAGAAAAGAGCTATTCCTTAAGGGTTCCAATTACTATAATCTTTCAAAAATACATCGGGAGCCTTTCTTCTAAGGCACTTCTGGTGCATTGGAACAATTACTGTTTGGGTGGGTAGCTAAGCACTTAATTATTCACACAAGACAGGTTGTAATACAGGGATATGAATATGTTGAAATTGGAGTTGAACCAACAACCAAGTTATATGTAACAATATCTTACAAACATTTGATTTTATAAATCTCTTTCATATCTTCTAAGAACCTTGACCGAAATGCTGGCGTTATTCCTTGGAGACTATATGTAATTGCCTTTTAAAGAATTTTCAAATTAATTTAATAGAAGCTTTGTGACAAAATAATGATTTACTTTTTATATCAGCAAATGTAACTAGTGTTAACAAACTGTCTTTAATTTCCTTCTTGAAGAATTTTTGCACACACTTACATTTTATAAGATTAATTGTTTTTAGAGATCTAATAACATATGGCAACTTAAGAAATATGGTAATGGTCATGAAATTTTATCAGAAAACTTCCCCCAAAAGGGTGGGGGTGGGTGTAAATTTATTTTGCTGAGCTGAACACTGTACATATTTCCAGAAGGTATATATTATTCTATAATACTTGTGTTAAATATCTAATAATTCTGTGTATCATCTGTAAAATCATGTTTAGATGCCAAAAGATCCTTCCTTTAAACTTAAGAAAAATTAAAATTCTCTAGATCCATGTACATGGATAAGTCAAAAAGTCTTGCTTCTAGAATTCCATTTAATACATGTAGAGGTTCAGTTCAAATAAAATACATTTAAACATGTCTCTTCGGTTGGTGGCTGTAGACATGTTCTCTCAGGAATACGCTTCTCTTAATTACCTTCAAATTCAAAACCACTGCCTTTGAGTGAACTCTGGCTCCAGGGTGACCCTCGTAGACAGAGTAGAGCTGCCTCTGTGGGTTTCCAAGGCTACACATCTTTACAGAAGGAGAAAGTCTAAGTAACCAACTGCTTATTTTGAACTGTTGACCTTGCGCTTAGCAACCCAACACATAATCCGCTATATCACCAGGGTTGGGATGATTAAAAAAAAAAGTCCAATAAAAACGGTGACTTTTCAACCTCCCATCAGGAAAATAAAAAACGCTTGACAATTCTTATATAGAGTTCAAGGGAAGGATACCCCCAGACCTATGTTCCTAATTGGCTACTTTTGATCTGGTTTCTATACAACCCTTGGTGGTGCAGGCTGTGCACTATACATTACTGGGACTTTAGCTCCTGTTTTATCAAGCACACATATCCTTCATAGGCAAACCCGGGAGGATTTGATGTGGAAACTCTACCAAGCGAACTGTGTTTTACCTCAAACTCACCTGCAGCAGATTTGAAGAACTGATATATTCCCTTGGACTTACGGCTGAAATGCCCTAGTGCAGTGGTTCTCAACCTTCCTAGTGCCACAACCTATTAATACAGATTCTCATGTTGTGATTACTTCCCCCCCCCCCAACCATAACATTATTTTCATTGCTACTACATCACTGTCATTTTGCTACTATTATGAATCTGGCAATCCTGTGAGAGGGTCGTTCAACCCCCAATGGGGTCGCGACCCCAGGTTGAGAATCACTGCCCTAGCGTGAGAAGCAGTAGACGCTTGCTATCCCAAAGTTATAGAATGGGCACTTATTAAACTTTGGCTCAGGCCTCTTCCTTTGGGGGTGCCCAGTGAAATGTGGCCTAGGACTACTATATAGATCCTATAGTAATGCCCTTTGCTTTTTCTTGAGGTATCAGTCCGGTGGTCATAGTTCTGCCTTTGTGAATAAGTGTTATTGAAAATAGTGTCGAGTCACTTCTGAACTGAATCTGTATAAGTCAACAATTTATGCATTGCAGCCTGAATCTGACCTATACTTTCATAATTTCCTGTTCTCAACCGTGTTTTAAATTTTATACCCTTGGCTAAATTAGTGACACTATCAATAGAATCACCTTAAGCTCCGGGGGGATGATTTATTTGCTTTCTATTATAAAATGATAAGTATAGCTCTCAATTGAAATATATGTCATAGATATATATCATAGACATATGAATGGATTTGGGGTTCACACGTAATTCTAACCCCAATCTAAGAACAATTAATTCCTATGACATGACCCTGATCAATGCTCACTCTCATCAAGAGATCCCTGAAAATGTGGGAGCTATAACAAGTTTTGTAAAGAAACCAGATGTTGCCCGTGTTTCAGAAAGAATGGTGTCTGCGGTCTGAAAGGCTTGTCTTCAAACAAGCACACATCGAACTAAAGCATCACAAAATCCATGGAAGACACACACACACGAGCCCACGTGATCCCAAGGTTGTAAATAAATAAAATCCCAATCTGAAGGAGGGCACGGTCAGAGCTTAAACTGTGAACACTCAATTTGCAGAAGGCTGTGGATAACAGTAGAAGCCCACAATAAATCTCTGCAAGATGCCTCAAATGTATGTAACATGTGGTAAATCCCTTGTGAATATAGTTCAGGCAGCTGATTGCCTGGCTATCGTACCGACGCGTTGTAAAATCCACTACGGCGGGTGTAGTTATGTTGAAATTGTAATACCTTATCACTTGACCTCCCTTTTGACTCATTTTAAAGTTGTTTCAGTTTCTTTAATTCCCTGCTTTTTCTATGTTGAGGTTTTTCTATGATTTGTCTAGTCATTGTTGCTCTTTTATTGTGTGTTTGCCTTCTATTTATGTTTTATATGATTTTTTGTATCTAAAACCCAAAATAGGTAACTCTATGGAGATGGTGACTGGATTGATGATTGCCAGGCGAGGATGGGAGGATATGGGGAGCTAGCAACGAGGACCAGAAGAAAATGTTCTGAAATTGCGCTGATGATTGCACACATTTTTAATATGAGTGAATGATAAACGTGTGTGATATGTGAAGTATATGCTAAGAAAACTATATGAGTGAGTGAATGAATCAACCGTGTCGCTTCTGAGAGATCTACTGAGGGGCCAGTTACATTCAAAACTCAGAAGCTTATGGTGGAATGATTGGGGAAGCTTCAAAACTGCATTGAAGAAAAAAGACCAGAAAAGTTGCACGGGGAGTATTCCAAGAATAGGGAATAAGGGAGTCCAGGAACACCAAGTGACCCTCAATACTCAGTGACATGTAGGAAACAGAATTGGCAATTAAAATTAAATTACATTGATAACAATACTCACTGCCATCAAGTCAATGCCTACTCATAGGGACCCTATAGGACAGCGGAGACTGGCCCTGTGGATTTGCAAGGCTGCAGCTCTTTACAGAAGTAAAAAACCCCATCTTTCTCCTGAAGAGTAGCTGGTGGTTTCAGACTGCTAACCTTGCAGATCTCAAGCCATCACGTGACCACTATGCCATCAGGATTCCTAAAACTTGAGATCGTGGATGGGAATCACATACAGATCTCAACTGTCTGCATTTCATTTGGCATCTGTTTTTGTTTTTAATGTGTTTTTCTTGTCTCTGTAAACAGAGTTTGCCACTCGGTAGCAAAACTGCAACAACTTAAGTGTTCTCTTATGATGCCTTCCTATTCATTTCCCTGGTGGTGTTACTAGTAGCTGAAATGGAACGAGGCACAGTGGTGAAGCGCCAAACCCCAGAATCAAATCACCTGTGCTCAAATGTCAGCTCTGCTGCGATTATGCACAGAATTCTGCCCCTCGGATAAGAGCTGGAATCCTAATCCTTACACCAGTAAACGGCAACCTGTTTAGAAATAATATTTTGTCACGTACCTGAGGGTCAACCTAGTCACTCCTGGGTTACAAAGATAGCACTGACTGAGCACATCAAGCACAAACAGGGATAGAGAGACACCATGGGAGAAAATTACCACGGAACCGAGAAAGCCTGCGGTCACACAAGTGGAAACAAGCACCTGCTCTTATTGCTGACAGCGCGCGCCCCGACAGCTGTTTTAGGCTTCATTGAGTTGGTTTCAATGGGTAGTGACCCGATGGACAACGAGGTACATTCCTGTCTCTCCTCACAGTGGTTCTCATGTTTGAGCCCAATGGTGGGACCACCGTCAAATTAGCTTGCCAGGAACTTCCTCCACAGCTCGTCCCTGAATTTGCATGAAGACCCTTGACCCGTACGAAAATAAATATCTGTTCTTCAAAGACACCAGTTTGTGGTGTTTCTGTGACAGAAGCACTGGGAAACTAAGCCGCTTGCCAGCCACGTGTCCATGGAAAAGTCAGCTACATCTCTAAACCTCAATTCTGTCACTCCCAATTCTGACATGTTTCTAGGTGGGTTCCATTTGTATAATTAACTGTAATATTTTATCTTTAAACTGCATCCTTTTAAATTTAGCTTATAAATGGGAATTCATGTTACTGCCACAAATGGAAAATTCATCTCACTTGCCAGTGAAAGTAACCTTAAGCACACACACACACACACACGTCCCCTTTTTCAGTCCCCCTTTTTCAACAGTATGTGTTCACTTTGTATCTGGGTCGCATGTCTTGTGATTCTCTAAATATTTCAAACTCTTTCATTAAAAAGACTAAAATATAATGTAAAATTAATTTGTATATGTACTGGGAAACCAAAAGAGTCTCATGACTGGAATTATTGCAGTGGTGTGGAACACAGTCCATGGTGTCCTTGTACTGGTTGCCCTAGAAACCTGAGAGCCGTAGGCTGATTAGCAAGACTTATAGTTGTTACTATGTGCTATCAAGTCAAAATGAAGCTCAAGACCTCTAAAGACAGAGTAGAACTGCCTCTTACCTGTTTGTAACCTCTATGGGAGCAGATGAACAAGGTTTTTCTCCCAGAGAGCTACTGGTGGGTTCAGAGAGGTGCTAAAGACGTGGTGGACCAACGGGGGCTTTCTCTTTGTGATAAAGAGAACGCCAAGGGAAAAACAAACTCACAACATGTGTCAGTGTCATCGGATACTGGGTCAGTGAAACACTTAAAATCACTCAACTTGCCCCTGGTAGCCTTTGCCCCTTACGATATTGCACTAGATAATCCACAAATCACAGCAGAATGCAATATTGATGAAAACTATATCTCATGGCACCTGAGAATAATTCCAATGTTCTAACCCATTCATTTCTGACACTTCAGAGGGAGACACTGACATTGATGAAATTTATAGGTTTGTGACCTCCCTTGGCAAGGTGCAATGTTATTATCTTATCAGCAAATGTTAGTATGATGTGCATTTGTACATGTCAGGGTTTATGGGGAAGAGCTATTAAAACTCTATGCATCCTCTGTCATACCCTCATCCCTCTGTGTTTCTAAGCTGATAATTTATACCTTCAAATTTTGGTTCAAATATTGTGTGAACACAACAATATATACATCCTTTAAAACACTCTAAGTCAATGGTTCTCAACTCTCATGTTGAGGTTTTCCCCCCAACCATAAAATTATTTTTGTTGCTACTTCATAACAGTAATTTTGATACTGTTATGAATCATGATGTAACTATCTGATATGCAGGATGTATTTTCATTGCTACAAATTGAACATAATCAGAGCGGAATATAAAAAGACCAATCAGCATCCAGATTAAGATTACTGGGTGGAGTGACACATATTTAAAGCATCTTTCTTGCTGCCCACTTTCAGCTGGGCACCATTATTTCCACTTCTATAAATCAAGAGAATTTGGTGCAATAGAACATGCGCACTACCCTTGTTTTCCAAAAGAGAGATTTAAAGTTTTTAATAGGACATTGACTCATAATTTTCCCTGTTTGGGTTAGCGTTCCAAAATGCCCTTCTCTTTTTTTCCCCCACCCTTATCTAACAAATTCAGATACATATGGTTTTCCTTCACCCATTACAATGGAAATATGAAGAACTGGTTTGAAGGTATGGTTTGCTCTGCTCCAATAAGATGAATGGAAAGGCAAAGACCACACGTGGAAGGTACCCTCTGTCTGTTCTTAATCTCTCCGTAAATTTGTTCTTAGATCCTTTGCTGTGTGCATTTTGATTTTGATTTACTCACATACAAAGTAATCACACTGCTTGCGTAATTCAAAAGCAATGCATAGCAAGCAGCCCACAAACAATTCTCACAACAAGCACCCCACATAATTGGTGACGGTATGACAAAATAGTGATTGTATACTTGCACAGCTAGGTTCATGTTAATTCCTTTTTCCTGTCACATCTGCATCAGCAAAATTCGATGATGTTAGCTAGTCTGGAAACTTCTGGGAGAAGTCAATGTAGAACCCTCAATTTAACTACAAATAGCGTATATGAAAATGGGAGTTTGGGGCTTGTGAACTAAGCCCAAGACAAGAACTACAAGTGCCTTACATATACCTAAGAAAATGGATTTTTCCATTGCAAAACATTCATTCATTTTAGATGGGCATTAGCCTGACAACTGTCTGCAAGGAGAAAGACGCTTCCTGGGAATTGGAAGCCAGGCTAGGGGCCTAAGTGCGTAGGCCAGGGCACGTGTGTGCAGAAAGCATAGCAAGGACTCCTTCCCACTCCAACTATCTCACCTCCATGGGCTGACAAGGTCCTGGATCACTCAACAGACACGCAGCAAACTCTCAGGGCAAAGGGAATTCATGCTGCCTTATCTTGAGCACCACTATTAACACACTTGTCATCACTAAACAGAGCTTGAGAGAAAAAAAGGGAACTCCATAGAGAAATGAGTGACGCAGATGGCCTGGCCAAAGGGGATCAAGTGGCAACAAACTATTCTGGCTTCTGGTCAGTGAACAAGGGCTCATGGTAAGCAAATAATCTGGTTGGCTGAACTTCCTCAAAAAACCACATAGGGGAAGTTGATCCAGCTAAAGTAGGTTGACTTCCCAAACTTTGCTAAAATTAATGAATGACACCTTTCTCCAGTGATTTGGAGTTAGTAATCTGAAATTAATTACATTATCTTGAAAAGGCAGGGGATGCCAAGTTATTAGATCTGTCTAAAGTGGCAACAAGCAATGCTTCTATACAGATAAAGCAAGAGATTCGGAGTCAAGTGGTGTGGGTTCTAATCCCGGTCCTGTCACTGGACACATCACCTAGGATGACAAATTTCAGCTTTCTTCTCTGTACAATGAAATGATTGTATGTCAGTTCTAAACCTGAGCGCTGTAACACATTAGTGAAAGCAACCAAACACGAAGCCCACAGAATCAGCATACTGAAATGCTGGTGTTTCTGATATGTATTGACTAAAATAATCTTCAATATAATAAAATGGAGGTGCTATTATCATTTCAATTTTATACTTGAGGCAAACACAGGCTCAGAAAGGTGGAGCATCTTGCCTAAAGCGAATCAAGGTGGGACTCAGAAACCATGTGATCTGCCTTCTGAATCTGAGCTCTTATGCCTCTCAATAGTGGTTAACCTGAAAGCTGCAGCCAATAACTGGCTAATTGGCTGAAGTGAGGAGACATGAGACAAAATAAAAAGGCGATTCCCACGTGCATTTCAACATATAATTAAGTGAAAAACTGATAGAGCCACATAGCAGAACCTGGGCCTGTGTCTCAGAAATGAATGTTGCTCACCAGTAAGCCAGCAGAGAGGTTGAGGTCCACTGATCAGAGAGCATGAGCAGTTTCATGCAGCTTAGTGATAGAATCTATAATTGCTTGGGAGTTTTGAGAAAGAAGACCTCAATTTACTTGTCCTCAAAACCCTGCTTTCCAGCAATAATAGTCTCTGGGCCACCTAGAGCTGGAGGATCCTGACAGACGTTTCTCTTTCAGCTCCCTGGGAAGTCCCCTGTTCACTGTCAAGTCTAGATTGCCAGAATTGATTATCCCAATTACTCCCTTGGCTAGGAAACCACACTCTAGCAGTTTCTTTTCCAAGTTGAATTAAGCAATCTCTTGCTCCAGATGCTAACAGCTCCATTCTCCTGACAGTAGCCAGCCCCTGAGGCACTCGTGTGTCTCCTGCTGCCACCACAGGAAGTGTCTGGTATATGCGAAGCTGCAGCACACTTGGACTGAGTCTGCAATATTCTGATGATCAGCAGGCATCTGGAACACAAGTAGGTTTCCCTATTCCAACAGACCCTATACCTTCACTTACGTGCACAGAAAGTGATCAGAGATACACTAGGTATCAATGTATGGGGCATATAGAAAGGTCGAACTGCCACGCTTTGGTTCCTAGCACCAATTTTCTGAGAGGCACATAGAGAAATCGGTAACAAAAGATTCCCTCCTGCTGATATATTTACTTGCCGTACTTGCAAGCCCAAGCGACAGTGATAGCAAGTAATTCAGTGGTTGCCTGGGACCCTGGCTAGAGGGGGGGATGCTATAGGGTCATAAAACATTTTTGCACCTGATTATGATTATAGTTAGATGCATCTATATTTAATGCTGCAAGTTATATAACTGAACACTCCCAAAGAGGCCAATTTACTATTTATTTTTTAGAAATGCAATTTTTAAAGGCCTATTAGATATTTCTCTAGAAAATCCCAGTTTTAGGCTGGGTGGTTCATTTTATCCCTTATAGAAAGCCATAGCCCTAAGGAGACATCCTCAGAGTGACCTGATTGACAGATTGGACTCTACCCGCAACACTTTCATACAAATTCAAGTGGACACAAAAATCAAGCTAGCACAATTACTTTTCTCATTAAACAAAATTGATATTTAAGGTTGACTTTCATCTCCCAAAATGGTATCTGTGAATGTGACACTGATGGAAAAGTGGGTCATTGGAAATGTTGGCAGTTACTTTGTAGGCCACACTGGAGTAGGATAGGCCCTCTGGGAGGGAAAACACGGAGATAGGCAGGGAAGACGGCCGGCCACAAGACGACAGAGTTAAAAGCCAAACACTTTCTGGACTTACCAGCAACTGAGAAACTTGGGGGAAAGCATGGCCCGGCCAATCCATTGATTCTAACTTCCATGACTTTGAGACCATCTCTGTTCTTACAAATTACTCGATTTGTAGTGTTCTGCATTAGTGTTCAAAGAAAATTGAATCACACTTAGAATATTTTCAATTGCTTAATAAGGATTTAAAGTAATTTCAGTTTGAGTAAAACTCTTAAAATAAAAACTCCATATAGCATGTAAGAGAGTGCTAATACTTGGAGAAAGAAGTAAAATTTGGTTTGACAACCTTCCATTCTGAGGCTCGTCCCTGTCTCTGTCCAGGTCCCATAGTGCTTTCTGAGAGAGCCACTGTCCTTCCGGACATCATTTCATCCTGTACAATTACTTAAATTCCCTGATACATCATTGTGAATTGACCGTTTTCCTTCAACAAGCAAACAAAGAGGCAGATTTGTCCTGTACAACCAAAAGTACAAAGTCCTCAAGGACAACTGAAGGGGTTCTAGTCCTGTAGAAAATTCGACTTTCTGACAGCCCTGCCAGGGCCTCTGAGAGCAGAGAACACAGTGACATCACTTTCGAAAGGTCCAAACAAGCGCGAGAGCAAAGTCTATGGCCGTAGAGTCCATTCTAACTCACAGCAACCCAAAGGACGGAGTCGACTGCCCCACACAGCGCGTCGCATTGTTAGCCCAGACAGCGGCTGGAGGGGCTGGACCCCTGGACCTTCTGGATAACAGTCCAGTTCTGGATCCTATTTTTGAAGAGCAAGGGACAGACAGACATACCAATTACTTTTTAAGGTGAGGAAAATCGGTGTCATTTTATGCTTGATTAAACCCTGATCTATGAAATGGGGAAAATGAACTATGTTGAAAGTCAATGCATATTTTTTGTCAGTGTTGCATGAAGCTGACGAAGGTGACAGGCGGGGAAAGGCCTGGACATTCACTGCAGAGACGTTTCCCAGGCATCCAATGCTGAGAGAAAGGCATCTTCACTTACGATCATAAAGTACGTCAGGTAGAAATCCAGGATTCACACCCACACCACACTCACCCTACCCCACAACGGCCGTACCTCTTTTCTCCATGAACTTAGCAATAATTCCTATGAGTAATTTAATGAAGTAACTTCTCGAAATGAGTTCACTACATGTCAGCTTTATTTTTAGAGGTTTTAATAAAAAGTCCCTGCATTCCACCTGCTCAGATTTCCTGTAACAAAGGCTGTTTGGATAAGGTACCACTTAACGCAAACCTTTAAATGGGAAAAAACGGTAGCAGCTCCTAAGCCAACCCTCAAACAAAACTCCAGGGATGACGCAGCAAAGGCACCACCTAAACACAAGGAAGAAAGGGGGAAAAGAAAGAAAAAGAAATATGCATTCCAGAAATTACCTGTATAAATCGGCTTAGGTAGACTACATAATTTAAGCCCAGAAAACTCTTAAAGAATCATTGATGAAGAAAGACAATACACAAAATGAGAGACGTACGCACAGCATGATCAAAGCAAAGGAAGACACTGGGAGAGAGGCATGGAACAATAAAAGGCAACGATCGTCAGTACGATAGCATCTGCAATATCCTGCAGCAGCAGTGTGAAACAATAATGTATCCTGCATGCATAGGAAGATATGTAAACTGATATGTGAGGCATGGCGTGTGGAAGTACAACTACATGCAGAAATAGGTAAGGAGTGGATATTGCCATAGACATATTTTTATGCAGTGTAAATCTATACACTACAAAATCGAACATCCAGTGGAGCACAGTAGTGAAAATATTTAGCAATAATCAAACACCTTGAAGGACTGGGCTTGAAGGAAAGGGAGACTAGTCTTGGGGGGCATCTAGCTCAATTATCGTAACATGGCCTGTAAAGGCAATGTTCTGCCCAACTTTTATGAACAGCAACTGAAGTCTTCTTTTTCTTTTTTTCCAGGAAGTTCAATTTTTATTTGGTGGGCACAGGTGAGGCAGGGCACAGGGCGACCAAGACCTTCATGACTGCGGGGCCCGCTGCTTGTCCAAGGGTGTCACAATTAGTGATGTATTTGACTCCATAGCCATCTGGGATGAGGCACTTCTCAGCCACTATGTCCTCAAACCCATCCGCATTCAACTTGGTGAAGCCCCACTTCTTGATGGGGATCTACTGGTGCCCAGGGAACTTGAACTTGGCCCTGCATAAGGTCTCGATCAAAATATTCCCTGTTTTGAAGTTTGGAACAGATGGACATGTGGATCTGACATGTGGATCTAGCCACTGTGCCTTAGGCTTTCCCCAAAGCACTTTGCATCCCAGTTTGGAGCCTAGGTTTGGAGGAGCAGAAATTAGCCAGGCCAGAGCCACTGAAAACAGCAAAGAGTTGTCTCCAAGACCCCTATGGACAGCCTATACATGCCAATAGGTTGCATACACAACTGAGGAGGCTTGTTGTTTGCAGCCATTGCAAACCAGCCCTTCCCCTCCCCCAAGGAAGTGGATGGTTGGCTTAATTGGCTTCAGAGCAGCTGAAGTCTTAAAAGCTTTCAAGAAGCCATCTAAGGCCTAATTATTGGTCTCCTCATCCAGAGCAAAGAAGAGGAAAGAAAATCAAAGAGCCATGGAAACAATTAATCCAAAGAACTAATGGACCATATGAATTACAACCTCCACAAGCCTGAAGCCAGTCCTGGACGGTGCCTAGCTACCACTGCCAACTGTTCTGATCAGGATCACAATGGAAGGTACCAGGTAGTGTGAGAGAAAAAGTTAGAACAAAATTCAAAATGAAAACCAAGACTAAACTTACTGGTCTAATAGAAACTGGTAAACTCCGAAGACTATGGTCCTTATATTGCCTTTGAACTCATAACTAAAGCTACTCCTGAAGACTATAGGCAAACGATAGGCAGGTGAACAGTAGCACCCAGGAAATATGAGATCTTTAAAACATCCCCCCCCCCCCCCCGCCCAAAACAAAACATGCCATTGTTAGGCTGCTTAGACGCTGTCAAATGGGCTCTGACTCATAGTGACCCTATGCAGAACAGAATGAAACGCTGCCTGGTTTTGTGCTAGTCTCACAACTATTAAAACTCACTGCTACCGAGCCAATTCTGACTCATAATGACCCTATAGAACAGGCTAAAACTTCCCAAGGAGGGTTCAAGACTAACTCTGTATGGAAATAGAAGTCTCTTCCATGGTGCTGGCTGGTGGTTCTGAAAGGCTGGCCAGTGCCTAACTCAACGCTAGAAGCCCAACACATGACCACTAGGCCACTTCACAACCACAGCAGACCGAAAGGGGAGCGTTGGCCCCAATGCAAAATTCAGACAGCAGAAAGTAGCAAGAAATCTGGGCAAATGGACATGGGGAACTGGGAGTGGAAAGGTTGGCACACAGAGGATGGTTGAATGGGAAATTAATTTGCTTCATAAACATTCACCCAATGACAATAAAATGTTTTTAAATGTTCTTGTAAAACCCAAAATTTGCCTGTTAATAAGACGTGCTGCTCAACACGAAGGAGTTAAATGTTGGACAATGGTCACCATTGCCCCCAGTAAAATATTTCCATGAAGAATAATCACTAGAAAGAACATGAAAATCAGAGGAAAGGCTGAGATGAGCCCTTGCCAGTAGAATTTGGAACAGAGGATAACCACAGTGCTGGGGGAGGGGGGCTCAAGGTCATATCATCAAGGGCCTTGTATACTTGTATGCTGATGCTTTGCTTATTTGAATATTTCATATTCTCTCTAAGGTATTTTTAACTGCACCTTGCTGTTAGGTACCATTGTGTCATCTCTGAGTCATGGCAACTGTATGCATAACCAATTAGAATGTTTCCATCTTCAATGACTATTGGTGTGTTTGAGTTCATTGTTGTCAACCCATCTCATTGAGGATTTCCTTCATTTCCTATTATCTCACAGTTTCTTGTACTGTAATGTTTGTGTGTTGCTGTGATGTTAAAAGCTATGCCACTGGTTTTCAAATACAATGGTGGTCAGGTTCTGTGAAGCTTACAGAATAAGCCAGCTTAGGAAGGAATGCCTGGTTGATTTTTAAAAATTCAACCAGTGAAAACCCTTTGACTTGTTGACTTTAAAAAATACCATCACTAAAACTCTACAAATCATGAAATATAGGCTCTAATACAGATAAGCAGCACTTGCTAGCCACACCACACTCCATTATGCGATTTGGACACTGGGAACACCCTTATATTATAGCCGTATGGGATCCTGATTCTGGTCATCAATGCTGCTGATGGAGTTGCTAGTGAAAGCTAGAGGAATGGGTGGCAGGAAGGAGAGTGTAAGGAGGGAGCAGGGCACACCCAACCCTGCCTGCCATTCTGCCTGCCAGAGCAGCAGGAACAGCCTGAGTCAACCATTCCTCCCACTTCCACCCACCTATCCCCCAGAGAGCTACAACCAGAAGTATGTCCTCTGCTTTATCCGTGTATATCTCATCTGTGGTTCAGTGATGCAAAGATCTGACCACTATGAATGGGAATGGACTCAATGGCAATGGGAATAAATAAAGGAGAGCTGGTTTCCTTAAAAAAGGAAAAACAACACCTTATGGAGTCATGGATGTCTAGATAGTAGGCAGACCTGGCCCAAACAGCTGTTAAGGGACACATACCAGTTCATTAAATAAATTCTTGCTCATGAATTGCCAGAATAGCAATCACTAAGAATGTACAATTGATTGTGATAAGAGTTGTATGAGCCCCTAGTAAAATGTAAAAAAAGAAAAGAAAAAAAAAAGAATGTACAATTGAACATCCCAGCCTTGCTCTTCCCATAATAAATTCACACCACAAATAAATCCAAGGCTCTAGGAAGGATGTTCAACTGACAACTTTAAAAATTAAAGAAGAAATGAAAGTTTAAAATTAACATGATTCTATGCAGCAGCAGACTCAGAATAAAGATCTCAGAAAAGAATGTTATTTCTAGAAATATGATCCTTTTCCCTCCCCTGGGCAAGGGCAGTAGAGACAGGAAGCCTGTCACACTGAGAACCTGTCAGAGCCAAAGAGAATGACTGTCAGACCCAAGGCCTAAGAATGTTTCTTGGGCCCAAGATTCGGGCATTTCAATTTTGAGATTGGCTCAAATAGAATGAGGATTAGAATTGATGGATAGTGAGTGGTGTATTTCATTTGTTTGTCCATTCAATAATCATTTATAGCATACTTTCTAAGTGTTAAGGATTGTCAGAGGTGCTGAGAATAAAAGGAGGTCAACATTTGAGCGCATTCAGATTAATGCCTTACAGTTGCTCTGCTCTGTCTTTTTTTTAATTAATAAATCTTTTTATTGGGGCTCATACAACTCTTATCACAATCCATACATACATCAATTGAGCAAAGCACCCTTATTCATTCGTTGCACTCGTCATTCTCAAAATTCACCTTCCACTTGGGTTCCTGGAATCAGCTTGGTTTCCCTTTATTTCCCCTCCCCCTCCCCCCCACTTCCCCCTTCCCCCTTCATAGTTTATAAATAATTATTATATCTTATCTTACGCTGTCCGGCATCTCCCCTCACCCACCCTCCCATTGCCCATCTCCCAGAGAGGAGGTCACACATAGATCTCCAAGATCGGTTCTCCCTTTCTACACCCCCTTCCCTCCTGGTGTCGCCACTCCCACTGCTGGTCCTGAGGGGTTCATCCGTCCTAGATCCCCTGTGTCTCCAGATCCCTACTGCACCGCTGTACATCCTCTGGTATAACCAGGTCCGCAAGGTAGAATTGGGGTCATGAGTTTCATCTGGAAAACACTCCTAAAGGCCAACAAACTGACCTTGAATTACTAGCAATTTTTCTTTTATTCTTTGCTATCTTTTTGTTTTGTCTTTTTTTTTTTTTACCTTGTAAATTTTGTATGTTAGTGACTTTTCTGCTTATCAGCGTGTCGGTGTTGCTGCTGTCGAAGCCATGTTCATATGTGCCACTTGGGCGCGGTCAAAGTCATATGCATTTGTATGTCAGCAGGTCCACCTAGACAAGATAGGCTGGACAAACAATGAGAGAAGAAAATAACAGGACCAACGGTCGTGGAGGGACATGAGAGCGTGGGAGGTAGGGGAAGGGAGGAGGTGTCGCCCAACACAGGGACAAGGGAACAGCAAGGGGTTCAAAACCAGAGGAGGGAGGGGAGGGGAGGACTGGCAGGGAGTGACCAAGGGCTCTGCTCTGTCTTAATTGCTGGGGCTAGCCCCTACAGACTACGTTTCTCTGGTTCTCTGGTTCAATTGGCTCATTAATGGATTCAGCTAAGAGAGATGTGATAGAGATCTAGAGGTTAATCAGAGGAAGGAAAGAACTCTGGATTGATCCTCTTTTCCTTTTGACCCCCTATTCTCTATTTTTCTCCTCCTTTTTCTTCCATCTCCTTCTTTCCTTTTCCCTCAGGCAAACCTCCAGCAGCAACCAAGTCTCCTCTTGGCACTGATAGGCCACCTCCTTTTGTTCTCCCAGGCCCTGTGCTTACCCCAGCTCTGCTCTCTTGCTAATCTCTGGATTCCCGGTAAGTGCTCTGTTTGGCCTCTCTGCTTCTGCACTGGATGAATTCGTTTCCCATATTAAGGTCCTTCTCCTGAGCTACACCTTTTCCCTGACGAGTCTCTGACTGATACAGGTATTAAGTTTGACCTTATCCCTGTGCGTCTAGAACTCACATTCTAATGGGGAGAGAAACAATGAGCCAAAAGTCAAATGAAGGAACAGATAATAGCTCCAGGTGTGTCACAGATTGTGAAGGGGAACCGGATCACAAGGATCTGCGTATGACCTCCTCCCTCGGGACGGACAGCAGAAAAGTGGGTGAAGGGAGACGTCGGACATGGCAAGATCTGACAAAATAATAATAATTTATAAATTATCAAGGGTTCATGAGGGAGGGAGAAGTGGGGAGGGAGGGGGAAAATAAGGAGCTGATGTCAGAGGCTTAAGTGGAGAGCAACTGGTTTGAGAATGATGAGGACAATGAATGTACAGATGTGCTTTGCACAATGGTGGATGTATGGACTGTGATAAGAGTTGTATGAGCCCCTAATTAAAAAATTCTGAAGGAAATAAATACCATGGTAGAAGTGGATAAGGGGACAATTTTGCTAAAATTTTAAAGAATGAAAACCCAGAGAAAAGATTATACTAGGCAGAAAGAACAGCACAGCAAAGGTGGAAAGGCAAAATGAGCTTTGTGTGTTTAAACAGTGCGGTCGATATACACAAGCCCTGGGGAGTGGTGGTGGTTGGGTGCCATTGAGATGGTTCCAACTGGTGACCCTGTGTACAACAGAAGGAAACGGTGCAGTGCCATGGGCAAGGGTGAGAAGCTGTGAAGTAAAATTAGACACACAGTCAGAGGCCAGAGCACCTTGGCCCTGAAGAGCCTTAATAAAGCATACAGACATTGTTTTCAGTACATTGAGAAGGATCTGGGAGTTAAAGGTGAGCTTCATTTATATTTTAAAGGCTCACTTTGGCCAATTCACAATGATGCAAACAGTTAATGTGCTAGCTGATAACGAAGAGGTTTGTGGTTCAAGTGCACTCAGAGGTGCCTCAGAAGAAAGATCTGGTGATTTATTTTCAAAAACCATCCATTGAAGTTCCTATGTAGTGCCACCCATTTTTGCTTCTAAGTCTATAACTAAGCTTAAGAACCAGTGAATCCAAAAAGGTGAAGTACAAAGTCTGATCCGTAAGAAGGCAAGTTACATTCTAAAACAATTGCTTGATTTTTAAAATATATACAAACAGAAACGTGAGGCGGATTTGTGGAAATGGCTCTTAAGGGTATGGAATAGTGGTGCAAAGAACATTAATTCTCATGTGTTAAAGTTTTATGTAAACCGATAAGGAAGCAGGAAAAGCGCTGGTGGTGTAGTGGGTGATGAATCAGGCTACTAACCACATGGCCAGGAGCTTGACCATGCCGGCTGCGCTCTGCCAGGGAAAGATGAGGTTTCTTCTCCCATAGAAATGTGCAGTCTCCCAAACTCAAAGACACTGTTCCATGGGTCCTACAGGCTTGGTGTGCATCCGAATCTACTCAATGCCATGAGTTTGGGAAGCAAGCATAGATTTTTCACTCAATGTTTCAACTCAGGGGGTTTGAAAAGATCTTACGTGTTGGTTGACTGAAGTGCAGGCGAAAAGATGGCCTACTAAATGAAGTCTAACTGTTTTGGCACACTGTAGAAGATATCTAAAGATCTAGAAAAATTGGAATGTTAGAGTACATATATCCTGTTGGACTCACAGGGCCCACCCAGGAGCACCGTTCTACTCAGATACACATAATTACCACATAATTAAATTACCTTGACAGTAACCGGTTTGGTGTTTTGGTTATGGACACTGTACAGGGTATTTTCCATAATAACATAGCTTCTTAACTCCCTCCCCTAATTGCTGCCTTGTCCATCACATGATCTTGAAAAGCTAATAGGGAAATGAGCTACCTCTTAATCTACCTGCACAAGGAGAGGAAGAAAGGATATCCCCAGCTCCTAAAAAAAAGAATGATTCTTGAAGGAAACACCTTAGTTCCCTTGATCAGTTGCTCTGAGCCCAAAGGAGAGAAGAGGTAAATGCTCATGTGCAAAGGATCTCTGTCCTGGTGCCCACCTGGCCTTGCCAGTCCTTCCAGATGGCTCCTGGTGGGGACACCAACACACACCTGCAGAGCCTTGTATTCAGGGGCCATCGGACACTTATGCCGGGTCACTGGGAGTTGGACAAGCACTTTTGGAAATCTCCCACTACGCCCTTGGGTTATCAGAGTGCTGCAGGGTCCCATGCTTCCATTCTTGTCTCGCTTGCTTGCTCTCTGCTGTACTAGCCAGCCTCTTTCTCATTTCCTTCAAGTGACAAATGCATGCTGCCGAGGAAGGCTGAGGTAGGGGAGAAAATAGGCCGCAGTCCCCATCTTGCATCTTCCCCAGATTGCTACTCATCTCACACTTAAGTTATTTGCTCCTTTAATCACAATGCCATTAAGAAATTGTTGCTAGGTTTCTGTACATAATTTTCTCTAATGAAGCATCAGATCTGATTCATACACAATAGCTGTGTAGCATTCAAGCCCCCGGCTCCAGCCAGCACTCAGTCGTAAATTTAGAGCTGCTTTCTAGTCTATGCCTCTGAGAACAGCCTGACACAACTGTCTTCAAATGAAACTCTCAGGGTGGTCTAGGTTCAGCAACTTAGAAAGAGAAAAGAAACTCTGGGTTTTGCAAAAGGCCCTAGTGTCATGCCTGTGGCATTTGACACGGAGTCTCAGAATAGAATTCTTAGAGCAGAGCCTTTGACGGAACATGGCCACTCTGGATTCTGAACTGCAGTGGTTACCACGTGTGGGGATTTGCCATCCTGTCCTAAGCCCCACATGGTTTGTTAATTCCTAGAAGGTTGACAAGGTCTGAGATAAGGCTATGATGAGATTACTTTGGAGTTGCCAGTAAGTGACAGGTCAGAACCTGCTGCTACATACTCCCTCAAAATGTATGTGGACACACGCACCTTTGGCAGGGAACATGGCAAAAGTGACCACCGTTTAAGATGCACATAACCTGGGACCCAATGATGCCATTCTTAGAAACTTACCCTAAAGATACATGTGCATATGTGTGAGAAGTGAAATGTCAGAAGGCCGTCACTGCTACATTATTTGTTACAACAATAGATTAGAAACAACCCCCAGGTCTATTAATAAAGAGCTGGAGATATATATGTGCCAATACATCAATGCAATGGAAAATGATGTAGCTGTTAAAAAGGATAGGTGTATTGATCCTAATGTGAACAGATTACAAAGATATATAGTCAAGTGAAAATTGAGTATCATTTGAATCTATAAGTGGAATTTAACTGCACATACGACATATTCATATCTTAGAAAGTACATGGAAATTAGAAGACAGTGGAAATTTTCCACAAACTTTTAGAACTATCCTTGTATACATATATATTAGTATATATGCTTCTAAATGCTTGGATTCTCTTCTGGAAAAATACACAAGATGCAACACAGGGAATCCAGGACAGATTAACCCCTCAGGATCAAAAATGAGAGTAGTGATACCAGGAAGGGAAGGGGAAGGTTGAGGAAGAAAGGGGAACCGATCATAATGATCAACATATACCCCATTCCAGGGGGACAGACAACAGAAAAGTGGGTGAAGGGAGGCAGCAATCAGTATAAGACATGAAAAAATAATAACATCAAGGGTTCATGATGGAGGGAGGGGGAAGGGATGAGCTGATATCAAGGGCTCAAGTAGAAAGAAAATGCTTTGAAAATGATGGCAGCAATATATGTACAGATGTGCTTGACACATGGATGGATGGATGGATGTATGGATGGATGGATTGTGATACAAGCTGGAAGAGCCCCAGTAAAATGATTTGGGGGAAAGAAAGATGCACAAGAAAATGGTAATGACTGTGAGTTTTCACCTCTGGGAAGGGGAACTAGAAGGAGACAATAAAAACGAAGAATGAAGAGACAGTTTTAATAATATACTCCTTCATATATTTCAAATACTTTTGCAAGTACATATATTACCTCTTAAAATAAGTTTATAAGTATAAATTAAATGTTCCCTAAGCTTGTGGCAAATAAAACAGAGAACTCACTGACTGGAGGTTGTGGTAGATAGGATTATTATGTCCACTGATGTCCATATCCTCTCTCATATTGCATGAACATGGTATATTTCCTGACAAAAATAATTTTGTTATATAATTAAATTAACAATTGGGGCATGTCGATATTACTAGGAAATATCTGAGTTGGTCCCAAGTAATCCCATGTCCCTATAAGAGTTGGTCCCATGTAATCCCATGTTGCTGTAAGGGTTGGTCCCATGTAATCCCATGTCCATATAAGAGTTGGTGCCATGTAATCCAATGTCCTTGTAAGAGTTGGTCCCATGTAATCCCATGTCCCTGAACGAGTTGGTCCCATGTAATCCCATGTCCCTGTAAAAGGGAGCGAAGCAGAGAGTGGAGTCATGAGGAAGGAGCCAGGAGAATACAGGCAGCTTTCAGAAGCTAGGAAAGACAAAGAAACAAATGTACCTTCTCTGGAGTCTCCCAAAGCAACAACCCCTGTCCACACCTTAATTTTAGCCCAGTGAGACTTATTTTGAATTTCTGACTTCCAAAATTATGTTCTGTTGTAAGTCACTAATTTATTACCATAGTTTGTTACAGCAGCAATAGGACACTAGCACAGAAGTATGTACAACTTTGTAAACAGTCTCATTAATACAATTGAAGGGGAAACAATAAGCCAATCTTGGCCTCATTCTGCTAGAGATGCAACGGGCTTTGTAATGGACAGATACTATCAAGTACAGGAAATCCTGATGAACGATGAACATTTCCCTTTGTCTGTCTGGTGGCAGCAGACCGCTGGATAGAGCTGACTACCATTCACAGTCACACACTAGCGCGAGCTCAGTATCCATTTCACCTGATCACTAGTCTCGCAGGAGAGCAACGTCTCTACCCGGAAATACTCCATCTCATCAGTAAAACTGCTGGCAGAACAATGACAGGAACAGTGCAAGGTCCTATCTGCCAATTTGCTTAATGGAGATAATGGCATTTTAAAGGACTGTGTAAGGGGCTAACACGGCAAGGAATAAAGGAAACTAAAACAGTTTCCTCCTAAAGCTTTGGAAAAGACTGATGAGTCTGAACTTTCCCATGCTTTTGAACCATTGACCTAGTAAGCTCAGAATAGCCATGAGGATGGAGGTTCATTTTGTTGTTCTAGAAGCTAAGGCACTAGGCACTGAGATTGTAGTCACCATGAATAAGGCTTTGCTGAGAGACAAAAAGGTGAGATATGCGATCTTAGTCTTCTTCTGGCCTCCCAAGAACTTCGAAACCAGCACATAAACCTATCGTCTCTTATCCCAAACTGAGGCCCTGTCACAGCCAACATTGAGCAGGTTGGAACCCAACCATTGATCTTAAACGGCATTGAATCTGTAGGACATTATTGCTAAAATCCTTGACCACCTTATGTGTAAGATCAGTGAAGACATAATAGTAGCAAGAATCTCCACAGAAACTTTACAGCTATTTTCTTTTTCTGTTGGGGGCACACACGCCTTTATCCTTTTCTTTCATTCAAACAATAACTTTATCCTCGCTCCAAAGTTATCTTGCATGGTGTACAGTGTGGCTTCAGGGATTAAATAACCAGTTGGGTTATCTCATTAAATCAAAGGAGATTAGCATCAGGACTCATTGGTAAACTGGAATGCACTATGCATGATCTGGTATGAGGTTAGTAAAACTCTGAAAACACAAATAATTAATTTGTCTGGGCTGTAAGGTAGCTGAGGTAAAGCAGACTGCCTCTACCTAGAAGAAAAAAAAAAGGATAAAACCTAAAAACACTGTCTTCTTCAGCCAAGTTACATGTGCCTTCCATTCCCAGCCTCCCTATTCCCCAAAATGCAAACAGCCCCTGACTTGAAGAATACAAGAATCAGTTCCAAGGGACCTGTGCATGGATTGACCCTCAAATGTGCGCAATGCGAGCACAAAACACCAGACGGTGCTGACAACCCTCAGTGCAGAAACCAACACGCATCCCAAGGACTTCTCCAATAGGTCCTTGAAATTGTCCCCAAGAAGTTTTGCAACCTGTACTCCTATTTTCTAACCAGATTCATGAACTTTGTCCTAAGAATTCAATAATAATCATAACTCAGTTTATGTTTCTAAAACAAAGGTCAACAAAGAGGACGATGTGATTCTCAATGTCCCTTTCAGAACCAGGATGTGGTAAGAGGGCCTCCCCAAACCATCTGAAACCACCAGTCCTTTAAAAACAGGTACTTGGGCTGTACAACAGAATTGATGGTGAGGGAGAAGATACCTAACTGAAGAATGTCCCGAGATGAATTGAAACCCAATTGAGATGAAGCCGAAGTAGGTCAGTTGACCTCTCAAAGGGTTCCTCATTTGAGATTCCCTGCCAGACCCTTCGTCCTCGAAATCAACTCTAGAAGGGAATGGCTGCTGCATGTATGATACCCTTTCCAGTGCTCACCCAGGGGACAATGACCCTTCAGCCCCAAGTCAGTATGATCCTAGAGAATGAAGTCTAGAGAGAGCCTCACCACGGACAGGAGTTGCTCAGTGACTTGAGCAGAGACTACACATTGTCTGCAGCCCCCATGGAATAATTGCATCCCAGAACACCAGAAGAGCCTCCTGTTAAATAAATAATAAATCTTGGGGACAACTCATTCTAGGGCTGTTATTGTTTCCTTTTATGTATTTTCACCAGAGCTGGTTCCAAGACCGCAGCAGCTTTTTGCATAGGTGAGCTAAATAGCTCTCTTAAGATGCACTTACAGAGCCAGGAAACAGTTCCATTTCTGTATACTAGGATGGGGTGATTTTGGGAATATGATGGATATGGAGTTAAAAACCACACCCTCTATGACTTACTGGTGCTACTGATTTTCCCTCTTTAAAATTTAATCATTTGATTAAGTGCCATTGAGTCAGTTCTGACTCATAGTGACTCTGTGAACAACAGACATAAATTGATTTTGGAGGCCATCCAAAATCCTATCTCTACAATAGCAATTTCCAGTGCCTTAAGAAGACCAAAGCTCTCACACCTAGACCAGTAAGTAACATCATGATAAACAGAGAAAAGATTGAAGTTGCCAAGGATTTAATCTTGCTTTGATCCATAATCAATGCTCCTGGAAGCAGAAGTCAAGAGATCAAATTCCCCCCATGGCATTGGGTAAATCTGCCCCACCAGACCTATTTAAAGTATTGGATCTTACTTTAAGGACTAAGGTGTACTCGACGCAAGCTATGGTATTTTAATCAGCTCATATGCATGTGAAAGTTGGATATTGGCTATGCAAGGCTAAAAACGAATTGATATATTTGAATTATGGTGGTAGTGAAGAATATTGGAAGGACCATGAGGGTGAAAAGAACAAATATCTGTCTTGGAAGAAGTACAGCCAGAATACTCCTTAGAGGCAAGGATGGTGAGACGATGTATTTGGACATGTCAGGAAAGACCAGTCCCAGGAGGAGGACATCATTCTTGGTAAAGTAAAGGAGCAGAGAAAGGAGAAAGGCCCCTAACCAGATGAATTGACACAGTGGCTGCAACAATGGGCTCAAACATATAAACAATCGTGAGGATGGTGCAGAACCAGGCAACATTTGGTTCTGTTGTACTTAGGTTCTCTACAAGTCAGCACCGAACAACAAGAAGAATATTGCTCCCTCGATAGAGCAAATAAATAGCAGAGAGGACCTGTTCACCAGGCCAGAATCTGGATTTCTCGTTTGTACCACACCCTCAGCTGCAACCCATGCCCCTCCCCAACCCCAGCCCTGGCTTTTCTCCAGCTGGTCTCAAAATGTCATTTCACATTCTACTACCCACTCAAAAAATGTTTGTCTTCTCTGAGAAGTCAGTGTAACCATTAAGCTTTGGAAATGAGTTTACATTGTTTCCATAACTCAGACTGTTCTGGAATGCTATGCCTAAGAAAGTCAGCCTGCAGTCACATCAAGGAGACTGAGAAAAAAAGGAAAAATTAAATAAGATTGGGTTTAAGAATTTCAAAAGCAGTTCCTTTCAGCAGTTTCTGGTCAACTCGCCTCCCCCTCTTCCAAATCCCCAGGAGTGTTGGGAGTAAACGGGCATGAAGCAGAGCAGACTTTCCTTCTGAAAGCACAGAGCCCGGGCCCTAGAGTGAGAATGGCCTCAAATTCATTCTCTAACCTCTGACAATAAACAGACCCACTACAATGACTCCTCCAGAAGCTCTACCCAGAAGGAAAGTTTTTTTTTTTTGGGGGGGGTGGGGGGGATGGAAATATATTAAATATATAAATGGATAGAAATATATAGATATATGATAGTGGAACAAGTCAGGGACTTACTAATAATTTATGTTTAATCAGTGTCCATTGAGTGATTCTGACTCACAGTGACCCCATGCACACAGTACACTGTGCTTTGTAGGAGTTGTAAGGTTGTGACCTTTTAGAAATGATCGTCAGGCCTTTGTTCTCAGGCACCTCTGAGTGGGATCAAACCACCAACCTTTCCGTTGATAATCAAGGGCAGGGCAGATTGCATTACCCAGGTATTCCACTGTGCTTGCAAATCAACGAGTTTTTTTTAAGTTTTATTGGCACAAATTCTACATATCATGTAATTCAATAGTTCAATCATATCAAGAACTGAATAACCATCACCACGATCAGTTTTAGAACATTTTCTTCTTTCTTGTACTCATTTTTAAAATCTTTTTTAAAGACTTGAAGGTAAACAAGCGGCCATCTAGCTCGGAAGCAACTAAGCCCACATGGAAGAAGCACCCCAGCCTGTGTGATCACGAGGTGTTGAAGGGATCAGGTATCAGGCATCAAAGAACAAAAAATTATATCATTGTGTGCTTACCTCCATGATATAATCGTTGAAGACAAATGGGTGCATATGTGGTGGAGCAAATGTGGTGGAGAAAGCTGATGGTGCCTGGCTATCAAAAGAGATAGTATCTGGGGTCTTAAAGGCTTGAAGGTAAAATAACGAGTTTTATAGTATATTAATTATATCTCAGTAAAACTGTTAAAAGTAGCAGCAATATAAATGCTGCTGCCGCCCCCATGCATGCCCAGAGAAGGGACTTAAGTAACAGAGAGTGGTGTTAAGCCCTCTGCTTCGAGTCCAGTGCTCTTTCTCACATCTGTCAAATAAGGGCTAGTCTCCCTGGAGAAAGGCTCCCCAAGTTCCCTCTGAGCCTTCACAGAACTAGACAAAGCAATTTGTTGAAAAGGTAAAGCACCATGGGTTCAAAACCTGGTGAATTTCATCGCCATTCATTCCTTCAGCCTAGTCCCCTTGTACAGGACACAACCGAAGCAGCTGTACATGACACCCCTGTGTTCGGCTGGATTATCTAGAGAAACCAAATCAGTGACACTCATATAAGAAGAAACTTTATATCAAGAGTAATTTTTTATCAAAAAGGTGTTCCAGCACAGACCAACTCTAATCCATGGACCCAGTCCTTAGATAGATACCATAGAGAGATGAAGTAGAAAGATCACAGGCCAGTGGAGACAGAGTCTCAAGATCCAAGGTCAGTAGGAATATGGTAGCGCTCTGACAGCTCCCAGGGTTGACAGCCCACCTGGAGCCACTCCTAGAGACAGACACAGAATCTAAACAAGGAGGAAAGTAAAGAGCATGACAGAGAACATTACCCAGTGTCTCTCTTTTTAAAAGGGACCACACCTCCAAGGAAGTATCATTAGGCTAACTGCTAGGTTATACTCCATCCCAATTTTCACACAGGTTCAAGTTGACATAAAACATAACTACAACAGAGGATGAGATTTCAGTTCCATTGACAGGAAAGCCACCTGGCCTATGTCGAAGGGAAGAATCAAGAAAAAAATGCTACCTGGGGTCTCACTACACTTTCTAGGATATCTCTGGGAAACAAACCTCCGATTCCAATTCCATCACTATCTATCTCTGTAGCTTTGAGCCGATTATTTTAATTCAACTCCTTTCCCTATAAAATAGGGATGGCAGTACCACTTGTTCCATATGATTATTATAGGATTAGAGTCAATTTATGTAAAGAATTGTCTTATTGTGTTGCTAGCCAATTCCAATAAGCATAATTTCTAATCACTCATGATACTGAAATTCAGATATATCTTACAATTGTGTATATTTTAATATGTGTTTATTTTTTAAACTCATTTATTGGGGGCTCTTACAGCTCTTATAACATTCCATACATTAATTGTATCAAGCATATTTGTGCCTATATTGCTATCATCATTTTTCTGGACATTTTCTTTCTATTTGAGCCCTTGGTATCAGCTCCTCTCTTTTCCTTCCCTCCCCCTCTGATGACCTCTTGAGAATTTGTAAATTATTACTGTTTTCATATCCTTCATTGACTGTTGTTCCCCTTCACACATGTTTCTGTTGTTCATCCTGCTATGGGGTGGAGGGAATTATGTGTCCATTATTGCAATCAGTCCCCCCTTCCTCCTTTACTCTCCTCAACATCTCCCTCCCCTCTTGGTATCGATACTTCCAATTCTATTCCTGAAGAGTTTATCTGACCTGGATTCCATGTGTCCTGAGCTCTTATCTGTACCAGTGGACATGCTCCGGTCTTGCCGGAACTGAAAGGCAGAACTGGGGTCATGATAGTAGGGGGTGAGGAAGCCTCAAGGAACTAGAGGCATATTGTGTGTTTCATTGGTGCTATACTGCACCCTGGCTGACTCAACCCTTCTTTCTGACCCTCTGTGAGGGGGTGTTCTATTGTCTACAGATGGGTTTTGGGTCTCTGCTCCAATGCCCTCATTCTCAACAGTATGTGTTTTGTTTTGTTTTTGTCTTCCGGTTTAATATGTGTTTAATAGAGTATTTCCTCACCCCCATCTCACCTGTACCCATACTAAATCCATTTTACATCTTACTAAGCAATACATTTTAGATCAACGAAATCCAACCATTCATTACCATTTTGTTTCTAGGAACACAGGTAGTATGAAAGACTAGACGTCCTTCTTGGGGAATTTGGCAGCTTAGTTTGCACGATTATGCCTGGGTGTGTAGGTGCTAACCAAACCATCCTCTCCTTTATTCTTTGTCCCTATACACCTCTTTGACCTCTTTCAGTGCTGGGAAACCTAAACTTCTGAGATCTCTGCTGGAGGACCTTAGGGAGCACCCAGTTGAATGGTTCCCAAATCCAAGGGCTCACTGGACGCACTTGGGAGCTTGTTTACCCCAGAGACTAATTGAATTAGTGAGAGTGGGACCTGGGCATTGAGAATGGTAAATCTCCTAGATGATTTTCAGGTACAGTTGGAATGAATTGAGAACTATGGATCCAATCAGCCCTACCTCCATCTAGTGTTTAAAATTCTTCCCCTAAAGCTGCTAAGTGGCCATCTAGGTGTTTCTTGAAATCCAGGAGAAACAAAGGACAACTAACTGAGGTCACAGAATATTAAGAAAAAAGGAGTAGTATTTGCAATTGTGCCTTTGTTATTTACAGAGGAGAATAAGACCTTAAAGTTAATTTTAGCACTTTCATTAATGGATTATTTTCTGCTTTGATTTTGTTGTTGTTGATACTGTGGAGTATACTGAATGAAAGTTATGTTGAAATCATGGAAACATTTTGGGAGGGAAAGTAAAATGAATTTGATACAATTATAAGGGACACATATATCCCTATTGGACTCCGGTGGAATTGGATGAGTAAGAACTGTTTGTTTATTTTCAGATTCACACAGTTGTGCAGGTTCCCACCATGCAGTAGCAGAGACTACATTTGGACTAATAGGTTACAGAGAAATCTGAAAATGCTAGTGGATAATATATGGAAATACAAGAATCTGCCTTAAATTGAACCCTTCTGCTAGGTAACAGTTGGGGCTGCTAACTGAAGGGACAGTATTTCAAACCTATCAGACAGTCTACTGGCCATCTGCTTCGCAAGATTCACAATCTCAGAAACCCTATATAAGGTAACTATGAGTATAACCAATCAGTGGCAGATTTGTGTTTGTTTGTTTGTTTGATTCAGACCAGCTAAGTTCAGGCACCTGGAAATGCACCTGTTTTGCATTTTGTTGAAGTCTTTAGATTTATAGGCAATCTAATTTACTAAACCAACTATGCAGAAAATTGTAGACAACTTTATCGGTGGCGTGAGTCTATAAAAGATGGTAAATAGTGCGGCCAGCCATGAAAAGCACATTTGTCCCAACATTTTTGGTATCTCTGACTCCAGGTAAATTGCATCCACTTTTGAGGGGATTTTTTTTCCACTTCATTTTTCTCTTGCTTCTACGCCAATATTTTCTCTTTTGGGCATTTCCCCCCTCCATCTTCTACTGCTGTGGGTACATTTCAGCAAATTACAAATATTACTCATTCCCCAGCCACAAAGACGCTCCCTATGTTGGAGAATTAGTTCAGGTTGGCCTCAACGGCACTTTAGTTGACTCCCTTGTGTCACTGTGGGAAAATATCTGATTGAGTATTTAATGTTAAATTCTATGATAAATTGAAAAACCAGTGAGAAAGCTATAGTAGACATAAAAAATTCTGTTAAATCACAGTAATGACAGCATTTCACAACAGTTCAATGTGTTCAACCTGTTCGAAAACAGAATCTCGGGGAGCCTGGGAAGTGTAGCAGCAAATCAAAGCCAAGGGGCATGACCTCTCACCCCAGAGTTCAGAGCCTGGGGGCAGAGAGGCTAGGGGCCATGGGTCAAGGGCTACCAAAAAGTAAGCGCCAATTCTGTGCCAGTTGTTGTAGTGGGTTCTTTCTACATACTGCCTCGCTTAACTTTGTATTAGAGATGAAATGCTATGGAAGATCGGGTTCACAAGGAGAACCCTAAATCCATTTTGAGCCCCCACATATGTTCTGTTTCCGTGGATTCATTGGGCCGCTGACTGGCGATGTAAAAAGATTTGCCCTCGGGCAGAGTATGTTAACCCTCTCATAGGCAGAGTATGCTAACCCTCTCATAGGCAGCCCAGGGAGGAGCAGGGTAGGCCCAAAAAACTTGTTTGGGAATGCCCTTGATGCAAATTAGATGGAGTACTAGGGCCTGTGGTAATGAGTCAGCCGTGACCAATCACGTATGCTTTCTAATCTGTAATACATTATTCATGAATCCCTTTCCCCACTCTGTAGTCCTCCCTGCAACTGGGATGAGTTGGGTTACTGCCACTCATGATTTTGTGAGTTTCCTGTAGATGTCATGTCCTATTTAAGTAGCCACATGATGTGAATCAATTCTTGTACTTAATGAGTCTCTAAAAATTGCATTTGATCTTGACGTCTCCTTACCCCCTAAAACATCCTTCTCACAATAATGTGGAAAACAGCAATGTTTATGTCAAGGTGTTTTCAGCCACCACCAAAGTAAATCTTTGTGACTTCCAAGCCTCCTACCAAAAAAATAAAACACACAACTAACTCACAGCAATAGGCCAAGCTCCAGGAAAACTTTCTTTTTTCTGAATTCAAGAAGCTCTCAGTTCTTTTTGCACTCCTTTATTGCTCCATGCCTGCATTGCCCCATAAGTACCTGACCAATGTGGTCCCACAACAAGCCCATTCAAATCCCCATTCTACCACTCATAAAATGTGCAACTTTGTGCAAATTACTCATGCTGCGTAGCCTGTTTCTGATCTGTCCGATAGGAATACTACCTACAATGTTATGAACATTGAACAATTTCATTCATGATGATGCTTAGAAAACTGAACACAAATTATCATTATCATCATTGTCACTATTGTCTCCAGCAGCACTGTTCCAGATAGCTGCATTATTCACCTTTTCAAGTAAACACCTTCAGGCAAGCTTTGTTCTTCTTTTATCCCTGCAGGGTCCACCTCATGGGAGGTGATTAGTGATCACTGTCACATAGCAGGTTTTGAAGCCTGATGAGATATTTCCAGAAGCTAAAGGGATCTCTGACAGACGTTTACCACTTCTACTACCCATCACCAACTCCAATTTAGAAAAACCTGTAGTTTAGATAGGTATGTAATTAATTAGTGTGGTAGTTACATAATCTGGTGTCAACTCGTGAAGGGGTGGAGTCTAGACTGTCAATCAGGTTGCAGCTTGATGACCTCATTTGGAGCTAAGGAGATAAATAGCTCGCTGGAGGCGGGACACTTACTCCCTGAGAAACATTCCTGTTAACAAGACACATGGAGTTATGCTAGAGCCCTGGAGCTGAAGAAGCCACGTGGAGACCCCTGCCAGTACTGAGATGCTTCCACTGCCACCGGATCCACAAGACTTTCCACCTACTGGCCTGTGATCTTCCTGCATTTGGCATCGTTACATGTGTTTCATGAGTCTGAAGAAGAATTTATACAGATTGGTATGGGACATATGGGCTAATATCAGACTTATGGACTTGATCTGCACTGGACTGGAATGTTTTTTCAACATTCAATTACAACAGTATATAAAACTCTTTCTTATACAAATTTGAGTGTCTATGAATTTTTTCTCTAGTCTACCCAGACTAACACAATTAGGTAGATATAATAGATACTATTGAGTCAATTCCAACACCCAGAATCCTTATGTACACGAGAACAAAACACTAGTTGGTTCTGTATCATCCTCACAATCACTGGTGTATGGCTGTGACTATTGTACCAATCCACCTCACCAAAGATTTCCCTTACCACCAAAAGACCTTTACTTCATCAAACATACTATCGTCCTCCAGAAACGGATTCTTAGGGATGGCATGTCCAAAACAAGTGAGTCAGATAATGTTGTGTTGCGATCCATAAGGTTTTCATTGGTTAATTTTCAGAAACAGATCACCAGACCTTTAATCCTAAACTGTCGTAGTAGACGTTCTTTTGAAAATTGGATGACTGCTGGTATCTGACATACTGATATATCTCTCTGAACTACAATAACACACAGCTACCACCATACAATTGATAGATGAGGAATGGACTGTTATATTCCAGGCACTGTTCTTAGTACATATATAAATCCAAGATGTTTCATTTAACAACCCTAAAAACATGGATATTGATATCATGCATTGCTTATATAGGAGGAACAAAGAGAACAAGCAGCTATTATGCATTGAGCTGTGTGCCTTAAACAAATTGAGAAGTCCCAACTGCTGTGCCTGTGAATGTGACTTTTAGGGAGAGAGAGGACTTTAATTTGAATTTGTAATCAGTTAATGATGTCATTTAAGTGTAGGATGAGCCCTAATATTTTCTGAGTGGTGACCAAAACCAGAGATGCACACAGGGAGAAGGTGCTATGTGTGTTAGTCTGGATAGGCTAGAGAAACAAATCCATGGACACACATATATGTATAGAAAAGAGATTTATATATAAGAGCAATTGAACATTGAGAAAACATCTCAACCCAGTCCAGTCCAAAGTTATAAGTACGATATTAGCCCATATGTCCGACAGCAATCTATAAAGTCCTCTTCAGATTCACGAAACACAGGCAATGATGCTGAATGTAGAAGATCACAGGCCAGTGGCTAGAAAGTCTTTGGTGGTAGAAGTGTCTCAGCGCTCCCAGGGGTCTGCCCGTGGCCATTCCAGTTTCCAGGGCTGCATCAGGGTAGGTCCATGTGGCATCTCCTCAGGGATGACTCTCAGGAAGTCAGCTTTGTCAGTAGAGAGTCTTCAAGAGAATGAACCAGAGAGATAGTGTCTCCTGCCTCCAAGAAGTAAGTCCCAGAAGTCCCAGGAGAAGACCATGCCCACAGAGAAGTCTCATTGGCTATCTCCAGATTGACAGCCTAGACTCCACCCCTATACTCTTAATCCTGAAATTGACACCAGGTTAGGTGACTAATACAGACCACCCCTTGTGATCTTCTACATTCAGCGTCACTGCCTGTGTTTTGTGAGTCTCAAGAGGATTTTATAGATTGCTGTCAGACATAGGGGCTAATATTGGACTTATGACCTTGGACTGGACTGGGTTGGGATGTTTTCTCAATGTTCAATTGCTCTTTTATATAAATCTCTTTCTTATACACATGTGTGTGTCCATGGATTTGTTCCTCTAGTCTTCCCAGACTCACACACTACGTGAAGAAGACGGAAGCAACAGGACATGCCAAGGAACCAGAAACGACGTGAAAAGCACAGGGCGGCTCTTCTCTTAGAGCCCTCAGCAAGAGTCAGCATGGCTAGACTGCTCTCCTCCAGCACGATGACACAATGAATCTCTAGTCTTTTAGGCCACCTACTTTGTGACAGTTGTGGGAACAGAACAGGGGGATATACGGCACAGTTTGAAATTGGGAAAGGTGTACATCTGCGTTGTATTCTCTCATCATATTTATTCAGTCTATATGCTGAGCAAATCATCGGATCAGTTGGGTTTTATAAAGAAGGATTTGACATCAGGATCAGAGGAAGACTTCTTAACCACCTGCAATATGCAGGTAACACAACCCTGCCTGCTGAAAGGGAGGAGAACTTGAAGAAGCACTTTCTGATGAAGATCAAGGATTGCAGTCTTCAGTGCAGGTCACAACTCAATGTTTAAAACACCAAACGCCTCACAATTAAGCTAGGGATGAGTCACTTTTGCCATTTCACGAATACTTAAGTGAGCCATCTCACAAGGAAAAGATTAAAGTTGTCAAAGATTTTTTCTTGCTTGTATCCACAATCAATGCTCATGGAAGCAGTAGTTAGGAGCTCAAACGATGCAGTGAATTTGGTGAAAAATACATCTTTAAAGTGTTGAAAAACAAGGATGTTACTGAGCGGACTAAGTGTGTCTGACCCAAGCCCTGGTATTTTCAGTTGTCTCATATGGTGAAAGCTAGATATTGAATAAGGAAGACTCAAGACAAATTGATGTATTTGCACTATGGTGCTGGCAAAAAGTATTCAAAGTACCGTGGACTGCAGGACAAACAGATCTGTCCTGAAAGAAGTACAGCCAGAGTATTCCCTAGAGGCAAGGATGGTGAGACTTTATCTCATGTACTTAAGAAGGGCTATTGGAAGATACCAGAGAAGTACATCATTCTTGGTAAAGTGGAGGGCAGTGAAAACGAAGAAGACCCTTGACAAAATAGATTTATACAGTGGCCATGACAATGGGCTCAAACAGACTGTGGGGATGGTTCCGGCCTGTGCGGTGTTTGGTTCTAATGTGCACAGGGTCACTAGGAATCGAAATTGACTCCATGACACCTGAAAGAAAACAACAACACTTTGTGGCATTTCGTTACAACAACAACAAACTTACCGCCATCATGTTAATACCAACTCATAGTGGCTCTATGGGAAAAGGTCGAACTGCCCCTGTGAGTTCCCAAGACTGCATGGGAATAGATAACGCCATCTTTCTCCTACAGAGTATCTGGTGATTTTGAACCATCATCCTTGCAGTTAGCAGCCCAACATGCAACCACTACACCACCAGGGTCCCAACAGTACAAGGAGACAAAAGCCAACTGGCTGATGAAGTGGCTGACATGGGGGCCATGTCTGACTTTTTCTGGCTGCAGAAGAATGTAATTCCACACCAGTATATGGGTGATTGATTCCTGAAAGCCAGGGGTCAAATATGCCTCCACCCTCCATCCTTCTTACTCTGTTCTGAGACCAACTATCTTTCTGTTGGGTTTCATGATTCATTTCAATGGCCACACAAAACTTACAGTCAATGCTCAAAATTATGGGGGTTTTGTTCACACGTCATTTCTTGGGAGACAGACATTCCCAGAGTCATGTCTCACTCTGGTCCTCAGTTTCTTAGCCACATGGTCTCTTGGCTTCAGATTTGTTCCGTGGGTCTGGAAACCTACCACTTTGCCTCATGTCTGGATCTTTAAGCCTCTGGAGCCTCTGGTGGCTCCATCACTTCTAACAGATTTTATGTGTTCTCCACTTCTTCTTTCTGGGTGGTCACAGGATGACCACAAGTGACCGATCCCTCACTTTTACCATTTCACCGGATATTTAAGTCAGAGTTACAAAGAACATAGATAGAAAAGTCATATTAGTAATTTCACATGACTATATTTGTCTAATCTAGTAAGTGCCAGAATTTGAGATGAGGGAGTTTTGGGTCCATCTGTATCCTCCATTTCCCTGTCTTCTTTCTTATAACTTTATTTTCATTTTAACAAATCAGAAGGGGGGTTTATGAAACACTGACTAGGCACCTCAACAAGACGGACCAATACAGTGGCTGCAATACTGGCCCCGGGCATGACAACGGGGAGGTCAGCCCAGGCCTGGTCAGTGTTTCATTTTGGTGTTACAGCATCCCTCTGATTTGGAGCCCACTCTGTGGCACCGAACAATAACAGAGCTTCTGAGGTTTCCTGGGGTGATCCCACTCGAGTGCTGAAATCCAGCATGTGGGGCTGCGAGTCTGTGAAGCCAAGATTCAATACATTGCACCTCTTGTTTTGCCTCCACAAGTGAGAGACACCCTAGAAACAAGAGGCACCCCATAGTTGCTGATAGTCCTTCGGACGTCAGCAGTCAGTCCCTAGGGCCGTACAGCTGACAGTCAACTAGAGAAGGACCTTCCTCTTGATTGGTTAGACCTTGCGATCTTCTAGTCAGTGACAGTCGGTCCCGGGAATGCTTGTTTTTCTCCAAGCCCGCCCACGGTGGGTCACCGGTAGACAGTTTGACCTGGCTCCTTCCTGTACCAACTAACCCAGCGCGAGAAGGCAACACCGCTTCAAGAACCCGCCAACGGAAAGGGAAGAATTGGCATCAGCTGCCCAGCGATATCTCTCCTCTAAACTCCTCTGACTTTAAGAGGCTTTGCAGGATCACTTTCTAAAATACTAAGTTCCTTCTTTCCCTTTGCAGGTTGATCAGATCCAGCAAGTAGCCGGCCCTGAGGGATTTTTAAAATGGAAAAGCAGAAGTGGCTTGATGCCAAGAACTCTTTTACTGGTTTGTACAGCGTGGGTTCACAGAGGAGATATGTGCTAAGGCATGTATTTGAGGGTAACCAAAGAAAAGATTTTCACCTTAATAAAGATATGCAGTCGGCAGAGGGATTGTGAGCAGCAGAGAATGTCACTATCCCTGGGGTAATGCAAGGGCAGCACCTCAGAGGGGGTGGTGCTTGTTGCCTGGAGAAACTATACATTGGTTTCTTGCCTGCCCAGAGATGCCCATGTCCTATGTGCAGCTGAAGTCAAGCAAATAAGCACCAAGGAATGAAGAATTTCCCAGCAGGCATCTCAGCAGGACCTGAATCTTACTAGTGGCCAAAAGGAGCTGGCTTATGACTCATTGACCACTTCATTCCAACAACTTTTCATGACCCCGAGGCAAGAGAAAACCCCCTAATAAGGTTGTTGTTGAAAAGTTGGAGGCCGATGTGGGTTCATTAGAAGGTTAAACTATAAAGATAGTGTGTGCCCACCTAATTTTGTAGACTGAGACACCCCCTAGAAATGCGACGGAGATTAGCCAACCATCTCTGTAACTGACTGGGACTTTGTGCATATTCGCTTTCTCCCTGGCAGGGCACTCCCATTTATCTTGTCATTTTTCAAGGGTCAGCTACAGTCCCGTGTCTTCCAGAAAACCTTCCCTTACCCTCAGTTTCCAAGGTTCCCTCCTTCCCTCCTTTTGTCCTATGCCATTCACACCACAGGCTCTGTTCCACCTAGTGTGAATGGCAAAACGTGGCTTTGATTCATTTCACCAACTAGACAGCAAACAGTCCCTTGGTTGCATGAATAGTTAGGAACTGAAAGCCAAAGCCTCCTCAGAAGTGACTGACTTCCAAAGGTCACAGCCTTGAAAATCCTACAGACCGTCACCCTCCACCCCCAACTCTTACACACATGGGGTTACCCTGTGTTGGAATGGGCTCAACTCTAACTAACAAACAACTAGAATGCAAAAGCAAGGAAGCAGAGCATATGACATCCTGTCATCTCCCTCTAAGGCCAGCAAGTCATGAACCTGATTGCTAACTGGAAGGTGTGTGGTTCTAACCCTCCAGCAGTTCCATAGGAGCAAAATCTATCCCTGCTCTTACAAAAATGTAAGCCTCGATAAGTCCAGGAGGTAGTTCGACTCTATCACACACAGAGCTTCTCTGGGATAGAATGGACTCACCAGCAAACAACAACATGTGCAACAGAGGGCTGGGCCCATGGGCTGTCATAAGTTGACAGGAGGAATAGACTCACAATGCAATATTAAAATGAGTTCAGGAGGTGTTATTGGGAGGGTTAGCTAGGACAGGATAGTCCTCACAATCCTGCTCCTTCTCAAAGAAGTGGGCCTTTGAGGATCACAGTGATTGTGGTCCAAATTCAAATGTGACTCCAAAGATGTTGTCTTTCTTCTAATCTTAATTCTTTAGTACTACCATACCCAAAATGCCACAGGTAGGTGGATGAAAGGACAGAAATCTATTTTCTCACATTTCGAGAGATTCGATTAGATTGGAGACTAGATGTATGGTGATTCCTTCCGAAATAAGCCTGGTATCGGCTGGTGGTCCTTAGTGTTCCTTGGCATGCATCTTCCCTCTGTAAAGGTGTCTTTAGTTTAAACCTAATCATTTTGAGTTATAAAAAGAGCAGAAAGGGTACATAAAAGGGAGCAGTCAATATGAGGATTTAGGCAGATCAAACTGATGTGTCTACAAACCAGGAAATGCCATCGATTTCCACCAGCCACCCAAACAGAGAGAGGCCTAGAACACAGTGTCCCTCAGAACCTGACAATAACCTGGATTCCGATTTCCAGCTTCCTAAACTCTAACCGATATAAGTTCCTGTTGTTTTAAGCCACCAATGCTGTGGGAATTTGTTACAGAAATCCTAGAGAAGTAATACAGGGCTATACTACTACTCAGAGAAAATAGAAAGGCCTCCAGATAGATATCACATCAATTGATCAAAATACATAAAGAAGAAGATCAGAAGGGACTTCAGAAAGTTCATAGAAAAATGGAATGAAAAGATAATAGATGTTTCTCACAGACTTTTTGAAACTCCCTCACATATACCAATTCACAGCCATCTAGAGCTGTCTGTATAGGGCCCCCTGCTCTTTTAGATATGTCCATTAGGGCCTAATTTCCAAGAAGAAATCCCCCAAACATGCAGCACTAGAGTATTCATTGTTGTCTAGTTCCTCAACATCTGAGTCAGTGATTACTAACAACCACACTAAGTTTTCTCACTTAAGCTTTCAAGCAATCATAAAGCAGGGGCCATGTCTCCCTTGTTCAGGCTATATGACTGAGGCTTAGAAAAAAAGTTTGGCACTTCACAGTAGAAAGAATAAATATTCGCATTAGAAAATTAGGAAAAAAACTAAGATTGCTTCAATCTTAGTCACTGACTTAGAAACATTATATTTATGTCCTATAGTTGCTATAGTAACAGAGTACCACAGACTGGGTAACTTAAGCCAAGAATAATGATTCTCTCGGAGTTCTGGAGACTAGAAGGGTAAATCATAGTATTGGCAGGACCATGCTCTTTCTGAAGGCTCTAAAGCAGATCCTTCTTTGCCTCTTCCAAATTATGTTGGTTGTAAGCAATTTTTAGCAATCCTTTGCTTGTGAAAACATCATTCTAATTTCTGCCAGCATCTTCACATTACCTGCTTTGTGTCTGTGTTTTCTGTTTAAAGGGAGAGTGAGCATTGGATTTAGAACCCACACTAGTCCATTTCAATCCTTAACCAGTTACATCTGCAAAGACTTCATTTCTGAGTCCCACTGAGATTTTGAGTGAATGTGAATTTTGAAGGGGACGGTCCAACCCAGAAAGAACCCTAATAGAATAGTGCTTTAAGCCTTGGCTTTAACTGCAAAGTTCAAATCCCTGAGCCACTCCATGGAAGCAAGACAAGGCTACCTGCTCCTATAAAGATTGAATCTCAGAAATCTTCAAGAGTAGTTCCAATCAGATGGTGCCCATATATCAGAAAGAACCGTGTCTGAGGTCTTAAATCTTTGCCTTAAAACAAGCAGCCCTCTAAATTAAGTGTCAGCAAAGTCCACATGAAAAAAGTACACCAGCCTGTGTGATCCACTAGCTCATTGCCTTCAAGTCAGAGCCAACTCAGAGACACCCACCAGGATCGGGTAGAAACCCCCTTGGTAGTTTGAGACGGCAATGCTTTACAAGAGCAGAAAGGCCCATCTTCCTCCCGATGCGATTATAAATAATACAATCCAAGACCAGAACTTGAATTCTGAACATCTGCTTTGCAAGACGCTGTCGATGAGTAGTCCCAAATCCATTGACAGTGTCCCCACGTAGATTAAGCTTCTGGAGAACCCCTCCTGGCCATTGATCAGGGACACGGACAGCCGTGCTATCAGACAGAGAGCATTGGAAAGCGGATGAATGGTGATGTAATTAGGTCAAAATTAACATCATATCATTTATTCCCCCATTTGACCCATTTTAAGTTTGTTCTATTTTTCATTACATTCTTATTCTTTGACATTGAGGTTATCCTGTGCTTTATTTTGTTATTGCTGTTTAGGGGAGAGGATTGTATGTTTCTGTTTATATGAAATACAGGAGAGGCAAATCTATAGGAACAGTAACAGGATTAATAGTTTCTTAGGGTTATGACAAGGGAGATTGGCTAATAACGAGGATTATAAAAATGAAGAGAATGTGCTAAAATTGCTTGTGATGATTGCAAAATTCTTTTAAATTTATTTAAATTATTGAAATGTATGGTATGTAAACTATATGTCAATAAATTTGGTTTTTGTTGGTGTGTCTTTTCTGTTTTTAAAAAGAGTCATTCTAGTCTGTCCTATAGGGTCTCTATTATACTTGATGGCAGTGGGTATCCAACCCAGAAGTGATTTAGTGATAGAGAATCTACTTTGGAAATCAGTCATTATATCATATATCATCTGTTCGTTTGTGTACAAGGTTAACATGAGAAGGGAAAATAATTTCACATCATCCTCCAATTAGTATAGAGCCCCGACATGTCCATGGCAAAGCTAGAACTAGGTCTTGACATTCTAATTCCTCACTCTATTTCTACTGTACTAGACTTGCTTTTGAAAATGCACATGTTTCATTCCATTTATCTTTATAATCACCCTGTGAGTTTGGGGTCATTGATGCCAATTTACAGAGAAAGAAATGTAGTTTCAAAAAGTAAAAAGCAGGTTAGTTTTCAAAGTAAATAGTAGAAGCAATTTTCTACACAATTTTGTTTGACCTAGTACTGCTCTCCCACAGGTGTCTTAATGTTCTTAGAAGAGGAGAATTCTTACAGAGTATTAAAAGTAAAATTCCACTTAGTCCTTTATCTTACAAAATGGAAAGGGGACTGAATAAGGAAAGGGGAAGATTAAGATGATATGACCAAGAAGATCAGCTGCCATCAAGCCACTCCAACTCATGGTGAACTCACAGAAAAGACAAGTTCTTCATATGGCTTTCAATGACTTGTTTTCCAGACACAATCACAGGGGCTTGACTGCCATTGACCTTTAGTGGATTTAAACTACCAAACTTTTGGTTAAAGAGAATGTCAACTCTTTGCACCACCTAGGGAGTGCTGGATGAAAATAATAAAATAAGACAGTTAGAAGGAATATTTCAAAATTTATCTCCAGGAAAGCTAAAGGAAATCTCATCCTTCTCTTTTTAAGATGCATCAAAGCTTTAAGCCCACGCATTTACCATCACAGTCCTGTAGATAACAGTTAGGGTTTTTGGTGCGAATACAGCACCTGTGATGATATGGGTGGAGTTTAGCCTGTCAGTCAGGTCAAATGGCTCTCTGGAAGCTGACCTTTCTCTCCGTGGTAGTCAGACCAGCACACTGCCTAATCTAGCAGCTCTACATCATCATATGTGCTGTGGGCCGTGCAGTGCTCTGCGCCACCTGGCTGAGCCAACTGTGGATTGCATCACTGTACCATGCTGTTCCAGGCTGGGCATTTCCCCACTTTGCCATGTCTACTGCCTCTGGGCTGACTATGCTGATCATGCCACCATTCCAGACTCCACACCTCCAGCCAGCCACCTTGCATCACTACACCGTGAGGCTCCACTGTGATATGCTTCACCATGCTGCACTACTGGCCTAAGCTACACTTCAACATCTCATCTTCCTATTGTCTGCTTACTTGTCTTTGGGCTAGTGGCCACGGGAGTTGGAAGGACCTTAGGTATATTAACTGACCCACAAAAATAAGTTGGATTGAGTTCTCTGTACTGCTGTGTGGACTAATGTGCTGTTATAATCATTTTAGACATATAAACTTATCATTTTATATACGTATAATCATAAGTGTCCTAGTTTAGCTTCTCTAGAGAATACTGCTTAATCCAAATAGCACCAGGAGTGGGGTATAATGTGTTAGGCTGGTTTGACTAGAGAAACTAATTCAGTGACACACATATATGGGTGAGAATGAGGTTTTTTTTTATCAAGAAGTCCCTCTTCAGACTCACACAGCCACATACAATGATGCAGAATGAATGAAGATCACAGTCTTTGGGTGCAAAGTCTTGTGGATCCCATGGTGGTGGACATATCTCCAGGGATCTGGCAGGTCTCAGAGTGGTTCACTAGCAGGAAGATGAAGGCAGAGGGGTGGGTGTGGGTGTAGAGGTTACCCATACCCTTCTTATGATAAGGCCATGCACACAAGGAGTCACCATCAGGCTGTGACCTGGTTGACAGGTTGAATTCCACCCCTACGCTAATATATCTTCAAGTTGACATAACATTATGCAACTACCAAAGTCACCAACAGTCCTGACTCTCTAAAAATAAAACTAATAGCCTATAAATCTGCTAAGTTTAAAATTGAAAATAGCTTCTTCTGTTATGATCCTGGAAACATCTAAATGTGGAAATCTCTGGCTGAGTTGTGTGGAGTACAATTCACTATCATTAGTTTACCAGTAAGTGGGACAAACTGGAAACCTGCAGGGGAAGCTCTGAAAATTAAAAACCAAATGGAAACCAAAGGGCTTCATCATTTCTACAAGCATGCCCTAAGCGCCCATTGACCTATGTTGTCTGTTCTAAGAGCAATATAAGATGGGTATAGTTCTGCCCTGAGGGACTTGGTGACTGAAGTAAAGAATACATAGAAACACATTGAGACATTTAAAATATACATACAAATAGGGAATTGTGGCAAGAAGGCAACTGAGTAACACACCAGAGAGACTCCGCAAAATTCAGCACAGGAGTGCCACCGAGAGGGAAATTCCACTCTTCTAGTTCATATGAGGAGCACCATTAAAAAAGTAGACACAGATCCACTAGGTTTTGAAGACCTGTGGGCCTTTGGCTTGCCACTGCAGAGGCCAGCTGGGGCTTAGCCTTAGCCCTGTCCACAGTCTCAGCTGGCACCAAGCTACTTTGGTCAGCTCAAGGGCTTTACTTCAACACAACCACAGCTTGCCACCACATTTGGACAGTGTTTAAACCTCTCCAGCGCCATGATCAGGTGATCAGGACTCAACAATTCCTTTACATTTTTCCCTCTCTCTTCTCTCTTTTCTGCCACAGTCTCAGTGGGCTGTTTTTTTCCTTTTCCCTCTCTTTCCTTTCACATGCCACTGCTGGCCTCTAAATCACTCCCTTCCACCTAGGGCAACTCCATCTGCCCTCCACCCAGCTGGGGGAGCTTCTACCTACCTTCTGAGGCCTTACACATGGCTGTTAAATATCGACCACCTTTCAACACACACCAAAGGGCTGGAGGAACTCCCACCTACCCACCACAGCCCTCTGAGGAGATAAAAGCCACACACCAAAGAGAAATAGAAGACTTAAGGGACAATATAACCAAATCCAGTAGCAAATTCACAAATTTCGCCAACAGATTTGAGAAGGCAGAGAATCGCCCCATTGACCTAGAGGATAACCAGGCAGACTTCAACAAACAGGAAAGGCAGTCAAATAAGATAATCAGAGAAGCTGAAGAAAACCTGAGAGCAATCTCTGGTTCCAGGAATAGGAACAACCTTAGACTAATTGGACTACTGGAACAAGACACAACAAAGAAGTCAATAGTAAAAATAGTGAGGGAATTCTTAAAGGCAAATTCCCCATCTTAATGAATGAAAACTAGGCAACCATTCAGGAGGCCCAAAGAACACCAGCTAGACTGAATCCCAAGAAGAAGTCACCAAGGCATATAATTGTTAAACTATCCAACTTTGAGGAAAAGAAGAAAATCATAAGAGCTACTAGGGGGAAAAAACAAGCAGTCACGTATAGAGGCACCCAAATAAGATCTATCAGCAGAAACTATGAAGAAGAGGAGAGAATGTAGTAATATATTCCAACAATTGAAAAAAATATAACGCAAACCCAAGAGTACTTTATCCAGCCAAATTATTTATCAAGAAAGATGGAGAAGTAAGATTCTTCCCAGCAAAGAAACGCTCAATGAATACATTAAAAAAAAAACCCAACCCTACAAAAGATCCTTGTCAACCCAGTATGGGCAGAAGAACAACATTCACCGAGCACAAATAAGAGACCACCACATCAAACAACTCCACCCAGAGAGCAACAAAGAAAACACAGCCCCCAAGATAATCATTGGCTCAATGGTGTAAAGAAGGCAAGAATGAACCACACACATACATACATACATACACAACACACTGATAAGAAAGTGGGGTAGGAAAGCACTCAACACAAAAGGTACAAGATGACCTCACAGAATCCACAAATGGATGTAATAACCCTGTATATCAATGGACTGAACTCGGGCATTAAAAGACAGAGACTTACAGATTGGCTTAGAAAACACACTTGTCCATCTGGAGAAAAATATACAAAGGATATGGCTATTCAAAAAGGCAGGGGTTGCAATCCTAATCTCAGGCAAAATTGATCTCAAGGTGCAAGCTACAACCAAAAATAAGGAGGGGAACTATATAATGCTCAAGGGAACAGTAGACCAAGAACCAGTGAGCATAGTAAATATTTACATGCCCAGTGACAGACCCATCAAATAGGTCAATCAAATGCTCCAAAAAATTAAAAAAAGAAATCACAGGGTCAACAATTTTAGTAGTTGACTTTAATACTCCACTCTCTGAAAAAATAGCTCACAGGGAATGAAGCATAGCAAGGAGGATACAGATCTAAATATTACAATTAAACAACTTAACCTGATACATATTTTCAGAGCTCTCCACTCAAGTGCAATATATTCACATTCTTTTCAAGCTCACCCAGCACATACTCAAAGATAGTTCATATGCTGGACACAAGTCGAATCTGTATAAATTCAAACACATAGAAATCACACAGACTTCTCTGTCAAACCACTATTCAATAAGACTGGAAAACAACAAAAGTACAATTGAGTAAACAAGTGAAAACAACAGAGGATGAATACCTCTCTATTGCAAAAGGAGTGGGTACTGGCCCAGATTAGACATGAAATTAGGGAAGTTTCAAAAAACCAATGAGAATGAGAGTAGGATATATAAAACCTTTGGGACACAGCAAAGACAGCTATCCGAGGAAGTTTGATAGCAATTCATGCACACATGAAAGAGAGAGACTTATGATTGATATGGTGACACAAACTTACGGCAATTAGAGCAGAGTCAACAGGAAAATCATAATAGCAAAAGAAAAGAAATAATAAAAATCAGGACTGAGATTCATGAGAGGGAAAACTATGGAAAAATTAATGCAGTTAAAAGTTGGTTCTTTGAAAGGATTAACAGAATTGACAGACCACAGACAAACCTAACCAAAGAAAGGAACAAATTTCAAAAGCAAGGATGAGGAATGAAACAGGAATACAAAGGATAATTACACAGTACTATGAAAGCCTGTATTCAATGAATTAAACAACTTCGAAGAGATGGACAAATACTTGGGAAAAGAATCCTTATCCAGACTATCTCGGATGAACGTGAAAAATCTCAACAGACCCATAGCAATAGAAGAAATAGACAAGGCTGTCAAGGGATTACCAACAAAAATCCCCTGGGGAATTTTACCAAGCATTCAGGGAAGAACTGATACCAATCCTATACAAACTCTTCCAGAACATAGAAAAAGACAATAAACTCCTGAACTTTTTCTATAAGGCCAGTATAGCTATGATACCTTACGTAGGCAAGGATCCCACAAGAATTGAGAACTACAAACCAATATCCCCAGTGCATATCAATGCAAAAATCCTTAAGGTAGTGGCCAATAGAATACAAAATTTTATTTATATTATATAAATTATATAAAACAAATAATTCACCATGACTAACTGAGATTCATACCAAGGCTGATGGTTCAATATATAAAAGACCATTAATATTATTGGCTATATCAATAGATGCAAAAAAAATTTGACAACACCCAACACGCATTCCTATTTAAGACATTCAAGATGATAGGAATGGAAGAAAAATTCCTCAATGTACTACAAGCTTTATATGAAAACCAACAGCCAACATGGTAGTCAATGGAGAAAAGATGAAAACAATCCCACTGAAAAGGGACCAGACAAAGACGCCCATTGACCCCACTCTTACTTAACATCGTACTGGAGGTCCTAGCTAACAACATAAGACAAAATAAAAACATCAAAGGTATTCACACAGGGAAGGAAGAGGTGAAACTATCATTATTCGCAGATGATATCATTTAATACAGGGAAAATCCCAAAAGTGTCACAAGGGGAGTGCTGGAAGTGATAAAGGAATATGGCAGAGTGGTAGGATACAAGATCAATTAACAGAAGTCTATCAGATTGCTGTACAAATTGGACAAGACCATGGAAGAAGGGATCAAAAAGATAGTACCCTTCACAATAGCCAAATACATATTGAAATATCTAGAGATATACCGGACTAAAAGAACAAAAGAGCTATATGAAGAAAATTACAGAACACTATTATAAGAAACCAAGAGTGACCTCAACAAATGGAAGAATATCCCATGTTCACGGATTGGAAAACTCAACAAGTCACCATATAAGTTCAATACTATCCTGATACAAATACCATCATCATTCTTCAAAGTATTAGAAAAAAACTGATTACCAACCTCATATAGAGAGGGAAGAAGTCCAGAATTAGCAGAGATCTCCTCAAGAAAAAGGACAAAGTGGGAGGGCTTGCTTTATCTGACTTTAGCACCTACTATACAGCCACAGTGGTCCAAAAAAGTGTGGTATTGGTATAGTGACAGAGAGTCAAACCAGTGGAAAAGAGCTGAGATCCAGAAATGAAATCATCAGCATATAGACAACTGATCTTTGCTAAGGGCTCAAGACAGATCAAATGGGACATGGATGCCCAAGTGATGCTGGAAAAAAATGGATATCTACTTGTTGAAAAATGAAGCAAGACACTTGCCGCAATACATACACAAGAATAAACTCAAGGTGGATCACAGACCTTGAGGTAAAACCCCAACTATTAGTGTCATTAATGAGAGAATTGAAACAAACCTGAGAACTCTGGCACAGGGAATACATCGGCTATCAGAAATAAGGAAGGACACAAATACAGAGGAGGCACAAATTAACAAGTGGGTTATATTGAAGATAAAACACCTGTGTACATTGAAATCATTCACCAAGAGAGTAATAAGAGAGCCCACTGACTGGGAAAAATCACCTTTAGTAATGACACATCAGATTAAGGGCTTATAACTAAAATCTATAATATTCTGCTAGTTTACAATAAGAAAAATACTACTATATATACTAGTGTATAAGCCAAGTTTCTCAGCATATTTTTATTGTTGTTTTATGGCAAAATTACCATATAGACACGTGTATAAGCCGAAAAAGCTGAAAAACTGGGGTTCGATTTATACATGGATCAGTGTACCCCAGTGAGGTGTAACATCTCCTGGGTGATTGCCGTTTCTCCGTTGTTCAATCAAAGCCCAGCTGACACTGCAGGGCTTTGAATATTTATTTACTCACATCTAATCAATCAGAGCTATCCTATGACGTGGACGGCTCCAATTCGCAGAAGCACCCATAGTGATGCACTTACTGCGGCAGCTGAACTGGTAAGGATGTGTCTGTGGCTGTGCTCCATCTCTCCCCTCTGGTCTCTGTGTTAATTCACATCCTGCATTTCCCATCCTAGGCTTATACTCGTGTCAATCAGTTTTTCTGGTTTCCCAGATAATAACTAGGTACCTCGGCTTATACTCAGGTCAGTTTATATTTGAGTATATAAAGTAGGTGCCTCCGCTGATATTCGGGTCATCTTATACTCGAGAATATGTGGTAATTGTCAACCAAGGAAATGGGCAAAGGACCTGAACAGAAGTTTCATAAGGGCAGAAATCTGAATGGCCAATAAACATTATGAGAAAACATTCCTGATCATTAGCCATAAGAGAAATGCAAATTAAAACAATTATGTGGTACCAACTAACTCCCTCTAAGATAGCCCAATTAAAAAAATCAGAAAGTAACAAGTGTTGGAGGGGTTGTGGTGAGATAGGAACTCTTGTCCACTACTGGTAGACCAATAGGTATGTAGAGCCATTATGGAAATCCACTTGGTGATATCTAAAAGAGATGGAAATCGAGCTACCATATGACCGAGCAATCCCCCTACTGGGCATATACCCAGAAGAGGCAAGAAACAAAATACACCCAGACATCTGTGTTCCAATGTTCATTGCGGCACAGTTCACAATTGCAAGGAGTTGGAAACAACCCCAATTTCTATCAATGGATGAATGGATTTTTTAATGTGGTACATACATACAATGGAATAATATGCATCCCTAAAATGCAGTGATGAATGCATGAAGCATATTGCCACATGGGAAGAATTGGAAGAGAGTGTGCTAAGTGAAGTAACAGGGCACTAACCCAAGCAAGGGGAGAGTATTGTTTTATCTCCACAGCAAAGGGAGAGAGGGACCAGACTTCAACCTGGTGCGCCAAGACATGCATCCAACATAATGACGTGAATCAGGGAACCAACAGAGATGTCTGTAGGGCCAGTTGCAATCCCAACTACATGGACCCCACCCCCAGCCTCCAAATAATGCACTTCAGAATACAGCACTGGGACTACAGCTCAGGGAGAGTGGCACGTCTGAACAGAGCACACAGAAGCAAACGAAGAGGGAAGGAGAGAGTGGAACACATCCTGCACCCACCAAGCCCCAAGGATGATAGTCCTGCTCAGAGCAGTCAATGCACAGAGAGGACCAGAGGCTGGCCCCACCACAAGACAGGATGTCCCTCACTGGCCCATAGCACTACAGGGGACAACATTGTAGACACAGTACAGGAATTGTGCCCAACCTGACCCCACCACACAAGGGCGAGACACTAAGGGGGGGTGCAACAGAGCAACAAAGGGAGCAAAGCAATGAAGTCCTGGTGGAAAACCAAAAATAGACTCTGGGGCCATGACTTGGCACTCCATCAGAATCCACCAGAAACACTCAGAAATGTCAACAAACAGACCTGGAACTAGTTATAAATTTTTCTTTTGTTGTTGTTTTAATCGTTTTATTAGGGGCTCATACAACTCTTATCACAATCCATACATACATCAATTATGTAAAGCACATTTGTACATTCATTGCCCTCATCATTCTCAAAACATCTGCTCTCCAACCAAGCCCCTGGCATTGCTCCTCACTTTCCCCTCCCTCCCCGCTACCCCCTGTTGTTTTGTTTTGCTATGTCTTGTTTTTGTGTTTATTATTGTATCTGCATGTCTATCCAGATAAGATAGGCGGGATAAACAATTTGGAGAAGAAAACGACAGGACCAACAGTTCCTGGGGGACGTGGGAGACGGGAAGCGAGGGAAAGGAAGTAGGTGTTAACAACCCTAGGGACAAGGGAACAACAAGTGATCTAAAATTGATGGCAAGGAGGGTGTAGGATGCCTGGTGGGGCTTGATCAAGGGCAATGTAGCAAAGAGGAATTACTGAAAGCTGAATGAAGGTCAAACATGATAGTGGGACAAGAGGAAAGTAAAAGGAAATAGAGAAAAGAACTAGGAGTCAAAGGATATTTATAGTGGTCTAAATACAGACATGTATATATGTAAATATATTTATATATAAATGATGGGGAAATAGATCTATGTGCATATATTTATAGGTTAAGTATTATGGTAGAAGTGGACTTTGGGTCTCTACTCAAGTACTCCCTCAATGCAAAAAACTTTGCTCTATTAAACTGGCATTTCATGATGCTCACCTTCCCGACATGATTGCTGAAGACAAAGCAGATGCATAAGCAAATGTGGTGAAGAAAGCTAATGGTGCATGGCTATCAAAAGATATAGCATCTGGGGTCTTACAGACTTGAAGATAAACAAGCAGCCATCTAGCTCAGAAGCAACAAAGTCCACATGGAAGAAATACACCAGCCTGTGTGATCATGAGGTGTCAATGGGATCAAATAACAAGCATCAAAGACCCAGAACAAACAAACAAGAAAACATATTAATGTGAGTGAGGGGGAACGCGGGAGCAGACCCAAAAGTCATCTGTAGAAAATTGGAAATTCCCTTACAGGGAGAGATGAGCCAGTCAGGGTGTAGTATAACACTGATGAAACATACAACTTTCCTCTAGTTTTTTAATGCTTCCTCCCCTCTCCCCACCCACTACCATAATCCCAATTCTACAATTACAAATCTGGCTCGACCAGAACATGTACACTGGTACAGATAAGAGCTTAAAATACAGGGAATCCAAGATAGAAACCCCTCTGAACCAATAATGAGAGTAGCGATATCAGGAAGGTCAGAAAAAGTAGGAGGAGAAAGGGGGAGCCAGTCACATTGATCTACATATAACCACCTCATAGGGGGACAGAAAACAGCAAAGTGGTGAAGGGAGACAGTGGTCAGTGTAAAACAGGAAAAAAAATTATAAATTATCAAGAGGGAAGGTGTGTTGGGAGGGGGAAAAGGAGCTGATACTAAGGGCTCAAGTAAATAGAAAATGTTTTGAAAATGATCACAACATATATACAAATGGCACAATGGATGAATGAATGGATTGTGATAAGAGCTGTAAGAGTCTCCCAATAAAATGATTAAAAATAAACCTCTAAAAATCTAAAATGAAATATATATACAAATAACATAACAATACTTAATTGCTCCACAATCTGTCTGCACATTTGTCTTAGTTTGGTAGCTTGTTGTTGCTGTGATCTTGGAAGTCATGCCATCCAAATTTCAAGTACACCCAGAGACACTCATGGTGGACAAATCTCAGTAGATTAGACCAGGAAGGATGGATTAGTGATCTACTTTCAAAAATCAACCAGTGAAAACTATGGATTAAAATAGATAGTGTCTAATAAAGGGCTGGAAGATAAGTCTCCTAAACTGAAAGTCACCCAAAATACACAATGACCCAACAGATGACTTCAGTATACCAAATATTATGAAATGGGCAGAGTCAGGAAACATTTCCTTCTGATGCACACAGCTTTACCATGACTGGAACTTATTTGATTGCAACTAATAACAATTCATCAGGTGTTACAAAGGCAAAATACAGAAAGCTAAGACACAAGCATTCCCTTGTCACTGATACGTCACAATACTCACTCAACAACAGTTAAGGAGAGGAAAGACATTCCCATTAGTGAAATCCACATAGAAACCACAAAAATTGAGCAGGAATTATCTTTAAAAAAATGTTTTAATGATGGAAATGTTAAAAGCTGGAATGAGCCCAGAGAGTAGGCAATCAATGTAGGACATGGTAAAAAATATCATATTTTCTTCTAAGTACAAGGAGGATGACTGACAAGTTTTATGCAGACAGGCAATGTGATAAGAAACCCATTTTTAAAAGATCTTGCTGGCCAAAGTTGGAAGAACGGTTTTTAGTAGATTTTACAGACATTATTGCTGGTGCCAAGGCAAGGTGTAAAGACACCACAGGAATACTTAGGAGGTAGGAATAACTGGTGTTGCCATTCTTTACTTATGGGGGGGATTTTAGTGATGGGTTTTTTTTTGTGTGTGTGTGTGTGTTTTTATAGTCAGTACAACACAGAGCAGGCTCTCTGTTAGATGAATTTGAAAAGTGTTTTAGATTCCACCTCATTAGCCAAAATCATAATGAGAAGTCAGTATTGGTATTTAGTCAAGTGACTACCTAGCCAGGCCATCATGGGACCTGCAGTTCCAAGTGATCCTAAAGCCAACCGTAACCCTTAGCTTGAGAGAGAAGAAATGTGGCAGAATCTCCTATTCTCTATTTACCCGAAATTATATTGCCTCAGATTTCAAGTTCATGAAATATAGTTCAGCAGAATTCGCTTTTGCACTTCCCAAATAAGGCTGAGGAGAACTCTGGTTTTATATCACTCCTCCAAAGTCAAAGTCTTCCAAAAAGTGTTCTTGGACACACCTATCCTTCAGAAGTCCCTTCCTCTTCCAAACTACAAATGCATTTCAGTCCATCTATATGTATCCACCTTTGTTAGCTTTTATTTATAATTACAATTTATATTGTGCTTACTGTTGTGAAATAATTGCACATTCATTCATCACATTTCCTAAGAGCACTTTAATGCACTTGAACAACACAGTACAGTAACTCAACACTATAGAGGTCACAAGATGAGTACTTACAAAGTACACAGGTGTGTTAGATTGAGTTCTCTAAGACTGAGAAGCAAAACCAGTGATATATAGATATAGATATATATTCTAATTTTCTTGCTATAAATCTATTTATATGTATGTATTTGTGTCATGTATATATATACATACACACATATATAAAGAGAGAAAAATTATATCAAGAAAATGGCTCACTCAATTGTAGAAGCAAGCAAGTCTAGTGTCATTTCAAGTCGGTGGATCAGATGTTAGGCTGGAGGTTCTCCTAACTCACATAGTATGGGGAATAGTGAACTCAAAACCAGCAAGTCAGATTTGTGACTGAAGAGGTGAATGAATCCATGGTTAGTAGATTAGATGGCAGATCATATGGCAACCTGGTGATAGTTCCCAGGACCAGCAAACAATATGGCATGCCATTAGCTAAAGTCCAAAAAATGGACTTCAGTGAGCCAGGATCCAGAACCAGAATAAAAAAGTAAGCAAACTCTCCCATAGCTCCCACTTACATAGGAAGTAGGCCATATCCCCGAGGAAAATTCCTTTCAATTGCATCAGGGCTGTAACCCGAGTAAGGAGAGTTCACTCCACTCTAACCCTACAACTGCTGCATTGCTCATAATAGCACCTATTATAAAGTTGATTACATTCTGTTAGGTCACATCATAGGGAATTACTAAGCCTCAACTGCCAAACAACCTAAGAACCCTGCCCGTATGATGCCAGACAAATATAGATAAGTGAGAAGGGGAAGGGCTCAGAGCTGCCCACAGGGCTCCCCATGATGGCTGTCACCTCCAAGGGACATAGACATGGTAGTTTTATTGAGCATTTTATCTGACAATAGGTCTCGGAGCCAGACCCATTCCTTCATTTTCACACACAATCCAACCTGGTGGCATAGTGGGTTACATGTTGGGATGATAAGAACAAAGTCACCAGTAAGAATCCACTAGTTGCTACAAGGGATAAAGATGAGGTCACCCGTTGACTTCATGGTCTGTAGCCTGAGAAATGCTAGGAAGCAGTTCTGCTCTGTCCGACAGCAGCACTGAGTCAGAACGGACTTGATGACAGTGGAGGAGAACCCAACATGAGTCATACACTGCACAGAACCTAGATGAAATGACTGCCTGTATTCAGAACCTGATCACAGCCAACCCATTATGGAAGAAAGGATCCTGCTTTCGTCTCTTCAAGTTTTAGCTCAGCTTACTGAAATGCATCGCCATTCCTTAATGCCTCCTGTGATTCCAGGTAATTCCTCTAAGTGCACCATTAAATCCCAGCAGCTGCTCCAGGTAACAGCAAAGAAGATTCTGGTTGCTGCTTTGTCAGAACACAGGAAATGAAGCAAGCCAGCTGGCAGTTTGCAAACTCTGAGAGGTGATCACAATGACAGCCCAAGGCTGACTTGATGGGGAGGTTCCTCCACCTCCGCAGGTACATTTTCCTGCCCTGAGCCCCTACTGATGGCTAAGGCTGGAAGACTCAAAATCTTCTAGCTTCCCCAGATGTGGGCAGATGAAGTTCTCCTGGAAAGATTTGAGAAGGAACTCTGAATTAACATGGAACCCTACTCACAAAGAAGTGCCAGTGGCACAGTGTTTGAAGTGCCCAGCTGCTAACTAAAAGGTTGGCTATTCAAAATCACCAGCCTCTCCCTGAGAAAAAGATATGGCAGAGTGCTTCCATTAAGATTTACTGCCATGGAAACCCTTTGTCCTGTGGTCGATTCTGTACTAAAGGTAGCTAGAAGTCAAAATCAACTTGCAGGGTTTGGGAGTAGACTCTCTTCACAAGGCAAGTGCAAAGTCTTAGATATTCCTCCAAGGTACTTTTAAGATAGTTTATTCTAGCTCAACCCTTTACTGAGAATCTGCATTTTCACCCCAGATAAACCGATTCAGAATTTACATTTTAACAAGATTTCCAAGTGCTTCTTATAGGTTTCATGGTAATTAACCTATTAAAATATAGTTTCTCCTTCACCATATCTGAGGTAGAAATAGAAACGCTCAGCAGGGAGTTGAACTAGAATGAAAAGCTTTGAAGCTCTTGTCTCAGGCCACACAGTTAAAAGGCAGCCCTTCAAGTTCCCAACTCTCATCCTGAGGACTCCAGATAGCATGCTTCCATACTTATCTGCCCCTACATAGCGAAGAGTCACTGTATCTCCACTGCTTCCATCTATCTGGGAGCCACTGTATCTCCCACACCCAAAGGAGCCAACCCATATGAGCCAATATATGAGCCAAGCACATGTCAACCCAGGACTCAAATACTGGTTTTTGTTTGTTTATTTTATGACCAAAGCTGTGTTTCTTCAATACATTGGCACCGTTATATCTGCTAATTTCCTTATGAAGAACTGTTTTCCAAGATGCAATGACAGATTTGCAGCCAGCAAAGGGCACGCACACACGTGCCCTCACACACACACGTGCCCTCACACACACATGCACACTCACACGCACGCGCACATGTATAGCCTTCTAGCCTGAATATCATCAAGATGTTTCTATAATCCTGGTGCTTCCAAGATTGGCCAAGCTCTTTCCACACAATAAACAAATCTATATAGACTGGTTATGAAATAGAATACATTGTAGCGATGACTATAGGAGATCAAAATGATAAACCTGACTTGAACAGTTAAGATCTTGTCAGCTGATCCCTCCCGTACATGTTGGGGCTGGTATGGTTTTCATTTTGTGTGGCTCCCCACGCCTTAGGATTTAGCTCTGATGTATTTTGTTTGGGGGTAGCCCTCTTGAGGTTTTGCTACAGGTTTTCCTGTTTTTCAGTATACAAAACCCAGGATTGAAGAAACTATAGAGACAGCAGATAGAATAAGGGTTTCTTGGGGAACATTTGGGGAAGGTGGGGGAATAAAGAGGAAATAATATCAAGGAGTTCAAGAAGAAAGATGCCTTTGAAACTGACTGTGGGAGCATTTGTATGAGACTGCTTGATGTGTTTGAACTATAGAATGATATAATATCTGTATCATTTCCCAATAAAATATTTTGGAATTTTTTAAAACAATTGCGATTTAAAATTCTATAAAAGCTAAGATAAGCAAGGTATGTGATCCACAAGAAAACTGTCACCATCTCAACATGTAGCTTAAAGTTAGTCCCACCAGGTGGGTAAATAAAGATACTTAATGCTTCTCATTGCCCCAGCAACCAGCTCTGGAGTGAGATACTATCCGGCTCCCATGTTCCAGTCCAGATTGTCCTACACAAACACGCATTTTCCTTCTCATCTACTTCCAGGAGAGTGAGCACCTATGTGCACCCATGTTTAAGAAATGTGCTGTGTATGGTAAGGAATGGCTCTTTTGAACACTTGAACCAACGAACAGTCTCAGAAATGAGGATGGATAAGTCCTGGGATACTGGGACAAGAGTCAGGAGACTGAAGACTGAGACCTGTCACTAACGAAGGGGGTGGCTTTTAGCAGGTCCCCATCTTTTGCTGGGCCTCAGTTTCTCATCCGTGATTCACAGACTAAGTCATCTGAGGCTATGTGTTAGTTTGATTTTGCCAATCAGGCAACCAACTGGGCAAGGGTAACCTGGTCTCAGATTTCTTCTTTCCTGGATGAAATCAGGGTGTGCAGTTTATGGGTTTGGGGCTGAGTCACATTCATGTCAGAGGCTGGGATGGAGCCAGGCCTTTGTAGATGGGTCAGATTGAAAAAGATATTGAAGGTAGGGGGCATGTGAGGGGGTACCAATGAAGATGTTGAAAGAGGAATCTGTTTAACATCTTTGAAGGAACCTGGCTGATAATATGGACAGTGTCCACTCCTTTCCTCATTTTCCAAGCCTGCTTAGTGGCCTTGGCCTTCAGCTGTCCCTCCTGCTCCAGTGCCTCCCAATCCAATAGAGGTTAATGCTTGAAGGCCTGCCTCAGAAGGTGCCCATACTGGTCAAACCCAGAGCATTACTTCCTGCCAGGTACTGTGCTAGGCCTGACATATGGACATCACTTCATATAGCCTTCATACCAACCCCGACTTTAAATAAAGAAACAGGCTCAGAGAAATTTCATCCACTTATTAAGTAGAAATGGCAAGACTTAAATGTAGATGACTAAATTCAAGTCCAGTGTTTATTACATACCATCTCAGCTACCCTGAAGCAGTCCTGGCCCATAAACAGACAAACTTTGGAGACCACAGGAAAAATTTGGCTCTGATGCATGGAAGATGGTTTTGAGACCAAAAATTGCTAGACAGTGAAACAAATTGCTATGGAGCTGTGGAAGCCACCTCCAGAGAGTGTTATAAACAAGAGGGATTCGATGTGCTCTGTAGGCAGAACGATGGATGAGTTGACCTAATAAGACCCTTCCCAATCCCCAGACTTTTCCTGTGCACAATAGGAAAGCCTATTTATTTTTAAAGCCTCAATTTTAACTCCTGAAGGATTTCAGAGACTGAAATATGTCTGGAAATAAAATAAATGTCCTCTTCTAGCAACTCCAATTCTTCATTTGAGATTTTCTTCTGGCAGGTCTTACACAGAGACCTTCCCCAGCCAGAAGTGCTGTCACTTCAAAAGGCTGGTTCTGTCCTCTGAAGATCCAAAGCTGTTTAAGGGGCTCTCATTCTAGGAAAAGAAAAAAGATCTTAAATCCTAGAAGGGGAGAGACAGGTGTGAGAAAGCAATAAAGAATTCATAAAATGCATCCCCCAAACAGGAATGCAACCATGAAACCCCCCATGACATAGAAGGATCTGGAAAACATTATGCTGAGTGGTTGGTTAATCATAAAGGGACAACTATTAGATGAGTCCAGTGCGGTAGGAACAAGCAACCCGACAGGTACAAGCTCCGTCTTGCAGGGCATCTAATCTGCTGGCCAGGGTGGCCAGAGGGCCTGGTAGAGCGCCTGACTGGCACCAACGAACCATACACCATCCTCTGTAGGTGTGCATCTTGAAGGTCGCTTTGGCAGAGGGCTCCTCATGTCAGCGGATATCAAATTGTTAAGAAAGGAGAGGGGCTGTTGACTGCTGAGGGGCTGCTGTGGAAAGTTATGGGAATGTCTTCCCAGACAGGTAGACAGAACTGTCAGAGGGATGAGGGATACTGTGCTAGACAGGGTTGACTAGAGACCTAAATCCAGTGACACTCATGTATGACAGAGCTTTATATCAAGAAGTTTTATGTATCAGGAGAACATTCCAGCCTAGTCCAACTCAAACCAATAAATCCGATGCTACCATAAGTCCCTCTTTAGGCTCACACAGCCACATACAATGATGCCGAAGGCAGGAAGATCACAGGCCGGTGGTTGTAAAGGTTCTGTGGATCCCAAGTCCAGTGGCTCTGGCAGCTCTCGGAGTGACTGGACAGCAGGAAGGTGAAGGCAGAGAGAGAGAGAGATAGAGGAGGTTTTCAGCACCCTTCTTATGAGGGGGTCACAGTTAAAAGGAGGCACCATCAGTCTGCGACCTGATGAACAGGATTGTCTCCACCCCTACACTTCAAGTTGACACACAATTATGCAACTATCACAGATATTAATGGGAAAGTCAAGCGAGAGGAAAAGGAGCAGATGCATCCGGGGGAACACAAATGCATGTCTGTTGCACTGAATAAGCCACATTGGTCTGAGTATCTGGGCACATCCTGGGGACCCTGGCAAGTGCCGTAGAACACCAGGACATTAAATCCTGCATCTTGAAGGTACACAGAGCACTCCAAAAGCTGCACCAGAGAGATCTGATGCAGAAACTCCATTCGGTGAACTAGACTCCACCTCAGACACACCTGTAACCCGAGGATGGATGACTGAAAATTCACAGTGTTTGGAGAAGTAGAAGAAAGCTATGCCATAATAATTAAACTGTGCGGGCAATCATTGACTATATCAATATGCTATATTAAGATATATATTATTCCAGCAAACCTGCGACTGATATTCTCAGTGAATATCATTCTAAATTTTCCCTGACAACCAACTCCTATTGTTTATGTAAATAGTACCTAACCATGAAAGGATTGGTTCTGTACAAGTGAATAATTCAGGTATTGTGATGTGGAGTTCGCCTAATATCCTGTCAAAAGTGAGCAATTTTTTGCATGACAGGAAAGACGTGTGACTTTGCTTTTTTTTTTAAGATCATTCTATTGGGGTTTTTACAGCTCTTATAACAACCCATACATCAATTGTATCAAGCATATATATACATATGTTTCCATCATTATTTTCTAAACATTTACTTTTTATTTGATCCCTCTGTATGAGCGCCTCTATCTTTCTTTCCTCCCAACCCATGGACAAATTATAAGTTGTTATTATTTTCATATCTTACATCGACCACTGTATCCCTTCTTCCATGGCTTGTGTTATTCATCCACATTATGATCAATTGTCCCTTCCTCCCCTCCTCTCACCACTATCCCCCTGCCCTCCTGGTATCACAACTCCCATTTCTGTTCCTGAAGGGTTTATCCGACCTGGATTCCATGTGTCCTAAACTCTTATCTGTACCAGGTGACATGCTCCAGTCTAGCCCCAAATGAAAGGCAGGACTGGGGTCATGATAGTGGGGGGCGAGGAAGCCTCAAGGAACCAGAGGAATAGTGTGAGTTTCATCGGTTGACTCATCCCTTCTTTGTGATCCTTCTATGATGGGATGTCCCATTGTCTACAGATGGGTTTGGGGTCTCTGCTCCAACCCCCTTCATTCTCAACAATATGTTTTTTCGTTTGTTTGTTCATTTGTTTGGGGTCTTCTGATGCCTGTTACCTGATCCAGTCAACCCCTCATGATTGCACAGGCTGGTGTGCTTTTTCCATGTGGGCTTGTTGCTTCTCTACTAAATGGCTACTTGTTTAACTTCAAGCCTTTATGACCCTAGGTGTTATGTCTCTTGATAGCTGAGCACTTGATGGCTTTCTTCACCAAATTTGCTTGTGTCTTTAGCAATCATGTTGGGAGGGTGAGCATCACAGAAGGCCAGACTGTTAGAACAAAGTGTTCTCTTGCATTGAGGGAGGGCTTGGGAAGAGGCCTAAGTCCATCTACTTCCTCAATGTATTGCCATATAAGTATCTGTACATAGGCCAATATCTCTATTTTTATGGGTCAATATATTTACATATATATACACACCTACGTTTATAACTCTGCCCATGGCTTAGTTTCCTAGATCTTTCCTCTTTTTCCTTTTACCTGCCTCCTGTCCCACCATCACACTCACCCTTCTTCTGCCTCTTAGTAATGCCTCTCAGCTAGATTGCTGTTGCTCCAACACCCCAGGATCTCTACGTCGTCCTCAGTGTTGATTTCAATTCCCTCATTGCTCCCCTGTCTACTGCATTGTTTGCTCACTGCTCCCTTCCCCTGCCTCGTCCTCCCCCCAAGTCCCTCTGGAACCCTTAGTCCTGTTGCTTTCTCCTCGGGCTGCTTCCCATTGCCATCAGGGCCAGCCCCAATCAGAGCCCACTGACTTCACCCCATCAGTGTGTGCTGCAGAGGGCAACCCTAAACCCACAGTTTGGGGCGAGGGGCCACCATGCCACACCTACACGGAAGCACACCAAGAAGGAAAAAGAGAGTGTGAGGGTCTAGACCCCATACCAGCACACCAGGTCCCGAGGATGATATTCCTGCAGGAATCTGCTAAGACACAGAGAGCACTGTAGGGCCGACAACAGCTCAAGACATGATGTCCCATCGCTGGAGCATACTGCACCAGAGGACAGTACCGGGGACACACACCAGGGAGGGAGTCCATTCCGAAGCCCCGACAGTGGGGAAAACCAAGAAGGGAACATAACAGATCAGCAACGGGAGCAAAACAAATCCAGGACACCAAGCCCCCGAGGAGCCCCAAAATAGACTTCAGGCTAGGAGGGGCAGTTTTCAGAACCCCCAGGACTGGTGGGGAGGTAGTCATAATGGTCAGGAGACAGACCTGGAATTATGTATGCTTTTTTTGGCTAGGTTTCTTTTCCCTCTTGTTAGACATGTGACTTTTTCACTGAGCTATACTTTACATACAATAAAATTCACAGGAGAAAAACTATTCAAAAAGAACATATGAGAATTCTCCTAACTCTAATTTGAGAACAATTAGATTTTTATATCATGGTCCTGCTCAATACCCACCCTCAGGATGGGAACCCAGAAGATATGGATGCTATAGCAGCGTGGTGACAACATTACATAGCGCCTGCCCATCAGATCAAGCAGCGCCTGGGGTCTTCAGGCTTATTTCCAAACAACCAGCCATCAAAGTGAGATGTCCACTGAGTCCACATGGAAGAAGCACACCAACATCAGTGCGCGAAGGACTGTAAATCATATAATCCGAGGGAGGGAATCGCATTAGACTAAGGGATTCTGGTTTGCTGCAGGCTATGTATGACAGTGTGAGCCCAAGATACGTTTGTGAGGTCTACATCGGAAATAAGTTTCTTGTGCTTTCCCTCTCTCCATAATAGAAGGATGAGAAGAAACGGAGTGCACTGGAGAGATGACGATAGAAGATCAAAATGGTAAACCTGACTTGGACAGTTGAAACTCTGTCACTTGATCCCCATCTGGTGCATGTTAGGCCTGATCGAGTTATCAACATTTTCTATATTTTTTCTTCATTATTATTGGGGTTTATCTCAGATGTATTTTGTCATTGGGCATGATCCTCTTGAACGTTTTCTGTTTTTCATTATATGAAGCCCAGGAGTGATGAACCTATAGAGACAGCAAGGAGAGTAAGGGTTCCTGGGGGTATAATGGTGGTGGTGGGGTTGTAAAAGGGAGCTGATGTCAAGGAGTTCAAGAAGGAAGACAATTTTTTGAAATTGACTTTGGTAGCAATTGTACAATACTGCTCGATACGACTGAATTATGGAATATGATATCTCTATTAGCTCCTAATAAAGTGTTTTTAGGGGAAAACAGGAACGAGGGCAATGCAGACCCAGTTCCACTTTGCTAAGCCTGTGCAATTTTGATTGTGAGATGTCTTCTCCATTAGCATCTTCTCCTGTCCCAGAGCCCCATGAAGGGCCGTTAGCAGAAGCAGCAGCCTCACCAGAGAAGACACTGTCAATAGGAAGACCAGCCTCTCTGGATGACAGGCTCATTTCTCTGGTAACTGAGCTCCCTTTTTCCTGTCAGTTGGCTCCAGGAAAGGACAAGGGCACCCAAGAGAAGACAGTAGCAACTAGGGGAAAGGAAAATAGAACAACTGGCAACCCACACGAGGCTAGTTATAAAGCTCCGTAGGCCTTCTCTGCCGACTCTGGGTGGCCTGGAACTCATTAGGCCTTAGCACCAGGTCTCAGTCCGTTTATTTGTCAAAGAGAGGAGTGGGATTACAGATAATCCAGTATAGTCTTTCCAGATATGATGTCTTGGGATCCAGTGACTTGTCTAACCAGGCAGGTAACCGAATTGGCCTTGCCTTGCCCCATAGCCCTCAGTGTACACGGCAGAAATGAACATGGCATTCCATAAGATTCTAGTAACCTTAACCACAAGGTTAGGCTTTATTCATTTCCTAAGGCTTGCTGTCCCTGCCCCCACCTACTATCTCTTCGAGAAGGTCATCTCACTGACCTACTACACACATTTTGGAGGGTGTACAAATATCCTGGGGCTCAAACAAACCAAAGTAGGACAAGTGAGTGGGAAAATCACTACAATTCTCCACAGGTACATGTCTCTACCTCGGTAAAGAAGGAATTGAATTCAACCCCTGACTTCAAGTGGGCACAGGCCCAACTAGATGCCAGGCCCTCCTATGACTGACAAGTGAAGGGGTTCGAGGAGAGGTTTAAGGTCTTTCTATTTGGCGTGAAGTACGCTGACTTATAACACAGAAGGGAGGGGTTCGAGGAAGGGACAGTGTGTGGGGGGCTGTATTCCCTTCATAACAAAGTAGCACAGACCGAGTGGCTGGAAACAGGATTTTATTTTCCCCTCAACCTCAAAGCCAGAAGTTGAACATCATGATGGCAGTATAGCCATATTTTCTCTTTAGCTCTAGAGCAGGAAATCCTTCCTTGTGTCTCCCACTTAGATAGTGCAGCAAGGTCAAGAAGGGACAGCTCGCCCGACCTTTGTACTCTAGCATCTTAATGCTTCGTTTGTCTTTGTAGGACATTCATTTCTGTGCCATTGGACCAAGGTTTTAGGGTCAAACAGTCCATGCAAGAGCAGCAAGAAGGATGCACTAGAAGTGAAGTTTCAGGGGGCTCTGTGATAGTTGGGTTTAAGGAAAGTTGGCTAGGGCAGAGCTCTCAGTAGTCTGGCAATAATCCCCCGTGATGTGAGATGACACCATGGAATCAACCTGATGGTGGACTCTAAGCCACTCTGTGAGCACTTAGCAGCTGTGGTGAAGGGAAGCCCCTTTGAGTAGGTCACAGGTTTGCTGTAACTGAAAGAAAGACGCTTGGGGGAGGGCGGAGGTAGGGAGGTTCTACTCATTAGCAGACTCCAACGGGAAACCCTGTCACTTCGGCTGGATCTGGATCCTGTACCTGGTTCATGGACCTTCTGTCCTATAGTGTGCCAATTTCACTCTCAGGGGTCATCAGCCTCTGACTTTCATGCGTCATCAACCTGCTCTACTGTTCATCAGCCCCTGGAACTATATGAGTCATGAGAAACCTCCAGCTTACCATTTGATCCAAGACCTTGAGCCAGACCGGACTTGCTTGCTTCTACACCTGGGTAAGCCATTTCATGATATCGATCCTTTTCTATCTACATGCACATATAAGTGTCCCTGGTTTTGCATCTATAGAGAACCCAGTCTAACACAGCCTATTTTTCAAAAGAGAGGCTAAACAGAGGCTGACACCCTCACATCCATGGAAATGTGATCGTTTTCTCTAAAGCGACAAACTCTTTGAGGGCAGGAGTTCATTGTATCGTTATGGTTGAGGGAGTGCTTCCATGGTGCAATGTGCTTGACTGCCAAACACAAAGATTGTGGTTTGAGTCCATCCACCTGGGTCTATAAAGAAAGGCCTGGTGATCTATTTCCAAACAAAAATTTACCAATGACAACTCCACGAGTTCAATTCTACTCTGACACACAGGGAGTTGTTACAAGTTGGAAATCAACTCGAAAACAACTGCTTTTTAAATTATGGTCCAGTCCAGTACCAGCTATATGGTAATAAACAGAATGAATGAGTGAATCACTGAGTGTATTAGCAGGTGGTTTTTAGTCAGTCAACAAATTTATTTAGATAAAGACTTTGTGTAAACTTTTATACCCTAAATATTATAATAAAGAGCCTCTGATGGTTGCTGTAGGATAAGCTCTTGACTCCTAGGCACAAGGTTGGTGGTTCAAACCCATAAGGTATTATGTGGGAGAAAGATGAAAACTATATGCACAAATATTTACAGTCTCAAAAACCCTTTATAGGGTTGCTATGAATTGAAATACCCTTGATGGCAATAGGTTAATATTATAGTGGTGATTTACATTGGACCCACAAAATATTATCATTGAATAGGAATTTAAATACAATCAAACGGGTGTTTGTAAATTTCACATGACAACTTATTAGCATCATCTGTATATGAAATAGGTGGGTAAGAAAAAGGGGAAGCAATGAGAAAAAGAAGAGATTAGATTATATCACATGTAGTAGAAATACGTACAGATTAGTCAGACTTGTATTTGTTTTTATGGGATAGTGTGAACTGGGTGCACTGTGCCTTAACAAGCCTGAAAGTTATGGATGAATCCAACATTTATTCAGCAATTTCACTATTTTGAGAAGCCCCATCTGAGGCAAGTGTATTTCTGGCCTGGGGCCTCCTATTACAGGAAGCTAAATTTTACCTGGAAGTTGCCTGGTCCACATATGGCTGCGGAAATCTGGGCCAACCGGAAATGCTATGCGCATAACATTTAAAGATCATAGAGGTAAGTGCAACAACAGAAACCCTACTGTATGCTCGACATCACCATCATCATAATGTCTGATTAGGTGCGTAGATAGACTCACAAGCAGAGCAGGTATAGAAAGAGAATGAAGCCATACCCACAAAAAACAAATAGAGGTTTAACAGAGGGTTTATTTTTAATTTAATACATATGTCATATCACTCCATAGTTCAACCGTGTCCAGCAGAATGGTATAATTGCTACCACAATCGGTTTCCAAACATCCTTTTTCTACATGGACTCCTTGACATTGTCTCTCTTTCACGCCGCCTACCCTCCTCCACCAGTGAGCCCCCTCCTTCCAAAACCCTTATTTTACTTGCTGTCTCTATAGGTTCATCAATCTTGGGTTTCATATTTTGAAAGACATATAACACAACTTCAAGAGGGTGACTTCCAGTGACTAGACACCTCTGAGATACACCCTAACATGGACAAACAAAACCCAAACAATGCAATACAAGCAAAAATACAGAAAAAAATGGAAACCACATCAGGTCCAGCATACATCACAGGAGGGGATCTACTGGCAAAGTTTTAACTGTTCAAGTCAGATTTACACTTTTGATCTTCCATAGTCATCTCTTCAAAGCTCTCTGTTTGGTAACCATTTTCCTCCTTTTCCTCAATTTTAGTTAGAGCGAGTTTTCCAAAGACTTATTTCCTATGTCATTCCACAACTCAATCTTGGCTCCCACTGTTAACTGTAGCCTTCTGTGCCCCAGATTCTCACAATTTAGGCTCTGATATTAGTCCCTCCTTCCACTTTGAATTATATAGTTTACCATCTTTCGATGACTGATGATGGTCTGCTTCTTCCGCATGGACTTAGCTGACATCTCACTTAGATGGCTGCTTGTTTGAGAACAGGCCTTCAAGATTCCAGACATTATTTTATCTGATAGCCAGGCACCATCTACATGCTTCCCCACATTTTTCTACAGCACCCATGGTTTCTGTGTTTTCTTCCTGCGGTAAAATATTGAGCAGGGCCCTGATGTTAGAATTAATTGTGCTTAAGGTGAAGCTAGGATTTGGTATGAGCCCAAAAGCCATTTCTGGGACTATGGGGGTTTTTTTTGGGTTTGTTTTCCTTTTAATTTGTTATCACTTGGTGTTTAATATATATGTCATATAATTTCATAGTTCAAGCTTAACCAACAGAATTGTGTAATTGCTACCATAATCAGTTACCTCCCAAACTTTTCCTGCCTGGTCTCCTTGATATCATCACCCTTTTACCTAGTCCCGTTCCCTCCAAACCTTGTTCTATTTACTGTCCCTGTAGCCTCATTTTTTCTGTCTTTCCTTTACCAAAAAACAGAAAAACAAGTAACACTATGCCCATAGCGTGACCCCCAATGCCATAATACCTCTGAGATGCACCCCACTAGGAACAAACATAAACAAAATGAAACAGAATGTCTGTCACCTGTTTGCCAGAATGATGCATTTCTTAATACAACATATTGGGTGTTGATGAACTCGGACCTTGACTGTCTGCCTACCAACAGTTCACCGCCCTTGGTATAGCTGTCTTCTGCTTCCTTCGGCACCCTGTAATTTATGACTGAAGTCATCAGGTTACAAGTGTGTCTGAGGTAGAATTTAGTTCATCCAGTGGAATTGCCACATGGGATTTCACTGGAATAGCCTCTGAAGCATTCCATGCACCTCAAAGATCCAGGATTCAGTAGCCCAGTGTTCCATGGCACCTGACCTGGTTCACCCCGTTTCCTCTAGATTTCCGAGTTCAATGTGACCCATTTGTTCTGTGCCACAAAAGTCACTCTCCAACCCCACTGCCCCTAATGTCCCCAAAGCCTTTTCAGTCGCTCCTTCCCCACCCCACCATCTGGGGGTCAGTCACCGGGGAGTATTTTTACGTATTTATCCATGCTACAAATATACACATGAATATAGCAGGACATGCAAAGGATAAAGTTATAGACATTTCTTAAGATGCAGCCTAGGAGGTCAGGACCAGAGTCCCTGGGGATATGCAGGTCAGTTGTCATACATAGTCTGCAAAGACAGTGTTCTACATCCCGCTTGGATGAGGGACACCTGGAAGCTTACACGTGTGTGAGTAGCTACCTAAGGAGCAACGATCGGTCTCTCCCTGTCCAGAGAAAAGAAGTGTGAGAAAAACTGAAAACACATGGAAATAATTAGTCCATTGGCTAAAATCCCACAAACCTCAGCCTCCACAATTGAGCCCATAAGAACTAGATGGTGCCTGACCACTGTAAAAGGAATAGCAATAGAAGGTTCTGAATAGAGTGGGAGAAAATGTGTAGCAAAACTCACAGTAACCAATGAGGCCAGGTTTAGTGGTGATTAGGACCAGGGAACCCTCAACACTATGACCCTTAGCCGCTCTTCAGCTCAGGAACTGACTCTGTTTTCTACCGAACACAGAGGTCTACAGGTGACCAATAGCACTAGGGAGAGATGCATTTCTTACAATTACCAACCATTTGAGATTAAAGGGGCAGCCTGTGCCACGGTCAACATGTGGCAGACAGGAAGGACTGGAAAGAGGAAACAGAATGTATTATGTGTTGAATGGGAAACTTGTTTGCTCTGCAAACCTTCAACCAACACACAATTAAAAGGTGAAAAAAAATTCTATATTGAAACAAACATCTAGATACAAGAGATACAGAGATGTCATCTAACCCCTTTTCCACATGGCAGGTATTCAGTTTTAAAACCACTAATGGTGCCCACACTGAGTGGCTTTAAGAACAATTCCAGACTTTTTATCACTCCTCTTAAGAGACTGCATTGCATCTGCATCTTTACCCTATGGTAGGGCTGCGTTTATAATAGCCTCCCCTTTGTCAAAGCCACTCTCAGTGAAGCATCAAGAATTCTGGAAACAGAACATTCTGGCTCTGATTCGATTCGGTCTGAAGCTGGTGCTGATGGTTGTTTTAACGAACCCAGACTGGATCCTGGTGATGACCAACTCTCTTCCTAAACGCCCTCAAATCATCTGTGCCAAAGCCAGCCCCCACCACGAACAGCTAAATACTTGTTGCTCCTGCTTTCTTATCTGTGGGAAAATGGGGGTTTGAACTAGCAGTATTTTTCAAGTACTCTTATCACAACTCACACAGAAAGAAATTTATTTTGCATCATGTTTCATATGACACAGGTTCAAACACATACAGGTTAAAACATACTTTCATGTATATTTAGCATAGATACAAGTCTTGGAAGAAGTGTCACCAAATGCTACTTAGAAGCAAGGATGGCGAGTGAGATCACGTCACTTTGGAAGTGTTAACAGGGGAAACCAATCCCTGGAAAAGTGCAACATGCTTGATAACGTAGAAGGTCAGGGGGAAAAAGAGGAAAACTCTCAACAAGACGGACTGACACCTGGCTGCCGCAATGGGCTCAAACGCAACCACGGTGAGACTGAAGCTGCACCAGGCAGTGTTTCAGTCTGTTGTGCATGGGTCGCTTTGTCAGAGCTGACACACAGGTACCTAACACAATAGGCATAAAGAAGTTTCCCTCGTGGTGCTGTGGATGAAGTGTTAGGTTACCGTTCCACCCGTCTGGCCCCGACAGGGGAGAGCGATGAGGTCTCGACATGAAGACTGACAGTCTCAGAAACAGTCCGACTCTGTTCTATAGGGTAATTACGAGTTTAAAAAATGACTTAGGATCAGTGTATTTTACATGTAATGAAGTATGTATGAACTTTCTAGACGGTTTTTCAGTAATGCTAGGAATGATCCATTAAATAGATTCCACATGGTACTGATACAGCGCTGACGTCCAGTCAGAGAAACACTGCACTACGTGGCAGCATGATTCTGAAAATGATGGGTATTGGTACTGGAACAAATTTCGCATCATTCCATTTCCTTTCATTGGGTTCAGCAGCGTGCCTCCATTTAGTTCCATCAGGAAAATATGAACCAGAGAGCTGGGGCTTGGCTGTTCTGGGGGCTCACGAAAGAGGGGTCATGTTTTCTTGGCAAGCTACTATCCCCTCCAACCGAGCTCTTTGACAAAAGATATCAGGAGTCTCAGGAAACACGAAGCGCTATTTCGGATACATAATTACGCTGCCTTCTTTTACCGTTATCAGCACGGCAGTCGTTGTGTGAGTCCTCGTAAGATTTCAAAGCAAGTCCAAGAGCAAGCGTTAGCAGCCACATTTGCATGATAGTTTCTGTCAAACCCAACTTGGAATCATTTGTCTTTGGAGAATCAACCTAATCAAATAAAGCAGCATCAGTTTCCTGGAGACACCATCAGACAGCAGACTTGTCCTGGCTCTTGTACACCACAGCTGTTCACAATGACACAGTTCATTAACGAATGAAGTCTTCATCAGGAGCTCCTTCACTGGGTTGCAATTCTTCACCCCACACCCCAAGGAAGCACTGTCTTCATTAATATGCGCTGACACCCATCACTGACTGGGTAATTGAGGATTTATTTTTATGAGACACTTAAATGGACAGCATGAACGGTATCAGTAAAACGCCATTGTTTGTTCCTCAAGTGAGAATCCCATCACTTTGTAATCACACTAGACGACAGGGTCCTCGTGGTCACGGGCCACAGCTATCAATGTCTATGTCCCCAGTGCTAAACAAAATGCCTCACATTTGACGGGTGCCAGATAAATATCTGTTGAACCAAGAAACATCTCCAATGTGGGATACCTTGTGGTTTCATAAAAAGAGTGCTTAGCAGACTGGCAGCAGACTGGCTGCAAGGAACATTCGGAACCATGTCCCCTTCCTTTCTGGTTTGCTAATTTTCCACTTGACTGAACCAAATTGCCCAAATCTGCATGGAAGTAGACAGGATTCTGAAAATCTCCTCCCGAAAACAGAAGGTCCTGAACGTCTTTTTTGGTCTTCTCCTTTCCTGTCTGCAAGCTCAGAGACACACTGGGCCTGCAGGTGGTGATGAACCCATGCCAATCTTGGGCTCCCTCAGAAGCCTGCTCTTCACTCTGCAATTGAGCTACTGAAAGATAGCAGTGATCTTGGAAATGGCCTCATGTGCAAAATGTCAACACGAAGAGTTATGTTCACTATAACGCCGGCAGATGTCATCTTAAAATTTCTTAGTTCAAAATTGAGCATGAATCAGAATCACCAGCAGGGATTATTCACACACCGATGGCTGGCCTCACCCCCGAGTTTCTGATTCAAGAAGGTGTCATCTCTAACAAGGTTCTAGGTGATACTGTTCCTTCAGGCATCCCACTCTAGAAGCACTGCTTTAGAGTAATAATGAGAAACAGCTCTGGAGCCTGCTAACTTGGAAGAACCTCGGATATGCCACTGACTGCCCCATCCCCTTGACAAGTTGTTTAAAGAAGCCCAGAGCCATATCGCCAAGTATCAAACTAAGGTACCAACAGCATCTTTCTCAAGAGGCTGTTGTGAAGGTCAAATGAGAAAAGACATCACTTAGCAAAGTACCAGCAGACAGACAAGTTCCATTAAAGTTAACAAGGTAATGAAGAAAGTAGGAATATGGTCGGATAAAGATGATCAGCCATCCTTTCTACTTTGGGACCCACCACCAATGGTTTGCTGTGTGACCATGGACAAGCGGTTTCTTATCTTCATATTCTTATTAGTAAAATAAATGTGCTGGGATTTTTATAATGAAATGTTAGGGACTGAATTGTGTTCCCCTGAAAACTGCAATCATGACTTTGTTTGAAAATGGAGCCTCTGAAGATTTTATCAGTGAACATGAGGTCACAGTGAAGTAGGGCAAGTCCTAATCTAATCTGAGTGCTGAGTGGCATTCTGTAAGAGGAGGCAAGAAAAACGGAAATACACCTACAGAGAAAGGCCAGGTATAGACAGAGTTATGCCACTGCTGCAAGCTGGTAGAGACCAGAAAGAATCTTCCCCTATAACTTCTGGCGAGATCCTGGCTCTGCCAGCATCCTGCATTCAAACTTCTAGTCTCCAGAGTCGCTGTATGGTGTAAAAAGTTGAGCAGTGGGCTATTAACCAAAAGGCTAGTGGTTCAAACTCACCTAGAGGCACTTTAGCAGAAAGACTCAGATCTTCCAAGATCCTTGGAAGCAGCCTTGAAAATTCTATGAAGTGAAGCTCTACTGTGCACGCCAGGGGTCGCCACAAGTCAGAATCAAATCACTGGCAACTAATACATGGGCTTCCAGACAAACACGTTCTGTCCTTTGAAGCCACCTGGTTTGTAGCATTTTCTTACAGAAGCCTTCAGAAACAAAGCCATGAACTGAGGGTCCATTGGATCCCGAAGCTCCACTGTTCCCTGATCCTCCATATTTCCACTGATAAACACGCATCAATACCACTGGTTGCAAACACCCACCACCACTCAGGCTTTCCAGCATAAAAAATCAAGACCACTTGTTCTGATTCTTCTCCCCCAAGGGGCCTACTGGTGGGCTGCAACAGTCCTACCTCCGGCCTATTTCTCACCAGCCCCAGCACCAATTAGCTAATGGAGCCCAAGGGACCCACTCGGCGGCACCTCTACCGGAATTGTTCTTGCTGAAACCTCATTGCACTGCGCCCAAACTGGGTTCTCCTCTCATTTAGAGCCAGCCCCACTCACGCCTCTCACTGAGATTCTTTTGTGGTCCCTGCTAGACAGGAAAATAAGAGTGATTCATTGAAGTGCTTAGAGTGGATACGTGCAGTTTCACTGTGAGCATGGTCTTCAGATGGATAGTGGAGCATAGGGTAGAAGAACAGAACAGAGACAATTCTGGAATTTATTTTCAAAATCAAGTTTGCAGAAAGGGGACCTCAAGAGGAGGTCTGAAGTCCCAATTCTACACTGAACACACCAAACCACTTTTTCCACATTCCATCAGCTGTCTCAGCTGGCTCCACTAGCCTTTCTGATAACAACTGATGCTTACAAGGGGAGGACTTGTGTGGGCACTGTGCATTTTATTTTTATCGGATGCTGATACAAGTTCCCCATCATGGAAGACAAATTCAAGGTGATATAACTAAACTTTTGAAAGTAGAGATCCTATCTGGCTGGTATGAATGATTCCATCGGTGGTGAGCCATTCTCAGCCTGCAGGTCCTGCACGTTTACGCCGTGCTGCAGGGAAAGGTTGGCGGCTCCTGGTGCTTGAGGAATGTTATGCTCCGATTGACAGCCGAGCTTCAACAAGGGGCTCCAGTGAGGCAGGCGGCAAAAGAGGAGGCTACACACCCATAAATTATATAGGGCATGTGTGGGGCACCAAGTTAGTTATACACAAAGGACAGGGAATAATAGTAACAGCAAATACTTCGTTAACAGACGATATTTCTAAGCCCTTTACAGATATGCAAGTATCTCTCCCTCACAAGAACCTTATGAGGCAAGCACTGATTACTATCATCGCCAGTTCACAAATGTACACATGCCGCACAGAGCAATAATTACTTACTCAGGGTCCCATGGCTTATTCATAGTGGAACTGGGATCAAACCCAAGCTCTTCAGCATCAGAATCCTGCTCTTGACTCTACTAACTGCTTTCCAATAGTTTTCAGGAGGCTTTGTATCATGCACAAGTGCCTAGACTGCTGGGGGTAGAGAGAGATAGCTCCCTGACCAGATAGAGCCCTGGAAGTCCCCATGCCAAGATCTCCAGGTCTTGGGCTGAGAGGAGAACAAGATGAGAAGGCAGCAGCTGGAGGTTAAATTCTGAGTAATTAACATGTTTACCCATCATAGCAGAATTGTTCCCTAGAGAATTCAAGTGTCAGTTCACTGTGACTTTAATTCATAAATGTTTTCACTTACTGTATCTTGCCAACAAACCGTAAAGGGGGAGGGTTGGCAGCATCTCCTCAACAAAACATCATGCAGAGCCTCAGCCTGAACCAGTGGACTTTTCTGTCTGCATTTTCCCCAAGGACACCCAGCAAGGGGTGTGCAGGTAATTCAGGTCTGTTTGGGGATATGAAACAAGACTTCAAGAAAACTGCTTTAAAATCACAGTCATAGGGTAAGGAAGGATGGCATGGTGGCTAGGTGCTAGGTTTCTGCACCCAGGCAAGTTCAGCCCAGCTACACCACTTCTGAGTGAATCATCTTGACCAGTGACTTCCGATGTATCTACAAATAGACAAAGACCTAGGTACAGGCATTTGATTTGGGAGATGTTTCCAGAAAGCACTGTGAAGGCATGAGGAAGGTAGAAACCAATACTGGGAATATCATTGACTAATGTGTTTCCATGGTGAGCAAAAGCAGCCAAGTCCCATTGGGGGGCGTTCTAAGAGTGGGTGTGTAAATAGCACCCACTGAGGGGAGCGGGGATGGAGCTGGGTTATCTTTCCCACTAATCTACTCATCCCACAGATGATAGGTCACTATGGGGAACTACCTCCCTGGCACTTCAGGCCTACCCGGAGCAGAGAGCGAGAACAATTGCCGACAGGAGATACAAAGCACAGTCTGCAAGGATAGGATCTGTCCTCAGGTGACCTCTAGATTTAGCCATAGGCATGACATAGAGAGGGTCTGCTTCAAAGCAGGTAAAGTACTCAGAATAGCGTCTGTAATGAGAAAATATTTTAGATGCTAGGTGATGATGGTGGTGGTGGTGGGGGTGATGGTGGTGGTTGTGGTTGTGGTGGTGGTGATGGTGGTAATGACAGCGATCCTGACTATTACCTCTGCTAGCTTTAGGAGGGCAAGCTGAAGTGGACCCACCCCAAGAGTACAGGCAATAGCTGATAGAATGTTCCTCTTCTTTGAACAGCTGACCCTCACTCCCCAGCAATTGCCCAGGTGAGGCCTGCCTCCCCAGTGTAGCCTGAGGGCAGCTCATAAAAAGACCGATGGCTGAACGTCACACTGATAGCTGACAATCAGGAGATGGAGGAGTTGGGGAATTACAAGTTTTTCTAAGTTTTATCAAGCCCTGATGTGAAGGTTTGGTGACTGGAAAGGAAAACATCAACTCCTTATCCAAATTAAGTAAAATCTAATATTTTATTTTAAAATACTGACTTGATGGCACCTAACAACAACAACCACATCTATTCATTTAACATGACTTACATGCCATTTGTTTGTCTTCCTGACACGGTGCTAGGTACTGAGATGAACAGGTGGATGCAGCACTAGAAGCAGCTGAGGAGGGAGTGAATCAAGAGGGAAGAAGAAGAAAGCCAGTAATGAAGAAATGACACTGTTGAGGAGGGAATGGGCACCTGAGAGGGCTCCTGTCTGCCTGGTCAGCCTTACCTTCCAATATGGGTGGCCCAAGCCTCTCTTCTTTCAGACATGCGCTAAAACAATAAACCCAAAGGGAGGTTCCTGGGAGGCACACATGATTTGTACACAACTATGTGGCACACACAATTAAGTGATCTTCTACTAGACAAAGGTTTGGTGGTTCAAACCCGTTGAAAGGTGTCTCAGAAGACAGGTCTGTCGATCCCTATCTGGAAAAAACACAGAGCAGCCCTACTCTGCACACGTGGGGTGACCATGAATTCTAATTGACATGACATGATGGCAACTAGCAGCAACATTAACCAACAATTCACTGACAAATTTACTTTCATAAGATCACAGCCCAGGGAACAAGACAGATCGCAATTCTCCTCCGAAACAAACAGAGTCTTCTTAAGTTGGAATCAATTCAATGGCATTAGGTTTGGGGGTTTTGTAGACAGTGGTAATTTTGTTCATAATATGCTTCAAAAATATTAACTCACACCCATATTCTGAGGTGTGACAGTTAAGGAAGGGAGCATAAAAAAAGTCAAATCATTTAACCATAGAAGAAAATCAGTCTGCAGTCATGATCTACCACCCTGCCCATATCTTACCCTCCGCCAGACCTTTACCCACTTTAAAAATGGAATCTGACCATGCTGATAAACCATAGGTGTGGGCACAATGAGGACACAGACAATGGTGGGGTTAATTTAGACTGAAGAAGGTTTCAAGAGAGAAGTGATGCCCCAACACATCAGTCGGCATCTCCACAAGGAAGGAAGGAACTATAATCCATATGAATTTAATGTAAATGTGCCTCTGGACCCGGACCCTGAGCTGAGGGCCCAATAGACTGGAAGAAGGGAAAATGAATCCCAGATACTGGAGATACTGTGATCAGTCCTGGGTGAGAACAGAGAAGATTATCTACACTTGACTTTGCAGCTCTGGGCTACTCAAGTGGTGAAGTTCTGGCTGTTCGGGTCACCATGGCTGCCCCACAGCCCAGGCCTGAATGCAGGGAGAGGTGGATTTCCAGATGCTGTGCCAACCTCAGGCCTCTCTCCATCACACTCACCAGCCTCACTGCACTGGAGGGGAGCACACAGATCACTTGATCTATCTATAATATGACTTACCTCAAGCAAAGAGTTAGAGAAAAGCCCAAAAATAGTTCAGGAGCCCTCTGCTTAATATAAAATAAACTTACCCCGTGAGAGCTTTATGATACATTTAAGATTAGCATTCACTCACAGTCAACTCAGAGCAACATCAGACCTTTGATTTCTAAAACGCAACTTCATTGTATACCTGTAAATACCAAGATTCTCAGGTGACCAGAACCCTCCGCTACAATGTCCAGTTCAGACACATTTTGCTAAACCATACTTCAAATGGATCAACTTCATATTTTCCATCTCTGCATTTAAACTTCTCAGAACCGTGTCACATAATTCCAAATTTGTGCTGTTTAGAGGGCTTAACATTTTGTTATTCTCAAGTGAGGTACTGATATTTAATCTAATCACTTCTAGAGTAGACAGGTAATGCAAAGGCATGTATCTAATAATGGAATTTTTTATGTACTTTGAAGGACAGCAATGGACAAGAGACCATTCTGGAGAGTCCTCAACCTACATGTCATTCCACATGCCACATGTGTCAGTCTGGGTACTTTAGAGAAACAAATCCACAGAAATTCATGTGTATAAGAGAGTTTTATGTAAAGGGTAAGTGCATATCAAGAAAACATCCCAACCCAGTGTTGCCCAAGCCTACAAGTCCAACATTAACCCATATGTCTGACACCAATCCACACAGTCCTCCTCCATCTCACAAAACACACACAATGATGCCGGGTACAGAAGGAAAGCTGAATCAGTGAATGCGTAAGCATCTCAGCGCTGGCAGGGGTCTCCTGAGTGCTGCTTCAGCACCCAGGGCTGCATTGGGGTAGGTCCATGTGGCTTCTCCTCAGGGATGTCTTGCATGAAGTGAGCCTTGCCAGCTGAAGCAGAAAACTGGCTAAGGCAGCTGCACCCTGGTCCGACCATCAGAAAGCAAGAGAAAGGCGAGGCTCACCACGTCATGTATCCCTCCACCCTTCAATTACCCCACATGTGTTTATTGGCCAGGTTGGCACAATAAACCTTAACAACCTCACCACATATGCCAAATAAACCCCATCCACAACATTATTATTATATCACATAAGGATCTGTATTCAAATAGGCAATGTTTGCCATTGCCAGATGAATCAGATTAGATAATTCCCCTACGGGGAAAACGAAGCTAACCCGAATGTCAGCTGTTAGTACTCAGTAGCCACCCCACAGGGAAAGTTGTGACAATCTACTTCCATAAAGATTTACAGCCTTAACACCTCTCCGTGGAGGTCCCACTCTGTCTTACAGAGCCACTGTGGTCAGAACTGACTCCCCAGTTACGGGAACGGAGGACATGCACAGAGAAGCATGGCTCCACGAAGCCCAAATCCTGGCACATTGTCAGTAAAAACACGTCCTAGCCACAGCTTAAAAGCAATCAATTAATCTGCTGTTTGCTTGGTCCCAAGTCATCCAGTGAATGGAATAAGAAGATTCTTCATTATGAGATATGTGCATTTAAGTTAAAATTTTAATTGCATGAATATGTAATCAATACTTTTGAATAATCCAAGCATACCAGATCAGCAATGTTATCCACCACCCAATCACTCCTATCCCCCCCATCCACATGCCTCTATTTTCAATTCCTTTCTGTGGGGAAGACAATAGGCTGAAATTTGTTTTGTTTTGTTTCCTCTGTGGTTAAAATAGCCATGTTCTTTCTGCTTCAGTAAGTTATTACTGCAGCTTGAGAGGGTTCTTAGAAAGTTCTAGTTCCATTCAATCTTTAGGAGGAGAAAACCAAAAACCCAAACTCAGGACCATTGATTCAATGTTAAGGCGACCTTAAAGGATACAGAAGAATGGCCCCTGTGGGTTTCTGAGATGGTAACTCTTTACCAGAGTGGAAAGCTTCATCTTTCCCTCAATGAGCAGTTGGTGGTTTCTGCCAACTGCTAGAATCCTGGTTACAGCCCAGTGTGTCAACCCACGGTGCCCCAAGGGCTCCCTTTAGGAGGAGAAGCAATTTTACAAATTAAAGACCTGAAACCTCATTCACAGGGAAGTCCATGCCAGGAGGGCAAAAACACATCAACCCGGATAGGATAGGCTATGTTGCTGTAACAAATCCTAAAACTCCAGAGGTTCAACATTTAATAATTTATTTCCCATTCATGCAAAGCCACTTGGTGTCTCGTGGCCCTTCCAAATGGAATCCTCAGAGAGAGGTTTCAAGCTAGCTATATTTCATGCCAGCACCACAGCCAGACAGTGTGGTGCTCATTGGACACTCTCCCAACTGGCCCACACTCCTGAAGCACTGGTTCAGAAGGCTTCAGAAGGTAGCTCTCTTTTAAGCTCTGTTACTTCCCAGCTTAGAAAAATTCTTACAAAATGTACAGATACCTAGAAACACATCACCCACTCAAATTAATGTGGACAGATATTGAAAATCTCGACAGACCCATAACAAAAGAAGTAATAAAATGGGTCATTAAGAAACCACTAACCAAAAAGAGACCAGGACCAGATAGTTTCACAGGGGAATTCTACTAAATAATCAAAGGAGATCTGACATCAATATTACACAAACTCTTCCAGAACATAGAAAAGACAATAAACTTCTGAACTTATTGTATGAAGCCAGCATAACGCTGTTTGCAAAACCAGGCAAAGACCCTGAAAAGATTGAAAAGTATAGACCAATAGTCCCCATGAACATGGACAAACAAATCCCTGACAAAATCCTGGCTAATATAATACAGCAGGATATCACAAAAAATAAATCATGGTGACCAAGTAGGTTTCATGCCAGGTATGCAGAGATGGTTCGCAATATGTAATCCACCACATAAACAAAGTAAGAAACAAAAATCATAAGATCATATCAATAGATGCAGAAAAGGCATTTGACACTATTCAACACCCATTTCTGTTCAAAATACACCACAAAATAGGAATAGAAGGTAAATCCCTCAACAGAATAAAAGCCCTACATAAGAAACCAACAACCAACATCATGCTCAATAGGGAAAAGCTAGAAATGTCCCACTGAAAACAGGGACCAGGCAAGGATGTCCCCTATCACCACTTTTATTCAGCATCATGCTGGGAGTTTTAGCTAGACCCATCAGACAATGAAAAGAAATCAAGGGAATATAAATAGGCAACGAAGAAACTCCCCCTATTCGCAGATGATATGATCATTTAATATATATACATATACACACACATAAATATATACATACACATATATACACATACATATGTGTGTGTACACATGTCTCTAAAAAATTCTGCTAGAAATGATTGAGGAATTTGGCATGGTAGCAGGATATGAAGTCAATAATCAAAAATCAATTGGATTCCTGTATGCCAGCAAAGACAACTGTGAAAAGACATTAAGAAAGTAATACAATTTACAATAATCACACAAAAGATTAAATACTTAGGAATAAACTTAACTATACAGAGAAAACTACAGAGCCATTACTACAAGAAACTAAAAAAGAGTTAAATAAAGGGAAGAACATCCCATGCTCATGGACAGGCAGACTTGATATCATAAAAATGAGCAGCCAATGCACAGAGAGGACCATATGGCCCACCCCACTATGACACAAGACATCCCTCACTAACCCATAGCCCTAAGACTGGAGACACAGTGCAGGAATTGCGCCAGATCTGACCCAACCCCACCGAGGCAAAATACTAAGGGTGTGCAACAGAACAGCAAGGGGAGTAGAGCAAGGAAGCCCCCAGGGAATACCAAAAATAGACTTTGGGGCCAGGGCATGGCATCCTATCAGATTCGACCAGAAAACACTCCTAAAGGTCAACAAAACAGGCTTTTCTTTTTTTGTGTCATTGGTTTGTTGTTGTTTTCTTTTGTTGCTTTGATTTGCTCTGCCTTGTGTTTTGTGCATATTATCATCTCTTCAGGTCTATTTAGATAAAAGAGGCGGGATAAACAATGGGATTGATGGTTCCGGGGGGAATTGAGAGAGGGGGAGGTGGGGAAAAGGAGTGGGTTTTAACAAGCCCAGGGAAAAGGGAACAACAAGTGATCCAAAATCAACGGCAAGGAGGGTGTAGGAGGCCTGGTAGGGCTTGATCAAGAACAATGTAACTGAGAGGAATTACTGAAACCCAAATGAAGGCTGAGCATGATAGTGGGACAAGAGGGAAGGAAAAGGAAATAGAGGAAAGAACTAGGAGGCAAAGGGCATTTATAGAGGTCTAAATACAGGCATGTACAGATATAAATATATTTACATAGGCTTATGGGGAAATAGATCTATGTGAATACATTTATAGGTTTAGTATTAAGTTAGCAGATGAACATTAGGCCTCTACTCAAGTGCTGGCTCAATGCAAGAACACTTTGTTCTACTAAATTAACATTCCATTATGCTCACCTTCCCGGCATAATCACTGAAGACAAAGCAGGTACATAAGCAAATGTGGTGAAGAAAGCTGACGGTGCCCAGCTATCAAAAGATATAGTGTCTGGGGTATTACAGGCTTGAAGATAAACAAGCGGTCATCTAGCTCAGAAGCAACAAGCCCACATGGAAGAAGCACACCAGTCTGTGTGATTATGAAGTGTCGATGGGATCAGGTATTAGGCATCAAAGAAGAAAAAAATCACATCATTGTGAATGAGGGTGAATGCAAAGTGGAGACCCAAAGCCCATCTGTAGGCAACTGGACATCCCCTTACAGTAGGGTCATGGGGAGGGGACGAGCCAGTCAGGGTGCAGTGTAGCAACGATGAAACATACAACTTTCCTCTGCTTCTTTAATGCTTCCTCCCCCTCCACTATCATGATCCCAAATCTTCCCTTACAAATCTGGCTAGAACAGAGGATGTACACTGGTACAGCTAAGAACTGGAAACACAGAGAATCCAGGACAGATAAACCCCTCAGGGCCAGTAATGAGAGTAGAGATACCAGGAGAGTAAGAGGAAGATGGGGTAGAAAGGGGGAGCCGATCACAATGATCTACATATACCCCCTCCCTGGGGGTCAGACAACAGGTAAGTGGGTGAAGGGAGACTTCGGACAGTGTAACACATGACAAAATAATAATTTATAACTATCAAGGGTTTGTGAGTGGGGAGGGAGGGGAAAATGAGGAGCTGATAACAAGGGCTCAAGTAGAAAGAAAATGCTTTGAGCATTTGATGATGCTTTGATGATGGCAACAAATGTTTTGATGATGGCAACAAATGTGCTTCACACAATGGAAGGATGGATGGATTGTGATGAGTTGTACGAGCCCCTAATAAAATGATTTTTTAATGACAACACAATCTAAAAGAATCTATAGATACAGAGTTCCAATTCAAATCCAAAATACGTTCTTTATAAAATTGGAAAAATTAATTACCAATTTCATATGGGCAGGCACAAAAACCAAGATATACAAAGAGCTTCTTAAAAAGAAGAGACAAAACATATGAACAAGTGTGCTTGACACAATGGATATATGTATGGATTGTGACAAGAACGCTAAGAGCCCCCACTAAAATGTTAAAAAAAATAAAACTCTAAAAAGAAGAAGAAGAGTCAAGTGGGAGGCCTAACACTGCCTGACTTAAAACCTACTACATAGCCACAGGATTCAAAACGGCCTGTAACTAGTTCAAAGAGAGATACATGGATCAATCGATCAGAACAAAAAACCTAAATATAAATGCATCAGCCTACAGACATCACATCTTTGACAAAGAACCTAGAAATAGCCAATGAGAGAAAGAGAGCCTTTCAACAAATGGTATTGGACAAATTGGATCTCCATATGCAGAAGAATGAAACGTGACTCTCCCTTTGCACAAAAACAAAGTCAAGATGGATTAAAAACCTGCATGCAAGGCCCAGAGCTCTCAGGGTCATCAATGGGAAGGCTAGAACAAACTTAAGGACCCCATTGCAGGGCGCACACAGGCTACTAAGTGCAATGGAGGAGGCACATTCAATAGAGGACAAGACAGATGATGGGGACAGGCTGAAATCGCATAATTTACACACACCAAAAGACTTGTCAGGAGAGTGAAAAGAGAGCCCACAGATTGGGAAATAACACAGTAGACGAAGGATACTAATTACCAAAATATACAGAACTCTACAACAGCTCAACAAGAAAATAACAAGAGACACAATTAAAAAATGGGGAAAAGACATGAGAAGACAGTCACCAAATATGAAGTACAAATGACTAACAAACATGAGAAAGTACTCACAATCACTAGCCATCAGGGAGATGCAAATTAAAACCACAATGAGACACTACTTTACACCTACAATGCTAACCCAAATAAAAAATTAAAAAACAAAACCCATCAAATCTAGAGAGAATGTGGAGAGACTGGAACTCATATACACTGCTGGTGGACTTGTAAATGCATACAGCCAAGGTGGAACATGATATGTTTATACTTAAAGCAACTGGAAATCAAAATCCCATATGATCCAGCAATACCGCTATTAAGCATATTCTCTAAAGAAATAAAAGACACAACAGGAGTGCAGGTGTGCTCTCCCATGTTCATAGCAGCACAGTCCACACTAGTGAGACACTGAAAACAGCCCAGATGCCCAAAAATTGAAGAATGGACAAAGAAACTATGGTACATACACACAATGGAATACTATGCATCCATAAAAACAGTAAGGAACGCATGAAACACTACATGACATGGAAGGACTTGAAAACCATTATGCTGAGTGAAGTAAGCCAATCACAAAAGGTCAAGATCCAAAGATGACAATTAAAAAAGTTGACTCTGGCAAAGGGAAAAGTATCATAGCTAAAATTATGAACACCTGATTTGTAGAGAGTTACGTAAGACAGTGGGGCCCCAAAACCCATCTGAAGAGTGTCTGGTCAGACTGAGCCACTGGCAGATCCACTCTAGCCACAGGCAAGAGTCTCAAACAGCCTTGTCAGTCAGAGAGCACTGTAATCTTGAATATTCCAACTGGATACTTGGCAAAGTGACCTCCCCACAAACCCTGCCTGAGCTGGTTCTGTGCTCAAGTATCTCTTACAGATTTCTTCCCTGGCGTTTGGATTGTCGAAGAGGCTCTTTTCTTTCTTATTCATTATTTGTGTTTTGGTTTTTATCTTTACTACCTTATTTTGAATTTGGTTTTTATTGTTTCTGTTGGGTTTCTCACTTGGTGACCCACCGTAGGGGTGGGCACATAGTGATAATAACTGATACAGGGGTGGTTAGGGGGTGCAGGGGTGGGGAGCGGGCAATAGAGAGTGGGAAACTTTCAGGAGTGGGAAATGAAGGCAGGAGGGGAGAGTGAGCATTAGAACTGACTGTGCTTGCACAACTCATTTTAAAGGCGATTGTACCGGGGCGGGGGTGGGGAGTGTTCAAAAATGGATATGGTAATGATTGTACAATTTTCCTTCATATGATAGAACAATTAAATTATTGTTGAAATGTGTGTTGTGCAAATTGTGTGCCAAAAAACTTTTTTTAAGAAAGAAAAATTCTTAAACCCTTCCAATTTCCTCATAAATGAAATGAGTCAACTCATAGCAAGTGCCAAGTCCGGCACCAACCTCACATTGGTCAGTGTTTGAGTCCATTGTTGTGCCTCTATCCACTTCACTGAGGGGAGTCCTCGCTGCCCTTGACCTTCTACTGCCTCGAGCGGCATGCCCTTTTCTAGCATTTGCTCTTTCCTGATGACATGTCCAAAAGAAGCAAGAGTAAGCCACGTCCTCCTCATGTCTAAAACTCCACTCCCACCTCATTGTATCCTGCCCAAAGAGGCTACACTTCTGGTGGCAAGGTCTGAAGTTTGAAACCACCTGCCACTCCAAGGGAGAGAAATGGGACTTTCTACTCCCGTAAAGAGTTACACTCTCAGAAACTCACAGGGCCAGTTCTACCCTGTCCTGTAGAGTCATTATGAGTTGGCATCAACTTGATAGTAGTGAGTTTGGTTGTTTTTGTTGCTCTTGTTTTTTAATGCAATTAAATAATTTAGTGCAAATCATGACATTTTTTTAAAAAGAAGAAGACATAAACATCCAAGCATTCAGTCTTCATTTCTTCACCTGGAGTGGCCCATCTCACAGAGCTACTGGTAATATGCCAAAAGAGCAAAAGCCCTGTCAATACCAACATTCTTTCATAACTACATAGGTAATGTTTGTCATGTCCTCAGCATCCTGGCTGTACACATTTCTTAAACCCGTGCTCTTTCCTGCCTGGAAGGGAATTTTTTTAGTAGAGGGCAAACCAGGCCAAGGTTAAGGTAACAGAACAAACACAAGGAGCACCATTAAAGTAACTTTACAAAACATCCTAAATGAGCTGGGGTTGCAATGTTAAAAATATCCAAAAAGAATCCAGGACCAGACTTATGAACAATCAGTTTAGCTGTGGAGACCCGATGTGTGTGTGTGTTTATATGGATATAAGAAAGAAAGAAAGAAAGAAAGAAAGAAAGAAAGAAAGAAAGAAAGAAAGAAAGAAAGAAAGATTGAAATTGACTTAGGACTTCCCTTCATCCTTACACCAATTTCAGCTGCCAAGACTGCAGCTTTGCCAGACCACTGAGGAGGAAAAATAATAAGGAAACAGAAGGCAACTCAAGATGCAAAAGCCTCATTGTTTCAGTGCAATGAATGGATTCACCTTTTTGCTAAATGTCAAGTTAATATTTCTCTTGGCACCAGATGCAGTTCTCCCCACTCTTCCTGACACTGTCAAGCCCAGGCTCCTGAAAACCTGCCCTCCAGCAGCTGCCCAACCGTGGCACTTGGAATGGGGCAAGTGTAGTGACTGAAGCAGCAGATACAACCCAGGACAGTCCGGCCACACACAGCAACGAGTTTTGTGTGGAGTAATTTCCTCCCATCGCCCTAATCCTGGCTTTGGACTATAATTCTGTAAATTGACCAAGGCAGAAATGTCGCACTAGCATAAATTCTCCCCATAGCTGCTCCTAATCTCAGAGTAAGCAAATGAATAGGGAAGATGACCTTCAAGGCCAATTACAGTTCACTCCATACACACCTCCCATGAGTCCCTGTGGGATCCACCACAACTAGATCCATCACTAGGTCACCATTCATTCTGATTTCACATAATAGCTTCTTCTGCCTCATATCTCCATTGACACTGTCACTGTCTTCGCATTCTTACTCAGACGACCCCAAGAAGTCTCCCTATCTCCAGGTTATCTTCCACAGTATCATCAGTGTTTCTCCAGATGGCGGATCTAGTCAGGTCGCTCCCCTGCGCAGAATTATTCCATGGCTTTCTCTGTCTTTCAGTATAAAGCCCAAGCCTTCAACATGGCATTGACAACCGCCAATGAAGTTTGATATTATTTCTCAAAGTCGCATGGTCCCTTGAGATAGTTGCATACAGAACCCTTTCCATCCAGGTTGTAGTTTCTGTTTCAACGTCTTCTCCCCACTCCAGAGCATATCTCTCAGTTCTGCATGTCCAGTGTCTCACATGGGACATGGAACACGGAATGTACTTGGTAGTGGCTATTTATTTATTTAATTCTTAGTCACCTCTAAATCATACCCTACACTATAGCCTCTTGACTCCAAAAACCATTCAGATAGCTCCTTACGGTTGATCACTCATCCCTCATTGGTCGTGGTGGCACAGTGGTTCTTAGTTGGACTGCTAAACAACACCCAGCGGTTCAAACCCGTCCCCCCTTTTCAGAAACAGACAAGGCTTTCCACTTCTGCAAAAAGTTACAGTCTCAGAACGACACAGGAGCAGCCGTACCCTGTGTGATGGGGTCACTATAAGTTGTAATGACTTTATGACAGTGAATTATTATTTGTTTGTTTAATCGCACTTCCCAGTTTGTTCAAGTTCCACTGCACGTCTCAACTTCTCTATAAGCTTCTACATAGTTAATGACAGATTTGTTTTAAGCTTCCAATTAATATACATTATAAATAAGGCATGTCAAATAGGGCCTGGCACGTTGTAAGGACTTAGTTTGCTGTTGGTATGGTGATAAGGATGATGATGGTGAGAACAACAATGAATTTACTTTTGTGCCACAAACCACAGACTGCCAATCAGGAACTCTCTGGTGGAAAGAACCGCTGCTTATTTTGCCTTGATCAAGTTCAAACAAATCATATATATCCCTGTACCTGGTGGAAGCTTCATTGATACCATTCATGATATTAACATTTCCATAGTACTGATATTAATCATTTTTGAAATTTTGACAGCATGGAGTCATGGAAATATCATTGGATAGGGAATCCAACCTTGACGTTTCTTCTGCATTCCCACTCTTAAATGAAGCTTTCAGATCCTACCTAGTGATGACACTGCATGTCTAGGGGTATCCATGAGTCCAGTCCACACCAAAGTGAGGCCTGCCCTCCATCAGAGGGATCATGGACACACAAATACAAGCACACCAGTTGGTTGTAGAAGAAATTGGGATTTGAGTCGGCCAGTCAACAGAACACCAATCCTCGCTGAAACGTGAAAGTATCTTCCGCATTAAATGTTATGTCAGACAGCATCTTGATTCACACTCCCTCTCCCAGCAGTGGGTTAGCAGCAGATGTTGCAGCAGAATGATCCAGACTGGAGGTGCTTATTAGCTCTTCAGCACAGCACGCCAATTTTTGCCTCATAGCCCACGCTTTATAACTCCTAAGCCCACTGTGTCCTCCATTTTCAGCTTCTCCAATAACAGCACCCTCTCATCTGGACACACTTGGGCAATAAGAAGAACAGGAAACAGCTTTGAACGCAATCAAATGCCAGCTACAGCTCCCTAAGAGGAACCAGCACTTACTGTAAAGGAGGACTATTTATGGCAGTAAAAGGGCAATGTGAGCAACAGCTCCATGTACTTCAAAATGCAGCAAAGCAAACAAGTCTCCAGCTAGTGACTTGAATAGTACAGGATTTTAATCTCAACATAGGCTGAGATCAATCTCAACATAGGGAGTAGGAAGCAAGTATGATGATAATAAGGAAATATACATCACAGTTATCCACAGATTGACTTTAAGGTTCAGAATGAAGCCTCTGTTCACTGCTTATGACCTGGTTGGGTTACCGTGTAAAAAGTGTCTTAATATCTCCGTGTTTCATTCCTCAGTCATAAAATTTGGATACTTATACATATCCCTTAGGATTGTTGGGATTAAGTAAAATAATACGTGCAAAGGACTCACAGCAGTGCCTGGTTCAAATCAACACTCAAAATATACATATTTTTATCATCACAATTTTAAAAAATAATATTTTACTGTGATTTTGGTAAAATTTTAAACAGCAAGTTATCATTTGACAATTTCTACATAAATTATTAAATGACACTTGTTATATTTCCACAATGTGTCAACATTCTTTTAAATTTCATCTGGTTTTCCATTAAAAGTACTCTCGCTTCCTTGCCCTCTTATCTTCTCATCTTTGCTGTAGAGTGCTTGTTGCCCTTTAGGTCTCCCATAGATGGTCTGGTTGTTTTTTGATGGAGCATCATGCTCATGGACAACATCCTTTACTTTGTGTTTGGATCTCTTTTTTTGTACCTGAAGGTGACTTCAGGAGATACTTTCAGGGAAATAGTCTTAGGAATTGCTCGAGTCTAAATGGTCTAGTAAATCTAAGCTTTTTAAGAATCTGAATTCTGTTCCATGTTTTGCTTCTATTCTAAGAGAGTTTATCCATTATGACCATGATTGGGATCTGATCCTTCTCATCTCAGGGTAGATGAATCCAAGGATTATATTCCAGTTTTATAGACTAGTTTCTTCCCTGAGACCTTGATATTGTATTTTTCCTAATAAGTGCGACCAATAGCTATGATCATCATCATCATTTAATAATTTTTCAGGACAGACAAAGGCGTATTCCTTTCTTTGATTTGGTGACAGCAATACTGAAGTACCAATGAACCCGGAAGGTAAGCCACTCTGTATTACAGCAACAAACCCACATATATCAATAATGATAATGAATGTCAATGGAGTAAATGCACCAATCAAAAGACAGAGAGTAGCAGACTGGATTAGAACACAATACCCATCTATGTGCTGCCTACAAGAGACACTGCATTAACTCAAAGGTAAAAATAGACGAAAAATAAAATGATGGCAAAAAATCAATTAGAGTCCTAAATGTAAGCCCCAGAGCTATCAGGATCATCAATGAGAAAATTGAGACATGCTTAAGGGTCCTATTACATGGCATACACAAACTGCCAAATAGAATAAAGAAAGCTCACAGTGGAAGACAAAATATGTTACTGGGACCTATTAAGAATAAAATACTTACGAATACAAAAGACATTTTGTATTAAAAAAAGTAGAACAAAAGTCCATGGATTGGGGGTGTGTGTGTAAATCTTTTAGAAATGTCACAATAGTCAAGGGATCAATTACTAAAGCAGGTATAATTCTGCAATACTTGAATAAGAAAAAACAATAATAATCCAAGGAGGTGGGCAAAGAACATGACTAGATAATTCACAAAGAGGACACACAAATAGCTAACAAACACATGAGGAAATATGCATAATCTCTTGCTATCTAGAAGATGCAAATAGAAATAATGATGAGATAATACCTTACACCTACACCTACAATGAAAGCCCACCTCAAGCAAACAGAAAACAACAAATGCTAGAGAGAGTATGGAAAGAGGAACTCTTACACATTGCTGGTGATCTTGTGAATGTGCACAACTACTGTGGAAAGCAATGTGTCAATACCTAAAACATATGGGAATAGAAATACCAGAGAACCCAGCAATACCTCTGCTAGACATGTACCCCCAAAGAGGCAAGAAAGAGAAGACAAACAGACGTATGCTCTCCCACGTTCATCGCAGCACACAGTTCACGATAGCAAATGGTGGAAACAGCCCAAATGCCCACCAGTAAAAGAATGCATAAAGAAGCTGTGCTACACACATACAGTGGAATATATAGCATCGTATACAGTGATGAAACCTCGAAATGCCTCATGGCATGAAGGAAGCTGTAAACCATTATACTGAGTGAAGTTAGTCAATCTTAAAAGGGAAATATATGGCATGAGTCTATTATTATAAGGACAAACACCAAGAGTAAGGCAGGCTTCTGCTCTCAGATCATGTAATCTTTTAATTCAGTCTCCCTAAAAATAAGGTAGAGAGCCTGCCTAGAGTCCATGAACTACATAACTATATATATATAGTTTTGAATATATATATATTCAAAAACAGCTCAACAGAGGAGACCTCACCTTAGCCAGAGTCAGTTTCTCAAGATGAGGGAAGAGGGAGAAGACCATTAAATTTCTGCCATACAAAATTGGGCTAAGGTCACCGCTTAACAATACTTATGCTGAACCCTAGGGGAGAAGATGTCAGGTACTAGGTTCCTAATTAAACACTTTTGACCTACTTTCTATCCAGCCCTTGGTGACCCAAGCTGTGTGCTTGTACTGCGTCAGAGACCATAACAGAAGGACTCCAAGTGGAAACCGCACTAAATGAGCTGACCTTTACCTAAAACCCCCCCTTAGCAGATTTAAAGAACTGACATAGTCTTTTGGATCGAAGACTGAAATGCCTTAGTGTAAGAAAAAGCATATTAATAACAAGGTTATTAGAATTGTTGGTCATTAGATTTTTATTCAGATTCTTTGCCTTGGAGGTACCCAGGAATTGTGGCTGGGGACTACCCAAACTGATTATTTTAATGTTCTTCTTGCTTTCTTATGGCATTTGTTAGTCTTGCAGGCATGGTTTTGCATCTGTGAATGAGTGTTATTGAAAGTATTGTGCTATCACTAACCCCCATTTTCCATGTAAACAGGGTCCAGGTACTTATATTTTTCTTCTGTAAATATTTCTTGCATTGTGGTCTGAGAAGCCACTTATACATGTCTGATTTCCTTTTCTGAACAGTATTTTAAATACCTATGCCATTGGCTAAATAAATGGCACTATCAATAGGATCACCATATGCCCAGGGGGATGATTTACAATGTTCTTGATCATACAATTATAATGATGTCTCTAAAGTGAATCAGGAACATATATAAACGATAGACCTAAGAATGGATTTTCAACTCAGACATAGTTCTAGCCCCATTCTGAGAATAATTAGCTCTTATGACATGGCCCTAGTCAATATTTACCCTCATGAAGACATCACTGAAAATATGGCTACTAGAGCAAAGGATGGCGAGGAAACCAGAGGGTGTCCATCTATCAGAAGAACGGTGCCTGGGGTCTTATCATCAAATGATCAGCCATCTAAGGGAGGGGTCAGCTCAGTCCACATAGAAGAAGCGCACCCATCTGTGTGATCCAAGGACTGTAAAAATTAAAATCTGGAGAGAACAGTGTCAGCTGGTTGGCAGAAGGCTATGGATGACACTGGAAGCCCCAATATCCATTTGCAGGGTCCCCACATGCATTCTGCCTCCAGGGAATCCCCCTCTGGCCATCGTCCAGGGACATGAATGGCCTTGCTATCAAACAGAGAGCACTGTAGAATCAATGGTGGCAGATGAAGTTACATTAAATTTAATACCTTATCATTTGAAACCTTCTGACCCATTTTAAAGTTGCCTCAGGATTTAATATGCTCTCCTTTCTTTTAGATTGTTTTGTCATTGTTGGTAAGTTTTTCTTGTTTGTTACTGTCTTGTGTGATTTTCTGTATATGAAATCCAAGATAGATAAATCTATAGAGACAGGAACTGAATGAATAATTACCTAGGGGAACGGCAGGGAAGTCCAGGAGAAATGAGTATCTCACAAGGAATAAGAGAAAGAAGAAAATGTTCTCAGATTGATTGAGGTGATGACTGCACAACACTTCTTAACATGATCAAATGGTTAAAAAATGAAAATGTATGTCACATGTCAAATGGGAGATTAAGCCAGAGCTCTCTTATAGCAATGTCATAAGAGCTACATGGATCAAGTTTTCTAGGTTCCCCACTAAAAAAGAAAAAGAAATGGGTTAAATTATTTTAAATATTATTTTACATTACCTGATCCATCAAGATAGTATCATTTCCTTTTGTACCAAATGTTTATTAAATTTTGATAGTGAGTTATTTATTTTTGGTTACCTTTGAAATTCAAGGTTTGTGTATCACAGCACATCTGAAATCAGAGTAGCCCCTGCCAAGTGGCTAATGGCTGCCCCACTGGCAATCCCTACTCAGGACGGGTGCATGAGTAGAACTGTACTCCTCAAAGAATGCCTCGCTGGGTTTTTTTTTTAAGTAGATCATTAGCTGTGTCTTCCAAGATGTGTCCAAGTGGATTCAAACTTCCAACCTTTTGGTTAGCAAGCCAATGGGTATGAGAAGAGAGCTAGAGGAAACTCCATGAGCACCACCTATGCACCTCCTTATTTCCTCCTCTTTCTTTCCATCCTTTCTCTGTTTACATCTTGGAAGCAAAGAAGTTTCAAGGATCTACAGGTATCCCGAGAAGAAAACAAAGGGAGTGTGCAGTCCCCACCCACTGAGTGTCCATCCCACCTCTTATCTTTATTCTCTTAAGCACAGTCATGAAAGGTAAATTACCATTTCAGTGCAAATGGGAAATCTGTGTCTTGGCCCACTGTCACTAAAATAAGGTACTGATGTGCCTTAGGCAACTGTAGGTACTTAGAGTTCTTCTCAACCCATAGATACAAGAGACAATATTAAAACCTAAGTCCTATAAGCACACACACCCACATTCTGGCTCAAATGGTTTAGAGATTTTGACATCCCCCCCATTTTTTAAATCATTTTATTGGGGGCTCATACAATTCTTATCACAATCCATACATACCTCCATTGTGTCAAGGACATATATACATTTGTTGCCATCATCAATCTCAAAACCTTTGCCTTCTACTTCAGCCATTAATATCGGCTGCTCATTTCCCCCCTCCCTCTCCACTCCCCCCTATTTCATGAACCCTTCCTAATCCATGAATTATTATTATTTGTGTCATATGTTACACTGTTAGACATCCCCCCCGCCCTCTTCTCTGCTGTCCGCCCCCCAAGGAGGAGGCTATACGTAGATTCTTGTAATCGCTTTCATCTTCCTACCCCACATTCCCTCTACCCTCCAGGCATCGCCACTCTCACCACTGGCCCTGAAGGAGTCATCTCTCCTGGATTCCCTGTGTTTTCCGTTGCTATCTGTACCACTGCACATCCTCTGGTCTAGCCAGATTTGTAATGTAGAATTGGGATCATGATAGTGGGGGTGAGGGTGGGGGAAGCATTTAAGAACTAGAGGAAAGTTATATGTTTCATCATTGCTAACCTGCACCCTGACTGGCTCATCTCCTCCCCACAACCCTTCAGTAAGGGGATGTCCAGTTGGCTACTGATGAACTGTGAGTCTCCACTCTGCACTCACCCACATTTACAAAGACACAGGCTAGTGTGCTTCTTCCATGTGGGTTTTGTTGCTTCTGAACTAGATGGTCACTTGTTTATCTTCAAGCCTTTAAGCCCCCAGACACTATATCTTTTGCTAGCCGGGCACCATCAGCCTTCTTTGCCACATTAGCTTATGCACACGTTTGTCTTCAGTAATCATATCAGGAAGGTGGGCACCCACTGATATGATTTTTAGTTCTTTGATGTCTGATAACTGACCCCTTTTAAAGATCCTTAAGTAATTCTAGTGTGCATTATCGCTGAGAACTGCTGGGTTAGAGTTTAGGAAATGCAGAAAATAACAGTTTGTAGCCAATGTTGTTACATTATTCAGGGCCATTGAGTCTGCTCCAACCCGTTGTAACCCTATGTACAACAGAGTAAAACACTTCACCTCCCTGTCCTAGACCATCCTCAGAATTGTTTCCACGCTAAGCTCACTACTGCAGCCACTGTGTCAATCAATCTTGTTGAGGGCCTTCCTCTTTTGCATTTCCACTCTACTTTAACAAGCGTGATGCCTTTCTCCGGGGACTGGTCTCTCCTGACAATATATCCAAAATACATGAAGCAACATCTCACCATCATTGCCTGTAAGAAGCATTCTGGCTGTACTTGTTCCAAGACAGATTTGTTGGTTCTGTTGGCGGTTCATGGTGATTAAAATTTTCTTCAGCAGCACCATAATTCAAATGCATCAACTATTTTTCAATAATGCTTATTCAATGTTCAACATTCACATGAATATGAGGCGAATGAAAATACCATGGGTTGGGTCAGATCCATCGAAGTAACCTCTCTGCTTTTCAACATTCTAAAGAGGACTTGTGAACCAGATTTATCCAATGCCGTGCAACGTATGATCTCTTGACTGCTCCTTCCATGAGCACTGATTGTTGATCCACGCAAGACAAAATCCTTGACAACTTCAAAATGTTTCCCTTATCAAGATATTATCAATTGGTCCAATTGTGAGGATTTTGGTTTTCTTCACACTGAATTTTAATCCATGCTGAAGGCTGCAGTCCTTGATCTTCATCAGCAAGTGCTTCAAGTCCTCTTCCCCTGTCAGCAAGGAAGTTTGTGTCGTACACATATTGCAGATTATTAATAAACCTTTCTCTGATCCTGATGTCATGTTCTTCATATAGTTCAGCTTCTATGATGATTTTCTCAGCATATAGATTGAATAAGTATAGTGAGAGGATACAACTCTGATGCACACCTTTGATGACTTAAAACCAAGCAGTATTCTCTTATTCTGCTTGTACTCCTGCCTCTTGATCCATGCATACAATGAAATATCGTGAAGTTCCCAATCTTCTCAAGGCTATCCATAGTTTATTATGGTCCACACAGTTGAATTCCTTGACATAGTCAATAAAACACAAGTACACATCTTTCTGCTATTCTCTGCTTTTAGCCAAAATCAATCTGACAGCAGCAATGATATCCCTCTTGCCACACCCTCTTCTGGATTCACCTGAACCTCTGGCAGCTCCCTGTCAATGTAGTGCTTCCACTGTTGTTGGATGATCATCAACAAAATTTTACTTTCATGTGATATTATTAATGACATGGTTCTACACCCAATTTGGAGAAGGTTATATAGGACAGCAAGAGCCCCAAACCCATCTGCAGAGGATCCAGTCAGACCAAGCCACTGGCAGATTTTCTCTAGCCAAATGCAAGAGTCCCAAACAGCCTTGCAGTCAGGCAGAGACCATTGTAATCTTGATTATGTGAAATCAAACTCAGTTGTCCTCCCTGTCGACACCACTTGCACTTGTACTGGGTGCAGGTATCTCCTAGCTGTCCCATGAGAGAAATTCTTCCCTGGCTTTTTGAATGTTGATGAGGCTCTTCTCCCTTTTATGCATCATTTGTATTTTTGCCTTCACACTAATGTGATATTATCCTTACCACTTTAGTGCAATTTATCTTTCGTTGTTTTCTGTTGGGTTTCCCAGTTGTGAAGCACAGGAGAAATGGATGCATAATGATAATAACTGATACAAGGTGTTATAGGGAATGCAGGGGTGGGGGTAGATGATAGGGAGGGAAAGGGGATTGGGGGAGTAAACAATAAAGGTGGAAAGGGTCATGGTTCCACAACTCAGTTTAAAGGTGATAAAACCAGGGGCTGGGGGCTCTAAAATAGATGTGGTAGTGATTGTACAACTCCCCTTGATGTGATTGAATGGTTTAATTGTTCAATTATATGATATTTAAATTATGTGCAAATAAAACTGTTGGGGAGGAAATGACATTGTTCCATAATTTGAGCATTCTCTGTGGCCACCTTTCTTTGGAATGGGTACAAATACAGATCTCTTCCAGTCAATTGGCCAAGTGGCTGTCTTCCAAATTTCCTGGCATAGACAAGTGAGTCCTTCCAGTGCTTTCTCAGTTTGTTGAAACATTTCACTAACTATTCCTTCAATTCTTGGAAGCTTGTTTTGGACTAATGCTTTCTGTGCAGTTGAATGTCTTCCTTCAGCACCAGTGGTTATTGCTTATAAGCTACCTCCTGAATGGCGGGATGCTAATTAGTTCTTTTGGACACAGTCACTCTGGGTGTTCTTTCCACCTTTCTTTCATACTTCCTGTATCATTCGCTATTTAGCCCATTGACGCTGTCACCTATAATTGCCATTAACCAAAATGCCAATCACTAAGTCCAATGTACATTTTCTTTTTCAAGGAACACTCTAGTACCATGAAATAACTACCACTAAACCCATTTACAGAAGAAGAAACTGACAGGTTAAAAAACTTCCAGGATCATATCACCATTCGACAAAGCAAGAAATTCAAACCAGGTCTGACCCCCAAGTCTACACTGATCCCTCCTTATCACAACATATTGTTTCTCTTGGTCAACCCTGCCTCCCCACATCCCCTTCCCAAACCTTAGCTCAAGTTAAGAACCATGGATGAGAAGAAGAGAAAGTCAGGCAGGAAGGGGTTCAAGAGGAAGTTGGACAGGAAATGCAGCGGGAGAGAGACACGTGGATACATATTCTGTAACAAAGGCTAGGGAATGGAAGAGGAGGCATAGTGTTTAAGCACGTGGCTGCCACCTGGTAGTCAGTGGCTCAACAGCACCAGGCTCTAGAGGGAGAGTTATGGCAGTCTGCTTCCCCAAAGGTAACAATCTCGGAAGTCCTGTCGGCTTACTATGTTGGAATCAACTTGGTGGCAATGGGTCTGATGGTTGGTAACCAAAGATCAGCCCTTTTTGTATACTTTTTACTTTGTAATATACAAAGGTATTGAAAAAATAACTAACAGCTTGAAAACAAAAATCTCATTGCCATCATGTCATCCCAACTCATAGCTCCCTCCAAGGGCAGAGCAGGACTGGCCCTGTGGGTTTACAAGACTATAACTCTTCACAGGAGGAGAGAGTCTTGGCTCTCTCCTGCTGAGGGGCTGGTGGCTTTGTAACCCATGTAACCCACTATGTCACCAGGACTCCATCATATATATATATATGTGTGTGTTTTAAAGGCCCTGGTGATGTAGGGGGTTATACGTTTAGCAGTTTGAAACCACCAACTGCTCTTCAGGAGAAAGACGAGGCTTTCTAATCCCATAAATAGTTACAGACTTGGAAACCCACAGAGGTTGTGGGTTCTATCCAGTCCCCCTATACTACAAAGTCACTAAGAATTAGAATCAGTTTTCTGGAGAGGGGGTGGGGAAGAGAGAGCGAGAGAGAAGAAAATGAAGAAACAAGGAAAGAAAATCTGGCCATGCTATGAGAGAAATCAGTCTTGCCTGACAGCATTTAAATGGAATGTCTGTGAACATAGTCCATAATTCTTAGTGAAAGTAAAAGCTATTAAAAAGTCAATGCACAAGATTAAAATTTAGAATGCTATTTTAATAATACTGAATTCAACTCAATTTCAAATGGCTGTCATTTCTAAGCTCTACCAATTTGAGAGCACTTGATAGATGATGTTGAGGGCTGAGTGATGAGAAGCCTGCATGTGACAGCTCAGCTGGCATAACCAGAGAGGAGATGATCTCTCGCCTTCAAGGAACTTGGTAACTAGGCCGATGGGCAAACGGAGACTCTGTTTTCCCATTCTGTTAAATGGGCTTGATAAAATCTTCTGCACACAACAGAACATGTGAGATAACAAACGAATGAACTATTGCCAAGAGAAAAGCACCATGATGGTTAGGAGTCTCTGGGCGGTGAAAAAGTTAACACACTGGAAAGATCTGATAAACTATTGTGGGGGAAAGTCAGCCATTAAAAAGGTATGGAACACAGTCCAACTCTGGCATATATGGCATACATTCAGTATAAGGATGGACTTGTTAGCAACTGGCTTTTGTTTGAAGGTCAAGTTTTCCTTACCCAACTGCTCTATGTACTGCCATATTGCATTTCTAACTTAGTCAATCAACTAGCAGGTAGAGTGTGCTCAGTGATGTGACAGGCGCATGCCCCGGTGCCCCAGAACACAGAGGCAACTCCTCAGTCACTTTCACCTTTACTAAGATACTCAAAATATTCAGTTCTTTATGTCTCCACCTCTTGTTTGTTTATTTGTTTGCCTTAAGAAAGTGTTGTTAAGTCTACCCAGGCTAAATCTCTGACCCAAATCCACACAATAACGAGTTCCCCCCAAACAAACAGGCCTAGTGGTGGGTTTCCCTTTGCACTAGACAGACCTCCCCTTAGTTTTCCTGTCTCCCATTCACCAGATCACCACTTTATTGCTGTGGTGTGTATTGCACTGACTGCCGCCCTGTTCTCCTCTCTGTGTATTCAAGGCCTGTCTCCCTGTAAGGCTCTGTTCATATGCACCACCCTAGGAAGAAAAGAGACACTAACAGCTCCAGACTCATTGCTTCTCATCCTACCACTTCTAAGTAGATTTGGTCACATAACCTGACTTTTCCTAGGTCTACTTTTAGCTCATTCATTTGGATTTTGGTCTCTTCAAAGGTGTGAACTTTTTAGTCTCAATGGATTTTGTGAAATGGAGCCACAGCTCTGGCCAATCAGCACTGTCGTGTCCCCTGGGTGAGATGATATAACAAAGGCACTAGACTTGGTACTTGGCACATAGTTGGTACTCAAGAAATGTGACCCATCCTTGCTTCCCTTCATCCCAAGACAGTACAATGCCAGAGTGCACACAGCTGTTTTTCTCTGAAGAAAGCCCCAAAATGTCCCCAGAGTTACATCAATGTAAGTGCATCTCCCTCCTAAATCCTCTGACATTGAGTACATTCCAACTCAAAGTAACCCTCATGTGGACTATAAATCTGAGCCTGTGAATCTTTATGGGAGCAAGTCGCCTCAACTTTCTCTCATGGATTGGCTGGTGGGCTAGAAACATCAGCCTTGTGTCTGGTGGGCAAATGCCCGCTCAACAGTAACACCAGGGCTCCTTCTGACTCCCACAGTGGGGAAAATTAGGTTCTTAAGATGGGCATTTAAAAAAATCCTTACTCCTTTTTTTAATGTATAAAGCACAGACATATGTATAGTACCTATACTCATGTACAATAGATCTGTAGTCTTAAAACATCATGCGTGTGACGAAAAATTTGTGAGAAAAATAAAGTCTAGCAAGACTCTTTGTTAAGTACTTTCAAGTGAATTCTGACTTAAGGCAGCCCTATACAACAGGCATGTGGATTGTTCTAGGCCGTCATCTTTACAGAAGCAGATTGCTAGGTCTTTTTTCAGAGTATACACGAGGTGAGTTCGAACACCAAGAATACTTGGAAGGCTCCTCAGTAGAAATATATAATATAAATATATACTGTATATACACAAGTATAAGCTGACCCAAATATGAGTCGAGCCACCTAATTTTATCACAAAAACTGCATTAAAAATGTGCTGAAAAACTCAGCTTATACACGAGTATATACGATAGCTAGCTAGCTAGATATCTAGCTAGATATAGGTGGATAGATATATAGATAGCTATAGAGAGATAAAGTGAGTGAGTGAGTAACAGTGACCCAATATTATCTCCAAACAACTATTGCACCAATTCTGCCATACCCATCCTGGCTAAGCCTTTATTGTCCCTTTCTTACATGTCCTCTTTCAAGTCTCTTCTAAATCAATATTGTGATATTTTAGAAGTGTCTGTCATGTTTACATTTCTCCTCTGTCCTTGCCTGTCCTCTCAGCTTCCTTGCTGCTTTTCCTGGGATGGGTGTCTTGCAGGTGGCTGCAGGAACAGCCAGTGCAGAAGAGCTGAGAAACACTGATCTTCATTTCCCACTCAGCACAGTGGTGGCTGTGATCCACTCACAACAATATCAACAGGTGAAGGAGCTATGCACCTGGCTTCTGTCTCCCTAGTTCAATTTAGAATGGTGCCGAAAGTCAAGGACTTGCCTGCAGCTTCCAAGAGAAATACATATTCCCCTATTCAAGGCAAGGGTTACTGAGCGTTGGCTGCTTTGTAGGGCTATGGCAAACATTGTAGGTTGACTCCCCCAAATTAATTATCATCCTGCCTGTCATAGGGACTATAAATTGACTTATCACTAGTTCTTTGGTGGTACAATAATTAAGAACATGCCTATTAACTGAAAGGTTGACAGTTTGAGTGTACTGCGAGGTGTCTAGAGGGATGGGTCTAGTGCTCTACTTGTGAAAAATCAGCAACTGAAAACCCTACAGGAATGAACGAACTGCAAGCCAAAGTGGCAGAATATGCTTAAAAAATCCACTTATATGGTGGTTACAAGACAGATGACTTAAACCCAAAGATACAAAGAGGCTAAAAGTGAAATGATAAAATATTCCATAATAACTAAAATAGAGCTGAGATGAATAGCAAAAAAAAGTCATTTAGTCAAAAAGATTTAATAATTATAAATATATAGGTACCCAACATTGCAGCATCTAAATATATAAAACAAAGGATGAATCGAGGGGGTGGAAATAGAGTATTACAATAATAGTTGGAGACTTCAATATACCACTTTCCATAATGGACAGCACATCTCAAAAACTAAGCGAGGAAAGAGAGCCTGAATGACAGTATAAGCCAGCTGGCTTTAACAGATATATACATCTAAAACATACCACCCCAAAATAGCACAAGCATAAAATATGAATAAAAATATTGCTAGAAAATCATAGAAAGCTTTATTAAATAACAACAAATCATGATAAGGTGTAGTTATTGTTTCTTGGCATATTCCCCAGCTAAGTCTATGCACTTCTGAAGACTGTCTATTTCTCCAAAGCTTTTCCCAAAGGATCTTGTGCCTTTAATTTTCGCCACAAAATGGCAATTTTGGCATCTTCAAGGGGCTCAAATTGTGCTCCTTTTGAATGTTCTCTGAATTTGGGGAACAAGAACTAGTTTGAGGGGTCAACGTCAGGACTGCAGGGTGGATGAGGGACTCTTTGCTCTGGAAATTCTCGTTGGCCAGCCTTTACCTGCCTCGAAGCGTGCGCAGGGCAACAGAGCAAGGAAAAATGTCTGGACCTTTATTTAACCACAGTGGTTTTTAATTTTCTTAAAACTTATGTATGAATAAACCCCTCGATCATAACATGTCCTTCAAGGAACTCGCTCAGGCCAATCCCTTTAGAAGTCAAAGCAGTGGTCCCATAACCTCTGAGCTGACTTCTCTGCCACGAATTTAACTGGAAAAAACAGAGCTCCTCAAATCCAGTTTTGGTTGGACAGTTCTTAAGCCACCGAAAGAAATGAAGACAAATATATTATTGACAGAATTTGTCTGCAGCGACCCATCAATCCCAGGTATGTGCACGTGTTTTATTGGGGGGAGGGGAAGAATCCATGCATGCATGAACTACAACCCTTGTGGGAATATGAATTTTTCCCTTTCATTTATCCTTTCCACTCTAGTACACATGGATCACTTTCCAGCACAGTCCATGTTTTAGATCATAAAGTAAATCATGATAAAATTTTAAAAGATGAAATCAGTATTATCTCTAATCACAACAAACTAATGCTAAAAATCAATATCTTCGGGGAAATATAACCTGGTGTCAATTGAGAGGACTATGAGTGAAGGGGTGGAGTCTTCTGGCCTTTCAATCAAGATATAACCAAATGAGGCCTCTGTGTGGACATGGCCTTCTCCTGAGAATTCTGGGAACTCTGGATTTTTCCTCCTTGAAGTTGAGAATGACTCTCTCTGCTCACTTCCTGCAAGACATCCCTGAGGAGAAGCCACATGGATCTACCCTGTTGCAGCCCGAGGTTCTGGAGAAGCCCATGTGGAGACCCCTGCCAGTGCTGAGATGCTTACAATGCCACTGGATCCAAAGATTTTCTACCCACTGGCCTATGTTTCATGAGTCTGAAGAGGAATTAATAGACTGGTAATGGACATATGGGCTAGTATCGGACTTATGGGCTTGGACTGGACTGGGTTGGGATGCTTTCTTACTGTACAATTACCCTTAATATAAAACTCTATCTGATACACATACGAGTATCCATCTCTAGTCTACCCAGACTAACACATTGTGGTACTAGGGCTGGGGTGGCTCAATCATCTCTAGAGGCTCAATATTCTCTTCTTCTGCAACATCAGCCCATATGTTCCCATCTCATGTTTCAGGGTCCCAATTCTTTCTGATTAATGCCCTTACTTTAATATCAGACACTGTTCTAGACCTGCAAATCAGCTGACACTGTAATTCAGCTACTCATATGATAAGACTCTGGATTTGGTTTTCGGCAATGTCAGCTCTATTACTAGAGGAGAGAAGACTCTCCTTTGTAGCACATGCAGAGACTTTTAGATCTATTATTCGGCACTTGAAACATGCTCCTGAGGTTCTGAGATTATCCCTTGCCCTGATCTCATTTTCTATTGTAAGGAGGACCAGCCAACCAGCTTCCCTATACTTCTCATCCTGACAAAACCACTGGAAAATATCAAACACACGAACCCCCAGAGTCTCTCTCCTCTAACTAGCACTTCATCTCTTGGTGGTACTATTGTGGATCTTAGCTTTGCTACTTCACACCATGGGTTAACACCACCCACTCTTGTAAGAGTGGCAGACTTACCCATACCTTTAGGGGTAGAGATAGCATTATCAGTGCTGTTCAGCCTAATCAGGCTGGAGAGCCAATTTGAGAAGCCCATATTCATGATTTTGTTTCTCTAGAATCACTGTACAGGTGCCAAGTTGGCAAGGGGTGGACAGTGATAGGTAGATTTATTGTGTCAACCTTCCAAATAAGAACATGTGGGATTAATAAGGTCACAGTTTGATTGGAGAGCAAAGAGATAAATGGCTTGGCGAGTCTCACCTCTCTCTCTCTTGCTCTCTGGTGATCAGACCTGTGTGCGGCTACATTAGCTAGTTCTCTGTCTCAACTTGTGAACTACACTACCTGTGGAACACCCAACCCATGGAGCATGTCACTAGAGCTTGAGGTTCCTTCCAGACCTGCTTCGCCACATTGCTGATGTATGCATCGCTTGAGCTGGGGACTGTCAGATCCTGCCATCTGGCTGACATTGGTGACCCATGCTGCTGTTTGCTTCCTGGGTCTGGACTGCCTGCATTGCTCTACGGAAGACTCAATGTCTGCTTCCTTGATCTTGGACCCAGCAGTCCTCGTTAGTTGAAGGACTTCCAGTATATTAACTGTTTCACGGAAGTGAGTTGAACTGAGCCTTCTGTATTGCTGGGTGGACTAATTAACTTATACTCTTTTGTGCTGTGTGTGTATGCATATATATATATATATATTCTTAAGTGTCCTGGTTTTATTTCTCTAGAGAACCCTAACACACCTGGAAAACACCCAAACATAAGGAAATGAAATGACTCACTACTAAACTACCACTGGATCAAAGAAGAAATATCCCCCCCCAAAAAAAAACCCCCACAAATTTCTTAAAGTCAAATAAAAGTAATAACATATACCCAAATTTATGGGATGCAGCAAAGGCAGTGTTCAGATGATAGAAATGCCAACAGGATAAATGCCAACAGGAAAATATTTCAAATTAACTACCTACTCAACACCATCCAGAACTAGAACAGAAAATGAAGCTTAAGTAAAACTAACTGAAGAAATTAAACAACAAAGACCAGTACAGAAAGAAATGTATCATTAGGTTGATTAAGATGCAAAAACATCCATTGAATTCAACAGTCAAGCAATCAAACAATGCGAAAGTATTGGGCAAATCTGTTCTTTAAAATGCTTCCCTTTACCTACTGGGATCACTACTCCCATTTCTGTTCCTGATGGACTTATCTGTCCTCGTGTAGTGAACTCTTATTTGTATCAGTGTGTAGGTTCCGGCCTAGCCTGAAGTGAAAGGCAGGATTTGGGTCATGATCATGGGGGGTGAGGAAGGCTCAAGGAACCAGAGGAATAATGCGTTGCATCCATGCTACACTGTGCTCGGGTTGACTCATTCCTTCCTGGTGATCCTTCTGTGAGCGCATGTCCCGTTGTCTACAGATGGGTTTTGCATTTCTGCTCTGATGCCCTTGTTCTCAACAGTATGTTTATGTGCTCGTTTTGGGTCATCTGATGCCTGTTACCTGATCTCATTGATATTTCATGCAATCTTAAATATACAAATGAACATACACAAATCTAACATGATTAATGAGGTAAAACAAATAAACATCACCATGGTAAAGGAAGGAAATATTAAAGAACTATAGGATAGTTATGTGATTCATCAGTGCTATACTGAACCCTGGATTTTTCATCCCTTCTGTGTGACCCTTTTGGGAGGGACTGTCCAATTCTCTTACAGGTGAGTTTGGGGTCTCCACTTCATCCATGCCCTTTCACATTGATTTGGTTGCTTGGTTTTGAACTTCTGATATATCTTTCCATTGACGCATCATGATCACACAGGCTGGTATGCTTCTTCCATATGGGCTTGTTGCTTCTCTGCTAGATGACCACTTTTAATTTCAAGCCTGTAAGACCCCAGACACTATATCTTTTGATAGCCAAGTGCCATCAGCTTTTTTCACCACATTTGCTTGGGCACCATTTTGTCTTCATCAATCATACTGGGAGGGTAAGTATCATAGAATGCCAGGTTGCTAGAAAAAAAAAGTGTTCTTACGTTGAGGGAGGGCTTGTGCAGAGGCCCGAAGTGTGACCACTACCTCAAGGTATTGCCATATAAATATATATACAAAAACCAATACCTCTTTTTTTATTAATTAATACTTTTACAACTCTATCTATATAGCTTTGTTTCATAGAGCTTTCCTGTTTTCTTTTAACTGCCTACTGTCCTATCATCATCCTCGCCCTTCTTCTGCCTCTTAGTAATTCCTCTCAGCTAGATTGCTATATTGCTGTTGCTCCAACACCCCAGGATCACTATGTCCTCCTCATTATTTATATTAATTCCCTCATTGTTCCCCTGTATATGGTGTTGTTTACTCACTGCTGCCTTCCACTGGCCCCTCCTCCCCCAAAGTCCCTCTGGAAGTGTTGTTCCATTGCTTTCTCCTTGGGCTTGTTTCCTACACCTATCAGGGCTGTCCTCCATCAGAGACACACTGACTCCCTCCTTAGAAGTATATGCTACAGAGGGCAACACTAAATCTGCAGGTTGGGGAGAGGGGCCGGCCTGCCATGTCCACACAGAGGCAAAGCAAGCAAGAAGGAAAAAGAGAGAGTGAGGGTCTAGACCCATCTTGGCACCAAGCCCTGAGAACAACATCCCTGCATAGAGTTGCTAAGGCACAGAGAGGATTGTAGGGCTGACAACAGCTTGAGACATGAGGTCCCCTTGCTGAAGCATACTGTGACAGAGGACAATAACAAAAGTTGTTTTGTTGTTTAATGACTATTTCTATAGCCTTGTACTACCATCATATCACATATTAATTCATATAATTTTACACTAACCCTGTAAGATAACTACTATTCATTCCTATCATCATATAACAAATAGAGGTGAAAGACCAAGGAGAGTCCAGTGATTCAAGGCTCTAAGAGTGTGAATTTAGGGCTCTGTCAGTACAGTTAGGGGCCAAGTCTCCCACCCACTTGAGCAGCATTAAGGTCATAGCTCCCCTCTCACACAGTTACCCAGGAATTCCAGCAATAATCATGGGTAAATGGAATCAGCTCTTTAGGCGTGAATTGACATATCATAAAAGACAGACCACCAAATTGACCGCCATTGCCTTCTATGTCTTACACAATGGGAGAGAGACTATTATCACAGAGACCTAGTCTAACTGCAAACTGCTGGGGTGACAGGAGGTAAATTAATTTCCTTCCTATCACGAGAAATTCAAAAGGGTATAACCAGGAAGTAATGCATGCTCCTGAGGTTGGGCCCAACAATTGCATAAATTCTCTTGCCCTGGAATAGCCAAGAAAAGTCTCATCACTAGGAAATGTCACTCAGGTGACCAGCATACATCAGTTTTTAATAAAATTATGGAACTATTGCTAAAGGACTGTGGCAAGGACAGAGTTTTGAGGAGTATGAACTTCATTTGGACCTTAAAAAATTTCAACCTCGAGAGAAGACTAACTTTCCATAGAGGCCAGTCATATTTCTCAGGGTCACCTCCTCCAGGTTTGGTTAGTTTATGTTGCCTAGGATTAAAGACTTGGGATGCTTTTATTTGCTTAAGAAAATTTTATATGATTTTTTATTTTTAATCATTTTATTTAGAGCTCTTACAGCTATGATAACCATCTATAGTTCAATCACATCAAGCAGTCTTGTCCAATTGCTACACAATCAGTTTAAATCCATTTTCTTTACTCTTGAAATCCCTGGTATCATCTCCCCTTTATCCCTTCCCTCCACAACCCTACCCCCCAGGAACCATTATTATTTCCCTCCTATAATAGTTTGCTTTTTGGGGCCATAGCTTACATGATCCAACATATCCAACATATAAAATGCTGTTATTTGATCCCATCAAGTGGAGTCATGCAGTCATTGATGCTATCAGCTCTCTATTCTCGCCTTCCCCCACCTCTCTTCATGTAATCCAGGGAACCATTACTCCTGTTACTGTTTCTGAAGGGTTATCAATCTTGCCTTCCATGTACTGACCTATCTTAAATATACAAATGGATATATGCAAATCTAATATGATTAATGAGATTAAATAAATAAAAATCACCATAGCAAGAAGAGAAAACATTAATGAACTACAGGATAGTTATGTGGCTCATCATTGCTATACCACACTTTGGATTTTTCATCTTTTCTCTGTGGCCCTTCTGAGATGGACTTAGAGGTGAGTTTTTGGGACTCCACTACATCCACACCCCTTCACATTGATTTGGTTGCTTGGTTTTGAACTTTTGATACATCTTCCCCTTGACACCTCATGATTGCACTGGCTGGTGTGCTTCCATATGGGCTTTGTTGCTTCCCTGCAAGATTGCTGTTTGTTTAACTACAAATCTTTAAGATCGATTTTAAAAGCCTATGATATCTATTAAAAGCTATATCTTTTAATAGCCTGGCACCATCAGCTTTCCTCACATTTGCTCATGTATCCATTTTGTCTTCTGCAATCCTGTCAGGAAGGTGAGTATCATACAATATTGGGCTTCTATTGACTTTATATTACTGAGGAAGGGATCACAGGGGATTCCAGTTGAATAGTGAAGTTCTAGCTTTCCAAATTACTGAAGGGGAGCAGGTAGAGACCCAAATAAGAAACAGACACCTTTCCTCCATTAACTACTGGGAACAACAGTAATACTTACATCTAGAAGCTAGGCACTTTTCTGAGAAGTTTATGTATTCTCACTCATTCTGCAATGCTATGCAAACTCACACAATCCTATAGGTACTGCTACCATCCTAATTTAATTTTGTAGATGAGAAAACTGCAGTTCAGAGCAATTAACTCCTCCAAGGCCATATAGTAAGTTGTAGAGCTAGTTAGAGTTTAGACAATCTGTATCTAATGTCCATTATCCTAACCATCAGCTACACGGCTTCAGTAAGTTAGTATCATGTAGTTTTTGATAGGGATAGGAGGGGTGTAGGTGTGAGGAAATGGGAAAAGGGGTTCCTCCTTTGAACATCACAATGACTCATTCACATTTTTATCAGGTACCTTCTTTGCTCCAGATAACCTTCTAGGCATTGAAGATACAGTGGAACATAAACAGACAAGAGACTGCATTCTAACGAAGACACACAGATGATGTATAAACATACAAATGAGAATTTCAGAGACTGGTAAATACAATAAATAAAATTAAATAGCAAAGTAAGATAAGTGACTAGAGAAGGGAGCGGTATTGAAGTTAATTTAAGAGGGAGAATGTTATTCTTAAGAACCAGATAAAGTTATTTTGGAATGAGCTCCTTCGAGGCTGAAGAATTCATTTACTAATTCAAGAAACGATTCAATAAATCACAATTACCTACATAAAAATATCTAAGAAGGGTCCAGTTCTTGCGCTGCTTTAGAAGCCAAGAAGCAGAGAACCAGGAAGACAAAAGGAGCAGGGGTTCCCCTCAGGGACCTTGACAGACAGAAGTGCTGTCATCTTGCATCGCACCATCATTAACACCAAAATCTCCTCCCAGCAGGGAAAGAGAATAACCAGAGCACCACATATTGGGACCACGAGGATCCCTGCTTCAGTCCAGAAGTGACTTATGTTTCTTAGCTCCCTATGTCCTGCCTACCTGCAAAGAACTAAGAAATAGAGAGGAGTAAATGGAATGACCTATGAGCCTCGCTGCCTTGGCCATGGGTCCAGAGGGGATACAAAAGGAGACAACAGAGACACACGAGGCCTCCCATCCTAAGTAGTGGGAATCCCAACCAGGCAGAGTGGAAAATAAGTCATCTACAAGCAGAGAGTTAATAGGTTTTTCCAAATGAATGGCCCTTAATTTCAATTCAATGAGAGGTGAAGGAATAAGGTGAAGGAAGCATGATGCAAAGGAGGATTAATTCATCTCCCAAGGACCTTTGGTACTGAAAACATGAAAAGATTACTTCATTTGCATTCCATAATTATTCACTACCAGGAGAAATAATTATCTAGAAGCTTGTTTGTCCCCAGAATCAATCTTTATTTAACTCTATTTATTTTTGGCTGCTCATCCTGCTTGTTTCTCCTAAAACCTCATGTTTTCTCTTTTTTCCATAAATTCTCAAATTTTGAATATTTCACATTTTCTAACAGAATTATCTTGGTGTAGAGTGCCTGTTTTCCTTCTTTCCCCATATCCACCCCAGTTACTCACTTCTCATTATCCTCTTTGATTTCTTCATAGCACTTTTCACTAACTTAAAATAGATCATTTATTGAAGTATTTGCTCTTTATTTTTCAATAATATCTAGCTCTTTCACTAGAATATAAGAGTCACGAAAGCAGAAACATTTCCTGTCTCCACTGGTTATATTTCCAACATCAGGTCAATGTTGTGCCACACATTAAGGACACAAGTGAAAATCAGTTGCAACAAAAAGATGGTAGTCAGGAGCATGTATCAATTTTAGCTTTATTTAGTCCTCATCGTAAGCCCCAATTTTGAAAAAATATTATTTTCACTTCACAAATGAGGAAACTGAGGCACAGAAATTAAGTTGTCCAAAGTTACAAAGAGAGTAAATAAAAGAGTCAGGATTTGAACCCAGACAATTTGGTTCTTGAGTACATGTTCTTTTGATTTATATATCTCAAGAAGTATTTGTTGAATGCATGGATAGCTGCCTTGGGTCTCCTTGTTTTTTTCTATCTTTTACTAGGGCTCCCAAATGCCAGGCATGGAACTAAATTCTTTTTACATGCTCTCTCTGACAATGAACCTGGGGTTATGTAGAACTACACTTCATACTTTAGCTCAGGGTTCCTACTTCTTCCTTTGCCAAATGGTGCCATCATGTCTGCAAGCATGGACTTGTTACCACCAGAAAGAAAACTCGATGACTCGGGAAGTAGCGCTTCCTTGGAGAAGTCCATTGTTGACCTTGAAGTATTCAGAAAACCCTACCCTTGAAGTCAATATTTTGAGTGGCAGCATCATTATTTCCATTTTGGAGGTCAGGACACCCAAGGTTAAATGCCTTTTTGAAGTGTTATGGTTACAAAGCCCAAATTCATCTCACTTGTACAAAGTCATCCCTTCACCATGCAACAATCATGTCATAGAGGCTCGTAGGGCTTCCATTGCGTAGCTTCTAAATTGAATCCATCTCTGCCATGTGACATTGCTCCAGCCTAGTAACCAGTTAGGCTCCATGTACCGATGTCACACTGTGCTTTCTCATTTCAACATCCTAAAGTATTGGTACATCTGTATACTAACTCCCTACCTTCTCACAATGTACCAAGAAGGGCAGTTTATGACTCTCTCTCATGCTCACGCTCCTTTCTCCTCTGCTTTTTCCCCTCCCACATCACCCCAATCACAGAGAGATATAATTATGAGTCTATGCTATTGTCTACCCTTGTCCCCAAAGGTCAAAAGCAAATAAATAAACAAGACTACCAATTTCTAGGTGCATGGATGAATCTAGAAGGAAGAAAGGAAGGGATGAAGAAAGTACCTTTCACCTAGTCATCCAACACAAGCAACTCTACAACCCAGGTCTCTTACTCCCAGGAAAACACTCCCTCCCTTCTCCCTAGCTGTTATCCACGGCTTACTCTTTTCGTATCCTCTCTAAATCTGCATGTATTTTCTATTTGACCTCATTGACCATGGTTCTATCTCCACACCTGGAGCAATTCCTTGCAGGCTGCCGGTGCTCAGAATGTGCTAGATGGCTGCATAAATGAGGGGTTTCCATTCCCCTGTCTACCTTGGCCCTGTCTTCATTCATCACCACTATGATTTCTAAGTCTGCACCTGGCTTCATCCCCTACCCTCTTGAACCAGTACAGCCTTGTACACACTCACATACGGACTTTGAATATATGCTTTCCTCTCTCCCAGGGATGCTTCCTGTGAGTCAGCCAATAAAAGTATTTGGGCTAACTTAGAAAAATGCTTTACCTAATCAATGGGAACTCTATTCTCCAAAACAGACCCTAAAATGTCAGAGTGCCGCAAGAGCTGTCCTTTCTTCACTACAGAATGTCATAGACTCAGGTCGGCATCAAGGGAAGCTCCATGGAGCAACTGAAAACTCAATCATGCAAAGCCAAGTACACTTCCATGTCAGGGAGACAAAGCAGTCCAGCTGCTCAGCACATTCAAATCAATACTCCCTTAACAGCCCATCTTGATGTTCCCCTTTGACTCTGAAAGCCAATTTAGTAGGGAATTTGTGCTACTAATTTTGAACTCACCCTCCTATTTTAGTGCATTGCATCTGGCTTCTTGGGTCATTTGTTTCGCTCTTGTCACTCCGGCTGAAGGGCATGTACAGTTATGAAACTGTTAACCAGCGTTTAGCTGGAGACTTCACAGTCAGAACATTTCAAGGGCTCTCTCAGTGTCTGGCAGTACACTGGGTTTCTTCCCTAAATTGGCAGGAAGATTGGCTCCATTCCTTCTTTGGCGTGGCTTCCAGAGATGTATCTCTTTTGATTCGCTTTACTACTAAATAGGTAAGCCAACTCAATGGGACTCTTGGGCCTGTGCTGCGTGTGGGCAAAGATGCTAGGCCCAGCCAAGCATACAGGCATGCATGGGCTGATCTCTGATGGAATTGCTGAAACCAGGATGGCCCTTGGTACACTGCACCTGGGGATACAATATTAAACTGCCATGCACACCTGACTGAGCATCATTGTCCTCAAGTCCAAATGACAGCACTGACTACCATTGGCATGCCTCATTGACCAAGAAAAAAAGTCGTTTATACAAATTCTCTATGGGTTCTAAAGAAGAGGAAGGTAAAAGGTGTTTCCCTGAAGTAAGACTGAGACTCTCAATGTCAAAACACGTGGCTTTATGATTTTGAGCAAGTTACTTAATTCAACAGAGCCTCAGTTTCTCCAGCTAAAAGAAATACAGCATAGCAATCTCATGCTGGCTATTGGAAAACTTACATGCGACCATAGAGGTAACCCTCCCTCTCCAGCACAATGCTTGACAGAGAACAGCAGTACAAGCTACGATTCTTGAGCATTAATTCATCCCAAGTCATGTGTTTGATCCCTTACATATACAATGTCAATAAGCCTCACTGCATATATTAACACGCCTATTGACAGCAGAGAAGCCTGAAGGTCAGAAAAAGTAGGCAACATGCCCAAAGGCTAGAAACTACCAAAGGATGGAATGAGAATTACCTGATGAAGAGCCATGTGGCATTTGCCTCCAATTAGACCTGAGGCTAGGCCCATGTCCAAGAGTCTCCATCAGGGACTGTTCAATTGACACTCTTAGAGAAGCCTGGGACAGTGGGATGGCAGACAGTAGGCTTGGGTTTAAGTCTAGAATGCATTATGTGACTTCGGGTTGACCTCTTTACCTCTCAGGAAGATACCTCATCTTCCTTCTGCGTAAAACAGGGACAATTTCAACTAAGACAGTTTTGAGGATTAACCAAACAACCACAATCATAGTACTTAGCAATATTTCACCCAAGGTGGGATTCTTATATTGCCCCATGCTACAAAACATAAAGATAAGATATTAACAACACTTTTGAAATTTTAGCACAATTTTGAGATCTATCAATAGATAATAAGGTGCAATATTAACAATAGTAGCTTCCATAAACAGAACACTATAATCCAGAGTTTTAAAACACTATATTAAGAGTTTTTAAAAAATGGAGTTTAATTAAAGCACTTAATCTTCATTACAACCCAATAAAGTACTCCCTTTTACTAAAGTCCTTAGAGATAAGAACACTGAGGCATACAAAGGTTGAATAATCTTGCTCAAGGTCACAAAACTAAATGTAGATAAGTTAAAGATCGCATATTCATCTGACTGCATTTGAACTTTGTTCACAGGATGGGTCAATCCAGGTGAGCAGTTCATCTATCTAGTGTCCTGCACAGTGCACCTTAGTTTCCCTGGGAAATACTGGATAAAACATAGGTCTGCCGTTGATTTTATTACAAGAATCCCAGGGTCTTGAATTGAAAAAGATGCAAAGAAATCATTCCATGAAAAGCAGATCACACAATCCCCCCTAAATTCCTGAGGGCATCAGTTAGGGTCATCAATTGTCAAGTCACCGCAGCAACCACTGGCTAGTGGTCCTGTAATATAATTTCAGAAAAACAGCATCTGAGTAACGTCCTCCAGAGAGATGTGCCGGCCTTCCATTAGTTGTTGGAAACCCAATGTATAATTAAGGGGAAAGAAGAGAAGTGACAGTGAGAAGCCCAATGTTCTTCATCCGATGTCTTGAGCCATCTGGTCCAGGTTTGTGAATCATGTCTGCCTGCGGTCCCGGACGTGCTCAGGCTACATGTAGAACAGAAGGCCTGCAGAGGCCCCAACAGGGCCTGGAAAGGAGGTCAGGTTGGCATGAATCCTGATACTGATACCTCGGTCAGATTCCTTTAGGGAGCCAATAGCCCTTTTAATACAGAAGTGACATTGACTTGGGCTGCTGGGATCTGGCTGGTAGGAAAGAAGGAGGTTTTTGTGTTCCCGCTCATGTTCCCAGCAGGCTCCAGAAATATATTTTTGTAATTCCCTTAGCCAATAAGTAGGGGGGGAAAGAGAATATTGAATGTTCCAATAGGGAACGACAGAACAGGGGCACTTTCATTGCTGTTGAACTTCCCAGTGACTCAAAAAAAACTTCCATAATGAGACCAAATGAAGTGCTTCCGTGCCACTGTTCTTTAGGGTCTCTGCATTCATAGCTTTGCGAAAGAAGATGCTGAAATTCCAGACGAAAGTAGTACATTTCCCTCCCTATCTCTGAGAAAAGCTGAAACTTGGTGCTACATTCCCTGGAGCTAATTCTAAAACAAGAACGTTTTCCGTGAGATTTAGTAAGATTGCTAAAGTTGTGCCGGCCTTTGAGGATCAGTTCCTTTGCTCTGGGGCTTACTTCTTGGGGCAACACTTGAAATTCTCACTCATCATCCAACTGGCTAGGCAAAAGATGGACAAAGTTCCCATTTCCACAATGGGGCAGTAGATTAGGGCCCCAAAGGTGTGTGAGTCATCAGGAATACTGAACTGAGCTCTTTCCTCCCCACCATCTGCCTTCCCCAATGAGAAACCAGCCAGTTCTTCTGTAGTTCAGAGTCCATCTGAAGACATTAAGAATGCTTAGAAAAGAACTGAAGCCTTTGGTTTCAAGTTAAGAATAAGACTGTGTAATAGTTGGTGGTAACTCTGCCTCAGATGGAAAGCCAGCCACGAGAACTCTGGTCCCAAAATCAACATCTATTTGGGGGTGGGAATGTACCGTCACCGAATGATTGTAAGTGCTTTCATTTTCCACTGAGTAGTATGTCTGTTCACTTGACAAGAATACTGAGGCACTGAGTTCATGACATGTTGCTGAGGCTAGAAGGTATGAGTTTTGGGGGTGTCAACAGTTCATCCTGTTGTTTTACTTATGGCGAGAGTAAAAGCGGTCCAATGAGCACGTAGCTTTCTTTTGCCTTGGGTGGAGATCCCAGCAAGGGTCCTAGGGCTTCTTGCCTGACTTCACAAAGCAAGAGAAACTCGGGCGAGGCTGAGAAATATCCTGAGGGTCATTATAACGTAATCCCAGGGCCGAGCGAGCACACCGACCTTAGAGACAGGCCAAATTTTGCCTAGGAAATCATGGCCCCGTTCTATTTTAAAATGTGATCTTTTGTAGAAAGGAGTTTACGGTGACCCAGTACTTATCCCACCAATGATTGGCCATGTGACTTTGGATGAGCCCCTTCTCCTGCATTAATCTCATTACAGACATTCCTTGAATTGCGCCAATGCCATGGGTCTTCTCTAGCAGGGCAGCACCAAGTCACTGCTATGATCTAAGGATCAAGTACCACAATTGGCATGTGAGAACCCAATGAGTTCCCTGGGCGGTACAAATGGTTGAGACCTGGCTGCCTACCAAAAGGCTGGAGACTCAAGCCCAGCCAGAGGTGGCTCAGAAGAAAGGCCGAGTGACCTACTTTTGGTAAAGCAGTCCCTGGAAACCCTAAAAGCACAGTTCCACTGTGACACACACACAAATGGGGTCATCAGGACTTGGAATTGACTCAACTGCAAGCAACTGCAGGGTCTCTCATTGGTGACGCTCATTGACTCAAAGGCGTGGGGAAAGTTTGTGGTGCAGAGGTTCACTGTGCTGGGCTCCATCCTTTCTCTGTTTTTAAAATCTATTTCAGATACAGATTTAAGGCAAATCATCAATCAAGGATTTTGAACAATCAAAACAAAAGAGGGGGCTGAAAATTACTGGACTAGAGCTTCTAGAAGGCCTTTCTTCAAATAGAAGAGACATTACCTTCACTACTGAGAAATGTTTAAGACCAACAACTGTTGTCAAGTTGACTCAAAGTCATAGTGAATCCATAGGGCAGAGTAAAACCACTCCACTGGGTTTCTAAACTGCCTCATTTTTCTGTAGTGGACTGGCTGGTGGGTTTGAACCACTGAACTTGTGGTTTGCCACCCAATGTTTAAGCCACTATTTTTATCAGGAATTTTCAGGAATAATAGTAAAGAAAACATCACTGTTATGTCATCAGATGTAGAGAGTAAAGGTGAAAGGACAAGAGAAGGAGCCCTCATCTAGGAGTGAAAATTTAAGATGACATGGTAATGGAAGAGTCTGAAGACAGATGGGGAAGATCAGCCTCATTTTATGAGATTTCTGGTCACTAGAATATCTGAGACAGACTCTCGACTGAGACCACAGAATATTTGGAACGCAGTGACCTCGATTCTCGCCAGAGACTCTGGCTCTTGTAGCTAAAGGCCATCTCAGGAAATCACATCATCCCTTCCCGCTACTGGATCCTTGCACTCACCTCTTGGAGGTGGTCATAGCTTTCCACTTGCTGTTAAGATTCCTAATCTCTGTTTTAGTTGGGAATTAAACTCTGCATATAGCTTAAAATGGTCGTTGCTAAAACCAACTCAGAGTATTCTTGGTGAGGACCACAGCATTTTTGACAGTATTTATGCCAGAATGTTCATCTCCACTCCTCGTACAAATGACTACATGATGGACTGCGAACCGTATGGTCAGTCGTTGAAAACCACCAGCTGATCCATGGGAGAAACACGGGGCTTCCTACTCCCATAAAGAGTCCCAGTCTCAGAAACCCACGCAGGATGTTTATCACGCCCTGTTCTGTCACGCATGTCAGCAGCGACGGGATAGCAGTGTGAGAGATTTAACCACAAAGCACCAGAGTGCATCCTCCTGATACTATCCAGAGCAAGGCTGTTCTCCCAAGCATTTCTGCTGCTTGCCTTTGGGCAAGAATTAATAGACTGTGTTGTCCAAAAGGTATTTCTGAACTCCAAGGTTGCCCAGAGCCAGAAATGTGAACGTCCAGGTTGGAGAGGAATACGTAGAAGTGCATGGTCAGTTCCAGACTTGTAAGACAAAGTGCCTGAAGAGACTTCCCGAATTACTCTCTAATATAAACGAAGTTCTATACTAGCCTTCTGGTCACGCCCCATGCCAGTTGCCAACAAGGTGAATACTTCTATTATGCTGTCAATATGTAGAGCTCAAATGAGGTAACAAAATAAGCATCTGTCACTATAAGACTTTATAAAACCCTCCTTTCATTTAATGTTTCTTGTTTGAGCAAGGAGCAAGAGCCTCTCCTTTCTGCTGGCATAAGAGTCCTTGCAGAACACAGAGGAAACACAGTCAGGAGAGAAGGCTGGTGCTGTTGTTAGGTGACATCGAGTTGACACGGACCCATCGCGACCCCGTGCACAACAGAATGAAGCCCAATATAACCCATCCTCACAATTATTCCTATGCCTGGGTCCACTGATGCAGCCACTGTATCAATCCATCTTGTCGAGGACCTGCCTCTTTTTCACCACCCCTCCATTGTAACAAACATGATGTCCTACTCCAGGGATTGAGCTCTCCTGACAACATGTCCAAAGTATGTAAGATGAAGTCTTGCTATCCTAGTCTCCAAAGAGTGCTCTGGCCTAACTTTTTCCAATATGGATTGGCTTGTCCTTTTAGCAGTTGGTGGTTCTTTCGATATTCTTCTGTGGCACCACATTCAAATTTATCCATTCTTCTATAGTCTTCCTAATTCAACGTCCAACATGTCCATGCATACGATGCAAGAGAGAATACCATGGTTTGGGTCAGCCACACCTTAGTCCTCAAAGAAACATCCTTGTTCTTCAATATTCTAAAGACAATCGTTGGTCTTGTGCAGAAGATTTACATACTACAATATGTCATTTGATCTCTTGACTGATGTTTCCGTGAGCATTGATTGTGGATCCAAGTAAGACAAAATCCTTGGCAACTTCAACCTTTTCTCCATTTATCATGATGTTACCGATTGGACAAGTTGTGAGGATTTGGGTATTTCTCACAGTGAGTTGTGATCCACACTGACGGCTACAATCCTTGATCTTCATCAGCAAATGCTTCAAGTCCTCTTCACTTTCAGCAAGCAAGGTTGGGTTATTTGCATAACGCACAAAACCTTATGCATAGCTTCGAAGGAGAGAGGGAGAGAAGGAATATTTTTCAATGTAGCTAACACTCACATGTCACTGCTGCCTCCCTTGATCCTTGATAATAATTCTGTACAGTATCGCTTTCTAGATTGATAGAAAGGTTTCACATTTGCACTGTTCAATATAATAGCTCCCAGCCACAAGTGGCTACTGAGCATCACATATATGGCTATTGTGAATGATAAAGTGACCATGGAATTTCATTAAAATTTAAATAACCACTTAGGGCTAGTGGCTACGATATTAAATGGTGCACTAAATCAGAACCTTGGACAGTGAGAGAGAGAACAAAAGAGAGAAAAAGAGAACACAAAACCACTCTGTAGCGGTCTGGGACTGTAGGCTCTGAAGAAGGACATTGTAGATTTCTTACTGGACATGGTGACTGGACATTGTAGATTTCTTACTGTTCTTAGATGTCATCAGGAGAAATTGTCTTAACACTCTGGGCAGAATAGTTCATATACTGACAGACAAGAAACCAAAGTATAGATATAGTAGAGGTAAAATATAGATGTAACCTTGTAAAATGGTCGGCAATTCAGAAAGTGACAGCTCTCCTCAACAATTTAAAAAACAAATGCCAAATGGGAAACATCGGTCTCTTCACATCCCTCGAAAATAAGCCCTGAATACAAAATTAGACTGCGTGACTATTTCCTGGTCTAGCCCTTTGTACTTTCCATGAAGCTTAAGGGAGATTAACGGGGTAGTAAGATATTACAGATGAGCCCCACATGCATTTTAAACAAGGCTATAACAAATAGGTGGAAAGCAAGCTTGGAAGCCTCCAGGATGGGGAAAGAGAGCGGTGAATTAGTGCTGGATTGGGAAGCTTGCTGGGGATAAACTCCTTGCCAAGGACCAGCTCCTAGTCCTGATAATAGCCTCTCAGCCATAAGACTCTGGGAAAGGTATTCAACCATTCCATGAGACGCCCCTGGGATGGAGATGTCACTCCATCATTGAGCAATGGTGAGGTGGGACAATATGGCAGAAAGCACTCCAGAAACTATAAAGCTCTAACCAGAAGCATCACATTATAAAGCCATTCCATAAACACAATGATTGTTAAGAATGACTAATGTTTATCAAGTCTACTATGTACTTGGCAAGATAGATTCAGTGTCTCTAAGGTTACAGCAACCTCACGAGACATATCGCTTTATCCTCACTGGTAAAGCTTACTAGTTAGTTGTGTCCCACGTGTTTCCCATACATTAACTCATTTAATCCTTCTAACAAACTTGTGGTGGGAATATTATTGCTACCCAACTTACTGAGCACAGCTTGGAAGAACCTACAACAACAAAACTGACAATTCAGTGGTTGGATCCTGTTAAGTGGGAGGTGCCATCAAAAGGCCTCTCTGACAGGAACCAAAATAAAGAGGGTATATAAACGTGAACACATGGTGAACATTTCTCTGATGCTTTCCCAGCATATGTTGCCCATGTCTTCCTTCTACCAGGCCTCAGATTTTCATTTGGGGATCCATGTGGTTTCAGGAAAGCTGATTCCATTAGTCCATTTACCACGGCAATACGTGGCAATAATCAGTCACTAGAGAACAGGCCCAAGACCTAACCAGTATTTTCCAAGTGAACCATACTGCCCCGTGGGGGATGCTGGAACAATCCAAGGGTTGCAAAAGTAGATGCCTACACTTTATCCTGAATTGTGGGCTACAATACAAAAGACTTTCATTGTCAGAAGGTGTTAAGTAATTTTTGTTTTCTCAAAAGGGGGGCAGTAGGCCAAACAAATTTGAGAACCTGTGATCGAAACCAATCCAGACAGAATATAACACAGATATCTTGCTGGGACTGCTGGTCAAAGACAACGCTTCCTCTGATACGCAAGATAAAGAAAGTATACAGCCCTGGAACCTCTTTGAGCCATTTTGGACTATAAAAGGAGCCAGTCTTTGTTGAAGACACCGTTGCATCAGACAGAATGGATGGAAAGCCAGCTGGGAAGTCTCTGAGATGAGGGAAAGGGGCAGGGGAATGAGCGCTGAATTGGGAAGCTCCTTCCTCGGGATAAGACAGAACGGAGAAAAAGCAACCAGGTCATGGGTGATATTGTCAAGCCAATGGTTCAAGCCTCAGTCCTAAGTCTGTGCATTTCAATTAGATGAGCAAATAGATCCCTTGATTGTTTAAGCCAGTTTGTGTTTAGGCTTCTATTCCTTGCAAGTAAAAGCATCTGATTAATATAAATGTACATCTGCTTTGGACATCGGGTAAATTGGGAAGATGAAGTCACTAGTGGTATCAGATCCCCTGAAACCAACAATTCCACTTCATGCGAAGTGCATGTATTACTCCATTAAAGAGTGCCTCCAGTACCGTATCCATGTGGGAAACCCCTAGTCACTCATCACGGCCCAACTGAAATTCTTGTCTCCTTAACTGCACTCAGGAAGAAATTAATCACTTCCTTCTGCTTTAGTCTCATAGAAGCACATGACTCACTCTCTTAGGTTTATGCTGGGTTAATTGCTTTGTCTCTACTTTTCAGTCCTTAGACTCTGGACAGCTCAAGGGCAAGGAACACGTCATTGCTATAGGCCTCGAACCCAGCACAAGCACAATGTGTGCTAGCTGTCCCAGGCTGCCTGGTCTTTGACAAGTCAGGTACTACTGCAGCCGTGGCAAAATAGCACTCACTATATATCTTACAAGATTGTCATGAAGATCTGACTTAGCACTTGAAAGGTATGAAATTTCCTACCACACACATACATAGCAGATATACTGGGTGTATGTGAGTGTGTGTGTGTGTGTGTGTGTGTGTGAAGTACTTTTCCATAGATTTCCTCAACAAATAGTAAAAGAAAGTTAATTGATTACACAGTCATCGTACCTCAAATGACCACCAGAACTTGCCGTAACTATTAAGTAGAGGGTGGAGGTGAATAAGTGAGGAAGAAATGTGGGTGAGGAGGTGCCAGTGACAGTGAGTTGGGCTCTAGACATCCTTCCAACATGGAAGAAGATGGCAGGAGAACCATGCTCTGCTTAGACAGGGTCCATGGAAAGGAATGGATGGTAAAAAGTCTCAATTCCAAGAGCTGATCTTGAATATTCTCTCCGGTACTTCTGATCTTCGTTTATTCCCCTGGTTCCTCTCCAACTAAATAAAAAATAATTGCTAAGAAAACATCTTCTTTGTTTTTATCTAGCAGAGCTATCCTCTTCTCTGGAATAAGTGGTTTATTTAAAAAATTAAATTTCCCATGAGATGCAGTGATTTAAATTGGGAGAGAGCTAGTCTTTATTTATTTACTTTTACATGATTGGATCTTCCTTTTATGATTTCCCCCCCCCCAGTTGAAAATTATCTCTATTTGTGACTTCTGGGAAGATGGTGACTGAGTAACGCATACCAGACGGAATCTGCAGAAATCAGCACAGGAAATTTACTAAGAGGGAAATTCCACACTGCTGGGTTGCAGGAGAAGCATCAAGATAAGTAGGAACAGATTCACTAGGTTTTGAGGGGCTGGGGGCTTTTGGCTTACCACAGTGGAGGCGGGCTACGGTTTGACCTTAGTCCCACCACTGTTTCAGCCACAGCGGGGATCATTTGGAACTGGTGCAGGGGCTTTATCTCAACATAGCCACAGCTTGCCCAGCTCAGGACAGGTGTTAAATCCCTCCAGCCCCAAGGTCAGGAATTGGGACTCAGCTATATTACTTTGTTTCCCTCACTTTTCTCTATCCCCCCACAGTCTCAGCGGGCTTAGTGTTTTCTTTTTTTCTCTTCCTTTTTCTCTCACACCACTGCCAACCTCCAGACCACTTCCCTTAGCCTAAAGCATTTTCACCTGCCCTCCACCCAGTTGGGAGTGCTCCACCTTCTGCAGTGTAACCCAAGGCTGGGGATATCCTGCCCAACTTCTTCAGGGGAAATTCTGCCTGCCCACACTCTGCAGTGCTTGATACTGGGCTGAGAAATCCCACCCACATTCTTTGGGGTAAATCCTGCTTGTGTGGCTGGGGGAGATCCTGTCTATCCTCTGTGGTCCCACGTGACCGAGGGAACTTCCTCCCACTTCCTCCCTCTTAGGGCTCACATGTCCTAAGGCAGCTTCGCTAACACTCACCAATGTTCCACGCTACTGTGGGAACATCTGCCCAACCTCCACAATGATCTACCTGGCCAGGGAAATTTCCCCCACTATTCAAGGGGCTCTACACCAAAGCGGGCAACCCACTACCCTTCTGTGGCCCTCCCCTTACAGCGGGCACCCCTGCACTCGCTCTGCGGCACCTCAAGCTGTCATGGGCTACACCATCATGGCTTCTTCTGAGATTACCCAGTATAGTATCATCCTCGTGGGTCTACAGCAACCCAAACAGTGTCCCCTGAGAGGACCAACCCACTGTCCTCCAAATTACAGGATACTGGTTGACTAGGGAAAGAGTGAAGCCGCAGGAGGAATTAGTGGTAGGCCAATTCCACAGTGAAATTAGCTGCAGTTCGAAGAAACATTCCTATGAGTCTCCCAGAGAGAGCCAGTGCTCTTCAACACCCTGGAAAATGGCACCTGGCTCCTCCAAAACAACACAACACAAACATCAATCAGCCCCAACGACCTCAATAAAAAAATTCACCAAGAGAGTAATAAGAGAGCCCACGGACTGTGAAAACATCTTTAGCAATGACACATCAGACAAAGGCCTTATTACTAAAATCTACAATACTCTGCTAGCTTCCAAATAAAAATAAAATAAAATAAACCTAATTGCCCACTAAGGAGGTGGGAAAAGGACCTGAACAGAAGTTTCACAAGGGCAGAAATCTGAATGGTCAATAAACATATAAGAAATTGTTCACGATCATTAGCCATAAGAGAAATGCAAATTTTAAAAACTATGAGATACCACCAACACCCTCAAAGATAGCCCAATTAAAAAAATCAGAAAGTAACAATGTTGGAGGAGCTGTGGTAAGATAGGAATGCTCATCCACTGTTGGTGGACCTATAGATATGTATAACCGCTATGGAAATAGATTTGGTGATATCTAAAACAGATGGAAATCAAGTTACCATACGACTCAGCAATCCCCCTACTGGGCATATACCCAGAAGAGGCAAGAAACAAACCACGGCCTGTGCTCCAGTGTTCATTGTGGCACAGTTCACAATTGCAAGGAGTTGGAAACAACCCAAATTTCCATCAATAGACGAGTGGATTAAAAGACTGTGGAACAAACATACAACGGAGTACTATGCATCATGAAAAAGCAGTGATGAACGCATGAATCATATCACCGCATGGGAAGAACTGGAAAAAATTGTGTTAAGTGAAGTAAGCCAAGTACAAAAGGGCAAGTACAACGCGAGTCTGCTGAGGTGAGATTTTTAAAAATGCAAAAAGGGCATAAGGTGAAAGCTACTGTATACAAACATTCCTGGGGTGAGATTCAGGTAGTATGGCAGGGGCCAGACCAAACCCAGGGGAACATATGGTAGCCAACTAAAAAGGGGGGGGGATAAAGAGGGAGGGGTAGTGGAGAAAACAGGGTACTAACCCACCCAAGGGGAGGGTATTGTTTATATCTCCACAGGGAAAGACGGGATCAGACTTCAACCCAGTGATCCAAGATATGAATGCAACATACCGGGATGAAACAGGGAACCAGTAGGAAGGTCTGAGGGGCCGGCCCCAACCCCAACTATGTGGACAGCTGCACCCCCCTCCTGCCCCCAAAAGAATTTATTTCAGAGGACAGCACTGATGCTACAACTCAGGAAGAGGGACATGTCTGATCAGAGCACACGAGAGCAAATGAAGGGGAAGGAAGAGAGAGTGGAGCACATCCTAGCCCTCCAAGCCTCAAAGATGATATTCCCAATCAGAGCAGCCAATGCACAGAGAGGACCATATGGCCTGCCCCACTATGAGACAGGACACCCATCACTGACCCTACAGGGGACAACACTGGAGACACAGTGTGGGAATTGCGCCAGGTCTGACACCACCACACCAAGGGAAAACACTAAAGGCATGCAACAAAAGGAAGTCCCGAGGGAGTACCAAAAATAGACTTTGGGGCCAGGGCATAGCACCCCATCAGACACAACAGGAAAACACTCCTAAAGGTAAACAAACAGATCTTGAACTATTTATAGACTTTTATTTTTTTGTTATTGGTATTTTGGTTGTCGTCATTTTCTTTTGTCGCTTTGTTTGTTCTGTCTTGTTTTTTTATTATCTCTGCAGGTCTATCTAGATAAGATAGGCTAGATAAACAATCTGGAAGAGAAAACAATGGAACTAATGGTTCCAGGGGGCTATGTGAGACGGGGAGGTGGGGGAAAGGAAGCGGTGATAACCAGGGGAAAGGTAACAACAAGTGATACAAAATCAGTGGCAAGGAGGGTGTAAGAGGCCTGGTAGGGGTTGATCAAAGGCAATGTAACCGAGAGGAATTACTGAAACCCAAATGAAGGCTGAGCATGATAGTGGGACAAGAGGAAAGAAATTGGAAATAGAGGAAAGAACTAGGAGGCAAAGAGCACTTATATAGCTCTAAATACAGGCATATACATATATAAATATATTTTTATATGATTATGGGGAAATAGATCTATGGGCATATATTTCTAGGTTTAGTATTAAGGTAGCAGATGGACATTGGGCCTCCACTCAAGTACTCCCTCAATTCAAGAACTTTGTTCTATTAAATTGGCATTCCATGACGTTCACCCTCCTGACAGGATCACTGAAGACAAATGTGTTGAAGACAACTTCCCCTCCCCCCAGAAGAATTTACTTGAGAGGACAGCACTGAAGCTGCAGCGAGGGGAGAGGGGCATGTCTGATCAGAGCAAATGGAGCAAAGAAGGGGGAGGAAGAGAGAGTGGAGCACATCCTGGCCCAGCAGGCTTGGAGGACGATATCCCTGCTCTGAACAGCCAATAGACAGAGTGGACAATATGGCTGATCCCACTATGAGACACACTGTCCCTTGATGGCCCAAGGCCCTAAGGGGGACAACACTGGAGACTCAAGACCGGGACTGGCTCAGACTGACCCTGTGACACTGAAGCAAACCACTAAAAGCATGCAGCCGAGATACTGTGGGAGCAGAGCAGGGAGCCCCTGAGGGAGTACAAAGGACAGATTCTGGGGCCAAAGCATGGTACCCCATTGGACCTGACTGAAGGACATGCCTAGAGATTAAAAAAATCAGACCTTGATCTTTTTGCAGGTTTTTCTTTCTTTTTAATTTTTTAAATTTTAATTAATTTATTCTTCCATGGGTAATTGGTTTCCTTTTTTGTTGTCATAACTGTGTTTTCACTCATTGCCTATCTTGCTATGACTTGATTTTTGGTGTATATTATTATCTCTACAGATCTATCTAGATAAGATAGACTGGATGAATAATCTGGAGGAGAAAACAACAGGACCAATGGGCCCGGGGGACACAGGAGAGGGGGAGGAGGGGGCAAGAAGGTGGTGCTGACCAATCCAGGGACAGGGGAGCAATAAGTGATCCAAAATCAGTAGCAAGGAGGGTGTGAGAGGCCTGGTAGGGATTCAGCAAGGGCAAGATAACCAAGAGACATTACTGAAACCCAAATGAAGGCTGTGCATGATAGTGGGACAAGAGAAAAGTAAAAGGAAATAGAGGAAAGAATTAGGTGACAAAAGGTATTTATAGAGGTCCAAAGACTGGAATGTACATATGTAAATATATTTATATGAGTGTAGGGAAACAGATCTATGTGCATATATTTATACGTTAATTACTAAGGCAGCAGATGGACATTGGGCCTCCACTCAAGCACTTACTCAATGCAAGAACACTTTGTCCTATTAAATTGGTTTTCCGGGATGCACACTTGCCTAACACGATTGCTGAAGAAAATTGTGTGCATAAGCAATTGTGGTGAAGAAAGCTGACGGAGTCTGGCTATCAAAAGATATAGTGTCTGGGGTCTTAAAGGCTTGAAGATAAACAAGTGGCCATCTAGCTGAGAAGTATCAAAGCTCACATGGAAGAAGCACACTAGCTTGGTTGACCACGAGGTGTAGAAGGGACCAGTTATTAGACATCAAAGAACTAAAAATCACATCAGTGGGTGCTCATCTTCCTGATACGATCACTGAAGACAAACATGTGCATAAGAAAATGTGGTGAAGAAAGCTAATGGTGCCCAGCTATCAAAAGATATAGAGTCTGGGGGTCTTAAAGGCTCAAAGATAAGTAAGTGGCCAGCTAGCTCAGAAGCAACAAAGCCCACATGGAAGAAACACACCAGCCTGTGTGGCCACGAGCTGTCGAAGGGATCAGGTATCAAGCATCAGTGAACAAAAAATCATATCATTGTAAATGTGGGTCAGTGCAGAGTGGAGACTCAAAGTCCATTGGCAGTCAACCGGACACCCCTTACTGAAGGATTGTGGAGAGGAGAGGAGCCAGTCAGGGTGCGGGGTGGCAACTATGAAACATATAACTTTCCTCTAGGTCTTAAATGCTTCCTCCCCCACTATCATGATCCCAATTCTACCTTACAAATCTGGCTAGACCAAAGGATGTACAGAGGTACAGAGAGCAAATGGAAACACAGGGAATTGAGGACAGATGACTCCTTCAGGACCAGTGGTGAGAGTGGCGATGCCTGGAGGGTGGAGAGAAGGTGGGGTAGAAAGGGGGAACTGATTACAAGAACCTAGGTAAGCCTCCTTCCTGAGGGAGGGACAGCAGAGAAGAAGGTGGGGGGGGGAGACACTGGATAGTGTCATATATGACAAAATAATAATAATTTATGAATTATGAAGGATTCATGAGGTAGGAGGCAGTGGGGATGGAGGGGAAAAATGAGCAACAGATATTAAGGGCTCAAGTAGAAGGCAAATGTTTTGAGAATGATGATGGCAAGAATGTACATATGTTCTTGACATAATGGATGTATGTATGGATTGTGATAAGAATTGTATGAGTCCCCAGTAAAATGATTAAATTAAAAAAAGAAAAGAAAAATATCTCTATTTATTTATTTTTTAATTTTTCAGTAATTTGGAGTTAATACATACATCACATTATTCCGTAGTTCAATCACGTCAAGCAGAATTGTACAACTGCTACTGAAATCAGTCTCCAAACATTTTTTTCTTCCTGGACTTATTGACATCGTCTCCTTTTACCACCACCCACCTCAGAAACCCTTATTCCACTTCTTGTCCCTACAGGTTCATCAATCTTGTGTTTTATATACCGAAACAGGACAATATTTTATAGAGTCAAGAAACTCCGAGTTATGAAGAAAGTTCTCTGTTTTACTGCTGAGCTCAGGTTCTCTTTGCCACTTGAAACAATATGAAGATGATGAGTGACAAATATAATCTGGGGATGTGCAGGATGAAGAACCTACCAACTCAAATGTCCATTTTTAACGTCAAAGGCAAGGTGAAGGGAAGTGGGCGGGGGTCTCCGCAACACCAATCGCAAAATCTACTTATTACAGCTTAAGGAAGCTTGCAAAGTCATCTGATAGCATATAGAGGAGTATTTAGCTCCTGGGGGCTTTTTCTAAATTAAAAAAATTAAGTAGGTACACAATATGGGCTTTTAAAAATGTGTGGGAGCAGGGCAAGGGATAAAGAAGATTAGTAAAAATCAGAACTGCCCCAAGAGCGTGAGCGCACGTGCGCGCGCACACACACACACACACATACACACACATGCACACACACATACACACACACATATACACACACACATGCACACACACACATGCACATACACATACACACACACATGCACATACACACACACATATACACACACACACACACAGGACTGAATGGGGAGTACAAAACTGTTACTCTCCATCCTATTCTACAACATCGTAGACCTAGTAACTCTAGCTTTGGTCCTGCTGTACTAAACAGCCTCATGGCAACCCCATAAAATTTTCACAGATGTGACCTTTGTATAGTTGTCCTGAGTAGGAATCGACTTGATGTCAGTGGGTTTGGTTCAGTTTGATTTCTGATATAAAAGTGGAAAAATCACTGATGGTTCAGTGTTAGAATTTTTCCCTTCCATGCAAGAAACCTGGGTTTGATTCCCAGACAATAAACCTGTTTGTGTGTTGCTGTTTGACACTAAACAGATTTAGCAGAGCTTCCAAGACTAGGAAAATCGCCTGGAGATCTACTTCTAAAAAGCAGCCTAAAAACTTACAGATAACAATAAAACAGAGTCAGATTCACAGCTCATCATGAGAACTGGCATAAGATGAGGCACCATTGTATTCTATTGTACAGAGGTTTCCAAGAATCAGGAGGCAAACAACAGTTGATAATAACAAAAACATAGTAAGCAGAAACCCTTCCTAGACACTTTCAGGATCAGTGCTTTCAACAAATAGTCTTTTATAAATATAAAAGGTAAAGAAACTGTAGGACTTCCCTTATGGATTTGTTTTATGGATTAAATTGTATGCGCCCCTCCCAAAGGGTTATGCTGATGTCCTAGCTACTGTGCCTTTAAGTAAGTCCCTCTTTGGAAATACACCCTCTCCTTATGTAACAGCTATCTTGTTAGCTGATGTTCTGAAGTTATGACAATATTCTAAAATCTACTATCCAACCATTTTTTGTATCGGTGACACACGTCTAGCAGTTACCACCACTCAAATGGGGTGAAAGGAATGCTGGCGATGACAGTTAAGTCTCTGTGTCCACCCACCTGAGGCACGATTCTGAGAGCTCTGACAGCTATATGACGATGTAATCGGGCAGTGATATAAACAGGCAGTCATCCTTTGTTTTGTCATAAACCGTGATCATTTTCCATCATCCCTTAATACCAATTTTCACAAAACAATGTCATTCTTAGAAGCCAGCATGTGGAGAATTGAGAAGAGTGTGTAGGGTTTTCCTTAATGTGTTAATGAGGTCACAATCAGAGTAGAGTCGGCCTGAAGCATAATCCCTTCTCAGTGATATCTTACAAAAAAGAACAAAATAGGCATAGAGACATGGAGGGAAATGCCACAGGTATAGCAAAATGTCAAGGATTGTCACCAGAAACTAGGAAGAGAGTCCCCAAGAAGTAACCAACGTGATTTAGATTCTGATTTCGACGTTCAGCCTCTAAAACTGTGATTAAAATAAATATTTGTTTGTTTTTAAATCACCCACTTGTGAAGGTCTGCACAACATGACTAAGATAACAGAAGGCCCTGCTAGGGAAATTGTATTACATACACAATCCTGGAATCATCGTAATAAGCAGTACTATTCAAGTGGATATAGAAAAGCACTTGCAAGTTGAATAGGTGTGGGATAGTGAATGAGAGAATATATAGGCTTGACAGAGGGCATTTTTACATATGTATACATATGTGCTGCAAATATATCCATGTATGAAGGAGAGCAACCAAGGAACAAAGTTATGAAAACATCTATAATCTAATCCCTTGAGGGAATGAGTGACGGGCCTATGGGCTCAAGATCAGTCTTGGGGGATATCAAGGTCAGTTGGCATAGCACAGTCCACCAAGACAGTGCCCTACATTCTACTGTGGTGAGTATCAACTGGGATCTTACAAGATTTCTAGAGAATATCTCAGATAAAACTATCAGTTGCTCCCATCTAAAAGAAAGAAGAGTAAAGAAAATAAAAATCTCAAGGACACAAGAGATTGGTGGAACCTTCTATTAAGAGCCTGGTGGAACTCTCTAGACTATGGCATTTAAGCCTAGAGCTGAACCCACCCCTGGGGACCACCTTTCTATCAACCAACGACGGGCCTATAAAGTGAATGATAACACCAAGGAGGAATGTACTCTCAATACAACCAACCAGATAAGACCCAAAGGGAAGCATTTGCCCCAAAGCAAAGCACTTAGGTAGTAACTGTGTCAGGAAGTTTATTGTGCCAACCTGGCCGATAAACACATGTGGGGTTAATTGAAGGGTGGAGAGATAAATGGCTTGGTGAGCCTCGCCTTTCTAGTTCTCAGATCTCTTGCTTTCTGATGATTGGACCAGGGTGAAGCTGCCTTAGCCAGTTTCCTGCTTCAGCTGGCAAGGCTCCCTTCCTGCAAGACACCCCCAAGGGGAAGCCGCATGAACCTACCTTGATGCACCTCTGGGTGCTGGACCAGCCGGGTAGAGACCTCTGCCAGCGCTGAGATGCTTATACATTCACTGACTCGGTTTTCCTCCTGCAGTCAGCGTCATAGTGTGTGTTTTGTAAGATGGAGGAGGACTTTGTAGATTGTTGTTGGACAAATGGGCTAACGTTGGACTTGTGGTCTTGGGCAGTACTGGGTTGGGATGTTTTCGTGATGTGTGCTTACCCTTTATATAAAAGTCTCTCTTACGCACAGGAGTTCCTGTGGACTTGTTTCTATAAAGTACGCAGACTAACATACTGTGCCTGGTCTATGTAAGCACCCTGTGGGTATTTGTTGAACGGAGAAATGAATGCTAAGTCAGGGAAAGAGGGTGGGAAGCAATGCTCTTTTTCAAAAAGTGAAGCAAAGAGATTAGCAAAAGTAATTTAGAATACCAACTACAAAAAAGGAAAATGATATTTAAATATATGGGTACAAACTCATGATGTATACATATGTATTATGCCAATATTTCAAACATGTCTTAGAACTGACTACAGGATAAAATCCCACTGCAAACTGAAAAGACTTCACAGTCTTATCTTAGAGAAAAGAAGAAACACACACAAATAAATCAATGGCACGAATGTTCCAGAATAAAGCTCTGTAGCCACGCTCTAGGACAGTCAGGGAAGGCTTTCTGGAGCAGTGGGCATTGAACTGGACCTTGAAGGCAGGAGGGGAGTCTGGCAAAGAGGAGAAACAATCTCTGTGGGCAGACAGGTCAGCTGTCAAGAACTGCCTCTTCTATGGGCCCAAGGCCTATAGCCTTGCTCGCTTCCTAACGGTGGTAGCTGCATTTTAGACCAACGTCATAGTACCTGTGTGGAGGTACGGGTGGAGTCCAATCTGCCAATCAAGTGGTAGCCTGATGATGACTCCTTGGGAGTGTGGCCTTTTTAGAAGACAGACAGTGAGAGCTTCTCTCGCTCCGGCCTTTCGCCTCCCTGCTTGCTAGGATTCTGAGTCTGTATGCAGGAATGGCCTCAAGCGGGCCATGAACTCTGGGAGCCAACCTGGGAACTGCTGGTGCCCTGCCAAGCTTCCACCAACCTTGGATCCACGCAACTCTGCACTCCCTGGCCTCTCTCCGCATCCGCTTTCTCTCTCCGCATACTCAACCTGCAGCTACGTGAGTTTGAAGAGGACTCAGTGGCATTGGACACATGGACTTGAGTTGAACTGGGCTAGGATGCCTCCTTGACATAAAGTTCTATATTGTACATAGAAGAGTATCACTGTTTTGTTTCTCGAGGCAACCAAGCCTAATACACGAACCTAAAGTAATGGAAAGGACCCGTCTCTGGCTGAACATGAGTCTAAAGTCTTATTTTGTTTCTAACTCCCTCAGAAAACTCAAGGCAGAGCCAAGTCTAGAAAGGTTCCAATCTACGTTGAACTCTGCAGTGCCAGGAGGCTCTCCATTCTCAGAGCCACTCGGAGAAAATCCTCCTCTGACCACCGGGTCATCCATCTTTTTATCCTAATTTTCCTTCCTTCTCATCTTCTCATTTTCTTCCCTAATTCATTTCTCACCCTTCCAGGGGGAAACTCAGGGGAGATGTTCAGTCAAGCAGCTTTGGCTTTCCTTTACTGCCTTGTACTTTCCAAGGCACTAAACCCAGCCAAAGCACTCAGGTGAAGGAAGTGCCAGGCCCAGAATCTCTGAAGGTCACAAGAAGGAAAAGAGGGGTGGAACAAAGAAGTCACAAAACACAGCTGCCTTCCTGTGAAAGTGAGATCTCTGGGAGGATCGGTCCCCTCCCCAGTGTGCCCTGGAGGACCAGGCTGGGCTTTGGAGTCATGGAAATGTGGGTGCAAATTTTACCTCAGTGACTTTTGGGCTGTTTTTCTCTGGGCACATGACTTGACTATCTGCGCATGAGTTTCATCATCTGTAAAATGACTATAAAATGTCTATCTTGCAGTAACCTTGAAAAGATTAAATGTGATGTGGCCTAAATCACTTTAGGCAGAAAACAGACCATTGGAAAATGGGGGTTATTTTAACTATTAAAAGCATCGCTGGTATCATCCCCACCACCTCTTTCTCTCTGGAGGGGGACCACACTCTCTCTCTCTTCATCTTCTTGTTGAGGAGCCACTTCGAGCCATGCTGATGGCAGCCAGAGCCCTAGAGATACTTCCACCGCCATTGGATCTACAAGACTTTGCACCCACTGGCCTGTGATCTTCCGGCATTCTGGATCATCGCAAAATGTGTGAGTCTGATAAGGGGGGTTATGAATTAGCATCAGATTTAAGGACGTGCTCTGGACTGGGGTGTTTGCTTTTGCTTGACATATAATTACTTCTTGATATAAAGCTCTCTCTTGCACATATATGTGTGTCCCTGGATTTCTCTAGTCAACCCGGTCTAGCACATCATGAAGCTTGGTATATCTCTGACAGAGCACCAGGTTTCTCGCTTTGTAGACAAGAAGGAGAAGGCAGGTTCTCACCAAAAACAAACCTGGAGGAGTTCCCAAACCATGCTGCGTTACAAAGAGGAAGGCTTCCTCCCAGGGAAGCCATTAGGTTATTGCCCAGAGTCCCATCTTTGCTTCAAGCAACAAGGTGACCAAATGACCCCTGGGTTTACTGCTAGCAAAGAAGAGGAAGGCAGAGCAGGGAAACATAGCCTCAGTGGAATTCAGACAGCTCAACAATAGAAAGACAACACAAAGTATTAGCAATTACCTAATTGCGCAAACACTTCCCACTCCAACTGCAGACCCACTCAAGGGAGACCTAAGTGGGGAGCAGACGTGGGAAGTGAACTGGAGGGGCTGGTGGGCCAGTTCACGATGCTCATGGCACACAGGAGTGCTAGACATGCCCCAAGGGACTTTCTGTGGCCAGAGTGGTCCATGGTGACTCCCCACACGGTCGATCACACGGACGAAGAGCCATCCTCACATGGACTAATAGCCACCCTAGATGAGGAGGGCCCTAAAAACCAGGAAAGAGAGGGCCTGCACCTACAGCCAGCACCAGAGAGAAAGTGGGTGAGGTGGCCTCAAGGGACATCATTTCTGACCCAACCCAGGCCAATGGCAGCTTCTTCTAAGTGCCATCAACTTGATTCTGAGCCCATTTGTAGCTGAGCCAGGCACAGAGCCTCCCCTAGCAAATGCTCCCCTCGCCTTGGCTGTCCTTCTGCACCTCAGCTCTCTCTTCTACTCTCTACTCCCTGAAGACATTGCACATCCATGAGCTACCAACAGATGTGCAGTCGATGGCAGAGGGCACACTGGCAAGGCAGGCATGTGGCTCTGTTTTTGAGAGGGAAAAATGACAATCCCACTGATAGGCCAGATTGTCCCAACCCAATGCCCTGTCATTGCAGCTTCAAACAATGGCTTAGCACGAGGGAACACACACAGAAGGAAAGCATCAACTGACCACCACGCTCAGCATGCATGTACACAGAACGCTGGCATAGTCTGTGGGGCCATGCGGAAGAATCAGAAAGCTGGCTGTCAAATCCAAGTTCTACCACTTCTTTTCTGTGAGCCTTTGCACACATCACGTAGCTACTTTCAGCCTCAAAATCCTAAGTTACTGCGGAGGATAATGGCAGTGGCAAGCTCTGTGCCAGAAGGTAGCATATCTTCACTAAATGGGAGCTACTGCTGGTGTAGTGGGATTATGAGTTGGGCTGTTAACTTCAAGGTCAACATTCAAACCCACCAGTGACTCTGAGGGAGAAAGATGAGACTTCCTGCTCCCATAAACTTACAGCATCAGAAACTCATTGGAGCAGTTTTATTCCATTCTATAAGGTCACTATGAGTTGGAATCAACTCATTGACAGCAAGTTTGGTTTGGGGTTTGAAATGGAGGCAGTGTCTTTCAGTGGTACAATGCTCACCTTCTGAATGGGGAGACAAGGGTTCTATGACCAACCAATGAGCTCCATGTACAGCCACTGCCCATCAGTATAGGCCTGTGTATTGCTACCATGGAAGCCAGGCCATCGGTCACAATGGTCCCACCTGTGACCACTCAAACCGGGACTGTGTTTCCTTCTGTGTACATGGATTTCATCCCATGAGCAAAGAGCCAACTCAATGACAGCTGACAACTCTCTGGATGGCAAGTTTGCCTCAGACACGGCTGCCCAGTTCACAAGGATCGTCCCCGCCTTGTTAGGATTTAAAAGCCCATTTTTATCTACCTATGTTCACTGCCCTTGAGTAGATGCTGACTCATAGTGACCCTACACGACCGGGTAAGACTGCTCCTGTGCGTTTCTGAGCCTGTAACTCTTTAGGAGAGTAAAAAGCCCCTTCACATTGGAGGGGCTGGTAGTCTCAAACTGGTGACCTTGTGGTCAGCAGCCCAAGGTGCAACCGTTACGCCACCTCATCAAATGCCCTGCATTATTGCTCCCCCGGCTCTCTTCCGGATTCAGTGGGATTCTGTCTGGATGGTTAGCGTATATTATACAAAGGCACAAGTCGAATGGATGATTGAGAAGTCTCTCCAAGGACCACTCGATTCTATAAAGCAAGGAATCCCTGTGCAAAGGGACTCTCGCTGTGTTTTCAGTGCTGACGGAGTGCAGGGGAGGGGGCTGGAGTCCCCATGCTGACTAAGAATGAACTCCCAGGGGAAGGGACCCCAGGAATGACAACATTATTAGACCAAGAACTATTCTAATCCTGGGGATTTAGGGTGATTCAATAGTACTAGTTTGAGTTTCTTAAACAAACAACCCCCCCCCGGCATTCTAAACAATACATGGTGAACTTCCTAAACCTATTTATTCCAGCCAACACCAGGGCTTCATTCTACCTTTTCCAATCAATAAGGGAGCTAACTCATAAAGTTGGCATTCTGGTTCATCTTGTAATACAGCTGATATTTTCTGGATTCTCACTCAGAAAATTGGAGATTCTCAAATCTGAAAGCATAATGCACCCTCACCATGTGACAGCCTGGCGGCAGAAGGGTGGAAGCCCCAGGCCCAGGGCTGCAGCATCACTGAACCTGCTTCGGGGGGAGTAGGCAGCAGGCACTAGAGCCAAGGAGATCAGAGGAGAATCGACAACAGCTCCCTTTGCCAGTTCTCAAGGTCTTCCCGTGAACATGAAATCTGTACTCTCGGTGATATGCTATTCAATTTTACTTCATCTAGAGAGAATAAATAGAAACACGCTACCGCATTGCTTGGACCTCTTCTACAGTTTCCCATGACATCCAAGAGAAGATGCAAAATGCTCCCCTGTACCCTCAAAGCCCATATGTCTAGCTATCCTTTACAGCTCTCCTGGATGGAGTTTTAAGTCTTTGATTCTACACAGCTATTTCTTGTCTCAATGTTAGACACATGCTCTCATCCCTCTTTGCCCAGGTAATTCCTGCTCCCTTTTCTGGTCTCAGCTCAAATATTGCCTCCTCGAAGACCACTCTTGGACCACTTCACAATGCACGTTATTTCCCATAAGCTTAGATGTCTTTCTTTTTTTAATAGAGTATCAAGAAACATGATTATTCATTTGGTGCTTATTATTCTCGCCCCCACAAGCTCCATAAGGTCAGTAATAATGTCTTGCTTTCTCCAAAATGTGTATAAATTGTTTTGTATAAAATTGATGACCTGCTCCACAAAACCTTCACCTAATTCTTCATAAAAACATATTAAAATAAACAATGTCTTCTGTGATACTTAGGGTTTGATGTCCACTGGGCTGGGCTAGAGTTATCAGTGGTTGCGGTTGACATCTAGGAATCCGCCATGATCTAACCCAATATAACCACAATCAATCAGTTGCAAACCTTCATAGTTGGTAAAGACTATGTTAAAATGCAACATCTTTACTCAGGCTACAGCCTGATGTAACTAATTGCCTTGTGGGTGTGGCCTGCTTTCAATATAAGTCAACACCTTGGGAAAGCTTCTTAGCTTTTGGCTGATTCTGGATCCTGCATCTGGTTCATGGGCCTCTGGTTTTTAGACTTGAACCAATAGCCTAGCATATTGCCTGACAATCCTGGGAGCCTTAAACAGCCTGCCACCTGATCTGCTGACCTTCGATTCCTTTGCCTTTGTAGGCACCACCCTGACCTACAGACCTTGGGTGCATCAGCCCCCACAGTTCCTCAAGTTCAATGCAAAATGACTGACATACAGATGTTCTGAATCGAAATAGCCTTGCCTTCCCCAGTAGAAATTTCATATACAATCTCCATTAATTTGGTGTAGACGATAGATGACTGAGTGATGCAAACTATTAGCAGTGTGACTGCTAAACAAAAGGAGAGAGAGAGAGAGAGAGAGAGAGAGAGAGAGAGAGAGAGAGAGAGAGAGAGAGAGAGAGAGAGAGAGAGAGAGAGAGAGAGAGAGAATGAATATGTAAGTGCACACGGGAGAAGTAAATGTCTAAAAGTCTGATTGATAAAATCTATGACCCAAAACACCTGTTTCATGGGAAGGACACAGCTATGGCTTTCAAACCCACCCCCCTGCTCTGCTGCATCAGGGGGAGAATTTCATATGTAAGGGAGAAAATCCTCTTCTGAGCTCTGAGGATAATCAGAACTTTGTCCACCCTTTTCTTTTGCTCCGTGGAAATGTTAACGCATGCCTCAGTTATGGCAAAGTGGGATATGGCATCTTGGCCTCCAAAATATGAACCATTCAAATGCTGTCTCAAGTCAACTCTGATTCTGTTATCTTGTAATAGATTTTGTGAGAAATAGAAACGTGTGGGGATGAAGTGGTTATAAAACGTATGCTACAGCTTTGGCTATACAGCCCTAGCTGGCTAAATATAGATTAAAATGCATCAATAGTATTTATCTTTGAAAGTGCAGGTGCTTTGGTGTTGTGAACACTCAGAGAGGAGAGAAGGGTCAAAACCTATGGAACAGGCAAAGCTTTATTCGAAGATCCCAGGTTGGGACCTGTACAGCAGCCACGTAAGATGCCTATGTTTTAGACATTTATGCTCCTATTTCTGCAAAAACCTCTTCTTGGAATAACGAGAGCATATCCTTTCTGGCAGGACTGCTGAGTTCATGCTCAATACCGCTTCTCCTGCCTATCTGAAGCTGACACATCTCTGAATCCCAGCTCTTTGTTTCAAAGACTTTGGGAATTCGAAAATGCAAATGCCTTACAGCAGAGCCTCAGAGGGTAGGGCCAAGGAAGCCTTAAGATGAACAAGCCAAGGCCATACAGTGTGTTCAGCATGGAGCTTGGGGAGGGGCCCAGCAGGAGCCAAAACAATCTATGGGACCTATGGGAATAAATTTGCCCGCTGGCCTCTGAAGTGCAATTCTGGCCTGGCCATTGACCAGCTGTGTGACTTCGACTTTGACAAAATCAAGTCATCGTGTTCTTTATTTTCCAGGAGAGTTTTGAGAATTTTTGACAGTGCACATAAAGTACCCAACCCGGGCAGGCACATCACAAATAGTAGTGGCTTTTACAGCTTAGATCTTCTGATGACGGGTTGTCCAACACCCCTACTGGAGGACAGGCTTCCCCATGATCCAAAGTAGTTCATTCCTATGAAATGTTTTGTAAGCCAAATAGTATAAAGCAAATAAGCAATTATTGACATCAATGTAGATGGGACATTTTTGTGCATTCACAGATTAAAAAAATAACTGCCCTTATGACACCAAAACATACCAAATAACACATGAAACCTAAAATAACACTACCCTAGGTGTCCACAAACAAAGTCCAAAGCTGTGATGGCTCGACCCCGAGTTGCTCGGTGTCGTTCTTGTGGAAAGAGGTGGGGGACACTACCCATGATGCTCAAGGTCTGCCTGTGCTGCCTCTTCAACAGCTCACTGTCAAATAAAGGGAGAGTGCTCATTTGTTGTTCTCCTTTTCCTGTAAAGGAAACCCCTCTCCAGATCTCTTTTGATTCGCAACACTAGGTACTAATGTAGGTCTTTCATAAAAGCACAGAGTTATAACACAACAATTTTCTCTACCGCCATATGAGGACCTTGAGACATTCTAATAGAGTAAGCACACATGGATTAAAAGTCACATCACCCAGCTCTCCCCTCAGATTCAGGCCAGGGCCTCCCAGGCTTCGTTAAAGACGGAAGTGGTCACCACAACTGCAAGGCGGCATCGGGTTATTCTGTAAACCAGGTTGACTTTCAACCAGATAGCTGCGCTGCCTTTCATCTAGGATGCCTGTGCTGGTGTATGGTTCCTGTTCGGGGTGAGCTCTGTTCTGCAGTGCATGTAAGTTCTTCCCACAATTGCGCACGGCCCCACCCCCTTCCTTGCTTAGTGCTCCTTGTCCGCACCTGCATCTCCCTCTGACCCTACGGCACGCAAGTCCGTAAGGATCTTATGTCATCGTACTGCACACACACACGTCATTGACTGGACCTCACAGGTCAGATTCAGCCCACAAATGTCCATGTCTTGACATTGAGTGGTTTTTATTTTTTTAATTATTTGACAACATGTAAAAACAAAAAACCCCAGGATATTTCACACGCAAAAAAATGTATCTGGAGGGACCCAACATCCCTGAAGAAGAACAAACTGCATGCTAAATGAGAGGGTCAGCCAAAGAGAGGAAGACCCGCAACCAGATGGACTAGCCCAGTGACAGCTGGGAGGATGCGGTGTTTTATTCTGTTGTACATAGGTTGCTATGAGCCGGAACTGACCGAAAGACATCCAGCAACTTAAGGATTCACAAACTGGCCAAATCACCATAGTCAGCTAGAGGTGCATGGCAGATAGAGACTCCAGCTGACAAGCCCTGTTGTCAAGGTCTCCACAGGGCTCTATTCCATTCACCGCATGATGTTCCTATCCTGAGCTCTCAATATAAATGTCGACGCCCTCAACTGATCATTCCACGTCCTCTGCACTCGCCCCACTGCACCTAGTCAAACTCCTCTCCCCAAAAACAGTTTGAAATATTCCAATCTCCAGGCTTTTGCTATCGAATTCTCCTGCCATTGTATCTCCCCTTTTGCTTCCACAACTCATATCAAGAGTAGCCTCTCTCCAGAAATGCTTCCTGGGCAGCCAAACCACAAAAACCTCTCTCCTTCCCACAAAGTCTTAGGCAAACCATTGTTTCCTAACGCACAGTTTCACATTGTTCGTTTTCCCATGTGTCCTGTTTCCCCAGTTACACTTCTTTAGGCGTTTACCCCCTGCTGACACGTGTTTGACTTCTCCAGAGGGCAGTCGCAGGTTTTGTGTAATTAATGTTGTAGACAAAAATTAATTTTTTCATCATGGATGACCATCCATATCATCTGTCAACTAAAGATGGAGTCCTCTCACCTGCCAGGATCGTTGATCTCTACTCCCCTACCCTACAGCCAGTCTCTTGGAGGACTACCAATTGAAGTAGATATGATTCAACTTGATCCCAACTCATGGCAATCTCATGTGTGTCAAAGTAGACCTGAGCTCCATATGGTTTTCAATGATTTTAGAAGTATATTGCTAGGCCTATCTGTCAGGTAAGGAGTCCTAGTAGCGTAGTGGTTCTTATTAACTGCAAGGTCAGCAGTTCAAAACCACCACCAATTCCACATGTGAAAGATGGGGCTTTCTAATTCTGCAGAGTTAAAGTCTGGGAAAATCAAAAGGGCATGTCTCACCTGTTCTATAGGTCACCATGAGTCAGCACCAACTTGATGGCAGTGAGTTCGGTTTGGATCTCCCAGGTGTCTCTTGGTGGACTCAAGCCTATAAACTTCCCGTTCGTAACTAAGCATCGGTACCACTCTGGGACTTCTCCAAGAGGCCTAGCATCTTGCATTTGGCTTCTCTGATGCGTGTTCACATCTCCTGTGACCCCCACCTATAACGCCGGGGTCAAACACAGAACCTGGCACAAGTTAGAAGCTGAACAAATACACATTATATGAAAAAAAACACCTTGCTTTTGCTTTTAATGTTGTATTGTCATTTAGGTAAAAGTTTCCAGAGCAAATATGTTCCAAATTGACTGATTTTTACACAAATTGCTCCACCCCATTGGTCACAAGCCCACACTGCATCGTCAGTGTTCTTTCTTGGGTTCCCCAGTTCTATTTGCTCCGTTTTTCTTCCTCATTCTCCTTATTTCACTTTGCTTTAGTGCAGATGCTGCTCTTTGGGCCTTGAAGAGTAGATTGTTGTGAGGAGCGTATTCCTGTCTGGCTCACTTCCTAGGCATTTACTGTGGTGAAAGTGGACTCTGAGAGTAGGTGTCGTCCTAAGTCAGGAGGGTAAGTGAGGGCCATGATCTTGGGGGTTCTACCAGTCTATCAGTCCAGCAAATCTGGTCTTTTTCCATGTTTTGATTTTGTGCTACCATTTCTCCCACTCTACTGGACACTGTCCACGATGATCCCGATCGGTATGGCCAGTGCATCTGCGGGGCATCACTTAGTTCTTCTGGTCTCAAGTAGTCCTTTACATCGCTTCCTCGAGTCTTTGTGTTGTTGTTTTTGCCCAAAGAGAAAGAGACCAATAGTCATGTCATAGGTGGTTGCTCATAAGCTTTTAAGCCTCTGGTTTCCAGCTACCTCAGTAGGATGTAGGACATTGTCTTTATAGGCTCTGTTAGCGCCATTGATCTTGATGTCTACCAAGACTATGACCCCAAGCCCTCAAATCTATTATCTTGGTCCAGGAGACATTTGCTTATGAATAAGAGGTTTTCATGACTGTGCCCATATATATTCATATATATGCGAATAGCAACTGCCAACCCTACATAAAAATAAGGATGAACTCCCATATACCTTCCCATTCCTGTCCAGCTTCCATGATTACTTATGTATCCACATATACGTCACTGTTATTACTGCTGTGGCAGGATTATAATTGTACTTAATGCTGTTGCTTTTGACTCTTACACACCTTTCATCCTTTGCCATGGTTATGTTGTACTGACTTCCCCATAGTGTATATTGTCTTTCCAGTCACCAAGGTTAGCTTAGCTACTAGATAGTTAGTAATCTCCTAAAGCTCCCTCCCAGCCAGATTAAGCAGCAAAGAATGTTTCCTTCTAGTTAGAAACCTTTTCTTGACTTTTTTATAATAGTAGCCTCTTATAATATTCATCCTCTGTCATTGACATCCCTCTCGGCACGTGGTTAGCTGTTTCATAAATTCATCATGATTCTTTACTCTGCACAGTATTTCATTATGTTTAAATATCAGTTGGTTTATCAATTCAACCACAGGCGGACACTTAGATTGTTCCATATTCTTGCTATTGTTAATGATGCTGTAGTGTTCATATGTCTATCTGCTTCACATCTTTTATTTTCTAAGTTACATACCTAAGAATGGGATTGTGAATTATGGTATTTCTATTTCTAGCTTTATGAGGAAGCACTGTACCATTTCCCATCCTGGCTGTATTATTGTCCATTCCCGCCAGCAGTGGATAAGAGTTGCAATCTTCCCATAGAGTTGTCAGCATTTGCTATTTTCTTTCTATTTGTTCAGTGTAGTGTCATTGTTCCTGGTGTAAAATGGGTATCTCATTGTAGTTTAGATTTGCACCTCTCTAATGGCTAATGATCACAAGCACTTCTTCATGTAGTTGAATGCCTTATTTGGTAAACTGTCTTTTCATGTCCTCTGTCTATATTTTAATTGGATTGTTTGTTTTTAAATTAAAGATGTAAAATTAAGCCCTTATCAGATGTGTCATTGGCCCCAAATTGTCCCCCTATCTCTGGGTTGTCTTTTTGTTTTTCTGGTGAAGTTGCTGAACCTAAATACTTGATTTTTAGGAGGCTTCAGTAATGTAGTTTATCTTCTGTTGTTTGTACATTTTTAGTTATGCGTGACGAACTATGTATTTCTTAAATTAGAGCCAGTAGGCTTGAACCTATATTTTCTGTGGTCATCTGTATAATTTAAAATTTACATCTACATCTTTAGGTTAGTGTACTGTATAATTTAAAATTTACATCTACATCTTTAGGTTAGTGTACTGTGTAATTTAAAATTTACATCTACATCTTTAGGTTAGTGTACTGTGTAATTTAAAATTTACATCTACATCTTTAGGTTAGTGTACTGTGTAATTTAAAATTTACATCTACATCTTTAGGTTAGTGTACTGTGTAATTTAAAATTTACATCTACATCTTTAGGTTAGTGTACTGTGTAATTTAAAATTTACATCTACATCTTTAGGTTAGTGTACTGTATAATTTAAAATTTACATCTACATCTTTAGGTTAGTGTACTGTATAATTTAAAATTTACATCTACATCTTTAGGTTAGTGTACTGTGTAATTTAAAATTTACATCTACATCTTTAGGTTAGTGTACTGTGTAATTTAAAATTTACATCTACATCTTTAGGTTAGTGTACTGTGTAATTTAAAATTTACATCTACATCTTTAGGTTAGTGTACTGTATAATTTAAAATTTACATCTACATCTTTAGGTTAGTGTACTGTGTAATTTAAAATTTACATCTACATCTTTAGGTTAGTGTACTGTGTAATTTAAAATTTACATCTACATCTTTAGGTTAGTGTACTGTGTAATTTAAAATTTACATCTACATCTTTAGGTTAGTGTACTGTGTAATTTAAAATTTACATCTACATCTTTAGGTTAGTGTACTGTGTAATTTAAAATTTACATCTACATCTTTAGGTTAGTGTACTGTGTAATTTAAAATTTACATCTACATCTTTAGGTTAGTGTACTGTGTAATTTAAAATTTACATCTACATCTTTAGGTTAGTGTACTGTGTAATTTAAAATTTACATCTACATCTTTAGGTTAGTGTACTGTATAATTTAAAATTTACATCTACATCTTTAGGTTAGTGTACTGTGTAATATATGGATGCTGTTTCCTTTTTCTGAAGATCCCAGTTTTGCCAGCAGAGAGAGGTTATTTACCCCCATTAGTAAACTTTGACTCCGTCAAATATCGGCTGTCCATACATGGGTGGGTTTATGAGAGTAAGTAAAAATGCATCACTACATGAAGAGGGAAGTGCAGAGTGGAGACCCCCTTGCAGAGGAGTCTAGGGGAGGAGACGAGTCAGTCAGGGTGTGATGTAGCACCGATGAAGAATACAGCTTTCCTCCAGTTCCTAAATGCTTCCTCCCCACCCCCGCCCCCAAACTATCATGATCCGAATTCTACCTTGCAAGTCTGAATAGAGCAGATGTACACTGGTGCAGATAGGAGCTGGAGGCACAGGGAATTTAGGGCGGATGATCCCTTCAGGACCAGGTGTGTGAGTGGCGATACAGGGAGGGTAGAGGGTGAGTGGGTTGGAAAGAGGGAACCAATTACAAGGATCTACATGTGGCCTCCTCCCTGGGGGACAGAGAACAGAAAAGGGGGTGAAGGGAGATGTCGGTCAGGGAAAGAGATGACAAAATAATAATTTATAAATTACCAAGGGCTCATGAGGGAGGGAGGAGGGGGGAAAGAGGACCTGATGCAAAGGGCTTAAGTGGAGAGCAAATGCTTTGAAAATGATGAGGGCAAAGAATGTACAGATGTGCTTTACACAATTGATGTATGTGTGGATTGTGATAAGAGTTGTATGAGTCCCTAATGTTTTAAAAAAAGCATCACTACAAAATTGTATAAAGGGGCTACAAAAATGTCATGGAATATGTCTGAGAAAATTACCCTTTAATTCTGGTTTCCCACAAACTTTTGGAAGCCCTCCTGTAGAAATTTTTATTAAACAACAATATCACAATGTGAAGCTATTGTTTCCTAGAATGTCCTGTATCTCGGTCTACACACTTGAGAAGGTGGTGTTTCCATCAAAAGAGATGGGAAAGTTAAAGAACTTTTCCCTAAACAAGTCCACGCTTTTTAGACACTGCATCAGAACAGCAGCCTTGCCAGCCTCCAGGGATTCATCATGTTCCTTCAAAATGTTTACTTGTCAAAACAAAGTCCGTCTGAAGGGGCAGTAGCTGAGTTCTAGAGAGATGGAATATGATTTCCCAGTGAAATCCTCACAGGAGAGACAGTGGCGCCACCGGAGAATAGACAAGTACATTGTTATCATGGGGAAAGATGCCTCGGTGCAACTTTCCAGGCCTGTTTCTCGCCAACATCGTTTTCACGATGCTTCAAGCGGCATCCTAATAAGGCCCTAGGATCATCCTCCTGAGTACTCTGACAGAACTATCACAATGCCTCCTTGGGGATCCTCAAACACAGTCACCACAACCTTCTGAGCTGACCTCTGTGCCTTGAATTTAACTGGTCCAGCAGACAGCACATTCCCTTGGGAGCCACTCTTCTGATTGGATCCTTTTTTGTTTTGTTTTGTTACAACATACCCTGATGGGACTAAAACAACTGAATTAACCAGAGAGCATCCCTAGGTCACAAAGACAATTTAAAACTCATCTTATTTGGAATAAAGTTATGTATGTGTAAACTAGAACCCTAGTGACAATACTTTCTGACTTATTCTCCCATTTCTGCACTCTCCATTCTGTCCATTTGTCTATGTAGCTAATGTTTAATCGGTACAAGGCAATTTTGACCTCCACATCTGTATAGAAGGTTCTGAGATTGGGAAACATGGTGTCTTGATTTTATTCTTCTTCGGTAATTATTTATCCAGAGCATCGTTCCTTTCCATACAAAAGGGAAGATTCAGAAGGTGAAGACATAGGAGTCAAATAATGTAAAAAACCCTTGATTCTAGTGTCAGGATTAAAACTAAGTCATTGGAGTAGTTATTAATAGCTCAGCCAAGGAATAGTTAATTATCGCAGGGAAAGTACTTTTGAAGACCTGCATGTGTCAAAGTACCTTTGTTTGACTTTCTAGTATTATTGTCCTATGCAACATTAACCATGTTGTCTCTAAATTAGCAATCGTATTTCATCATTCTCTCTCTGGTGTCTATGTGACACCATTTGCCATAGCTCAGAGTCCTTGCGTGGTAAATATGGCAGTGGACTCAACTTCTTGGTGTTTGAAGTGCACTTCCTGGGTATCAGAAGGAAAAAAAGCCAGGAAATGGTTTTCTCCAAATCCAGTCCTTTAAACCCTCCTGAGAAGTTCTGCTCTGTTACACATGGCATCACCACGAGTGGAAATCAAACCAAAGGCAACCATTGTTTTGTTCTATTTGCTGTCTATAGAGGATGCAAACAATTTGTGCTCAGTTACTAAGAGAAGGTTCTGAGGTTAGCAGTTCAAACACATGCAGCAATACCATAGAAGAAAGGCCTGGAAATCTACCTCATAAAGATTACAGACTAGAAAACTTGAGTTCTACTCTGTTATACATTTTTGGGCAACCATGGCCTGAATCCACAGCAATGAGTTTGGTTTTGGTTTCCTCCTCCTGGTTCCCACATCAATGAGTTAAATGTATTTTTGACATGTGTATGTTCCACATGTGCATCAGCTCTTCTGACTCAGTTTCTTCTCAGTAACATGAAGGAATAGCTTTATATAGAAAACTTACAGACCTACGAGTAAAATGTTTTAAAACATATTAAAATAATAATTTCCTCATTACAGAGGTTTTTCCCCATAACAACAGCTATACGGTTACTTACCCATCCAAACACTAGCTCATTCAATTCTCATACAGTAAGTCAGCACTATCGTTTTTAGCCCCTTTTACAAATGAAACTCAGAAGGTTAAAATACAGGACTCTTTAATCAGGAGCCACTACATTCATTCGTGTATTCGTGTCTCCCTCCAGTCACCTCCCCATTCATAGATCCTTCCACCCATTCAATCCGCGAACCAAACAACCATGGTGTTCATGTTCACTGTGGATCTGGCCAGTGAGTATGGCATTTCGAAGAGGTAGACACCATTGTCAAAGAGGTGTGATTTTGAGCTTGCCGCTGAAAGTCCAAACAGTCACTATCTAGAGACAGGTAAAGTGACCCTCTCGTCCTCCACTGAGAGAAGGATGGCTGGAAACGTCCACAGAAGGCAGTGAGGAGACATGCACTGGAGTGAGTGAGAAGGAGATGCAGGCTACCAAGAAAGGTGAGGGAAGGACAGATGGGAGGACATGGAAATGAAAATGTTGTGCTCACTTCGGTAGCGTATATACTAAAATTGGAACAACATGGACAAGATTGGCATGGCTGCTGTGCAAGGATGACATGCAAATTCATGAAGCCTCCCATATTTTTGCAGTGGAAAATGAATTGTTGCAGATGCCGTTAGGTTGAAATTTAGCTCCCTATCATTTGATCCATTAAATTTGTTCCAGTCTTTAATATTTTCTGTTTTTATTTTTGATTGAAGTTTTTGTTGTAATTAATTTTTAGTTTAGTTTGTTTTTTAATGGTTTTCTGTATATGAAATCTGGGATAGGTGAGTCTATTGAGAGTAACTGGATTGATGGTCCCTTAATGGCACGGCAGGGGAAGTTGGGGGAAATAGGGAGCTAATAACAATGAGTACAAGAGTGAATACAATATTCTAAAACTGAATGTGGTGATGACTGTACAACTCTTCTTGATGTTACTAAAATATTGAATTATATGCCATATGAATTATATGCCAATGAAACTGTTAGGGGGAAAAAAGAAAGGAAAATATCTTGGTGTACATCAATGTCCGCTTGAGAATTAACAGAGAGAGGAAACTCTTCCAGAAGCCCAGATCTGGCCAAGGTTAGATATTCCAAGCACTAGATTCCTGGTAGCAGAGGGTGAGTACCGGTAAGTCCCATGGAAAGAGTCTCTTCTAACCTCTAGTTCTCCTGCTGAAAATGAAGCTCTGGGCTAATGTATGCCAGACTGTGCTCACGGAGCCAGCGGTGTCACAAAGCACTATATCAAAAGACTCCAGAGCCCCAAATATTTAACAACCAGAACATTCACTCCATCCATCAATTTGGTAATTGTATCTGTTCACCCCACTCCACCCACCTCTAATTCTGGCCCCTGCATTAAAAGGGGGGGGGCGGAGGCACGGGGAGGAGTTGGGGCTCCTTTGCTGACCTGCTCATTTCTTAAGGAGATGCTATGATCATTTACGACTCAGAGCTCAATGCTCTGTAAATATTGACACGTTTCTCCCTCTTAACACATCTCTGCCAATCTGATTAACTGGCTGGTCAGTGATTGGGCAGCAAGGCATTAGTGCATCTGGGTCTTTGCCAAGGCTGCCTTCACATGGCTTCAGTGCCAGCCTCACCCTTTGGGAAACACAGGAATCACTAGGTTCTTGGGAGTTCTGACTTGCTGAAACCTTTGTCTATTCTATGCCCCCCTCCCTTATAAATCCATGCAGTCGGTCTATCTACATAAGATGGGTAGGATAAACAATCTGACCAATGGTTCTGGGGAGACATGGAAAAGGGGGACATAGGAGAAGGGGGTGCCAACAAACCCAGGGACAAGGGAAGAACAAATGATCTAAAATTGATGGTGAGGAGGGTATTGGATGTCTGGGGGCAGGAGGGAGGTAACAGCAGGACTTGACCAAGGGCAATGTAGCCAAGAGGGATTACCGAAACCCGAATGAAGGCCAAACATGCTAGTGGGACAAGAGGAAAGTAAAAGGAAATAGAGGGATGAACTAGAAGGCAAAGGACATTTATAGAGGTCTAAATACAGGCATGTATATATGTAAATACATTTATAAATGATGATAGGGGAATATATATATATATATATATATATATATATATATATATATATATATATATATATTTGTTAAGTATTAAGGCAGCAGATGGACACTGGGCCTCCACTCAAGTATTCCCTCAAGGCAAGAACACTTTGTTCTACTAAGTCGGCATTCTGTAATACTCACCTTCCCTGACTTGATTGCTGAAGACAAAATGGGTATATAAGCAAAAGTGGTGAAGAAAGCTGATGGTGTCCGGCTATCAAAAGTTATAGAGTCTGGGATCTCAAAGGCTTGAAGGTAAACAAGCAGTCATCTAGCCCAGAAGTAACAAAGCCCATATGGTAGAAGCACACCAGACTGGGTGACTATGAGGTGTTGATGGAATCAGGTATCAGGTCTCAAAAACCCAAAATAAAACAGAAAAATCATATCAATGTAAATGAGGGAGAGGGCAGAGAGGAGACTCAAAACTCATCTGTAGACAATTGGACATCGTCTTTCCGAAGGGTCACAAGCCAGTCAGGATGCAGTATAGCCACACAACTTTCCTCTAGTTCTTTAATGCTTCCTACCGCCCTCCCCCCCCCCACCACCACTATCATGACCACAATTCTACCTTACAAACCCAGCTAGACCAGAGCCTGTACACTGGTACATATAAGTGCTCACAACATAGGGAATCCAGGACAGATAAACTCCTCAGTATCAATAATGAGAATAGCGATACCAGAAGGGTAAGGGTAAGGGTAAGGGTGGGGGAGTAAGGAAGAACTGTCACAATGATCAACATTTAACCCCCTCCCAGGGGGACGGACAACAGAAAAATGGGTGAAAGGAGACAGTGGTCGGTGTAAGACATGAAAAAAATAATAATTTATCAAGGGTTATGGGGGAGGGAGGAAAAAATTAGGAGCTGATACCAAGGGCTGACGTAGAAAGAAACTGTTGTGAAAATGATGATGGCAACATGTGTACAAACGTGCTCGGCAAAACGGGTATATGTGTGGATTGCGGTAAGAGCTGGAAGAGTAAAAATCATTTAAACAAAATGAAATAAAATAAATAAATCCATGAATAAAACAAATCCACACAGTGAGTACAGACCTTCCCAGAGGGCATGGGCATGAGGCACAGATGTGGGGAAGCTCCAGCGAGGAAGTATCAAGTAAGCCTAGTATCTACTGGGCATGAGGGAATGGCCTCCTCTTCAGAGGATATGGGTTTTAAGAGAAGACTGAGTTGCGAGCAAATATTAATGTAGTAAGTGTGGGTTTCATGCCCTGCTATTTCACAACGCTTCCTCCCAACTTTTCTGAAGCTTTACATCCTTTGAATAGCCTGCCTCAATAAGACTGCCTTGGTGTATCTGGAGATCTTAAACACATTCTTGCTACTAATGGGACTTGTGGTGGTAGCTTGGACCACCAGCCATTGCTCAGGAGAAAGACAGGGCTTTCTCCCCCCCACGATGAGTTAGAGTCTCGAAAGCCCACAGGGGCAGTTCTACCCTGCTCTATAGGGTCACCACGAGTCAGAATTGGCTTACTGGCAGTGAGTTGTGGATTTTTGTTTTGTTTTTGTATCACGTTATCATCTTGAACTCTTAAAAAGGGCTAAAGTTCAAGGTCAGTTCTTTGTCAACCATGCCTATATGACAAATTCCAACACTCATGTTGGGCATCAAGTCTCAAGTTAGTGTCCATGTATGTTGTCACACACATTGCTGAAAAAATTAAATAGTATGCCCACAGCCCCATTGGAAGAAGATCATTGGAAACTCATGGCTGAAATTCCTCTCTGCCTTAATGTACCATATACTTTTTCTATGACTGATTTTAACCTGTACTGTTTCTGCTACAGTAAATGTAACCAAGATGATAACATCTTTTCTGAGTTTTAGAAGTCTTAGTAAATCATTATACTTAAAGGTGGTTTTAGAAATCCCAAATACAGGTTGCAAAAGTAGGATCTACTGGAAGTCAGGATAGAATTACAGCCTTTTCCTAAGCTCAACTCTTTAACTAAAACATCTATAAAGTCTTCCAAATTTTGAAGAATAAATGTGAAAATAAACACCTTAGACAATATCCCTTCCTGAGATCCTGGGATGCAAAGGTATGGGAGTCAGACAGCTGAATGTATATCCTGGGGAGTACATGGCAGCTCCCTAACCCTCAACACGTTACTCTGAACTCAGTCTCTCTCATATATGAAAGAGCAATTACACAGACTGATATTTACCTCAAAGGGGAGTGTGAAGACTAGGTGAAATAAGGTATCCCAGGGAATTCACTCGTGCCCTGGCTTATAAGAGTCTTCGATAGATGTGAGAATTAATGTGACATTACTGGCACATGGAATTTTTGTCTCCTTTTTTTCCTTTTCAATTTAACCATTTTATGGATATGTGATTCGTGGACCAGAGTTATGCAACCACCACCACAATCAATTTTAGAGAATTTTCTTCATTTTTGTTATCCAAAATAACATTAACTCCCCGTATGCCCTCCAGTTCCCCTGTCATAACCCCAAGGAGTTGCTAATCTTGTTAATGCATCTATAGAATGATCTGACATGACTTTCATATAGAGAAAATCATATTTTTGAAAAACCCACATTACCAACAAAAGAAAACACAGGAAACCCTAATCTAAAAGAAAGCAAAATATAATAAAATTGAGAACAAGTTATAAATGAGTCAAATGGAGAACAAAGGGTAAGATGTTGCATTTTAATCTAACTGTATCTAAAATAAGCTATCCTCCAATGCACTGTCTTGGATCAAGACCATTCGCACCCCTGATCAATGGTCTCAGGGAGTTCAGGGAGGCCTAATCCCCTTTGGGACTTTGGTCACGGTCTGGAGCTTTCCATTTTTGCCTTTTCCAACACCTAGAGTAGAATATGAGCATCCAATTTTAAGGATTATGAAGACAGACTACATTTACTTCTCTTCTTGAGCTTAAACTTAAACTACTTAAAGCCTGAGAAAGTCCACCACAGTTCTGGAAGTGCTCTAAAATAATCCACTTAAAGTAAACACTGGGTCCTCATAGTCCAGAGACCCTTAGAGTCAATGAGCTACAAGAAAAATGGCACCCACTAAACCCATCAAATGGTATTGTTCCACTGCGAGCTCAGATGTCTCTGTGTGTTTGCGCCTCTTTATCACCTCTCACTCCTCCCAAGAGCCAGAGGTTTCGGGCAGAGGCTTCGGTGGGGAAAGGTTATGGCATTTGCACTCATGTTGACTCTCCAGGGAGAGACAGAGGATCTGTCTCTTGATAGACAGAGTGCCACACTGCTGATGATACACCCCTACCAGCTTCTCCACTTTCTGCCTTCAGGCCAATGGAAAATAAAATGTCTCTCTCCTGCCATATGAATTCAGGAAAACAACCATAACTCTGCGGTCTGGAGACCTGTGCTATAGGAGAAGATTTCAAAGAGCTCATGATGAAATTCCGTGGAAAGATAATGGAATTTTTATAAGTTTTAGAAGCCCCCTCATACTGTACTATTGAATTGCTGTACATTATACTGCATATGATAGTCTCTATCACCCTGGGCATTCACATAGTAAAGAAAGATCTTAATTCTAAGGCCTTGGAGTTGCTCAAGTGTCCAGTATATAAGAGAGCACCTTGACAAATATTAAAAAGCCCCACTGCCATGGTTCCATGGCGACGCACAGCAACCCTGTGGGACAGGCTAGAACTGCACCTGTAATTTTTTGAGAATATGACTCTTTGGGGGAGCAGAACGCCCCATCAATCTCATGGAATGACTAGTGAGTTCAAACTGCTGGCCTATGGTTAGCAGCCCAACATGCAACCACTATGCTACAGGGCTCCTGGTTTGACAAATAGAAAGCACTTTCAAAATCATTAAGAACCAACTAACCTGTGGCCACAAATTGGCAGAGAAGACCTATATAAGGATTCACTAAAAGAATGTATGTACAAATGTGCTTCACACAGGGATGTATGGATTGTCAGAAGAGCTGTAGGAACCCCAATACGATGATTTTTAAAAAGAATGTATGTGCAATGTGCTAAGTGACAGTTTTCACATCTCCATCTTCCAATTCCCGTTGAAAGCTGCATCCCACGGGCCCCACATGTCCATTTGTTTCCAGTGTCACACACCAAGAAGAGATGCCAAAGGCTCCCTTGGTAACTGTCTGATTTCTCTTCAAAAATTCTTAGTTCCCAAGCATGAGCACATTTCATTTCATGTCTACAGAACTGCAAGGCTTGCCCCTGGCATTGTAGAAAACAGTGCCTGTTTAACAATTCCAGTGTTAAATAGAGCCACGAATAACCAGATAGACAAAATAAAGCCAAATAAGATCTTCTTTATATAACTGGTTAAAGGAAATTGGAAATGTTCCCCTTACAACCATCATGAACCACTATTTAACATATTTAATAGTAGTGGAATATTCTTCTACTACTAAGTAACTTAAATGCAACTTAATTTGATTATTTATGAAAGAGAAATATCGTTAAATCATTGGTAATTTAAAAATTGGAGCGTAAGCAATAGAACAACCTGGAATTATTTTTTGAGCAGTTAAGGGAGTCCAATTGATAAAGAGATAAAAGGGACAAATAAAGAAAACTATGGATAAATATACAAGCTATATGAGAAACGGGGATTGACAGAAAAAACAAAGAGGAGAAACTGAGAAGGCTATCAATTAATTTGTCCACAAAGAAATTGTAGAGACATACAAGTTGACAGGAAAGAAAATTAAAACAAAACAACAAAAAAGTTTCATGAAAGGAACATAGATTTGGGAGAGATTATCACTAAAAGCTGTTAGAGCAATGCTACTGTATGTGGGGATGGGGATGTTGCCTTGTGGCATCCCCCTTAATTAGATAAAACCATGTCAAGACTTCATCCAACTCATGAGTCAGAAACTCCTCTTGCCTGTCCCGGAACACCATGGGGTATTATTTGACAGTATAAATCCGTCGGTGTCCGAAAGACCTAGAAAGTTATGTAGCCTCCTCCGAGCACCATCTCCTCATCTGCAGAGCGCCATCGCAGGCAGTTTTCCTCGTCTGTGCTTCCCTGTAGGGCTGTGAGGAGCACCGCCCCTGATCTATAAAAACTCTGCGGAAAACTGCTGCTACCAGGCCGACGGTGACTCCTACCCACTGCCATGGAGTCCGGTGAAACGCTGTCACACTGAGTGGAACTTCTCCCTAAGGCTTGCGGAGTTGTTTATCTTGACAGGAACAAATAGGTTTGTCTTCCCCCAAGGAGCAGCTGGGGGCTCCCACAGCTGACCTTTCAGTGAGCAGTCCAGCAGGTAACCCATTTGATAACCAGAGCTTTGATAACCTGCTTTGATTCATGGGGGATCTTATTAGAAACAAACACACTGCATTGAGTCGTTCCAACTCGTAGTGACACTTGATGCGGTTTCCAAGGTCGTACATTTTTTGGGAGCACACAATCTCATCTCTTCCCCATGGGGCATCTGATGAATTTGAACCATCAACCTTTGGGTAAGCTACCCAGTGCTTGACCTGATGCACCACTAGGGATCCTCAGTAAATCTTTAATAAGGAGTGCTACAGGAGTTACAACAGTTAATCTCACAAGCAGAGCATGAATTAGATAAAAACCTTATATTCTCATCTGAATATAAAATGTATCATCTAAAAGTCTCTTTAAAATGAGATTAAAAGGCTTCAAACAGATTCATCCTCTTTTCATGTCCAAGATAAGGAACATACTTCGGTGTCCAAGGTGCGTCTCCTTGCTATCTGTCTCTGGGTTTCTACGCGGAGACCTCCAGCTCAGTGGAACACCCTCTCATGAATCTTTTTTAGGAAACTCAGCCACTCTAGACTCTAATATCAAGAATACTTTTCCTTCTATAAGGTATTTATTCAATCTCTGGTTCACCCATCACTTTTTTCATTCCTTTTCCATGAACAAATGAATCCTTTCATCCAGAGACTCTAGTAGGACTCATTTGACAGGACCTTCGTACTTTAGTCCTTGCCTAGCTTTCCTTATTGAGGAACGGGAAGGCACTTAAAGAGTGCACAGGAAATGTTCATCCTTCTCTCTCCCAGGGGCTACTCATGGACCCTTATTGCCTCAACTGAACACATGAACACCACAGACGGAGCCAGTCCAGAGGCTGGCACACACACTGGATTCTCACAGGAATGTGGAATGAAAGAGGGCTCGTGTCTGCCTTCACTTCTTTGATTTTGGCATCCCTTTCATTTAACACCTGCACCTACCATCTTAGCTGAATAGAACCCTATTTGTACTTTACATTAAAGATGCCCTCAGTCCCAAAGGAACGGTTTTCCCGCACATCTACTCTGGCCACTGCTTACTTCAAGCCAGCTGGTGAGCAGCTGGAATGAACCGACTTCCCTCCCAAAGAAAAAACATCAAATCCCCAAACACTGGCTCCCTCAGAAAGCCCAGCTTAGTCCTTTGCCTTTTGGACGACCTAAGAGTCTCATTTAGGATAGAAATGGTTTTCCCAGCTCTAAATTAGACGATCACAACAGAACTTACTTCCACGAAGATGTATCTCTAAACCTCATTTGGACCATAATCCATTCATCTGACAAATATTTATTAAGCACCTATTAAGTTCCAGAGACTTCTGGGAGGTACAATCACTAGCTAATTTGAAAAGAAGCACTGGGAGCAGAGTGAGTTACACATCAGGTTGCTAATTCAGTAGCTCGGACCCACTAACTTCTCGAGAGAAAAGAGGAGACTGCTTGCTCCTGACAAGATTCATATTCTCAAAAGCCCGACAGAGTGATTCTGTTCTTTCTATCGCATCACCGCGAGTTGGATCCAGCTCAAGTGAAGTCGTGGCTAATCTAAAGGTTGGGAGTGTGAACTCACTCCGCAGCACCCCGCAGCACCCCGCAAGAGCAGCTTGGTATCTGCTTTCACAAGGATTACAGCCACGAAAGCCCTGTGAGGAAGTGCTGCCCAAGCACATTGAGTCACAATGGCCAGAATCAAGTTGATTGGCAACAGAAGAAAACTATGCACCAGGCACTGGGTGCTGAGCACGTAGTAGTACCCACTGCTGACGAGTTGAATCAAACTCCTAAGCAGCCCTCCAGGACAGAGCAGACCTGCAGCAATGGGTCAAACATAGGAACAACAACTGTGAGCGTGGTGAGCAAGCTGGGCGGTGTTTCCTTCTGGGGGACACAGGGTCTCCGTGGGCTGGAACCAACCCAACAGCCCCTAGCATTGCTTTTTGGAAACTGAAAATCTTTAGGGAAGCAGATTGCCTCATTTTCCCTCGTGTGCAGTGTGTGGATGGTGGGCTTGAATAATCGGCCTGAAGGTTAGCAGCCTAATGCTTAACCAAGAGGACATGGTAGAACCCCAAGGACAAATACCTGTTTTCTTTTAATAAATCATTTTTAAAATACCTGTTTTAATGGAACAAGTATGGATTCCAATGGGGATGAAGGGGGGCAGATAATACGCAAAGTATACAGTATATTAGAAAATAATAAAGGCTAGAGAGGAAAATGTGTGAGGCGAACGTGATAACCACTACAGGACGGAAATTAGAGAGCCATGTGTTTCCTTCTGTTGAGCACAGGGTCACTGTGGGTGGCAACCGACTCAATGGCACCTAACAAGGAAGATGAGTGGGGAAAGATGCTGCCTCCATGACATTTACAGGTCTGAAAACCCATGAGGCGGGCGGGGGGTGGGGTGGGGTTACTCTGTCCTATAGGATCGTTCTGAGTTGGAATTGACCTCAATGTCAATTGTTTGGCTTTTTTTTTGGTGGGGGGGCGAGAAGAGAAAAAAGTTGTGAGGGACAGACAACAGAAAAGTAGGGGAAGGGAGATGTGGGACAGAGCAAGATATAACAAAATAATTATTTATAAATTATCAAGGGTTCATGAGGGTGGGGGGAGTGGGACGGGAAGGGGGAAAATGAGGACCTGAAGCCAGGAGCTTAAGTGGAGAGCAAATGTTATGAGAATGATGAGGGCAACGAATGTACAAATATGTTTTACATAATTGATGTATGTATGGATTGTGATAAGAGTTGTATGAGCCCCTAATAAAATGATTTTAAAAAATTAAAAAGTTGTGAGGGAAAGAAATTTATACATGTTAAATAGAAGGCATTTATGAAAATTACAGAAAATCAAGGAAAACTTGTTCAAAACAAACAACAACAAAACACCTGTGACCTTGTGTGCTAGCTTCTGTGTAAACATAGGTACATCACCTATTCCCACAAAGTCCCACTCCCTTGCATGCAATATCGGTCCAAAAGACAAGGTTTCTCCATGATGCTTCCTAGCACGGAAATTCAGTTTCTCTAAGCAGTATGTAGCAATTCGAACCGGGACTAAACAATGATTGAGGTCTAAGGTTCAAGACCTCAAAACACCCCACACTCCCCAGAGATCCCAATAAATCCTTACTGTGTGGCTCTGGTCCAACATAATTGAGGACACTTATACTTTCTGCAATTGTTCACTTAAAAACAAGGCTAAATCCAAGTCCTTCTTCCTTTCAGCTACTCTCAAGACACTGTCCTGACTGGCACGAACTTCTAAAACAGGTCAGAAAGGGGCTCTGAGAGCAAGGATGTGGAGCATCCCAGACTCGAAGTCCTTGTGCCAAGTGAGTGAGCCAAACCAAGCGGGCATCAAATTAATGCCCTAATGAGCCCTACACCAGGATTTCTGTCTTTGTATCCCGCCCCTCCCCCTCACTCCCACCCCCACCCCACTCCCCTGTGTACTTGTCATGGAGCTGAGACAAGGCTCATCGGGGAACAGTTATCTTGGGACCATCCAGAGAAGGAAAACCATCTGTCAACCATTCATCAGCCACATCTGATTGAAAGCTCCCTTTGGGCTGGTTCCTCTGAACTGCTCAGTCGGCATTCTGCCTGCCAGAGACGCCGCTGTGCATGGGTTAAGAGGTTCTGGAAGCTTTCCACTAGCAGCCATTGGTTTCCATCCAAATCCCTGATCCGTGGCAGATCCTTCATAAGTGCCAGACACTGTCCTAAGTCTACTACGTGTATTTATTCACCTAACACTCTAATAGAGCGGACGTTCCTCTTATTCCCTTTTTCCAGACAAAGAACCCAAGACACAGTCAGGTAAAGGGATCAGTCTCAGATGGCAGAGTTTGTGAGTGGAGGGAGAATTCCACCCACGCTCATTTAACGACGATGCTCAAAACAGCTCTGTACAACACATACACACACACATGCACATCAAGTCACATAAGCAGCTTAAAATTATATTAGAGCCACAGTAAGAAGAGTAAAATGGAAACGCTGTTGTTGCAGCTATGTGCTACCAAATTCTTTCCAATTCATAGTGACCTATCGGACAGAGCAGGATCGCATACAGCACTTCCTAGGCGGTAGTTTTTATGGGAACCGATTGTCCGGTCTTTCTGTGACAGAGATGCCGGTGAGTTCAAAGGGCCAATCTTTGAGTTGGCAAACAAGCATAAAACCCTGGCAGCATCAGGTGAAATTAATTTTAACAGCAGAGTTTATCTAATCTGATCTACAAAGAACCTGGCAATGCAGTGGTTATGTGTTGACTTGCAAACCACAAGATGACCAGTTTGAAACCACCAGTCATTCGTGGAAGAAAGACCAAGACTCTCCCCTCCCATAAAGAGTGATGGTTTCTGTGTATGTCTTTGCCACAATTTATAAAATAATTGCACAAAAACAATGAGTACAAGGAAGAATAAACGATCCTAAAATTGACTATGGTAATGATTGTACCACTCTTCTTGATATGATTGAACTATTGAATTATATGATATATGGATGAAATTCCACTATGAAACTGATAAAATTATAAGAAAAGAAAGTTGCAGTCTCAGAAAGCCACATGAGGCGTTCTACCTTGTCCTCTAGCGCTGCTGTGAGACATCATCGACGGCAGTGAGTGAGTGAATCTGATGGCGATGGGAGTGGTAGGTCAGTGGTAAATTCCCACCTTCAATGGGAGAGGCCTGCCTTTGGTTTCCAGTCAGTAAGCCTCATGCAGCTGACAGGGGAAGCTTGCATATTGCTATGAGGTTGATCAGGTTTCCGGACTAAGACAATCCGGGAAGAAAGGTTGGTGATTTCCTCGTGATCGTCACCCTATGACAACCTCCTGGGTACCAATGGAACATTGGCTGATCCACAGCCAACAAAGGGTAAGGCACAGCACTGATGTGTTTTGTTCCATTGTACACAGACGCCTGTGAATCAGAGCCAACTCCCTGACAGCTAACAGCGGCAAAGAGGGGCAAGCGCCAGGAAGGGTCCAGGCTCAGCCTTGCAAGTCACCCAGTTTGCTGGCCAGAGTGGTCAGACAACCAGCCTGGTTGAGAGTCTGATGGTGCCAACAAACCATGCACCGTCTTCTCTATGTGCATATCTTGAAGGTCACTTTGCCAGAGGGTTGCTCATGTCAGCTGGGATCAGATTGTCAAGGCAGGTTGCTGCTTAGTGACAGTCATACAAAGTTATAATGAGGTCCCCCGCCCTGGACTAGCACACTTTCCTATCAGAGGAATGAGGGATGCTATGGGAAAGTCAAGTCAGGAGAAGGGAAACGAACAGATGTGTCTGGGAAAAGACAAGTGTGTATCTGTTGGTAGAAAAAAAAGACAGACCAGCTTCCAGGTGGGAGGGGGAGAAGACTGACAATATGGGGACAATGCCTGGCAATATGCTCCTAAGAAGCCACATTGGTCTGAGTTCCTGTCCACCCTGGCCCAGGCCAAGTCCACAGAGCGCTGAGGAATTGAACCTTGGACCTTCATGGCACACAACATGCTCCAAAGAATTCAAGAGGGAAGAAAAGGTTTTGAAACAGATTGTGGTAGCAACTGTACAACACAGCTTGATGTGATTGAACGATGGAATAATATGAGATCTGGATTAGCTCCTAATAAAGCCATTTGGCAAAAAAAACAATCCAAGCTGGAGCCAAATTATTATTTCAAGATGTAATTAATCAGATATTTTATAATCTTTGTATATTAGTATTTGAGATCCCCAGTACAGCTTGGTTCAGAGCAGCCACGTTTCAAGTGCTCAAAAGCCGTAGAGGTCTGGTGGCCACCGCATCGTACAGTGTAGTTCTACAGTGTTCAGGCTGAGCATCCCCGGGAGGAAGATGCTGTAAGTTTATGAGAGGCATGTGCACCAGGAACAGCGCTCCAGGACAGTCTGGGACTCACCCTAGAGCGTGTATAACTCTAGGCTCCCAGATCAGCATCTCTTACCTCTTGGGTTCCCTAGTGTCATCCTAATAGCATAAGGTGTGGGCACGCATGCGAGTCTCTCCTGCTGAGGCCAGCTCTGGGTCCTCCTCAGTGAGGGAGTCGCCTCTGCAGAGGACGTGGTCACAGTAACAACCCAGTCAGACGGCCATTTCTGGGTGGTGCTAATAATGAACAAACACAGGCCGGCCCAGAAAGAGGGAAGCGGGGGGGGGGGGTGGTGGTGGGGAGGGGGGCTTGTGGCAGGCAATGGTTGCCATAGAAATATGCCAGCCTCACTCCGAGATTTCCTCAGCACCTTGATCATTTGGGGACTGACTAAGTCCAGCATTGTGCCCGTACTTACAAAAACTTTGAAAATAGACCCATGGTGGTAAAAGGAGATCAAAGAGGGAGTCATTACACGTCGTTTACACCCACCATCATATCCACCTTTTGCCTGGTATTGCCCAAGAGTTCTTTTCCCTCAGTCTGTGAACCCCTTGACTGTAAAGCAGAGGTCATCAACTGCAGCCCGCGGGCCACATGCGGCTCGCCGAGGACATTTATCTGGCCCGCTGGGTGTTTTTGCCCCATTTGGTTTTTTGCTTCAAAATAAGATATGTGCAGTATGCATAGGAATTTGTTCATAGGTTTGTTTGTTTTTTTAAACAATAGTCTGGTTCTCCAATGGGTTGAGGGACAGTGAACTGGCCCCCTGTTTAAAAAGTTTGAGGACCCCTGCTAAAAAGACTGATCTTTTTCTGTTTATCAACAACTACAAAGCAGAGCCTACCACTTCTGATGACAAAGTGACAAAATGTATTCAGTATGGATTTTCCTCCCTCCTTTAAAAAAATTCATTCAAGATACAAGAGATTATAAAATTAAAATAGGTCTAGTCTCAAGGACTTTATAGCTTACTAGGTTTGCTTAGGTCAACATTTGTGCTACACTTGGTCTGGGTGAGCTACTGTTCTAAGCACTTCAGAAGTGTGAACGCATTCAATCCTCATACTTCCCCTGTGACGTAGGTCCTATCATTCTGGAGAATACTGTAGTAGTGCTATTTTCACTGGAGAAGACAGGGCTTTCGATTCCCCTCAAGCGTTACAGTCTCGGGGACTCGCAGGGAAAGTTCTACCCTGTCCAACAGCATGGACTCAATGACAGAAAGTTTGATTGGGTTTCTCAGTCACTGGTCCAAGGCTCTACAAGAAGACGGTAGAGAAACAAGCAAACCCAGCCAGTCTGACTGCACAGTCATTTCGCTTCATCATACAGAGCACTGTTGTCTTGAATTGGGTAGATAAGACAGTCATATGTACATGGTATGTGAAGGTCGAAGGAAGAAGAGTAGACTGCAAAGATCCTGTGCTGACTTTAAAGATGACTCGGGACTTGGAGACAGAGTGCATGAAGCAAAAAGAAGGAAACTGCTTGGGAAGAAAGTGGGGGCCGGAAGGTGACGCTGAGCCCCAATTATGTGCAGAAGGAGTCTGCATTTCAATCATGGGAACTCACCGAAGCTCTTTGAGTCATGCAGGGTCCAACGCAAGCTGGTTTCATCTAGCTATGGACAACAAGATGGGCTGATGGAAGGAGAAGAGGCCGGTGGGGAGAGTGACCCACAGCTGTTAAAATGGGTGAAGGTGTTGGTCCCAGAGCCCAGTCCAGGAGGAGCATGAGGGAACATCCCTAGGCCAACAGGCAAGATGTCTGTTTCAGCCTCCCACCAAATCACTCAAACGAGAAAAAAGCTCCAGGGAGTGCGTACTGGGCTCTGGCTTGATCATCTAGAATGGCAGAGGGGCTCCTACAGCGCTGGGTCTGGGGAAGGTAAAGCATGGCTCCCTCCTGGGCACAACCTGGAAAAGCAGAGCCTCACCCACATGGATGCCACTGGCTACTGGAGGCAAGATGGCAGCTTCTCTGCTGACAAAGAATAATGACTACCTTGTCAAAAGTGAACAACAGCCTAGTTTACCAAGCCACAGACTTGTTCATTGAAATGCCCTATCATTCCCAAGCCCGGAACCTAAACTCCTCCAGAGCCTTTCCCGGATGGGACTTTCTATTTCAATTCCACTGAGACAGAGATTGGAAGTTTGAGAATGAGTGATGGTCCAACAAGCTCTCCCCATTGCATGGCATCTCTTATCCTGACCCATTTTTGCATAAATCCCTGGAGAAGGTTATGCCTTACATCAGAATGAAATAGATGCCAAGATATGTGCGTGATTGTTAAAGACAACTTTGCTTTTGCAAAACCTGGAGTTGCTGTTGTTCTTCATCTTTCATAGCTGAAGCCCTGGAATCCCATTTTCATCTTGATGGAAGCAATAAAAATCATAGCAAACTTTTATGGCTCCCAGGATGAAGCCCAATGACTATGCCCCTATTCCAATCTTGAAACTCTGGAAGACTTTTAAATTCAAGTCAGGGCAGGCACTGCCTTTGATCAGAGCCAAAATGTATTTATCTTTGTAAGCATAGCCATTAAGATGTGAGCATGAATAGCTGAGGAGATAAAACATAGGGGAGAAAACAGGAAGAAACAGGAGATGAGGCTTCTGAAGCACAAGTAGAAATGATGACACCTCAATGCCCACCACAAGCTTTGCGCAGAGGTGCCAGGGGAGTGGGCAAGCAGACAGGTATCTGCAGAGCGTGGGAGACTGGACTGCTGGGAGTGGGCTATTGGAGAAAGCACTGCTGTGGGCGGCTGTGGGCAATGTATGCAGAGAGAATATCAAGAGTGCAAATAACAAATGGGCAAATGGTGCTCACATTTTGTAAGAGAATCATGTGGCCGACAGGATCATTTTGCCTCTGAAGTTCACCGCCTCGACTTCTCTAAACACCAAGGAAAGTCTTCCGATGGGAAAACCTAAAGTCAAGCTCCAGTTCAACGGGAGGTAAAGAAGGCTCACGCAGGAAGCTGGCATTGTCTCCCTGAGTTCGAACTTAGGGAACTGAAGTATCAAATACTGGACAAGTTGCCAGGAGATGTGTGCTCTGGTTCACTTGAGGATGGTGTGTGGCTTTGAACGTCCCCCATGGAGGAAGCGGGAAGGGGAACTTGCCTGGAACAGAGAGGGTTAAAGCATGAGCGGCACTGGCGCTGCCATTCCTCCAGCCACCACTCCTAGCGCTCTTTACCGCAGGGCCCTAAGGGCTCCTAGCTGCGGGGCTCCACTCTTCAGCTGAGCTTCTCCAGAGCCACTGCCAACCCGTCAGAATAATCCCAAGAGAGAAAGTTCTCCACTCTGGTCTAGAGCTCTTCTAATCCTTGAACTCTAGAGTATAAAATGCTATGGGTCATCTCTGATCTGATTACAGCACCTTTACCTACATTCTAGTGGGCAGTGAGAGTTCAGTGGGAAAACACTTGCTTTCTGTGCGGGATGCTCAAGTTTAATCCCTGGTCACTGCACATGATGCACAGCCTCCACCAGCCCGTCAGTGTTGGGCTGTGTGTTGCTTCCATGCTAACTAGGTTTCCAGAGAGCTGCTAGACTCTGATGGCCCAAGAAGAAAGGCCTGGGAATCCACCTGCAAACGTCCGTGTGTGAAGCCCTGTAGAGCACAGCACTTCAAACCTGGTGTGTGTGCTCTCCGGGAGCAGGAGATCTACTTGAAAGTCATTAGCAACAGTCAAGTTCTACCTGTGTTCTGTATTCTCCCTGCTTCACGTTCCAAGTCTTAGCATCCAAGGACAGGTCTTAAGAAGAAAAATAGAAAATTGGTGTGAAGGATCTTTGATGAATTTCCTGTCTAAAGCACTGGAAGGTTCCCCTTAGGTAATTTTCTGGAGCCCTTATCAGTGAGTTCCCCCTCCCACTAAAACGCAATTCCAGGGTATCATATCCCTCTGTCCTAGTCAGAATTTCATAAAGGTAAGGAATTCTCTTTTTTTACAAATACTCTGAGAGCATAAAATAGAAAACAGCCCAGGGAAGTTCAAAGGCATTTAATAATTACCTTTCGTTCTTTTGAAAATTATTAAAAAGCCCAAAATTAGAAATTCAGATTTCCTTCAGATTCCAGAGAACAAACAGCTTGCTTGTACTGTGTCTGCCTCATGTACACAGAAATATCTCTCCAGACAGCAGAGTGTTTTCCATGTTATTTTGCATCTTTAAAATAGACCACCTATGGCAAAAGGATTGGGATTCAAGGTCTGACAAAATCGACAGCAGAAATAATTAGCACCGGAAGCTGTTGCTGAAAGGATGTTAAATGAAAAAGAATCTGGTTATGTATTTATCTCTGCTCTCTCTACAGAGAGCTCTCCATCTTGGTACCTTGCTGCATCTGTCTACAAGGTTGTTCACTCGAGGCCACGGGCATCCCTCAGAGAGAGGCACCTCCAGGCAAGGGGGTTGATAGCAACATGTTTCATTGCCGAAATGTCCCTGGGAAAACAACCAGATAAGCCCATTAGTTTGCCAACGGGGCACAAGGGCAGAGGAACCGTGATAATTTCTGTGATTTAATGCCTAGGAAAAACCCAAATCCATTGGCCATTGAGTCAATTCCAACTAACAGCAACTGACAATGAAAATCTTTACATACCAGAGAGACTATCTAGGAAAGGGCCCAGCTTTTCATCCTCTAGACCTCAACTGACCTTTGCTGAAAAAAAGGTTAATTAAATTGACAAACACTTGAAATAGACTTCAATTTTGGGTTTCTGGTGGTGGTTTTTTTTTTTTTAAGTCATCTAAAAAGCTCAACTAAATTAAGCCTTATTCGGAAACTTCGGAGAAGTGGCTAATTAGCTATAGCAACCAATGCCCCGCTGAAAATGTAGGGGTCAGCCTGGCAGCTCCTTGGCCACTTTCTCAGGTCTACAATCTTGCTCCAGAAACTAAAAATGACTTGTGCCTCAGCCCTTCCCAGGTGCCTCCGCTAACAATTATTTTCAGTCCATGCCCACGTATGAATTGTTTACATGCACAAAGAGGTGGAGAGGAAGCTGAAAGAGCTTTTGGGGATGCAGTGAACCTGGGGAGCAGCATTCCGCCAGAGCCGTGCAGATAGCAAGGAACAGGGGACCGCTGTCCGTTTGGGCACTGCGTGCTTACAGCACACCTGACCGTGGCCCCACGTGTCCAGCTGCAGCAGGATAGCTCAAAGAGAAAGGTCAGAGGCTGGGATCATGCAAAGGCCCTTAGCTCCTCTGGGGCAGCACCACCTCTCAAGGAAGCCCACTCCCACCCACGTCACCTCCACAGGTGGGCGGGAAAAGCTGCGACACCTGCGCAGGATTCTGAACCCCATCAGCAGCCCCCCAGACCTAGAGAGACACAGGGCATACAACGGAGGCAAATTAAGTGGTTTCTCTCTTCTTGCTATGCTGAGTTTTCTTTCTGGAAAGATCCAAGGAGACTGGGAACCCAAGCGGCACCCTTCGTGGCTAAGATGGAGACTGTGCGCCCAGCCCAAGTCCCCTGCGAGGCCATGCAGGGGGCTACGCAATGAAGGGGCTGGCTCCCCCAAGCAACAGTGTCCCTTGGCAGGAAGCTCTTTTCCACCCCCTGGGGCTTAGGCCTAAGCAGGCAAGTCTGCGAGGGCCTGGCTGACATTACTAGCTCTGGATAGGCCTTCCAACGCAGGTGCTCCCCACCAGGCCTGCAACAGAGCGACACGGAAAAGGTCTGCGTCCCTCCCTTTGCAAGTCCAAGCTCCAGACCCTCCTGTACCATGCAGGCTCCCACCCCTAGAGTAACTCACTGCCATGGAGGTGAGGCTCATAGCAACCCTCTGAGATAGGGGAGAACTGCCCCACAAGTTTCCAACACTATTCGTGTTTCTAGTTTTGAAGAATCTGTTGGTTTCAACCTGCCGACCTTCCCTATCGCAGCCCCATGCTTAACCACTACACCACCAGGGCTCCAAGACTTACGAAGTCCAGCAGGCTTGTTCGACACCTAGGAAGCCAGTCTGTCCTCTGTGAAAGGCTGCCTTTGGGTCAGACAGCCCGTTTCAAGGTCTGTTCAGTGCTCGGTGGAGGTTTCATTTGAAGAAGAACAGTGAGGGCAATAGGTTTTCTTTTCCTCTCTCTCTGGAACTAAACTGTTCCTGTTTCCCTGAGGACATCACTGCGTGACCAACACAACTCTGCCACTGAGACATTTCTGACTCAGAGCAACCTATAGGCTTCCGAGCGTTGTAACTCTTTATGGGAACAGAGAGCCCCCTCTTTCTCCAGCGGGTGTCTGGTGGCCCTGCACCACCAGTCCAGCAGCAGTCCAGTGCTTACCCACTGCCACCACCAGGGCTTCACCAACAGTCACCCGAAATACAAATAAATAAGGAAAAACAAAGAGTAAAAAGGGAAAATGTTTGTTTTGTTTTTCAATCAAAATCCAGCCACTGTGCTAAAATACGGACTAGAAAAATTTCTAGAAAAATGATGGTTTCTTCCCTTCAGATTATTTTATTGGACCCCAAGTTTCTCTTGCTTGCGGGGAAGTTGGCATGTCCCAGTCCACCTGCACTCTCTAGCAACCCAACTCCAACAATCCAGGAAAATCGAGGTCTGTCTGCCCAGGGAGGCTCACATACGATTTAAAGGTAATCTTTAGGTCCCCTGCCCTTGCAATCCATGACCTAGAACCAAGAACGCCCTGGCTTCCCACCTGAATGTTTCCACTTCAACATAAGGACCATTTTCTGAACTAAAGTTAATTGAATGAGCCAAGAGCTAGAGCCGCTGAAAGGCTTGGGTGTGCTTAGTTGACTTTTTGAATGCCTGGTTCTTAAAAGAGAGAAGGAAGCAATTGCCATGTCCCACTTCCTTCATTACTCACACAGAAGGGGGCATTTTTTGCAGCCAATATTTAATTTAATATTTAGGGAATATGGTGAATTTTGTGATTGTCATCTCTTCAAAATAACTTTAAAATTTTTTCTCTTTCTTTTTTAACCAGGGGTCTTTTCTGGACCCAAATCCTAAAAACAGGGACATGGGGGTGCTTAGAGGCTTATTGGCACAAATCGGTGTGCCTTTTCCTAAACATAACCAAGGAAATGAAACTTGCAGAAACCAACCTGCCTGTGGGCCTGAGTGTGACTGACTGGGCAGGTGCTTACCGGCTCCCACAAAGGCTGGCAGTGTTCTCATCTTCGTCTCTCTCCTTGAGTTTCCCTGCTAAGCAAGCTTTCTGGAAGCTGGGATAGAAGTTCTTAGGCAAGTCTCGATCTGCCAATATATTGTTCTGCCAAATATCCAGCTACAGTCAAAGTGACACCGACTCAAGGAAACTCTGTGTATGTCAAACAGCTGTGCTCCAGACCGCTTTCAACAGCCGTTTTAACTAAATAAAAGATCACCAGGCCTTTCTTCTGGAGTGCTCTGGGTAGATTGGAAACGCCAATCTTGAATTTGGCAGTTGAGCTCATTAACTGTGTGTACTACCCAGGGATTTCTTCTAGAAAAGAAGAATCCTTAAATCATCAGCATCCTCAGAAGACCTCAGGGGAATGTTTTATAAGGAAACTCGTCTTGCAGGTGAACGACTGACATGGTGCAGGCTTCAAGTGCAGACATTTCCTTAACTGCAAAGCCTTCAGCAGGGTTCCAGCTTTTCCTCCAAGGAAAAAAGAAAGGACTTCACATGAGCCCAGGAATACAGGATCACATGGGGTCAAGATTAGAAGAGCTGAGCCTCGAGGCCAATCAATCACCGGCTGATTGTCACTGAACTCTTTCATCACCTAGAAACATCCAAGCAAAATGAAAGCCTAACATTCTCACACTGAATTTTAGATGATTTCACTTTACATATTTTCCTGGAAGGAAAACATATGTCCAATGTCTTGAGCAGTACCTGACACCCACTAGGTGCTCAAAGAAGACTATTTTCTGAGTGATGAGGTAAACTGCTCAGGGGAGCTGCTTCCTGTGGACACCAGATTCTGTCTCCCTATGATTAGGCATCAGTATACTTCCAGCATCCTTTTAAAGTGGTCGCTGCCTGTTAATGTGGATGTTAAGTTTTCTCCCCACATACTGGTTCTGGTGCCCTCTGGAAACCAGCCCTATCGATGCCCCGTCAGTCTTGCTCCACAGTCCTCCGCAGGGAGAAGTAGACACCGCACCACATTGAGGGCGCTTAGCTCTCTGTCCATAGGATCCGTCTGTCTTGGTTTCAAAGGGTCTCCTGTGATCTACGTGACACCCAGTGTGAACTGGGTTCACAGTGGGCTAAAACAAAGGGGGTTCACAGTGGGTAACGGAAGGCCAGACGTCCCTGTCACCGCAAGAGCCCAAAAAGACCTGGGCAGAGACAACAGAGACACCAGTGGGTCGTTTTGCCCACTGTGAACTCCCTTTGTTTTAGGGAGGGCACAGCCTGGCTGGTACAGAGAGGCTAGAGAAAGTCAGAGAGTCAGCCAACTTCAGCAAGGACAGCAAGAACAACTTCAGCTCAATGCACCTGACTTAAACGTGTACACAGAGCAAGCACCATCACGGGCTGGATCTACCCCTTGGTAGTCTGAGATACCAAGTCTGAGATGGGGTTAATAACATATGATGCCCCCTAATCCCTAACAGCAATGGTTTCTCCTCCAGGATGCATGTCCCACCCAGACAAGGAGAAAAAACAAAAACAAGAAATGTGTTGTCACTATGAGTTGCTGTGAGTCAAAGCAGAGAAGACCAAAAAGATGTTTACTTGTGTTTTATTGACTATGCCAAGGCATTGACTATATGTAGACAAACAAATCATGGATAACCTAGTGAACAATGGGAATTTCAGAGCACTTCCTTGTACTCATGTGGAATGTGTACATGGATCAAGAGGCAGTTGTGCAAATGGAACAAGGAGCTACTGCATGGATTAAAATCAGAACAGGTGTGCATCGGGGTGTGTCATTGCATCATACTGATTCAATCTGTATGCTGAGCAAACCATCAAATGAACTGGCTTATATGAAGAAGTCTGTGGCATCAGGGTTGGAGGAAGGCTTAGTAACCACGTGCACTCTGCAGAGGACACAACCTTGCTCTCTGACAGCGAGGAGGACGTGACGCACTTGTTGATGCAGATCAAAGATTGCGGTTTCAGTAGGGAGTAAAACTCAAGGTACACAAGACCAAAATCCTCACGACTGGACCCATAAGTCACATTGTGTTAAGTGGAGAAAAGAAAGGAGTTGTCGAGGATTTTCTCTTGCTTGGATCCATAACCAATGTTCATGGAATAGCAAGAGATCAAGCTATGTGTCGCATTCGGTAAATCTGCTGCACAGCACCTCTGTAGAGTATTAAAAAGCAAGGATCTTGCATTGAGGGCTTAGGTGTGGCTGAGCAGGGTAGTTTCTACTGCCTCCAATGCATGTGAAAGTTGAACACTGAATAATAAAATCTGAAGAAGAATTGATGCCTTTGAATTGTGGTTCTGGAGAAGAACACTGACAGTACTATGGGCTGTGAAAAGGACACGTTGATCCGTCTCGGAAGAAGCATGGGCAGAGTGTGACTCCTTAGAGGCAAGAATGGCAAGATTTTGTCTTACATACTTTGGACAGGTTGTCCGGAGAGAGCGGCCCTTGGAGAAAGACATCCTGTTTGGTAAGGTAGAGGGGCACCAAAGAAGAGGAAAGCGCTCAAGTAGATGCATCGTCACCGTGGCTGCAATAATGGGCTCAAGCACAGAAACATTTGTGAGAACGGCGCAGCACCAGGCAGTGCTTCGTTCTGATGTGCATGCGGTCTCTGTGGGTCAGAACTGACATCAACAGCATGAGTCAGAATCAATTCAGTGGCAGTGGTTTGGTTTGTCCTGGTGTGACTGCTCACCTGCCAGCCCTGGATGCATCGTGCTTAAAGTGCCCAGCTGTCAAGTAACAGGTTAGCTCAAACCTACGAGCTACTCCATGGCATAAGATGTAGCAGTCTGCTTCTGTAAATATTTGCAGCCTTGGAAATGGGATGGGCCATTTCGGCTCCAACTTAAAAGATCTCTATGAGTCAGGATTGGCTCAACAGCAATGAGTTTGGTTTTGGGACTCTGGAAATGCTCATCTAACCTCCTTGGGAGTTCCAATCAATTGATAAAGGCATACAAATCACCAGAGAGAGGTCCAAAAAGCAAAAGAGCTGTGGTTTAGAGGATATTGCTAGACTAATAGAGGGCAGGGCTCTCGGTTCCCACCTGGAATCAAGAACAGAGAAAAGGGGAGCCCTGCAAAGGAAGGCTAGCTTGTCTGCTCACTGCCCAGACATGGAAAACGCCTGGTTTATTTATTAGGTAGCCAAGTTCAATTCTGTGTGCAAAGAAACACCAGTAAAGAGATACTGGTTGAGTCAATAGATACATAAATAGAGATGAGTAAGTAATAGTGTGGGTTGATTTTTTTTCTTCCATAAAGATATATTGGGGTCCTCTCACCTATCATTATCTGTGAATGTGACATAATTTTAAAATAGCATCTTTGCCGATGTAGTTAACATGAGCACCATACCATATGGTGAGCCTCAATCCAGTAGAGCTAGGGTCCTAATGAGAAAAGAAAAGAGACAAAGGAGATGAAAGATGATCAGAAAACGATAGAGACACATATTGGAGTGATGCTGCCACAAGTCAAAGACTGCCTGGGGCTACCAGAAGCTAAACAAGACAAAGAAGAATCCTCCCCGAGAGCCTTCCGAAAGAGAATGGCCCTGCCTCCACCATGATTGTGGACATTTAACCTCGAGGAAGGAGGGCTGGTTGTGTGGTGGGTTACACGCTGGGTGGCAGGTCAAACCCACGAGCTATGTGATTTTCTGCTCCGGTCAAGATTCATGCATCAGAGGGTCGTTCTCTCTGTTGCCCTGTGCGTTGAAATGCACTCGATGGCAATGTGTTTTAGTCATGAGCTGCAATTATGGGACTTCACATGGCAGCCCTAGGGAACTAATGTAGATGCACAGACCACTGAGACAAAAGAAGGCAACCGAAGTATAACTCCTTGCCTCCAGATGCAAGGATGAGTGAGCTGAACGTCCAGGATGAGTGAGCTGCTCCTGGGCCAGGAGACTCCTCCTCGCGCCAAAAGACTGATCCCTGAGCCTCACACTCTCACTGCTACAGCAAGTCCGATGAGGCCAGAGGAACCAGCACACCAGTTGATGAAATTAACAGCTACTTGGTACAAAATATCCCCAGGAATCAGGACCTACGGACTTGCAGCCAGCATGGATGGGGCTCCTGACTTTCAGGATCAGAGCAGGAAACTTCTCCAGGGTAAGGATTAGCCTCGCTGAGCTACTGTCTAGAGTCTGGAATGTAGTAGCTGCTAAGAGATGAGAGATTTACTGAAGCAGGTGCAAATGGAAGACGAGCCTGGAAGCACACGTATCTTTCATCTAGGTCTACACACTTCCAACAGCGGTACTTCCATCACGCTAACCCTTCCCTCAGAGAATTTGACTCTTCAATGCGTGCTGGCTAAATGGCAGTTGGCACTGCTGAGGGGCTCAGCATGTGTTCCTTGTCAATGTTCTTGAAGTATGAGGAAATAAAGGAGTGTGAAGGGGCAAGATCAAGGTACCAGGACAGGTAGAGGAAGGCTTCCTGATGACATTCTGCCCTTGAAGAATGAGCAGGTGCATGGTTGTAATTTGTTTTTATTTAATTCTTTAATGTAGCTTTCCTGGCCACATTCTCACAAATGAAGTTTTCAATTTTCTTAAAACTTCTTCCTAATAAGTAAGCCCCCATGATCCTGCAGTGTCCTTCAAAATACCTATCAAGATGATCCATTTGGAATCTCCGAAAAATAGTCGCCATAACCTTCTGAGCTGATCTCTCTGCCTTGAATTTAGTTGGTCAATTAGATGCCCTAGGAAGATACTTTTTGGATTAAATCTCTTTTTAGATTTACCCTAACAGACTAAGATAATGTATTACTGGGATAACTTGCCTGCAGCCATACACTGAACACAAAGACATGATTAAAAATACTGAGTTGGGGTGGGAGGAGCTGTCATACGTGAAGTAGAACCCTAGCAGCAATACATGTTAGCTTACTCCTGTCTGTGCTGAGCCCAGCTGGAAACCTGCTCTACAACTGGACATTCCCTGGTTCTGTCCTCTGTTCCCTTCTCTCCACCATCACATTTAATTGAGCTTATAGAATACATTTAGTCATGTCTCTGTAGCAAGTCTCTAAATCGTGCAAACAGATAACACTTTCAGCTACTAACCAGAATATTCGAGCAAGCCCACCTAGAAGTGCTTTTGGAAGAAAGGCTGGGTGTTCTGTTCTGAAAAAGCACCCATCGGAAAGCCCCCTCCCTCCCGGCCCGCCAGCACAGAGTTCCTCGGGCACAGACGGTGTCCCCAGGAGTTGGAGTCAACTAGATGGCAGCTCATAGAAGCCGTAGCAGATATACGGTCTCTCCATGCTCTGTGTCCTGAAGAACTGGCATGTGTAGAAGCAGCTGCCCTGCCATGTACAGAGTCATCAGGCCGAGCGCACACTCAGTTGTCTAGTTCAAGGGTCAGCAAACTTTCTCTGCAAAGTACAACATCCCACCCAAGCCATTGGCCATCAAGTTGATTCCGACTTATGGGGATAACGTACATGTCACAAACTTTATAGACTCTGTCATGGCTCCTCAATTGTGCCATTGTGTATTAAAAATAACCATGCACAAGCACAAATTAACAAGGCGGCCGTGTTCCAGTAAAGCTATGTTTCTGGGGACTGGGATTTGAATTTCGTATAATGTTCACATGTTACAAAATATAACTTTTTTGACTTTAAAAAAAAGTGAAACACATTCCTAGCTGGCTAGTCAACAAAACGGGCAGCAGGTCCGGTTTAGCCAGTAGGCTATAGCTGGTCTCCCCTTAACTCATTGCCATCGCGTCCATTTTAGCTCACAGTGAGTGACATAACAGGACAAGGGAGAGCTGCCTGCTCACCTGAGGTTAGCAACCCAACATGTAACCACTACACCACCAGGCTCCTTAAGCCGGCTTAATGTTTCCCAGAGTGTGTTCCTTGTGATGTCCATAGAATGCTTCATGAAGAAAAAGTTCCCAGGGGAAATATGTGTGGAAATATTCAGCAAAACAAAGAGTTTCTGAGTTTTTACTGCAGGCCTTCACTGCGCCTTTATAGCCGGAGAGGCACTGGCAATGGCTGGAGGAGGGAATGAGAAATGAGGTCTGTCCACGATCCCAGGGAACCATATCTGTCCTGGAGCATCTCCTAGATCTAGTGTTCTGTGGAACCCAATTCAAGAGGGTCAGGTAGACTCTAACCACCTGATAGCAACAGTCCACCAAACACGATCCTGCTTCTTTGCAACTTCAGTCTGCTCCACCAATGGTTTTTCTGACTCCTCTCTTCCCACCCAATGATCCTGGGTCACAACAACGACCCCAGAGCATCTCCCCATGAGAGAAAGATAAAATTCATAGTAAAGTTACACACCTTCTTTGATTTTTGAATCCATACCCAAAATATAAACTCTGCATCCATGCTCAGGATAAATTGAATAACCATAATTATGCCCTGCGATGAAATTATTGCATGTTTGCTTTAAACAGAAGTCTCCCTTAGAGGTGTTGAAACAAAGGAAAATAAAAATTCATGCACACCAACACAGAGAGCAGGATATACCTACTCAATAGGAGAGCATTTTAATTAAAAAATATATACAGATAGTATTTTTGAGCCTCTGATCTTTCTACTATATAGGACATTTGCTGATAATACAAGAATTTTTAGGAGGTTTGCCTAAAATATAACAAAGTGGTAAGGAAAGAATAGATAAGAAGAGGGAAGAGTGACATTAAAATGTGAGCTGGATGTTAATTTGTCACCAGGTACCACTAGGGGGGGGGGGGGATAAAGGAGAGGTGGGGAACACTGAGGAGAAAAGTCACCAGCACCATGAGCCACCTAACAGGAAAGATGAACACAATATATGTTCCATATGTATGTGACTAAGTGCAGAACCCATGTTATACCCTCATTTTATTCAACTAGTTCAATTCTGCGTACAAAGAGCAAACAGTTCGTGTACATCTATTTAACTTGATTAAACCAGTAGGATGATTTGTATTAGAAGGTATGCTCTATACATATTCTTGTTGGGGCTTTCTGAGATGAGGATAAAGTGGCTCAGGCTCTGTGAATAATGCTAATGCAAAGTGTCCCACACTTTTTATATACAGGAAGAGAGAGGGAATGATTGGAATATTCTCTCTCCTTATATGTGCAAATCACCCGCAAGACATTAAAGCAAGTAGTTTATAGTCTCAGTTTGCAGAATTAGATAAGTATGCTTCCAGGAACAATATTCAACTGTAATAGCAAGGGAGTATGGGGAAAACAACTAAAAGGATAAATTCCAAGGATGGGCTTCATCTCTGCCCAAGGGATGGGTGGTCCTTCTGACTACCTGTGGTTGAAGAGAAGCACGACGCCCTGGCTCCATCGAGCGTATGACCTGCAGTCCAGGTAGAGGACAGTGCACACCTTTGGACATGAACAAGCCCTGCTAGGCCATGAGACAGTCCTTTTTCATAAGGAGATGTCACTACTGTCGTTAACTGCCACAAAGTCGGTCTCCAACTCGTGGCAGCTCCATTCACAATGGAAGCAAGTGTTGCCCAGTTATGGATCAAACCGTTGTAATCAATAAAAGTTTCATCAGCTTATTTTTCAGAAGTAGGTAACCAGACTTTTCTTTCTAGTCTTTTTTAGCTTAGAAAGTCTGTTAAAACCTGGTCCACATGACAGCATCAAGAAAGTACCTACTACAAGTGAGTTTCATTGGCTGGGGATCTAATCCACAGGAAGGTGAATATTCTATAGATCAGGAGTGAGCAACTTTTTTTTTTTTTTGCAAATAGCTATTGAGTGATTTATGACATCATTCAGAGGCCATACAAAATGATCGACTTAACAATTGACGCGCTATGTTTGGTTAAATATTTAATTAACCCATCCCTAATGGCATGGCCAGTAGTACTTCTCTTTGGTGAGGCGTGTGATATTAGCTGGTCTTGGTGATTCTGTGGGCCTTCTACAACTATTGGGCCAGACATTCCCCACTCCGGCTCTAGTCACTCTGGTTTCCAGGTTTCACATGGCCATGAAGGAGAACATCCAGAAACAAGATAGTGGCGGGGTGTGCCTCTACGTCTTTGTGTGTATATCTGTCTGTCTATAACTTGTCTCGTTATGAGTTATGGGCTCTCTGATAATCAGGCTGTCTGATCTCAGAAAATGCCTTGCTTTCTTTGTCTTTCAATTTCTCTGTAAAATAAAGGGTGAACTACAGCGTAAATCAGCAGAGTATGGCTCAAGGACAAAAATCTAGACTGCTGTTCCTTTTCATAAAGTTTTATTTGAACAGGGTCATGTTTATTTAGTTACATACTCTCTGTGGCTTCTTGTGAACTATAAAGTCAGAGTCGAGTAGATGCAACAGAGACATATGGCCTGAAAAGCCTCACATATTTACTAACTAGCCCTTCACAGAAACAAACATTTCTATTCCTTGAAGCAGCCTATCTCTAATATTGATTTTGGCTTTTGACTCTGCAAAGTATAGCCAAAACATTTCAAAGTACCTAGTGTCATTGGTTCTTGCCGTCTTTCTTGATAGACTGCCTTTTTCTTTACATTTTTGCTCACAAAATATATGAAGCACCTAACTGCAGAGAAGTCCATTTCAAATAGGAAATCAAGGCAAAGGGAGAAAGAACAGAGCATGAGATGTAGCCGGGTGGGTGGTGAATACAAAGAGCGCAACCCCTAAGGTTCAGTGTATTCCTGGGGCCATCTTTAGGTCCCTAGCAGTCACCACAAAAAGAAAGGCATGAGCCTCTTCCCAATTTTGAGTGTCAATTGGAAGCTTATCAGGAGGAACACAAACGGTGTGTCCTGTGAGCCTGTGCATAAACCAGTCACATGAGATCTAGTGGACAGTACTCACCACCACCGAGCTGTGAAATATCCCAATGACACAGGCTGCTCTGTAGAAATGATCCTTAGGGTGGGTCAACTCTAAATCCCAAAGCAGAATTTACCCTTCGGTAGCTTGCAAGCCAACACTTAGGTTTAAAATAACATTTTATGAATTTAAAAAGAGAAGAGGCAGTATTTCTGGTGAACGGCCAGGCAAAGACAGGCTACTCTGAGACTGGAAGTTGCTCAGTTAAGGAATTCTCATCATTTGGTGATGAGGCTTGGTGTTAGTTCCAAACTAGCACTGGTGAACTCTGGTTATCATTCACTATTGCTAACAGAGTCCTATCACTTTATAGGTAAGTTAGGAAACACTCATTCACATTCCAGAGTCGTGGCCACTGTGTCCCGGCCAAGGGATTCTCCTCTGTGCCAATGAAGCCGCTGAGGAAGGGGCCCATAAACGGGAGCCAAGCTCCTGAGACATGGGGCAAGAAAGACAAATGAAAAAGTGAGAAGGAAATCTCTGAACAAGCAGAGGTACCTCGAACCTAGTCTCGCTTCAGTCCCTTTGTTACAGGGATAAACACATGGCTGCTCAAGGCAAGCACAGCTTTAGGGTCTAACAGGTCGAATTCTTTTTTTTCCCGTATGGACTGGGACTTCCACATAACATCTGTTCCTTGCTCAGAGCAAGGACCTGCTTTATTTTGCCAGGGGAGAAGTTTATTCTGATGGAAACTCCTGGAACTCCGAGATGCGTTCTCTCTACAGTAGGGTTCCAGTAGGTAGGGCAGGATTGTCCCTAAGACTACCAGAGGCCAGCTGGAAGCGGGTGGTCACTAGATAAATATCCCATTCAGTTAGATCATCCCAGCTTCACCTCTGACTCCACAGGAGAACCAACAAAGGAGTACCTCAGTAAACAAGTCTATTCTCTGTGAAGGCTGGCTGGTCACCACTTTTTTCTCAAGCCATTTATAAGAAATTCATCCCTAACATAACACAGAATTACCCCCCCCCCAAAATGGTTCCAATGAGTGAAATCTCCTGACATTTATCTTCACTTCCTCATTGAGCTTTGTCCACAAAATGCCAGGGGTGCAGGATGGCATGCACTGTCCAGTGCCCCTGCCTGGTCTCTGACCCATACAGCCATTAGTATCTTTGGTCCATCTGTGTAGAGCCAAGTGACTTGAGGTCCAGGATGGGGGTTCCACATGAAACAGCTTCCAGGGGCACCAGAAAGCAATGGGCAATTACCCAGAGTGTAACCTCGTTCTCAGACACACTCTCCTCCCACCAGACCCAAGGAAGCTGGTTGGCAAAATTATGTCTGGGGAAGAAATCTGCCTCTTGGAGGACCAGGGGTCTGGCCAGGGTGACCAGTTCATCCCCCTTTGCCAGAATTTCCCGTCTGAAGCACTGATAGTCCCATGTCCCGGAACTTCTCAGTCCCAAGAACACTGAGATGGGTGGTAACTGATACTTGAAAAACCTAGGACTCATAAGGGAAGCTGAAGAGGTCAAGCTTTGTAAGAAGCAGTTCACGGAGAAGACCAGAAAGACAGTGGAGGGGCAAGGTAAGAGGACCTCGGAGGCCACACAAGGCAGATACAAGAATACATGAGCAACCCTGCAAGCTGAAGCCAGGCAGCCTTCTGTGGATTGCCCATTAATTTGACCATCCAGATAATTGAGGATTTCCATGCTAAGCAGAATGACCAGGGCCCAGGAGATCGAAAATCTCCCCAAAAGGGGCACTCTGCCTAGTGGCCAAAGGACACGGACACACACACACACACACATACACACGTTTCCTTGACCTCTTCCTCCTTTACATAATGGCCGTGGTATTTGCATAGCTATTTTTCCAGTGGAAGTAGTCTACATCGTCCCCCACAGACCTTCTCCGTCCATATCACAGAGCACAAGACCACACGGAGCCCTGACTTGGACACCAGTCACCACAGAGACGCACTCACCGACCATCGGCCCTATAAGGGAGTGTGTCAGAAAAGACCAGCAAAAACGTCACATTTTCGCCCACAAAGCAGCATCAGAACACACTGCCAAGGCTCATCGTGAGAGCCAGGACTGGGACTCACCAGGACTCTGCCCGTCAGTGTCTGAGCTGATATCATGACCCCCGCCCAGTCCTTCACGGAGGTCATCCAGCCGACCTCAGCTGCCACCGCCTCCTCTTTTTCATCCGCGGGCTTGAGGGTGCCGTCAGCCTGGCTTGTGCCATTGTTAATCTTCTGTGCTTCCTGGAAAAAAGAGAAAACAAGGGCTAAGACATAGGGACCAAGTCAATTCTAAAATCACCACAGGCCTCGAAAGAATCCAAGCCCACGGGGATTGGAGCTCAGTGTGCCTGCACCTTGACCCTAATGTGCGGGAAGGGAGCGCAAGCGTGTCGGTGTAGAGTAGAGCCTTGGGTGTGCATGGACAACTCCTTGAGCACAAGCAAGAACTGTTCGTAAGGAAGGAGTGTGTGTCCAATGGCCCGTGTGCAGTCAGACATGCTGCAATCTATATCACCTGTGTGCACATGCAGGGACATCCCTGACACATAGGTAAGTGAAGGTGTGCATGTTCACACACACGGGATGCCCGCATGTCTACACAGATAAGGGCTGGTGTCCAAAACTATGACGAAATATACACTGAACAGTGAACTACATGGAGGACTGAGTGGAAGGAGGAGAGGGAAAATGCAACTTTGATTGCCTCATTTATTGATCTTCTGTTTTAAAAGAACCTTTTCTTTATCTCTTGTTTTAATATTTTCATGAAAGAAGGGTGTGATTATTTTTGTCCTTTTACAGAAAACAACCCCAAAGTCCCTAAGAGTAAACAACCAGGCCTGGCACACTGAGCAGGTAGGAAAAGGTCTTGACATGCCCACCCTTAGGCCTCTTCTCCTAGTAGCACCCGAGGTGTCCACTGAAGAAAGAACCTCTGTCTACATTAGCTCTCGGACTGGGGACTGGCTGGCCAATCAGACCGGGCTACACCCTGGCAACATACAACCCACAGGAATCCCAAAGCCTCAAGCCTGAGGTTTTTCCTAGGAAGTATGGCAAAGGCAAATCCCCACAAAGAATGAAGCCCACAGAGGAAAGTAGAAGTGACAGGGCAGTAGTGTCACCATTTGAACACCTGGATTCAGACATGCCTGAAATCCACATCAGACCTTTTCCGCTAAACAAAGCAAGAAATACCTCCTTCGTTGCTAAGAATATGCTAAGGAAACAAAGCTGACCTCAGCAAATAAGAGTCCCAACAATCAAAGAAAAATACCATACCCACTGCCATTCTGTTGATTTCCACGCCCAGTGTCCCTGTAAGACACAGAACTGCTCCTATGGATTCCAGGGCGGTAAATCCTTCTGTGTGCAAAGACTTGCCTGCTCTTTCTCTGAAGAGGTTTGACTGATGATAACCTGGACATTATTATGCAACAAGTAACCCACTACTCTACCAGAACTTCACAACACCCAAACCTACTTCCACTGAGCTGGTTCTGACCACTAGCAACCCTGCATAACATTGTCGAAGCTGTACATCGTATGGGAGCAGAGAGACCCACCACGCTCCCTTGGAGTGTGTGGTGGCTTTGACCCAACAATGCTTACCTGGGCTCCTAATAGAATTCCCTGGGGGCCCTAAATTATGTACCTTTGTCCTGTGTCTTGAACATTCTTTCACATGGCTTGTTATTCTCCCCTCCTTCAGTTTTTGTTCAAATCACACTTTGTTCAAATATCACTTCTCTATGCAAGCATCCTCTATTAAAGTGAAACTCTGCCCTCCAATAGTATTGCCTTGCCTGCTTTTTTTCTCTTCACAGCATTTAAACCCTCTACTATACTCTATAATTCACTCATTTAATGCTTGCCTCTCCCCTGGACTGGAATAAGTTATATGGGGACAGATTTTGGTCTGTTTTACTCACTATTATATCTCCAGTGCCTCAAAGAGTGTCTAGCAGAGAATTGGTTCAGTAAATATAGATGAATGAAATAAAGAAAAATGTTATAATTATCAGCCCCTCAATGACTCAAAGGCCCAGATTTAATGGTTGCCCAATTGAATATGGATTTCAGATAAACAGATAAAAATTTGTTTTAGGTCTCAAATATTGCATGTTGTTGAGACATAGTGACTGCATGTGACAAAGTAGAACTGCCTCATACAATTTTCAAGGTTGTAATCTAGTGGAAAAAGACCAGTTTGTCTATTCCCATATTTAGACGTGGAAACCCTAAGGTGTACTTCTACTCTGTCTTGTCATAGATGTAATGGCAGTGGGGCTTTTGTTTGTCTGTTTAATCTTTAGTTGCTGAGTGGGTTTGAGCCATCTTAATGCATGGGATATACTTAGAGTGAAAATAGTATTTGTCCTGTCTATCTATATAAGATAGGTAGGATAAACAATCCTGAGGAGAAAACAGGAGGACATGGGATAGAGAGAGGTGGGAGAAAGGCAAGGGGGAGCCAACAAACCCAAGGACAAGGGAACAAGTGATCTACAATCGATGGTGAGGAGAATGCTGAATGAAGGTCAAACATGATAGTGGGACAAGAAGAAAGTAAGAGGAATTAGAGGAAAGAACAAGGATATGATCACTGAAGACAAATGGGTGCATAAGCAAATGTGGTGAAGAAAGCTAATGGTGCCTGGCTATCAAGAGATATAGCGTTTTGGGTCTTAAAAGCTTGAAGATTAAAAAAAAACAGCCATCTAGCTGGAAAGCAACAAAGCCCACATGGTAGAAGCACCCCAATCTGTGTGATCATGAGGTATCGACAGGATCAGGTATCAGAAGATCCAAAACAAAGAACCATTTGGATGCGAACCAGGTGGGGTGAGGAATGGATACCCAAAGTCCATCCGTAGACAATTGGATATCCCCTCACAGAAGGATCACAAGAAAGGGACGTGCCAGCAGGGTGCAGAATAGCACCCAAACATTCCTCTAGTTCTTTAATGTTTCCTTCCCCCCCACTATCATGACCCCATTTCTACCTTACAAATCAGAGCATGTATACTGGTACAGATAAGAGCTCTCAACACAGAGAATCCAGGACAGATAAACTCTCCAGGAACAATAATGTAAGTAGGCATACCATGAGGGTAGAGGGAAGATGAGGGGAAAAGGGGGAAACCTACCTCAATGATCAATGTTTAACCCCTCCACCCAGGGTGACAAACAATGGAAACATGGGTGAAGGGAGACAGCGGATGTTATAAGTTATGAAATAATAATAATTCATAATTTTTCAAGGGTTCCTGAGGATGGGAGATGGGAGGAGGGAGGGAAAAATGAGTAGTTGATACCAAGGACTCAAGCAGAAAGAAAATGTTTTGAAAAGGATGATGGCAACATATGTACAAATGTGCGCGACACAATGAATGCATGGATTGTTATAAGAGTTGTAAGAGCCTCCACTAAAATGATTAATAAAAATAATAAATAAACATGCTTCCTGATGAAAAAAGAATACTATTTCTTATGTACCAATCATGTTAAATTCACTGCCCTTTCCAATCATATACCCATTGAGACGACTGCAGCAGATGCAAATATTTTAAAAGACACCAGAAAATTATGTTCTCCATTTAAAACTGTGGAATTAATTTCCAAAGCAAACCAACACCGAGGATCTTAGTGGCTTGGAGGGCTGGGGGAGCCCGCAGCAACACAAGTAAAGATGCGGCTCCTCTGCAGTGAGGAGAGGGAAGAGAGGAAGCATGGCAGCACACAGAATGCATCAGCATCACATCCAGGACTCAGCCAGGCAGGCAGGAAGCGGCTCCTACTGTCTGCGCTGGTCCCTCTGGCCTCCTCCGGCTTCCGGGGAAGCTGGAGAAGAGAGGCAGTGCCAGCCGGATGCTCAGGTTTTATTTTCAATTATGTTATATTGAGCTCCATGAAGCTATAGCAATTCAATAAGCGCCACAGGTGGGCATGCTTAAAGGATGCCCCCAATATCTGTGAAAACTGCCACCCACGTGCCCCCTAGGGCTTTGCCTGTTCCCTGAATCTCAGCTGGGTGGAGACTGCACGGCAGCTGTAAGGGAAGAAGCAGGAGTTCAGATCCACAAGCAGACTTAGAATCCCAAGGCGTAGATTTGGGATCAAAATCCATGCCTGCTGCCTGCCAGAGGATTAACAATCCCCACCCCCTCCCTCACCCCTGCCTCCACCGCAAGATAGGGACAATACTGCCTGACACACAGGCACGGCCAGGATTAGACGGTGCTTGCTGGGGGCACCGTGGGCTCGCCACCATGCTGTGAGCCACCAGGCTGGCTGTTCTGCAGGAGAAAGATGAGGTTGTCTGTTCCGACGAAGAGGAACAGTTTGGGAAACCCTTTGGCACAGTTCTACACACTCCTGCAGGTTCATCGTGAACAGGAACTGACTCAAGGAAATGTTTTGTTTTGTTTTTTCACTAGAAAATAATACACATTCAATGAATTAGTTCTCTCACTCCTCACTCTTCTTCGTGTCACCTCGATACCATAAGGCGGTGCCACACAAATGTTTTTATGCAATAGAATCCCCGGGAAAACTTGTTAAAACAGATGCCTAGACCCCAGTTCCACTTTCTGATCAGTAAATCCGGTGTGGAGCCTGAGAATCTGCGTTCCTAACTAGTTCCCTGGAAATGCTGCTGGTCTGGGGACCCCCCCTTGGAGAACACCACTCCTCAGAATTTCCATATCGTTTGTGGGTTGCTGCCCTGATCTGAACTGGGCCACAGACCTCAAGGTCCTTCCTGGTCTTCCCTGTACAACCTGCCAAGCAGCCTACTTCCTTCAGAACTGGAACACAGAGGGAGGATGGCAACGAGCCAGCCACAGGGGGACGCTTTCCATCAAAGGCTCCTGTGCTTCCTTTCAAGCAAAGCCTCCCAAAGATGCTTCCACACTGGTCCAGGGCCACTGCCAGGGGGATAGAAGGGAAGAGTATGTGGTCCACAACCCTAGGGCTGTGGGCTCCAGGCTACCGGCACACCTGGAGGGAAGAGGAAATGAGCTCAGAGAGGCTGAGCGCCAGGGAGTCCTCTCCAGTCCCAGCAGTTTTAAGGCATTAATAATTCATAACACAGGCTGGAGATGGGAGATAATGCTATCTTGCCAGCCCTCTTACCTATTGTTTTACAAGGCATTCATTATTTTAATTACTTCATCACAGGCAAGAAAAACATAGATTAAAGTGAGGTGATGCCCTTGCTCTTATTGGCTTCCGCTCTGTGTTGTAAGCTTAATTACCATATGTGGGAGCATGATTCAGATTGCGGAGCTCCACTCCAGCAGGCTGGTCATGCTTAGACTCTCCATCTGGAGGGAAATGGCCCCCCTCTTCTCTACTGGTCTGCCTCTGGCCAAAGGGTCTCTCATGTCGGTGCAATCCCATGTCCCCGAGGTCAGGGAAGGGGAAGGTCAGTAGGGTTATTGGCCCCACTGGGGACACAAGAGAGGAGGGTCCATTGTCATAGTGATGGTCAGTTGTGGGCCTGGCATATGGTTATGCCAGAATGGGTGACAACAACTGAGAAGTGCTCTCTCTGCATTACCTTGCTCAATCTCTTATTAAACTCAACAGACAGTCGGAACATCTCCATTTTACAGATGAGTGACTAGGAGCGGACAAATTTTGAGGCAAGGCACAGAGCCTGAGAGCTCTGAGTGAAGTCAGAGTTGACCTGGGCTTAAGTCAGCTCCACCACAGGCATGCTAACCCCACTGACCTTCTCCTTGTAAAACAAGGCTCAGTACACCTATTCTATTTAGATGGGGGCAAAGGTTAAGTAAGGTAAGGGATGTAAAACCCTTGGCATGTGGTAATTACAGCTGTTGATTGGAAAGCCCTCATTGATGTCTCCGAGACAACACTAGTTGTCTCCAAGAGTGTTATGTCACAGCAACGCAGACCATAGGCTGGTGGCCCCAAACAGGCACTGATGGTACTGGAAAGGACAGGGGGCCCGAGAGAACCAATCATACGTACAAAACAAAGCACAAAGGAACGTAGGTTCTAACGGCTTTTATCCTCCAACTAGGCAATATGTCCCTGGGGCGTCAGGTGTCCCAACTTCCGAAGGGTACCAGCAAGAGCTGGCTGGCCATGTCTCAGGACAATTCGGGCAGGGAGTGCAGCGTGGGCCGAACGACCTCATAGACACCTTCTGAGTCTGAACCCATTAGATCAGCCCCCCGTATCTGAGATGAGACTGAGGACAAGGAAGATTTTAGCAACATCTCTGTACACTGTTCTTTCTTCTACGGCCCACCGGACATGTTTCCATGGTGAATAGCACATTGGTGAGCCTGGAAAAGTGGATGTTCATTCATCCCCAAACATCAAACCCTATAGCCACTTGAAAGGGGCCTGCCACATGCCATTGCCGAGAATAACCTAGTGACAGCAGGGAGGACTCCTGATAGCCTCAAAGGTACCACAAAACCTTTGCCCTGATGTACGAAATGGCTCTGTACTAGGCTTGTATATGTGTGAGGGGAAGAAACCCCGCTGACTGTGGGTTTCAGATAATACAGTCGAGGAATGCAGGCTCCCCGAGTTTCTGAATTGAAGAAAAGTATACCTTGGTAGGCAGAGAAGAATATGGTGGGATAGTCAGAACAAAAATGCATGTGAGGTAGAAGCAGGGGGCAGGAAGGAGAATTGTTTCAGAATGGGGCAACCCCAGGGCTCTCTGAGAAAGGGCTAATCTTGCTTTGAAAGTTAATCTAACTACACTACCCTGTTCTTCCCTGGGACTCGGGGAAAAATCGAATCCCAGGGCTCAAACTAGAAAGTGGGGGTACAAAGCAGGAGGTTGGGGGGCATCACTCTCTGTCTCTAGCCCATGCTAGGAATCTTTGGTGGGCAAACCCACAACCTCATCCCATTTGCCTTTTCCCCGGTCCCTTTAATAATATGCCATATCATTGTGAAATATTATTGTGAAGCAGTAACATTTGTTTGATTGGATCACAGAAGGCCTCACTTCTCCCATGTCACACAAGTTAAAGGCCTCTCCATATGGAGCAACCCATTAGCAGAGAGGACTATGGGGCCAGCCCCAAACAAGCTATGCTGACCCCCTCCCCGGAAGAATGTGCTATGGAGGACAACACTGAAGCCACAGGCAGGGGAGCGGGGCAGGCCTGCTCTGCCCACATCGGAGCAAACTAAGAAGGAGAGAGAGAGAGTGAGGAACTAGACCCCATTCTGGCACACCAAGCCCTGAGGATGACGTCCCTGCTCAGAGCAGCTAAGGCACAGAGAGGACAATAGGGCTGAGAACAGCTAAAGATATGACATCCCTTCCCAAGAGCAAAGCAATAACAATGGACAACTCTGGGAACACAGTATGGGGAGAGAATCCAGTCTGCGCCCCCCCCCCCAACACACACACACTTGGGGACCCAAGAAGGGAACATAACAGCTAAGCAATGGAAGCAAAGTCACGAAGTCCCTGAGGAATCCCAAAAATAAACCTCAGACTCGGAGAGGAAGTGCCCAGAATCCCAGGGGATCAGTGGGGAGATAGGCATAAAGGTCAATGGACAGGCTCAGAACTATGTATGTTTCTCTCTCTCTCTCTCTCTCTCTCTCTCTCTCTCTCTCTCTCTCTCTTTCTCTTTTAGCTGGTTCTGTTCTTCTAGTCCTGTCTTTGTTATTTCTGGGATATCTAACTATATAAGATAGGCATGAGAAGCAAACCTGAGGAGAAAGAAGACCGGAAGTTCTGGAGGGGACTTGGGGGAAGAGGAGCCGGGGAGACAAGGAGTGGTGAGAAAGTAACGTCATGGATAGGGGAACAACTAGCGATCTAAGGCTGATATGGGGTGTATAGTTCCTGGAGGAGTTGGGACAACTGTACTCTAGCCGAGAGGAACTACAGAGATGTATCAAAGACCCAGAACAAAAAATCTTATCATTGTGAATGAGGGAAGTGTGGAGTGGAGAGCCAAAACCCATCGGTAGGCAACTGGACATGCCCTTACAGAAGGGTAGTGGGGAGGAGACATATAACTCTCCTCTAGTTTAGTGGCTCTCAACCCCTTTCACAGGGGTCACCGATTCATAACGGTAGCAAAATTATAGTTATGAATTTACAATGAAAATAATTTTATAGTTGGGGGTCACCACAATAAAAGGAAATGTATTAAATGGTCACAGCATTAGGAAGGTTGAGAACCACTGCTCTAGTTATTTAATGCTTCCTCCTCCCCACTATCATGATCCCAATTCTACCTTACAAATCTGGCTAGACCAAAGGATGTACACAGGTACAGATAAAAGCTGGAAACACAGGAAATCCAGGACACATAAACTCATCAGGACCAATATTGAGAGTAGTGATACCAGGAGGGGAAGAGGGAGGTCGGGGGAGGGTTGGTGGGAACTGATCACAACGATCTAACTATAACCCCCTCCCAGGGGATTGGACAACAGAAAAGTGGGTAAAGGGAGACATCGGTCAGTGTAAAACATGAAAAAATAAAAATAATTGATAAATTATCAAAAGCTCATGAGGGAGGGAGGTGGGCCAGGAAGGGGAAAATACGAGAAGCTGATACCAAAGGCTCAAGTAGAAAGAAAATGTTTTGAAAATGATGATGGCAACAAATGTACAAATGTGCTTGACACAATGGATGGAAGGATTGTGATAAGAGTTGTATGAGCCCCAATAAAATGATTTTAAAAGAAATGATGTCCCCATGACCACTCCTACTCAACATCATACTGGAGGTTTTAGTCAAAACTGTTAGATTAGAAAAGGAAATCCAGGGAATACAAGAGGCAAAAAGGAAGTAAAACTCGCACTGTTTGCAGATGATATGATTTTATATGTAAAAACTCCAAATATTTCACTCAAAGGTTGTGAGACACAACTGAAGTATTTGGTACGGCATGATATTAACCAGCAGAAATCAACTGGATTTCTGCATACCAGCATGGAAAGCTCTGAAAAGGACGTTCAGAAAACAATGTCATTTACTGTAGTCACACAAAAGATGCAATACTTAGGAATAAGTCTAGTTTTTTAAAGACTCATACAAATAAAACTACAGAACATTACCATAAGAAACTAGAAGAGATCTACATGAATGGAAGAATAGCCCATGTTCATAGATAGTAAGATTAAATATTTTGAAAACGTCAATACTACTCAAAGCCATCTTTAAATATAATGCAATTCCAATCCAAAAATTCAACTTAAACAAAACCCACATGGGTGTCGATGTGATCAGGTATCAGGCATCAGAAGACCCCAAACAAACAACCATTTTGATGCTAACAAGGGGGGTTAGAATGGAGACCCAAAGCCATCCATAGACAATTGAACATCCCCTCACAGAAGGGTCACAAGAAAGGGACGAGTCAGTCACAGTGCTATATAGCACCAATGAAATACACAACATTCCCCTAGTTCTTTAACACTCCTCCCCACTACTATCACGACCCCAGTTCTATCTTAAAAATCTGGTTAGACCAGAGCATGCACACTGGTACAGATAAGAGCTCTCGACACACAGAATCCAGGACAGATAAGCCACTCAAGACCAATAATGAGAGTAGCAATAAGAGTAAGGGGAAGGTGAAGGGAGAGGGAAAGAATGGGGGAATGATGGAGCTACAACACCCCATCCACCCCACCCTCAGGGGAACAAACAACAGAAATGTGGGTGAAGGGAGACAGCAGACAGTGTAAATATGAAAATAAAAAATAATATATAAATTATCTAGGTTTCACAAGGGTGGGAGGGGAGGGGGCGAGGAAGAGGAGCTGATGCCAAGGGCTCAAGTAGAAAGAAAGTGTCTTGGAAATGATGACAGCAACATATGCAAAAATGTGCTTGATACAATTGATGTAAGGATTGTTATAAGAGCTGTAAGAGCCCCCAATAAAATGATTTCTATTTTTAAAAATCCAACTTAATTCCCTAAAGAAATGGAAAATAATTTCCATCTTCATATGAAGAGGGAAGAGACCAAAGACCGCCTTAAAAAGCATAACAAAGGAGGAGGTTCACCCAATCTGACTCAAAACCTGTTACACAACCACAGTTGGCAAAGCAGTCTGGTACTGGTAGAATAATAGATGCACAAGACAGTAGAACAGAGTAGAAACCAGAAGCAAATGCATGCACCTATATCCAACTTATTTTCAACAAAGGGTCAAAACACATGAAATCGGGGGGGGGGGGGAGGAAATGATACTGGAATAATTGGGTCTCAATCTGCTGAAGACTAAAACAGGACCAATACCTTGCCCCATGCACAAAATCTCAAGGTGGACCAGCGACCAAAATATATATGGCAGAGCTCTGACCATCTTTCGAGGGGAAATTGCGACAACTTCAGAGCCCTATTTCAGGTCATATAATAAAGGAAGCACATACAACAGAAGACTGCGACCTACCAACCATCAGACACTTGTGTGCAACTAAAGACTGCCTCAAAGGAACCAAAGGAGAGCCCACGCACTGGGGTGGGGTGGGGGTGGGGGAAATATTTAGTATTGATTCAATGGACAAGGGGTTAATGGATATACTCTACAGAATTCTGTAATTACTCAAACAAATAATCCAATTAAAAAGTGGATTCACCAAAATTGGCTAGCAAACACATGCAAAAAGGCTCATAACCACTAGCCATCCAGAAGAAGAAGCTCAAAATTACAATGAAACGTCACTTTACACCCACAATGATAGCCCAAGGAAAGAGTGAGAGAGATAAAAACAATTTCTGGAGAGAATGTGGAGAGATTGGAAGTCTTTTCCTTTCCACACAGTATTTCATGTACCATTTCAAAATATATACCATTGGCTAAAATGGAATATTACCCATAGAATTACCATATGCCCTATGTGAGTAATTTATAATATAATCCGATAAAATGATAATTATGTCTCTAAAGTGAGCCAAGAGCATATATATAAACCATAGATATATGAAGGGATTTAGAATTCTCACTTAATCATAAACCATAATCTAAACATAATTAGTTATTATGAAGTGGCTGTACTCAATAATTGCCCTCGTGAAGAGATCACTGAAGATAAGAGTGCTATAGCAAAGTGTAGTGAAGATATCACATAGCGCCCAGTTGTCAGAAAGAAAACCACGTAGGGTCTTGAATGCTTGTCTTTAAACAAGTAGCCATCTAAGTAAGGTGTCTGTTAAATCTACATGGAAGCACATAGCCTGTGCGATCCAAGGATTATAAATAACAAAATTCAAGAGTGGAGGAGGGAATGGTATTAGAACATAAATTCTGAGCACCCAGTTTTCAGAAAGCTATGGATAACCGTGAAGGCCCAAAATCCATTCACAGGGTCCCAACATGAATCAGGAATTGAATCACTTCTGACAATTGACAAGGGATAAACAGCCTTGCTATCTGACAGAGTGCATTGAAAAGTGGACTGATGCAAATGTAGTTAGGTTGAAATTTAACATCTTATCATTTGTTCTCAATATTGAACCATTTTAAATTTGTTCCCTACCACTTGCTGTCAGATGGTTGTACTGTGGTGGTTTATGTTTTACTATGATGCTGGAAGCTGTGTCACTGGTCTTTTCAATTACCAAGAGGTCTCCCAAGGTGAACAGATTTCAATGACCTTTTAGAGTAAGAACAGAAGACAGCCCCCCAAAACGACTTCCACTTATGAGTAATTAGCCTTGTGGGTAGCATCAAAACATTGTCCGATACTGATAACCTCTGAATATCAGCAGAAAACTGTCAGGTATAGAACCAGATGTGCCTCTAAAACCAGAAGACACTCAAAATATGATGGAGGAAATACTGCCTTCTCAAAATAGAGCAGAACACAATGATGTGGATGGAGTGAAGTTTCTAGGAGCAAAGTCTTTGGGACCTTCATTCATTAATGGGGCATAACTCAAAATAATAAAAATAAACAGCTGCAAACATCTATTAGTAATTAGAACCTGGGATGTGTGAAGAATGGTCCCAGGAAAGTTGTGAATCATAAAAAATTAAATGGAACACATAAGGATTGCTATCCTAGGCTGAAATGGACTAGCATTAGCCATTGGGAATTAGAGAATTATATGGTTTACTTAGTATGCCAGTAATTAAGGATTCAAGAAGAATGGTGTCATATTCATCATCAAAAACTACATTTCAATATGGATCCTGAAGTACAAGGCTGTTTGTGATAGGATAATATTTATCCGCATACAAAGAAATCTAGTCAATACAGTTATTATCCAAATTTATGTACCAACCACTAAAGCTAGTGATAAAGAAATTGAAGAATTTTAACAAATTTTTTAATATGATATTGATCAAGCACGAAATCAAGATGCATTGATAATTATTGGCATTTGGAATGTGAAAGTTGGCAACAAAGAAAAAGAAAAAGCTTGGTGATAGAAATGAAACCGCAGATCGAAAGGTGGAATTTTGCAAGATGAACAACTTCATTGCGAACACCTGCAACCAAAAGGTGTATTAACAGCTTGTGATAAGCAGATGATACAGCCTTGCTTGCTGAAAGTGTAGATGACTTGAAGCACTTGCCCATGAAGATTAAGGATTACAACTCATCATTAAGAAAACAAAATCCCTCACAGCTGCACTAATGAGCAACAACATGGAGAAAAGATTGCTTCAGTCAAGGATTTTATCTTGCTTGAATCCAAAACTGCTGTTCATGGAAGCAGCAGTCAAGAGGTCAAATGACACATTACATTGGGTAAATCTGCGGCACAAGACCTCTTTAAAGTGTTGAAAAACAAGGATGTAACATTGAGGATTGAAGTGTGCTGGACCTGAGACAAGTTGCCTCATCTGCATGTGAAAGTTGGATATTGAAGAAGGAAGACCAAAGAAGAACCGGCTGGTGACGAATATTGAAAGTAGCATGGAATGCCAAAAGAACCGAGTCAATCTGTCTTGGAAGAAATGCAGGTGGCATGCTCCTTAGAAACTGCATGTCATGTACTTTGGACATGTTATCAGGAGATACCAGACTCTGGAAAAGGACATCATGCCTGCTCATAGAGGGGCAGTGAAGAAGAGGAAGACCTCCCATGACATGGAATGACACACGGGCACAACAATGGACTCAAACGTAGCAACAATGTGAGTGCGACAAAGGGTCAGGAAGTGCTTCCTTCTGTTGTACATGGGGTCACCATGGGTCAGAACAAAATCAATGGCACTAACAAAAACAACAAACTTGTTCTAGTTTTTTATGTTATTTTCTGCTTGCTTTCTTTGAGATTTTTCTCTGTTTTATTTTGTTGTTGTTTTGTTTTGTATTTTATATTTACATGAAATCCAGGAGAAGTAAATCTATAGAGACAGTAACTGGCTTGCTGGGGGGAAATGGGGAGCTAATAATAATGAGTACAAGAAAGTATTCTAATGTGTATTGTGGTGATGATTTCACAACCATTCTTAATATGTTTAAACCATTGAATTGTATGCTATGTGAACTATATGGTAATTGAACTATTAAAAATGTTGATAAGGAAGTTATGTAGGCAGGTTGACTAGGCCATAAGCTAAGAAACCATGCCGATGATATTCAAATGCTTTTCCCAGCTTCTTCTCCTCTTGCGCAGTGGTCTACGCAAGGTGGTGATACAGGAGTCAGGGCTGCTGAGACAACAGTCAAGGCGCTATCAGCGATTGAGACCTTTAGGACCCCAGGTACTGAGGTGGTCGCGGGAACAGTCTGATAGAAAGCCAGAGCGGTCAGGCAGGGGGGAGGGTGAAGCCTCTCCCCACCTCCCCCCAGGTCCTCTAGGAGGGGTGGTGGCAGATCAGAGGTAGAATGCACACTTTCCTTGTGGCAAGCCTGGGTTTGATTCCCAGTTGACACATCTCATGCACAGTTGGCCCCTTCTGCTACTGGAAGCTTATATGTTGCTATGATAATGAACAGGTTTCAGCAGTGGCTCTAGATTAAGACAGACTAGGAAGAAAGGCCTAATTATCTATTTCTAAAATCAATCAACCAAAAGTCTGCATGTAATAATGACCCAGCCATGTAACCAGTCATTCCATTCCCTCGTGTGTGGGGGTTGAGGGCAAACTTGACAGCAGCTAACAATAACAAATTCTTCCAGTATCTGAGTAGCCACAGTGTAGCTCCCATCCTGGAAGTCTCAAGCCTGGGTCCTCTGCCTAGGGTCCGCTGCTACCAAGGTACATTTTCCAGAATGTGCAATACTCTGAGGGCTAGAAAATGTTATCCATCCTTTCCTTTGGTCTCACGGTCTTCTTGTGCCCTCAAATTTTCCCGGTCTACAGCAGAAATTTATTCCCCCTGAGCCTGCATTGGCAGCCTCCGCTCTGAGTCATTGATTTAGTCATCCTGGAGCCCCCACCCCTCCTCAGCCCTGCCCCACAGCTTCACTGCTTTCCTCGGCCTCCCCTCCGCTTCCAAAGCCAATGCTACAGTTCTGCACGCAGCAGCTGCCTCAGCTGAGCAGAGAGCAGAAGGACTCGCTCCCAATGTAGAGCTCCTGGCAGGTGAGGAGTCCCAGACAGGGAGTTGAGAAGCCCGTCTTCTAAACCTCTATTCCTTGAAGCTCTGAGTTCTGTGAGGTCCCTGGGGTTGACAAGGGAAGGGGAGGAAGAATGTCCCCTCAAATTAAAGCAGCTCTTCCCTAAACACTTTCACCCATTAAAAGCTCTGTGTCAGGCTTCATCTCGGTGAAGGGGCAAGCGGTGGGGTCATGTTGGAAGTCCACTGGATGACATGCATAGATCTATTTAGCGATCAATGGCTTTGGCAGAGTGTGCCCTCAGACCCAGAAACCTACAAGTGATGCCAGCTCCCTAAAGGTGTCTGGGCCTCTTGTACCTCCACACAAGCAGTTCTTGTCCTCAGATTCTCCTCAGCTGAGTGCAAGGGAGGAGTCCTCTAGCCACCCTCCCAGTCCAGCCACAGGATCTTGCCTGGCCTTTTCCATGTCTCAGCAGGCAGCCTTGCAGTGGGGCTGTGGGCACTCTCCCAGGTACCACTAATCCTGCATATTAGAGGATTAGGCAGATTACCTAAAGCAGCTCAAATAAATAAAGCATAATGTGGGCGCCACAGCTGGGATTGTCATGGTAAGAGTTCTTTAGGGCATGGAGGGTGGCTGTAGTGATACTGAGCCCCACAGGGCAGAGGGAAATAGGGTACCAGTGGACACAGTCCTCTGCCACAGCTGGTGTTAGAGGTTGGCAAGCTCGGTTGCTTCCCTTGGGGCCAATGTCCTTGGAAAGTTCCAGTTATCCAAACTCTCTCTAGATTGCTAAAGACTCCCTTAAATCTTTCCAATGGACACCTCTTCCCACCAACTACTCAGGACTCTTTAAGAGCAGAGATAATACATTTGTGCCAGATATATTATCCCAGCAGGTACTACATTTGTTACTGTATTTGCTAGCTATGAACTGCCTTGGACAAGGAAGGGGTCTATTGTCCACAGATTCAGGTCACAGCAGCATAACAAACAGTTTGGACGAAACAATTTGCATCGGGAGGTTAGAAAACTATCTGTGTTCATTGAATCTCTGCTCTTCCAAAGTCCAAAGACATTTCATTGTCACAGGCGTTTCAGCACCTGCTTTCCCGCTTCACTGCCCATGCTCACTGTTAGCAGCTCTCATGTGCTGTGTGGGGATGACTGTTCTTCAGACATTTCTGTGGCCCAAAGGTTAACAAGGTGCTATCCATCTTTGAGTGCCAGCTTTGTCCTGCCTAGATCAGAAGGTGCCACGCCTGCAGGCTGGGATTCCAAATCTTCACTTTGCATATCTGCCCCTGGACCACACTACTCAGCCATCAGGCTCCTCACCTGTAGAATGGCCAGGGAGGATAGAAACTTGGCTTGCTCTTTTCAAGGGCAAATCTAAGTCTCTCTCCAAGCTCCTGAGGATTAAGGGGGATAGATTGCCCTCAGGAAATTCTTACCTGTTGCATTCATGGGCCATTTTATCTACCAAGCATTTTGAGATCATTTTATATAATCATCACAAGGCTGTGACATTATGAAGATCAGAAAAGTTAGGCGTTTTTCAAAATCACACAGCTCTTGATGCTGAACTGAAATTCAAATCCAGTCTTCTTCTTGCCAGTTGCCATCAAGTAAGCCCCTGACTTGGGGTGACCCCATTGAGAATGAGGTTAAATCACTGCAATCCGCAGTGTTTCCAATGGCTGAATTTTTGGAACTAGATCACTATGCCTTTCTTCTTAGTCTGCCTTAATCGGGAAGCTCTGCTGAAGTCTTCCAGCATCAAAGAAACATACCAAACTCCGTGAAAGAACGGGTGGTAACTGTGCTTGAGGCCTATTAGCTGGGAATTGAGCCTGGGTCTCTCGCATGTAAGGTGAAGAGTCTACAAAGAACTGAAAGTCATGTTTGTTAGTTTAAGATTCCATGCTGCCACAGGTACAACATATAAAGAATATAAAAAAATTGTTTGTTACTATTACTAAGACAATATTCTCTTACTCTAGGACTCCTAAGCAATAATAGTCGATAGTACAGATATTCAGTTGGGTTATAATCAGTCATAGATAGATAAATTGCCTGGGGTGGGAGCAGAGTTCCAATCTGAGAATATAACCCATTAGACATAATGTTCTCAAATAGTCACATCTGCGGCTTAAATTTAAGTCAACCCTCCAGTTTTCTGGGCTAATGCACACATCTTGGCCAACGTAACCTATTTGCAAAATAATGATTTCCTTCTTCTGCAATTAGCTTCACAAAATGAGGAAACATAAGTGAAGGTCAGAGTTCACTCAGGCTACAAGGACTTTCAAGTGGATTCGTGAACAATCTTCGCTTGAATTCCACCGCCAGGAAAGCCATGGCACGTCTAATGTGGTCTGTCACCTGCAGAAAAGGGAAGACTGGGCGCCTGCCTTTGGGAAGCTTCAGAACTGCATGGACCAGCAAAACTACCGCAAGGGTCCAGCGGGAGACCGAAAGCACACTTTCTTTCAGTCGAGGAGTAACTTGTAGTCACACCGAGGTCTGAGCCAGCCAGCAATTCATGGAGATCAATATAGAGATCATTTTCTAACTGTCTTAGGCTATCTCAGTTAATCTTGCTAATCATATTACGCCATGTTAGACATGAATGATGAGGACTGAGATCTAGGGTTAACACCAAATCCAAATCAAACCCACTGCCATCAAGTTGATTCCAAGTCATAGTGAGCCAATGGGACAGAGTAGCACCACTCCATTGGATTTCTGCAGCTGTAAATCTTTGTCCTCATCTTTCTTTCTCAGGGTAGAAGGTAGGTTGGAACTGCCGACCTTGAAATTAGAAGCCCAATACTTATCCCACAATGTGACCTACTAGGCCCCTTAGCCTTATCACAGTGCCCTTACAAAGCAGCTAAGTGATCAAAACTACTGAGCCCCAGTGAGTTTAAAGCAAATCCCCTCTCCCTCTAGGAAGAATCTTGCATTTATGCAAAGGTAGGATAGTAAAAATCTTCCCAGAAGATACACAGAATCACAGCCTCATCACACTGTGTCAGTCACAAGGGACCTTGAATTGACTAGTCAGATTTCCCCCTCCTTAGAAAGTAGAAGCCCAGGGCCAAAAGGGGATGGGATACTTTCCAAGGGTCCAACCTGTTCACGCAAGAATCTACTGTAAAAATCTGCACGAGTGAGAAGAAGCATAAAGAAATGTGCCAAGCACAAGCATTGCTGTCCGGATGTGGACAACTTTCACCGTGACCTCCATTTCCTGATTGCCAAAATAGGTTTAAAATACGTTCCTCATTGAGCAGCCATGAGTTTTAACCGGGGTGAATGCAAAGGACAAGGCGAAAGTTCAGTAGATAGTGGCCATTGTTATTAGTTAAGAGCTAGACTTGCTCAAGATCATACAGTTAATAACGAATTGATCAGGATTTAAATCCCTATGTGCCAGACAGCAAACTTAATCTCTTGTCTACATCCCCAAAACAAAGTCAACATTTGGTTTCTAGTCAAGACCAAGAAGCAATCCAAAATCCTCATTTTCATAAAAAGTTAACTTTAATGACTCAAGTCAACCTTGATGACTTAAGGCTGCAGAGAAACAGACAAGTGAAAAAAGAGAATGAGCGCGGTTGAGCAACATTACCCAACGGTGAGAGAGTCCAGCAAATGTTTCTTTCAGAGATTACCTCATCTGATCGCTTTTCCACCTTCGCCTGTTCTCGTTACTGTTGTTAAAGTGCTTTCGAGGCTGCTTCAACCCAGAGGGACCCTGAGGACCACAGAGTGAAACACTACACCATCCTCCCAACTATGGCTCTGTTTTTTCAGTTTGAAGCTATTGTCGCAGCCACTGCAGTTATGCATCTCATGGAGGCTCTCCTCTTTTTGGCTGACCCTCGACTTTACCAAGTAGGATGCCCTTTTCCAGCGACTGCTCTGTCTTAATAGTATGTCTAAAGTATGCAAGACCAAGTCTAGACATCCTCACATCTAAGTAACATTCTGGCCGAATTTCCTCCAAGACAGATTTGTTGTTCTTTTTTTTGGTAGTTCAAAGTACTTCCAAGGGTCTCCGCCAAGTCCTTAAATCAAATGCATCCATTTTTCTTTGGTCTTCCTTATTCATTTTCCAGGTTCCACATGCATTTGACGTGGTTGAAAAGAACACGGCTGAGCTCTCAAGAGCAGCTGCAGTAAAACTGGAGAGGCCACCATCTCTGGAGATGACAGAGCTGCCAGAAGGGGCGAAGGTCATCTCCACCGTGGAGGAGGATGATGGTCCGGTGACTCATGCCCACCTCCGTCTCCAGAACAAAGGATCCGAGGACGTTTGCTCAGAGATCCTCTGGTCCCCCTGATCCCAGATAACGGACCACACAGCAATTCCGAGCCCACATCAGTGAAAGAAGACAACTGGCCTTCTCCCGGGAAGCACCATCCTTTTCTTTGGCATGATGCCATCATTCCTTTGTTGGGTATTCATATGTGCTTTTAATGGAATGGCAATGAAGGTAGAGCTGGCACTGAAAGCTTCAAGGGTTTAGGGTGTGTGTGTGTGTGTGTGTGTGTGTGTGTGTGTGTGTGTGTGTGTGTGTGTGTTTAATTCCCTTTGTTGTCAAAATAAAGAATTGGCAACCCTGTGATGTTCATTATATATATATATATATTTTTTAACTTAATTAATGATTCCATGAAGAATCTAGGAACCATTCACCTCATCCAAATGCCTAAGTCTACAGATGGGAAAATAAGAGCCCTACCAGACCATGCTAATAGAGGCCAGGTCCCCAACCTGGAGCCAAGGGTTTATCCGACAGACCAGTGAAGGACAATCTCAGGACCAGGACAAGGAGGACCTATGCCATGGAGACCTGGTGTCTCGGGCCCCCAACACCTCAGCTAGTGCTAGCTGAGAGGGCAGGAGAGAAGAAATTACGTTGATTTTGAGGCTGGGGCCACAGCCAGCCTCAGGGTTCCAGTATCCTCGTGCCTACTACAGCAAGACACCACACAGAACCAAGACAGCTCCCCAAATAGTCATTGTTGCCACGACCGCAAACGACCACTGCGAGGCAAATGTGGAGGTACAATTTCAGCAAGTGAAACACATGGCTTGTGATTCGATATCGCCCCTACATGGCATATTAAAGTAAAAGAAGACTCAATTGTGGACAAAGTGCTATTTCAGAGCGCTAAAGGAAACAACCATTTCCAACGCCTTGCTGAACTTTGCTTCACAACATCACTAACTAACATGAGGCAAACCCACTGCCACAGGGTTGTCAAGACTGAAGATCTTTATGGGAGTGGACAAGCTCGTCTTTCTCCCTCAGAGCAGCTGGGGTTTCCAACTGTTGAACTGGTATTTATGGGTCCAGCACATAATCCACTAAACCACCAGAATCCTTCAGCATCATGTAAAGCTGTGCTTACTCTGTCAGCCTTCACTGAAGTGTACGCACCCAGGGGCCCTCTACCACTGCCCATCCTCAGCACCCACACCAACACAAACCAAACTACCAAGCTCACTGCCAGTGCATCAATTCTGACTCGCACCAGCCCTACGGGACAGAGCAGCGCTGCCCTTGGGGGTTTTGGAGACCAGAAATCCTTACGTGACTGGAAAGCTTCCTCATTCTTCTGGAGGTAGCACCTGCACCGTACCTAACATATCGGTGGTGCTGTGGTTAATGCCCCGGGGATGACTCATGCCGTACCGTGCACCCTGCCCAGTGCGGCAGCGTTTCTGCCAGGTGAGGAGTGCCTAGACTCTTCGTGAAAGTCATCCACAAGGTGAGTGATTTCTAGACGCTTCATGAAAATTGATTAAACTCACTGGCGGCCACTGGCTGGAAACCTCCACCATCTTTGCACACAGGTATCCCAGTGAGACTGGGTGCTGCTGGCTCCTGAACTGCTCTACCTCAGAGCAGCTATCTGTTCAATGCAAATACCAACTCCCAAGGGAGATCTGATGTCATTGAGCTTCTGAGAGGTCCATATTTCACCAGGCACATCACACACATACACACAGAGAGATTAATGTTCTTATTTACAAAATGATCTGTCCCATTCCAGGAAAATTTCCAATGTGCTTTAAGGCCTTGCCAATTATGCGCCCATAGACCTTCAAGCCTGAAAATATTTTCCCTCTTCAGTCTGCTGAACTTGGATGGTGTTTGGCTTCCAGTCCAAAGAGCTTTTACAGTTAGAGCGCCAGACTGCCTTTTCCACTGACTCCCATTTAAGAAATTAAGGCCTGTAAAAGAAAGGCCTCAGGAGGCAGAAAGATGGTCTCTTATCAGGCAAACATGCAGTCAGGCCTGAGAAACACAATTAGCGGCCAAGTATGGAGAACCAGGCTCCTGCTCAGTAACTTCTAAGCTTGTCATGTACTTTAAGACTCTGGATTCAGCTTCTGCCCACCTGCAGTCTGAAACCTCTGCCTCTTGTATTCCCAAGTTCCCAAACACCCTAGTTCGGATCCAGGTTTCCCACACAACAGCTAACACATGAAGTTGGGCAGATCGCAGTGTGAAGGGCCAATAATCACCTGCTGAGGGGACTGCTATTCCTGTGGGGTCCAGAGGACTGCACCTTCTTTTCATTTGGATTCCTGGTGGGTGTTAGGATAGCAAGCACCTCCGCTTTGCAGAGCCTCAACTCGATTCTTATGATCCTGGCTCCGTCAACCTTCCCCTCCAGGTCTAAGACCCCTCTGCAGCCCACTAGTGGGAGTGGGGCCAGCATAATTAAATCATTGCCGGCGCAACAAGGAAGGTTTTTCCAAAATTATATCGGGTTTCCTTTTACCACAGTCTGTCAGCCGGAGATTGTTTTACCTAACATGGGTGAAGAATGTATTAGAAACTGGTATGATTTAGTCTGGCTTCGACTGAGGTTTTCCACCCAGGCAAAGATATCTCAAGTGTTGCTTAGGGCATCCACATCCTCCCTAACAAAGTGGCCGGCCCATTCGCACTCTGAAATCAGTGTAGAAAACCACACCTGGAAGCCCAGTGGTGGACTCACACATTTGCGTGCATGAGGGCCACTGTTCCTACATATCTCCTAGCCCACCTCAGCCACATTTTCTAAATTTGTGAATCTAGAAGCATTGGTGGTTCAGAAGTAGAAGTCTTTTCTTTGATGCAGAAGCCTACTCTCCTGCCAGGGAGGCTATTTTGAGTCATAATGACCCTGTGTATTGTTGTCAAGCCACAGGGACAGAAAGCTCGAGTTTATCCTGTGGAACAGTGTGTGGGTTTGAACTACTGACCTTGTGGTTAGCAGCCCAGTGCATAAACCACTAAATCACCAGGGCTCTACTGCACATAGGAAACCCAGCTTTGCTTCCTGGTCAACCCGCCTCATGCAAAGTCACTAGCCCCATCTTGTCAGTGGGTTTTGTATTTTTCTAAGAAGCTGAACAGGCCTTGGTGGAGCTTCTAGACTGAGAAAGCAAGGCTAGCAATGAATTTCCCAAACATCAGCCAGTGAAACCCTCTCGATCCCAATAGCTCAGTCTGCAACTGAGAGCAGGGCTTGGAAACCTTCAGTCCATTATGCATGAGGCCTCCAATCGAGTGGGTGGGGCTCTTGACAGCAGCTGAAAACAGTTTTGATGGATCTGTTATAAATAATTGAAGAGCTACTGGCAGAAGTAATTAAATACTAATTAAATACTAATTGGTTATCTCTAAGGGCATACACCTTTTCCCTAGAAGAGAGGGCAAAGTCTCTTCCATTTTTCCTCCAGTGGAGATGGTTGTCTCCTCAGTCCTGCTCAGACTAGCCTCCTACAAATACACACTCTAACCTAAAACAGGCATTAGGAAGTACTGTTTGAAAAATTGCCTTTAACTTGAACATCGTTTACTAATGAATTGTTACAGAACTGGGGCTAGTTCTGTTACATTCTTGCCTATGGACCCCAAATCTCCTCTGTCTCCCTTCATTAATGCACAGTTTAGGACACTACGGAGGGGCTGTCACAGGTAGGCACTGGGGTATAGGCAATATAAGGAGCACTTTTAAATCTCAGAAATTTATCATATGATAATCTACTGACTATAATAAGAAAAGCATGCTGCAGGATTGGGGAGCAATCTAAGCACTGTGGTCATCACCAGAGCAGGTGTCTTGTGAACAGCCCATTTCCACAACTGCCAGCCCCATCCTCTGGCACTGATAGAGATCCACAGCTCCTTTGTATAAGCAGTTCTGGAATAAAGGTCGGCTAGTTGCTTGAATCCCAAGACTCAATTTTTCCCCACTCTTTCTGTGACTGTTTTCCTTCTAGAAGATAGAGTGCTTACAAAGACTTAAAAGCAATGATACATAGAAGGCCCTAGATGGTGCACATGGTTAATGTGCCCTGCTACTAACACAAAGGTTTAGGTCCAGCCAGGAGAACCCCAAAAGAAGGCCTGACAATCTACTTCCCCCACAAACACTCATTGCAAACCCTGTGACGCACAGTTCTATGCTAACACTCAGGGGGATTCCAGCAAGTTGGTGTCCACTGAATAGCAACTTGTTCGGTGTTTGCTTTGGTTTGATGTGATTTGGTTTGGTTTTTGGTCATTCAAGGGAGGGGGAGAGACTTGTGAGAATGCTTCCAAGGTACTAGAAATATTCTATTTCTTGGCCAATTTGGTGGTTAGATAGATTTTTCACATAATCACCTTTGTACTTTCTGTTCGATATGTTTTTATATTCAGGGATGTGCTCATTTCACTCTGCTTTTTTTTTAATGCATGTGATACTTAAGTTTTGTGTCAACTTGGCTGGGCCAGAATTCTCAGTAGTTTGTCGATCGAAACCTCGCCCATGATGTGATCATAAACAGCTCCATGATGGGCTTTCCTGTGAGCAGCAAAGCTATTCGAAGTAGATTGTGGAGGAGTATAGCTTCCTTTCTCGAGTAACCACCTTGCTGCAATTGAAATAACGTTATCTCAGGGGTGTGGCCTACTCCTATTTAGACAGACATTATGGCAAAGTTTGCCTCTTATTGCTAACCTAGAGCCTGCAGCTATCTCATCAACCTCTGGTTTTATGGATTTCAGCGAATGCCTCACTATACGGCCTGCCAACCCTGGGAGCTATCACCAACCAGCCTGATGATTTTGGATTCATCCCACTTTGCAGCCATGTCCTAACTAACTGAAGTAGTTAATTTTGCCAACCTCACTGATAAACACATGTGGGGTTAATTGAAAGGTGGAGGGATAAATGGCTCGGTGAGCCTCGCCTTTCAAGTTCTCAGGTCTCTTGCTTTGTGATGGTTGAACCAGGGTGCAGCTGCCTTAGCCAATTCCCTGCTTCAGCTTGCAAGGCTCACTTCTTGCAAGACATCCCCAAGGAGAAGCTGCATGAACCTACCCTGATGCAGCCCTGGATGCTGAAGCAGCCTTGTGGAGACCCTTGCCAGCGCTGAGATGCTTACACGTTCACTGATTGGGCTTTCCTCCTGCATCGGCATCATTGCATGTAGTTTGTGAGATGGAGGAAGACTTTGCGGATTGCTGTCAGACATATGGGCTAACATTGGACTTGTGGGCTTGGGTAGCAATGATTTGGGATGTTTTCTTGATGTGCACTTAACCTTTATATAAAACTCTCTCTTATGCATGAGTTTCTATGGATTTGTTTCTCTAAAGTACCCAGACTAGCACACTTACTAACCTTCAGCCTGCCTGCTATTGGTTTGTCTTTCTGCATCCTCATTCATCAACCCTGGCAGCTATGATGGCAGCTACGACGTCAAGGGGTCCATATAGAAAAATAATGGTTGGAAATGGATAGTAGTCACAAATGTCCAATTTTTACTGGGTGTGAGTAAAATAGGGAATGATTTATGTATTGATCCTAATTAATTAAAAAAATAAGTTCTCTTCGATCAGAAAAGAAAAAGGAATAGCCTCTGAGTTAACATGATACATGAACTTGAACCAGACTAAACTTACCAGCTTCTACAGCTGTGTGAACCTCTCTCTTGATATAAATCTCTTTCTTTATATATACATATAGGCCTCACTCATTTTGCTTCTCTAGAGCAAATATAGTCGAATTTCTCTTAAGAGACCCATAATCATGGCCAACGTTTATTCAGTATTTTTATCCATCATGCTTCAGCGAAGTACCTTACAGTCATAGCATCTGGCATCGTGACCAGTGGATATGTAGTAGTTATTCAACAGGCAACTAATATTTATCAATAAATCAGTGTCCCATAAGATACCAGTCTAGCAAACAGGAACTAAAGTTCAAGGACCTTTGAACTTTAACTTTAGTTCAAGGGACCTCAGAGGGTTTTTAGGTAGTTGAGGAACGAGAAAGGTCAGGCAGGAAGGTATAATGGGCATTACAAAGCCTTAACAACTCAAGTTCTCCCCTTCCCTCCATGTCCACCTTCTCTCCTCTGGCTTGCTATAAAGTTTCAAAATTATTTGTACCCAAGCTCACTTGTTTTCCCCTCTTCATTATACACATTGAATCCATGGAGACCATGTAAATTTTAGAGAAAATCCTATTTCTGTGCTGACACTCTTCAAGAACGCCTCACTGCTTGTTAGATTAAGTTCAAAATTCTTAGCATTGATAGCATGCAAGTCAATTATTTATGTCTGGCCAAAATTTTCCCAAACTTATTTGGCCTACCACCCTTTTTCAAGGGAACAGGGCAGATGAAATTCTTGCCAAAGCCTTAACCTTGGTGGGGGGGGTCACTGGAACTTCGAGGGAGCCTGGAAGGTCGGTGTTCTGATGTTTTCGTTATCTCTGCATCACTACCAGCTGTTGCTGTTTGAGCTGGGGGTCTCCCTTTGGAAACCAGCTTATCTAATTAATTTGATTTTTTAAAATTCATGTCTTGGGGCTGGTTTAGTCAAAAACATGTGATATTATTTTAGTCTTTAAAAAGAAAGGAAGGAAAAAAAGAGTCAATAAGTAGATTAAAGAAATTTCGCTTTTCCCCATCCTGGTTTCCACAGGTTCCTGTTTCTCACTGGGAAACACTTTCTCAGAGACAAAGAAATGGTTTATTTTCCTCAGGGTCTGAGCTATAAATGTCTGCCCTAATTGACATGGACACAGCTAAGCAGTAGATATTTTCAGTCTGAACACCCTAGTTTTAGTCATAAATTATATCCCTCTCCTTTTAGAAAAATAAGAGGAATAATTTTTATTCTCAAACAAGACACAAGCAGACATAGTTACGTGTCAAATACCAGAGGAAGGAGCCAAGAAAGGAATGTGACAGAGCTTGTCATTATTGATGGAGAGGAAGAAAACACCAGGGGGTGGGGACTCAGTATCTTGAAGCTCAGAGGCTAAGAATAAATTTTTTTGAAAAAAAAGAATGAACCAAATTTCCCCCTTGCTACTCCACTCTGCTCATAGTTTTTAAAACCTGCACAGGTTTTCTAAGTGGGCCAAAGCCATGTATTCTGACACAGCAAACCATGAGATGGTCAGGTTGCTGCCACCCATCCCTGAGATCCTTGAACAATAAAAGCAGGGTTCAATTCTGTGAGATGGGCTGAGCAGAGGTCTCCCTAGAGGCTGAATATTCCCTCACTCATTCCTCCCAAGGTGATTTTAAATCAGTCATCCAATTGATAATGAACAGAATACTACTTTTTAGCCAAGAGAGTAGATCCTTCATCTAACGAGTTGAGAATTAAGTTACTGATATCCATGTATAAGCCAGTTTTCCAGCATATTTTTAATGCAGTTTTTGTGGTCAAATTTGGTGTCTAACCTGATAGTTGGGTGAGCTTATACTCGAGTATATACGGTAGCTTTAAAAAATGCCCTCCTTAAAGTGTTGTGGAGCAACGATGTCTCTTTGAGTAGAAAGATGCACCTGATTAAAGCCACCTGTGTGCATGTGAGAGCTGGGCAACGAATACCAAAGACCATAGAAGAACTTAAACCTTTGATTCACAGTGCTGGCAAAGAAGACTGACAGTATCACAGGAGACCAAGGAACAAACAAGCTGGTTTGTTTGGAAGAAGTACAGCCAGAACTCTCCTTAGAAGCAAGGAAGGTGACATGTCATTTTACAAACTTTGGGTACATGGTCAGGAGAGAACAGCTCCTAGAAATGGGCATCCTGCTTGGTGGATGTATAGGGTCGGCGAAACGGAGAAGACTCTCAATGAGATGCATTGACACAGAGCAACCATGAGCTCAAGCACAACAATGGGGAGGCTGGTGCAGGGGTGGGCAAGCGTTCATACATACAGTGGCAATGGGTTGGAGCTGAGTGAACCATACCTAACAACCTAGCACCCTAACAGCAAGAAAAATGGCAGTTCAATATGAACTTCAAGAGAGCAAGAGGCTGGTCTGGAGGAGATGAACCGTAGAGATCAAACAGTCCTGACATCACAGACCTGCCTCACTGGTTTTTTGTTTTCATCTGACTGTGCCAAACAAAGCAAGTCACTTCTGCAATCTCAGGTTCCCGAGCTAGAAGAAGAAGATGAATGCGCAGGGTGTTTGGGAGGATTGTGTTTCGATGTTAGAGGTAACATGCACTGAAAACCACTGCCAATGTTTAATGCACTTTTTATGTTCCAGGCACAAACCTAACAATGCACATGTGCTGACCCTTTCATTTCATAATCCTCTCAGTGGCTTTTTATTCTGCAGACGAACATCCCAAGGCACAGAGAGGTCAAAGCGCCTGCCCACGGTCACACAGCCAGGACGTGGCCAAGTCGGGCCCATGCAGGGTGGCTTTGGATCTATGCTCTCACCACAGAGATCTATTGCATCCCCATCAGAGGTCTTTGCAGGTAGGAAAGCAGAACTCTATCTGTCCATTCCTTCACACAGCACAATTTACCTGGGACTCTATCACAGGCAGAGAGATGCTCATCAGTTCTCAGAAAATAAAGTTCTTATGCTCAGCATTGAAGATCTACCAGGATCAAGAAGACAAACGACGCTTCTTGAAACTAAGTCAAGATAGAGTGTGATGCAGAAGAGGAGAACACAGCCTGTCAGAGGACTTGTTAAACAGCACGACACGGTCTTTGTGGAACAGGTCCACTTAATGACGGTGGTGGCCTTCTGCTCAGCCTTAAAGATGGACTAAATTTTGACAGATCTAATACACAAAACAGCTCCATCTAAAACAGTGCCCACCTGTCTCCCCACTCCTGCCCCACCGTTCTTTCTCATATCCACCTCTTCATGTGCTTTGTAGGACTTGCTGCTGCTCTCACTTCATGGATATTTGCAGATTTACTTACTTACTGTCAATCTCCCTAGGACACCATAAGTCAAAGATGAAAGGAAGCTTTACCTACCAGGACCTAGCAGAAGGCCTGGGCCATAGTAGGCCCAGGGTAGGCATTTGTTGATGGGTAGATGGATGGATGGATGGATGGATGGATAGATGGATGGATGGAGTGAGTAAGTGTGGGAAGCTGGTGGCCACTTCCAGCAGGAGTTCATTCTAGTAATTCCAGATCCTCAGTTACCCTCACTCAAAATTTCTGTCCTATGTGAGCCTTTTTGGATTAGCCAGTTTTCTGGGATCTGATAGCATTCAGTGTATGCTCCAGAGTATAGGTGTATTAAGCCAGTCTTGTCTCCCCAACTAGACCAGACACCCCATCAGGTAAATAAATATACCTCCTTCCACATCTCTCCTCTGTTCTTGGGGGAGACTGGACATGCATCCAGTGTTCAATTAAAGCACAGAACTGGGGCATAGCCAAGAACTTCTGCTTTCTTGCTGTCCTTATGTATGCCTATGTGTCAGCTTCTGCCTGCCCACCTCCATCCAGATGCTCTGTGTTGGAGCCCCCAGTATGAGCTCTCTCTCCCCCTGCATGCCCCTCACAGAAGGACTTCCGGCATTTTTCAAGGACCTTTCATCAACGGCAGGAGAGCATTTTGGAATGCATATATATAGCTGTTCTTTCTTCTTCTTTCCTCTTTTTCTTTTCTCCTGCCCCACTATCATGTTTACCCATCATTCACCTCTCAGGAATTCCTCTCAGATACAATTCTATTGATCAGACACAACCAGAAAATCTACACTCTCCTCACCATCCATTTTTGAAGCCTTATTATTCCCCAGTACTGTCTTGATTGGCTCACCACTCTCCTCCCCCCCGCCCGTTTCCTCCCCTCCATGCCCCTCAGGCACCATCAGTCCCATCACTGTCTCTATAGGATTGCCTATTCTACCTATCTTGTATAGATACACACACACACACACACACATGAACACACAAGCAGTCACAAGTCTATCAGGGATCCTGTGACAGAGCAGATGAATAGCTCTCTGTTAGAAAAGGAGAAGGACATGTTATAATCTATCAGTCCAGTCCTTCTGTCTTTCAGGGTTCCATATCCTGGGTCCCGATTCCCTAACAACACGTAAACCCTTTTGGTCTTTCGCATCTGCAAGGTGCACATCCTAAAAGTCACCATAGCTATCCCTGCAGTCATGGATACAGCAGTCTAGTAAAGCCTCCCCCACCCCATTACACCTGTGCGTAACCCCCAACCAGTTCAGATAGGGTGCCAAGTGCCACCCCCGAGTCAAAGAGTCTACAACCTGGATTTTTCAGGGACTTTGTGGATTCACTTCCATCCCTGGTCTGTTGCACTCCACTCTTGGTTTGTCTCCAAGTGGGCGGGTCAGGCTGGCCACTCTCTACAAGCTATATCTTCAGACTGTCCTCTGTAGGGCTGCCATCCAGAGAGGGGACACCAATCCTCAGCAGAGGCCAGCCTGCTCAGAACAAGCTGCTCCAAGCAGGAACATCACCTTCAAAGATTGGCACACCAGGATATATGGATGTAAATGTAAATGCAACAAGGAAGCAGATGGATTTGGGCCTCTACTTAAATCTTGCCTCAGTACAAGAATGGTTTGTTCTAATAAATGGCATTATATGATACCTTCCTAATACGATCACTGAAGACAAAATGGGTGCATAAGAAAATGTGGTGAACAAAACTGATGGTGGCCGGCTATCAAAAGATATAGTGTCTTGGGTCTTAAAAGCGTGTAGTCAAACAAATAGCCATCTAGCAGGGAAGCAACAAAGCCCACATGTAAGAAGCACACCAGCCTGTGTGATCATGAGGTGTTGAGGGGAAAAGGTATCAAAAGTTCAAAACCAAGCAATCACATTAATGTGAAGGGGTGGGGATATAGTGGCGATCCAAACCCCCCTGCAAGTTAATTGGACAATTCCTCTCAGAAGGACCAACAGAGGAATAAGTGCAAGGTGGCATATAGTACCTAGTTCTTTAATATTTCCCCCACTTTCTATTATGGTTTTTATTTGTTTCACCTCATTAATCATGTCAGGCTTGCGTAGGTTCATTTGTATATTTAAGATCATTCATACGTGAAAGTCAAGACAGCTATCCCTTCAGAAACAGTAACGGAGTAATAGCTCTCCGAGGGACCGGGGAGTGAAGGGGTGGAGAGGAGGAGCTGATAGCACTGGTGACTGTAGAACTCTCTAAAGGGGAGTGAACAACAGAATTGTACTTAAATGGATACTGGATGGTGTAAGATGAGACAAATAATAAGAATAAGGGTACCTGGAGGGGAGGGGACAAAGGGGGGCTGATATCAAGGAGTTCAAGAAGAAAGAAAATGTTTTGAAACTGACTGTGGTAGCAATTGTACAATACTGCTTGATGTTATTGGATTATGTCCAGATAACATGACAGCCTGCCTCAACATAAAACATTTAAAAAACAAATTAAGTGCTTTTTAAAGCAAATATGTCATTTGGAAGACTAAGGTATGCCTGAGTCATGCCCCAGTCCTTGCAATTGCCTTATACACGTGTGAAAGATGGACACCGAGTATATAAAACAGAAGGAAACTTGAATTCTGGTATTGGTGAAGATATTGAATATACCGTAGAGTACCAGAAGAGGCAAGGATGGCGAGATGTCATCTCAGGTACTGCGGACATGTTGCCAGGAGCAACCAGCCCTGAAGAAGGACACCGTGCTTGGCGAAGGGGCGGGACAGGGGAAGAGAGGAAGACCCTCAAGGAGACAGATCGACACAGTGGCTGCCGAATGGGCTTAGGGGAATGTGTAGGGATGGTCCGGGTGCAGATAGGGTTTCATTCTGTTGCGTTTGGGTCACCAGGGATCAGAACCAACCTGAAGGCACCCAATGACAACAGCTCGAAGGAACAAGTCTGTCTGGGAGGAAGGGCGGTCAGAACACTCCTCAGAAGCAAGGTTGGGGATTCGAATAGGAGCCTGACTCTGTGAGGTTCTGAGACTGTAACTCTTCACAAGAGTAGAATGCCTCATCTTTCTCCCTTGGAGTGGTTGGTGATTTTGAACTGCTGACCCTGCGGATCGCAGTCCAATGCATAACCAATATGCCACCAAGACCCCTATAGAAATTACAGTCAAATACCATAGTTCACGAAGACATTATTCTACATCCTACAATGGTGAGTAGTAAACAAGATCTTAAAAGTTCAAGAGTGGCCATCTAAGGTAAGCTGTTGGCCTATCCCCATCTGGAAAAAGAGTGATGAAAAAATCAAATGATTCATGGAACCAATTGGTCCAGTGGACTAATGGATCACACCAATGTGTCTCCACAACCCTGAGACCAGAAGAAATAGATGGTTCCCAGCTACCACGACCAACTGCTCTAAAAAGAATCATTGGCAGAATTACTGGAGAGAGCGGGGGTGGGGAGGGCATGTGGATCAGGACCCCCAAGTTCCTGCCTCTTAGTCACTCTTCAGGTCTGGAACTGAACTCACCCTTACAACCCAAATGTCAGTCAAACACTAAACAGGCCTGTAAGGACAACAGTAACACGCGTGAGGTCTGCACACTTTAAATAATCCACCATTGAAGATAGAAAGGGTAGCAGTTCACCAAGGGCAACGTTAAGCAGGTTAGGAAAGATGGAGAGAAGTAAACAGGAGACATTGTAAACAAAGAGAAAGCGGGATAAGTGATTGAGGAGATTGGGGTGAATTAAATGAAACAAAATGTAAATGAATTGTTGGAGGGAAACCTGATCTTCTCTGTAAACCTTGACCCAATTCACACTAAAATGTTTGAAAAATAAAATAAAATAAAGATTACAGCCAAGAAAACCCATGAAATCCTATGGAGTTGTTCTACTCTGTATTACAAGGTGGGCTCACTAGAATGCCATGGCTGGACAGAGGGCTTGCGTGAGAAGGCAGGCAGAAAGAGAACTCCCACATAAGGCCATGCTGTTGACAAAGCACCGCCGGGCAGAGACTCTCTGGAGAAAACATAACTGCTGAGCACAGAGAAGGAAGCTACCAAGGATGTGCCTCGAGAGGCTCCAGGCTGAATTCCCTGAAGCTGTCCATAGGAAAATTCATTTGTGAGAGGCTAATTAGCCAGGACACCACCTTGTTTCGGATATAATTGTTCTAGCGCTGTCCAGGTCTCTGTGGGTCAGCATGGGATAAATTTCCATCACATACAATGTTTTGGCAAAGAAGCCCTGGTGGGACAGTGTTACACATTGGCCGGATAACCACAAGGTCATCAGTGTGAAACCACCAGCAGCTCTGAGGGTGAAAGAAGAGGTTTTCCACCCGCACAGAAGTAACAGCTTCAGACACCCACAGGTGTGATTCCCCTCCGTCCTATAGGGTCACTCTGAGTGAAAAATCAACTTGGTGGCAAAGAGCTTGGTTTTGGCTTATGTTTTTGGTTACTAGAGAAAAAAAGTGTTTGGAAAAGGGGGTCAGGATGAAGCATCGAAAGCTGGAATATCTTGATCATCCTTAAAAATAATCTGTCTTTTAAAGCCTCACTAAAGATGATGGATCTCTAAGAACCACAGATTCGTGTTAAAATCTTAGCTCCATCTATGAGAACTGATCATGGCAAGCAGACTTTGAAATTCAAATTTCTCCAGCCCAGAGAGCAAACTGAACTTCCCTGCTTGGCCACTGTGAGGAGAAACAAGACCCAGGGGACTTGGTTCTTCTCCTCTAGCCAGCAGTCCTGGTGCTGCCAGAACTGCTTGTCTGGGGTTACTCAACAGGGCCACATGGTTCCTGAGCTCAGAATGTTCTCCTATCTGTAAGAAGGAAACAGCATGACCTCAGCTGTCCTGCCTTCTAGAGAACAATGAGCTTCAAAGGACAGTGCTTTCTCCGGGACAATGTGTATACCCGTCAGGAAGTAGCGCCAAAGCACCTGCAGGGAAGTGACATTCCTTAAGTGTGGGTCTTCAATCCATGTCTCCGGACCGCCCACAAAATGATTGAGTGTGACCATGCGAGCAGGGTGTGACAAACACTGAGAGGACTGGCCAAATTGGGCATGTCTCTGGTAGGAGAGCCATCTCAGAAGGATCCCCATGACCCTGGAAGGAATAACCCCAGCAGCGCACATGCCAGGTTTCTGAAGGGCTAGAGAAGGCACAGGGACCGGGCGGCACAGTAAAGGAGCCATACTTATGGCAGGCTTCCTACAGCCATGGAACAAGGCAGAGGTCAAGGGCCATGTGGCTGAGAAGCAGAAAGAGATGTGGCTGCTGGCTGACTTCTGTGGACCAAGGATTTGTTTTTTATCCTGATTGGTGCTAACCTACTAACTTCCCATAATCATGCGCACTGTCTGTGATTCCACATATATATAAACTCACTGTCATCATGTCATCAGTGAGTTCAGACCCTGTAAGACAAGGTAAAACTGCCCCTATAAGGTTTCTGAGACTGTCACTCTATTGGAGTCGAAATCCTCGTCTTTAGTTTCAAACTGCTGGCCTGGAGGTTAGCAGCCTTGTCTTTCTCCCATGGAGCGGCTGGTGGTTTCAAACTGCTGGCCTGGAGATTAGCAACCTAACAGGTAACTAACTACGGTACCACTAGGGCTCCATATGACTACTTTAAAATCTGTGAAAAGTTCTGTAGTAAGAAATCTATTTAATTTTATTTAGCCTAGTATCATGCAAACTTTCTCTCAAACAAATCCTCTTTAACCCTTTTATCTATTTATGTCCTTCAGTGCTAATGTTCCACAGATTATGCGGTCTAACCATCAACGCAACCTCCCTATTACACAGATACATAGAACCAATAGCAAAGTCATTTTTCTAAATACTATTAAGAGATGAAGGGCAGAGCCCTGTCTAGAAACCTGGTGTCCTGATTCCCAGTCCAGCTCCTCTTCTGCTCATAGATAATTTGGATGTTATTCCGAGATATAAAATTCCCCACGTCAACAGCCATCTCACAAATTGGTTCTCCCAACACTATTCAGAACACCCGCCTAAATATTGAACCTGGTGAAAAACTCCCACGAATCTTCTCCAAGACAACATACAGCAGTCACTTTTAATAGGCACTTGAGTAGGACCTTACGAAGGTAATATCCAGGCTAGAATGCAGGGAGGTACCATCTATTCAAGTTCAAACACCGTTTTCACTAGCCCATTTGAGTGCACTATAGGACTTATAACAGCCAACAAAAGTCAAAGCCTTGCCCATCGATCTGCCTTGATGAGAATTTACATTTCATCAATAATGATATTAAGCTGCTGCATTGCCTTTAGTTGTCAGGATTTTCTTGGGTCATATTCTTCCCTGTCCTCTCCAGGCCACAGCGGCCAATCATTTTAATCACGCATTTCTCCCGCCCCTGACATGTCCACTGTCCATCTCTGTACGAGCACCAGTTCCCAAAGATAAGGGATACATTTCCAGCTCAGATCTGCTGGCCCAAAGCCTCTTCTGAAGGCAGCACATCAAGATACCAATTTCCTGTTACTCTGGGCCAAATGACATGCAGTGACTGATCATTTGCTCTCTTGATGGTCTCAGTTGCCAAAACCAGGCACTGGTGGGACCCATTCTCAAATTGCAAAACAAACAAAGTAATATTAAAAGGGAAACTGTTAATGATGTGACAGTCTACAATTTGACATGTGGATTGAAATACGATCATATCTAGGGGCCTCTGGTTCCCCGGGACTCTCTCTCGGCTCTAGGCAGCAGAATGGGTGCCAGGAATTCCTCCAAGCCTTTTGTGACTTGCTAAGCAGAAAGATGAGAGCAGACAAGCATGGTGAGGTGTCTCAGCCACGGCAGCCTTTGAGCCCATTTTCAGTACCTCAGATCTAGCCAATCTTAAGAAGCCGGGCATTTCTGTGCTGCGGGAAAGCTGACAGCAGCTGAGTCTCGATCCAAAGACACTCAGAGAAACACACCGTAGATCCCTCATACTTGTAGGAATATAAACAGAAGCAAAGCCCTCACTCTGCTTTCTTCCTCTTCCTTCAAGGTCCTTTAACCTTGATCTTAAGTAGGTCAAGGTTAAAGAGAGACTAACATTTGTCTCCTTGACTCTATGTATTGCTTTTCATGATACTCAAGCATTGATCTGTACTCTTTCATTCAACCAGTCATTTATATTGGCCGCTTTGTACGTGCTAGGTATGAGGTGGTCAGTAAGACAGAGAATCGCTGCTCATCTGTTGATTGTATTTCATACGATGCCTTCTCTAAAGTCTTCCTAAAATTAGCAACTGACCTGATTTTATTTCAACATTTCAAAACTGTATATCTGCTATCCAGCTGACTAGCCTCACAAAACTTTAAAATCAGAAGTCTTAGTGATCAGCTCTGGAGTTACCACCACATGAATGAGTAAGCTAACATTCAGCATGAAAAGACTTGCTCACGAGTCCAGACCGCTTTTGTGGCATGTAAGAAGACAGATTTGCAAGGACAGAGACCTGGAGAACTCAGATATCAGTCCAGTTTGTCTGGTTCTACACAGTCCTATAGACTCACTATGAGCCACAATCAATTTGATGTCATTTGGGATTGGTTGAGTGGCCCCAGCCCCCACTACTACCACCACCAGCACCACCACCACCATGACTATTTCATACTGTCTTTTTAAGGTGAGGATATTCTGGTAGAAATTAAAAAACAAATAAACGTACAGCTTTTTAAAAATATCAAGTAACATGCCAGTGAGACTTTCCACGTCTATTACTGCTGGATGGAGAGACTTAGGCGAGAGACAGTGGTGGGTAGAGGGATCAGGAATGGTGTCAAGCAAGATTGGATATATAGCCCCTCCCCCCTACCTAAAGGGGGTGAATAACAGAAATGTGGGTGAAGGGGGACAATAGACAGTGTAAGATACAAAATAATAATAACAATATATAATTGATCAAGGATCACAAGAGTGGGGGGTGGGGGAAGGAGGGGGGAAAAGGAGCTTATACCAAGGGCTCAAGTAGAAAATGTTTTGGAAATGATGATGGCAACATATGTATAAATATGCTTGATACAATTGATGTATGGAATGTTATAAGAACAATAAGAGACTCCAATAAAGTAACTTAAAAATTTTAAAAACGGTGTCAAGATAAAAGATTGAGTGAAGGTCATAAATGGGATTATAATCAATGACGGATAACGACATGGGTTTTCAAGCGTCAAGGCCAGGAGGGAGAAAAGATGAGGGAGTCTGCACAGTCAGAAAGAAGCAGTGACTTCGTGTTCCAACTGAGGCGGGCTGAAGGAGTGAGGCTCTGGATGAGGCAGTGGTCGAGATATCTGCATTAATGTTTCAGAAACAAGGTTTTCTGTTTTTGACAGATCGTTTTACTTCAGCAAGCCAGAGTATAGCACAATGCCAAAAGTGTCCCAAAGCTACAAAAGTAGCAGCGATTCAATAGAGCCAAGTTAGTTACAGAATCCCTCCCAGCGAAAGATGATCAGCGAAACATTTTACATTGCCAAAATGCACCTGCCTCAAAGGTATTCCTGTCTCACCCCTCGGTGCCGCTGCCACCACCGCCGCTGCCACCACCATGGCCACCACCATCAACAACACCGCCGCCGCCACTGACACCACCACCACCATCAACACCACCACCACCATCAACACCACCACCACCATCAACACCACCACCACCTCCATCACCACCATCAACACCACCACCACCCACCTCCATCACCACCATCACACCACCACCACCTCCATCACCACCATCAACACCACCGCCACCACCTCCATCACCACCATCAACACCACCACCACCGCCGCCGCCGCCGCCACCACCACCACCAACACCACCATCACCACCACCAACACCACCACCACCACCTTGCCATCAAGTTGATGCAAATTCACAGCAACACGCCAGGGCAGCGAAGAGCTGCACCTGCAGATTTCTAAGACTTGAACTCTATGGGAGTGGAAAGCCAGGACCCCTGATCATGCCATCACCACCTACTAACTTCCAAACACCAGTCTGTTTCCCCAGCCAGAGCAGCTACATCTCTGGAGTATCCTGCCTGTGAGCCACTCCCACACAGAGAAGGGCTGGTGACTCAGCACATGTCCTGCCACCCTCTGGACCATTCTCTTCAAGGAAGAACTGAGTATCAAGAAGCCAGACAACCCAGGACAAGGGTCCACACCCTCTGTGCTACTCGGAGAGAATGACAGACTCCAGCAGCGAAGATACTGGGGCAAGGTTGGCGGCAATCATGGCTGGGAGATGCTCTGAGGAAACAGTTACAGCTGAGAGCGCCATGCCAACCCACTGCCACCCCACCCCATCTCAAGACCAACTCCTACCAGCTCAACCCTCTCCACACGAAAGGTCGGCCTATTTCTGTGTATTTGTTTCAGGACAGGAGACCCTGGGTTAACATGCTGAGCTACTAACCAAAAGGCTGGAGGTTCAAGTCTACCCAGAGATGCCTTGATAGAAAGGCCTACAGTTTTACTCCTAAGAATTCTGCCACTGAGCATCTATGGGCCACAGTTCCACTCCTGACACACAGAACCATCACAATCTGGAAGGGACTCCACAGCTACGGGTCTGGGGTCAAAGTGAACCAGTGAAAGTTTTCCTGTGGTAGGATAGTCAACCTTTGACAACAGCGTCTATGGAGGGCGCCCACCCTCTAAGAGTCCGGCACAATGACTCTCATCTGCAAGACAACCCCCCCCACCCCGGGTTGTCATAGGCTATAGCATGTGTTAATAAACCAGTGATAAAGGCTGAGGTTCGTGTGCTGGGTACATGAAACTGATGCTGTCTCTGCCATCAAGGAACGACTTTAGCTACCAAAAACCGACCGCTGTTATCTGTCATTAGCTAGCCAGAGACGAACTAGGACCAGCAGTTCTTACAGTAACTCTGATTATCACTGTTTCTGCATTTCACCTATACTGTTAGCCACTTAATATGTCTCTTTAAAACACCTCATTTTTTAACTTAAATAAACGTATTTTGCGGGAACTTGGTAACATGACCATTCATGAAAAACTGTTATGAGGCGCTGCTGAAAAATAGATCAGTTTCCCAATAAGCATCATATACATCAAATCCAAGTTATCAAGTTGCAAGTAGATGCCACTGCCAGCAATGGCTCTTCATGCAAGGTCTGCTATGCTTGGGGCTCCAAAAGGCAATGGACCAACTCCGAGGAGGGCTCAAACCCCAAACTGCAGCTGTCTTCCAGAGACAAGCCGGAGAGCTGGGAGAAAACGGAAAAAGGCTTAACTTCCATGTCCTGTTCACATATCACTAGCAGGTATGCAACATATTTCCCATCCCCCATGCTAAGCTCCCCATGCTTGAGGAAGCCCTAAAACGTAAACAAACGCCATCATTTCTTGTAATCTGCAAATTCTATACTATCAAAAATAGATTATTTAATGCCAAGGAAAACATGCCCATATAAAAGAGGCAATGCTGAAACAATATTGGACATCACCAAATCAATTTGGATTATGCTCTGTTGACGGAATTCTGTTTTAAAACTTTCCAGCCCCTCCACAGTTGAATATAAAGACCGTGCTTTCTACACCCACAAGCAGTTACAGCCTCGGAAACCCACAGGGAGTCTCTATGAGTCAGCATTGACTCGATGGCAGTTTGAACAACACATCCAAAAGGCTTCAGGCTAGAAGAGAGGACGTAAAAAGCGAGCAAAGCAAGGACTCTGTCCAATCCACCCAGTCAGCAGGTCGCTAAGTTCAGAAGTCTCAATCACTGATATGATGGACCGTGTAGTTCCCAGGAAGGACAGGGCTTTCAAAAGGACTCATTCTGATCTTACATCACCAATGGAGACAGTGGCGCAGGAGAGACCCAGCAGATACAGAGCCCATTTGAATTGTGAAGGGCGAGCGACCCAGATCCATGAGGTCCCTGAAACCGGCTTGTTTTGTGAGCTGCCAATCATGTGGAAGGGGACCGGACCACGGTGTTTGCATTGGCTAATTTTGGGAAATAGATCGTCAAGCTTTTGTCTTTTATCCTAATCCGGAAGCTCCGCTGAGCTCTGTTTCGCATCCGAGTAACACACAAGTCTCCACTGAGAGATTGGTAGTGGGCACACAGAGGTGCAGTGGTAGGGGATCAAACTCAGGTCTCCCACAAAGAAACAAGAATTCTACAATTGAATAGCCAAGACTTCCTAGGGGCTGTTTGAGGATCCGTTCACAAGCACGTTTCTAATGAAGTTAGGGCAGACTTCCACAAAGCTGTTCTGCACAGCCACATCCACAGGCCTTAATGTGCAATCAAATAACTTTAATAGATTTCCCCTGAAGGTCAAGTTACATAGGTCTAGGAAAACATAATAGGTTAAACTTGAGATTATTGAATTCAAAAACTGAAATTGGAGTTGACCGTTGACATTGCAAAATGCTCCGTTACTCTCAAAAGGCGGTCCTTTGTGGTCTGAACGTCCACGTAGGGAAAGGAAGGGGGTAGGAGCTGTGGTGCTGCTTGGTCTGTGTGTGAGGTTAGCGAGTGGTGCTTCACACACAGCATCTGTTTAATCCTACCCACAGGACTGGGAACGATCGTCTCCGTTTCCTTGAACAAGAAACTGCGTGGCAGAGTTCAACCATTTGGCCACCCTCACCCAGCTAGCACGGCACTCGCAGCCTGTGCGGTTTCCAGGAGCACAGGCAGACCCTTCCCTGGGAGATTTACCCCCAAAACGTGCACTGGCACACAGTTCAGAGCATGCGTCCATCCTAAGACATCAATACACAGTAAGGTGGCTGTATAGAACTTAGCATGACTAAAGGGGGGCATCAGAAGAACAGAGGGAAGGGACCTTTCATGCCTAAAGCCCTGTCATTCTAGGCTCTTACTTCACACATGCGCACATAGGGGCATATATGATTCCTTAGCCAAAACATTCCACTTAGATAGGAAGGAAGGAAAGGCCTACACAGGCATCCCCAGCTTAACTCTCAAGTCTGTACACACACTCCTCCCTGCCCAACGCCCTGGTGCCCCAGTAAGGCAGAGAGTGGCCCTGGGTTGCTTCCTGAGTAGACTTTGATGCCCATATCCTTTTCTGTGGGGAGAGGCTGAAGTAGGATAGAAGAAGCACTGTGAAAGCCGATAGAGAGCAGGTGGGGAGGGATGGAAGCCAAAGGTAAGGGAAAAGGAGATGAGGGGAAGGACTGAGGCCGGAAGCTAGATGAAAACACATCGCTGGTGGCGCTGGATCAAAAGAACAAAATTTCCTTTCTGCTATTTAAAACGTTTCTCTTAAATCAAAGACAGTTTCTCTTTAAATATCATGAGTGACGTTATGAGAAGTTTCCAGATGTCTTACAGTTCTTATGGGCGTAAGGAAAAAAAGTATTACTACAAAAACCACAGACACCTTTACTAAACAAAAACACTACCGTGTGAAGCTGTTGTTTAGCGACACATCCTCCATACATGTGTGTACCCTTGCAGGTCGTCTTTTCCTCTCTCTAGTCCTCACATAAAGAACTCTGTGCTCTTTGCTTCATACCATTCATACCACATCAAAATGACAGCTTTCGTATCCTGAGGGGAGTCAAACTGTGTTCCTTTTACATGTCCTTTGAGGTTTAAGAACAAGAAATCTGACAGGCAAGGTCCGGACTTTCGGTGGGGTGGGCTAAGGTTCCCAGTGAAATTCTCTTAGGATAGCTCCGGCTACCCTTGAAGAAGGAAATGTAGAAACAAAGGACTGGGTGCAAATTTCCTGGCCTTTTTCTAGTCAATACAGTTTTCAATTTTCCTAAAACCTTTGCCTTATCAGTCGATGTGATCATCCTGCGTCTTTTGTAAAAAATGGATCACCATGACCTCTTTCAAATTCTCAAAAACAGTCGCCGTAACGTGCCAAGCTGGCCTCCCTGCTTGAATTGAACTGGCTCAGCAGAAGTCAACCTAACAGGGCTAAAGCAAGCCAATTACTGAGAAAAATGTGTCTGCAGCCTCCTACTGGTTCCAAGGACGCACTTAAAGCCATGGTGTCTGGACGCAACCTGTGCACGCATGAACTCCAGCCCAGGTAGCACGATGCTCTGCTTACTCTTCATTGTATCGTCTGTACAGAGGAGTGATTGTAAGTGAACACGTGTAAGAACATTTTCTGTGTCTGTGATTTTAGGAATTCTAGCAGGGTTTCTGATGCACAGCCTCGATCACCCAGAGGAAAGGGCTGTAAGGTCTCAAGGCAGGAGACTGGCTCAGGAATGTAACTGTAGGGACAAACCAGATGGCATAAGGCATGATTTCAAGCCTGACTAGCTTCAGTCCTCTTTCTCCAAACAGGAAGATGCACTGAACCAAAGGTTACAAACTCAAATGCTGTGAGGGGTCAGGATGGGGATGCATAACTGAGTGGGTGACAGCTGCCACTCAGACCGAGTCCCACACTGTCACTGAGTTAGGGTTTTGGTTTCTGTGTGTCAGCAGCCCTTTCCTGCTGTCTTCTGACTACTGCCTAAAAGGTCACCAAACTAACTTAGAGCTCAGGACTCCAGGAGTCGTTTGGAGGTGGTGAATTATTCCCAAGTACTATTCCTCCCTGCTTTGTGCTGGGGGGCAGGGGCGGGGCAAAGAGGCCCTGACTGCACACAGGCATTCCAAGATCAGTACTTCCCCTGTTCCCTGTTCTCTATGCCAGCCTTAGCCAGCAAGGAGGATACCATATTATGTCTAACTCAGAAATTACAACATCTGAGATAAACCTGAAAAGGCTGCTTCTTTAGATGGAACAAAAGGAGACAAACTTTATATGATAAAGGAAGTTCAAGCCAGTTTTCCTGGTAGGTTCTAGGTGGTAGTATTTAGATGTGAAATTTTTTCACTTTGTCATATGTTTGAGAATTTTCACCATAAATGGGGTGGGTGTTGGGATAAGAGGCGTGTTGACTTCATGGTTGACTGCCTGGATAGCCACGTCTGCCTTTCTAGCTGTGTGACCTTGGACAAGTTACTTAACCTGTCTGAGTGCTTCTTCATTTGTTGCCCCTGCCTATCCAAAATGGGACTGATCAAAGAACATATTACAGGGCAGCAACATTTTCCATTTGAAGTACTTCTTCGGGGCAGTAGTCAGAGGGCACCAGGAAATGCTGTAGACAGACAAGACCCCATTTAGAGGCCCGCAGCTCTGTTCAAGTGGAATTGAGACAGTGCCTGGAAAACCCCTCGGCTCCGATGATTCATGTGGTTGCTTTAAGCTACAGGCAGCATTGGGTTCAATCGCCAAGCACATGAAATCATTCGGACAATTCCTCTGAAAGTTTGAAAAAATGTTGTTAGCTCATCTAAGAGTGAAGGCAGCCGGGGTAGCTAAATGTGAACTGGATCTTGTGGGAGCAGAATGTTACACCAGGAAAAAAAGGCAGAGAGTATTTCAGCAAGAGTAAACATTCAAAGAGGCAGTTGGGGAGAAAACATGTGGCAGATGAATTAGGGGAGCAGGACGTGACACTGGAAAGGCGGTTTGAGACCACGTCCAAGATACCTTGAATGTCAAGCCCAGAAGTCTACACTAGATCCTACAAGCAATGGGGGGTGATGAAGAAACTGGAGTCAGAGAGGCAGAGTGCCATGACCAAAATGCTCAGTGATCCTGCATTGGGCAGGTTAAGGAGGGGCCACGGTAAAGTCAGAGCGTTCTCACAGGTTTTTGCCAAGGAACTCCTGGGTCTCAACAAGTGCTAGTTAGGACTTCCATTCAGGTTATGCCTCATAACAAACTCTGAGACTACACAGCGCCTGGGACACCTGAAGTCTTTGGTTGGGTTTCTACTTAAAGCTATTAAGAATTTGACACACTGTATCATTAGGGAAGCAAGCAAATATGATTCAAAGACCATCTCCTGTTATATCCAGTGAACAAGAGGGAAAATGTTGTTTTTATTGTTTTTGTTGACCAAAACATCCTGCAAAGAAACGAAGCATGAACACCGACAGCACACAGAAGACTCCAAGACTGCTCAGCTCCTCCATTTTACTAACCTTGCACATCCACCAGCTAGGCAGACCCTCTATCCTGGGTAATTCGATCTGCTTTAATTATTGGTTGACTCGATGACAGTGCATCTATAAATATAAGTGTTGGACAATAGGCCAAGATTTTTTTTCCTGTCTTGCAAACAAAGACAGGGTTCCCATTTGACAGAAGTAGTAGAGTGGGGGGTTTCATATCTCAATCGAGCCATTTCCTTTCCACCAAAGCCCTGACAGTCTGGGGCTGCCTGTGCTGGCACAGAACATAAATGAACTGAGTCTGACAGAGCCCCTCCTGCTCCCAGGCATCATTCAGATGGACTAGGGCCACTCATGGTGCCTCTGAGAAGAGGTCACCTAGGGACACCTGAAAGACCCCTACACCTTGAGGTGCCTCCATGACTGTGGGATCAACACCTAAGCCTTCTTCTCCAAAGTCTTTTGACTTCGCAACCTTCTGCACCCTTCTCAATCTTCCTTCTGGCCGCCACCTCTCTCTCCACCTACACTGGTGGCCCAAGGAGCACATCGTCTGCGCCCACACTAAAAGTTAAGCTGAGTTACATTCCAAGGCGGGTTCCGTGTGCCAAATAAAACCCCTGCTCTTCGACCTGGCATCCAAAGTGACTGTTCCCTTGTCCTCACTTCTAGACCCATCCCGCCTCTCCTTTCTCAATTGCCAGCTGTCACTCCTGCCCCACTGGTCTCCGTAATGTCCTGGAACATACGCTGCACCATTCACACATTTACTCTCTAGCCTCAGTTCCCCACTGGTCTGTCTATAAACCCGTGATTCAAATTTAGACAATCCTGGGTTTTCCTCCTGCCTATGCTACTTTATTAATTGTGAGACAACTTGGGCAAGTGGTTTAAATACTCAGTGTTCTTACCTGCATAATGAAGACAAGAACAGCACCTGCTTTTATGTGTTCTACTTACACTGGTACTTACTGGGGCTCAGCACTCAGGCACTGGACACTGGCTTCTGGTCTCCTCTCTTAACCTTTTGCACCCCAGAGGAGCAGCCCACTGGTGGCAGTCAGAGAGTGACAGGAATGAGTATGGTCAACTTTCTTGGTTCTGGCTTAAGCCAGTATGAATCTGAATGCATGGACCGAAGCATCCACCCTTGCCATTTGTCTCTGTCACCCTCTTGCTCCTGTGCCTCCTTGGGTGCTTCTTTCCGCACATGTGACCAAGGTGCCGCAGTCCTTTCCTTCCTACAATGTGTTTGCTTTCCAGCTAATGTGCTTCCCCAGCATCACAGATACCATGGTGACAAGACTGGGACAGATAGGGCAACCAAGTGAGAGAAAAGTCCCTGGGTCTACCTTGTTCCCACTGAGGGCCCAGATCACCTTCCAAACAGAGAGCCACCCTATAGCCACGCATGTTTTCCCCAATCTTTGCAAAGTGGAAACTGTACAACACTGCTGAAAGAATTTCAAGACCACTGAAATCCATATTCATGGATTGGAAGACTTGGCACGAGGGGCAGAGGCCTCTCAGGCACACAGGACCCAGTATCATACCCTGGAGCTTGACATTGGCCATGGGGTGAACTGTGGAGAAAGGGGCTTTAGAATCAGAGGTCAAGATTAAATAGTACCCATGCTACTTTCTAGCTAGGGGGACTGTGGTGCTGCATCCCTTCTCTCTGAACCCCATCTCTGCATCTAAAAACAAAGGAAGGCACATACTTCTTCTGTAAGGGTTGTTTGTGAGTTAAAGGGCAGAATTCAGGAGGATGACCAGCATCTAGAAGAAGCTCTTTTCATGAGGCCAGAGGTTGCCAACATGCAGAGACACACAGGTAAACTCTTTAGAGTCATGCTGCCCAGGGAAAGGTTTCATCCCAAGACACGTGCTGCTCAGAAAGATCAGCTAGGAAGGAAGGAGGAGCAGAGACAGAGACCGAGTCCCCCTTGTCTTCAAAAGTTGCCGATGTCTTCGATGAGAATTAATAATGAAATGGCACCGGTGGGCCATTGGACTTGGGGTCCCTCAATTGCTCCAGGGCAATGATTGCTCTGTTCTCTAGTTCACGCGATGGGAAATGCTCGGCACAATTCCTATGCTGAGCTAATATTCACGGGGTTATAACCACCGTGGTTCCATCTATTCTGACTGATGCCTGGCCGGGCTCCTAAACTACCTGGCCGCTCCGGAGTCGGCATGCTGAGCTGACGTGGGTAGCGTGGGCTAGCAGAGTTGGGCTCAGAGGCTTCAAAGGAAATAATCCGTTTGGGGCTCTTCACATTATGCCTATCTGTCTTTCTGTCACACATGTACACACATATGACACAGGCATGTATTGAAAACCAGAAAATACAAATATCTTGCCATTGTTCAAAGGAGTCCATGGTTGATTTGTAGAAAAACATTAATAAATGACCAATTTAAACAAGGTCTTTTAGTGAAGTCTTTCTTTTAAATCCACCTTCAAGCACTTTATTATGCATGGTAATTTTTTACATTATGGTTGTTATCATGGTTTTCCGGTCACCCAGTCAGTCCAAACTCACAGCTTCCCTGTGTACAACAGAACAAAACACTTCTCTCTGCTGTGCCGTCCTGACAGCCATTGTGTCCCTTCAGCTCAGTGAAGTTCTTCCTCTTTTCACTGACCAGCCTATGCTCTTCTCCAGGCAAGGGTCTTGATAACGTGTCCAAAGTACATGAGACAGACTCTCCACAGGCTTTCTTCAAAGGAGTCTTCTGGCTGTCCTAATTCCAAGACAGATTGGTTCATCCTTCTAACGGTTTTTAGATCTTCATCAGTCTTTGCGAATAACAAAATTCAAATCCATCAATTCCTCTTCGGTCTTCTTTAATCACATGCTTTCGTATGCATCCGAGCCAATTGAAAATGCCTGACTGACATCATGTGTTCTCAAAATGTCACCTTTGCTTTTCGATACTTTAAAGTGATCTCTTGCAGGGCATTTTCCCAATGCAATATGCCACTTGGCTTCTTGCTACTTCCATAGCAACAATTAAGGACCCAAATAAAATATTTTATCCACTTGTCTCTTACTGGCCCAGTTGTGAGTATCTTGATTTTCCAGATGTTAAAGCAGAATCCATGCAGACAGCTATCATTTTTCTCTTCATCAATACGTGATTGAAGTGGTCTTCACTTTGGCGATCTGCATGTTGCAGGTTCTTAATCAGATCTTCCTCCCTTCTGGTCCAGTTTCTCTCTTCTTCACCTGGCCCAGTTTCTCAGACGGTGGCTCAGCATACAGGTCGAATAAAGGTGGTGAAAGGATACAAGCCCGATGCACTCACTTTTCCTTCCTCATTGTAAGCCATGCTGCACACCTTTGCTCCATTTCAACCACTGCCTCCCGGTCTATGTACAGGTTCCTCAGGAGCACAACCAAGTGTTCCGGAATTCCTGGGTTTTGCAATGTTACATTTAATTTGTAATTTTTAACAATCTAGACAGTTTGAATGGCTTTCGTAGTCAATAAAACACAGATGAATATTATTTCAGGTAGTCTCTGTTTTTAGCAATGATTTCTGGTAGCTTCCTGTTGATATACAGCTACAACTGTCCTTTAATTATCTTCAGTCAGTCTTTACTTGCATGTGATATCAATTATTTGATCATTCCCACACTTTATTGGGCCACCTTTCTTTGAAATGGGCACAATTATGGGTCTCTTTCCATCACCCTCCAATGTTGTGTCATTTTGTTGAATACTTTTCCATTGGTATCCTGTCAAGTCCTGGAACCTTTGTTTATAAACCAAAGCCTCTGGTGCACCTGGGACTTCTTCCTTTAATGCATCAGTTCTAGATCACACAACTTCCTGCCATCAAGTTATTCCAACTCATAGCAAACATTTAGGACAGGGTAGAACTGCTCCTGTTGGCTTCTGGGATGAGAATGCTTGTAGGAGTAGAACAGTTCATCTCTTTCCCAAGGAGCGGCTGGTGGCGTTGGCCTGCTGCCCTTGTAGTTAGCAGCCCAATGCATCACCACTATGCCACCAGGATCATATGCTCCCTCGTAAAATGGTTGAAAGTCAACCAATTCTTCTTGCTACAATGACTGTGCCTTCCTTCTACCTTGTTATTTTGACTGGATAATATTTCCTAAGAACTCAGTACTAAGAGGGAGAGAGACCTGAAATCCAAGCTCTGCCCAGGTACCAGCTAGCAAGATTAATAACCAGCAATCTGGCTTCATGAACGCTGACGTGGAATAACTCCGGAAACTCAATCACCACAGTAAGCAGCAGCTTACTGTCTACAGATGTCACCATAGTCATCAGTCAAGGCTACAGGAGGTTAGCCACAAATACGCCACGAGGCCACTCTATCTCTCCTCCTTCATCAAATCTCAAAATACCAGGCTGACACCCAAGCTAGGTCCTCCAAGGACACAGAGAGGAAGTCCCACTTCATGCCAGGGCCTCAAGGTGTGACTCTTGTCAGCCACCAGGCATCAGGAGCTGGTGAGCTAGTGGGACACAGGAGGCTGGAAAATGAACAGGAGAGTGTCTCAAAGAAGGGAGTACTTAAAGGTATGACTAGTATTCTAGAGGGAGCAGGTGGACCCTGGGTGATACTTCTATTTCTTATTGTTGGTATTGTTGGTGTTGCTTTTAAGGACCATTGAGTCATGGCAACCATACACACAACAAAAATTAATTCTGCCCAGAATTATACCACCTATGATTGACTGTAGATGACACCTTTTTGATCCATAGTGCTTTTAATAGCTGATTTTTCGAAGACCACCAGGCCTTTCTTCCTAGTCCCGGTTAGTCAGAAGCTCCACTGAAACCTGTTCAGCATCACAGCGACACATAAGACTCCACTGACAGATAGGTGGTAACTGCACAGAAGATTCCCTGAGAGTGAGCCGGGGATTCCCACATGAAAAGCAAGAATTCTACCTACCACTGACCCACCACTTCCCTTACATTCCTCTCTTGGGGTTCCTGATCTTCAAATATCTGGTTTCACGCCCAGACCACCAAGAAAGCTGATCCAGGGGTTCTTAAGGATCAAAAAAGATAAGCCCTTTAAGCCAAAGGCCATGTCATTCCTCATCTGTGGGGCTACCAGGTCCCCAGAAAATCCATGTTGGCTGGCCTACTACCTCTGAGCAGCAGGTTCGAGTGGGTCCTTGGCATTGGGAATTACGCTCACACGTGAGTCTATGTAGACCTCTGCTCTCACTTCAGAAACCCCGTGAGTGGATATGCGTGGATGGCTCAGGGAGCTTCTCGAGGCCCTGATAGCCTGTGGTTGAAATCACCGCAACACTCACTAAGGTTGAAATCCAGGCTGTGGACAGGCAGCTAATAACTCCAATTGTCCTAGGCAAGCTGTTGGGAGGACACAAGCAAAGGGCATTCCAGACCACTTGGGAAGACACATTACCTTGTTGTCTTGGCTTCCTTCTAGGTGGTGAGGACAACAGTGGCAGCAGAAGTGTGAGAAAGCAAACAAAGCTTAGAGGACACACAATAAAAAGTGGTACCGTGAGCCATTTCTCAATGGTGACAATCTGGGTGTCTATATAGGATGCTTTTAACACTGTCTCTCCCTCCCACAGGAAGCAGTGCCCTACCCCATATCCTCACTCACACTGCTCTGCTCCTGTGGCCAGCTCTCCCGGATCCTCTCGGCCTGCCTCCCCAGGTCAGGTCAAACACATGCTCCACCAAGCCACGCCTAACGATGCAACGTGCTATCCAGAGCGCCCGTCAAGGAGGGAGCTGGTGGCCGGTTTTCAGAATGGGGTCAGCAAAAAGTCTCTAGCCATCCACGCCCCCAGAAAGAAAGGGGTAGAAGAGGGGATCTTTTAAAGGAATGTATGTACATGTAATGGCATCCCAAAGTGAGGTGAACAGGGCCTAAACTCTCCATCTAAGTGGGGTTGGTCTTGGGTGCTGCCAGCCTACCAGCGCCCTCACAGGAGGCCTTGAGTCTGGGGACTCCCCAGGATTAGAGGAAAGAGCAGGCTCTGGTAGTGAAAGCAGAGTTTTCAGGGGTGGGAGTGAAACCCTCGAAGCAGCTCCACGAGGGAAGATCTGGCCCAGCACAAGAGGAAGGTGAGGTAGTTAGACCTTGGGCCTCAGTCACCCTGCTCAGCTTTATCCAGCTTTGTTGCCCGCAGGCCTCCCTTTCTGCAGAGAAATTATGCATAACTGGACTGGACACACTGATAAGCATATCAGAAAATTTAGCTATTATTTCTATTAATATATTTTCTAAACTAAAAAAAATGGATAAATGGATGGTCTCAAGGGAAAAATCTCATTGTTATCGGCTCAATTCCGATTCATAGTGATCCTATAGGATAGGGTAGAACTGCCCAGTGAGTTTCTGAGACTGTAACTTTTTCACACGAGTAGAAAGACCTGTCTAACAGTGGAGGTGGGGAGGGGTAGAGAAATCCTCCAGTTTTCCATAATGTGATTTTTTTTCATAATGACGGTGTTTGGAATCTAACCATAGGGATGAATAAGGAGTGGATGCATATCTAGGTTTAAGAACTAAACAATAAGGCTGATTATTTCTACATATAAATATGAACATAGAACATTTTCCCCTGGAGGAACAGAAAAGAATCTGGAAAGAGTGGAGATTTTCAATGAAAAGTTTCAAGAATTAGCGAGTGGGTGGGAGTGAAGGGGGAAATCTTTATTTTTCATTTTATACATTTATAAACTATTTGTATGCTTACTATACTTTTTATATATGTAGAGGTTACTATAGTGTTTGTATATTAACTATACAGTTTTAGAATAAATATTTTAAACTTTTATATCTATTGTGACCAGATATGTCAAAAATAACATTTCATTAAAACCAAAACCCATTTCATTGTCATTGAATTGACTTTTAAATAAAATAACGTATTACCTCTGTGCTCCAGATTTATGGATGGCATTGCTTTCTCTGTATTTCCCGAGATTCCTTCCATAAACACATAATTTTATTTCAATGAAAAGGTTCTTTTTTAAACTTTGAGACATTCTAGTAATAGGATTGTTTACAACTATTTAAAAGGACCTTACATATTTCAAGTTTTCATCAGTCCTGATTGCCTCAGACACACCTAAAGGTTTATTCTGTCCACAGCAAAACAGGAGTTGCATGAGACCCATCTGAAGAGGCCAAACATACCAAACTTTTATTGATATACCCTAGAATACCAAGCAAAGTAACACTTCCTCAGGCCTGACACCCTGGAACACAAGACTAGCTGAGCCCAAAGACACTCAGCATCCTTCCATTCAGAATGGTACAGGGGAATCGCCTTCCTCTTATATTCACCCTGAGCACTACACTGCCTGGAGAATATCAGCCTAAATCAGAAGAAGACGTCCACCACCTGCACGTGATTGGTCCATGCATGGTAAGTTGCATCTGTCATGTGCAAAGCACTTGAAATGAGGCACAAAGATGACTGACCTGGATCTTGACCACAAAGGAGGCCGTAATTTAGGCGAGGTGGACAGAGGCATGTACATACGTTTGGATGCCAAGCCAGCATGACCAGAGCCCTCACAACAAAGATAGGGATAAAGGGGGTACACAAACGGCTTTCACAGGAGGAGGAAGCGGAAATGAGTTTGGAATCTGGATGTATTCGCACATAGAACTGGTGTGCCCTCGATTGGTATACAGAGTTCATACAGCATGTGGACTACATGTTCTAGTCACTGCCCCTCCTGCTTTGGCCAATGTTGTCAGGCAAGAGCCAAATTCCCACCCATTCCCATAGAGTCAGTTACAATTCATAGCATCCCTACATCAGACAGAGTAGAACTGCTCCTTACAGTTTCCAAGACAGGATTTTTCCAGGAGCATAGAACTTCATCTTTCTCCTGAAGAGCAGGCTGAGGTTATTCCAAGGCTCCCTCGGGCCCTCATTGTGTCTGTTGGTTTTACTTTTTACCTAGGCACATACATCAATTGCAACCCTAAAATAAACAAAAATGTGTAGATATTCACAATGCACACTTAAGATTCATAGCTTTTCACCACAGAAACTAGGCCTAACAAGTATTCTTGTGTGAAACAACCTAGCTTCGGTTAAACTCTTTTCTCAATGCTAACACCAGTGAAAATAAAATCACAGATTCTCTATTTGCTTAATAACTTTTGCTGTAGACATGAGTTGACATTCTGAGACAACAAAGCTATTGTGAGTAAAATTCAACTAGAAGGAAGTAAAGCAGTTACCACCACTTACTAGCCAAGCTCGGTCCACGAGCTCCATGCAACTGGACCACACCCTGAACTCTAGAACAGGCAAGGTAGTTACAGGAAGAGGGATCTACTTAAGAGATGGGGGGGGGGGGGGAGAGAGAGAGAGAGAGAGAGAGACAGCGGGAGAGAGACTGGCAGGGAACCAAGAGAGAAAGAGAGAGAGACAGAGGGAGAGAGACTGGCAGGGAACCAAGAGAGCAAATACAATTAGGGAGACTAGACTTCTATTCTAAGATGGAATAAAAGGGTTAACTTTTAGAAAAGTTAATTAGAGAATGAAGTAAGTGGGTTAATTTAATTGGAGTGTGAAAGGCATGTTGATGGTGGCAAGGAGGCGAAGTGATAATTTATTTATAATCAACAAGGTTTTATCCAGTTACTGGGATAATTATACATTTTAGAAATTCACAAGGAAATACCCCTTTTCCTATAAGGTGAAAATAGAACTTGAGTCCATGAAGGAGCGATCCGGTCAGAAAAGCTTCAGGAAAGTCTGCCTGGGAGTACACAATGACTGTGACTGCCTGGGAGTACACAATGACTGTGACTGCCTGGGAGTACACAATGACTGCTGCCAGGGTTCCTGGCTCCTGGGTTTTGGTGAACCCCACATATATATTGGAGACAATGGACTGAATGATCACTAAAGTCCTTCTAAAAATGAGATCTCCTTTGGGATAAACATCTACTCCATCTGTTGTTGTTGTTGTTGGTTGTAACTCATATTGACCCTACGTACAGAAGAACAAAACACTGCCCAGGCCTGGGTCATCGCACATCTGGTGCTCTATTTGAGCCCACTGTTGCAGCCACAGTGTCAAGTCATCTCCTGGTGTTGACGAAGGGGCTTTATCTGATTAGAGTAAGATACAGAAAGATTCTTCCTTATCATCTGACCAATTATTCTTGTTTTAAGCTTCCTTAGCCACAATACTGTGAAAGATGTTGAACAATGCACCATCTCAGTTAAGAAAGGGTAGAAATGAGTGACATAAGACAGATAGAGCTGGGTTTAAATTCTAGGCTTGGGAAAGTTCCTTACTCTCTCCAGTTTCCTCATGTGAAAAAGGCTAACAATAGCTAACTGATAGAGTTGGTGTAAGGACAAAACCTGGCACAAAGGAAAGCCTGGTAAAGGGCAGAAACTCATTTTTATAAACTGTACAGCAATTACTGGTAAAAAGAAAAGAAGTCATATTGATTCTTAAGGAAAAGAAGTCATATTGATTCTTAAGGAATGCCTGACCAGAAACGTGACCTTTTCAATGACCTCCTATACGCGGAAATTAAAAAGGGTAGGCAGAAGAATTGATGTACTCAAAAGGCAGTGTTGGTAAAGAATACAAATATACCATGGACTGCCAGAAAAATAAACAAGTTAACCAGAATGCAAGGATGGTAGGATTTTGGCTCTCTTCACGTGGACATATCAGTAGGAAACACTGATCACTAGAAAACGATAGCGCAGTTGAAAAAGTAGAGGATCGCTAAAAATAAGGACAGCCTTCAAGGAGACTGGTTGGCACAATGGCTGCAACTATGGATTCAAACATGCCAACCATCAGGAAGATGGTGCAGGACTCGGCACCTCTGTTATTTAACTCTGTTATACATCAGGTTGCTGAGCCAGAGCAACTAACAACAACAACAACAACAGAAAAGATCATTTTTAGGTCAAGGCACAACAATTGGTGTCTATTCATCTGAAACAAGAGGAAGAAGGAGAGTCAAGAAAATGAAGAGGAAGCCTCCTTTGCTATAAGACCAGAACTAGATAGTGCCTGACTACTATAACTGAACATTTTGATCAAAGATTCCACAAAGTAATCTTTATCAAAAATGGGAACATGAATAAAAGAATTTCAAATTCTCATGAAATTCAAGCTTTCGGGACAATGGAGGATGAGTAAACTCCAGAAAGTACTACAGTGAAATAATCTGTAAAGCTTAAACCCAAAATTCCTGAAGTCTTCCTAAAATAAAAAAATACTAAAAATTAAACAATAATTTAGTTTACTTAAAGAGTGACATTCTCAGAAACCCACAGGGGCAGTTCTACCATGTCCTATGAGGTCGTGATGAGTCGGAATCAACTCCATGTAAGTTTGGTTTGGAGAGAATAGCAACACAACTGCCTACAGCATTGGGCTCTTTTAAGAACTATCAACTAGCCAACATCAACTCGAAGATTACACAGCAACCTTGGTGGATAGTCAGGTTTATGATAATAGGGGAAGAACAATTTAGAAAAAGGCGGTAATGGACTTATAACTAGAATAATGTAGTCAATGTCACTAAATTATACATCTAAAAAATTGGTGCATATTTTACTGTGTATACTCTCAGCAATGGCAAAACAGAAAATAAGGTTATTTAAAAATATTTACAAGGGTAAGGAACAATATTCTTATAACAAAGATTCCAGAATTTATTCCTCAATAATTACTACGTCATAATAGCAAGTAAAAAAAGTTCTAGAACACTGGAGGTTTTTTTTTTTTTTAAGTACTATATAGATCTCCCAGAGGAAATAAAAGGCAAATATTTACCTTTCTACCTGAAACAACTAAAAAAATCCCATTAGATATTTGAAACAATGGCTGTTAGACCCACAAGACATGAAAGACATCAGGTAATTCCAATAATTTCTCTGATTCCTGCCTGAAGAACGAATAGAAACTATAGCACAGAGAGGGCAGCTCGAGGCAGAGCCCACGAGTCTCATCAAGGGAACAAGAACCGGAAACCCGAGGAGGCCTCAATGGTCAGCATTCTTGGGAGCGGGATTCCAGTCGATCAGTTTAGTCATTTGAGGAAATTACAAGGTAAGAGAATAAAACATTCCAGGAGAATAGACAAAACCCCCAAGGCACACACCAAGCTGAGAATGAATCGTATTCCATCAGCGGGAGTAGAAAACTTCAAAATCCAAGGGACATCAGATCGAATACCAAGAATGGCACTACCTGTGGTGCCAGCTGCGTGACAGTCGATTCCAATTCATAGCAACCACATCTATGCAGAATAGAACTGTTCCTTTCGGCGGTCGTGACCTTCAGAAGGAGACCACCACACTTGTCTGGAGGCACTTCTAGTTTGAATCACCAACCTTTAGGCTAGTTAGTAATCAAGGTGCTTTTGTAGTGGAGAAAAATTAATCTTCAATTAAGACAGTTTAGGCCCTATCTCATAAAGCTTAAAAGTTAAGAACTTAAAAGGATGGAACTGCTCCCAAGTAACTTGTATCTCAGAATAAAGTTCAAGGATATGGTCCTTATTTGAATGCAAAATACCTAGAAAATAGCAGCATAAAATCCACAATGTCTAACATCCAATAAGAAATTATCAGCATTTTAAAAAGCAGGAAAAGACACTCCATAATAAAGAGCAAAACATTTGTCACAGCAATTCTACAATCACATCCACGGAATTCACCTTGACCTAGATATGAATAGTAAAGTACCACTGATCCCTTTTAGGAATTCTTTCCCCTGAGAAGAGGCTTACTCTGTGCTTTTCACTTTAAAGATCGCCATCAAGATGAAGACAGGGGGGTAAAAAGTAAGACACAGATTTGCTTGTTTCTCTTTGGCTTGTCTCTCTGCTAACAGGGCCACCTTTCCTGAGCAACCATCTCGTTTATCTTCCGACTCTGTGCCTATTATTTTTAAAGGTCTGTGACTACCTTTAGTCATTTCACTTATTCCATGTTCAGAGGAAAGATTGATGGAGTCAAGGCTGTTGTCTTGCTTGGAGCCACAATCAACGCTCATGGAAAGCGCAGTGAAGAGCAGAACAGCCGGTGAAGAGATACACGGATGGTGTAAGATATGGAAAATCGTTATTATCTATCATGTGAAAATAAGGGTTCCTGGGGGGCATTTTGGGGAAGGGAGGGGATAACAGGAAATGGATATCAAAGAATTGAAGAAGAAAAAAGATGTTTTGAAAATGATAATGGCAGTTGTACAATTATACTAATTGAATTATGGATTATTATAATTGTAAGAGCTCCCAATAAAAATGGCTTAAAAAAAAAAGGTTGAAAAGCAAGAGGTTACTTTGAGGACTGACGTGTGTCTGAACCGAACAACAGCACTTTCAATGGTCTCATATACATGTGGAAGTTGGGCCCAGAAAGAAGACGACCAGGGAAGAGTAGATGGACGCATTTGAATGGTGGTGCTCATGAAGACGACTGAAAGCACCATGGACCGCCAAAGAACAACAGACCTGTCTTGGAAGAACAATAGCCAGAATGCTCCTTAAAGGAAGGATGACAAGAGTTTGTCTCATTGACTTGGGGCACGTTGTCAGGTGAGACCACGGTCGGGTCTGGAAAAGGACATCTTGTTCGGTAAAGTTGAGGGCCTTGACAAGATGGATTGACAAAGCGGTTGTGACAATGGGCTCAAAGGTAAGAACAATTGTGAGGATGGGGCTGGACGAGGCCTTGTTTCCTTCTGTTGTACATGGGGTCACTTTAAATCATGACTGAGTCGATGACATGTGGAAACAACAGCCATGTGCACGGAGCCTTTGGGTGACGTAAATGTTAATGTACCTGAGTCCACCCCAAGGCACCTGCAAAGTAAAGTCTGGTGACCTATTTCAGAAAAATCAGTCATTGAAAAAATCCTGTATTCTATTCCGACACCACGGGTCCTCATGAGTCAGAGTTTATACAATGGTATCTGGTTTATGATGTGCCTGGCAACACTGTCAAAGTTCATGTCTTTTCAAGTCCTTACACCAACACTGAGAGGCAGGACAAGCAAGCATCATTTACCCCCACTTAAGAGGTGAGGAGATGGAGGCCTCCAAAAGAGACTAGGTAACTTCTCAATGTCACCCAGCTAACAAAATATAGAGCTATGAACTTGGACCAAGGACTCTTAGGGCCATTCTTCCCATGAATGAGATATGCTATTTCATCTACATCATCAAATGGACACTATTAAAGTATAGCAATGTCTCCCCTGCTCCCTCTGTCCCAACCCCACACCAGGTCCCCTCAGAAATCCCCATGTTGTGTGCTCATTCACAGTGCTAAGACACAATGATTCTTCCTTCATTATATTCTATGGAATTTTATAGAGAGATAGATATAGATGTAGATGTAGATATAGATATAGAGATGGAGATGGAGATAGATAGATATAGATAGAGATAGAGATAGATAGAGATATCGATATAGATAGAGATAGAGATAGAGATAGATATAGATATAGATATAATCTCAAAGGCTTTACCGAAATCTGTACCTTCCTCATTGCTAAAATGATAGGTTAGTGTCAGGGATTAGGATGGACTCAGGCAGAGAACAAGGCTTTCACTGAATCCTGTTCATCTTCCTCCTCCTCATAAGCCACCATCAAGGGCCCTTCTATACAATCTGACTCAGGCAGAAGGCCTCTCTCCATGAAGTAGCCAGCCCTGAGGGCAGGTCACAGAGAGCAAGAATACAAATTCCCTCCCCAGGCACTGCTGTTGTTAGATAGAAAATGGTTCAGCACTGGCTGGCTCATTCATTTAATCCAAGCTCCCCACCCCCATCCAGCTTTTAGCCTTCCATGCTTTCAGTCCAAGGAAATACTTGCAGTACAAAATACACAAAATAAATCCATGCTCTTGGATCTCGGGGATGTTGTGTGCAACTGATGGACTGAGCAAAAACAATTTGCTATCCTCACAGAGCTACCAGAAAAACTCCATCCTAGCTTCCCAAAGCAGAAAGTCAGCTGCCAGCCTTAGGCTTGACACCCTACTGAGAACAGGATGTGACTACTAAAGGGGGTGGTTTGGTGCCCAGTTACCCAGGAAACCAAAAAAAAGTCTATGTGTGGCAAGGCAGGGAGGACTGAAAAAGTCAATTCCGTGGCCTGCATTTGACTTTAGCCACATGAACCTGGTTTTCCTTTTTTTCCTAACCCAAGGCCTTGTCACTGGTTATTGACTCCAGCGAATATGTGTTCCCTCAAGATCTTAAATCTGATTCCTTCTTATGCCTCACATCCCAGAGTAAATGTGACCTTACAGAACCCTTTCCTGTCAAAAGAAGTCTTCATACCCCACTCTCATTCCTCTAGCTCATCACGTGCCCTATTATTCTCTCCATACTCACCAGGTATGATTCTCTCCGTACTCACCAGGCTGAGTTCTCTAAGGAAGGAAACAATGACACTTCCATCTGTACAGGACAAAATTTATATTAAGAGCGTGGCACACACAACCCAAAAGTGGAGAAGCCCATTCTGGCTAAAGTCTATAGGTAAGATGCTAAGCTGGAGGACCTTCCCAAGGCTGACATACCAAGATGCAGGAAGACCTTTCGTGCATCAATGTATTGAACCCAAGGCAGGCAACATGGCAGGCTTCCAACAGCTTTCAAGGCTGGCAGGCAAAACAGAGGGCCACTGGCCCAAGTTCCAAGAAGCCAGATGCAAGATCCAGACCAGCAAGAAGAAGAGGAAGACATTCTCCACAGTGTCTACTTATATATAGGAAGTAGGCCACACCCCCAAGGGACATCATCAGGCTTTGACCTGAGTAAGGGGTTGCCTTCCACCTTAATCTTTCCACAATTGCTTGGCTGCTCACAGCAGATCCCATGATGAAGTTGTTTACATTTTGATAGGTCACATTGTAGGAGAAGTCTCAGTTGCCAAACTAGTTAGAATCTTGGCGCAGTCAAGTTGACTTAATCCTAACTATCACACAAGGATTCAAACTTACATGGTGTGCATATTTATTCTCTTGCTTATGCCCTGTTTACTCCTTTACCTACCACCCCATCTCTAACTACCACTACCTCCTTTCACAAAATGGCATTATTCATTTTGATCAGCACTGTCTCCCCAGAACTTAGCAAAATATCTGGTACATGGTAGATTCAAGGTCAATGTTTATCAGAACAGGAAACCAAATGTAGGCGATCTGGTTTCTTTCCACTATCAGCTCTGCTGCCTCAAGTTCTGTGTGGTACATCTAGAGCAGCATCCAATAAAGACACAAAAGAACTAAAGAACACAACTAACCAACTTGAGTCCTTTGACATATACATGATACTCTACCCAACAAGAACATTGCATACATTCTTTTCTAGTGCACATTGAACATTCTCTGTAATATACAATATGGGGAGAGGCAAAGCAATCCTTAATAAATTTTAAAATACTGAGAGTTTGACAACCCATCTTCTCAGATGAAAATGCTATAAAATTAGAAAAACAATACTCAGACGAGCAAAAGCAAAAAGTCAAATACATGGAAACTGAATAATATGTTGCTTAAAAATGACTGGATTATTGATTAAATAAGGAATGAAATCTAAAAAAATACCTTAACATACAAACCAAAACATACAAAAACCTTTGAGATGCAACAAAAGCAAGATTCAGATGAGACAGCAAATACATGAATCTGAAATCAAAACAGTATAAAATATCCACATGACACAAAGTTGTTTTTTAAAGGATTAACAAAATTGACCAATGACAGGCAAACATTGACAAAGGAAAAGAAAACTAATATGCAATTATTATGAATATGGTGATATCACAGCAGAAACATGTGACATATGAAAAATAATAACACATTACTAGGAAAGGCTGTCTTCCTCTAAATCTTTACTGCTCCAATAAATTTGGAAAACTAGATGAAATGGATACCCAAATTAACACAGACTGATATAGAAAATCTCAACAGACCCATAACAAAGGAAGAAATAGATCAGGTCATTAAAAAACTTCAACAAAGAACTGTCCAGGGCTAGATGGCTTCACTGGGGAATACGACTGAGCATTCAGAGAAGACCTGACACCAATTCTACACAAAACCCCAGAATATAGAAAAGGACAGCAAACTCTCAAACTCATTTTATGAAATGAGTATAACGTTGATACCAAAACCAGGAAAAGGCAACGCAGAGAAAACTAACAACCAATATCTCTGTAATAAACAGAAGCAAACATTCTCAACAAAATCCTGGCCAATAGATTCCAATACATACCAAAACACAGTAATAACAATAACACATGATTTTCAAGGGTGATTCATACCAGTTCCACAAGGATGATTCAATATTGGGAAAACATTAATCTACCACATAAATAAAACAAAAAAGATAGATGCAAAGATCATATGAATAAATGTAGAAAAGACATTCAACAATATCCAATATTCATTCCTTATGAAAGCATTCAGCAAAATAGAAATAGAAGGGAAATTTCTCAGTACAATAGAAGTCAGAGATGCAAAGCCAACCGTCATTTTCTTGTACCTTGGGGATAAATTGAAAGCATTTCCCTTTGCAAATGGGAACAAGACAAGAATGCCCTTTATCACTACTTTTACTCAATATTATGCTAGAAAACTTAACCAAAGTTATTAGACAAATAAAAAGAAATCAAATGAATTCAAATTGGCAAAGAAGTCAAACTCTCACCATATTCACATATGATTTTATACTTAGAAAACCCAAAATAACTTGAACAAAAAAGATAAAGCGTGGAAGCCATCAAAAGGCAGCATGGCAGCACACAAGATTGACATGCAAACCCCATCAAATCACTGAGCCCTAATGAGGAGAGCTGCAAAAGGAAGAGGAGGCACTTACGAGCCTCAGAAAAGATGAAATACTCAGAAAGAATCCTAATCAGAAAAATTAAAGACTTGTACACAAAAATTACAGAACAATACTACTACAAGACACCAAAGGAGGCATGTATAAATGGAAGATGGACGTTAATCCCATGTTAACGGACAGGAAGACTTAACTGTAAAAGTGCTGAGGCTACCCATAGCAATCTATACATACAATGCAATGTAAAAGGAGAACCCACAGAATGTGTAGGGGGGAGGGGCGCGAAATGTAGGTAATGACACAATGGACAAGGGATGACTCTCTAAAATCTATTTTAAAAAATGAAACATTTCCATAGAAAAACAAGCCAAATTAAAAAGTGGCAAAGAACATAAACAGACAATTCACCAATATGGCATCCAAATGACCAGCAAACACACGAAGAAATGCTCACAATCATTAACTGTGCAGGAGATGCAAATCAAAGCAATGCTGAGATACCATCTAAAACCAATAATGACAGCCAAATTAAAAACAGGAAACAATAAAATCTGGAGAGGGTGTGAAAGCACTGAAACCCTAACACACTGTTAATGAGAATGTGAATATGCCCAACGACCGTGGAAAATGGTGTGGCGCTACCTCAAACAACTGAGAATAGACATTCTATTTGACCCTGCAGCCTTTGGGTATATAACGCTGGGTACATACCTTAAAGAAGTAAGAGTCGTAGCCTGAACAGGCATCTGGATGCACACCCATGTTCATCACATCAAGGCTCACCATAACAAGAATGTGGAAACAGCCTAAATGCCCATCCATGAACGAATGGACACATACACAACATGGAGCACTCACTATGCATCCCTGAAAAAACAAGGATGAAACCACAAAGCATCTGATGGCATGGATGGGTCTTGAAAGCATGATGCTGAGTGAAGTTAAAAAAAAAACCCAAACCAAGCTCACTGCCCCCGAGTCGATGTAGACTCACAGCAACCCCAGAGGGCAGAGTAGAACTGGCCCTGTGAGGTGCTGAGACTGTAACACATTTTATGGGAGCATCAAGCCCCACCTTTCTCCCCTGGAGTGGCTATTGGTTTCAAATTGCTGACCTTGGAGCCAGCAGCCCCACAATCACTATGACAAATATCGTACGAGACCACTGTTAAAAGGAAAAAAGAAAAAGACATTCATATCAAAGAAAGCAGACTTTGGAGGTCACTAAGAAAGGCAAAGGAGGGAAGGTGCAGCCATCAGCCTAACAGGGTGACACACACGGTGCCTTGAAGGGGAAGGTAGTAATCCATGAGCGAGAGAAACAGGAACCAAAGGAGGGGAGCGGGGTAAGCTATTGAGGTTCTGATAAGTAATTTAAACTGTTGAATACAAAGTTATGATTTGAAATACCATATATACTCGTGTATAAGCCGAGTTTTGCTGAAAAACTGGGGTTCGGCTTACACACGGGTCAGTGGTACCCCAGCGAGGTGTGACATCTCACGGTGATTGCCATTCCTCCGCTGTTCATTCAAAGCCCCGCTGATACTGCAGGGCTTTGAATGTTTGTTTACTCACATCTAACCAATCAGAGCTGTCCTATGACGTGGACAGCTCCAATTCGCAGAAGCATCTGTAGTGACTCACACCGGTAGCTCAACAGGTAAGGGTGTGTCTGGCTGCGCTCCATCTCTCCCCTTTGGTCTCTGTGTTAATTCACATCCTGCATTTCCCACCCTAGGCTTATACTCAAGTCCATCAGTTTTTCTGGTTTCCCAGGTAACAATTAGGTACCTCGGCTTATACTCAGGTTGGCTTATATTCAAGTGTATGCGGTATAAACCCCCACCTAATTCACAAATGAAAATTTGCTTTGATTTTAAACAAGGGTGATGCCATACAAAATTGTGCTAAGGTCAACCCAATCCAAGCGAGTGATCAAGACGCCTCACTGGGAATGCGAGTCTAGATGGGAGAAAGGAAGCACGTATGTCTCAGAGGAGGCAATTACCTTTCTGTTGTTAGGCAAACGGGAAGGAGGAGCTGCCCATTGGGGGTGGGGGAACCTAAAACTACTTATGTAGAACCCCCAAAAAGAATGTATACAGTACTAGATTCCTAATTGGACAGTGGAAGCGGAAAATTCCTTTTCAGGATCCACACATAGATGAAGCCCCTGGTGACTCCCCTCTGGGCATCGTCAGGGACCTGTTATCAGATAGAGAGCATCTTAAAGCTGACTACGGCAGACATCTTTTGGTTGAAGTGTAATTATCTTATCATTTGATCTCCTTTTTCACCCATTCTAATTGTTTCAGGTTTTTTGTTTGCATTTTGGTTTTTTATGTGAAGAGGAAATAGATGTGAATTAAGCCACTGGTGAATCCCCTCTGACCATGGACCAGGGATGTGAATAGCCTGGCTGTCACGCAGTATGCATTGGAACATGGATGGATACACATGCAGTTAGGATACAATTTAGCACCCTGTCCTTTGATCTCCCCTATGAGTCATTGAAATCTCTTCTAGTTTTAGTATTTTTTGCATTCTTTTCAATTGAAGTTTTTATATGTTTTACTTTGTTATGGTTGTTAGGTTTTGGGTTTATTTTAAAATGTTTTCCTGTATATAAAAACCCTTGGGTGAATCTACAGGAACAGTGACTGGCTTAATATTACTTTGGGGGTATGGCAGGGAATAGAACTTTGGGGGTATGGCAGGGGATGGGGAGCTAATAATGAGAACTACAAGGATGTGGCGATGATTACACAACTCTTCTTGATGTGACTGAACTATGTGGTTGCATAATATATGAATTATATGCCAATAAAACTATTGGAAAAGTAATTAATAAATGAATGAATGTTGAGAACTATTCTCGAGGCTGCCCCTTCCTTCCCTGCTTGACTTTTGTTTTCTTCCAGTACTTTTGCAACCAGTTCTCAAAACCAATGCTTTCTACTTGGCAGAAATCCCATATTCTGTCTGCTCCCTAAATGAGCCATCACCTCCCAGCTCCTGGGAAACGCCAGTTGGAGGTGAAAGAACAAACTCCTTCGAAGCTCCAGCAGACGAAGCCGGCTACGGCAACCCAAGTCCCCGATCCTGCCCCAGCCAATCCTATTCAAAAAGCTCACACTGAAAAGCCTCACAATCACTGCCCCATGAAGCTGTTTACTGTCTTTTGGGGGGGTGGGTAAGGGGGAAACACACAAAGGGCCCTGCGCAGCCATCTGTTAAATGGCCCTCACCCTCTCAGCAAATGGCAGCCGGAGAGAGTTTTTACAGAGTTCTTGCTTCAAGAATTAACACCACCTGTTAAGGGGCCCCAACTAGAAAGCCCCAATTATTCAAAGACAGGTTCAGGACACGCTCATGAAGCAATCTGGGAGCAACCAGGAAAACCACACGTGTGGCTTCAAACACGCACTAGCTGGATGTCAGGTGTGAGTAAGCAATCCCCCATGCAGAGGGATGGCAGCTTGGATGGCGGCCCTTTGTGGAAGGGTAAGCCGGCTCTCCCTGCGCCCACTGTGTCAAGAACCCACTGCCTACACAACTCACGTGTTCCTTCCAGCCATTCTGCGAGGCAGGCCAGGCAGTTACCAGCAAGAGCACAGGCAGGGTTATCCCCACTCAAGACTGAGACACATCTGTGGCTTAACTAAAGCCACACAGCCACTTGGAGCCAAAGGTGACTTCACAGCAACAACGGACAGCGGGAGAGTGTGCTCTCCCAGGAGCGTTCCAACCAAGGATGTCGGTGCAGATGGAATCACGCAAAAGCACCTCTTCCTTGGAGTCTAGAAAGTGGTGATTTTCTATATAGTCTATTTGCGACACAGTCCCAGGGGAGAAGGAGTGTGTGTGTGGGGGGGGGGTGTTGAAATGAGATGGGAAGGATTTCAACATGGGGTTTGTTAATGGACCAGACCACACTGAAGACAACTCTCTCTCAGGGAGACAGAGCCCGTGAGAAAAACACACTGCTATCAATTTGATTCCAACTCAGAGGCCCGACAGGTCTGATCAAAACTCCCCCGTAGGGTTTCCACTGCTGTAACCTTTACAGGAGCAGACTGTCCAGTCTTTCTCCAATGGAGACGCTGGTGGGTTCAAACAACCAACCTTTATGTTAGCAGCAGCTGAGCACGTAACCACGCCCACGGCTCCCTGGGAGGAACAGGACAGAAGTGCCCTACCCAACACTGTTCAGCGTAGCAGATTCTAACCACATCTGGTCATTTTCATTTAAATTACTAAAAATTAAATGTCCAAGATTCATATGTGACTCAAAGAAAAAATTAAACCCACTGCCATCATGTCAAGTCAGACTCCCGGCAACAGACTCCTATGTTACAGGTTAGAACCCAGCTGATTCTGTGTGTGTATGTGTGTGAGGGGGTGGTGGGGGTGGTTTCTTGGTTGTAATCTTTACATAAATAAATCTCCAAGCCTCCACGACCCCCACAGGACTGCTGGTGGATTTGAACTGCCAACCTTTTCAGTTACTACCATATGGGACAAGCAGATACCAAACTCCCTTTCCCAAGAAGAACCCTAGCATCTCTAAGAAAGGGACCATATCCTCTTTACCCTGAGCCTGTTCACTCTCATGGCACTCTCATGGCCTTGTCTTCTTTTTTTTTAATCATTTCATTGGGGGCTCAAACAACTCACCGCTATCCATCCATCCATCCATTGTGTCCAGCACATTTGTAAATTTTTTGCCATCATCATTCTCAAACATTTTCTGTCTGCTTGAGCCCTTGATATCAGCTCCTCATTTTCCCCCTCCCTCTCTGCTCCCCCTCCCTCATGAACCCTTGAAAATTTATAAATTATTATTATTTTGTCATATCTTACACTGTCCGCCATCTCCCCTCACCCATTTTTTCTGTTGTCTATCGCCCAGGAAGGAGGTTGTATGTAGATCCTTGTAATTGGTTCCCCTTTCTGCCCCACCTTCCTTCCACCCTCCCTCCAGGTATCGCCACTCTAACCACTGGTCCTGAAGGGATCATCTGTCCTGGATTCCCTGTGCTTCCAGTTCCTATCTGTACCAATGTACATCCTCTGATCTAGCCAGAATTGGGATCATGATGATAGTTGGGGGAGGAAGCATTTAAGAACTAGAGGAAAGTTGTATATTTCATCCTTGATACCCTGCACCCTCACTGGCTCATCTCCTCCCCATGACCCTTCTGTAAGAGGGTGTCCAGTTGCCTTGCTTACAGATGGGCTTTGGGTCTCCACTCGACACTCCCCCTCATTCACAATGATAGGATTTTTGTTCTTTGATGCTTGATACCTGATCCCTTTGACACCTCGTGGTCACACAGCCTGGCATTCTACTTCCATGTGGGCTTTGTTGCTTCTGAGCTAGATCATGGCCTTGTCTTTGAACACTGCTGGCACTCGCTTGTAACCGGTGGGAAAGTGGCTGACCTTGTCGTCTTCTTGGGGCTCAGGGCCACAGGAAGAGCATTCTCCTGTGGCATTCCAAAGAACTCTCTCCCCACTCATGCAGAGGACTCTGCATCCCAGCTACGGAGACATTCTGCCCTCTCCCTGCCTCTACGGAGACGTTCTGCCCTCTCCCTACCTCTTGGCAGAGTCGTGCTTCCTGTCACTTTTGTTATGGGTGAGAAAACTGTGAAGAAACTCAAACCAAGGGCACTTTGTCTGGGGCTAGAGTTAAAGGGGTCATTGGAATGAAGAGACAGTAACAGAAACCTCTGCCTATGATAACCTGGCCCAGGTCACCCAACAGGAGGACTTTCTGGCTACTGTTTATAAATGAAAGACCACAGTTAGGAGCTTCCTGTTTGATAGATATATGGGTGCTATGTATTAAGGCGTGACCCTCAAATATATGTCAAATTGGCCAGGCTATAATTTTCATTATGAAATTATCCTCCATTGTGTGATCTCATGTAATTATCCAATGTGTTCTAAATCCAAACAGGATTCGTGGCAGTTATGCTACTGATGTATGATGTAATCTACAAAATCACTTTTATCTCTTTTGAGATAGAAAATAGAATAAACAAAAAATCAGAGGTCAGAGGGACCAAGAAAGAAGAGTTAGAAATGAATCTGATCATTTGGACCCTCATAACCTGTGTTTAAACCACCTAGAACCAGGGGGAAATCATTACCGAAGGGTCACAAGGAAGAGCTGAGCCAGCCAGGGTGCAGTATAGCACCGATGAAACACACAACTTTCCTCTAGTTCTTTAATGCCTCTTCCCCGCCACTGTCATGACCTCAATTCTACCTTACAAATCCGGCTAGACCAGAGGATGTACACAGGTACAGATAAGAAGTGGAGACACAGGGAATCCAGGAAAGATAAACCCCTCAGGACTAAAAAGGAGAGTAGCAATACCAGAAAGAGAAGGGAAATGTGGGGGGAGAAAGGGGGAAATCAATCACAATGATCAACATATAACCCCCTCCCAAGGGGGCGAACAACAGAAAAGTGGGTGAAGGGAGGGAGACGTCAGACAGTGACAAAATATAAATAATTTATAAATTATCAAGGGTTCATATGGGAGGAAGGGTGGGGGCGGGAGGGGGAAACTGAAGAGCTGATACCAAAGACTCAAGCAGAAAGAAAATTTTTTAAATGATGATGGCAATAAATGGACACATGTACTTGACACAATGGGTGGATGGATGGCTTGTGATAAGAGCTGTATGAGCCCCCAATAAAATAAATGTTTTTAATTAGAAGAACTAGGGGGAAATCAATGCCAGGGTACATAGCGCTCGCCTAGGGCCACTGGTTCCACCTAAAGTAAAGGAGGGAGGGACTTTCTGCTATCACTGACCAAGAAGAAAAACCTCTCCTAGACCTAGTTCCCTGAAATGACATTCCTAGCCTCCTAACTGTGAGAAAATACGTTCATGTGTTTTTCAAAACATCCACTTGTATTCTTTCATAGGAGCACAAGATACTAAAATAATAGGTCATGGCTCAACCAACCTCCCTATAGACCTGAGCAAGGCCCCAACTGTGTTTTCCTTCAGATGTCCCTCCCTCCAGACTCCGACCCCCATCAGAAGGTAAAGGGCTGAAATTTGGCTTCTTGCTACTGATACACTGCACTGGCCAACCCCGAGCTGGCACCCACTTGGGCCTCAGTGTTCACTGCATGTCCACAAAATCTCTCCACTCGAACCTTTAATGACACAGCACCAGGGGAAAGGACTCTGGCCTCATGAGGGAGAGAAAGGAGGCGGGTGGATTTGCAGAAGAGCCCAAGGAAGAATAGTCGTTGCCGGTACCTCCCCAGTGAACAGAGTGCAGCTGCCTGCAAGGTAAGTAAGTGACGGAGCAGACTAAAAATACAATCTAGGTTAGCCCACAGGGTGGCTTCTTGCTCCAACAGGGAGTTAATTCAGGCATCGGAATCTCCGTGGAACTGGCAACAGGAGCCTCAGGCAGCAAGTCGGTGAGGCCGGGGTTTGCAGAAACCAGTTAATGTGCGCTGTGGGCATCAGCACCAAGCAAAATGGAAATCAGTGGGAAGGTGAGGGGGGAGGAGGGGAGGGGGGGAGTAAAGTTGGGGGGTGGGGCAGGCACTAGCAGGGCAGTTCAGGCTTTTGTGGTATAAGGGGAAAGAAAAGTCCAAAAAGGTGACTGAAGTACAAAAATCAGTAACATAGGTACGATTTCCCTTCTATACCATCCTGCAAAGACTCTTACTGGTCAAGTCCACACCAGAGTCTCTGAGCCAACAGTTTCAAAGGCACCAGGGTTCTTCTTGTCAGAATACAGAACCTCAAGCCCCGCCCCTTCTGATCTTCTGAATCAGAATCTGCATTGTCACAAGACCCACATGCTGTCCATGTGCCCACATAAAGGTTTGAGAAACACTGGCTCAGGAGCTTCCACGCCCTGAGTCTGGCCCATTTAGGGCCTTCACGTACTTTTTGTTAGGATAATACCACCTCCCTGCATGTGGAGGAGAATGAGCCTTGATATTCTCTCCTGGTTCCAGAGGGTCCAGTCAGACACATCCTCTGTAATAGTTGTCACCATGGGGCACTGACAAATCCATGAAGCCACCGCCTCCCGAGCAGCTAGCTCGCCTCCCGCTCTTGACGTCATCAGTGCACAGAGAAGCAGATGGGGGGCACTCCTTGAAGGCACTGGGCTGCCTGGAAGAAAGCTTCCTAATTTCATTTTAAATTTAATGTCTCTCAATTTAAAAGTGAGAGAGAGGGGGGCGGGGGCACAGCCTTTTGCTAATAGGGAAACTGCAAGTCGAGAGCATGCTAAGTATAGTTGAGCATTCCATCTAGAAATCCCAGGTCTGGAGCTGGCAGGAACCAGCTAGAGCTTCCCCTGGCCTTTAGGCAATTTAGATATCAGCACTGAATTCCCCTTTGAGAAATGAGATGTCCGAGACTCAGAGAGGTGGAATGAGTGGGCCAAAATCACACAGTAGGGTGAAAAAGGGCCAGGAAGAGAAGCAAACTCCCTGCAGGACCTCAAGATACCAGTGTCCTTGACACCCAACCAAACTGATGCACAGACAAGAGGGGGAAAGCCGTGCTCCTAGCGTCCGAGCGGTAGCAAAATAAGAATATGCATCTGCCAAGGGGGAAACTGTATCACAGAGCTTAGATAAAACGTTTCTAAATTATTAGTTATCTTGATTCACCAAGATCATTCCTTCCTTCCATTAGTTCAAATGTCTAAAATGGCCACAAACACACAGGACTGTGGTTACGGCAAGTCTACTTTTGTAAATCAAAAGCAGACAAGAGACTCCACAAATTGCAAAACAGAAAAAAACAAGCCAAACGCTAAATAGCCAGGCCCCAATCCACCTGGGTCCACATGCGAGGGGCCAACACCCAGTCTCTGATGATGCTGAGCGTCACATAGCATCTCTATGTCCCATGGGCTCCTTTCCCACAGGGGGTTGGTTTCTTTCTTTCTTTCCTTTAAACGTTAGATTGTGGGCTCTTACAACTCTTGTAACAATCCATCCATCAGTTGTAGCGAGCACATTTGTACATATGTTGCCATCATTATTTTCTAGACAGTTACTTTCTACTGAGCCCTTGGTGTCAGCTCTTCTTGTGTACCCCTCTTCCTCCCCACTAACTCTGTTTTCCTTTTCTTTTAAAAATCGTTTTATTGGGGGCTCGTATAACTCATCACAATCCATACAAACATCCATGGTGTCAAGCACATTTGTACATTTGTTGCCATCATCATCCTCAAAACATTTTCTTTCTACTTGAGCCCTTGGTATCAGCTCCTCATTTCCCCTCCCACCTGGCCCCCCTCCCTTATGAACCCTTGAAAATATACAAATTGTTATTTTGTCATGCCTTATACTGTCCAATGTCTCCCTCTACCCACTGTTCTGTTGTCCATCCCCCAGGGAGGGGGTTATATGTCGATTCTTGTGATCGGTTCCCCCTTTCTATCCCACCTTCCCCATACCCTCCTGGTATGGCTACTCTCATTATTAGTCCCGAGGGGTTTATCTGTCCTGGATTCCCTGTGTTTCCAGCTCTTATCTGTACCCGTGGACATGCTCTGGTCTAGCCAGATTTGTAAGGTAGAATTGGGATCATGATAGTTGGGGGGAGGAAGCATTAAGGAACTAGAGGAAAGTTGTATGTTTCATCGGAGCATTCCTGCACCCTGACTGGCTCATCTCCTCCCCGGGAACCTTCCCCACAGGTGGTTTCTGAAAGGATTGTGAGCATGCACCATGGATTTCCCCGGACTTTAAGAGGGGTTCTTGGCAGTGGAGATCCAACTCTGGAACAAATTCAGCTGTCCTAGAGACAGGGGCTTTGGTTTGCAAGTCCTGGAGAAAGTGAAGCCTGAGCCACATGCCCAGCATTTAAAAAGCAAGAAGAAAACTAGTGGGGAGGAGGACGTCGGGACGAAAAGGAAAGAGAGAGGGACAAAAATAGGAAAATGGCAGGCATCTGTGCTGTGGGAAGTCTGTCTAGAAGAACGCAGAACCTCTCCTGGGCCCAAGGTGACTCTTGGAGTCCACTGTCAAGGACACCATGTTATGAAGCCATTGCCACCTCTCTCTGAAATGCAGCAGCATCTCTGGCCTTGTGTATCAAACTGGTTTGGTTTTGTTTTGTTTCCTGAATTCCAAGGCTTCTCAAAGGCTTTGACTCAGTGGGTGTGCCAGAATTCACCGTAATTTGTCGCTCTATTACCAAGCTGTTGGCAGGGCAGACGTCACAGAAAATGTTACATTTTAATCAACTCCTTGATTGACTATTGTTTTCTGATGGCAAGTTCATCTCTGATGTAGTCGCTTATAATCTTGTGGGTGATGTGCTGTTACAGCGGATGTGATAGTGGGCAGTTACCATCACCGACTCTCCAACACAGCATCAGAGAGGCACAGACATTGGAACTCATGGGGCCTATACAGGTGACCTACTCCATCACTTTTGATTCCAGTCTGGGAAACTATGCTCAAGGCATTGGGACTATTCAAGTAAGACCTATTTGAGCAAAAATAATATAGTCTATTTGTGGCACCTTGAGAAATGTGTCGTGCCAAGAAATTTGTCTTGCAAAGGAGCCCTGAAAATAACCAGAGAAATCTCCTCAGAATCTAAATCAAATTACCTGGAGGTTAGAAATCTCCTCAGAATCTAAATCAAATTACCTATGGGTGTAAGCTGACCAATAAACTTGAGGCAGCCCAAGGCAGAAGCAGCACAGAGATCTCTACGAAACCAACAAAGTTTTCAGAACTAACCACCGTGAATCCAGAAGCTTGGCCCACCTGTGAAAACCCCAGCACCCTACTGCCTCAGCAAGAAGCGCGAGAGTCAAGGTCTGCGGCTGCTTCCGAAACGAGATGGCATTGGAGATTCAAACGAAGGGCATCTAGAACTGCAGAGACGAAAACCACTCATACTCTGCGGGGAATTCTAATTTGTCGGTAGATTGTCCCACTGATGAGTGGGGAAGGAAGATAGGAATTCACAATGGGTTGGAGGCCAAAAATAGGGCCTCATAAGGCAGGAAGTATCTGAGAGCTCCGTAATTTCTCTCCAACCGCAGCCAGGAACAGACTGCAGGGCTTTTGTTTTGTTTCTAATTCTCATCAGCTAATAGAAGATCAAGACCTACAGGTGCTGCCAAGGTCCTTCCTGTTCATTCCTTCGGTCATCACAAGCCAAGCAGGCAAGGGTCACATGATGTCTCTGGCTCGCTGAACCTCTTACGAAGGATGCGGGGACTTAGAGCTAGAGCAGAAAGTCCAGAGCACCTTTGCCTTCTCTTGTATCCAGCAGCCTTGGTTGTACAAATGGTTAGCAGACTGATCAAAAGGCTGGGGGTTGAGCATACCCGGAGACACTTGGAAGAAACGTCAGGCGATCTGCTTCCAAAAACCGGCCACTGACAACCTTGGAGGTCCCAGTTATGCTCCAGCACACATGATCATCAGGAGTACACATCACCTTGACAGTAACTGGTCTTTTCTTTTTCTTAGGCAAAACTCTGTTTCCTGCACCAATTCTGCACAGGGTCTAAGAAAGAGAACACTATCCATACACTCCACTAGTGATTATTGATTCCGCGTTCTATGCCTTGGATACAGTGAAAACTAAGACGGACACAATCCCTGCCCTCGTGTATTTTATGATCTAGCAATGACTCTAGTGCCACAAAGCAAAAGGGAAACGTGACACAGTCAGATCGGGAAAGGTGCAGCACAGAAGACTTGCAGTAGCACCTCAAGGAGACTGCACTTAGGGAAGGGTTCATCAGCGGAAGAGCTTCCCTCCCTCTGGAACTCTGACAACAAAGCTCACCTTCTTTACACCCAGAGCACCTGAGAGACTGCATCCTACCACCCACGGTCTGAGTGCAAAACCTCCGCATTCGATACCAGCTGCGGTTGAAAAGAAAAAGCTAAATCTAAGAATGGAATCTGTTTTCAGCTGCAAGCCCGGCAGAAGAGTGGAAATAAGCCACTAGACTATAATCCAAATCATTCTGAACTACTGACTGGACCAATTTTCAAAGGCCTGCCTGAAGGAGTTGCTATCATTTTGCAGTTTAACTTGGGAAAACTTATTTATTGCCATCAGCTGGGGTTTCTGACGAAGAGCCACCGAAGGCTGTTTCTCAAGCAGTGCCATTTGTAGATGTTTGTTTTGTCTCAAAACTTAGATCCTCAGACTTTATAGCTAACGTCATGATGCCATAGGAGGAGGTGAGAGGGCAAAAACCAGGGTTAGGGTATAATGGTAAGGAAGGGAGATTTCCTGCCCACAAAAATTTTGCGCCCAGAATTAATGCGCATATAGAAAACAGAGACTTTTCTAAAGTAAAAACAAAAACAAAAAACAGAACAATTAGCCACGTCCTACTGGAGCAGCCCCTATCAAATGGCTTCGTAAATGCCGCCGCCTGAAACGGACTGGTTTCTCCTTGTTCCGCCTTTGCGGTCATGCGTAAAAACATGCTTGGCTGTGCACACAGAGGCAGCTTCCTAATCGTTCACCTGTGACATTGTGGAGAATTCATAAGCACCACCTCACCTCACCCTTGAAACAACAGGGGCCGAAGGTAGAAAAGGGAGTTCAGAGAAGCGGAGACACTACTCAAGGTTCCACAGCAGGCAGTTCAGCCTCGGGGCTGGGGTCAAGTGCATTCAGTAGCCTTTGTGCAACAGGAATGGTGTCCCCGCTGTGAGTCTGGGACACCGTTTTGCAAAAGTTGCACCCTGAGCTCTCCAGATCAAGGTAACCGAAGACAGGGCTGAAGGGGCTCCCCTGGACTTGAGCTGGCGGGGGCAACCTCAAATGCTTATTTCCTGCAGGGCTACCCACTGCTGTGCTCTGGATTATCCTTCTCTTGCTGTGGCCTGACCAGATCCTGCCCAGAGGCAGGGAAGTGCCCTTCACATGGGAACCTATCAATGTAGTCGGCCTGCAAACGTCTGCTCCCTGATCCCAGAGACTGGAGGGACTGCTTTGTACAGAGACCATGTTCCTCTCAGGTCCTTGTTATGCATTCCATTATGTCCCACAAATGTATGTTGAAATCCGAACCCCCGTAAGGGTAGATGTGATCCAGTTTGCAAAAACAGTTTTCTTTGTTGTGTTAAATCGATCATATTCCAAGGAGACCAACTAAATCCACTCTCACTGAATTGGTGCCCACTCATTGTGACCCTTAGAAGAGATGAGAGTTGCCCCATAGGGTCTCCATGGTGTACATCTTTCGCCCACCCGCAGAGTGGCTTTGGGGTTCAAATCGACAATTTTCTCAGGTAACAGCCCAACAGGACCCATGGAGCCACCAGCGCGCCCTCGCCCCACGTAGTGTGGGTTCCGAACCTCACCACTCCTGAGGCAGAAGAGCAGAGCAGCACAGAGACACACATACATGGGGGATAAGAAATCCCCTGGGAGGAAAACCAAGGAACAAAGAATGTCCGAGGAAACTGACAAGGAAGGAGTTGGCATGGCTGAGACCCGGATTTGAACTTCTAGTCTTTACACCAGTGAGAAAATAAATGTATGTTCTTCTAAGCCACTTCCACCATTTGTCTGTGAGTCTATCATACTGTGGTGACTTCCCTGTTGCTTTCACATTGAAGCTATGCCATTCGTCTGCCAAATACCAGCAGGGCTACCCATGGTGGATAGAGACTTCCAGACTGAAGCAGAAAGGCCTGACGATCAATTTCCAAAATGGAGCCAGTGAAAACCATATGTATCACAGTAGATTATCCAACAGAGTGGTTTGAGATGAGCTCCCTAGGTTGGAAAGAACTCACGATGCGTAACAGTCGTGAACATGGCACCAGACTCGAGAGTAATGCGTCCTTCTGTTGGGGGGGGGGGCTGCGTCCTTCTGTTGTGGGGGGGCTGTGACGAGGCAGAGCCCCTCACAGCAACGAACGCTGCTTCCTTACAGGATCCTCCCTGCACTAGGGCACAAAGACAGTTCCCAGAGCAGAGGTCAGGCACTGGATTCCTGAACTGAACATCCCTATGCCTGCAGAAACAAGGAGGTGCAAGTGATATTCTGTAAGAACGATATCCTGAAGAACTACTGAAGGAACCAGCGCTTACATTGGAACTATAAGGGACCAAGAAGAGTTCAAGTACCAGCTGCAAAATCTCTGAAAGCTACCAGATGGTTCAACATATTCTTTCACCTCAGAGGGTGGGTCCATATGTAACCGCTGAAAATTTTAAAAAGAAGAAAGCTCTTTCTTACATTTCACAACAACCTTTCAAAGGATAGGCTGGGCCACTTGCATGGAAAGCACCCTGCCAGGAGAGGCATGATCCCTGCTGGAGATGCTGCAGCTCCAATACAAGAATCAGGGGAAGGATATATTTATAGGACCCTCCCAAATTCCCCCAGCTTTGTGAGTCTCCGTGTCTTGAGAGCAGATGCAAAGCTCCTGGGTCCCTCTGGTCACATGCCTGTAAGACTCTCCTTCTCTGGGCCTAAAAATAAAATCCCATAGTTCTGATCCAAATTAGATTCTTAATAAGGTGTCAAATGACTAGGGGGTTGAGGTTTTTTTGAGAGCACGCTAAAATAATTCTTCTAATCAACTATGCTCCCTAGAAGGATAGCAAGCCCAGCCCCACCAACCCCCAGTTCCCTTGGCCCTCCCTCTGCCTCCCTCCCCTCCCTGCTTTCAGACACATCTATATAGCAGTCCCCAGGATGAAGCCACTTCTGTGCCCCTCTTTCTGGGGCTCAGAGGGCGTTCATTCCATGCTGAAATAGTCAATTTCTCCTAGTCATTCACCAAAACTTTCAATAGGCACCAATATCACCAAGTTCCATGGACTCGATGCCAACTCATGGTGACCTCTAGTGTGTCCCAACTGTACTCCCTGAGACTTTCAATAGCTGGATTTTCTGAAGTAGATAGACCAGCCTTTTGTCCAAAGAGCCTATGGGTGACTCAGCAACCTTTCAATTAGCAGCCAGCCAAGCACAGTAACTATTCGCACCACCTGGAGATGTCCAATAGACACCAGCACTCAAATGCCGACTGGGATTGGACAGTAAAAACTTGAAAAGTGGCTGTACTGGGCAATGCAATAGGAAGTGTGGCACGTGTCCCATCCAGAAACTTCCAAATCCTTTTTTCTTTTTAAAACTGCATCAAACAAATCAGAATCGTGTGTAGCCCTTGACAAAACCTTGATGAAAGAAGAGAAGGGTGTGGGAGAAAGGACACTAAATCACCGACTGGGAGGGCTGGGCAACCTTGATAAGTAAAGTGGTCTCAGGAACTATTTCGTTCATCTTAGACCCATTGTGTCATCATTTAAATGAGATGGATGAATTAATGAACATCTAAGGCAGTGAGCTGCTAGACACAAATTTGGAGTTCAAATCCGCCATTCCTGCACAGGAAAAAAAAACACAAAAAGACTATCTAATTCCATAAAGACATAAAGGCTCAGAAAACCAAAGGGGAAGTTCCACTCGACCTATAGGGACACTATGAGTCAGAACTGACTCAATGGCAGTGAGTTTAATTGCTTTGTTTTTGTTTTTGAAGATTCTTTGTAGTGCTGACATTCTCTCCAAACCTCTGAGGCTCGAGAACTTCAGTGGAGGCCAGATTTAGAACATGAGCCCAGAGGGGGAAGCTCTGGTGGGGAGAGGGAGGACTACTGGGTCGCATGTGGGGGGCTGTGTATTTGTTTCTTGAAGCTAGATGCTAGCTCTCTCACTCCTTGACCTTGGGCTGCCCCTATACTGGCTGCTGGAAAATGACAGTAGTGCATGTTCCATGATGCTAAACATTCACTCTTACTAGATTGGATAGAGAGAAGGTGGGTGCTTAGTGGCTTCTTAGGACTGAAGTGACATTTGTGCAGGGTATCACAATGGAGATCTTCCAGGAAGGAGGGGCACGGCAAGTCTTCTGATAGAGTTACCACACATACTTATGTATAAGCCAAGTTTTCCCGCACATTTTTAATGCAGTTTTTGTGGGAAAATTAGGTACCTCGGCTGATATTCAGGTCGGTTTATACCTGAGTATATACGGTAATTATGGCCACTGCTTGGAGCTGGGATGCCCCATAACCTAGGTACCAAAGTGTTACAAGTTCCTCAAGATGCTTTAGGATCATGAGTTTGTGCTGAATGAGACAGTAAGGAACTGATGTGTGCTTGTTAAGGAATACTAGTGGACGGCTGGAGAGAAAGCGAAGAGCCCTGTGGCACAGTGGTTACGTGCTGGACGACTCACCCACGGTCAGCAGTTCAAAAACCACTGGTCCTTGGGGGAAAGATGAAGTGCTCTACTTCTGTCAAGGAGCCGAAGTCTTGGAAAGCCGCAAGGTTAGCTGTAAGATAATACCTATGCATGCTTAGACCTTTGCATCTTTACATTACAGATGCTGAGACTAATGCTGGGAGAGGTTAGGCAAGACAATGCAGTAGGTGGAAAAAACACAGGTCTTGAGGCTCTTTCCATGACCTTGAACAAAGTTGCATGTTATCAAATGATTTCTAACAATGTCTTGTAGGTAATACTTTGAGTCAGATCAAGATCTGCGGGCCTCTGACCAAGTACATACTATCGCTTCAGCACTCTCTCACTGCCATTGAGTTGACTCTGACTCCTAGCGACCATGTAAGACAGGACAGAAATGACCCTGTGCATTTCCAAGACTGTAACTCTATAGACGTACAAAAACTCATTTTTCTCCCATGGAAGAGCAGGTGGCTTCGAACTGCTGACCTGCTGCTTACCAGCCCAATACGCAAGCCCTACACCTCTCAGAAAGTAAAGGTACCTTAGCACTCGTAGATCTGATTCCCTCCATTTATAGGCAAGGATATCAGTTTAAAAACTCCGTTGCCCATTTCCTACTGCTGGACTCTCAGTCGAAGACCAGAGCCCAGGATGCTTAAACTAACGTGCTATGTTGGTTTAACTTGAAATATTTCCTTGAAGAAAGAACGAGTCCCAAGAGAACAGTCTTCTGGGATATTTGCATTCGGTTTTGAAGGGGTAGGCGTGGGGGTGAAGTAAGCCTTGGATTCCACTCCTGTCCCCAAATTGGAATCCTTCCTTCAGACCTCACCCAGATGGCCCCTGCCGTGACTTTGAGCAGGAGAGCGAGTGTGTCAAATGCTCTTCCACAGAGGACAAGGCTGCTGAGAGCTGCTCAGAAGACTGGAGTTAGAAATTCTAATTATTAGAACTTTCATAATGCGCCTTAGGGCAATTTATAATTAGCACATGTCAAAAGGCCACTCCAAAGGGGATACATTATTCATCAGAAAACAAAATGGCCTCGCAGAAGAATTAAGAAATTCAGTTACTTGTCTCTTGCCCCTCACCACAGTCCTTCATTCAATCTACATTCCATCCCTCAGTTTCCCCTAGTCCTGGGACTGTTCTGTACCATGACCTTGCCCAAAGCCGTCCCAGCATGGCAGTCGGGGTGGGAGTCCTGCTCCTCAAGCCTTCAGACTTTTGCAGATACACTTCTCTCCGGGAAGACACAGCAGTCCTCTCTTCAGGGCCCTAACAGCTCCAATCCCAGGTTTCAAGCGAGGTAGCATCTTTGGCTCTTGCTGCCATGGGCTATAAATAAGGATTTAATAACTAGCCTCTTTGTGGGGGAAAAATATCAACAGTGCACTAATAATGTCATTTCTTGCTGCTCTGGTGTGTGTGCTTGGAATCCACTCCTCCTTCTCTTCTTAGTGCAGCCACACAAAGGAGGCTAGAAAAGGCCAGTGTGCTAAGTAGCGGCATCAATCAATCTTCTGCTGACTTGTATTTCATAAATATTTTTGTGATCGCTCCTGTGTGTTAATCAAGTACTTGAGATAGAGGAGGAAGATAGACAAATATTCGGAAATAAAAAGGACATGGTCCTGCTCTAGAGGGACTTCAGTCAACTAGTATAAAAGACCTAAACAAATGATAACTGGAGACACAGACACTGGGGTTCCAGGACAAGTTCCTAGGTGTGGAATTGCTATAAGCAAGTCATTGAACTTCCTTGGCCCTCCTTTACCGATGCCATGGAAGGAGCACCAACTTGCTCATCCCACAGGTGTAGACATAGAAAGCACATGAGAAAACACAGTTACAAGCCCTTTAGAAAGTGCCTACAACAGAACCCGATATAATACAAATCAATGGATATTCTGATTGATATGGAAAAGTCTATCAATCTTTTCAAACACTATTTTTACTCAAGTTGGCACTATGTGGTAACAATTTGGGACTTGAGAGGCTTAAGAGTGAAGAAATGGAATCTAGTCTGTCAATCGGACCATAGGCAATGTGGCCTCTGTGTCAGCAAGGCATTCTCCTGAGAATTCCTGGATTTTTCCTCCTTGGTGGTGGGAGATACTTCTTTCTCTCTCGGTCCCCACACTCACTCCTTTGGAGATGCTCTGCTGACAATAAACAGGACACTATGCTGATACACCCTGGGACCTGGGAACTGGAGAAGCCACATGGAGACCCCTGCCAGCACTGAGATGCTTACAATGCCACTGGATCCAAAGACTTGCTACCCCCTGGCCTGTGATCATCCTGCATTTGGCAACATTGCGTGTATTTCATGAGTCTGAAGAGGATTTTTTTAGATTGCTATTGAACGTATGGGCTAATATTGGACTTGTGGGCTTGATCTGGACTGGGCTGAGGCATTTTCTCAATTGCTTGTGTATACAAACCTCTTTCTTATACATGTACGAGTCTTCCTGGATTTCTTCCCTAGTCTACACGGACTAACACACACCAATTACCTATGACAAACATCCTTGTGTGGAAAAAAGGAATTTATCACGCCACCATATGTCTATGCCAGCAAGGGATCTTCTAAATAGTTAATTTCCCTAACAGTGATGGCCACGGGAAAAACTGCATCTATGCTAGGGTAACATAAAAGTTTTACTTATTTGCTTCGCATGTCACTTTGTCACTTGTCACATAAGGAGATGACATCCCATTCAACCTCATTTCCTTTTTGTATGGCTTTATAATTGCGTCCCTCTCTCCTATCCATTCAAGAGTCAGTTGGCTGTTGACTAGCATGCAGAACCTGGGTGGACTGTTAACATTCAGTTCTTTGAGGCAGCAAACTGAAGTCCAGACTGGTCATGACGCAGCAAGAAACCATCATCTCAGGAAAACAGTTGATCTCTAAACCTCTGGTTACATTGCAGTCATTAACGCAATTCTATCATCTGAAACTAAGAACAGTATCTCATCCACTTGGGTGCAATATCTGACACCTTTGAGACTTGAACCCAGTCCCACAAAATCACCCAGTCAAGATGCCTAACGAGTACCAGATCCTCCCTGGCCTTTAATGCTACAGCGACTCTTAAAAGTCTTTTCTAGTCAATGCCTTCAACAATTCTTAAGATAACACCTTCTCTACATTAACTATGGACTTTACAAGATGCACTTTGCTCAAGTCTTAGATTGACCCTCACAATGCACACCAGTATTTTGTAGAGTCTGTACTTCCTTGGTTGCTCTCATCACAATTTTCTAAACTCCTATCAGGTCTATGTTCACTCCAAACAGAACAAGGCTCTTATCAACCTCTGGACGACTTAGTAAAAAGGAGAGCTTAATGGATGAACACTTTGGTCATGTCCGCGAGGGGAAGAGAAGAGATTGTGTCCAAACCCCTACAACACCATCTGTGCTCCCAACACCAACAGTCTTCGTGAGCCATCAGCGTAGATGGATCCCTAGGCCATCTAACAGTTGCAATTAGAACCACATACTGTTTGAGACAAAAGATATAGCTTAGGAAGCATCTAAAAACTATAGTGACTCAAATGTGGAAACGGAGGCTCAGAACAATCACTTGCTGAAAACTCTATTGCAAGATAATACCCATTACTAAAAATAATCACACTGTAAAAGTGTGTGCATACTTAGGTATTTCGTGTTGTTGTTATTAGGTGCTATTCAGGTTGACTACAGAAACAAATCCAGGGACACACACACACACACACACACATAAGAGAACTTTACATCAAGAAGCAAGAAAAATGCTTCTTGCTATATCAATAAAACATCCCATCCCAGTCCAGATCAAGTCCATATGTTCAATATTAGCCCATAAGTCCAATATTAGCCCGTGAATTCCTCTTCAGACTCACGCAGCACATGCAATGATGGCGAATGCAGGAAGATCACTGGCCAGTGGGTGGAAAGTGATCCAATGACAGTGGATGCATCTCCAGGGCTTTGGCTGCCATCAGCGAGGCTCTTTGTGGCTTGTCACCAGGAATGTCAAGCAAAGGAAGAGAGGAAGGCCCAGAATCCTCATGAGAAGGCCACACCCAACAGGAGGGACCACCAGGCTGTGACCTAATTGTCAGGCTAGAATCCACGTCTTTCTTATTAATCAAGGTGACATAAAGCTGTGTAACTGCCACAGATAGTTAGTTTAAAATGCATTTATAGACGGCTCCAATGACGCATGGAGAGTTTGATGGATTTCAGGGGGAAACACTAAATCTCACACATTCTGTGATTTCAATATTAAAATGAAAAATATGTATGGTAACACTATCAGGAGAAAACAAAATAAAATATTAATACTAACAGAGGTTTCGGTTGTGATTATGAGTAGTTGTATTTCTGCCCCTCTGTATCCATCTGCAATTCTTTGAAAGGATTGTACATAGGATATTTTAATCAGTGAAAAAAGTCCTAGCATCCTTTTGGAGATTTCTGAAGCAATAGAAAGCTTCTCATTTCAAGTAGAGAAAATGGCAAAATAAAGACCCACTGATACTGACGAAGGTCTGTTCTAAAACAGGCAGAAAGAATCAGATTAGCACTTTGGTGCACTGGGTATATAAGAGATGTGACTGGGAGGAAGGTTAACAACATGTGAAATGTAGATGACACATCTCGCTTACGGAAAATGAAGACAACTTGAAGCAAAGACTATAGCCTTCATTCAGCCTGGGTTACTTTTGAATGTGAAGAAACCAAAAATCCCATAACTGAGCCAATGTTAAATGGAGGGAAAACAGAAATTGCCAAAGCTTCCTTTTACTTGGATCAACAATCAATGTCCATGGAAGCAGCAATCAGGAAGCAAACAATTTGTTGCACTGAGCAAACCTGAAAAGGGCTCTTCAAAGTTTTAAAAAGAAAAATGCCACACTAGAGCACTTTGTTCTAATGACCCGGCACAGGGCGACGCTCACCTTCCTCACACCATCACTGAAGACAAATGGGTGCATAACCAACCCCCTCCCAGGGGGGCGGGAAACAGAAAAACGGGTGAATTGAGACACGGGAAATAACATTACAAATTACCGAGGTTTCGTGAGGGAGGGTGGGAGAGAAGGAAATGAGCTGATACTAAGGGCTCAAGTAGAAAGAAAGTGTTTTGAAAATGATGATGGCAACATATGTACAAATGTGCTTGGCACAACTGTTTGATGGATGGATGGATGGATGGATGGATGGATGGATGGATGGATGGATGGATGGGGATTAGAGCTGTACAAGTCCCCAATAAAATTATTTTTAAAAAGAAAAGAAAAAGATGCCACTTTAATGACCCAAGCCATGGTCTTGGTCTTTTCATCCACTCCAAATATAGGCTAGAATGGCACAGTGAAAAAATAAGACAGAAGAATAGCAGACACATCTGAATTTGGGTTTTGACAAAGAATATAGAATGTACTATAGACTGCCATAGAACAAACAAATCAATCTTACACGAAATACTCATAAAAGAATACATACTAGAATTGAGGATGACAAGACATTGGCTCACGTATTTTGCACGTGTAATCAGAAAAAAAGTATTCACTGGCAAAAGGCATCCTGGTGGTTCACGTAGAGGCTAAGTAAAACTATGAGAGAAACTCACGACGAGATGGCACAATCGCAGTGACAGTGGATTCAATGATGAGCCAGGCAGGATGCAAATAGCACCAGCAAAACATGCCACTTTTCTCTAGTTCTTTAATGCTTCCCCTCCTCCCCACTATCATGACCCCAGATCCACCTTACAAATCCAGCTAGACCCGAGCATGGACATGGGTACATATAAGAGCTCAAAACACAAGGAATCCAGGACAGATAAAACCCCTTAGAACCAATAATGAGACTATCAATGCTAGGGGGATAAGGGGACAGTTGGGGGAGATCATAAAAAATGGCTCATAATGGAGCAACTTTTCAGTTATACGAAGGTCCCCATGAGATGGAACTGATTCAACCTTATCTGGCCCCAAACTTTGGCTTTTATACCCACAGTATCCTCCCAAAGCCTCCCTGAGCCGACGATAGAGTAATTCTCACACTTAGTGTTTACCCTTTGCCAGATGCTTTCCTGTGTAAATCGTGCCCCGGTGTCATCCTTGCCACATCTCGGTGAGGAAGATATCGCTGACTCCACGGTGGAGATTACGACTTAGAAATGTTAGCATTGCTCAGTTCCACCGTGCTCCCCACACCCTCGTCCGAGGACCTCCTCTGTACATGCGTAGCGCTAAACAGCTGCTGCCGTGCGCCTGCTGCAGGAGCCCTGCCTGCTGGGGTCCCACAAGGAATTAACCTCTCACAGGTCTTGTTTCCTTCAACTGAACTGGGAACTCCTTGAGGGGTCTCTGCCTTATAACTCTATCAGCACCTATGGGGCCAAGCTTAAAGTACAGTTTATTAATACATGAAAGCTTGGGTCTCGGGAACGCTTGCTCACAGACGGACTGATTGAATAGGAGTGGTCCGCAACCTTCCTAAAGCCGCGACCCTTTAACACAGTTCCTCAGGCTGTGGTGACCCCCAACCCTAACATTATTTTCGTTGCTACTTCGTAACTGTCATTTTGCTACTGTTATGAATCAGGTGGCCCCTGTGAAAGGGCCGTTCGACCCCCAAAGGAGTCGCGACCCACTGGTTGAGAACTGCTGGAATAGGTTAAAGAGAAGCCTGGTCCCAGGCTTTCAAACTGGATACAGCCAGATGCACCTCCCCCAGCACCCCTTGACTTGGTCAGACAAGACACCCAGTTATAAAGGTGAGTCAAAATGTATTGCTACTACAGTCCCAGCTCAAACATGCACGGACCAGTTCCAAACAATACATGTTTGAATGTGTCTCTAGGATCAGTGGATGGCTCCAGACAAGTCCTCCCTGTAATATACTTGTCTTAGTCTCATGCAGTACCTTGCTATTTTCTTTTTTCATACATATATATACAGATATATATATATATTCCGAATCCTTATGCCTCAAACCTAAATAGTGGTCTGAGTCGTTTTAAGAACAAAAAAGGAAGAGGAAAAAGTAAATTTGAAATAGTCTTTACTGACAAATAAGTAAATCTCAAACAAACCAAAAAAAGAAGTCTAATCAAAACAGTGGTTCCTTAGGGAATCTGCTGGGCCAGATTAAATCAAGGCAATAAGCTAGTTGAAAAGGTCATGGAGACCATTGTGTGCATGTGTGTGTGTCGGGGAGATATTTAAAAGGACTAATAGTGAAAAATTTTCTCAAAGGGTAGGGTGATTATGAGGGGCTTGTTCAAAAGTTTTGAGAAAGTCGAAGGCTTTATCAGTGAGAAAAAGGACAGAGAAGTTACTTGTACTGAGGAATTATTTTCTACCATAATAATATATGTTCATTCTTTAGGAATGGCAAGGACTGTCCTAAGAGAATTTTGCTGGGAATCCTTACTCTCTCCGCCCTAAATCCCTGATCTTTTCCTTTCAGACCTAAACTTAAAGAACGTTTCATAGGAAGATGATTTGAGTCCCTCAAAAGGCCAAAATTGCTGTTTTGATATTAATTTGATTATATCAAATCTGGTTATATTATAAATCAAAGAGTACCAAATCCTTTGGGGAAGAGTTAGAGAGATAGAATGACTACCTTCCGACCCTAAATGGACAACATATCAACAAAGAATAGCTTCGCCTCTTGATAATTTTGTTAAATGAAGGTTTCTATGATTTTCTCGCAATACTTTTTTACTCATCCTAACATGTCACCTATTGTGCCGATATTTTTCCCCTAAAAGTATGACCAATAAATCAAAGGATATTCAGACATCATAATGTATCCCTCACTTCCTGTAAGACCTAGGCTTCTGTCACGCCTATGACAGGGCAGGGCTGGTCCTGTCCACCTCCCATCTGGCTTCAGGAATTCAATTCCAGTTCTGATCTGCTGCCTGCTCTGGAACAGGGGCCTGGTGTTCAGGATACAAATCCCAGTCGTAAAATTCTGGTCTGACCCACTTGCTACATCGCCCACCATGTCTCCTTGAAATTCAACAGAGTAGATGTCTTTCTTCCAGCTGAGTCAAATGGAGCCAAGGGGATATGCTCACTTTAACTAGAGGTGTAGTCATGTGGGGGTGGCACAGGCAAGGTATCCAGCAGACTAGACACAGGATGATTATTTGAGGCATTACAAATATGAATGGTCTTCAACATTTTGTAAGAAATGCATATGAAAGAACTGTGCATGAATTTTTCTTTTTGAACTCAACAAAACTAGTACTCACTTGTTCTAACATGTCTGCACAGAATCTAGTTTGAGGAGCTAAGAAAAAGAAAGCATTGCTTTGAAAGGAGCCCCTCTTAGAGCAGTATGAATTCTACTAGAATTGAAGCAAGAGCAAACATCAAATTTATGGTGAAACTCAATGAAATCATTGATGCTTTACTACCAGTCTGGGGATGAAGACAAACAAGCAAACGTACTGCTACTGAGTCAACTCTGACTCATGACCCTGTAGGACAGAGCAGGATTGCCCCTGTGGGTTTGTGAGACAGTAAATCTTAACAGGAGTAGAAAGCCTCATCTTTCTCCTGATGAGCAACTTGCTGTTAGCAAGCCAACGCCTAACCTACACCTCACAACACCTGCCAACTGAGCATTTTACAAATAGGTAACTCATGTTAAGAAGAGATAGACAAGGATCTCAAGTAGGCTCAGAGCAGCAGACCGTTCACATCAAATTAAAAGGGGGAAAAGGTCTCTCACATCCCAGTTGAAGAGAAGCAATGAGGAACAGCAGAAACATTAGCCAATATCGACAGGCATCTCAAATGATTCAACTTACAAACTTATGACTGAAAAGTTCAGCAAACTTTCTGCTTGATGGGTGCCCAAACGGCTGCCCGCAAGCAGCTGCGGGCAGTGGACATTTGAAACAAATGGGGTCCAGATCTGGAAGCTGTTTTTCAATGAATTTTAGTGAGCGATGAGACATGGTTTCAGCAGTATGATCCTGAAAAGAAAACACACTCAAAGCCACAGATCTGAAGCCGGAGACTGGAGCTAGTCAAAGCAAATGTCAGGACAGCACTCCTGATTTGGCACCTTCTGACTCCTCTTTGTTTCCTAATCTTCAAAGACCTTTAAAGAGTACCAACTTCTCTTTAGTTCACAATGTGAAAAAGACTGCATTTATATGGCTAAATTCCCGGTACCCTTTGTTCTTTCGGGATGAACTCAATGGCTAATCTCATTGCTTACAAAACTGTCTTGAACGTGAAGGAGATCTGTTCAGAAGTAAAGTGCATACTTTTTTCTCTCTCTTTTAATCCAGTCTTCCACAAACTTTTCAAAGTTCTCTCCTATGAAATATCCCTCGCAAAGGCAGCCAGAGAAAAGGGTGGAAGATATTTCTGCTGCTGCTGTTAATTTGAAATGGAGGAGGGAGAGGACACTTTAGGGATTGCCCCTGGGCACTCATTCCCCTTGTTAGGCTTCTGTTTTACTCCATTCTGAAAATCCCCAAGCATGACTGGAACCATGTCCCTCTCCTGGAGCAGGAGATGCTGCAATGGCAGGCCTAGGGAAGGAGATTATGTGTTTACAGATGAATTCCTGTGTGTGCCTAGGCTTGCCCATCAGGCCTGCATGTGTGGAGGATGGGGGGCTATTGTTTCCCTCCTTGAATTCTTTGGTGACCACAAGGACAGCTGCAGGCAAGTACTAGACCCATGCCCTGCCTTATGAAGATTTACTTCCTTGTTAAATCCCTTCCAATAGCCCCTGGTAATATCGACTGGGCTCTGCTTGTTGCTATCTGTAAAATGGGCTCAAAAAGTTCGTGGAAAATGGACTAAAAACATAATTAAATTTTCCCACAAAGTCTTTGAAGTCCCCCTCATATGATGAACATATTTATACACACATATACATACACACACAACATGCAATTGTTATTTCTCAATAAAAGTATGTTTTCCTAAATGGCAGGAACCAATCACTCATACTTATTGCAACTAGTTAAAAAGGGGAGCCAGCAACCTTGAATTAATGAATAAGTGAATGAGTGAACCTGTTAGTGGATGGTCAGTAGATAGCTACAAGGAAATACAGACAGCAACCTGCATAGGTTCATCCTGATCCCAAAACTTGCCTTTCCAAATCCTGAGATAACCCACTCAATTGTGGCATTTTAGAAACAAAGTAATAATGATCTTAACAAATTCCTGAGAACTTAAACTAGTTGCCAGCTCCTAGGAATTTGACTTGTGGATACAAGATTTCATGTAATTCTCTAAATAACCCTATAATGTATTATCATTATTCCCCTTTTACAGGTAAGAACATTAAAGCTCAGGGAGCTAGGCAAGGTTGGAGTTGGTACCTGTCGAGATAACACTTTGTAAACGCTAAAGGACGATTTGTTTTAGAATGGCTCTTCTTGGTCCCAACCTGGGTAACATCCCAAATTCTGAAGCACAGGTGCCAATGACCTTAGGGAGAGGTTCATGGGACTCAAACTGGAACCAGAAAGTAATGCCCTGGAGACCGTTTCTTTCTGTTTCTTTTCTTTCCTTTTTTTCTCCCAGTCTCTTTTGGCTAAAGTGCTGGGAAGACAATTCCAATCCTTCAATTTTATTTAATCAAAGCAAGGAATTCCTAAGTATCTGCAAGTATTCATTCATCAGGCAGATTAAATATTTGATCACCCTGCAGTTTAATTTTTTATGACTTAGCGATTGGTGGGAACCACTGACTGTGAGGCCACACAAGCCACTGCACCCTCCTTGTGGCAATGGGCAGGAGTAGCTAGGAGCCAGGGCACAGTGGGGCTCGGCCAGTGCCCAGCCATCGGCCCCGATTGACAAAGGGTCCCATTTAGATTCCAAATAAAGGGTCCCAGCAGAGTTCTACTTTCTGGAAGAGACTCTATGGAAAAGGAAGTTGTGGGATAGGCAACCTGAGAAATCACAGGGAAACAGGGGTGGGGAAGCCTGGTGACGCGGGGAGGGGAAGCAGTCTCCTTTCCCTGTTGCTTTCCCAGGCCACCTGACCCCCCAATAAAGCACGGCTTCCCCACCAATGTCGGATGTGTGATGCGACAGCATAAGAGCAAGCTTGACCTCCCAACAACTAAAAGGCCCCTGGGGCCACGGAGACTCGCTTGCCCCTCCCACAACACGTCTTCCTCGTCTCACAAAGCCCTTCCTCGTGGCGTCCCCCATGAGGCCTGAGCGGGTACAGAGGAAAAGAACGTGGAGTAAGAGTCCTTCACACCCTCAACACTATCTGGTTATTGGCCGGAAAAGGTCTTGTTCCCACTTCTTTTATTCGCTTCCAAATAAAATCCCAGTAGTCTGGAGTAGTCTCTCCTACTCCAAAGGCCCACATGCTTCCTCTCCCTGGACCTGTGGGCCAATAAATGTGCCTCCCCCTCTCCCACCTATTCCTCTCTGCCCGACACGGAAAAGCGGACTGGCGTCCGAATGAGCATTTGTCTGGTACCAGTCAGCATCCATCCAATGAATTTGTCCAAGGATTCAGAGGAGCCAGGGGAGAAGACTTCTTCATTCCAGCAGCCAGCAGAGATTTCCCTTTTAAATTTCTGTCTACTTGGCTGGGCCCCTCACTGCGTATCCGACCCTTCTCCGCTCCCCAATCCTTTCTGCTCTTGCGGGGGAAGGCCACCCGGCAGTTTGCACAGCAGAGTCCCAAACCTTTGTCCTGTTCTTCTTGTTCATCATTAGCCGATGAGACGCGGTGGTGACAGGTTCTCACTTCATCAACGTGTGGCTCACGGAGGCAAGTGACAAAGGAGTGGGAAGCTCCCGACTGCCTAGCTCAGTTTCCCGAGAAAAAAATAGGCAGTGAATCCGGACTCCTTGTGCCCCCATGTGCATCAGAGACCTGTGCTCCACGGGATTTTCAGAAGTATGGTCACCGCTCCTTTCTTTCAAGGTGCCTCAAGGTGGATTTCAACCTGCAATCTGTCTGTTAACAGAGCACATGTGTGTCCGCTCAACTCGGCCACTCCAAAGTTGGGAGAGAGCTTTTATGACTTTCCCTGTCAGCTGGAGAACCCAAGGCTCAAGGCAATTAGGAACTTGCCCAAGGCCACAGAAGCAGCAGCAGCCAATCAGAATCCACTGTGTGCTCCGGTCTGACTATGTTGCTAGCACCTCTGGTGGTGCAGCGACCATGCACTGGGCGCTGACTTTCAAGGTCGGCAGTTGGAAACCACCAGCTGCAACTCTGGAGAAAGATGAGGTTTTCTGCCCCCATAGAGTTGCAGTCTCAGGAGCCCACAGGGCCAGTTCTACCCCATTCCGAAGGGTTGCCAGGGCCAGAACTGCCTTGATGGCAGTGAGTTTGGTTTGGTTTTTCGGTCAGACTATCTCAGTATTTCTCAATTTGCCTGCACATCAGGATTTCCTTTGAGGCCATTTCAGACAGCTTGCTGGCCCCAAATCCAGCATGTCGGATTTAATGTTTAGGGAAAAGCCTTTGCCTCTCCAGCAAGTTCTCAAGACAGGGCTGGTGGGAGTCCTGCCCTTCCAAAAGGACTGCTCTATCGAACCGGCTTCGCATCACCCGTCAGATGTTAAAAACAATGGAACACGGGGTGCCAAGTCTGGCTGCCGGAAGCGACCTCCCAGGGGTGCAGAACCACTCCCTTGGAGCTGATTGCCATAAAAGAGAGTACACACTACTGAGAACCACTTAGTCACCATCTGCCCTAGGTTACACATCAACTCAGGGAGGTTCTCAGCCAAGGCACACTAAATTCACTCTTGCTCTGGCCCTTTGAGAAGGATAGTGATTCTAACTTCTGACTGCACCACCCTCCTCAGTTCAAACTCATGCGCACACGCATTTTCATCATGCCGTACTGCATGAATAACAGGCACTATAAGTACATGCAAAGAAGGATAAGAGTTAATAGAAAGAGGCTGTTGCCTATTTTCTTCCTATGTTCAGGTTCCCCATCCAGGAATTGAACACTTATCCTGTGCCCCTAGAAGCCACAGGTCCTACGCCCAAAATTAATGTACTTTAAAGTTCAAGAAAATAGCTTATTTTCCTGAAGCTGCAAGTCCCTAGAAGGCACCCCAAACCAAACCAAGCTACACCAAAGAAAACGCACGGCTGAGTGGACTCCAAGTCTACATTCTGAGACGATAAATCATGAAGGGACCAGACAGCCTCGCCTCTCTCCTATGGAGTGACCGGGAGGGCTCGAAGCACTGACTTTGCCACTCGCAGCCTAATATTTAACCCACAGCACCACCAGGGCTTCTTATAAGGCACATGCTGCCCTTCAAAGGATTACACTGATAAGCACCTAAGGTACGCACTCCATAATGAGCTTTCACAGCCAACGTTTCTTGATCATAGCTTCATGGATAAGAATCAGCACAAAGCCAATTCCCAAAATCAACAGTCGATCACATCCCTGCATTTCTATTTTTGCACAATATCTGATGCCAGCAGCTCAGAGAGCATTCTCCCTCTCTGTCCCTACCCACCTGGGTCTAGGCCAGGCCTTATCAGTTAGGAGGGCATAGTTGGCCAAAACACCTCACAGAACTCGTGGAGAATATTACACTTCTGTCAGCCAGTTTTCTTATAGTAAACAAATGGAAATCAGTGTGAACATTAAACATTTTTAAAAGGTGCACAGGCCAGGACCTGGAAAGAATCTACTGCAGAGCTGCTGTGTCTGCTGAGCCCCAGGGGGACCAGTCAGCCTTGTGTGCCCAGGGCTGAGAGGTTTCCAGTGCGCCGGACTCTCAATCAGGAGGGAGGTATGGTGCTGATGGAGGGGGTAAAAGAGTGAGCCTGCTGTTTTAATAAAATGCTGGAAATGTAACATAGTTTGAGATGTAGTCTGTTAAACTTTAGTTTGCTAAAACTCTAACTATAAGGTCCCCGAACTACTGATGCAAAAACAAAAAAAACAACAAAATTCCTTTTAAATTTAACAAGGAAAGAAGGATATTCAGCAGTTTGGGCTAAAAAACCTTCTGGATAAGCAAGGCCATTTGATATGCAATGAAGTCTGAGACCTTAGGGAGTGACAGGCCCAAGGATGCCTCTTATCTCTGTGAGTCATACCTCGTTTGTCCCATTGCTTGAAAACTTCCTGCTCATTGTAACAAACCTGTTCCCCATTCTCTTGAACTTGCCATAGTTTATGGTATATAACTTGCTTTGATTCTCATGAAATATTTCAAGCAATTTTGGGGGTAGCAAACCTCACTGCTTCTCTCTGTCAAGGCTTGCAAAAATAAACTTGAATTTCTCAAATCAACCTGGTCTCTCTACCTGCGGCTGAACAGTGACAAGCATACTGGACCTTCATCTGCCGATGAGAACTGGGCACATCCAGGTGCCCCTGGCAGTGGGCCTGAGTCCCCCGAGCAGGGTGCGTATAAAGTTGACCAGTCTCACAAATCGATCTGTCGTGGAAGGATTATGGCCTGAGTGATACTTGGAGGCCAGCGTGGCAAGACTTCCTCCTACACACTTTGGCCACGGTGTCAGGAGAGCCCAGTCCATGGAGAAAGACATCGTGGTTAGTAGACAGGCAGAGCAAAGAGAAGGCCCGCAAGGAGATGGACTGACACCGAGGCTGTCACAGTAGGCAGAAGTTTAGGAAGAGTTGTGAAGAAGGCACGGACCAAGCAGTGCTGTGTTCGCCTCTGCAAAGGGTTGCTATGGGTCGGAACCAACTCAATGGCACCTAACAACAGCACCGTCTTCAGCTCTGCTGTCTTGTGTCCTTGGAGAGCTGGGAGAGCCTGTGGTGCCCCCTGCTCTCCTCCTAAAAACAGCTTAACATATGCATAAATGCTAAACCAGAGAGGCTGGAAAGAGGGAACAATGGAGGCTGGCATTGAACCCAAGCCAAACCAAACCACATCTACAACGCATAGCAACCCAATAGGCTGTAAATCTTTCCGGGAGTAGAAATCCCCCTCTTTCTCCAAAAGGGCTGCTGTGGGTTTGAACTGCTGACCTTGTAGCTAGCAGCACAACAGTTAACCCATGATACCACTTTTGGCAGGGGTCCAGGAAGAGAAAAATGGAGCACAAATGAGAATAGGCTCCTTCTCGCCCTGTCCCCCACTCCCAGGAACTTCCCGACCTGTCCCCCACCACTTACCCTCACCAGATAGCGCAGGGCCACCAGACCTTAACAACCCAGGGCCCAGATCTTACTGTACAAACCCAACCTTGGTGTGGCCTTTTACATAGAAGTCATTTCCAGGCAGTGGTTCCGCCTCCCAGAGCCTCCATGTTCCCTTCTTTAAAACAAGGCTGATTATGCCCCCTTCCCTAAATGGTCCTAAAGACTAAATGAGGTGATACCTGCAAGGTGCTTCAAACCTGTATCTAAGAATACATTTTTCATCAATATTGGCTGCTTTTAACCCCTTGAGATGTTTTCCACCTGCTCGTGAATCGAAGTGTCTTTCAAGAACAGTAAACTTCCCACTAGCAATGCGCAATTATGACTATTTTGTCATTAACGATCAGGACAACAGGCTTAGTTCTGCTCCTATGTCGGCCCCTCCTGAAGGCAGGGCAGTGATAGCAGGGTGTGTGGAGGAAAAGTTATCAGGAAATCAGTCCTGGCCCCAGCAAAGCCAGAGGCGTCCTTCTACCCTGTTCTGCACAAAACTTGCTTTTCCTTTCTAGGTTTCTATTGAAATATACAGCTCCCAGTGTCGCAGAGGCCACGCCTTGGCTCTATTCCTCCAGCTGCGGAAGAAAGCAAGATGCCTGGCCCTCTTCGGAGTGCTGTGAAACGTGGCCCCTGGAGCCATGACTAGTCCTCAGCCGAGCAGAAACTCAGAACCACTTATTCCCTCTCACTGGCTTCAAGTCCTGGCTAACTCATAGCAACCTACAGGACAGGGCAGAATTGCCCTGGCGTTTCCCAGACTGGGACTGTGTCAGGGCAAAGAAAGCCCTGTCTTTGGCAGTCAGACTGGTGGTTTTGCAGACCGTCAGCCCAACTCATAACCACGATGTCCCCAGGGCTCCTCTGTCTGGACCACTTCAGCTTCCTAGAAACGAACCTTCTGACTATAGCAAGTTACATTTCTCCCCACAAATGCAACGGGAAGTTGATGCATCGGACCAGGGAAGGGGGCTTCTGCTTAACCGGCTCTGTGGCCAGGTCAGTCCAAGGACCAGGCCAATATAATGCAGATCATATCCGTAAGTGCACACACACACACACACACACACACTCACAGGGGTATCACAATTGTTGCTATGCACGAGCCTATTGCTGCAGGTCTTGTATGAATCCATCTTGTAGAAGAGGGTCGTCCTCTCTTTAGTTGACCCCCCACTTCATAACGTATCCTGTCCTTCTCAAAAGACTGGTCTCTCCGTTAACATGTCAAAAGCATCTGAGATGAAGTCTTGCCATTTGTGCTGTAGTAGGCGATCTTCAATAATAATTTGTTCAACTAATTAATTAACAAGTATGATTTAAAATCATCTTACTGGCATATAATTCATATATCATACAATGTAACAGTCCAATCATACTATGAAGCGTTATGCGTTAAGCATTATGACAAAAGTCCATTAGAGAACATCCCCGTCTTTCTCATACTCATTATTGTTAGCAGCCCATTTGCCCCCGACCTCCTCTGTCGTGCCCCTAGGTGAAGGAGGCGATATGAGCTCCTTGAAATTAATACTAACAATAAAAATGGAGTGACTATGGCCTACTGTTCAAATGAAGTGCCATTAGCCTCTTGACCAGTTCTTGCCACTGACAAGAAGTTTATACATTCGTGTAGTCAGCCCCATAGAGGATTTTCAGACAAGTAACAAAAGGTAAAGGAAGAGGAGAGAGAAAAACAGAAAGAAGGCAAGGAACTGAACATACAAGAGCTGCAACACAGAGTGAGCACTGTGATGCGGTAGACCAGGACAGGCCTGGAAGGGGCCCTGTGGCAGAGCTGACAATGACGGGCCCAGCGGGGTCCTAGGGCAGTGTGGTGGTCCACGCAGGATAGGCAGAGAGGCTTCGCCTCAAAAGGTGAGGTCGTGAGGAGACTTGCACAGCCAAGAGGGGTTTAGGCATGGCCAAGAGCCAGGCCTGCTTGCGGCACAGCCAAGAGCGGCTGAGAGAGCCATTCAGTACGGCAGTGAGGAGAGTGAGGATATGTCCTCCTTCCAGGGAGCATATCTTTTGTCTAAATCTGGTATGCTCCTAATCCAGATCCTGAGTCAGTCCATTGATCCTTATCCTGAGTTATACCCTGTCACTTCCTTTAAAAAACACAACTACCGGGAGGGTGGAGGGAAGGTAGGGTAGAAAGGGGGGAACCGATTATAAGGATCTACATATAACCTCCTCCCTGGGGGATGGACAACAGAAAAGTGGGTGAAGGGAGACATTGGACATTGTAAGACATGACAAAATAATAATGATTTATAAATTATCAAAGGTTTATGAGGGCGGGGTGGGGAGGGAGGGGAAAAATGAGGAGCTGCTGCCAAGGGCTCTAGTAGAAAGCAAATGTTTTGAGAAGGATGAGGTCAACAAATGTTCAAATGTGCTTGGCACAATGAATGGATATATGGATTGTGATAAGAGTTGTACGAGCCCCCAATAGAATGATTTAAGAAAAAACACACACACAACTAACCATGGTCTCTGAGTGGTTGACTACATTTTGCCATGGGTTATAGAAGCCAGCAGAGAAACCTGTGGAGCGTACAGTGATGTCAGAATCGGTTAAGAGGCTGGCTAGTGGAGGTGTACATGATTTCCCCTTCTTCAGGTCAGTCTTAGGCTGCCCGGGATTCCCATGATTCCCCCTGAAGTTAGACGCATTCTGACACAGCTGGTCCCACCAGTCCACAGGCACCTACCTACACAGCAGGGTATACAATGGGGAGCAAATCAGATGGGGTCATTTCCCTCACAAGGCTCAAGGAGTCAATGAACAAATGAAGCATTGTGACTGTATAATTATAAATGGGGACAAGTGCTAGGAAAGAAAGAAGCAGAGAACAAGAGCTTGGTTAGGGTGACCGAGGTCGTGACTCTGAACCCAGGCTTTTGGGGTCACAGTGATATCAGCGGCTCTGAAGAGTACGCATGCACTTACTAGTGTATGTGTGCTACAAGAAGCTTGTGCATAAGCTATGCACTGTGTTTCATGCATGCACCTATGTGTAGTGAGCACCGTGTCAACGTTGAATTGTATGCACACTGTGCCAGTCTGGGTGGACTAGCGCAACAAATCCAGGGAGACTCATAAACACACATATGTGTATAAGAAAGAGGTCTATATAAAAGAGCAATTGAATATTGAGAAAACATTCCAGCCCAGTCCAGATCAAGTCCATAAATCTAATATATTAGCCCATATAAAGTCCTGTTCAGACTCATGAGGCACATGCAATGATGCCGAATGCAGGAAGATCACAAACCAATGGGTGGGAAGTTTTGTGGATCCAGTGGCATTTTAAGAATCTCAGCACTGGCAGGGGTCTCCACGTGGTTCCTCCAGCTCAGGGCACTAGCTGCATCAAGGTAGGTCCATGTGGCTTCTCCTCAGGGATGTCTTGCAGGGAGTCATCCGAGAGAGAGGGTGTGTCTCCCGCCTCCAAGGAGGGAATACAGGAGTTGCCAGAATCCTCAGGAGAAGGCCATGCCCACCCAGAGGCCTCATTGGCTATATCCTGATTGACAGGCTAGACTCCACCTCTTAATCCTCAATTTGACGCCAGATTACGTGACAACCACACTCACGTTGTAGGAGAAAGGATTCCCGGACAATGCACCTGTGCCACGGCTCTGTGCCAGGACAACAGGCGGCTATCATCCGAGGGGTCAAAAGAAAGGATTCCCTAAGAACACAGAGAACAGAAGAATGGGACAAAATGGGGCGGGCTGGCAGGCAGGGGCAGGTCCTTAATGTTTTGTATGAGTGCTGGCTTCTTAGTCCAGCAGAAAACAATGAAAATGTTTTAACATGAGGTGGAGCAGGGAGAGAGAGTGGTGGGAGAGTAATCTAATCTTATGTATGAGGTAATCTGAAACTGCCACTTTTTAGAGAAAAATGATCAAATATCAACAAATCCATAAGGTCCAATGTAATCCATTTTTATAAGCGCCTTGTGAATACTGTGTAAAGAATGGACAATAGGGCAAGAGGAGACGCAGGCAATATGGGCAAGAGAAGGAGGAAGTAACTGTCTGGCCCCGGGCCCAGCAAGGGTCTGGGCGTTAAAGAAGCAGAACCACTGCCAGATGTAGAGGGGCCAGACAGCCTCCCCTCTACGTAGGCCCATTGATAGCCTAAACTCTATGCCTGTTTGGGACAAAGGGTTCAGGTTCAGATGGGCTGGCTGGAAGCTCAAAGGCAGCTCTGTGGTCCACCTCTAGTACGGAGGACAGCTTCTCAAATGTGGACGTTCCTAGAGCTCCAGGCGGTCACCTTCACTGTTAGCAGCAGGAGCGGAGAGAGCACTGTGCTCCCAAGGAGAAACACTGCCACCACTGGAGGCCCAGCGACACAGTTCACTTGCTAACACTTCACTGAAAACTATCTTCCAGCTATAAAAAGGGATATCTTGGCTACCCTCTTATCTGACAGGCCATTTCCCTTCAGTCCAGTGTAGACAGACAGGCAGCACTTCTGAGGGAAAGGACTGCACTGCCAGTGTTCTCCGGGGTACGATATAAAGATCAGAGTATTGCCAACTAATAGGCAGCACTCCTTCACCCCTATTAGATCTGAATTTCAGACATAAACAAAGAAGCAAACACACAGACAAGAAACCCCAAATTGACCGCCATGTAGTTGATTCTGGCTCATAATGACACCATGGGACAGAGTGAAATTGCTTCCTAGGGGGTCTGAGGGTGTAAATCTGTACAGAAGCAGACATCGTTTTTCCCACAGAACAGCTGGTGAGTTAGAACTATTGATCTTTGGGTTAGTAGCTGAGCACTCTAATCAAGGCATCACCAAAACTCAGTATGCAGTCAAACACCTTAATCTCTTTACCTGAAATTTCTAATTTAAAGGGCATCCTGTATATCCACGTGCCAAATACAACAGACCTATTCTATCAGCAAGCCAAGAATCAGAAAAGGGAATTTCCCAAAGAGAATTTAAGATAAGGGAAAACATTTTTGAAAATGATAACCTATGGAATAAAATCTGATTCAGATAATTAAAGTTTCACAAAGAGATAAAGGCACTACTGTACTTAAGAAAAAGACCTGGTCTCCTGGTCAATGGACTCAATTTAGGGTCCCATCTCTGGCTCTATCAACATTGTGTGACCTTGGCCAAGCCACTCCTCTGCAGCAGGGTCAGTTCCCTTCAAGGTAGACCAGGGTTTCTCAACCTGGGCACTGGTGGCATCTTGGGGTGGATAGTGATCTCTAGTGTGGTCTGTTCAGTGTGTTGCAGGGCACTGCTCAGCACCCCTAGTTTCTACCTACTCCAGATGCCAGCAGCACCCTGTCCTTGTCCGGTCAAGTGTCCAACGAGAGGAATAACCGCCCCTGGTTGGGAACTGCTAGGTTAGATGACCAGGAATGCTAATATTTAAGGCCCCTGTCAACTCTAAGAGTCAATCATTTGGGTCTTTAGAGGGTTTGTGAGAAAGATTCCGCTTAAATATCCAGGTCCCATAGATTGGTTATATGTAAACTTTTAAAATAGACCTTCGGCAGATAAAGAGAGGCATCTCTACATTCTGCTGCTCCCTCTCTCCCGTCATTCCCCCTCCAACATTCAGCTACCAGCCCAGTGTTTTCCCATAATGTAGTTCCAGCTCCTTGATGGCCTTTTAGAGAGGGATAAAATAGGAAACTATCATCACCCCGAATTAAGGTGATAATTTACTAGAAGTCCTTAGGCAAATAGAGTAATTAATAGTTAAGATTAATGTTAGTGTTGTTGTTAGATAACTTCATCAGCCTCCTTCTCATGGTGATTCCAGGCAAAACAGAATGCAATGCTGCCTGGTCCTGCATCGTCCTTGTGATTGGCTATGGGTGGGACCACTGTGATCCACAGGGCTTTGATTGGTTGATTATCAGAAATAGATAGCCAGGCCTTTCTTCCTATACTTTAGTCTAGAACAGTGATTCTCAACCTGTGGGTCGTGACCTCTTTGGGGGTTGAACAACCCTTTCAAAGGGGTCGCCCGATTCAGAACAGTAGCAAAATTACAGTGATGAAGTAGCAATGAAATAATTTTATGGTGGGGAAAGGGTCACCACAATGTGAGGAACAGTATTAAAGGGTCGCGGCGTGGGGAAGGTTGAGAACCACTGGGCTAGAAGCTCCATTGAAACCTGTTCCTGATGACAGCAACAAGAGAGCCTCCAGTGACAGCCTGGTTGGGCTGTTCTTGAGGACCCAAACCGAGGTCTCTGGGATGGAAGATGACAATTCCACCCCGATTATCAATGCCCTCAGACTATGACTACGACTACTAGGCATCATACAGAGAGGAGCAACTGCATGCTAAGAACATGTTGAGAACTTTGCATGTGCTACATCATTTAATCCTCAAAACAAGGCCAGAAGGGTGGTTGTTATTCTGATTTAATCATATTCAGCAGGTGAAAACACAGGTTCAGAGAGGCTATGTCATTTGCCTAAGATCTCAGAATCCACTTGACTCCAGAGCCTGCGCTCCTTCCAATACAGAAACATCCCATCTAAATATACCTTCATGGGGAAGGGAGGGTTCCCCTCGCTCTGAACCTCCATCCCTGGTGAAACACACATGGGCTTTCCTCTCCAGGAGCCCTATCTCTGAGGACCACAGACCAGCAAGGACAGCCATCCAGTCAGCATGTGGAGGATGCAGTCTCACCTGGAACCCCCCAGAGAAACCCAGGCCCTATGGGACTGACAGAGACAAGCATCACACTGGCTCGGTTTTACCTTGAACCACTCCTTGAAGTCCAAATCCCACCCCAGGCCCAGGTGCACAGCAGGCACTCCATGAACACTTACTAAATGACTGGACAAACAGATAATATCACGATAAAAGGTGAAATGATGGAAATTGTCAGGGATTGCACCTTGCTTGGATCCACAAGTCACCAGCAGTCAAGAGACCAAAGGATGCATTGCGCTGTATACCTATGCTACACAACCCTCTTTAAAGTGTTGAAGACAAGGACAGGACTTCCTTTGCGGACGAAGGTGTGCCAAACAGGTATTGGTATTTTCAGCTGCCTCGTGTACTTGTGAAAGTTGGACATGGAATGAGGGAGACTGAAGAAGAATCGATGCAATAGAATTATGGTGCTGGAGAAAGTCCCACGGAGTGTCTACTGAACAAACACATCTTTCTTGGAAGAAGCACCGCCAGACCGTTCTTCGGAGGCCCGGATGGTGAGAATTAGGCTCATGTACTTTGGACGTGCCCTCGGGAGAAAGCAGTCCCTGAGAAAAAATGGCGTGCTTGGTGAAGTAGAGGCGCCAGGGAAAGGAGAAGCGCCCTGACAAGATGGACGGACACAGGGGAACAAGTGTGAGGCTGGCGCAGGACCCGTGTCTCCTTCTGCTGTGCAGAGGGTACCTAGGCGTCAGGACCAACTCAAAGGCAGCTAACGACAACAACTGAATACTTGAGTGGGCCCCCATTTGAAAGACAGGAGCACTGAGGCCCATCTCCTTGAAAGCAGATCCTGATCCAAAAGAAAGCTTGCCTCTTCTCACCTGCAGATTCTGTTGGCTCTACATCCCCGTTTCCCCAAATGCTGATTCACTTTGCTTGTTACCTGGCTCCTATGAGACCCACATTTCTGTTTACATTATTGGAGTACTGAGAATCGGCTGGAATCGAAGGGCCCAACTGCCTGGTGACTGAGAGGATTGATCTGGTAGTTCACGGAAGGATCCTAAAGCATTGGCCCGGCACAAGGGCCTGGAAAATGGTGTGCCTACATCCTCCTCAGTGAGTAGGTCACCTAGAGAGAGGCCGTGCGCTGCCGAGCACAGATCTCCCCTTTGGGCAGTGAACTTAGCAAGACTCCCCCACAGTGTGCTTTTATTACCTGGCACACCGAGGAATGAGGCCGCTGCCACAATGAGGCCACTTCTACCCCCAGGTTTCTCTTCTGGGCAGGACAACTGGTTAATGTAGGACAGAAGTTCACGTGTACCGAGAGGAATGACAGGGGTGGGAAAAGTCATTGTGTAGGCAAGCCAATGAGCCAGAACCCTGGGCCAGCTAGAGATGGCTGGCTGGAAGGACCACAGAACAAAGGATTTAAACTGTGGGCTTCACCCAGGTGAAGTTGGCGGTGGGGAGGAGTCATACACACACACACACACACACACACACACACACACACACCGAGTTTAATTTTAGTAGCCTTTCGCCCCAGCAAAGCATTTTGCAAGCAGTTATTTTAAGAAATGCTATTAACCACTGAGTTATTTTTAATGTCCCTTGTGTGATGGGCATGTGACACAAACAGCAGCTGAGAGATACTAGGCCTGTCGCCCTGGGCCTTGGCGCCAACCGTTGGGTTATTCCAAGTTGGATTCTGATGGAAGGAATGAATCAACATCTGTGTACCCTGGTGGGGGCAACACCTCTGCTCACCCAGGAAAGGGGCAGGATTTGTCTCATTCGAACAAATGAGAGGCCCCTCCCACACAAGACGAGGACATCCACGAGCATGACCTTCATCGTCTCCCCACGACTCTGGGTTGTGACTTGTTCCAGTCTAATTTCCCAAACCCTCGATTGCAGTAGAGATGGGCTGGCCTCTCTTCTCTGCAGTTTCCCACCCTCACTAAGGCACCCTCCCCATCTCATCATCTAGCCTATAATGAGCGCCCACAATCCAAAGACCTACAATAAGACGCCCCATCATATTGTTGCATTCTGTAGTTAGTAACTTCTACGTGGGTCACCTGTGCATGTGTGAGATCTTTTGAAGGCACAAATGATTTACGCTCGACTACTAGCGGTTTTAGTTCCAATCCACACATCAATGCCACAGAAAGGCCTTATAGACTTCTTCTAAAAGGCGACAGGCATGAAAATCCTGCAGCGTACAGTCCTGCTTGGGAACACACAGGGTCTTCATGACTCAGAATCGACTGGATGACAACTGGTTCTGGAGCACATGCTTTCCTTCCTACAACATAAAGGAGTTCTGGGGGCACTGTGGATCCGGTGTTGGACTGCTGGCTACAAGGTTGATAGTTCAAACCCACCAGTTGCTCCTCGGGAGAAAGGATGTCTTCCTGCTTCTGTAAAGATTTACAGTCCTGGAAATCTTACAGAGGGTCTCTGAGTCAGAATCAACTCAATGGTAGGGTTGTTGTTCCCGGGTGCCATTGTGGCCCTATACACAACAGAACAGAATACTATTCAATCCCATGCCCTTCTCACAATTGTTGTATTGCAGCTCACTGTTGCAGCCACTGTGTCAGGACACCTTGGCAAGTCCATCTGGTCCTCTTCCGCTGCTCTTTCCCTTACCCAGGATGATGTCCTTTCCAAAGGACTAGTCTCTCCTATGGACATGTCTGAAGTACACGAGACCAAGTCTCACCATCCTTGCCTCTACGAGGCATTCTGACTGTACTTCTTCCAGGACAAATCTGTTCCTTCTGATGTAGCCCATGGTCCTTTCACCAGCACAGTAATTCAAATGAATTGACTCTTCTTTGGTCTTCCTTATTGGGTGTCCAACTTTCACAAGCTTATGAGGTGGATGAAAATAAGCGTGGCTTGGTCCAGGCACACCTGAGCTCGCAGACTGATATCCCTTTTCTTCAATACCTTGAAGAGGACTTGTACAGTAGGCTGACCCAATGCCAGACACAGTGTGGTTTCTTGACGGGTGCTTCCATTCGCACTGGATGTAGAGTCAAGCAAGAAGAAGTTCTTGACAACTCCAGTCTTTCTGTTTATCAGGACATTACCTATTGGTCCCGTTGTGGAGACTTTTGTTTTCTATGCATCGAGTTATAATCCATATTGAAGGCTGCAGTCCTTCAGCTTCATCAGAAATCTTTATCAATAGCAGTAGGTTTGGGTTTTAGTTTTTTACAGCACATTAAGCATCGTGTTAAGCCCTTGACAAAGCTCGAGGAATTCTCTGCATAGTCCAAATTAGTATCCTGCTCATCCCCGTTTCACAGAGGAGAACTGTTTCAGATGCGGTCTCGGGAAGGCGCTCCAGACCTCAGAGACCGGCCTCCAGTTTCGTGTGGTGCTTACAAGTAGAGCGCCTGCGCTGGGGTGTTTAGGTCCGAGCATCCTGGCCCACACCTCAGAGCTTTAGGTAAAGCCACTCCCCAGCTCCTCATTGATTCCTATGACAATTAAATGAGCTAATACTTTAAAAGTCTCTTTGAAGGTACCTGACATCTAATGGCCAGCCTTTCTTGTTATAGTGTTGATGAAGGGGTGTTTTTTTCAGCTAACATTTCCTGTGTACCTACAATATGCTAAGATTCCTAGGTGGTGTCTTAGTCACCTACTAGCCTTAAGGTTAGAGGTTCAAATCTACCCAGTGGTACCACAAAAGGACACCTAGCAATCTAGTTCCGTGAAGATTACAGCCACAAACCCCCTATGTGGCAGGTCTACCCAATAACATAAAATCGATTCAAAGGCAACACGTTTTTGTTTGCTTGTTTCATAATGGGCTGGGCACTAAGCTAAACACGCTTTGTAACCTTATTTGAAAGAAATCAAACTCAGAAAGTGAACAAAAACATTGCTTACGATCAAAGCTAGTAAATGGTAATTCTGAGCCAGATAGAGGCACCTCGGTCTGGATTTTAAAGAGGCTCCTCTACTGTTTGTCTTGTCTCTATGGAAACCATGGTTGTGTTTCCATATTCCCCACAGTTCCTAGCACTGACTTTAAGCAGACTCAGAAACAACCAGGCTTTCTAAACATGAGGTGCTACCTTCTTAGGGTGGTCCTGCCCCAACAGGCCCAAGCACTGTGCTACGAAAACAGAAAAAAAGCAGGACCGTTGGAGAAGTCTCGCCAAGGGCCAGGAACTGACGTCTGGGTGGCAACAAGCTGTCCATAGAGGTCTGAGGCCCAAAGTCTGGTATTTGGTCCTTCTCAGTCACACAGCCATCACTACATGCTAGACGCAGGGACCTAGCTGCGGAGTCACCCAATTCATAACAGTCGCAAAATTACAATTATGAAGTAGCAATGAAAATAATGTTATGGTTGGGGGTCCTCACAACATGAGGAACTGTAGTAAAGGGTCGCGGCTCGAGTAAAGTCCAGAACTCTAAGGCACAAAACATGAGCTGGCAGCAGGGAGAGAGAGTGCAAGCACAACTGGGCAGATGTATACTCAGGAATTAAGTGTGTGAATTAAATTCACAAAAGAAAAGACAATTTCAGGTGGCAATCAGATTTGTAAAACATATTGCCGCCGTGGATTTCCCAAAAAAGGTCACACATTCAAAACCATATCAGTCAGTAACATATATCAGGAGGAGATATGTGTCCAGCCCAAGATGGAAGCCCAGGGTCACAGGCAGGAGGGCTAGCCCTCTCCCTAAAGGTGCTGGTCTTAGATGGGGATACAAGATGGGCCCTTATGCTATATTTGAAACCAAAATACCAAACTAGTTGCCACTGAATCCATTCCAATGCCTGGCAACCATGTGTGGGCTACCAGAACTGTGTTCCCCAGTGTTTACAGTGGCTGATTTCTTTCAGAAGTAGAGTTCCGGGCCTTTCTTATGAGGCACCTATGAGTGAACCTCAGCAACTTTTCGATTAGTAGCAGACCCCTTCACTAGCCAAGGGTTCGCCGATGTAAGGGGTCTTATAAGTAATCTAAGGGGAACAGGATCCAACATTCAAAACATGGCAGCCTCGCTGGTGGATAAACAAGCAAATCAGAAGCCACTGAATGAAATGGGGTAACTGTTCAAAGGACTTGACTCAAAAAAAAAAAAAAAACCAACTCAGGTTGCAGTTGTATTTTTAAAGAGGACCCTGTCCAAACTGGATGTTTCCCCAGCCCACTAGACCATGGGCTCCCAGTCTTGATTACCCAGCGTTCAGGTTCCAGCTCTTAGGCCGAGGCAGGAGGAGGCATGTCTGGAAGTCTGGCTGGGTCAGCACACAGCATTTCCTGGCAGCAAGTGCCAAACCCTCTAGGTGTAGAGCAGGGCTGCTCAGGCCACATGGAAGAGCAAAGGTGAGCTGTCCGCGAGCTGGCAGCCTCTGCCCGTGGGCGACACTCAGACTTCTGAATGCTCCAGAGCCAGTTTCTGTCACTGAAAAGGGTGGGCCTGTCATCCATAAATCCTTGGGTCAGGGGTCATACATGAAACCCTGTTACATCAGTGCAGGGAGTGGACAAATGAAAAACGGGGACGTTGAATTCACAAAAGAAAAGACTATTTTTTAAAAGTTGGGATCCTAATATTACCAATATTGGGGCTTTTCCAGAGAAGCAGACTAAATGTCTAGAAGAATTTCAGCCCCTACCCACACCTGGGCCTTTTGGCTTCCTATCTATATATCTCTATCATGGGCTCATTACTGGATGTCCTGACTCCGATCTAGCACAATGCTGCCAGACCTGGACTCTCACCATCATGCCGTAGTCTTTCTCTCCAGACCTCACTGACACCCCCACTCCCACCCCACACCCCCAGGGCCTAGTGGACAGATGGGGAGGGTCCTCTTGAATTACCTCTGTGGATTTATCCCAACAAGGACATTAGCAAGTAAGTGCACTTGACTGCTTCCCCCTATTGTCTCATCGTTAAAAGGGAGAAAGGAAAACTGCTCATGGATCACTCCCTGGGATGTTTCCTGAGAAACCTGCAAAGACGTCCCCAGCTCTGGAAGCTAAAGTCAATCAGGGCGACCAGCCTGGAGGCTAATAACCACAGAATTGGACACGGTGTGACCACAGCTGCCCAGCTCTTAGGCTGGATCTGTGCTCTGGACTCAGCCAACAAGTGGGCAAAGGAGGGAAAGCTAGTCCCACGCTGAGCAGAAGGTAGTAAGAGGCACCTCAAGGGCAGAGACAACCCACTTCTCTCCCCTGACGAGAAAGCACTGAGAGCCGTCTGGAACCACTGCTCCCTTGTTCCCCGTGCTTCTGCCAGGAGGATGCCAGGCTATGGAATCTTCCTCCTTGGGAAAGTTGCTGGTACCAAGATTAGCTGAGGCCAGACCCCAAGCTTCTCAGTGAGCACCATGTAATACACTGACAGAGCCCCTCCGTGGCAGCTGTTTACTCTGAGAAGGAAGCCAAGGCGCACTTGGGTGGGCGTGGAGGTCTTGACTAGGACTTCCAACACATTGCTGTCCAGCCCAGTGCAGTCCAACTCACAGTGGCCACACGTGTTCCATGGGGTTTTGTTAGATGGAATATTTATGGAAGCACATCACTGGGACTTTCTTCACAGTGCTACTGGGTGGGCTGGGACGCTCGGCCTTTAAATTAGTAGTAAAAAGCACAAACCATGACGCCACCCCCCAACCCCTGGATGACACTTGTTGGTTGTTGCTCGGTGCCGTCAAGTCTAACTCACGGTGGTTGTACAGCAGAACGAGAGATCGCTCGGTCCCTGCTCACAATTGTTCCTGTGCTTGAGCCTGTGGTTGCAGTCTCTGTCCAGAGGGCTTCCTCTCATTTACTGCCCCTCCACCTCACCAAGTATGATGTCCTTCTTGATAACACGTTCAAAGTACAAGCGACGAAGTCTCGCCATCCTGGCCTCCAAGAAGCATTCCGGTTGTACTTCTTCCCAGACCGATTTGTTTGTCCTTTTGGCCGTCCATGATAGTTTTAATTTCGTCACCAGCACCATGATTCAAATACAGCAAACCTGCGTCAGTCTCCCTTATTCAATATCCAACATTCGCCTGCATATGAGGCCAGTGAACGGACCCTGGCTTGGGGCAGGTGCCCCTTAGGTCTCCATGTAATAGCCGTGCCTTTCAACACTGTAAAGAAATGATGGCCCTGAATCTTCAACAAAAGTTTCCTTGGGGAATCTCTCCCCGTGGGTTCACTCCTCAGAACCTAGGGCCCCTGAGTGGCCTCAGCACAGCTGACCCCTGCGGCCTGCACGGCATAAGCAGTTCTCAGTGCCACTCTGGATTCTAGCCCCGTTCCTGCCACCTTGGTGTCAACCAAGTCCTCTCTATCTGCTACCCACTTAACAAGATCTTTCTCTTCAAGGCATACCCCTTCCAGAAGAGGCCGCCTCCCAGCGGTCAGCAGGAACTCTGCAGAAAGACTACCTTTCAAGGAAGGGAAGGCATTTTGATCATGTCACGCCAGTGGGCACCAAGAACTTCTTCATAACAGCACTGAGAAGGAGAGGTGACCACTCCGACATTCTAAGTGAGGTAACAAGTTCAAAAAAGCGAACTGGATTTCCTAAGACACCAAGTTACTTCAGGCCTGATGTCCCTGCCTGGCACCACACCTCCTTGGTATCGATGGCCCATCTTTGCCCGGTCTCCCAGGGAGACTCAAACTCAACCTCTCGGAAGTGGAATATATTGTCATCTTTCCCTCCTCCAATCCTGGCTCCTCCTATCTTCGGAGGGCATCACCATGCACTCTGGCAATGCCAACTGAGACACTAACGTCCACCAAGATCTCTGCAGCGGCCAGGGCAAACTCACCTGGGGATTTACTCATGGAGCCTCCCTGGACTCCTGCTGGTTTTCTATCCGATTAATGAACTACGCCTGTCATCACCCTTAGTGGGTTTTCTGAAGCAACCAGCACTTTGTTTCCAACTGCCCTTTTTGAAAAATCAAAGTCCGATGAAAATAAGTCATCTCTTCTTAGCCTGGGAACAAAGGTTGTTTACCTAACATGACTTTGGAGTCTCGGGGACTTTGGTGAAAGCAACAACCCGTCATCTGTAGCTCTAGGACATGACTGTGCCTAATCCTAGACGAGAGATGACAGGGATGGCACACCCAGCTGAGGCCCCAGAGGGCGAGGAAGTACAGACAGAGCCTGCAGACCTGACCCTGCTTCTCACCTACACACAGCAACGCAGTGCTGCATGATTGCTTACACCCAAGTTCCAGCACCCTCAGAGAGGCTGACGAAACTGTCGCCACACTGAAAACCTCTGGTGGATAAGCTGGCAAAGAACCCAGTTCTTTTTTATTTTTTCCTTTTTATTGTGAATTGAGTCCAGGTTTATCAAGCAGATCGTGAACGTTTCGTTAAACAATCCAGGCGTACTTTGTTTTGTGCCAGGGGCTGCAATCCTCACGATGCAACACCACGTATCCCACTCCCTCCCTGTTTCCTGATGCCATGACTCTTTCTTTCCTAACCTTTGGAACTTCGTCCTTGGGTACATGCCCTTTCAGTCTGAAATGGTTATTCTGAGATGTCAGTGCTTCCCCGGTGATACAGTTCCCCGTATAGACTCATCTACTGTTTGGCTGAAAACTGAGCTGCAGACATGCAAGGTGACTGAAGCTGTCATTTCCAGGGTTCCACCAGTCTCTACCTGACCTGCAAAGACCTAGTCATTATTCTGAAGTGTCCTGTGATCCTCAAAAATAGAACTAAGTCTGACCCGCTACCAGAACCACTGCTGACACAGGACCATGGGCTCCAAGCCTGAAATGGTTCCATTCAACTCAGTATATAGTTCTAAGGCCTCTCCTCTTAAGGCTTGAGATCTGCGGTGGTATCACTGGGAGATATAATTAACAAGTGAAAAGGAAATCAGGATGAAGTTATGTCACTCCCTAACCCATACCTATGCCCCGTGCTATACTCATGGCAGGGGGAAAGGTCCCACCATTGACTTCAAAAGGTATGCAGTTTGTATGTACCATGACAGCAGAAAGCAGACACTCATGTTAGATTTCTCAAGTTCTTGTTGGCATAGCCAGAGTAACATACCAAACCCAGAAAACCTACAACTCTGGTAGTGGAGGCAGCTGTCACTCAAGTGCCAGCAACCTCACAGAATTTCTTTAAAGAAAATAAAAGGTGATGCGGAAAAAACCCCACAGTGACAGTGGGGTCTCCGGGCCACCTTGCTCCCTGAGAAATCACACAAGGGTGATAAGACAAAGAATGACTGTCCTTCAAGGCATCATACCTGGGCCATTTACTGGGAGGACTGAGAACGGATGACAGCCAAACTTGGAAAAGAGAAGCAGCACAGCCCTAAGGCCACCTCGTGTAACCAGAGAGCCATAGCAGCCTGGGCCAGTAGCAGCAGTTCTGGAAAGCCCCAGGAATCACATAGCAGAAAACTATTTGGGGGAAGGGTCTTATCCCTGACATGGCAGGTGACAGATCCAGGAAGAAAGCCACGTCCAAGCACAGTCTGTACTGGCATGGTGGCCAAGTCAAATAGATGCCAGATGTAAATAGTTGAGCCTGGGGCACTGGGTTCACCAAACACAGAGAAGAATATCACAGGGATTGAGTTCCCTTCTGGAACCACTCATGTCTCTCTCCTTCTTGTCCAGTCTCACAGGGTACTGAATCATGTCAAACTGTATGAACCAAGGCTCTGGAGTAAAACTTGAGAGGGCTATTCTTACAGGACTGAGGTGAACACGACCCAAGAGAATGGGTCCTCCGTGACTATGGACTAACCCTGGCTGTGTTCATGGATTGAAAATAGGAAAACCTTCTATCTGACCTATGAAAATATTCCCAGAGAACACAGTACTCAAAGAAGAAGTACTCTGAAAAAGAGTTACTGATTAGAAAAGCATTATATTATCATGGCCAAGGGCAGCTCAGCTGTTAAAATGACTGAACTTGAACTCTGACCATACCTCTCACTACCTAGTTAGTATTGAATAGGGTTTTCCAAATCTAACAGAGAGAACAATCAAAGGACAATTTCAGTGCTGTTCTGAGGATTATAAGAGGGATTACACAGTTTAGCACGGGGCCCAAACCATCGAAAATGCTCAGTAAATAACTCATGTGGAGCTTGTGAAAACTATCAAAGAGTTGAATAGAAAATTTCAAAGTTTAAGAAGTTCAAGAAGACAGAGTAAAATATTATAATGAAATGTACAAAGATGTAGGGTTACAAAAGCAAAAGGGGAGAATACATTCGGTATATTGTAAACTGAAGGAACGCAAGGAAAACTTCAAGCCTCGACTCGCAATATTGAAAGACTCGATGGGCAAAACATTGAATGATGTGGGAAGCCTCACAAGAAGCAAAGAGTACAATCACTGTACAAAAATTCTCTGCTCACTATCCCCCCATTGCAGGAGGGAGCCTATGAGCAAAAGTCAATGGTGCTATAGGAAGAACTTCAAGCTGCACTAGAAGCATGTACCAAACACAAGAGTCCAGGAACTGATGGAATACCAATTAAAATGTTTCAACAAGCTAATGAAACACTGGAAGCACTTAAGTGACTATGCCACAAAATTTGGAAGATAGCTACTTGGCCAAATGACTGGAAAAGATCCATATTTGTACCCATTTCGAAGAAAGGTTATCCAACAAAATGCTCAAACTATAGAGCAATATCATTGATAGCACGTGCAAATAAAATTTTGCTGAAGATCATCCAACAATGATTGCAGCAGTACATTGACAGGGAGCTGCCAGAGGTTTGGGCGTGATTCAGAAGAAGACATAGAACAAGGGATATCACTGCTGATGTCAGCTGGACCTTGGCTGAAAGTAGAGGAGACCAGAAAGATGTGTACTTGTGTTTTACTGTGTTGATAAGAACAAAGTAGGATAATCATAAAAAGAACAGGAATTCCAGAACACTTCATTGAACTTGTACATTGCTCAAGAGACAGTTTTGTTAAAATACTGCATGATTTAAAATCAGAAAAGCTGTGCATCCAGGTTGTATCCTCTCACCATACTTATTCAATCTGTACAATGACAAATAATTAGATATTGGATGATATAAATAAGAATATGGTATCATGTGTGAAGGAAGGCTTATTAACAATGCAATGTGCATATGAGACAACCTTGCTTGTTGAAAGTGAGGATGACTTGAGGTACTTGCTGATGAAGATCAAGGATTGCAGCCTTCAATTCAAAGTATAGAGGACCAAAATCCTCATGATCGGATCAATAGGTAACATCACAATAAATAGAAAAAAAGATAGAAGTTATCAAGGATTTTGTCTTGCTTGCATCCACAATCAAATGTTTATGGGATCAGCAGTCAAGAGATCAATAGACTCGATGCATTGAGTGAATCTGCTGCACGAGATCTCTTTAGAGCATTGAAAGACAAGGATGCTACTCTGAGGACTAAGGTGCACCTGACCCATACCGTGGTGTTTTCAATTGCATCTGAAAGTTGGACAATGAATAAGGAAGACAATAGTAGAATTGAAACATCTGAATTGTGATGCTGACAAAGAATGTTGAAACTCCCATGCATTGCAAATGGGCAAACAAATGTGTCTTGGAAGAAGTGCTACCAGGATATTCCTTAGAGGCAAGGATGGAGAGACAGCCTCGTGTAGTTTGATCGTGTTGTTAAGAGAGAACCACAGTCTCAGCAGGTTTCTAAGGTCAATTGGCATAGCACAGTCCACAAAGACAATGTTCTACATCCTACTTTGGTGAGAAGGGAATGGTATCTTTTTTTGGGGGGTGGCGTGGGGGGAATAGTATCTTAAGTCCTTGTGAGCAGTCATCTACAGTGCAGTTGTTGGTCTCTCCCGTCGGGAAGAAAGAAGAGTGAAGAATTTAGAACATGCCAGGAAAAAATTCATTCAAATGAGTAATGGATCGTGTGAACCCCAGCCAGCCTGCTCATCCCTAATCTCAGAAGAGCTAGATGGTAGGTCGCCAGGCATCACTGCTGAGAGCTTGGACAGGGGTCACAATAGAACTGAGGTTCTCAATGTATGGGCCGTGACCCCTTGAGGAGTCAAACGACCCTTTCACAGAGGTTGCCTGATTCAGAACAGTAGCAAAATTACAGTTATGAAGTAGCAACGAAAATAATTTTATGGTTTGGGGTGGCATTCACCACAACATGAGGAACTGTATGAAAGGTGCACAGCATTAGGAAGGTTGAGAACCACTGCTCTAGAAGGTCCTGGATAGAGTGGGAGAAAATCCTGAACAAAATTTAAAATCATTAAAGACCAGATATATCTGTCTGATACAGACTGGGAACCCCCAAGATGATGGCCCTTAGTTAAACTTCAAATCTGGAAATGAGTTCACCTCCTGGCTCAATTTTTAGTCAAATGATAGACCAGCACGAAAGATGAGCAATAACACCAGAGTGCTACACACTTCTTAAAACAATCAAGCTTATAAGATCAAAAGCATTATCTAGGAATAAACTTAGCAGGCAGCAAAAGAGAGGAAAGAGGTACACAAGGAAATGGTAAGCACAGAAAGAAAGTTGGAAGAATGCTATTACATTGTGAGGATTACGATCAATGTCACAAACTGTGTAGGAATTGTTGATTGGAAAGCCAATTTGCTCTGCAAACTTTCACTCAAACCACAATTTTTAAAAAGTACATACACAAATATACAAAGATAACTGAAGATGTTCTATATTGATACAGTAAGCCCAAGTAATTATCTGAAAGTCAAGATTTCACACTGAATAACAAAGCATCAAAGCACATAAGAGCAAACTGTCCAGAAATAAACACAGACAAGTGACAGAACTACAGTCACATTATACGCTTTCAGACTTCTAAGTCATTCACAAATTAACTTGACCAAAATCACACAAAATTAAAAGTGATTAGAAAAATAGCATACAAGAATAACTAAGTTAACTGGTCAAAAGGAGAGAGCTAAGACACTCTAACCAGACACGTTTTGCTACAATGTAGATTCTGATTCAAAATATGGAGGGTGGAAAGGCAAGTTCTCAGTCGGGGGTTGGATCTCAATGAACTGGTTTGAAGCACTGACTCTAACCTCCTTTTACAGCTGAGAGGAGCCTTGGAGCAGGGAAAGATGAGTGTCATAATCATCCAGCGCTGCTGTAATGGAAATACTACAGGTGGTTGGCTTCAACAAACACATATCCATTCTCTCCGTTTAGAAAGGTAAAGTTTGGATTCAAAATACCAGCTACGGGGAGGATTTCCTCTGAGTGTTAACTCTGGCAAAAGGTCCTTCTGTCCTTCCCTCCTTCCAGCATTGATGGGTGGGCCTTGTGTTGGAGAGCTCTTGGCATCAGTCTAAGAGATTCACAGCACAGGTACCTGAGTCAAAAGGATATGTATGCTCTGTTCCTTTTTTCTGGCCATAGGAGGTCCCTTTGATCTCTGTTCTCTCACTTAATCTCAACAGAAATGGACTTCAGATTCAACCTAAACCTGTAGATTGCTCTAATCATGCCTCATTAACATCATAGAGGCTAGGATTAAAAACACATAGATACATCATAACTTAAAATGGAAGAGATTTATATAATACATGGTCCAATCCAGCTGATACATATTCAGCGGGGACAACACAAATCAATCCCAAACAGATGAGTACCATGTACAAAAGTGGCCCTCTGCCTGGGGTCTCCAGAACAACAACATCAAGCATCACCTGAGAACTTACTAGAAATTCTTGGGCCCAACCCACACCTACTGAATCAGAAACTCTGGGGTGAAGCCCAACAAACGGTCTTTTAAGATGTTCCCCCACTTAGTTGTGCCGCACGCTTCAAGGCTGGAAACACTCGTGCAGGCAGCTCCAGAGTGTCGGGAACTCCTTGCATCATTGCTGAGTGGCTTCCAACAAGTGGCTTACCCTCTCTGGGCATGAGACTAGTTGTCAAGAAAATGAGAGCACTGTCTCCCCTCTTGGTACGGAGGTGAGAATGATATGAGATCCCATCTGTGAAGTACCTCTCGTCTCCTCTCAAGAGGGAACAGCAGGGCTACACTTCAAACTTTACTCTTCTGTCGCCCAGTTCAGCAAAGCTTCCCCTGTACTCACTTGTCCACATCTGTACCAGCGAGAATGTGCCACCCCTGATATGGATCAATGCCATCTCCTGTCTGATTCCATCCTTGCTGCATAAGGCAAGGTCATGAGCTGCTCCCAAAGCTCTGGAGCTGGAACAGACAGCTGGTGACTCACTGAGCCTGTCCCTGCAGGGCCTCCTTCCTCACTGACACTGTCCTCTGCCTTGTCTCCCAACCTGCAAATCTTCAGCACTGAGCTGGTACGGACTCCTGCCCCTGGGCCCAAATCTCTGCATCGGAGAGACACCAGTGCAAAGAGGAGCCTGCCTTCGGAAACCAGACCGCACTGTTCCTATTCTGAGCCAGACGAGGCCCACACTGCAGACAGTGGGTACCTACTGCACCTGTAAGTAGAGCAGTGTGAGGTATGTCCTAGTTAAGTCAAAATGCCCATCGGGGCAAGGGACAGCTTTCACTCACAAACACGCAATTCAAACTTGGGATGGCACTGCTGCTAAGTGTCATTACAATCAAATCAGACACAGAAGCATTTTAGATCGTCTAAATTTCCATACAGGTCAGCCAGTAGCCAGTGTCTTCCCCCATCATCTCTCAGATCAGCTCTAGGAAGCACAGAAAGGCTCTGGGGCAAGATTGGGCTGAAGGTCACATCGCTGCAGAATAACAAAGATTGAAACACATCTGTTGTTCCTACTATATCAGGTTGCCATGACATTTAACAAATGAGTTTTCTGGGAAGACAGAAAATGTCTCGAAGTGAGAAATGCCTACCCAATGCAAAATGTTTTTCCTTATAGCACTTTTCTTAGCTAATGTCCTCTGAAAGATGGGGAAACTGAGGCCACACCACTCGAGTCATTTGCCTCTGAAGCCTTCCTCAGACGAATTCCTCCATCTGAAATGCCCAGCCCTCTGCCTTCCTGAGCAAATGCCTCTGTGTTTCAGGTTCCTCCATACCCCTACATGTTTCAGGTTCCTCCATACCCCTACATGTTTCAGGTTCCTACATAACCCTACATGTTCCAGGTTCCTCCATACCCTACATGTTTCAGGTTCCTCCATACCCCTACATGTTTCAGGTTCCTACATAACCCTACATGTTCCAGGTTCCTCCATACCCTACATGTTTCAGGTTCACCCCTACATGTTTCAGGTTCCTCCATGACCCTACATGTTCCAGGTTCCTCCATAACCCTTCCTGAAATGTAGTCACAGCCTCCCCTACTCCAGCCTGGAGCCCCTAGATCAACCGAGAGCGAGGTCCTCAGCTGAACGGTCCTCGGAGTATGTTAGCTGTGTCTGACCTGGATGAAGAAACTACGGCCGCGGCCTCTCGGATGCCCCGAGACACCAAGAGCAAGGCTCGGATCTGTTTGATGGAAAAGCCTGAACTCTGACCTCACCAGATTCAAACGTTACCTCTCCCACGTACCAGCCTGTGTCTATAATCAATTCACTTAGCTCTCGGAGGCTGTTTAATCAAAGGAGATTCCCAGTGTAAAGCTCCAAGGCCCTTCACTAGATAGTCAATAGAAGTACCTATAATAAAAACAATATGAGCAATGATAATAAATATCACTGGCATCTAATCAATACTCTCCCTGTTTTGATTTGTCCAAGACCACTTGGCAACTCTAGTAAGGAAGCATGGGCACTGGCAGGAAATGTTGCAGACAAATACCCCAAACATTCCTGGGCCAGGAAGGACAATGGGGAGCAAGGGTGCAGTCACAGGCCTCCTAGGCTAACAAATGTAATAATAAAATCCATTTTCCAAACTGAAAGCAACCTACACACCACAGGAATCTCAGGGAAGGGCATAAGGGTAAAACTGCCACCCCTTTACCTCGGGAAACAAGCAGCCTTTTGTAAAGTAACTGCGACGATTCCAACTGTGCAACCCACGTGAGTCATAGGCTGTTCTCCATAGGCGTCTCAATGGCTGCTTTTTCAGAAACAGACCACCAGGCCTTTCTCCTCAGGCACCTCTGGGTGACTTGAACAGCCAATGTTTCAGGTAACGGTCAGCCTTGTTAACCATTTGCACCACCCAGAATGCCACTTAATATATAGACTTGAGACAGGGCAGGGAGTGAAGGGGAAGACTTGCTCAGGGGAGGCACCGAGCTCACAATAGTGCAAGACTACATTTCCCAGAACCCCTTGCTACCCCCATCACTGTTCCTTTGAATCTCATGCCAAAGGGAATCTTTTAAAAAGTTTGATGTACATTGGAGAGATGATGATAGGAGATCAAAAAGATTAACTGATTGGAATAGTTAAAAGCTTGTCAGGTGATAGCCCCCCTCTGATGCCTGTTAGGCCTCATCCTGGTTTTCAACATTTTCCTGTATGTTTTTGTATGTTCAGATTGGGGTCTGTCTCAGGCGTGTTATATCATGGGGGGCCACCGTCTTGAATTTTTGTTACATGGTTTTCTGTTCAGCAGCATGAGGCAGCACGTAAAATAAGGGCTTCTTGCGGGGTGGGGCGGGTACAGTCGCGGTGGTGGGTAAAGGGAAGGGATGTCAAGGGGTTCAGAAAGGAAAAGAATATTTTAAAACTGTGGTAACGATTGTATGATACTGCTTGATGTGATTGAACTATGGAATGATCTGACAGCTGTATTAACTCCCAATAAAATGGTTCTTTTGGGGGGCGGGGAGCTTGATGTGCACGGGGTGTGCAGGGAAGCAGTGGCCAAGAAATCCTGAGGCCAACCACACTGGCTGGTAAGGTTTGCTACCTCCTGTTGTGAGGTGCAACCAGCTCCGTTCCAACACACAGACACATAGTGACGCGATGGAGACAGAAGATCACTGCTCAGACCGGGGCCACGCTCACAGCTGTCCTGATGTTGAGCTCACCCTTGCAGCCAGCGGCCCCATCTCACCGAGGGCCTTCCTCTGTGTAGACACCCCTCTACTTTACCAAACTCGATGCCCTGCTCCAGGAACAGGATTCTCCTGACAACGCGTCCCGAGTACATGCGACAAAGCCTCAACAGCCTCTCTTCAAGGAGCATTCTGGCCACACTGATTCCAAGCCCGAGTCGTTCGCCCTTTTTGCAGTCCTCCGAGGAACTTCTAAATCAAATGCTCTCGTGATGCCTGATGTCTTTCAAAAATAAGTCTTCCTTGGTTGGGCAAGGACCTAATTCCAGTCCTCTGTCTGGGCAGCGGAGCCAGCAGAAAGAGGGGGTGCTGGGCCCAAAGAGGTCTGCATTATGGTGGATTGGAAAAGCCTTCTCCAAGAAGATGGGCAGCTGCCAGGATCTGCTGTGACGCTGCATCTTCTCAGCCTCTGTGGAAAATAATCTGGCTGGATGCCAGAGGTGAGAGGCCCTTTGGTGGAGAATTTTTCTTCTCTCCTCTCACTTTTGGCTCAGGGTCTGTCTATCAGTGTATTGCCTGGCATTTGGGATCTTCCCCTGTCAGACCTGTGTGTAAGGTCTGGTTAGGATGAAACTATGTTCTTGATGCCTATGAGATTGGCTTTCTTCAGCATGCCTCTGTATTGACCTTGCAAACTAGGTTTCTGTTTCCTTGAGCTTATTCTGAAATTTCCATGCCTTTCTGTTCTTTTTCCTGTATTGAGAATTTTGTGAGAATTAACTGGAAAATAGAACACTGGATTTGAGTGTTTTAGAAGAAGGTGAGTGTGATCTGTTTAATTTCTGAAAACACACACACACAGGTTTGCCTCTTCACCCAAGATGAGGGGCCACACACACACACACACACACACGTTTGCCTCTTCACCCAAGATGAGGGGACACACACACACACACACACACACACACAGGCTTGCCTCTTTACCCAAGACGAGGACTGGGCACCTTCTCCCAGCAGCCTTATAATGTGGCCTCTGCCATGATCACCTCTGCTCACTTTCAGATAGGAAACCAAGATTTCATACCTCCGGACATACCTCTGGGATGCATCCTTAAGAACTGGGACAAGTGTAATCCTTAGACCCTAAGGAAAATCTGATATTCTTTGTAATAAGTTAGGCAGTGGGGAAATTTGTCCTAAAAATGGGAGTCTAAATTATGTAAGAAATGAGCTTCTATTAACCAAGGCTCTCAAGAGAACCTGATGGAGTTTTTTCTTGTTTAAAAAGTTTACAAGAGGCTATAATCAAACCTACTGATTTGGATCCTAAGAATCCCACAGGAAAAAAAATCATGTTGAGAGATGAATTTATGGCACGACACTCGTTTATTGAGCTGCCCCAGATAGCAAAAGAAATGGCAAGGGCTGCAGATAAGCCCAGCACCTCTAGGATGTAGCTCTCTGATAAGTTTTCAGAAAGTTTACAGCAGGGCTGTTCTGGCCACAAGAAAAACGTTTAATAGAACTTTGCCTGTTGGTTATTAAACTGAGTTCTTTTAGATTACAGAAGCTGAAACACTTTAAATGTTTAAAACTGAAATACTTACTGTAGGCAGAAACAAGGATATTCCGAAATGGCCTGACGTCACTGGATTCTGGTAACTTGGGTCTACCGTGGCTGTCGGAATAATCCTGGCTTTTCCTTCTCTGCTGTAGCCAAGGAAAGCACGTCTGCCTAAGTGAACACGTGCAAAAGGTCTACAATGTTGCAAAACTACTGGGCAGAAAATCCTGGGTACATCTTTCTCAGCTCCGGAAGGCCAAGGTCCTGACTATGTGGCCAAGCCAACTTGAGGGTGGAACCTGAATCAACGACCCATCAGCGCCTTCCCATCCGCCCCCTCACTGATAGGTGACTAAGTTCGATTGTCTTCTTATAGAGCAGTTTGATTATCTCCATGTGTGCTACTTGTTATATCTTTTTTAATTATGTGAATTAACGATCTAATGGCCTTTTAGGGGCTTGGGTTCAGAAAGCTTCTGTTGGATGGTCCCAATTCTTTCGCTGCCATCGAGTCAAATTACAACTCCTGGTGACTCTACAAAGCAGAGTAGAACTGCTTCTGTGGATTTCCAAGACGAACTCTTGCCAGAAATAGAAAGCCTCGTCTTTTTCCTGTGGAGCAGCCGGTGAGTTAGAACTGCTCTCCTGGTAAGTAGCCACGATGCCTCCAGGGATCCTCAATCCAGGAAACATGCTAGAATCTAATGTCCTGTTGAATTGGTCACAAGACCTCTCATTTTAAACGATCACTTTATTCTGCTTTCACAAGCTTTTACTTAGGGCAATCAGGTGAAATTATGGTCCCCTTCAGTAATCAATCTACTCTATACCTTGTTTGAATCTCACTTGGAGACTAGTGAACCGATTACTATGTGACACCCCGTCACTGAAACAATATCCTACTTGCTGTGTTAGTCTGGGTACTTTAGAGAAACAAATCCACAGAAACTCGTGTATAAGAGAGAGTTTTATATAAAGGTTAAGTGAGCATCAAGAAACCATCCCAACCAAGTGCTGCCCAAGCCCACAAGGCCAACATCATTAACCCATTAACCCATCAGTCCAACACCAATCCACAAAGTCCTCCTCCATCTCACGAAACACACCCTATGACGCCGACTGCAGGAGGAAAGCCAAATCAATGCTCGTGTGAGCATCTCAGCACTGGCGGGGGTCTCCACACGGCTGCTCAGACCCAGGGCTGCATCGGGGTAGGTCCATGTGGCTTCTCCTTAGGGATGTCTTACAGGAAGCGAGCCCTGCAAGCTGAAGCACGAACCGGCTAAGGCAGCTACACCTGGGTCCAACCATCAGAAATCAAGAGACCCGAGAACTCTAAAAACGAGGCTCATTGAGCCATTTATCCCTCCGCCTTTCAATTAACCCCACGTGTGTGTGTGTTTATCACCCAGGTTGGCACAATAAACTTTAACTATATCACTTGCCATTCAAGGAAAGTAAATGTGTTCCAGCAATGTAATATGCTTGCCCTGGAGAGTTAGGTAGGTTTTACCAAGAAAGTTATGACAAACTAGTTGAAAGTTCAGCATTGCCCACTTTAAAATGAGAATAAGGAAAACTGTTAGTCCACCACTCAGGTTGGGGTTGGTCATTTTGAAAGTTTTAATCCCTAGTTATCTCATAGTTAAATTGGAACCCTTTTTGTGAAATGTACCAATTGCCCAGGGAAAATAGCAGACAAAGCTACTGAGGGGATGGGAGCACAGCAGTGGGCCTCACGCATGTTGGCTAGCGAGTCCCTGCACAACAGAAGCTGTGGGCTTCATTCACTAGCCCAGGGAGTCAAGCCTGTGCAAGAGTGCGAACTTCTCGCACACACAGGGAAGTCGAACAGGATGCACACAGAATGAGACCATGGGCCACATGACCACACACTGCGACACCTCTACAAGCACCACACTTATTTAAGTGGCACTGTCAGGAAGAGGAGCCAATCAACTTTCCGAGGGATGCTGACGATTTTCATCTGCACTCCACGGACAGCATTACCTCTCACTTCTGTCTCACAGAAGTAGACAAAGGAGTGCCGCCTGGACCAAGAGGAGCATGGCTCTGACCGACACTGCAAACTTTCTAGGGGAAGACAGAGGGGCCAGCACCGGGAGCGTAGAGTCCGCCACGGCTGCATCGTGTGCCCTGCTGAAGCCCAGCTTAATTACGCAGGTGCCGCCCTCAACCTCTAATCAAGAAGAGGACGTGCATCAGAGGCAGAAACCCACAGGCACCTGTTTGGCAGAAAGCTGTGGGCTGCACACAGAGCCCTGGCTCCATCGATGCCGTGCGTCAGCCCCAAAGCCATTTTCTGCATCCTGTAGACACACATAGCTCTAACCACTAACTACACCCAGGGCCAGGACAGATCCTAGGAAAAGCAGGAAGAGAATGTGCACTTACAGATATGGGTACGCAAGCGTGCACACACAAAAGAATTAGAAGGTGTGGCCTAAAAGTGTACTCGGAGCTAGAACATGTATAGAAAAAATGAGCTATCTTTCTTTAGCCTTTCATTTCAGCCTTTTAGTCCAATTCACCCCTCCCTGTTATTGCAACGTGACTTTCATGAAGAATCCTTGACAGTGAAGTGGAGTACAGAGAAGGTTTAGTGATATGTGAACACCGAAAAACCAAACGCACTGCCGGGGTCAGATAGAGCGGGTAGAACTGGTCCTGGGCATTCTTGCCGAGACTGGCTGTTCATCGGACGAGAAAGCCTCAGAGTACTTCTGTGGGGCAGCTGGTGGCTTCAAATTGCTGAGCCCGCAGTTAGCAGTCGATGCATAACTACTACACCATGTCTTGTTTCTGGAAAAACTAGCACTGATCACTGTCGGCCCACTCCTCACTCCTCCTCCGTCTGCCCCCTTCTGACTGAGAATGTTCCTGAGGACAACCTTTGGTATGAGTGTTACGGAGCTTTCCGAGACAGACCCAGTCAAGACTGAGGACAGGGCGACTGCCCACCACAAGCAAGCCTGTGTCTGGGAATGACTCTCACCCAAAAGTCAGCAGCTTCCCCAAAGACCATACCCCCCCCCCACACTGTACAGTGGATGTGGAGATAGGTCTACTCAGATAGGGAGGTGATGGCACTCTGCGCAGGAAGCAGCTATGGATGGAGAGGCCTCTGCCCCTGGTCCCACAAAGAATTGTATATGAAATCTCTTGGGGAAAATAAGACAGGGCATAGGAGGAAGCCCATGACAACATATTGGGACTACATTTCCCAGAATTCCTCGATGCCCTAATTTCCAGGGACTTTCTTGAGCTCAGGAACTTTTTAAAGAATTTAAAGGGAAAAGGAAATGCTCTAAAATTGATTGTGGTAAAAATTGTATAACTCTTTAATGTGGTTGAACTATTGAATTGTACGATGAGTGATCGAAGTGCCAATAAAGCTGTTTAAAAAAATTTTTTTAAAACCTTGATGTACAGGGTTGGGGGAAGAGATACTGAGGACAGCCAGCTGGTCAAGTTTTCTTCCGCTCAGCACAGCGGTTCTCAGCCTGTGGGTCGAGACCCTTTTGGGGGGTCAAACGACCCTTTCACAGGGGTCGCCCGATTCATAACAGTAGCAACAAAAATAATGTTATGGTTGGGGGTCACCACAACATGATGAACTGTATGCAAGGGTCACGGCATTGGGAAAGTTGAGAACCGCTGTCCTAGCAGCTTCTAAAAGTTCTCTTGTGATGTCCTATATCTTCAAAAAGTAAATCTTTCTCTAGGCCAGACAAGAGCCAACTTCTAGTATCAGGCTACATAAAGATGCATGTTTCAGGGCATTTAAGTTTATCGGAAGAATGGTTCAATAGATGGGGCAATGTATTATGTATATGTATATGTATATATACACACACACACATAATTGAGAAAGCAGAAATTCACTACTGAATAGCTGATTACCTCATAATTAAGAATAAACACTGGCCCAACCAAAGCAACCAAGGAACCAAGAAGAATCATAGAGCCCATCCCAAAGACTGGCCTATCGATCCCCCTCAAGCATGGTGTTATTACACATTGTGATTTCCTTCTAACATTCTGGGCTAATTCCTTAAAAGGAGATCATACTTGATCCTGCCCTTAGTTCTAATGGCTTATCAACAAATGGTCACTTCATGTCTTATATCCCATATGTGTGAACTTCTCCCTAGCTGGAGGTGCTACATGAGGCCAGCCAGGAAATTGATTCTATGCTACTAAAAAGCCTATGGACTTAATTTCAAATGGGAGGTCATTAAATCTGCAACATTTAGTGAGAAAGAATCTGAGCAGGTCTTATGGTGCCTGGGTGTCCTGGAGTGTAGATGGATCTGCTTCCTGCCTCGGTTATCCAAACTGACATGGCACCTAATATGCAGCAGCAGCTAACAACACAGTGGAGGCTCAGGTGGTCTGACCCTAGGGACCTGTATTCTCTACAATGTTTCTCTGGGCTTTACCTGTGTTTGAATTTGTGAACTGTAGTGGGTGCTAGTGAAGTGTTCTGTCTTGGGATGATCCCCAACCTATTGACCAGGCAGAAATCAAAAAGTGCTCTTGGCTTATAAAAGCTGTATTAAATATTTCTATAGTAATCCTCTGCATGAACATGCCAAACAAGGAGGGAGGGCACATAAGATTTGTCTATCCAGGCAATGATTATCAATCAGTTACTATCAAGTCAATTCCAATTCATGGCGGCCTCCTGTCGGTCAGAGTAGATCTTTCTTCAAAAGAGTTTTCAGCAGCTGGCTTTTAAAACAATAGATCACCAGTATTGCTTCCAAGATACCTCGAGGTAGACTAGAACCCTCAACTCTTTGACAACATCAAATGTTCAAACCAACTGGGGACTCCAGGAAATGATCAGCACGACTAACCTGAGGGAGCGCAAGGGGCAAACACAGGTCACCTGCCTGCGTGGCCACATGATAGTGCAATTAAATAGCTCCATCCACTGAGGCAAACTGACAGTTGTTCTGTTCACTATTTTTCTGCCACAAGCCAGTGTTTCTTGTACTGCTCACTCTCATCATCTCATTCACTAGAGACATAATTTATTGCACATACTTCTCATGATCCTGTTATGTCCCCATTGGGTCCCCTCCTCTAGGACGGCAGTCTGTGTTCCTCCCCACTTCTTGAAATATCGTCTTCAATACAGTTCAGGTGATTTGACCCCAAACCTAGCTACTCTTCAAGCCATATGCCCTGATGGAGAGTGGCATGGTTGGAGTACCAGCACTGGGAGCTGAGAGGGGAGAAGAGGGGCTGAACTAGCGAGCTCAAATTCTGGCAAACTGTTCCATCATCCTCCATCACCTCCACGGCTGAGCAGAAGAAACACCTGTCTCAGGGAATCTGGGTTAGAGCCAAAGCAAGTCGTCCGCATGGAAGGTTTGTTCCAAGTATCACATTTTATCTTTTAAAATTTATGCATATTTGCCTTCCTCTCATAATAAATGTGATTGAAAATTAAAGAATGTTTATTCCTGAATCTTCCAGGAAAACTGGTTCTGCAGGGAAAATGCGACATTTATACTGAAGTCTCTAACAATCCCCGGTGAGGCCCTGAGCTATGTACCTCTAAAAGCTGTGATGTATGGATCCAGAAGACCGAGTCCCCTGAGATTCAGTGACCATCTGTCCATTCATGCCACCTGCCCATTCATCCAGAGCCCAAGAAACCCCGGGCTAATGGCTGGCAGCTGAGTTAGCAGCTCCCCAAGCGATCTCCTTCTCCAACTCACGAATCGCTAACTTAATGCTCCCTTGCTACATGCCTGGAAACATGTGACCTGCTTACATGGTACCCAGGCAGCAAAGTGAGCACCAGAAGGGAGCAGTCTAAGTTGAGCACAAGGCAAATAGTAATTCCAAACCAAACCTGCTGCCATCGAGTCAATTCTGACTCACAGAGACCCTATAGGACAGGGTAGAACGGCCCCTGTGGGTTTCCGAGACTTTAACTCTTGGCGGGAATAGAAAGCCCCATCCATCTCCTGTAGAGCAGCCAGTGGTTTCAAACTATTGACCTTGGTATTAGCAGCCGAACACATAACCACTATGCCACCGAGGCTCCTCAATGCAAATAGTATAGCGGAGTGGCAATAAAAGCTGACCTCCGTTTGGATGAACCTCAGCTTCCATTCATGCATTCATCACAAGTGCAGAAGGCTGCGCCCCTGGCAGAGTGGGCACTCAAAGGTGAGCGAAAGTATCACCAGCTGGAAGAATGACTCTGTATTCAGAAAAATGTAAAAGTCAACACAAACAGAAGGAATGAGTGGCAGATGGAGAGGAGGAGCGTCAAACTCAGGAGGTTCCTGATGACCTTCCTTTGGTATAGCTATGAAGAATCAATGGGATTTGGAGATACACAAGAGTTCATGGAAAGTACAGAAAAAGCGCCTGACTGCTAACTGAAAGGTTGGGTGTTCTAGGCTACCCAGAAAGGCCTCCAAAGACAAACCTGGTGAACTTCTTCCCAATAATCCGCCACTGAAGGTGCTAGGGAGCACAATCATACTCTGACACTCATGGGCTGGCCAGCAGTTGCACCTGGCTCAAGGGCACTCATTTGCTGGTGGCTGGGCCAGGAGAGACATGCTCACAGGCAAGGAAGCATGAAAACCACCATAGCAGGCAGAGAACAGAGGACCACAGGCAGCACAGGGAGTAGGGCATGGGCAGGGGCCAGGGGTGGGGGGCGGGGGCTGGGTGGTGAAAGGTGATGAGAGCGAAAAGTGGAGATCTTTGTAACACCAAGCAGTTTGAATTTTCTGTGTCTGGTTGATTAATGAGGAGCCATGGGAGACTATGTAACAGGAAAGTGAAACAAGCAGTTAACAACATTCAGGAAACGGAATTGGGTAGTGACTGCAGGGATAAGCAGAAACAAAGGAGCCTTGAGACTGGCTGAAAGGTGCCCGCAACAATGGAGGCTTGCTGGCAGAGGGGAGGGAGGCAGCAGCAGTGGCCACATACAAGAAATGGGTGTCAAGGAACAAATGAGGTGGGACCATTAGCATGTGGCAGCCAACTGGAAACTGTAACAGGAAGCTGGTACCTGAAAGCCTTGCTACTCAAGAGATCCACTCTCCTTCATATTTCCTCTAAGGGGACTGCCATGCAACTGCGAATCCCTTGCTGCTGAATGGAACCCACTGGCTTGTTTACAGGGCTAATTAGACATTCTTCTGGAAAATGTGGACCTTACTGGTAGAGGCTGACCCTTGGGTCTTTAACTCTAGCTGTTTCCTTCCACTAGCTCCTCACTAGCACAGGCAGGGAATTAGAGCCAGGAACTACATCAGGCTTCCAACCAAAACGTTTCAATGGGCAATCCAAAATCCGAAGTGAGAATCCTCCTGGAGACTTGCCAGGGCTTCCTACACTCAAAGAGAACCTAAGGACATGGTCAGAGCTGCTGTTTCTAAATCTTCAATGTGAGTCCGAGAGGGAAGAGACAGGATGGAAAGGAGCTGCTCTTTTGAAAGCATATCTCCCAGCCCTCTACCACGCTTAGCACACAGCGTCTCTCTCACCTCCCAGCACACAGCATAGTTCCAGGGGACTAGGCCATTCCAGACATATATGCACACTGTCAGCTAGAATCCAAGCAGCACACTCTCAAATGGACCATGGCCAGCAAACACACACACACACACACACACACACACACACACACACACACACGATTTGCAGCCACTAAAAAAATGTTCATTCAAAATGTGAATGCTATTTGAAAACCTTGGGAAAATGAATATTCTTGCAACTTAGATCAGCTTCCTTTTGTTTAGAAGAATCTCCATGAAAAAAGAAAAAAAAACAAAAACGGGTTGTTTTCTCAGCCTTTACTATGTTCTCCCTGAGTAAACTAGGAAGAGGCAACAAGGACACAGGACTCTAATCCCCCCCTACCCCAAACAAACCCGGAGGGTCAAATCTGGAGACTTCCTGAGCCCTGCCACTCTACAGAGTGCCCAGCCCTGCCCAGCTCAGAGCAAGCCTTGCAATCGTCCTGATAAAAAGTGCAGTGCCAATATCAAGGGATTATCCCTGAACTGGCTGTTCTTTCCCCGGGCAGCTCCGCATGTGAGGCCTGCCAGAGTGCTAACCAGCCTGTCCCGACTCACTAACAAGGTGCCCACTCACTGCCCTAAGACAGGATGCGTACAGGCTGCCTGCCTCTCAGCTCCAGAGATCAGAAGGGAGCAGGCTACTTTTTATTTATGTGGTGTGTTTTTTTCTCTCTCCGGGCTCCCTTTGGGAAAGGGTAGAAAGCTAAATAAAACGGATACTTTCTCCCACACTTTTAGGGGGGGGATTAAGTGGAGACTGCATGACCTTTCTGGAAAGCAGTTTGGCAATGTTTATAGAGAATCTTACAGATGGCCCATCTTCAGTCCAGTAAAATCTGCTTCTAGGAATCTGTCCTAAGGAAGCAATCCGTGATGCAAATAAAACAATAGAAGGACATCTACAGAGCTCAACTGCAGCACAAGCTAACCCGTGAAAAATGGAAAGTAACTTATAGAACAAACAAAGGGGAATGGCTTAATGAATTACAGTGCATTCTTGGAAAACACCAATATGCATACGAAGAGCTGTTGATGACCACAGATGTAGGAAGGAGTCCTGGTGGCACAGTGGTTATGTGTTCGGCTGCTAACCATAAGGTCAGCAGTTTGAAACCACTAGCTGCTCTGCAGGAGAAAGATGGGGCTTTCTACTTCCACAAAGTAACAACCTCAGAAACTCACATAGGCAGTTCTACCCTGTCCTGTTGAGTTTCGTTGAATCAATATAGACTCTATGGCAGTGAGTTTGGTTTTGAGAGCGTTTTATAGACATAAGAATGGATTACATACTCATAGCTCCAATATAAGAACAATTAGCTCTTATGACGTAGCCCTGCTCACAGCCTTCCCCCATGAAGTGATCATTGAAGAGATAGGTGCGGTAGCAAAGTGGGATAAAAAAAGATGACAGTGACGGGCTGTGATAGTCTGGGTACTTTAGAGAAACAAATTCGCAGAAACTCATGTATAAGAGAGAGTTTCATATAAAGGGTAAGTGCACATCAAGGAAACATCCCAACCAAGTGCTGCCCAAGCCCACAAGTCTAATATTAACCCATTAACTCATATGTCCAACACCTATCCACACAGTCCTCCTCCATTTACAAAACAGATGCAATGGTGCTGACTGCAGGAGGAAAGCCGAGTCAGTGAATGTGTAAGCATCTCAGCGCTAGCAGGGGTCTCCACACGGGTGCACCAGCACCCAGGGATGCATCAGGGTAGGCTTCTTCTCAGGGATGTCTTGCAGGAGGTGAGCCTTGCAAATTGAAGCAGGAATTGGCTAAGGCAGCTTCACCCTGGTCTGATCATCACAAAGCAAGAGACCCGAGACTAGAAAGACGAGGCTCACCGAGCCATTCAACCCTCCGCCATTCAGTTAGCCCCACATGTGTTTATTGGCCAGGTTGGCACAATAAACTAACTACCTCACTAGCTATCATTTTTTTTTAAAAAGCATCTGAGTCTTAAAGGCCTATTTTAAAACAAGCAGCCATATAAATGAGGCAGTGGCTAAATTTACGTAGAATTTCAAACAATAAAATCCAAACCCAAAGGAAGGATTGGACTCAGCTTGAATTCTGAACACCCAGTTTGCAGAAGGTTGCAGATGACAGTGAAAGCCCAAAACTCATTGGTAGGGGTCCCCCATGCAGATCTATCCTCTGGTGAATTCCCTATGACAATGGACGGACAGAGATGGGCAAGTTCTTGCTACCAGACTATGTACACCACAGGAGAGATCACTGCAGTTGCACTTAGGACAAAATGTGACACCTTGCCAGCGGTCTCCCTCTTGACCCAATGTATAATTGCTCCAGCTGTTAATATTTTCTGCTTTGTTATCAATTGAAGTTTTAGTTTCATTGCGTTATTGTTGTTGGGCTGTTTGTCTCTATTTTGTGTGATTTTCTTTCTGGACATGAAACCCAGATCAGGTAAGCCTATAGAGACAACAACTGGATCAATAGATTCAAGAGGCATGGCAAGAGGAGCTGGCAGGAAATGGGGAAGTAACAAAGGGGATTACAAGCAAGAAGAAATGTCCTGAAATTGATTGTGGTGATGGTCACACGACTCTTACAAATGTGACTGAACTATTAAAATGTATGGTATGTGAATTGTATGTCAATGAAATTGTTTAAAAATATGCTAAGCGTTAAATTTTTTAAAGAATGGATTTACTGAGAAAAGATGCATACATACATCCCAATGCACAGAAAAATATAGATATGAAATATATGATATACTATATACATATATGAAATATAGTAAACATACAGATAATGTATTCATATAATATTTATGTAAATATAATATTATAGGGAGATGTATGGTATATATAAAACATATAAATCTAAATAGTAACAGCGATCACCTCTGGCATGTAAACGTTGCTTTCATTTGTATGCTGCTATGTATTTTCAGAGGAGCCCTAATGGTGTAGTGGTTAAGCGTTGGTCTGCCATCCACAAGGCCCATAGTGCAAAACCACCAGACACTCCTTGGAAGAAAGACGAGGCTTTCTACTCCCATAAAAAAGTTAAAACCTTGGAACTTCATAGGGCCAGTTCTACCCTGTCCTATATGCTCCCTGTGAGTCAGCATCAACTCATTTACCGTGAGAGATACTCCTGTCTCACTCAGTTCCATATTGTGGTGTAGAGAAGACATATGGGGCCACATAGTTCTGAGATATAATACCAGCTCTATCACTTAATAGTGAGGCAAACAATTTCACCTTTCTAAACCTCAGTTTCCTCACCTGCTAATGGGGTGTGATGATATCAGTCCTTTAAAATTGTGTGTCGGGTGTCTTGCACTCTGCCTGCCTATTCATTTACGGTGTAGTCCATAGCCTCTACCCCAGGAAGGGCGATCCATGAGTTTAACACCTACAAATGGAACACAGAGGAAAGAAGTATTGCCTTCTTTAGTTTGATCAATGGACTTCGGAAGCAGAACGAGACTATGTTTGCAAATGCCAGTCCTTCCAAACTGCTGGCTGAATGGGCGTAGACAAGTCATTAAAACTCGCAAACTTCAGGTTCGCCTTTAAAATCAGGAAAATACCAAACTCTGTGATGTGAAAAAAGAAGATGTAGACTATTTAGAAGAATGCCGCACACACAGTAAGTTCTCAATAACTATTGGTTACTGTTTTTGGAAGAAAAAAACAACATTACTGAAACACCAACTTGCACAGTGTCGGATGCTTTCTTCAAAATTTTATTTTCAATATGGTGACTGTGACAAATCACTCACCACCTCAGATCCACACAAACTTCACCCATGCCCTTCGCTGACCCCTCCTGCCCTCCCACACTTGCACACAGCACTCACAAATACACATTAACACCAACCAGTGACCACCTTTGGGGAAAACCTCTCCCAGCACTGCAAAGGAGAGCAGCGCCCATCTGTACACAAGCTCCCGGCCAATTTGGCTTATGAAGAAAGGGCACATCAGTTAATGACCAGGCTGCACAAAACAGAAAAGAAGATGTACCCCTGATTCGTCAAGACTAAGGTCAGAAAAAGGTGAGAGAGCGCTTAGATTGGGGCTCTGGTTGCAATTTTGAGCTCTGCCACTAGCTGGTATTAGGACAATCCTCAGGACCCTGTCATTGCTTCATTTCTCTCTCCCACGTGACTGCTGTAGGGACTGTACCTTGCTGGAAGTCCAAGCCACCAAGCCACCATGATCGCTCACCTGCGCACACGGACTAGCTTCCTATGCGGTCTCTCTGCTTGCACTCCATTTAGAAAAGAACACTCTAAAAAAGTGTTCATCCTTAAACTCCTCCCAAGACATCCCACCAAACTGAGAAGGAAACTCAAGTGTTTCATCATTGTCTACACAGCTCTTCAGTGACTCGGGTTTCTTGCCCTTTCCCAAATAAGCCGCCTTATTCCTACCACAGGGCCTTTGCACTAGATGTTGCGTCTCCTAGAAATGTTCTTTTCCACAGAGAGGCCCTCCACCCCATTACAGAGAAACACTCCAAATCGTTTCACGATTGTCGTCCTAGGGGTCAGCACTGGTCATAGCCTCCTTTCCTATGTGGTACACGTCACCGCTGCGGCTCAGCACCTCTCTCCTTGTCCATGCCTAAGCCGACACAAGAGCTCAGCATCGCCTGGACACTGTTCATGGAAGTGCTTCACAAGAATTAGGGTGCTGCATACGTGTAAACAAGGGGCCACGGTGCCCAAAGTAATCAAAGCGCATGCACACGCACACACGAAATGGAGGGATAGGCCTTCAAATGATTTAAAAAATAAACCAATAAAGAAATAAACATTTCTTTAAATACGGGAGGCCTACAGGCCAGAGAAGCACAAACTATACTGACAATTCTCTAATTCCATCTCTTTGTTCCACCAGCTTCATAAATCACAGGTGGTTGTAACCCTCCTGCAGGCAGAAAACAGTACACTCTTTGGCAGTCACCTGAAGAAGGATTTTGGCCACATCAGCATGACTAATTCAGCCAGCTTTCAGCTGGGCCCTCCTCACTGCAGAGCTGCTGACCCTGCTCGCGTCTGCACTCCCGCGGGGGGCGAGAGAGCCTGCAATTCCCACAACCCCATCCTCTTAGAAGCCTGTAGGCTGAGGTTTCTATGCATCCACCTGGTACCCATACCCCAGAGCCTACCACTGACATCTCTAAGGTTTCCCTTCCACCCATGTGCGTGTATCAGGCCTTGCTCAGAGACTCCGAGGGTCTGGGAGCCCTGTGTACGCTAGTCAGAGTGTGCTGGTCTGTCCCTCTGAGCTAGGCCAGAATCCCCTGTAAAGAGGTTCGCTGTCAGCAAACTCCAGTCCCTAGAAGTCATGACCAGGGCAGAGCAAACATACAGATTGTCCAAGTGGTCACGACCTCGGATGACTCCTGAAGCCACCTGGAGTTGTGATAAGTCAGCTTGCCGGTGGAGGTCAGGTTTTCCTGAAAGCATGAATTACCAGGGAGAGAACCACACACAATTCCTGGTTTTGATAAAATTTTAAAAAAAGACTCACAAAGCAAATTCCCCTGCGGAGTCTTCTCCAGGCCAGGCTCAGGCCTTACCACATGTGTCTCCCACAGAACCTCAAATCCATTCATCCCAGGGGGCTGAGTCGGGTGAATTGGCTTTCCCATCTGTTATCCCAGAAGCCCCAGGGCTCTGAGGTATGGAGGGAACATCAGCATCTCATCCCCCACTACTTCACATCAATTCCAACTCATATCAGCCCCAGCCCTACACATAGGCCTAGTTTCTATGGAGCAGACAATTTCATCTTTCTCCCATAAAGTGGCTCTAGGATTTGAACAACTGACCTTAAGGTTAGCACAAGGTCCATCCTTACCAAAAGGCCCCTGAAGCAGGAAAATAACCAAAACAAAACAGCTCCGTGCCCTAAGTCCGTTCTGACTCATAGGGACCCTCTAGGGCAGCATAGACGTGCCCCTTCGGGTATCGGGGCTCATCTGTCTCCCCGGTCTCTCTGCTATTATAACATAAACTGCACAAGAGCAAGGCCTGTGTCTGCTCTGTTCTCTGCCATATCGTGAGAATGGATTCACCACCAAGAAGGCAAGGGCCTTCCAAGAACTGCTGTGTGAAGCCAGGCTTCTGTGACCCTGACATGAGCGGCAAACAGTCAGAGGTCTCTTCTCATCCTCTGTGAGCAGGGTCACTACAGAACCTTCCATTTCACAAGCCTTCTCAAGATCCTGACTCAAATGCCCCAAAGCACGTCAAGATCCCCCTCCCTGACTCCTGCTTAAGAGTCGGTGGCATGGTGGGGCAGGGGTACTCAGGTGAGGCAAGCAGGAGTGGAGGTGAGCATCTGAGTCTATCAAGGTGTCTGGACCCATGGGGGAGGGAATCTACAAGAATGTGAACAGATGTGCCTGGTGGGATGTAGATATGTGTGTGAGCTGCAGGGCGTGGGGGTGTCTGTAAAGAAGGTGGGGGAGCAGGTGTGCATATATGCCCATGTGGATATGGGTGCAACTTCTTTTAAAGGAGAAGAAGGCGGGGAAAGTGAGAGAAAGTGCTGGAACTTCCTTGTCCCGGTGCAAACTCAAGTAGGAGACACTGCACTTGGGTCATCATCAAGAATTCTTCCCTGTTTCCCACTGCCTGACCCAGTAGTAAGGGAAGGAAACAATGTAACCAGAGCCCAGGCCTCCCCCAGTGAAAGGACCGGAAGGCAATTGCAGTATTAACCAGGCAGTCCAAGCCCGCTTTGGAAAACAGGGTGGTGAGGGTATGGGTGGTTCTGGCTTAATCGGTACAGTGTTTCTCTTTGGGGATTGGAATCAGTGGTGGAGTCTGATCAGGCACCATTCCTGCACTGTGTCTCCAGTGTTGTCCACTGTAGAGCTATGGGTCAGCGAAGGATGTCGTGTCTCATAGTAGGGCTGGCCCTATGGTCCTTGCTGCGCTTTGGCTGCTAAGTGGGAATATCGTCCTCAGGGCTTGGTGGACCAGGATGTGTTCCACTCTCTCTTCCTCTCCCTTCATTAGCTCCTGTGTGCTCTGGGGAGAGGGCGCTATTCTTGTTCTATCTTGTTCACCATTGTGGTTCTAGCACCAGAGCAGGTCCATATGTAGCGGGCTGTGATACTGGGAACTTCCCAAGCAACCTCTCATTCCTCCGGGTTCAGCAGTGACTTCCTCAGCCATCCGTCTTACACCCTTTGACAAGCAACCCAAGAAGCTATTAAGAGTTTAGTGTGAATGCATCACTTCTATTTAGGGGCTGCTTTCAAATATGAGAAATCATATCTATTGAGAGGGCATCGGGCAGAGGAGCAGAGAAAAAGAAAAGGCGGCATGCTCAAAAGAGCCCTGGGGTGAGAGACAAGGACCTGCTGAATCATGGATTTCCATGGCATCGCTCCATATAAACAGCAGCTTCTTCTGAACTTAGAGCTGAAAGGGATCTCTGAAGTCCTGGCGATTTGGGGTGGATCGACTAGGAGAGACAATAAATTTAGCTGCAGGCAAGGGCTGCAGATTGGTTGTCTGATCTTTGACTTTCCAATGACTCCACAGTGGGACCATAACAGAAATAAAAAGGGGAAACCCAGCAACGGTGCAAAGCCACATGCTCAATATTAGTGCACATTCAGTAAGAGCATCTCCCTGTTGCCAGGCGCCCCTGTACACACATGGTTACTATTAGAAAGTTCATCATGGAAAATGCTGAGCTCTCTTTCCCCAGTCCTGCATTTCCCAGCTCCACACTACAATTTCAGCTTCCATATAATGTTACCGGACAGTGCTATTGGCTCCATCCACTTACTTGTTCCAGGCCTTTGTGACCTTTCCATTCCCTTCACGCTGCCTGCCACGTCAGCCCAAAGGAGCTGCAAGACCTTCTGGCTGAAGCCTGGGCCTGGGCCTGGCCCAGGCAAACACGGACATTTTCCACTCGGCCACAACAGCCAGCAAAGCGTTCAGGGGGGATGAAGGCAACTTGCTACATCACCCCGAGTGGCTTCAGGAAAGGGTAAAACAGCAACAGAGCCCACCTTAGCTACTGAAAATATCCACACACCATCTCCACTCAGGGACAAAAGGAAGGCTGAGGGTAAGGCTGCTCTCTTCCCTTGGTTTGCCAAGCAGGGACCATTGCATGACCTTGGAAAGAGAGCCCTGTTTGAAGGGCAACCTCATAAAAAGTTTAGTACCTGCTTGTCAGTCAAAACTTCATAAACAGACAAAGGATTTTTTGGCTTATTATTATCTGTGGGCAATCATCCCGTTCCATTAGGCTGGATAACTGAGCGAAAACTATTCAAGAACATTAACATCACAGCCAAGGTCACTCACTCTGCACCGTCCTGGCTGCCTCACTAACTCAAAGGCCAAAGTAGATGGCTTTTATGAATAATAGTAAGAGCAACAAGGAACATTAACATTTATAAATCTATTTATATAGAGAAATGGTTTCTGCTATGCTTTTAATAAAAATGTTCTACTGGTCAAGTGAGGAACCTTCTAGCAATATGAGTGCTTTGGTGTGATGCCACTGAGCATAAGAAAAAGGACTGGTTTGGGGAAAGAAAGTGTGACATCAGCAGCCGGCATAGGTTTGGTTCCCTGTTCCACCATGTTTTTGTCTTGTGACTTTAAGTCACCTCACACCTGCCGTTTCCCACGCAGCAGAGGGTCCTGGTGAGGCTCGCTGATGTAATGTATTTAATTAGCTCGACACAACAGCAGCATGTGGCGGCCCTCTCTAACTATAGACCGCCACTGCATTTGTTCTCATTCATGATAATAACATCTCTAACACAAATGATGCAATCTCATTTGGTTCCCATGACAACCCAGGAATGGAGACAAGCGTGCCTTTGCTCTGCTGCTATCCCTCAGCCTGTCCACCTGCCCAGCAGTCACTTCAGGACTGGGATTGGGCGACCCCAGCTCCGCAGGCCCCAGCCTGCGCCCTTGACTTTGCGATGGCCCTTGAGTGAGAGGAAAGGGAACCACCGTATGTGCTTCCCCAAGGACTGCCCTTAGGGACAGGCACGGACTACAGTTCAAGTTGTAACCTGGCACAGGAAACCTGGCAGGTAGAAAACTTTAATTCTTAAAAGCGAAGGGAAAAACCCAAATTTTTCAAACTTCTCTTTTTAGTCACCCCCGAAGGCCAAGGTTTGTATTCCTCTTTTCTTCATTCAACAAACATTTATTGAACTTTATCTCGGTGGCGGGCTCTAGTTTGGCACTTGGGATACAAGCTTCCTGTCCTCTAAGTTTCACTGTTGAATGTAAGGAGATGATGATCAAGTACACAGAACACAAATTGGGAGAAGGAAGTAAACAGGGCATAGAGAGAGTGACCGAGTGGCACACTGGCTGGATGTTTTACTTATTTTTATGGTGCAGTGGGTACGTGTTGGGCAGCGATCCTCATGGTCGGCAGTTGGAAACCACCAGCCGCTCTCGGGGGAAAGGTGGGAAGTTCTACTCCCGTAAGGAATTACAGTCTCTGAAATCCACAGGAGTGTCGCTTTGAGTCTGCATTGACTCGGTAGCGGTGAGTGAATGACTAGAATTTAAGCTCAAGGGTCCTCAAATATCTGGCTCTCTGACATATGTCACATACCTCAAACAATGTCGACAGGTGACACAATAGCCATTTGTTGAAGTCTTATATGGGAGGGGAGGGGGGAGGGGAGGGCAGAGTCCAGGACAGCCTCTCCGAGGTCGCAGCTTTAAGATGAACCTGAGAAATGGGAATGAGTCAAACGCAGAAGAACAGGAACCAGTGATTTGAATCAAAGAGAGAGCCAGTCTGGCCAAAGTCCTTGAGATGTGTAAGAGCTCGGCAGCTCTTGGGGGCAGGACCCCACGGGCATACCATGACAAGATTGATGACACCTTTGTGAGGCCTCTGGCTTCTCGCTCTCATCCAATGCAGCACCCCTTAATGAGCCAGAGGAGCACCATGTGGGACTTCAGAAAAATCTCTGCGCCTCGCCTCCTTCCCCCAGTCCCCATGCTCTTTCAGGGCTGGGTCCCTCATTTCCTTTCCTCACTCCGAGTCCCTGATGGCAGAGTCCAAGATTAGACGTAACCTCCCCTGTAAACCAGAGATCACTGAGGATCACCTCAGAGAGCTGCTGTAAAGATGTCAGACCAGACATGACAAAATAATAATTTATCATTTATCTAGGGTTCATGAGGGATGGGGAGCGGGGAAGGAGGGAGGAAATGAGGAGCTGATTGCAGGGGCTCCAGGAGAAAGAACATGTTTTGAGAACAATGATGGCAACAAATGTACACATGTGCTTGGCACAGTGGATGGATGTATGGATTGTGATAAGAGTTGTACGAGCCCCCAATAAAATGATTAAAGAAGAATATGATCCTCTTACCGCAGACCCTACCAACTCATTGCCAACTTGATTCTGACAAATAACAACACTTGATGCCAGCGCACACAGTCCCACAGGAGTTCCAGGGCTGTTGTCTCGCAGCAGCAGACAACCAACAGCTGCCCCACAGAATTACCAGTGGGTTCGAACTGCCGACCTTACAGTGAACTGTCAACCACTTCAACACTGTGCCACCAGGCCCCTAGCACAGATAAGGTGCTCAGTGAAAGAGAGTATGATTGAGTATGATTGTTCTGTGGTAAAATATACATAATAAAGGACTTGCCATTTAATAATTTTCCCTGTAGAATTCAGTAGCACATCTTTCATGGGGTGCAGTCCTCTCTGCTGTCCATTTCCAAAAGCTTTTCACCGCCTCAAACGGAAACTCAGGACCCCTTCCACGCTCCTCCCCAGCCTGCTGAACTGACGAATGGACTTCACCTCGATGCAACTGTCTGTTCTACAAGTGTATACAAGCTGCATCATCTCATAGCTGTCTTTTTGCATTGGACGTTTTTACTCAGTGTCCAAAGTTCACTCGTATCAAAGCATTTCTCTTTACTCCTAAGTCATTATCTACTTTTAATGATCAGTTTTATTATTCTTACTTAAATGTTCCCTCTTTCGTCAGCCCCCTGGATGAAAGACACCTGTCACCCAGATTCCCAAACACCCAACCCCAGGGGTGGTAGAGAGCCCCGGACCACTCTTCTCTTGGTGTTGGCTATTTATTAGATGTGATCATCCCAAATCTTCACTCACTACAGTGGTTTCGGGGAGCCCTAAGGGGATTTAAGGGTCCCCTAGGTCCCCATAAGCCATTGCCGACCAATGCCTTAGGGTACCTCCAGTCCTTGGACAAAGTGGAAAGGCTCTTTAATTTCACAGGCTCTGCAACTGGCCCTGAGATGTGCTTCCTCGGCTGGCACTTCCTCATTTAACTTTTTAAAATATGTGCCCAAATGTCTTGCCTTTTCAACTCACCTCTCCTCCTCCTCAACACCTTCCACCTTGCCCCTGGACCCCAGTAATTTCAAAACGGTAGAATTTTAGGGGCAGCTTTTAAAGATGCTAACTTAGCTCTTCCCGTGGTGGCCTGAGGTGACCCAGAAAACCACACAAAATCATGCAAATCACGATGGTGAAATCTTCGGGTCCATTTTCAGCACACTCTTGAACCTGCCCAGGCAAACAAGGGTATGCATATATGGAAAGACACGAAGCATTTGAAAGAGGTCGCCTTGCAGAAGCAGCGTGTGCTGTTCTGGTGTGGCCGTGGTGGAGTTGGTAGGTGCACCCAGGTCAAACAGTGGGGTGCACCCAAGGTCGGTGGCCCAAAAAGAGGGCTGGATTTTTGCTGCACATGCTTGCCGATGCAGAAATCAAGCCTGAACTTCAGGGTTTACATGTGGCTTCTCTAATCATTGAGCATGCACAGGTGGGCAAATGCGAGATGGACACACAGAAATCGGGGTAGGATCAACCCCTGTATGAGATACCCCTTCCATATTTTTAGGTGATCCTTATTAAAAAGGAACAAATTGTTCCTAGAGCAGAAGAGGAGCTTGCACAGAAGAAAAGGATATTCCCAGACAACCTGAAAAAGCAAAAATGTACTACTTGGGAGTAAATAAAGCTTTAAGTAAAAGCTAATAAAAGTAAATAAATAAAGATGCTAGTTTAAACACACACACATCAGGAAACACAAGTTGTAACCATCTCCTAGCAATAATCCCTCACCTACACCACGCAGCTATCACTGCCCAGGAGCGGGGCATGCATTAAATGGCAGCAACTGTGTTTTAATAATTTCCCTGTGTTTTACATCAGAAATGTAAGCACAGGTCCCATCTGGGACAGATTCCTTCCCAGGGTGCACTATCAGCATCCCTTCCTCCTGGAAGTCCTCCTGAATCTTTCGCCCCTCCCACAGATGGGAGCGATTTCTCAGCAGTTCCTCACAGTCCTTTCCCAGCATCTGTCTGTATAGTAAGATTATAGTCAAGCGTGTAAGTATCATATCTTCCCTCCTAAATTGGGCATCCTTTTTTAAAAACAGGTGTGTGTGTGTGTGTGTGTGTGTGAATTAGGTGGAGATTTACATTTCAGACCATCCGTTTTATGTTAACAGTTTAAACTACTAATCTAATCCCCCAATAGTTAATCCTAACCCTGTCCTTTGATTTCTCTTCTCCCTCTTGTGGATCACTATCTTTCCCTTCATCCAAGTAAACAGCTGTTACCCCTCTGGTCTATCGATTCATTTTTCATCCTTTGGTGCCCACCTCCTCACCCCACCCCTGACCCACAAATTTTAAAAAATAATTTTTTTAAGGATCAACCTGGAGAACAGTCTGCTGAGTTATATTAGTAAATTAGTCAATCACTAAAGGACAGGTATTGTATGAGACCATTGTTAAGAAGTAGGAAAAAAATCAAGACAAAGATTTTCATACTGAAGAGAGCAGACTTTGGAAGTTAAACCAGACATCCTTCAGAACAGCAGCCACATCGTCCTCAACCTTCCATTATGTCCCCCTACACTGCTGCCACATAGAAATATGTAAAGTATATCTCCCCAAATGGCTGACATGCAATATGTGCATAAAAGATTGTTAAGGTAGATGACTTTATAAATGCAAGAGAGCGATTATTAAGTTGAAAGAACATGTAATTTTTTAAATAAAATATCATGTGTTACATACAAGTCCCTGGGCGGTACAAGTAGTCAAGTGCTGTTACAGGAAAGGCTGGTTATTTGGGGCCAGATGGAGTGATCTTAGATGAGAAGTCTTCAATTTCTCACTTAGAATCAATGTGGAAATTAAAATCATATTACAAAACCGTGCTCTATAGAAACTAAGCTATATCGCTGTATGAAGTAAAACAAGCCTCCCTTTCAACAAGATGGATCGACGCGTGGCGGATGCACAACAGGCTCAAACTTAACAAGAACTATGAAGATGGTACAGGATGCGACAGCATGGCCTTCTGTTGGATGTAGAACTGGTTTCATGGCACATAACATCACGCCTTACCACAAGAAAAGCAGCAGCAGGATTGTGTTAGATGTTGAGAGGGGATGTGGGATGCTGGAGTACTAAAACATGCAGAACACGGTCCATCAACACGGCAAGAGGGTGAGCGTCGATGAGGTTTGTTCTCCCTGCCCCAGACCAGGCTGAGGACTCCAAATGCTGAAGAAATCCAAGGACACACGGACCACCTCTGCCATGCTCTTCTGGAGTAACAAGAAAGCTGCTCCTTTGGCCCCTGGAAACCTTCAGAGGTTTTAAAGCTTCTGACTCTTAAAAACAGACAGGAACCAGAACCTGGTTTGAGAATCCTTGAGTGGGGAGGGGTGTGCATTTACAGTGTTCTGAATTTCCAATGATTGCAGCCTTAGATTTGTCTATGAAGAAAGCACAAGGGTGGACTCCCCTGACACTGTTGAAGGTGGCTTTGTTGCTTTCTTCAGGGTGCTGCCTCGGAACAGAGACACTTGGGCTTAGTTATACACAAGCTACCTTCCCACACCAACATTTTCTGCCAGTGACATCAGGTCGTAATGAACCAGGCATCCTTGATAATGAAAAGAAGGGTTGAGGAATGATCTCAGGCTGCACTGACCCACGTCCTAGATACTGGGTCAATGGCAGTCACAAATTAATTGTATGAACATGAACTGCAGTCTCACTTGGTCCCAGGGGACTGAGCCACCCTCTCTTTATGACTCCCTAACCAAGTACATACCTAAGTATCAAGGTACCTGCCCCCAAATTAGGCCTTAAGGAAAGTGGGTAGGCTAATATTCCTTGGACAATCATCTTATTTGAGGAATAGCTACAATGGTTTAATTTTAGGATCAACTTGTATAAGTTTAAATCAGATGAAATCAACCTTGCACGATTTTGGTTCATGCAATTTGGCATGCGTTTATCGTCTATCCATTGTGTTCCAGACGAGTTATAAGTCTTTGGAATCAGCCATTGAGAACAACGAAATGAGAGCCAAATGAAAACTCTATTCTGAAGAGAACACACAGGCAACCTTCAAATGCCCTCATGAGCATGGATTTACTCCCTTGTGATTCCTGGGCCTGGATTCCTGGCCAAACCCAGAGGCCCCCTTGATTGCACTTTTCCTGACAGCACCCAGAGAATACAGGGTGAGAGACTCTGTGATCAGGAAATAAACGTGTGAAGAATAGAAATGGCAGGCCCTGTAAATCATTACTGGAAGCCCTGCCAATATTCCTCTACTCTGGGCTTTGGTCCTGTCCCTGAAGCTCTGTGCACCAGCCAGAGTATGGCACTCACCTGTTGATCCCACATAGTTGGAGTCTGGGAATCTCAGGATAGGTTGGGTGATTTTGGGTCACCTGTACTTGTAGGGCTGTTGCCTGGTCTGTAAAGTGGAAGGGTACAAGTAGGTCATCTCTAACTTCCCTTTCAGGTTCTAGCATTCCATGATGCTAAGTGCATTCCAAGTTGGGAATTACTTGTCTCTTACTCTTGGTGGATGCAACAGACAAACATCACCCTCCTCCTCTTTCCTAACCCAGCCCCATTTTCCAGTGAGTCTCTATCAGGTCTGCAATAATCAAGCCATTCCCATTCCACACACCGCCAATTGGAGTAGGGAATTTTCTAGTGCTGATTAATGAGACAAGTGCAGAACTGTGTGGTCTCTGCAATAAGTACCCACTTTCTAAGCAGGATAAAAAATCTGGAGGAGAAAACAACAGGACCAGTGGTTCCCGGGGGACATGGGAGAGGGGGAAGCAGGGAAACGAACTGGGTGTTAACAAACCCAGACACAAGGGAACAACAAGTGATCCAAAATCAATGGCGAGGAGGGTGTAAGAGGCCTGGTCGGGCTTGATCAAGGGCAATGTAACTGAGAGGAATTACTGAAACCCAAATGAAGGCTGAACATGATATTGGGACAAGAGGAAAGTAAAAGGAAATAGAGGAAACAACTAGGAGGTTCAAATACAGGCAGGTACATATGTAAAAATATTGATACATATTTATACATAACAATACATAACAATAGGGAAATGGATCTCTGTACATATGTTTATATGTTAAGTACCAAGGTAGCCTTTCAAGTCTGCCTAGACCAGAGGATATACACTGATACAGATGGAAACACAGGGAATCCAGGGCAGATGATCCCTTTAGGACCAGTGGTGTGAGTGGCGATACTGGGAGGGTAAAGGGTTCATGAGGAAGGGGGAAGCGGAGAGGGAGGGGAAAAATGGTGACCTGATGCCAGGGGCTTAGGTGGAGAGCAAATGTTTTGAGAATGATGAGGGCAATGAATATACAAATGTGCTTTACACAATTGAAGTATGTATGGATTGTGATAAGAGTTGTATGAGCCCCTAATAAAATGATTTTTTTAAGTATCAAGGTAGCAGTGGGCCTCTAGTCAAGTACTCCCTCAACACAAGAATGCTTTGTTTTAATAATCTGTCATTCCGTGATGCTGACCTTCCCAACAGGATCGTGGAAGACAAAATGGGTATATAGCAAATGTGGTGAAGAAGGCTGATGGTGCCTGGCTATCAAAATACATAATGTCTGGGGTCTTAAAAGCTTGAAGATAAACAAGCAGCCGTCTAGGTGAGAAGCAACAAAGCCCATATGAAAGAAGCACACCAGCCTATGTAATCATGAGGTATCGATAGGATCAAGTATCAGGCATCAAAGAACAAAAAAAAAATCATATAATTGTGAATGAGGGGGAGTGCAGAGTGGAAACCCAAAGCCCATGTATAGGCAACTGAACAACACTCCCTTACCGAAGGGTCTTGGGGAGGAGACGAGCCAGTCAGAGTGCAGTGTAGCAACGATGAAACATACAACTTTCCTCCAGTTCCTTAATGCTTTCTCCCCTCCACTATCATGATCCCAATTCTACTTTATAAATCCGGCTAGACCAGAGGATGTACACTGGTACAGATAGGAACTGGAAACACAGGGAATCGAGGACAGATAAACCCCTCAGAACCAATAATGAGAGTCGTGATACCAAGAGGGGAAGGGGAAGGTGGAGGAGAAAGGGGGAACCTATCACAATGATCTACATATAATCTCCTCCCTGGGGGATGGACAACAGAAAAGTGGGTGAAGGGAGACATCGGACAGTGTAAGATATGAAAAAATAATAATTTATAAATTATCAAGGGTTCTTGAGGGAAGGAGGGAGGGAGAGAGGGAGGGGGGGATGAGAAGCTGATACCAAGGGCTCAAATAGAAACCACATGTTTTGAGAATGATGATGGCAGCAAATGTACAAACGTACTTGACACAATGGATGGATGGATGAATTGTGATAAGAGTTGTATGAGTCCCCAATAAAATAATTTAAAAGATAGTAAAAAGTAACCTCTTTCTAAAAAGCCTTCAACAGAAGATATGACCCCACCCTGAGTCTGAATATTTTCTATATCTGAATGCGGTATTTGAAACTACCACTACTGCCACCTTGCAGCCATGAGAGGAATCAGACATAGGATGAAACCATCACTAAGGAGAGCAGACAAGAGAAACAGGAGCCAAGGGCTTGACTGCTGAACATAGCCCTGATTCTCACCACACTGGTGCACCCTGGGCCCCAACCCATTCTCCAAAGTCCCCTACTGTTTCAGTCGATTTGAGTCCATGGTTTCCGTTAAAAGCAGCCAAAAGCATTCTGATACAGTGGACCATCCATTTAAATTTAAGTAGTCTGAAGCCCTCCTAATATATCGTCTACAGTGGGGTCCTCCTTGAATGCCCAGGGCAGCACTTCAGACGCAATCTGTATGATAATTAAGTAAATCCCTATCATCCTTTCTGTTTACTTTCCATAAGCCTGGAGCACACAGATATTTACACTCTCTCAAATGGTTGTTTTCCAGACAAGAATGAACAGCTGTTTTCCAACAAGAAATACCACTAACTTATTTTTCTCCGTGGAGACACGGAGTCCGGTTGTGAACTCAATCAGAAACTCAGTACCTTAAGCATATTCTTCCTCCTTCTCATTGTGCTGGTGGTTCTGTGCTTCTCAAGGTACAATTCATTTTGTTTACCTGGGAATGCGGACTGGATTTCTCGCTGTGTTTCCCAGCTGAGGCACATTTCAGCACACTAGCAAGGGGAGACTTGAGTTTCTCATCTTCCGTCTCACCAACAAAAGAAACAGTAAGTCAGTCCGCATGAAACGGTGCCCCCACATGCAATAAAAACCTCCGTGCTGCATTGCCATTTCCTTTGCAAATCCTTTGAGGGCACTGTGTGCAAACAGAGCAAGCAGCATGCGAACACGGACAATCGTGCTGGCACATACTTTGGGCATTTGTCATAACACTTTAAGACAAGGCCTACTGTTCCGTTCCATTCTAGGCCACAGCTCGGGTTTCAGGTCCCAGGTCCTGTTACCCCCTCATGCAGTATGAATCTGGCCCTGGCACACTCCCAGAGTTTCACTGTCAACCATCCTTGGGGCAGCTCCCACGGACAAACACATTTAAAGCTACCTCTTCACTTATGCAGAGGCCCTGCCTTCTGCTCCATGACCCGACCACTCCTTCCCCGGGATCCTCCACTTGTAGCCTCGGCTGGGGACTCAGAAAACTCATCAACAAATCCCCCAGCATGGAGTGCCCTCTATAGATGCTTCCAGCACATTAACAAACGATACCCACTGGCCATTGGGGACTGGAGATTCTCAGCTGGAGTAGGGGAGCGACATCACCTGCAGACACTAGAATCAGAGTCCACCTCAGGCCACTGAGACTGGGCTGGCCCCTGCAGCCAGCCTAGATCACCGTGACAGTTCATGGAGAGTCCCACGAACGGCGGTCTTGAATGAGATGATGAGGTCTTTGTGTGGTGCTATTTCTAGAACGGCCCTGGGGTATACAAATGATTAGCAAGCTTGGCGATCAAGTGAAAGGTTAGAGATTTGATTCAATCCACAGGCCCCACAGCAGAAAAGCCTGATGATCTAGTTATTTAAAAAGCCAGTCACTTAGAATTCCAGGGTTCAGTTCTACTCTGATATACATGGAATCACCATGAGTTAGAATCAACTCGGTGGCAACTGGTTCTAGTAAAAATTCTAGAGAGCATAGCAGCTATTTCCATTTATTTTAAAAAGTTTTAAAAAGGAAGAAGCAGAGAGAAGAAGATATGGAGAGGAAAGGCATACTGGAAAAAGAACAAAAGTTAGGGTCACAGCTAGAGAGTCATGATAAGTCAAAACTAGGGCCTCACACCAAGCATACAGCTCCCTGCCACGGCAAGCTAAGGGAGCTCCTGGGCTCAGACTCTCCTAATATCTACTAACAGTCCCATCGCTGAGGCTCTGTTGTATGTAGCAGGAACATCAAGCTCTCAAGAATCTCATATGGGATCAAATTCCAGATCCACTACTCTCAAGCTATGTGACCGTGATTCGTATGCTTCGGTCACCTCATTTGGTAAAGTGAATAATAGTACATGCTTCCTGGGTTGTTTCTAAAATGCAGAGTAGTGTGGCACAAGGTGAGTGTTCAATCGAAGTCTCAGGACTTGTCCCTAAGAAATCAAGTGAGAAGAGTAGAGATTCTAAGCAGAGGATGGCACTTTAACTGTGCCTTCAAGAATCCAGCGATTTCTTCAGTAGCACAGCTATCATATCCGGCAATTCTACCCCGAGGTGGATACCCAAAGGAACTGAGAACAGCTCCGCAAAAACTTACATACCATAAATGTTCGCTGTGGCATTATTCACTGATGAATGTATAAATAAAATATTACACATATATAACAGGAAAGTCTCCAACCATAAAGAAAATTAAGTAGTGACATGTCTTACAATATGAATGACTCTCCAAAACATTATGCTAACCGAAATAAAAAGGCCAAATATTATACAATTCCTTCTATATAGAACATATAGTGGGATCAAGAACAGTAGAATCCAAGCAAAAAGATAGAAACAACCTACATGCCGTTAACAATAAAAAGATAAACTGTGGGACCTACACACAGTGGAATATTATGCAATTATAAAGAATAATAAGCCTAGGAACTATCTTATAATGTGAAAGAATTGTGCCAATTTAATAAGCCAAACGTGAAAAGAATAAATACTGCATGATACCACTTTAATTAAAATGTCAAGAGTAGGTCTACATAGAGAAAGCAACGTTCTTTGTTGCTTACCAGGGATAGAAGGGAGAGGGGGGGAATCACCGGGAATGGTGAGAGGACTGACACATTGCAGAACTGTCTGTGTATAAATCGTTGAATGGGAATCTAATTCGTAGTGTAAACGTTCACCTAGAACACATATCAAAGTGACAGAAAGCAGACTCGTGGTTGTCAGGGCTGGGTAGGGAGGAATGGGGAGTGCTTCTCTAATGAGCTTCATGGGCTGGGGGACTGTGAGCTCCTGAACCTAGTGTAAAGCACAGTCTCGTTTCTAGATTCAGTGTCAACATTTATTGAGGGAGCCAAATGCTAGGCACTCCCCACCTCTTATCTCATTCAAACCTGCAAGAGTTAAGCTCACCGTATAGAGGAATAAATTCGGGTCCCACGCTGAAAGCGACGTACCCATGCTGCACAGCTAAGAAACAACACAGAGATTTCTGAATCCCGAACCCATGATTTTTTCATTCATTTCTTCTGGTAGCAAGGTGTCTCAATGGTTGGTGCTCCAATCCTTTACCATCAAGAGATATTCAGAGAATAGATCCTCGAGATATTAAACAACACATGTTTGGATCCAGATGGGTTCTGTTCTGAAAACTCAGCTCACAAAATGGAATTCTTGATCACGATGAGAAGCATGACAGAGAAAAAGAACCTTAGTTACAGACACCTAATGATTCCCCCGGCTCTTCCACGACTTGTATGTCACCGAGGCCACAGTGCTCAGCGTGGTTTCCTTGTTGTTGTTTAGTTTTTTAATTTGTAAATGTGCTTAAGTCATCTAAGTCTAATAGTAAATGGAGGAGAGTCTCTTCAAGGTCTGTTTGCCTCTAATAAACGTACTGCCATGCAGTGGATTCTGCCTCATAGCAACTCTAGAAGACAGGATAGAACTGCCTCTATGGTTTTCTGAAACTGTAACTATTTATTAGAGTAGAAAGTCATCTTTCTCCCATGGAACAGCTGCCACTTTTGAACTACTAGCCTGTGTTAAGGAGCCAGAGGCCTAACCCACTATACCACCAGGGCTCCTCTCTAGCTCTAATGTTGGGGTTCTAATACTGCAGTGGTTACTAACTGCCCCAGAGGGTCTGAAGAAGAAACCATCTTGTTCGTAATCACTTAACAAAACTCACGGCTAAGAAATGACATCACCTCTCAGGCCGATGTGCTATGCAAAGGTGATGTATACTGTCAGCTTCTCTCCTTGAACTTCTTACACTGGTCGTCTACACCTCCCAGCACCAGAAGAGCACAAGGAGGGAAGAGCACATTCATCTTGCTCCTAGTCTGCATTCTCCATGTGACATTTAATATAATGTAGTTCATCAGTACCCAGCCCCTGTCATCCTTTCCGTTCTGCCATGTCTTGATGCTGCCCTTCATTTTTGAAAAACAACTTTAAATTGTCTCACTTCTTAACATGCACATTGTTCTGAGCAATATCTGTGAAATCACGAGCTCTGATGTGCTAGTTCTATTTTTTCACACGCACATTAATATACACAACTATAATAAGAAATGCATCTGGGTTCCCCCTAAAACATCTTGTGTCTCACCACTGTTAAGACGCTGCAGAGCATGGCCTTAGCTCAACTTGTCTGCCCCAGGAACTCTTCGGAGCAACTCTGTTGCCATGTTAGAAAAAGGGAAACTGAGGAAGTAGGTGGTGAAACAGTAACTGTGCTTAGCTCCTAACTGAAAATTTTGAGGTTCAAATCTCTCCTTAGCATAAGGCACCTCAGAATAAAGGCCTGCAGAACACATCTGAGCGCTCAGCAGTTGACACTCGATGGAGCACAGTTCTTTGCAGGCACAGATGGGGCTGCCACGAGTCAGAATCAACTTGACAGCAACTGGGACTCGCACAGGAGGTTCAGGGTTACGCTGAGGTACAGAAAAGGTCGTGTTTAAGGTGTCACGGAGCAGAGTGCTGGCTTCACGTTCAGGCACGCTTCATTCCAAATCCCAAGTCTTTGCCACTCTAACGTGTCATCATCTCTGTCTACAGACAGAAGGGAAGAATAAAATTGAGACTGTACAAAATGCCAGCGACCTTTCCCATTTATTCTACTTAATCCAGGTCTAAGAACTTGACAGCAAGATTTTCCATGATCATCTGAAAGGACAATGATTCATCTGCGCATAAACAAAGCTGACAGCACACAGAGTGAGACCAGGAGTGGTCAGTTCAGAGGGCCAGTACCCCCTTCACCATGCTTCCAAGCTTACAATTTATTCCCCACCTGGGCAAAGCTGGGATCAGGCTGTCCCATTGGTTGTGCCAACCCTCCTGAAAAGGCACAGCTTTAATCACAAGGGATTCTGGGTATGAGTGAATATGACTCAGCTCACACTATCGTGTCTCCTGGGAAACAATGGTCAGATGTTATTTTGAACAATGTCCTGATCTTCATGCAAAAAATCACCAAACAGGCATCTGCTGTCACAGCCTAGAAAACTTGAGAATTGGAAAGGGCACCATTCAATGTCGTCTAGTCCAATCCCTCATAAGACAGTGAGAGTAAACTGGGCCAAGAAAGAGGCAGGAAAGGACTTGTCCAAGGACACTCAGCTAGGTAAAGCCAGAGCTGGAAGGAAGTGCTCCCTGTCCTAGGCCTGGAATGCTGGGGTGGTAGGGTTCTAGCAGGGAGCTACTTCTCTCTGTCCACATGTCCAGATGACACTGAGAAAGGGCCAGTTACAGAGCCACCTCCTAAATTCAGGAATCAATAGATTACAAATGGAGAGTGCATATAGCCATGTGAATTCAACAGCAACAGCAGAGAAAAATGAAGAGGTAAACTACCCACCTCCTTATGCCACGGAAGTTTTCCCAGTAACAAGTTAATATGCATCAGAAAAAAACCCTACAAAACACCGAATTCAGAGTAGGTAGCCAGTGCTCAGTGAGAGAAGAAGCAAAGCATGCAATACAGGTGTAAGAAGCTCTCCACATTGTCATTCAAAATGCCCGTTGCAAAGGGAATTCCCAAACAGGAGTGTGCTGGCATGTCCTCGAACCCCCAATGCCTCTGTGTCAAAGAGGCAGCACCATGGACTAGCTGACCAAGTGAGGAGGGCAAAGTTAAGGGAGGATGAGGGACTGGTCAGCAAACAAAGAGACCCTGAGGTAAGCGAACCCCTCCTCGGGGGGTGGGGGGGAGGAGCTATTGTTGGATATCCTAGTCATTTTTGACACATCGCAACCCCAGGTGGAAAAGGGCTCTCAAGCGGTTTTCAGGGCTGTAATCTTTACAGAAGTTGAAGGTCAGATCTTTCTCCCAAAAGCCACTGGGTAGGTTTCAACCTACCAGCCGAGTGGCTGACCATTGAGTGATTAACGCTCCCTGGGTTGGTCTTTTTCTCCCCCAATTCTCTTACTGAAGGAAAGCCTTCCTAAGCTGAAAGAGTACCTTTCTATGATGAAAGAACACTTTTCTCCAAGTTCTATCTCCCAGGAACTAGCTAATGTTCAATTCCCGCTGCAATGAGAAAACGCAAACACTGAAGCACCCATTAAGTGACTATCAGAAACCATGGTGACACAATGAGTATGCACTTGTTGCTAACCACAAACTTGGCACTCCAATCCACTAGCTGCTCCGTGGGACAAAGATGCGGCAATCTGCTTCCATAAAGATGTGCAGCCTTGGGGCGGTCCTCCTAGGTCCTACAAGGCACTGTGAGGAGGAACTGAAGAGACAGCAGCGAGTTTGCTTTGGGATTTAACTGACTTTCAAAACAGGGTTAAGAGTTTCATGATTGGTACTGGCTGTGGCAGAGGTGACACCAGTTGCCACCAAGTTACTTCTGATCCCTGGCAGCCATCGTTCAGTTGCTGCTTGGGGTTTTCAAGGCTGGGACATTTGGGAAGCAGACCACCACACATTTCTTCTGGGGTATCTCGGGGTGGGTATGAAACAGCAACTTTTCATTAGAAGCCAATTGCTTAATCGTTTGCGCCAACTCAGGGACACCTGGTACTGACAGGGATAGTTAATAATTCACAAAAGAATTTTACAATCTTTTTAATTCATAGAAAGAAAACCAAACAACTCAAAGAGTAAATTTTTTTCCCCAAAGTAGCCTAGTCAGTCAATAAAGGGCAGAATCAGAAAATCCAGGTTTGGAAACATGCAGGTATTGTGCTGAAACCTGCCCAGTACTATGGGACTGACATCTGAGTCCAGGCCATTTCAGGGGCCCCAAATGATCCCCAATCTCTGCAACGCCCCCTTGGAAGAGGTTCTTCTGGCAACTTGAAATCCCCATCATCTTTGGCATTTGTCCCAACTACAATTCATTAACCCTGTAATTTTGTGGAAAACTTTCTTCCCTGCAGGACTATAAGCTTTACATAGACCTGTAAAAACTGTAAGTTTTACATAGACCTACTGTGTTAGTCTAGGTACATTAGAGAAACACATCCACAGAAACTCATGTATAAGAGTTTCATATAAAGTTTAAGTGAGTATCAAGAAAACATCCCAACCCAGTGCTGCCCAAGCCCACAAGTCCAATATTAACCCATTAACCCTTATGCCCAACACCAATCCACAAAGTCCTCCTCCATCTCACAAAACATACACAATGATGCTTACTGAGCCGAGTCAGTGAATGTGTAAGCATCTCAGCACTGGCAGGGGTCTCTACACGGGTGCTCCAGCACCCAGCGCTGCATTGAGATAGGTCCATGTGGCTTCTCCTCAGGGATGTCTTGCAGAAAGTGAGCCTTGGCAGGTAAAGCAGGGAACTGGCTAAGGCAGCTTCACGCTGGTCTGACCATCAGAAAGCAAGAGACCCAAGAACTAGAAAGGTGAGGCTCACTCAGCCATTTATCCCTCTGCCCTTCAATTAACCCTACATGTGTTTATCGGCCAGGTTGCACAATAACTACCTCACCTACCTAAGGAAAAGAAGTCCTCGTGGCATAATGGGTCACACTGACCACAAGGTCAGCAGTTTGAAGCTATCAGTCACTCAGGCAAAGAACGATGAAGCTTTCTACTCCCATGGAGTTACAGTCTCAGAAACCCACAAGGGCAGTTCTGCTCTGTGTTTAGGCTTACTATGAGATAGAGCTGATTCATAGGCAGTGAGATTTTTGTTTTGTTTTGTTCTTGACCTAGGGAAAGGGGAGGCCTGGTGGTGCTGCGGATTAGGCTGTTAACCACAAGGCCAGTGGTTCACACGACCAATTTCTCTGAGGCAGAAAGATAAGTTTGTCTATCCCCTAACAATTTACAGTCTTAGGAACCCTATACGAAGAATACCGCCCCCCCCCAAAAAAAATCCGGAATTGCGTTGTGTACATCAGAGCTTTTGTAGTACACATTTTTCCTACTCAACGGGCATCAAGCAACTCACTCTGAGTTAGTGCACCCAGTGGCCTTTCCTGGGAAGTTCTCTGGTCACAGTGCATTTTTCTGTAAAAGCAGTTTATCTCAAACCTCGTTTTTGTGATGGCCGATTTAAGAGAACAGCATATGGCTGTGAAATACTGTTTCCGGCTCAAGAAAAATGCCACAGAAACTGTTGCGATGTTGAACACAGTATACAAGGACAGCTATGGAAAAAACTCAAGTGTACAAGTGTTTGCTCTTTTCAAAAAAGGTGAAATGTCGATTGGTGACAAACCTCATTCTGGAATCTGTCAACTTCCCGAACTGAAGGGAATGTTGACTTGTAGTGCATTTGGAGTTTGTTCCACCAGGTCAGACTTTTTATTTAGAGGTTCTGAAAAAATAGTGTAACAGTGTGTGACACAAAATACCTGATTTGTGGCTGACAGAGGACTGGTTTTGCCACCATGATAATGCACCTATTTACACAACCATCTCAATGCACCAGTTTTGGGGGGGAAAAACAGCATGCCTCTCTTGCCCATGCATCATACTCACCTGACCTCACTCCGTGTAACTTCTTTTTGTTTCCATGAATGAAGAGGGACATGAAAGGACAGCAATTTGATGACTTAAAGAAATTAAAGAAAAAAAATGAGGGAGGTGCTGTCAGCCATCCAAACAGATGAGTTTGAAAAATGTTTCCAAGAATGGAATCACAGCTTTAACACATGTATAAAGTGTAATGGAGAGTACTTTGAAGGAGATAAGATTGTTCTGTAAAAAAAAAATTTAAATACATAGCTTTTTTTTAAGTCCGGGTTTTGTGGGGTACACCCTCATATAGGGTCACTAGGAGTCAGAATCAACTCAAAAGCAGTTGATTTTGTTTGACCTAGGAAAGGGTTGATCCTTTAGCCACTAAATCTCAAATATCCCTCTAATGATGGGCAAATAAAATATCCTAACCCTTGACAGCACACAGGGGTTCAGTGGTAGAATTCTTGCCTTCCATGCAGGAAACTTAGGTTAGACATCTGGCCAAATCACCTCATGTGGAAGCCTGCATGTTGCTCTCATGCAAAACAGGCATAAGAAGAGCCTCTAGACCAGTGGTTCTCAACCTTCCTAAAGCCTTTAATACAAATCCTTATGTGGTGGTGACCCCTAACCATAACATTATTTTTGTTGGTACTTCAAAACTGTAATTTTGCTACTGTTATGAATCATCATGTAAGTATGATATGCAGGATATATTTTCATTGTTACAAATTGAACATAATTAAAGCATAGTGATTCATCACAAAAAACAACATGTAATTATATATTGTGAAATATTTATTTCTTTCTATTCCAAAGCTATATATTTAGCGGGGGGTTGTTTCTTTTTAAAATAATTTTATTGGGGGCTCGTACAACTCTTATCACAATCCATACATCCATCCATTGTATGTCAAGCACATTTGTACATTTGTTGCCATCATCATTCTCAAACATTTGCCTTCTCCTTCAGCCCTTGGTATCAGCTCCTCATTTTTTTCCTCCTCCCTCCCCACCCCCTCCCTCCTGAACACTTGATAATTTATAAATTATTATTATTTTGCCATATCTTACACTGTCCAACATCTTTTTTCACCAACTTTTCTGCTGTTCATCCCCCAGGGAGGAGATTATATGTAGATACTAGTAATTGGTTCCTGAAATATTTATTTCTAATGACAAATCAATGAAATTTTGTCGGGAAGCATGGTGTAGCATGGGTAGCAGTCTTCACGCCTGATACTCATATGTGGGCGTATCTGTATGGGGGCGGACCCGCTGGAGATGGATAGAGGAGCGGTGTCTTGGTTCCTGAGACCGACCCACAGGTTGAGAAGCGCTGCTAACACCAAGGTGGACTAGCAAAAATGGTCTGATGATGTACTTTTGTCAGTCATTCAGTGGAAACCCAATGGATCACAGCAGTGCACTCTTCACCAATCATGAGAAGGATACAGGACCAGAAAGTATTTCAGTCTGTTGGGTGTGGAGTTACCATAAGTCAGGGGCCAACTCAAAAGCAGGTAACCGTGAGAACAACTCTGACAGAGGGGCATAGAGTGGCCTGGCTCAGGTGTTGCTTGAGGGAATCACCAATTGCTCACAGACAGCTCAGAGCATGGCGCCAGAGAAAAGGAAGATAAACACGTTAGAAACGTGTGGATGCTATTTCCCATATCATGCCTACCTAAACTCGTATTACACATCCAAACCTCTGCAAACCATATATTTCCTTGGCTTCACACTCAAATGCCCTATTCCTGTCTTTAAGAGCAAGAACCCTCTCGGCTACCACTCCACTTACCTCAGGGCTGGCCCATTTTGCTGCCCATTGCTGGCCACGGTCCCTGCCAAGGCCACACCTGAGTCAGTGTAACAACCTCAGGCCAGGCTGCCTGCTAGCGAGTTGCCAGACCTTTCCTGGTCTCTCATAAGTGTGGCAAACTCCCAGCCCAATTTATACTCTGGGACTCTGAAGCTCCCATCACTCAGAAAACTTTTTGCTCAAAAGTATACATTGTCATATTATTTATACATTGTCTTATTTTTTACAATATAATGGTAAATATACCGAATATCCTACATGAAAGACTAAGGAATGATGGTGCAGCCGCAATATAGAATCATAAAAAAGTACTTCCACAGATTTATTTTTAAAAGCATAGCCCCTGACACCACCCCCCATGCTTAAACAGAGATCAATGGAGTAAGCGATTGAACGGCATGGAGCAGCAACTCATGGGTTGGGGGGACTCATGGGTGGGGACTGATGTGTCATTGGAAAAGCTGATGATGTTACAAATGCAATCACCTTACACCCCAGGGGGATGATTGACAATGATTTACTTTTAAAAAAATTATTTAAAACTTTTAATGTGGTTTTTGTTTTTTATACTTAAACAATTTTAAAAAAACTGTTTCAGTGGGGTTTTTGTTTCCCTGTCTTTCATTGCCTGATTAAGACTCAGGTAGAACGCCACAAGATTCTTCTAGGTTGGAGTATTTCTAGCTTGTTCCATGACAAAAATTCCTTCCCTGCCCTTTTAAATATGCATGATGGTCTTTTCTTTGCTACCTATTATTGGTATTTTAACTCTGTATTATTATTTTATCCTTACCACTTTCCCCCTATTTTTACTGTTTCTGTTGGGTTTTTCCATTTGGGAAGCACAGGAGTAGAGACACAGAGATACGAACTGTTCATAGGGGAGGGAGATGTGAGGGATGGTGCCTGGGTTCATAGGGGAGGGAGACGTGAGGGATGGTGCCAGGGTTCATAGGGGAGGGAGACGTGAGGGATGGGAGATAGGGAGCGTGAGGGGGTTGGGGGAACAATGTATGTGGGAGGGGAGGGAGCATTCTCTAGCTAGATGATGATTACACAACTCATTTCAGAAGAAATGTAGCCATCGGGTGGGTGGAAGAAAATGTTCTGCTATTGATTGTTGTAATGACTGCACAACTCTTCTTGTGATTAAACTGAAAAAAATGTTTAAAAAAAAGAAGAAATAACATCAATCTCACCCTAACAAAAACACAACTGTTTCCACAATTGGAAAAAAAAAAGATGAGGGGGGACCTAGCATACAAAATGGAGTAAAGGTAATGATCCCAATGAAGGAATTAGAATTTTTAATGTACGCAAACTAAGCAAGCATTATGGAAAAAGCAATTGGTATCTCTAAGGAGAAGGACGTATACACTCAGAAAGATCAGGGATCTTGGCATCGAAAGATGTGAACTGGAGGTCCAGGCCGATTACTAAAAGCATGTGACCTTGGGAAGTTAAGAATCCTTTGTTCATCTACAACCTACAGGGTTGTGTTGAAGGTTATGAAAATCGCTGGCTTGGCCATCTGTACATGAAGATGTCCTAGGACAGCACGGCACAATCATGATGACTTCTGAGATCTGCACACGCATGCAGGGCCAGCGGTGGTCCAATGGTAGACGTCTTGCCTTCCAAGTAGAAGCCAGGTTTGATTCCTGGGAAATACAGGTTTCAGAAGAGCTTCCAAACTAAGTGAGACTAGGAAGAAAGGCCTGACTAGCCATTTCAGGAAAATTAACCTGTGAAAAGTCCATGGCTCACAATATTCCAAATTTGTGGATGGGGTCACCGTGAGTCAGGGACCAACTCAGTGGCACTGAACTCACATACATATTCAGGAGACAGAAGGGAGATCTGACATCCCAGAACATCCCGGTCAAAGCTCAAATGTCAACATGCCCATCATAAATCCCATCAGAATCTCTAAGACTTGATCACACCCTCCTTTCGAGAAATATAGTTAAGAAAGATGTTAACACCCAACATGTTTGAAAAAGAAAACAGTGGAAGGTTTATTTTATCTAAAGATAATGGCTCCGAATTTTCCCTATGGAGTGGGCATGTTATCCAGCATCCAGGATTCGGATACAGTGCTGCCTTTCTTATGCAAATCACCGCATGCTCTTCTCATCCTTCAGTGGGCTGTCTTCTCCGTGTGGTTCAAAATGTACTGAAGATGGCTACACCCCAGACGTAAGACGGGAGTCCCTCCTCTAACGGATATCGTCTATTAAAATCAAGATCCTCTCTCTCTCTCCCTTCCCCCTGACCAGTTCATGAGACTGTACAGTGACGGAGTCCAATACGAGGTGTGTGACCCCACAGGCACAAGCTGGCTCCGTCCAGAGATACTAATAAGTGACCTTGGGGAGTATGTTAGATACAAAACTGAGATCTTGTTATCTACAGTTATCAATTCTTCACAGAGATGTTTTGGTATAATAGAAATATTAGTATCCATGGAATGTTACTGGAAAACAAAGATAGTGACACCTTGTCTCATATACTTTGGACATGGTATCAGGAAGTATCAGTTCCTGGGGAAAGACATTGCGATCGGTACAAAGACAAAGAAGTAACCTTTAATGAGATGGATTGGCACAGTGGCTGCAATAATAGGCTCAAGCATAATAGTAATTGTGAGGGTGTGTTTCATTGTGTTGTACACAGGGTTGCTATGAGTCAGTCAACTAGACAAAACCTAACAACAACAAAATTGTTATGATTATCACTTCCATTTTAAAGAGGATCAAATGAAAGCACAGAGAGGTAAGTACCATGTATGCTCTTGTAGAAGTCTAGTTTCTCAGGACATTTTTAATGCAGCTTTTGTGGTAGAATTAGGTGCCTCCGCTGATATTCGCGCCGGCTTATATTCAAGCATATCCAATACCTTGCTCAGGTTGTAGGCCAGAGGGTAGGTTTGAAACACCATGTCTTTCACACTCTTTCCAGTTCTGTGAGCTGGAAGCAAAATCCCCAATTTACAAGGTTGGCTATCTTCACGAGAGCAGATCTTTCTTTCCCTCAGAGTCATTGGTGAGTTGGAATTTCTAGTCTTTTAGTTAGTAGGTGAGCACTTAACCATTGCACCATCAGGATTCCACTAATAAATGACAGTTCGTATTATTATTAGTCTCTGCCCCAACAGCTTTCTTGGAAAGTATCTTCCATGCTGAGATTTTCCACAGCTCAATGATATGGGAAACCTCTTCCTCTCTCTTCTTCTCACCTACCTTTAAAAGAAGAAATAAATTTCAAAGGAAATGTACCTAGCTCTGAGAAATATAGGAACCATCTGTTATTAACAATCTAACGGCTTCTGAGGACCCATTAAAATCTCACTGGCAACACCAGCCCTACTGTCACCCAAATCATCAAAATGGGCCATTCGGGTGGTAAAATGCTGCTTGCTCCTCTGTGGCTACACATTCTTTATGGCTCTCCTTCACTTTTATTTTTTGGCTGGGCTCTGTGGGAATGGAATGGACTTCTGGATCTGTGACCATGATGGACGAGCAGCCTGCTGAAAAGCATTGCCCTTGGGAAGACACTCAGTATCCAACCACCCACGGGCACACACAGTCAGTTACACACACTCACGAAGCTCTACGCACACCCACATCAGACACACACATTTACAATCTATACAGCACATACACAGTCACAACCATTTATACATATTCTATACACACCCACATACATTCACATGAAGTATATTTTATAACCTACAAACACTCACACCCTACACCCTCCCCATAATCTGTACCACATACTCACAGTCTACACTGCACACACATTTACTCACAAACACTCACACAAGCACACGCATAGGACACATACACAAACTATGCAAAATTTAAACCCCATACACATTCTACACCCTGTACATATACTCATCATCTACATGCATAACATGCTCACTAGTCACATATTCACACATACTCTATACATTCATGTTCACTAACATATACATTCTATATAATCTACACCCAACAAACTCACCATTTATACCACACATACAGTCACAGACACTCACACTACTCTACAAACACACACACTCATACTCTCATTCTCAACCACTATACAACCCAGGAGCATCCTGGGATATGTTTCCTTGACTAATTCTTTGGCCACTAAAACACTCTTGTGTTCTTTCTTTTTGTTGTCTCGGGGCCCTGGAACTTCCACAACCCAAAAATCAAAGGGTAAAAGCCTACCAAAAGTCAGCTACTAGGACCCTAATCCAGCACCACAAAAACGATCCAGTCTGGATTGATCCTCATCCGTGCAGATGCTAATGTTAAGATTCTGATTAGATGTGAGTGTGCATGTAAAATGGTCAGCACAGCACCTGGCACAAAATCCATGCTTCACACAAGTAACCTCCAAGGCTGGCAGCTATGTGGGCAAGTGTCTCCTCTTGCTGAGCAGTGGCCTGTCTCTCTCAAGCCCTCATTCACATTCTGCATCTGCACTCAGACTAAACAGATTCTTTAACAGGCTAGTGCAGGATTACCCTTGGAGAGAGGCTGGTGCCTCTGAAACTAAAGAATCTGTATACCAATTACCCTTCCCCCTCCCCTGTGTCTCCTAAAAACTCTGCTCTTTAAAAGCCTGCATGGCTAAGCTCCCCTTCCCAATGCTCAACTTCCCCTATAAGAACTGTTACTCTTATTCTACATTTTGTTTAAGGGAAGCACCAAAGTAAAGTGATTTTTCCAAGATCAAGAAGATTTGGAGATGGAATTAAATACTAAGTTTCATATCCTAAACCCCAATTCACTAAAATATCTGTGATTCTAATTTATAAGTAAAGAACTACACACATAGGCAGTGTTAGATAATAGACTGTGGAGGTGCTAGTAACTATATCTTCTCAAAGGACAGATCTAGCTGACACCTCGAAGGACTGCATTTAGCTCTAGCAAGGTCCTTGGTCTCCCATTGTCCAGGTTCACTTACTGAGAGATGATGATAGATAGATAGATAGATAGATAGATAGATAGATAGATAGATAGATGTCATTGAGTCAACTCTGAGTTATCCAAACCTTATGTACAACAGGAAAAAAAGAAAAAATATTGTCAATTTTGTATCATTCTCAATCCTATCATTGTAGTCATAGTCCTAATCCCTCTCACTGAAGGTATGCCTCATCTCATTGGCCCTCTACTTCAATAACATAAAGTCCTCTTCTAATTATTAAGGAGAACGAGCTTTGGTGGAAACGCAGGTAACACATTGAACTGCTACACACAAGGTCAGTAGTTCAAAACTACCAACCACCCTACAGGAGAACTATGAAGCATTCTACTCCTATAATGTCTACAGCCTTAGAAACCCACAGGGGCAGGTCTACTCTGTCCAACAGAGTAACTGTACGTCAGAATTAACATGATGGCAGTGAGTTTTCTAGTGATTGATCCCTTCTGATAACATGTCCAAAATAACCATAGGGTTTGCATTAACTATCAAAAGCAGATCACCAAGAACATAAACACAAGGTAACAAACACAGGAAGCTCTCCTCAACAATTACCAGAAAAGTACCACTAAGAGGGAAGTCCTGCACTCCCTGAAAGCCATAAAAACAACTTAAAAGTTAATTATAACAAAATCATAGCCTTTGGTGATCCTACATAGATAGAAGACTGTGTGGGTCACATGGTACAGATATCCTGACTAATTGGCCCAGAAGATACTTCCAAGCAATGCTTCCCCTCCCCATTGTTAGTCTTTTAAAAAATATTTCTCCCTCCTTCAGTGCCCCTGGGTCACCCATTCCCTCCCCTGTGGAGGTCACATGCACATAGTCAAAGGATTGGATTCCTCTCCCAAACAGTGATTTCCCCCCACTGTTACATCATCCTCCTGTGCAGCTCCATCCATGTGGATAGCAGCAACCTCACAGTGGACATACACATGCAAACCAATACTGCCACAGATCTGGACATACCCACTCAAACCACGTTTCCTTTTCTCTTTACTCCTTATTCCACATGCATATCCCTGAAAGCACAATCCCATTCATATTATCCAATGCCATAGGAGCAGAACATCATATTCACACCAAAGCTGCACCCACACTTTCTCTTCTCTATCTTTAAATGTTTTCCTTATTTTTATTTATTCCAATTCTTCTTCTCTCCCCTCTCTCTTTCTTTTCCTCTTTAACTCTACTGCAATTATAATATGTAATTTACACATATTTATGTAACATATGTGTGTGTGAAAAGATATCATCATTCTACACAGACTATTCCAGAATATGGAAAGGGGCAGCAAACCCACCAAGTCATTCCATGAAGTGAGCATAATGCTTATACCAAAGTCAAGCAGAGCCCCCACAAAAACAGAAAACTGTAGACCAATATTCATCATGGAACATAAGATACTTCTCAAAAAAATTCTGACCAATATAATCCAAGAACCTATCAAAAAATAATTCACCATGATCAAATGGGATTCATAAAAAGGTACACAAGAATAGTTCAACATAAAAAAAAAACAACAGAAAGAAGGAGTCCAGATGGAGACCAGATAGAATCACCCGCCCAGTGCTCCTGTTGTTAGATCAGAAAATTAAGAAGTAAGGAGGCCAATATCAGGAAGCTGGGACCTAAAAATAGATTCAATGTACTGGGGTCTGATTCAGGCTTCCCCCTGCAATTTTCATCCACGGAGTGATGTGAGACCTTAATAAAATGCTCCAAGTTCACCATGTCTGCCCACAGGCTCCACTGATACCTCACCAGATCCAGTGGGACAGCAATATGCCACCCTTTCCTGTCCCCAAGATACAACACTGCAACATGCTGTAATTTCCCCAATGCTTCTGTCTAAAGATGGTCATAATCCCAGGTTCATGAAGAACCTCTGAGAATGAGCCACAAGAACTCACATCAGAGTTCCCAACTCAGCTATAGACCAAGCTTTTGCATTTCCCTCCCCAGTCAGGAATTAAGTGATTACATCAGCAATCCCCTTAACCCCTATCCCAGCTCCATGCCTGATAGTGTGGGTAAAAATAAATAATAATTCACTAATTTGAAGCAGTTGAGGAGTGCAACCAGGGAGAATTCAGATCTACTTAGCTCCAAAACCATTCAAAAATTTTGTTCCCCTTCCTTGGGGGACAGGCAGCTCAACCCCTATACCAGGGGACACCACAAGCCCCTTATGAAAAGAAGAAAAAAATGTTAAATACTTACAAATCCAGTATGCTCTCCTTTGGATAACTTTGAATGTAAGCTTCCTGAAACCTGGCCCTGGTCTTTTAGCATGATATTAGCATAACAAGACAAGCAGAGTGTTGATCCCAGAGCAAAGCCTAGGATTTTAACATAACAAAACAGGAAAATCAACTGGCTGGAATACACAGCCCAAGCCAAACACTGGTTCTACCAGTTTGGGGCTCCACAGACTCTTTAAAAGAGGAAATTGTGGCCAGACAGTGCAGACCAGTATCCACTATGCAGGCTCCCCCAACCCAGCCCAGTGGCATACTTACAAGCGCAGGCCTCAGAACACCCTCTGAGGCCCCACACCAGCTCCAGCCACTAAGTCACTATGGCATGTCGCCTGCACAGTAGCCCAACCCACAACCACAGTAGGCCACAGGTGGTCCCCCAAATCCACTCTGACCAGTCACACAGAAAAAGAGCTCAGGGCTTCTCAGTCTCCCGGGAACATGGTTTCCAGTTCTTACAAAATGACATGCAGACAGCAACATACCTCAACACCCTCAATGATAAAACAAGAAAAACAAAATGCAACACCGAAAGAAATCCTAAACCTAATGACACTCACAGAAGAAACAAATGTTGATCTGCAACAAAAAAGAAATCTTCAGAATGCCACTTGTGGTAATACAGGATATGAAGGAAGGAATGCAGAATAAGGACACAATGATAAAGGCGATGAAGTCCATAATAGAGGGGATGAAGCCCATGCACCAAAGGAAAATACAAGAAATAATGGATGAGGTAACAGAAGAAAAACACAAGATAACAGATGTCACCAACAGACTAGAAGAATCACAAAATCTTAACAGTGATCTTGAGGGAAGTCAGGCAGACTTCAACAAATGGAAAAGACAGTCAAACAAGATAATCAAAGAGGTGAAATAAAACCTGAGATCAATGACAGATGCTACAAAGAGAAACAATATTCGAATAATTGGTTGCCAGAACAAGACACAATGAATAAGTCTACAGATAAATTAGCAAGGGAATTCCTGGAAGCAAACATTCCCACATTAATGAATGAGAATTAGACATTCATACAGGAAGCAGAGAAGACACAAATTAGACTACATTCCAGGAAGAACTCACCAAAGCACATAAAAGTTAAATTATCCAACTTCGAGGAAAAAGAGAAAAATTTAAGCGCAGCAAGAGAAACAAACAAACAACAGTGCTCAGTTAAGAATATGCCCAGACCTATCAGCAGATACCAGAAGAGGAGAGAGTGAAGTGACATCTTCCAAAAGCTGAATGAAAAAAATGCCAAAGAATCTTCTACCCTGCCAAATTATTGAGATAGACATTGAAGTAAGTCTTCCCAGACAAGGAAAAACTCAAAGAATATGCCATTAGTCACCCAAACCTGCGCAATATCCTTGCTGACTCACTGTGATCAGGAGCATCAACAACCACCAAGCACAGGCAGGAAACCAACACATAGCTCAACACCATCCAGAAGTGAAGTCAAGGCACCAAAAACAATTACAAAGATAACACTGCTTTGGAGGGAAAACAAGGCAAGAATGAAGCCCCATACATAAACACAACACACAGATATGAAAGGAGATAGGAAAACACCCAACACAAAAGGTACAAGATGACAGCAATGAATCCACAGATGGTGATAATAATTCTGAATGTCAACAGCCTGAACTCACCCAGCAAAAGACAAAGGTTAGCAGCCTAGCTCAGAAACCATAAACCATCCATCTGTTACCTACAAGAGACACATCTTAAGATCTCAGGCAAAAATAGGCTAAGAATAAAAGGGTGTCCGAAAATATACCAAACAAATGGCAATTTTTAAAAAGCAAGGGTTGCAATTCTAATCTCCGACAAAATTGACCTCAAGGTTCAAGCCATAACAAGAGACAAGGAGGGGCACGATATATTGCTCAAAGGTTCAGTAGACCAGGAACCAATTAACATATAAATATATACATATAAACACATATACAAGAGACCCACAGAATTCATCAAAGAAACTATTCAAAAGAAAAAAAATAAAAGAAACCACAGATTGACCACCATAGTAGGTGACTTTAATACACCACTATCAGACAAAGATAGATCAATGGGAAAGAAGATCAGCAAGGAGGCAGAGTAAACACTACAATTAGGCGATTGGACCTGATAGACATTTATATAGCTCTCCATCCACATGAAAAAAAAATTCCCATTCTTTTTAAGTGGGATTGGCTCATTTTTTGAAAATAGACCACATGTGCAGACATCAGTCGGGCCTGAGTAAATCCAGACACATAGCAATCCCTCAGATGGCTGTCTCCAGTCACCAAGTCATAGAGCTGGAGATCAACAAAAGGATGATCAGAAAAATAAAGACAAGCAACTGGAGAATGAATAACACTCTTCTGTGACATGAATGGTTACTGGTCCAGAATAGAGAGTAAATTAAGAAGATTCTAGAAACAATTAGAATGAGAATAAAACGTACCAAAACCTATGGCATACAGCAAAAACAGTTATCAGGGGAAGCTATTTATGAGTGATACTGTATCACAAAACCTCACCAACTAGAATAGAGTCAACAGAACAACCCCTCCGATAGCAAAAGAAAAGAAATAATAAAAATCAGGGCAGAAATAAACGAGTGGGAAGATAAGAGAACCATGCAAGAAATCCATGCAGCATAAAGCTGGTTCTTTGAAAGAATCAAGAGAATCGACAGCTAACCAAGGAAAGGAAGAAGCAAACATTAATAGCCAGGATGAGGGATAAAATCAGGGAAATCACAATGGACCCCAAGATTAAAAGGATAATCACAAAGTACTATGAAAATCTGTATTCTAATGAATGCAAAATGTGGAAGACATGGACCTGGATAAACAATCCCTCCTTAAATTATCCCAGATAGAGGTCAAGAACCTCAAAAAACCCGTAACAGAAACTACCAATGAAAAAAGTTCCCATGCCAGATGGCTTCACAGGAGAATGCTACCAAACCTTCAGGGAAGAGTTGACACCGATCCTCTACAAATTGTTCCAGAGAATAGAAAAATATAGCAAACTCTCAAACTCATTCTATGAAGCCAGTATAACTTTGATAACCGAACAGGGCAAGGATCCCACAGGAATAGAGAGCTACAGACCGATATCTCTAATGAACATAGATGCCAAAATCCTTAACAAAATATTGGCCAATAGAATACAAAAGTATATAAAACATATCATCCATCATGATCAGGTGAGATTCATTCCAGGGATTCAGGGGAATATCCATCAATATTGTTCACCACATTGATAAGAAATAGAATAAGAATCACATGATCATATCGATAGACACGGGAAAAGCTTCTGACAACATCCAACAGCCATTCCTCAAGAAGATATTAATGGAAGGGGAATTACTCAAATTAATAGAGCCTATTTATGAAAAGTCAATAGCCAACATCATAGTCAAAAGAGAAAGCTTAAAACAATCATACTGAAAAAGGGGACCAGACAAGGATGCCCTTTCTGTCCTCTTCAACATTGTACTAGAGATCCTAGCTAACAACATAAGGCAGTGGACGGACATTAAATGTATTTGTCTGGGAGAGAAGGAGGTGAAAGTATTGCTATTTGTAGACTATATGATTCTATATACTGAAAACCCAAATGCTACACAGCAGAAGTACTGGCAGAGATAGAGGAATATGCAAGAGTGGCAGTATACGAGATCAACAAGTAGACCTCTACTGGTTTGCTATGTACATCGGACAAGGCCACAGAAGAGGAGATCAAGAAGGCAGTACCATTCACAATAACCAAGAACAAACGGAAATATCTAGGGATATATCTAAACAAAAAAACAAAAGACAGTGGAAAACTACAGAACCCTACCACAGGAAACCTAAATGGAAGAATATCCCATGCTCATGGATCGGAAGACTCAATACAGTAAAGATGTCAATCTTACCCAAGGCACTAGATAAGTTTAACGCTCTCCTGATTCAAATACCAAGAACCTTCTTCAATGAATTGGGCAAAAAGCTCACCAATTTCATAAGGAAATGGAAGAAGCCCAAATTAGAGAGAACTCCTCAAGAAGGACAAAGTCGGAGGGCTCACCTTACCTGACTTTAACTCTGAATATACAGACACAGTGGTCAAAATTATGTTGTACTGGAATAATGACAGATATTTGGACCAATGGAAATGAACAGAAAACGCAGAAATAAAACCATCAGTATATAGACAACTGATCTTTAACAAGGGCCTAAAGAGCATCAAGTGGGAGGTGGATGGCCACTTTAACAGGTGATGCTAGAAACAATGGATACCCACCTGTAGAAAATTAAAACAAGACCCTTACCTCACCCCATGCACAAGAACAAATTGAAGGTGTATCACAGACCTAGAAGTAAAATCCCAAACTATAAGGACCATCAACGAAGGAATCAGAACAAACCTAAGAACCTTGGCACAGGAAATACATAGGCTAATTGAAATCGGGAAGGGCACACACAGATGAAGCTGAAATTAACAAGTGGGATATATTAAGGATAAAACACCTGTGCGCATTGAAAGACTTCATCAAGACAGTAACAAGGAAACCCACACACTGGGAGAGAACTTTTAGCAATGACACAACAGAACAAGGGCTTATTACTGAAATCTGCAATACCCTCCTAGCCTACAAAAAGAGGAAAACAGTTAACCCCCTGAGGAAGTGGACAAAACACCTTAACAGAAGTTTCACTGGGGAAGAGACCCGAATGACCAATAAACATATGAGAAAATGCTACTGATCATTAGCCATTAGAGAAATGTAAATTGAAACAACTATGAGATACCACCTAAGACCCTTGAGGCTAGCCCAAATAGAAAGTCAGAAAGCAACAAATGTTGGAGGGGATGTGGCAAGATAGGAATGCTCCTCCACTGCTAGTGGTCCTGCGCAAAGCCACTGTGGAAAGCCATCTGGTGATATTTAAAGCAAATGGAAATTGAGTCACCTAATGACCCAGCAATTCCTTTACTGGGCATATAACCCAGAAGAAGTAAGAAATAGATCAAAACCAGTCGCCTGTGCTCCACTGCTTATTGTGGCGCAATTCACAATTGCAAAGAAATTAGAAACCACCTAATTTCAATCACTGGACAAGTGGATTAGAAAACTCTTGACATATACACACAATGGAGTACTACACATCACTGAAAAGGACTGATGATTGCATGAAGCACTTCATCTCACAGGAAGGGCTGGAGGAAAGTATGCTAAGTGCAGCTAGCCAGTCACAGAAGAAGAAGTACAACGTAAGTCCACTGAGGTGAGTATAATCAGCACAGTAGGTACACAAGAAAAGCCACTATCTCACACTTTACAGACTGAGGTACAGGTGATTGGGCACCAAACCTAAGGATATCCTTGCCATTCCAACACAAAGAAGCGGGGGTGGGGGGGAAGAGGGGAGAAGATTGCACTGGGGGAGTAGGGCATTAATCCACCCAGGGGGAGGGTATCATTTATGTCTCCACAGAACTGGAAGTGGGAGTGCAGACCCCACCACAGCATGCCAAACTCTGAGGGTAACGTAACTACATGGAGCAACTTATGAACAGAGAGGTCTACAAGGCCGGCCCCAGTCATAGCCACACTGAACCCCCTTAGAAATATGTGCTACAGAGGACAACACTAAAGGAGCAGGTTGGGGAGAGGGGCCAGCCTGTCATGTCCATACAGAAGGGAGCCAAGAAGGAAAGAGAGAGAGGGGGTCTAGATCCCATACTGCACACCAAGCCTGGAGGATGACAACACACCTGCAGAGCTGCAAAGAGAGGACTGTAGGACCGAGAATAGCTCGAGACATGATGTCCTCTTACTAGAGCATACCGCATCAGAGGACAATACTGGGGACACACGGTGGGGAGTGTGTCCGGTCAGGAAGGAAACACAACAAACCAGCAATAGGAGCAAAGCCAAGCTACCAAACCCCTGAGGAGTCTCCAAAATAGATTTCAGGCTAAGAGGAGTTGTTCCCGGAACCCCCAGGACTGGTGGTGAGACAGTAATAAAGGTCAGTGGACAGACTTGGAATTAAATTATGTATGCTTTTTCCAGGGCGGGAGGGTGGGGATTTGCTAGGTTTTTTGTTTGTTTTTCTCTCTTTTTATTCAATCTTTGGTTTTCCTTTTGTTTTGTCACTGTTGGTGTTTTGTCTACAAATATAAGATAGCCATGGAAAAGAAGCCCGAGGAGAAAGCAATGGGACTGAATCAGGTTCCAGGGAGACCTGGGAGGAAGGAAGAGGTGGGAGAAAGGAATGGTGAGCAAACAATGCCATACACAGGGGAACAACAGCAATCTAGCTGATAGGAATTATTAAGAGGCAGAGGAAGGGTGAGCATGATGGTGAGGCAGGAGGAACGTAAAAGGAAACAGAGGAAAGATCTAGGAAGCAAAGCTATGGATACAGGTATAAACATAGGTGTGCACTTATGTAAATATATTAATTCATAAAAATAGAAGTATTGGCCCAGGTACATATATTTATATGGCAATACATTGGGGAAGTGGACAGACTTTGGGCCTCTGCTCAAGCCATCCCTCAGCACAAGGACACTTTGTTCTAACAACCTGGTATTCTGTGATGCTCACCCTTCCAACATGATTGCTGAAGACAAAATGGGTGCATAAGCAAATGTGGTGAAGAAAGCTGATGGTGCCCTGGCTATCAAAAGGTACAGCATCTGGGGTCTTAAAGACTTTAAGTTAAACAAGCAGCCATCTAGCAGAGAAGAAACAAGTCCACATGGAAGAAGTACACTAGCCTGTTGATCATAGGGTGCCAGGTGTCATATGGAATCAGTTGACAGGCACCAGAAGACCCAAAACAAACAAATAAAGAAAAAATCAAATGTATTGTTGAGAATGAGAGACATCAGAGCAGATACCCAAAACCTATCTGTAGACAATAGGACATCCCTCACAGAAGGGTCACAAGGAAGGGATGAGTCAACCAGGGCACAGTATAGCACTGATGAAACACACAATATTCCTCTGCCTCTTTGAGGCTTCCTGGTTCCTCACTATCACGACCCCAGTCCTGCCTTTCAGTTCTGGCTAGAGCAGAGCATGTACACTGGTGCAGACACATGGAATTCAGGTCAGATTTTGGAGTAGCGATACCAAGAGGGTAGGAAGAACGTAGGAGCAGGGGGGAGGCAGGGGGAGCCAATTGCAATGATCGACAGATAACACGCCCTCTCCCCCCACAGGAGGATAAACAACTGCATAAATCAACAAAGAAAAGGTATTTGACAATAACCAATATACATTTCTGATAAAAACACTCAACAAAATAGGAAAAGGAGGGAAATTCATCAATATAATAAAGGCCATATACAAAATCCAATTGCCAACATCACACCCAGTGGGGAGAAATTGAAAATATTTCTGCTGGAAATGGAAACCATGCAAAAATGCCTTCTATCCGGGGAGGTGGCCCCCGGGACGCGCGTTCTGTGAAGAGACGTGAGGAAGATTCGATTCCGAGGAGACGTGCTCGCTTGAAAGGGAGCGAGGGCGCTGAGTTGGGGGGCTACCAAGATGGCGACGGCCTCCTCAGGGCCGTCGACGACCGCGACCGCGTATTCACTCGCGGATTCCTGCAACACCTCGTCCGCAGGTGCCTTGTGCCTCTGGCATGCCCATTAAGAAAATAGGCCACCGGAGTGTTGATTCCACAGGAGAAACAACATATAAAAAGACAACCTCATCAGCTTTGAAAGGTGCCACCCAATTAGGCATTACTCACACTGTGGGGAGCCTAAGTACCAAACCAGAACGGGATGTCCTCATGCAAAATTTCTACGTGGTGGAGAGTATATTCTTCCCCAGGTACAAAGCGAAGGGGGTAATCTGACTCCTGCTCATCACTACAATGACTTTCGTTTCAATACATATGCACCAGTTGCCTTCCGCTACTTTCGGGAGCTATTTGGCATCCGGCCTGATGATTACTTGTACTCTCTTTGCAGTGAGCCCCTGATTGAACTCTGCAACTCTGGGGCTAGTGGCTCCCTTTTCTACGTGTCCAGTGATGATGAACTCATCATTAAGACGGTCCAGCATAAAGAAGCGGAGTTTCTCCAGAAGCTACTTCCAGGATACTACATGAACCTCAACCAGAACCCTCGGACGCTGCTCCCTAAATTCTATGGATTGTACTGTGTGCAGGCAGGTGGTAAGAATATTCGAATTGTAGTGATGAACAATCTCTTGCCGCGATCAGTCAAAATGCATGTCAAATATGACCTTAAGGGCTCAACCTACAAACGGCGGGCTTCTCAAAAAGAGCGAGACAAGCCTCTCCCCACCCTTAAAGACCTGGACTTCATACAAGACATACCTGACGGTCTTTTTTTGGATGCTGACATGTACAATGCTCTGTGTAAGACCCTGCAGCGTGACTGTTTGGTGCTTCAGAGCTTCAAGATAATGGACTACAGCCTTTTGGTATCCGTCCACAACACAGATCATGCACAACGAGAAGCAGTAGGCAGTGAAGCACAGAATTCAACTGACACTCGAAGACCAGCCCCCCAAAAGGCTCTGTATTCCACAGCCATGGAATCCATCCAAGGCGAGGCGAGGCGCGGCGGCACGATGGAAACTGATGACCATATGGGTGGCATCCCTGCCCGGAATAATAAAGGGGAAAGGTTGCTGCTTTATATTGGCATCATTGACATTCTACAGTCGTACAGGTTTATTAAGAAGTTGGAGCACTCTTGGAAAGCTCTGGTACACGATGGGGACACCATGTCAGTGCATCGCCCAGGCTTCTATGCTGAACAGTTCCAGCGCTTCATGTGCAACACAGTGTTCAAGAAGATCCCCTTGAAGCCTTCTCCTTCCAAAAAGTTTCGGTCTGGAGCGTCTTTCTCTTGGCGAGCAGGCTCCAGCGGCAACTCCTACTGCCAGCCAACAGTCTCTGGGGAACACAAGGCCCAAGTGACCACAAAGGCGGAAGTGGAGCCAGGTGTCCACCTCGGTCGCCCGGATGTTTTACCTCAGACTCCACCTATGGAAGAAACCAATGAGTCATTTATTTCCGACCCCAGCTCCACACGTGGAGCTGGACAGGATTTGCACGTGCTAGCTGCAAGTTCATCCCTCCTGGAAAAGCTTGAAATTACAGAGCCAGAGTTCTCCCATTGAGTGTCAAGCCTCGGCGCCCCTGGAGTAAGACCTCGAAGCCTCTGTGGTCCCCAGCAGTGCTGAGTTTCTTCTTGATCATCGAAAGGAAAAGGAGTGTCACGGAGGCCAGAGGAGCTCGCTGGCTCGCGCTCTCCTGCCTGAAGAAGAGCCTGCTCCTCCTCCCCTTCCTCGGGACTGGGCATCAGTGCCTTGGACAGTTGAGGACAGCAGCGCTCCTCTTCGCCAGAGCGGGGTGGCGTGTATTTCCAACTGGCTCGTGTTGGCTTCCACGAAGTGTGGGTGCTGGACGTGGTTTTCTTCCCCCTCATCCACCTTTCACCAGGAGGTGGGCTCCTGATTCCCTCAGGACAGACTGGCTGGCACATTATCCTATCTTAGCTCTTTGCCGAAGATCCCTGCAATCTTCGGAAAGGTTTTTGGTGGCATGAAGGTCTTTAACCACCTCCAAACCTTTATTTATTTTACTTAAAAAACTCTTTTTCTTAAAGGAAAAAAAAGTGCACAGCACACATTTCAACTGAGGACTCGTTCACATCAAAAGTATCAGAGAGCTGATTATGTGTGTTCACAGGACTCCCTTCGAAGAGCCCGGGTTCACGAAGCAGAAGTGGTGTTTGCTCTGCCAGGAGCCTCTCTCCTTCCATGTCTCTCTGGATGGATTTGTTAAGGCTGAAGGAATGGAGAGTGGGACCTGGGGTAATTTCTACCCCTTTCGTTTTAAAACAATGGGGCTGAGAAATAGCTCCCTTTCTAGGCAGGACCTGAGTGACTGCCAAGCCATCATGATTATTACTGTCTTGCAATTTGAAATGCATTCTGCTTGTTTTCTAAATATAAAGACTTATCAAAGGAATTTTTGCGCCTTCTCCAAAGGAGATCTCCTCTTTGTTCTTCCCCTTTTGTTCCCACAGTGTTCTGCTGTTTTTGAAGCTGGGGGGGAGGGACACCTGTGTCAGTGGAGCAGGCAGTCCAGATTTTATGAAGTGAGAAACTATTTTCTTAAACATATGTGGGGAGCCAGCAGACTCTTGCCTTGGGTGAGGTCAGTGCTGCGCCACATGCCCTGTCCCCTCTCTTTGTGCAGAAAAGGTTAAAATGGGTTATGCAAATCCACTCCAAAGGTGGTGGTCCTTCATCAGGTGGACCCGCCCACTTTGGTCAGGAAGAGCAGGGGGCCTGACACCTCAGGCAGATTACTGAACTCCCATGTTACCCTCTGACTCTCCACCCTGCCTTGACATAGTAGCTTAGTCTGTACCCCCGAGTAACTGTCTATGTTAGACAGCTCCAGCCAGTTTCTGGCTGCCTGTCTTTGCTGCCATGTTCTTTTTTACAAGAAGGAAAGAAACAGTTCTTGCTATTTTTTTTCATAATGTACTATTTATGATGTATTTAAGTGTTTCATTCAGGACAGAGTTCTGTAGGAGTGAGAGGGAATATGTGAGGGAGGGCTGGGTCTTGGGGAATGACGTATCAAAATTTTTATGAAATGTCACTATTTGCCTCTTTGTATTGTTCAGAAATGGCAAATGCAATATAAGTGATAAATCTCTGGTTTTAATGTATTAAACTTTTATCAGTTGTTTAGAAAAAAAATGCCTTCTATCACCACTCTTATTCAATATCAATCATACTGGCAATCTTAGCTAAAACCATTAGCGACAAAAAGAAACTAAGAGATTATAATTGGGCAATTAGGAAGTAAAACTATCACTATTTGCAGATGATATGATTTTATATGTAGAAAATCCCCAAAGACAACACAAAAAGATTTGGGCAAACAACTGAAGGATTTGATAAAGTCACAGTACACAGATTAACATGTAAAAAATTAGAGTCTTGCATACTAGTAAAGAGAGTTTTGAAAAAGACATCAAGAAAATAAAACCATGTGCAACAGTCACACAAAAGATGAAATATCTAGGAATAAACCTAGGAAAGACCTATACGTAGAAAACTATAGAGCACTACTATAAGAACCCAAAAGAGACCTAAACAAATGGAAGAATAGCCCATATTTATGGAAAAGAGGGTTTAATTGTGAAAATGTCAATTCTCTCAAAGCAATCTATACATACAATGCAAGTCTGATCCAAATCTAAACTTCATTCTTTAAAGAAATGGAAAAACTAATTACCACCTTCTTATGGAGAGGAAGGAGAGCTAGGAACTCCTTAAAAAGAAGAACAAAGTAAGAGGTCACCCACCCTCCAGCCTGCAAATTTATTATAAAGCCACATTAATCTGAACAGCCTGGCACTGGTGCAGTGATAGAGAAATAGACTAATGGAACAGAATACAAAACTCAGATAAATCCATCCACCTGCAGGCAACTGATCTTTGATAAAGGGCCAAAGAAAATTAAATGAGGGAAAGAAAAACACCTCTTCTACAAATGGTGCTGGCAAAATTATATAGCCATCTGCAGAAGAATGAAACAGGATCTATACCTTTCCCCTATACAAAACAAACTCAAGATGGATCAGAGACCTAAATGTAAATCTTAGATCTAGAAATATCATCAACCAGAAGATAGGGAGAAAGGTAAAGCCCTTGTGGTAGGAATAAACAGAGTACCAAATATAATTTTGACAATAATAAATGACTGGAACCTTATGCTCATCAAAAGAGTGAAAAGAGAGCCCATGCCCTGGGGAAACAATCTTTAGCGACAACATAATAGACAAGGGATTGATTTTTATAATATATAGCACTGTGTGGCAACATAGTAAGAGAAAAGTAATCAAATTAAAAATAGACAAAAGACACAGACAATTCACCAAAAATAACACTTATATGACTAACAAATAATGAAAAAAGCTTGTGATCACTAGACATCTGGGAGATGCAAATCAAAACAATAAAGATACCACCTTACACCTATAATGATAGCCCAATTAAAAACAAAAACAGATACACAACAAACGTTGAAGAGGGTTCAGAAAGACTGGCACTCTCCTCCCTGCTAGTGGGTCTATAAACATGTCTAAATGCTGTGGAAAGTGAAAGGACACTACCTGAAACGACTGGAAACAGAAAACCCCTATTATCCAGCAATGCCTCTGCTGGGTATGTAACCCAAAGAAGAAAAAGACATAACATGAACAGAGAAATATTCTCCCATGTCACCAGCACAGTTTAAAACAGCAAGAAGCTAGAAACAACCCAAGCGCCAATCAGCATAAGAATAAAGACTCACGGATGGGAGAATACGTCTGGTTATATGTTCCTAATCAGGCACGTTCACCTAGCTTTTATCCAGTCCTTGGTGATCCAGGCAAAGTGCTATGGACAACCAGGGCTTTAGGCTTTGTGCTTTTGAGGTGCACAACATCCTTCATAGGCCGCACCAGAAAGATTCCATTTGGAAACCCCCACTGAGTGAACTGGAGTGTACTCTAAGTACACTTGTAGCAAATTAAAGGAACGAAAACACTCTATTGGACTTATGGTTGAAAAACTCTAGTGTGAGAAGAAGCAGATGACTGCTACCACCAGGTTGTGGATTCGGAAGTTATTGAACTTTGATTCAAATCGCCTATATTGAGGGTGCCTAATAATTAGCAATTTAATACTGCCCTGTATTTGCTATTTTCATACTCTCTTTTCTTTTTTTTATTTTAAGGGACCCTGGTGGTATAGTGGTTACGTATTCTGGACACCACTCCCCACTCGAAGGAGGGAAGACGGGCTTTTACTCCCATGAAGAGTGGCAGTCTCAGGAACTCACAGGGGCGGTGCTACTCTGTCCTGTAGGGTATTGACTCAAGAGCAGGAAGTTTGGATTTGGGTTTGCTTTTTATGACATGTCTTAGTCCAGCAGACATAGTTCTGCCTTAGTGAATGATTGTGTGTGTAATGTCTAGTGACTTAAGTTTTTAACCTGTGCATGTATTTCAGTCTCAAAAGGTGTCTTATGTAGTATACTTTCCTTTTCTCAACAGTGTTTTAAATTCTATACATTGGCTAAATTAATGAAACTATCCACAGAACTATAGTACGTCCCATGATGGGATGTTTTGTAATAGCAGTTCTCAACCTGTGGGTGGGGACCCCTTTGTTCTGGTTTTTGTTTTGTTTTGTTTGTTTGTGGGGTTTTTCCTTTTTATTTTTCTGCTAATTTGAATTATTTTCTTTATATGAAACTCAGAATAGGTAAGCTATAGAGACAGACACTAGATTAATAGTTTCTTAGGGTTATTGTAGGGAAAGTTGAGGGGAAACAGAACTAATGCAAAATGGGGGAGGGGAAGTCCTAAAATTGATTAAGGTGATGAATACACAACTCTCTTTAATATATTTAAACATTGAATTGTATGATATATGGATTACATGTCAATAAAACTATTTTTAAATTACCATATATACTCAAGTATAAGCCGACCTGAACATCAGCTGAGGCACCTAATTTTACCAGAAAAACTGCATTAAAAATGTGCTGATTCCAGAATGCTCACCTTCCTGACACAGTCATTGAAGAAAAAGCAGGTGCATAAGTAAATGTGGTGAAGAAAGCTGATGGTGCCGGGCTATCAAAAGATATAGCATCTGGGCTCTTAGAGGCTTAAAGATAAACAAGTGGCCATTTAGCTGAGAAGCACACCAGCTTGTGTGATAATGAGGTATTGACAGGATCATGTATCAGGCATCAAAGAACAAAAATCATATCATTGTGAATGAGGGGGAACGCAGAGTGGAGACCCAAAGCCCATCTGTAGGCAAGTGGTCACCCCATTACAGAAGGGTCATGGGGAGGAGATGAGACAGTCAGGGTGCAGTATAGCCATGATGAAACATACAACTTTCCTCTACTTATTTAATGTTTCCTCACATACACCCCCCACTATCATGACCCCCAATTCTACCATACAAATCTGGCTAGACCAGAGGATGTACACTGGTACAGATCAGAGCTGGAAACACAGGGAATTCAGGAAAGATAAACCCCTCAGGACCAATAATGAGTAGTGATACCAGGAGGGGAAGGGGAAGGTGGGGCCGAAAGGGGGAACTGATCACAATGATCTATATATAATCCCCCCCAGGGGAATGGGCAAGATAAAAATGGGCGAAGGGAGATGTTGGACAGTGTAAGACACGACAAAATAATAATAATTTATAAATTATCAAGGGTTCGTGAAGGAGGGAAGGTGGGGGGAGGGGGAGGAAAAATGAGGAGCTGATACCAGGGGCTCAAGTAGAAAGAAAATGTTTTCAGAAAGGTAATGGCAACTAATGTACAAATGTGCTTGACAGAATGGATGGATGGACTGTGATAAAAGCTGTATGAACCCCCAATAAAATGATTATTTTTAAATGTGCTGAAAAAACTGTTTATACACGAGTACATAGGGAGTGAACAAATATGGAATGATATATGTATTAAATCCCAACTAATTTTTAAAAAATAGAGATCATGTAGAAAATATATACATATATATCCAGATAAAAGTTTTTTTTAATTAATAGTCAATTCATATTGAATTTACAAAATTAACACTCAAAAGCATGTTGTTATGAAATTATTCCACCATGATTACTGTCTTTTAAGAAGAGAATGATCATGATGACCCTCAAGTTTTAAGCATGAGGCAAGATCGACAGTCATGAGTAGTCGAAGACAGTGGGTATGAAGGGAGATTAAAAATAATTGAAGGATCATGCACAATTAGTGTGTGAATTTTAGGCCACTAACCTGTTGAAAAACAATAACTGAAGGACTAAAATACACCCCTGGAAAAGTAGCTTCTTCTTGGTATAGCAGCACCCTTTCTTGCACAAGTGTAAGGCACTAGCCTACTCTTTGGCTTTCAAAGTTAACTTATGTTTGAGAATTTAAAAAATAGCTAACCCTTATTTATTTTTATTAGCTAATGGGAAAGCAGCCCCCCTGAATTGAAAACAATAAAATATATTTTTTCCAAAAAGAAGTTAATTCGCAAGATCTTTCTTCCTAATCTGAATGGAATCTGAAAACTCCATTGAAACTTGTCAACCAAGCTGGTGTCTGAAACACCGGTGGTACATCTTTTAATACCACAGCAACATGCAAGTGGCCATAATACGGCAAACTGAATGGGTTGACGGTGGACAATACTACTACTTGCCCTACTCTCTTCAGGGCCTGTCAGAGATGGGCAAGCTCAAGCACTCCAAGCTATGAATTCGATTTCTAGCCAGACTTCCCTGTGTCATGGTCAGTTCATGGACAGCAGGCATGGGTATCTACCCCACTCCCCAGAGAAACTGCACCCAGCCGCCTTTGGAACAGTATCAGCCCAGCCTCACTTAGTAACCAGTCCTTGCATTGCCAAGGGAGCAATGGAAATGCTGGTGCAGTATCTGAACAGAGAGCTGAAGAAAGCCAACTGAGGGGTCCACCTTTCCCCTACCACCAGCCACTCCTGAAGTGTGGCACAGAGCTGTGAATGTTTTTCCCTGCTAGCCAAGGAGATCAATATGTTGTGCAAAAACAACTCCATCCAGCAAAGCTCTGTTTCACACCTACCTCCATCTGGCCAACCCTCCCTCTCATTATTCTGCTAATTCGCCAGTAATTCCTCCCAGTATCATCATGATTGATTTAACAACCCTGACTTTCCTCCTGCCTCCAGGTGACCCAGCAAGGTAGAGTGTGGCAGGTCCAGACTCTCTAGCTCAGGGTCAGAGGCAGGGGGGAAATGCAAGCTAAGAACCTGATTTCAAGAGGTACAAGGCAAAGTAATGAATCAAGTCTGGGAAATTGTGAAAAAGAAGTTCAGTTTGGTCTCCACTCAATAGTTACTAATTACTAAGCACTTACTGTGTGCAAATCACTAATGCACTTGGATGCTGACTTGAAGGTTAAAAGTTTGAGTCCACAGGTACTTCAGAAGAAAGACAATCTACTGAAACAGCAGCCATTGAAAGCCCTTTGGAGCACAGAACAACTCTGGCCCTTATGAGGCTATGAGTTCAAATCAACTCACCAGCTACTCTTCTTTGTAGTATTATAATAAGATATGTAACTTTGAGAATTTTATCTAATTAGATCCTCAGAAGTAAAACTTTACAAACTACAAAACACATATGGAACGTTGTGGTAAGCCCAGACAAACACTGCACCCAAACAAGAATCCCTCTAATTGTGAAAAAACTGACATTATTCAGACAGTATATAGATAGAAAGATAGATAGATAGATAGATAGATAGATAGATAGATAGATAGATAGATAGAATATATATTCTTCTAGAGAATCTTCATCTGCTCCATGTGACAATTAGATTTTCTGTCAACTTGCACCTGTGTGAAAGTGTAGGGTAGAGGGAGAATCCAATCTATCAATCAAGTCACAGCCTGATGATGACTGTGGGGATGTGGCCTCTTCCATAAGAATGAGAGCGATAAATTCTCTTCCTCTCTCTGGCCCTTTGCTGTCTTTCTTGGGGGGACACTGTACCTGCCTCCAGGAATGGCCTTGTGTAGGCTATGAACCCTGGCAGCCAATCTGGGAACTGTGGACATCCTGACAAGTTCCCACTGACCTTGGATCCATGGGACTCTGCACCCACCAGCCTGTGATCTCCCTGCATCACTTTTCACCTTTCTGCGTCATCAGAAGGTTCTGACCAACATCAAGCCCATGGAGTTGAGTTGGCCTCGGCTGGGATGCCTTCTTGATATAAAATCACTTCTTGATATAAAAGTCCTTCTTAGACATACATGAATGTCACTAGTTTTGATTATCTAAACAACGCAGTCTAATATATACAGATTTTTGAGAATATACTCATAGATAAATATGATGGTAGCCCTTTAGGTAAAACAATCATATTTCTATTAGTGTTGACAGGTGTTGTTAAGCTTTTTCTGACTCATAATGAACCCATGTGGCAGACTAGAACCACCCCACAGAGTTTCCTAGACTGTGGCTTAATCAGAGCGCATCACCGGTCTTTCTACCATAGAACCACTGGATGATGTACACTGCCACGCTGGTGGCTGGCAGTTTCTTGGAGTTAGCAAACAAGCATTTAACTGCTGTGTGGCAGTAATAAGAGCCGTTTTAGTAATTTGACTATATTGTGCATTTTAATAAATTCCATCAACATGTGATGGACTCTTTGCATGCTGCAACAATGGGCTCAGTTACAGGGAGGATAATTGAGCAGGACAGGGAAACGTTTTGTTCTGTTGGGCCTAAAGTCACTATGAGCAGGAATTGACTAGATAGCACCTGACACCAACAATTTTAGCAATAATTACCTATTGATGTTACTTTAAAATATATAGTTCAGTACATATGCTAAAAATTAAGAGTAATCACTAAAGGTCTAGAATATGATCTGTAGCTACTGGACCAATAAAGGGAAAGTGAAGAGAATGCCAAACATTCAGAATAAGACAGGAAAGGAAATAAACAGAGGAAAGAAAAAAGATGGCAAAGAGAAACAAAAACGAAATGGCAACAAAAAGTCATACATGGTGATTATCATAAATATAAGTGGATTGAAATTATCTGTTAAAAATAGTGTCAGGCTGCATTAGGAGGGTGAATAAAATTAAATAATTTGGGGATTACAAAGGAGTAATCTAAAACACAGACCCATCTGTAGACGATGGGACATCCTTCACAGAGGGGCCACAGGGAAGGGATGAGTCAACCAGGGCACAGTGAAACACACAATATTCCTCTGGTTCATTAAGGCTTCCTCGCCCATCACTATCATGACCCCAGTCCTGCCTTTCACTTTAGGCTAGACTGGAGCATGTGCACAGGTACAGATAAGAGCTAAGAGCTCACGACACACAGAATCCAGGAGCAGGAATGGGAATAGTGATACTAGATGGGTAAGAAGAAGGTGGGGAAAGGAAGCAGGAACCGATAGCAATGATCAACACATAACCAAACACCCCTCTCCGAACAACAAAAACCATGGGGGAAGGGAGAAAGCTGTTGGTGTAAGATATGAAAATAATACTACCTAATTTATAATATATCAAGGGGCTACCGGGGGTGGGAAGGAGAGGAGCTGATACTAAGGATTCAATAGAAAATAAATTTCTAGAAAATAATGATCACAACATATGTACAAATATGCTTGATACAATTGATATATGGATTGTTATGAGTTGTAAGAGCCCCCAATGAAATGATCTTTTAATTAAAAAAAGAAAGAAAGAAAAACAATCTTCTAGAAAGGTTGGCAATAAAGAGAAAGAAGATAATATACCAAATAAACACTGGCCAACAGAAAACTGGCATAACATTGAGTTCATATTATCTGAAAGTAATTTTGGTCCTCAAAAATAATTCTTGAACCAGTACAAGGTAGATTTTGCATAAGACGACACCTATGTTATTTAAGAAGGCTGAGGAATAAATAAGTTGAGTATGTCACTTGCCTGTTTACACACAGAGAGCCAGGGGATAAAGTCTATTCACACTCCAAATTCCATGCTTTCAACACAGTCCATGCTGTTCTAAGTACACATTATTTAGGAATGATTTAATTAGTCAAAATACATTTTCTAAGGAGGAACCCATCACAAGGTTGGATATATAGTCCACCCTCCAGGGGGATGAATAACAGAAATGTGGGTGGAGGGAGACAACAGACAGTTTAAGACATGAAATGACAACAATAATATATAATTGATCGAGGATTGACAATGGTGGGAGGGTAGGGGAGGAAGGGGGAAAGAGGAGCCGATGCCAAGGGCTCAAGGAGAAAGAAAATGTTTGGAACAGTTGATGGCAACATATGTACAACTGTGCTGAATGCCATTGAACGATGGAGCGTCATAAGATGATTAAATAAAAAAATACGTTTTCTATATCCTGGAAGCGCATTAAATAGAAAAGCGGGGGATGTTAACAAGATCAATGCTTTGGCCCAACCCAGACCAAAGGCTGGATGAGGCCCAGCATTTGTATTTTTAACAAGTTCCCAAAATGATTTTAAAGTGCAGACAGGGCTGCCTATCTATACCGGAACCGAGGGGCAAGTTTATTCAAAGATATTGTGTATTTTAGGTCATTGTGAAAGGCAAAAAGAGATGTCCTCTAACCTCCCCCTACTTACCTACAATTCAAAAAAGAAATGATTAAAATAAGAGCGGCTGTTTGATTTCTTCTTTCACACAGTGAAGGAACATTTCAAATAGGAAAATCTGGGAATACGGCGGAAAGAATTCCCATGCTAACACCCCTCCCTTCTTGCAGAACAGAACAGAATGAATCATGGAATCTTAGGGTTGGAACGAATCTTAAAGGAAACTTAAAATGTATCAAAAACTTGGCGGATGGTTAGAACTACCTTGGAAACTTGCTAAAAATATATAAATGTATGTATAGCACTCCTAGAGGAATCTGATTTCATATATCTGGGCTGAGCTTGTGAAAGCACATTTAAAAAAAGATGCTCAAGGAGGCTTCTAGAGAAAAATGGCAAAGTGGAGCCAGATCACAATACACAATAAGACAAAGCAAGGAAAAGGAGAAAGCTACCTCATGCCCTCATTTGAAGGTGGAGATCGCTGGTAGCAATGGGGGAAGATGAATTGGCAAGAATGCGTTAGTAATACCAGCCCATTCCTCAGAAACACAATCCTGAGACTTCTGACTGCTTCCTACGCATTTGGCGATACGCAACTGTGGCGACATTTTGTCTTTTCCTGGCTTGATGGGGGAAGTGCTGGCAGGATAGGTTAGAAACTACTAGGAAGACATCCGTAATACAGTGGTGTGAACAATTAGGCCTCTCTCTCAGAGAAGCTCAAGGCTCAATTCTTCATTGAGAGGATCATCTAGCTCAAAGTTATCCTCTTGAAAGACAGGCATGCTCCCCAAGCATGAAATGAACTTAGGGATAGGGCAGTTCATAGAATTTCAGAAGAAAGTCCCTCCTAACCCAAAGATACATAAACTCGAACTGAGAACTCTTACATCTTCTCTCAGCCTTGTTATTCTCCAATGTGCTTACGCATCAAAAGGGATCTAAAACTTCAGCTAAGACACAAAGGCCAAGGTGGCAAGTGAGTTACAAAAGGAGCCAGAAAATCTGTATCTACCACAGCAACTATAAAGGCTAAAACGAAGTGCCCAAGTTAGGCATAAGCAACATAAGAAAAAGGGAAAAAGTCAGAACGCCTATGCACACAATTAGAAACAAGAACGTCTTTACAAGTCTCTAGTAATATGAAAGCAGTACATGAATAAAATAGGTTCAATAAGACAAGGAAAGTTACTTTTAGCTCAAAGAAAACAAATAAAATACCAAAATACAGAACTTCCGATTTTAGAATGGATGAATAAACTAGAAGGAACAAAGCTGAATCCCTGCATAAGGAAAACACTTTAAGTTAAATTATTCTGGACTTGAAGCCCTGGTGGCATAGTGGCGGGGGCTTTCTACTTGCCCTTTCTACTTCCTACATGTAAAACAGCATCTCAGAAACCCACAGGGGCGTTCTACCCTATCCTATTGCGTCGCTATAAGTCGGCATCAACTCCAAAGGCAATGAGTTTGTCTAGGTTTTATTCTAGGAAATGTTAGTAATTGAAATAGGGAATTAAGTACAGGAAGTAGGAGGAAGCATGTAAATGTAATTTTCTCACCTTTTATTGTTGAACTCAAAGTTTTAAAATGGAAATCATTTTTGTTAACAGGAAGTAATTCTTAAAAATTTTCAAGACCTTACTAAGATATTTTTTAAAATAATATGTTATAATGAAGAAATGTTTATCCAATGCTCAGCAATTCCTTCCGATTAACTTTTCTTTTTTATGGGCAAATTAATACTCTGTCAGATTGAAGATACAAAGTATGATTCCATTATATTAATATTATTCCTACCACTCCATCAATTCTTTCTGGTTCCTTCAAGCTGTATATACCCATAGGATAATTTCTTAATTATTTCCTCCTCATGTTTAAGATAGTGATTACTAAGTGGTAGGGAAATTTACTTTTTAAAAATTTTTAATTAAAAAATTTTAACTTCTCTTTTGAACTTTCAAAGATAGTGCTATTATTTTTAAAGACAGATAAAACTCTCAGATGTTAGAGATTATCAGAGCCAAGTCTGAAGATACTGACTCTTAACCAGGAATCTCTATACTCCCCCCAAAAAGAAGCCATTCACCCAACAGTTGCCCAATTTCTCTATTGATGATAGGGTGCTCCAAATTGCCCAAATGTCCCATCCTACTGCAGGGAATCTTCAACTTTACTGTACTACTTTTTTTAATTATTTTTTTTAACTAATGCTACCTTTATAGGAATTTAGCAAAAAAGATGAACCTCAATGCGATGGATTAACACAATGGGCTACAGAAATGAGTTCAAGCACAGCAACCGTAGGGAGGGTGGCACAGGATCACGCAGAACAGACCATGTTCCGTTGTACATATGGTCACTCTAAGTATGAAGCAATTTGATGGCACCTAGCAACAACAACCCTTGCAAGAAGTTCAGGTGTTTTGCTAAAATTACGATCCCTTGGATCTACCTTTCTACTCAATGGTACTTACTGTAATCTCGGGGGAGCGGGTCATATATCTAACCTCTTTGCATATCCAACAGGCAAAACCAAGTCTGATAGTGGCAGTGAGTCCATTCTGACTCAGAATGACCTCTTAAGACAGAGTAGAACTGTCCTTTGGGATTCTGAGGCTGTAAATAATTTTGAGTAGAAAGTCTAGTACTCCATCAAAACATCAGAACTCCTTAGTTGTCAGGTGCCATCAAGTCAGTTCCAACCCATAGTAACTGTACGCACAACGAACAGAACACTGTTCCATTCTGCACCATCCTCACAATTGTTCTCATGGGTGAGCCCAGTGTTGCAGCCACGGTGCAACCCATCTTGTAGAGGGCCTTCCTCTCTTTCACTGCTCCTCTATTTCGCCAAGCATGCTGTCCTTCTTCAAGGACTGGTCTCTCCTGACAACATGTCCAAAGCATGTAAGATTAAGTCTCAGCATAGTTGCTTCTAAGGAGCAATCGTGCCATATTTCTTCCAAAAGAGAATTGTTTGTCTTTTTAGCTCTCCATGGTATGGTCAATATTCTTCACCAGCATTATAATTCAAATATTTCCATTCTAGACAGAAATAACACTATCTTCACCTGCCTAGATTTCTTCCTACCCAGATTTTTCCACACCAGATGAAAAGATAAAAGTTATTGAGTAATTAATTTAAGTGGAACCATAAAGTTTCCAGTCTGCTCTTATCTATGTGCTGTCACCTCAGTTTTCCTTTTAAGGCATTCCTAGGAGTTGAATTCCTTGGGAAAATCTGCTAAGAGGGTTTTTAGGTCACAGAAAATTCCTCACTCTTAGACTAAGGAAAGGGAGTAATGGTGTGGATAAAGTAATTTGTATATGGCATGTAGGTGTATTATAACCATATAGGCATATAACTAATTATCTTCCTAATTTATATATATATATATTTAAACATTTTATTAGGGGTTCATACAACTCTTATCACAATCCATACATATACATACATCAATTGAATAAAGCACTTCTGTACATTCTTTGCCTTAATCATTTTCAACTAATTATATACGTTTCTTAGATTCATATTTTAATTCAATTTGATCATATTTAGTTTTGCCTCCCCTATACTCATGGACTGATAATGAGAAAAGGGGGAACAGGGTAAAAATGCTAAGCTGCTTTCCCGTCTAAGTGTGACTCCTCCATACAAACACGGGGCTCTCTGGCTGGGCAGGAGCTTTCCATGGGTTCCAGGGGTACCTGGTGTTCGCTCACAGGCATGCTTCCAGTGCAGCAAGCAGAGTGTACTGGTATCTAGGGCCCAGGAGCCAAAGGCCAGCTGCGCCGAGCATCCCAACAGCCTTGCCTAGAACAGTACCAAAGGACTGAAGCTCTCCTGCAGCCTCTTTCCCAATTCCTGATTGTGCATAGAGATCAGCAGGCCCTCACCAAGATGTGCACCCCAACTTCATACCTAGGGCCACATGCTTTGGCATAACCCAATATAGCTCAAACCAAACTGAGTTAGGCTACTGCCCCCACTATCCTCCTATCCCTAAATCTTCCAGGAATGTCCTTGATATCACCTTCATGTCCCAAAATCAGAGCCCCAAACCCGAGGGCTTCTTCCCTATGGCTGTTTGCCTGGTAACATGGAAACCCACTTAATCTCAGGCCTGCCGCTGTTCTGGAGGTGAGACACACACACCACAGCTCAGAAGGAGGATCTACAATATCAGTCAAAATGGAGGCACTAAAATTGTATTTTCTCGCTCCCCTCTCACTTGAAGCCTTTGCATCTTCTGGAGAGGGGAGCCTAGGGAGGGCTGGCTGTGATCACATACTCCGCTGACAGTTAAGAGAGTGAGCTCAGCTACTGCTCCCGCTGCCTGCGCCCCGTCCTACTCCTCCCCACTCTCCGTGCCTTCAAGGCCTCCCTCCTCCGCAAAATCCTTGCTTACCGACTTCCAGAACGTGAGGGCCACCAGCTCCACTGAGACCCTACAGAAGCTCCCATCCAACCACCTGGAGAAAGGTAAGCATCACCACTGACAAAGCAGACACTGGGCCTAAAACAACAAATCACGCCAAGCTCTTTAAAAAGGTTGGTTTGGTTTTTTCCCCCCCCTGAAACTACATAGGACAAGCACTCAGAAAGCCTTGAAGTGAGTTTGGTTCTTGTGTTGTAGATTATCTAACTAGTGGAATATCTAGATCCAGCAAGACCAAAAAAAAAAGGGCTGGCCTCAAAGATGATAATGTAGAACAAGGATTGACAGAGTAAGCGCCCAGGACAACGTCCAGCTTTGTAAAGGGAGTATGCCTGCTTTTCCACTAGTACGGTACAGCTGCGTGGTTGTAACAGAGACTATCGAACCCACAAAACCTAACATGTTAGCCCTTTCCTCTGGCCTTTTACAGAAATAACAAATCTGAAATAAGAACTCATAATAAAGCCTGACCCTTTATAGAAAATGTTTGCCAATTACTGACTTTTCTTTTCAGAAGTGGTTAGGCCTATTTCCTGAGTCTTGTGAAAAGCAAATAATCTCTCTAAACTATCTGAGAGGGTTTCAAAAAGTAGCCTGGAAAAATTGAATCAAAAGATAGTGGAATTTTTTCACACACCTTTTCAGCCCACTTGTACTTGGCACAGACTTGGGTGGAGGGACATGGATAGAAAAATAGTCCCTCAAGTACTTTTCCAGTTCCATGGGATGCTAAAATAGGAATAGAGTTCCCAGTAACCAGCAGTGCCTCAGATGAAGTACATTCTAGTACAGACTGGTGGCCCATAAACCAACATGGGAAGACTAAACCAATCAGCCTAGCAAACATGTCTATTTCCACACCAGCATCTGTTTGTCTGTGTTGGGGAATCAGGAAGTTATTTGTACCACTGTCACTTCCTTCCTTGACAGAAGCAAGCCTTCCCAAAACTGTCCCTTGGCTGAATTTCTCCTCAACAGTCCACAGGACTGTTTATGAGCTCATGAGCCTACGAACAGCAGTGTGCACACAAACAGATAAGTTCACATGGAAGGCCTAGGGCAACAGGATGAATGGTGGTCAGTGAGACTGGCCTAAAGAGAACTAACCTTTGAGCCCCTGCTCCGGCTCTCCCTATGAACGGAGGCAACAATATATTGAGCAGAGCCCTGAATCAAGGTCTGGGGTCTCAATTCATCTCTGCTGTGACATCTTCCAAACCACCAGCCTTTCAACTCCTATAAAGAGCTGGACTCAGAAACTCACAGGGCCAGTTATATCCTGCCCAATAGAGTCACTATGAGTCAGCATCAACTCAATAGCAGTGAACGTGAGCTTGTGACTTCTTATGCAATCTGAGTACAATAGCAGTGAACATGAGCTTGTGAATTCTTATGCAATCTGAGTCGAGCCATCTCATGACTCTGGGTCTCAGGTATTTTTTGGTTTGTTTTCTGTAATTTGGTTAATCCCAGCTACTACATTTAACTCAGAGAAGTCAGTGATTAAGCAAGTCATTACTGAGCATCTATGATGAGCCAGATGGATGAGGGGGTTTCAAAAGGTTCATGAAATATCAGAAAAGGAATTAACCTCTAAAATCTATAAAAACGTCAATGCTTAAACAAGAAAAAAATACAATCTAATTTACTTAAAAAGAGCACAAACAGTTGACCAAAGAAGCATTCAAGCGTGCAGCAAACATATAAAGAAATTCCTGAGATAAAATGTTGAATACAAAACATAATTACCTTGGGAGGGTAGAGGAAGGGTGGGTTGGAAAGGGGAAACTGATTACAGGATCTACAAGGACCTCCTCCCTGGGGGACAGACAACAAAAGTGGGTGAAGGGAGACGTCGGACAGGGCAAGATATGACAAAATAATAATTTATAAATTATCAAGGGTTCATGAGGGAAGGGGCACCGGGGAGGGAGGGGAAAATGAGGATCTGATGCCAGGGGCTTAAGTGGAGAGCAGATGTTTTGAGAATGATGAGGGTAATCAATGTACCAATGTGCTTTACACAAGTGATGTATGTATGGATTGTGATAAAAGTTGTATGAGCCCCTAATAAAATGATTAAAAACATATAATTTAATTTTTTTTAATCACCTGATCTGTACACCCTCACTTAATTCACAATTTTAAAAATGGGTTTTTTGGTTTGTTTTTTTAAGGTCATGGAAAAACGTAATTAAAAGACCTTGCAATTTCCTCATGAACCCGTTGAAGCCCCATCATAGTTCGGGGCACTTGATGTACATGAAGTATATACTACAAGTGTGTAAACCCAGAGTGCAAAGTGGTATTATCATGCATGCTATAAGTGCAGCACATTATAATATTGCAGAAATTGCATCCCTTCATTCCATATTAGGCCCCATCTCATCTAAGTAGCAATTTTTCTTTAAAACTTTAAAGTATAATAATGTGCTATAGTTATATCCTAGATGGTGATACAATCTTCATACTCTGGGCCATGTATGGATCAGACTCACATACAGCAGACCTGTATTATTAACTTGGCAATCAAAACTACCCCTCAACACTGTGCACATAAAGAAACTGAGGCACAAAGCAGGTACAACATTTCCCTGTGGTCATACAAATAATAGGAGGCAGAGACAGGATTAGAGCCTAAATAATATGCGATTCTATAGTACACCTATCTCACCACTAAGTTATCTAGCCTTCCGAGGGTGCTGGAATGATACAGGAAGGCTGAAAAAGTAGATACCTACATGTTATCCTTAATTATGGGCTGTTGTACAAAAGTTTTGAGTTACGAAGAGGGTGCTGAGTAATTTTTTAAAGGGTGAAAGATCACCCATTGCTCCAGGACTTGAATGCAACATAGCAGCATGAAGCAGGGAACCAGTAGAGAGAGAGGTCTGAGGGACCAGCCCCAATCCCAACTTAGTGGACAGCACCCCTCCCCACTGAAGAATTTACTTCAGAGGGCAGCACTGAAGCTACAGCTCAGGGAGAGGATGTGTCTGCTAAGAGCACACAGGAACAAATGAAGGATGAGGGAGTGAGAGTGGAGCACATCCTGGCCCACCAAGCCCTGAGGACAATATTCTTGCTCAGAGCAGCCAATGCACAGAGAGGACCATAGGGCTGGCCCCACCATGAGACACAGCGAGGGACCCACAGCACTATAGGGGACAACACTGGAGGCACAGTGCAGGAATTGTGCCCGATCTGACCCCACCACACCAAGGCGAAACACTAAGGGCATGCAACAGAACAGCATGGGGAACAGAGCAATGAAGTTCCCAGACAATACCAAAAAAAGACTGTGGGGCCAGGGCATGGCACCCCATCAGACTGGACCAGAAAATATGTCTAAAGGTCAACAAACAGACCTTGAACCATTTATAGGATTTTCTTTCTTTCTTTTTTTTGTCATTTTTAAAATTGTTTTGTTTTGCTCTGTTTTGTTTTTTTGTGCATATTATTTCTGCATGTCTATCTAGTAAGCTAGGCAGGATAAACAATATGGAGGAGTAATCAACAGAACTGACGGTTCTGGGGGGACATGGGAGAGGGAGAGGTGGGGGAAAGGAAGTAGGTGTCAACAAATCTAGGGACAAAGGAACAACACGTGATCTAAAATTGATGGCAAGAAGGGTGTAGGAGGCCTGGAAGGGCTTGATCAAGGGCAATGTAACCGAGAGGAATTACTGAAACCCAAATGAAGACTGAACACTATATTGAGACAAGAGGAAAGTAAAAGGAAACTGAGGAAAGAACTAGGAGGCAAAGGGCATTTATAGAGGTCTAAATACAGGCATGTACATATGTAAATATATTTATATATAAGGATGGACACGATCGCTGAAGAAAAAGTGGTGCATAAGCAAATGTGGTGAAGAAAACTGATGTTGCCTGGCTATCAAATGATATAGAGTCTGGGTCTTAACGGCTTGAAGATAAGCAAGCAGCCATCTAGCTGAGAAGCAACAAAGCCCACATGGAAGAAGCACACCAGCGTGTGTGATCATGAGGTGTTGATAGGATCAGTTATCAGGCATCAAAGACCCAGAACAAAAAAAAATCATATAATTGTGAATGAGGGGGAATGCAGAGTGGAGGCCCAAAGCCCAGCTGTAGGCAAGTGGACAACCCCTTACAGAAGGGTCACAGGGGGGAGATGTGACAGTCAGGGTGCAGTATAGCACCAATGAAACATACAACTTTCTTCTAGTTCTTTAATACACCCCCACCCAACTATCATGACCCCAATTCTACTTTACAAATCTGGTTAGACCAGAGGATGCACACTGGTACAGATAAGAGCTGGAAACAAAGGGAATCCATGACAAATAAATCCTTCAGGATCAAGATTAAGAGTAGTCATACCAGAAGGGGAAGGGGAAGGTGGGGGAGAAAGGGAGAACCGATCACAATGATCTACATATGACCCCCTCCCTGGGGGATGGACAACAGAAAAGTGGGTGAAGGGAGATGTTGGACAATGTAAGATATGAAGAAATAATAAAAATTTATAAATTATCAAGGGTTCATGAAGGAGGGAGGGTAAGAGAGGAGGGAGGAGGGAAAATGAGGAGCTGATTATAAGGATTCAAGTAGAAAGAAAATGTTTTGAGAATGATAAAGGTAACAAATGTGCTTGACGCAATGGATGGAAGTATGGATTGTGTTAAGAGATGTTCAAGCCCCCAATAAAATGATTTCAACAAAAAAGATGGTGAAAGACCAAATAAGTTGGCAAACCTATGGTCTAACAAGTTGCCAGCGAGGCACTTCCGGCCCTGGTAGCCACATGTACATCACAGCAGCACTGTGCTCCACAAGGTTTGTACGGGTTGATTTCTTCAGAAGTAAGTCTCCTGGTCATTCTCCCGAGGAAACTGGGTGAATTCAAACCTCCAACTTTTCAATCAGCAGCCAAGCTTGTTAGTCATTTGCACCATCCTGGGACTCCCTTGCCTCTGTGGGGATCTCTCCTACGATTAAAGGCACTGGAGTGACTGTGCCGAGTTCACAGTAAGTGCACTGAGAAGTCTTCACCGTATCTCCACAATGCCCTTCATCCCACCAAGAGGCCAGGTGGAAAGCAGCAAGCAGTATTCAGAATGCAATACCCCTCACTGGATCTCACCTGACTTAGAATGCCAGGGAGGTCAGATTGTCTAGTTGTGAGTTGCAGACAGAGGGATAGCCTGATCCCACAGAAACAAGCCAAAACGTAGCATGCAGAGGGTCTTTGAGATATGAAGGGTACATGCTGTAAAACACGTCACTGGCTCGAGGTCATCAGTAACTCCCTATTCCAGTCTCCCAGGTCAGACTTACAGCACAGTGTAGGGGATTCTCAAGAGTCTAAAGAGCCATGATTACGAGCTGCACCCACCAGAGTGAGGGAAGTCACCGCTATCCCTTATCTTAGTGGGAGTCCTGGAAAGTGAAGAATTCCCCACGCAGTGGAATGTCTGCTGCTGGCCACAAACCATCCATCACCCCACTATGTGCACTTCATAAGAACCACCTCGAGGGAGGAGGCCTAACATTGGCTGAGGTCATTCCTTCAAGAAGGGGGTAAAGGCAGAAGGTCACCCACTTAATGTTGTACAACATTGACACAGGCTGTGACAGATGGAAAGGCCCTCCATAGGAATGAGAGGAGAACCTCACTGGAAAATCACGTTGCGATCGGGGAGGAGAACATCTACATTTCAGAGGAGGTACTGATGTTTCTGTTGATGCATATGGTGGGTAAATGGGGAGGAGCAACTTCATATCCAAAAGGAAGACAGAACAATAATCATAAGGAACCTAAGGGGAGGATAAACCTGGTTCTATGTTCCTAGGTAGACACTTCAACTATGTTTATACCAAACCCTTCGTGCCACGCCAAACTCCTCATATCAATGGTACCTTAAATTTTATGTCATTATATAAATTATTGACGCAGCCAATGCAATTATCCTATAGTCTAAGAGGATGATTGACAATAGTTTTCTTTTTTGTTTCTTTTTTTTTGGTGGGGGGTGTTTTGTTTGTTTTTCTTATTGCTCTTGTTGGTTCTGGTGTTTGTCTTAGTTGTTGTCATAACATGACCGTCAAAGTAAGCTCAAGTCCTGCAGACTCAAGTACAAGCAGATGGATTCTGGAGCCCCATGGAATCCTAGCTCTATTCCAAGAACTGTCCCTTTTTGTCACATGGCCCTAGTCAATGCTCACCTTCATGAAGAGATCGCTGAAGATAAGGGAGCTACAGCAAAGTGTGCTGAAGAAAGCAGATCAATTGGAATACTGTCTGGGGTCTTAATGGATGTTATTCAAATAAGCAGTCATCTAAGTGAGGCGTCAGTCAACTAAGTCCACACAGAAGAAACACATCAGCCTGTGTGATCCAAAGACAACAATAACAAAACCCAAATATGATGAAGGGGAAAACATCTGAGCTTAAATTGTGTACATCCAATTTGTAGAAGGCTATGGAGAACAGTGGAAACCCAAACCCATCTGCAGAGTGTCTGGTTGGATTGGGTCGCTGGTAGATCCTCTAGTCATAGACGAGGCACCCAAACAGAGATTATTACAAACTTGATTATGGTAGACTGAAGCAGAGTATAATATAATGCTTATCCGTTGACCTCTCTCTTGACCTAAGCTGAATTTGTTCTACAGTCAACTATCTCTTGACTGCTCCATGACAGAAGTTTCTTCTCTGGCTTTTAAAATATGGCTGGTGGTCTTTTCTTTCTTACTGTTTATTTTTTTAATCTTTATATTATTATTGTTGTCTTCGTTCTGTTTCACTTTGGTTTTGCTTTTATTGTTTGTGTTAGGCCTCCCAGTTTAGGAACCACAGTAGTGGATGCATAGAGACAATTACTGATGCAATGGTACACAGGGAGAGGGGGATTGGGGAACAATCAGTGGACGGGGGGGTGATGGCACATTAGAGTTCATTGTGATGTTATAGTTACAAAGCTCTTTTTAGAAGCCGTTTAACTATGGAAGTGTATGATATGTAAATAGTAGGAAAGTTCATATACACACACAAAGAAAGAAACCAAATTTGACCTATGGTTACCAAGGACTAAGGAGGAAGAATATTTGCTTAGGGGGGGTGATATTAAGTTCATTTTAATGGTGATGGAACAATTTGGAGAGGGTATCAATAATGGTTATACAACATGAAAAGTATGGCATGGAGTTATATATGTACAAGTTGTTAAATTGGAGAAGGTTTCATCGTGTATATTTTTGCCAAAATTGAGGGGGTACATGAGTAAGGGGAAAATGTTCTAAAATTGATTTCACAACTCTTCTTGATATGGTGGCACTACTGAATTGTATTATATGTGGATGAAGTGACAATAAAACTACTAAAAAACAAAGAAGAAGAACTCCCCATTCAACCGCCTTTACCCAATTGGAGCATGCTTCTCCAGTACAACCACGAAGAATTAAAATACTGTGTATTCAGGAAGATGGCAGCTTCCTTTTCAGGAAGGGAGGGTGTGAAGAGGAGAGGGAAGAGGAGTGTGAAGGAACGGTGTAGAATTAAAGGGCTATGCAGGGACCCCAGCCACCCAAGAGCCTCTCTCTAGCAGGCAATGATGTTGACCTCTGGTGTGGTCAGGACAGATGAGGGCCAGGACAGACCAAAGATAGGCAAGGAAAGGAAGCACATCCTAAGGGTCCTGGCACATCTGGTAGGAAGATGGAGAGTACAAGACAGAGGCTCAGGTCTGTTCCCAGTCTAGATCCCTTCATCTCTCCTAGAGATTCCTGTCTTGTGCTGACTCTGGTTGGTGCTCTGGATCCCTGTGGCTCTCTCCCCCTGAGCCTGCCGGGTAGACTTCCCCATACTCAGCCTGTGGCAGTACATCCACAGCAGAACTGCCTTCAGTCTGCTGCTAGAAGCAACAGTAATTCCCCAGGGCCCTTGTACTCCCTCCGTGTTTTCATACCATTCGCTCCCGCCTTGCTTCCTTTCTTTTTGTAATCTTCTGGATTAACATATTGCAGTGCTATCTCCACCATTGTCAATATGTCCGTCTTAGCTCTGTGACCTCATGTAGACCCACAGAACTTAAGAGCTGGAACAGGCCTCAGAAAACATTCCTGAGCAAGCATCTTGGACTCCAGCATGCCTCTCGCTGGGAAACTTGGCTAGATCTGGGTAGAAGCAGGATTGTTCTGCGTGGTGGGGGCTGTGTAATTTCTTCAGGAGTATATTTTCAAAAGTAGAGTTTCTCTAAGTTAAAATGTTTACATACCTGTTAAGTCTGTAAGGAAAAGAAACGAGGGGCAGCATGAAGAGACTTTGGACACACAGAAAAGGCAATCAAATTGAAGGCATGATTTAATATGCAACCCCTCAACTGAAGGAGCAGCATGGGCCCTGCCCCCAAGTTTTGGTCTCAGGGACATACAAAGTCACTCAAGGGTCATACTCATAGAGCATAAAAGAGATTCAAAGGTGTGGGAGAACACTATTTTAATGCTAAACAAAAACACATATTATAGTGTGTCAAAAAATAAATGTTGAACTTAAATAACTATGAATTGTGCTCCCACATCTTTAGGGGAAGAATATAAGACCTATTTCCTCTTTAGTCTTCTCTTCCCTCAAAAACTCTCAGTAGAAAACGCAAAGAGCACCAAATCCTATTTCAGGCATCCTCAAACTACGGCCCGCGGGCCACGTGTGGCCTGCGGAGGACATTTATCCAGCCCACCGGGGTGTTTTGCCCCCTCCCCGTTTTTTACTTCAAAATAAGATATGTGCAGTGTGCATAGGAATTTATTCATAGTTTTTTTTTAACTATAGTCCAGCCCTCCAACAGGTCTGAAGGATAATGAAATGGCTCCCCTGTTTTAAAAGTTTGAGGATTCTTGTCCTGGTTCAATGGCCTCATTTCACAGATGAAAAAACTACGACTAGAGGAAAATGACAACAAAATAGTCTGTATCTAAGTTCCCAAGTTCAATATTCTTTCCATTGCCTACTTCCACCACTGACCTCCCAGTCCAAGATACCAGGAACATTTTCAACTTGACTTGTCCCACCTAGCGGCCAGAACAGGGTAACTAACAGGTCGTTGGTGAAATACCTGTATGTGTGGTACACACAACGAGGCGTTCAGGGTCCTCCGAGAACTGGTACTGTGGCCTTACCTTTGCGGAGGATTCCTTTTCTGTTGAGCGTGACATGAGTGAGGCCTCAAGAAAGCAGACTTGGACCGTTTTAACCTTATTCGTATCATCTACTCATCAGTATCATTGCAAGTATCTTGAAAACCACAGATATATACCCACAAGCCATCCTCTCCTTATGGAGATTCTGCTAAGAAGTCAATTTCACAAAGAAGATGCTACTATTCAAAGCTGATTATTATTAAAACACTACACAGTACAGCCAAATGAAAGACCGGAAGGGACAAAGGAGAGGTCAAAGGGCAGCAAGACACACACACACACACGCACACAGCAAGACACACACACACAGCAAGACACACACACAGCAAGACACACATACACTCACATCAGCCAACATAGGAAAAGACTCCCTGAACCAATATTTAATGTCCAGATGCTTCTAGAACCTGGAGAAAGAAGGAAAATGTTGGCTACAGAAGGCTAGGGAGCTAAGTCCCACACAAAGAGTTGAGGAAAACTGCACAAGGGAAACTCCAAAACCAAACCACTGCCATGGGGCTGATTCTGAATCAAGCAACCCCGTGTGCTACATAGCAGAGCTACTCTGTAAGGTTTTCTTGGCAGAAACAGATTGCCAGGCCTTTCTTCCGTTGTACCCCCAGATACAGTGACACATCAACCTGTGGATTAGTAGTGACGTACAAACCACTGGCACCTGCAACAAGTAGAGAGGCCGGCTGATACGGACCAGTGGTCCAAGAGTATGCTGGCTGCACTGTGTGGGGTCAAAGCCTTGCGTGGGGTAAACAGAGTTCAAAACCAAACCAAATTCACTGCCAATGGGTTGATGCTGACTCAGAGCGACCCCCTGTGGGTTCCCCAGACTGTAACTGTTTACGGGAGTCGAAGGCCCGGTCTGTACAGTTAGGAGAGGTTAAAAACATGAGCACACTAGCATGGATTTTAATTAAATCATTTGTCTGCTCTGTGACCTTAATGAGGTTATTTAATTCTCTGTTTGTTCCTTACATGACTATGGAGCCAGTAACTCGGCACACACATAGATTGTGGGATGTGAGGAGGACAGAAGTGATTGATAAAGGTGATGCATTTAGCACAATGCCCAGCATAGAGAAAAGCTAACTGGTCATAGCTTTTAGAAAGACCCAATGGAGGATCTGTTCATCAGGTGATTAGGCAACCAGCGCATTGGTGCTTCCTCAGGGTTTTCAGTGTTGAGTTCTGAGACGTAATACCCCAGAAGATTGAATTACTTTTCCTGCTGTTGCCATGGGGTGTATGCTTTTCCTTTATTATGCACACCCCACCATGGGCATTGGCTAGGCTATACAGATCGTTCAATGCCCCTGGTTCAGCTGGGGCCTACAATCTCAGTTAGTAATGAGAAAAGGTAGTATGCTGTCTCTCTGTTGCAACTTCACAAACCACACAAACATGAATATTTTTGTAACAGAAAGGCAAAACCCACTTTCTCAATACCATTCTTTTACCCAGTAAAATAGAAAATAGATTTTTTTATCCCATATGTACCTCCCTTATTTAGAATATTTTAAAATGCAGTTCGTAAATACTTTAATGGCCCCAAGATGGTCCCTCATAAATATTGCCAAGCTTTGCTCTCCTCCGCAGTGTACTTGACATTGAGACACGAAGTGGACAGGTCTTGGGAGATGCTGGTACTGCTCAGTAGAGATGAACGCTCCCTTCTCACTGAGCACAGAGTGAGTGCTGGTCTGAGAAGATGAGCCTCCCTCTTAGCAGTTACCAGACAACACTGTGTGGTATGGACCAAGAAGCTCATCCATAACGTTCATGGGGCCCCAAAGTATCACTGAATTATTCATCTGTGGGCCTACCTGCAATGCCATGTCTCAGAAGAATACCACTCCTGGAAAGTGCTTCGATTTCAGTATTGTTCCCAAAGAAATGCCCCTATGTAGGTAGAAAGTGTCCTGCAGAACCCACCAGAGCTCAGTGTCAGCAAAAGGATGCTCCCAGCACATGAAGGTGTGTGGCCAGGAACTGTGCTCAAACTGAACAAAAAGACAGAAGATGCCGCCTAAGCGTGTCCTCTTGCCCCTCCTCCTTCCTATTGCTTAGTACCCGAGTCATCTCCTGGAGAGCTGGTTGTACACGCACAGACTTCATATTCCACCCTTGGATATTCCCATTCAATAGGTCATGGGTGGGCATCGATATTCTTTTTTTTTTTTTAAAGTCTATTTCTTTTTTTTTTTTAAACGTTTTATTAGGGGCTCATACAACTCTTATCACAATCCATACATATACATACATCAATTGTATAAAGCACATCTGTACATTCTTTGCCCTAATCATTTTCTTTTTTTTTAAATTTTAACAATTTATTGGGGCTCATACAATTCTTTTCACAGTTCATGCCTATACATACATCAATTGTATAAAGCACATCTGTACAGTCTTTGCCCTAATCATTTTTTTCTCTTTTCTTCTTTTACATTTTATTAGGGACTCATACAACTCTTACCACAATCCATACATATACATACATCAATTGTATAAAGCACATCCATACATTCCCTGCCCCAATCATTCTCAAGGCATTTGCTCTCCACTTAAGCCCCTTGCATCAGGTCCCCTTTCCCCCCCCCTCCCTCCCCATTCCCCCCTCCCTCATATGCCCTTGGTAATTTATACATCGTTGTTTTGTCATATCTTGCCCTATCCGGAGTCTCCCTTCCCCCCTTCTCTGCTGTCCCTCTCCCAGGGAAGAGGTCACATGTGGATCCTTGTAATCAGTTCCCCCTTTCCAACCCACTCACCCTCCACTCTCCCAGCATCGTCCCTCACACCCTTGGTCCTGAAGGTATCATCCACTCTGGATTCCCTGTACCTCCAACCCTCATATGCACCAGTGTACAGCCTCTGTCCTATCCAGCCCTGCAAGGTAGAATTCGGATCATGGTAGTTGGGGGGAGGAAGCATCCAGGATCCAGGGGAAAGCTGTGTTCTTCATCGATACTACCTCACACCCTAATTAACCCATCTCCTCTCCTAAACCCCTCTATGAGGGGATCTCCATTGGTCGGCACTTGGGCCTTGGGTCTCCACTCTGCACTTCCCCCTTCATTTAATATGATATATATATACATATATATACATACATATATACATATACACATGCATACACACACTTATATCTTTTTTTTTTTTTGCATGATGCCTTATACCTGGTCCCTTGGGCACCTCGTGATCACACTGGCCGGTGTGCTTCTTCCATGTGGGCTTATTTGCTTCTGAGCTAGATGGCCGCTTGTTCACCTTCAAGCCTTTAAGACCCCAGACACTACCTCTTTTGATAGCCGGGCACCATCAGCTTTCTTCACCACATTTGCTTATGCACCCATTTGTCTTCAGCGATCCTATCATGGAGGTGTGCAGTCAATGATATGATTTTTTGTTCTTTGATGCCTGGTAACTGATCCCTTTGGGACCACTCGATCACACAGGCTGGTGTGTTCTTCCATGTGGACTTTGTTGCTTCTGAGCTAGATGGCCGCTTGTTTATCTTCAAGCCTTTAAGACCCCAGTCACTATCTCTTTTGATAGCCGGGCACCATCAGCTTTCTTCACCACATTTACTTGTTCACCCACTCGATATTCTTTATGTTTAGGGTTGTTTTGTTTTTGTTTTTAGGCTCCATTGGGTAATTTTGTGATCACAATTGGTAATCACTGACCTGGGCTCCTCCTAAAAAAATAAGCAAAGGAAATCCCCCCAAAGTTCCCACAATGGAACAATAGAACAATACAAGCTCATCAAAGTGGAACAGAGACTCTTGTTGCTATTTCAAAGCCAACTTTTCCAGGGCTGGTGGAATATCTGCTGTTTCTTTCATCTTCTGAAAGCCTAGGTTATGTCACAGGACACAGGCCAGAAGCCATCAAAGGCTCCTGAAGGAGTTCCCCTGAGGATAAAGGCCTCTCAGATGAGATGAGGATGATTCTGCAGAAATTGCTTATGCAAGTTGGAAATGAAGACTGAGGAAGAGGCCAGGAGAATGTTGGCCTGTGGCTAATGAGTCCGCTTCTTCCCCAAGGTTCTCCTGCTCATGGCAATGGAGTCATCCCCAAAGACTCTTTGTACTTGACAGAACTGAATAGCGCATGAAGTCTGCCATCGCTAAACGCCCCCCTTAGACTAAGCAACTCCTAGGAGAGTTTAGATGGTGGAAACAGTAAGCAAATGAAGTGCCAACCATAAGGGAATGTGGGCTCAGTCGGTGTTGATCTCTCACTTTTTCAATCATATAAAATGGATTTTCATTCATGAGAGCTCCATCTACAGTACCCCTCGCCTTTTCCTTCTAACATTTAACACATTTCATGATCACACACACAAGTGGATACACACCACAGAGAAACATTGGATGACAAATCCCGCTGGCTGTGTCGGATTTAAGGAAGAGGAGGCTCTTGGTCCTAGGAGAAGTGATGGTGGCTGGGAGAAGAGAGGTTTTGAAACAAAACTAATCTACTGTAGGAAAGGGACCAGGAGGAGCCTTCCTCACAGGTCAGGGCAATTGCTCAGTCACAAGACTTGTAGTGTTTCTTGGGACTTAAACTCAGTACAAGTTAAACTCGGGGAATCAAGGGTCACTTCTAACTATCAAAGGAACTTCCCCCTGCTTGCTTAGAACACATCGTTAGGGAAGGACAGCTGCTGAAAAGAGACCACCATTATTGGTAGAGGGGGGGCCAGCAAAAGCAAATGCTGGGTGAGATGGATTAGTACAAAAGCCACATCAATGGGTTTCAGCATGCCAACCATCTTGACGGTGGTAAAGGAGTGGGCAATGCTCATGCTGCACAGTAGGTCGGCCAGCTTGGAAGCAACTAGCAGCGACATGCCTGGGTTCTAGACATGGGACGGGTGGGAGTGGGGGAGGAAGGGAATAGGAAAAAAAAGACAGAAGGGTAGGTCTTTCTTTCTGTCTGAGAAATAATCCGGAAATTAGTTAACAAATAGCCAACCTCCCTTCCAAGTGGGAATAATACATCATTTACCAAACTGACACTGCAGTGTCACCTGAGTTTCAAGCTTGTCCTTCGGAACCGAATTTAAAACCATTGTAAATGTTTACACAGTTCTACTTGTTCAGCCAGCTACATGACAGAAATTCTAAGAACTTCTCAGAGCTTTGAGCAGAATTCTGTACTGAGTGCCTTAAAGTATTCCAAAGTCCCAGTCCCATGGTGGTGTTAAGAATGATGTATGAAGCAATGTAAAAATGCCATTTATCATTTGGTGCAGGGACTTGTAATACTTGGGATGTTAAACTAAACAGATTTTAAGGGAACAGGAGAGAGACCTAAACTTAGCCCTACGAGGCAAGAGCCTTCCCCATACCCTGTGTGCACGCATGCCTCAGAGGAGCGGCGCCCAGAGATGGAAGCCAGTGCCATAGGGGTCAGGAGGCCATGTTATGCTTTGAAACTTCTAATTCTGTGCTGGAATCAACTGCTTCAGGTTTGATCATTACCTGAACCCTAAGGCAGGTACTGACCTTTCATCAATGAGCAAGATTTTTAAAGCAAGCTGACCTCCTCCTGAAAATCCAAAGGAAATATACACTATCATCCGAGCAAAAGACCTCAGGCTTTAGTATCAGACCAGAGTTCTAAGTATTTTCCACCACTTTCCCATTCAAGATTTTGAGAGAGTTGATCAGATCTCTCTGAACCTCAGTTTCTTCATGTTTAAAAATAAAACCATCATTTTCTAAGTTATTAGGAAGAATTAGAAATCATAGTTCACGGAGCAGAACTGGATCACTGCTAAAGTACCCTCTAGGGAAGCATCAAGGCGATGGTAATGAAAACAAGGATACAGTTAGGCAAGGGGTCTTTGGTCATCATCTGAGATATGGAGATATGGACCAGACATCATTTAGCTGAAGGCCAGATGTATGTGGCCCATTAGGTCACAAACACACCCAAGCAAATGCCTCGCTCCCAATGTGTCAGCATCTTCCATAAACACCCAGTGAGCCCAAAACGCCCCAATGAAACACAATCACTAGGGCATTTTCCCACCCCAGCCACACCCACAATTAGACGGTAGGGCCTTAAACGCATCTCCCATAGGCACTGTCAGGCTTGGGGCTGAAAGTGACCAGGGCAATCACACGTGTGTTATATTTGACAGTCCGCTAGCTACAATAACAGACTGGCTTTAGATGAGTATACATGTCCAGGTAATCCTGGCAAGTCTGGCAAATGAGCAGACATGGATATGACGTCCTGGGGGCAGAGCAGTACAAGAGGCAGGATTTTGAAAGGTAGGGAAAGCTATGGAGGGAAATTCACTTGAGTGGCTTACATGGAAACAGGGGCTCTGAGCACATTTATTTCCATCTGGCCACTGTCGACCACTGTCAAAAGGCAGATTAATCTTGCCCCAAAGCTTCCAGGAACACTATGAATGCAGGTCCACTGCTAGCCCTTCAATCTTTGAGAGAGAAGCCTCTCTTATGCAGAGGATGCCCCAGGCAGAGAGGATGTGTGGACAAATACAAGTGCTGAACAGCTCAAGGTGACAGAAGTCAGGCCCATGATCTAAGTCCAACTGGATTCATGAGAAACTAGTGAGCAGTTCAATACTGTTCATATGGTCACAGGGGACTCCTGCCAGGGACAGGGAATGTAATTCTCATTCGCTTGGAGCTTCAGAGATGAACACTAGATTTAAGCAGTAATAATGTGTGCTGGCAGCGCGCACGGAACTGCTAATCACAAGGTCAGGGGTTTGAACTCATTAAAAGATCAGGCTCTCTGCTCCTGTAAATTTTTTAAAGTCTTAGAAACCCAAAGGGGCAGTTCTACTCTGTCACCTCTGGTCAAAATGTGTTCCAATGGGCTCCTCGGCAGTGAGTATTTAAGAGTGGCGGGGGCAGGGCTCCTGGTAGGATTCCCACCTTCCCTGCAGGAGACCCAGGTCTGATTCCCAGCCAGCACATCCTGTATGCAGTCGCCACCCAAGGCTAAGGCGGCTTCACTGGAGCTTCCAGACTCCAGCCAACTAAGAAGGAAGGCCTCGTTAACCGACTTCCCCAAATTAACCAATGAAAGCCCACACAGCAGAGTGATCCATTGGAAAGGTGTTTACTGAAGTTATAAAATGCGGATTGTGCCTCAATGTGCATTTTCTCTTTAGCCATCCTTTAAACAAGGAAGCTGGCATCCTGCACTGGAACTGAAGAGAATTTGCTCCAGTCGAATGAAGCATTTGGGTATTCAAATGATAAAAAATGCCAAATAGCAATACTATGTATTAATAAGCCCAGCTCATGGCCCCCGCTGGTCCTCCCAACAGTCCGGCCCTGGACCCTTTTGTTCAGTCCCCTGGGGTCTTGTTGCTGCTCAGGCTCCTTCAGGTGTGTGCATCTGCTGCTCCCGGTGCTCTGGGGCCAGAGGAGGAGGAGAAAGGAGAGGAGGGGAATCTCCACATGGGAAAACTGCACAGTGAAAATGAAGGAAAGCCACAGAGCTAAGGAAAGACGGCAAAGAGAAGCCACGGGTGAAGGGAAAGCTCGAAGCTGCTGGCACTGTGGGAGACAAGGCAATGTTAGGAAATGAAGGCAAGCCAGAAAAGGAGGGAAAGGCAGAGGAGAAAATGGGAAAGCTGAGGAGGGTGAGGGGAAGGCCAAGTGAAACCAGGGCTGCAGCAAAGTGTCCAGCTCCGGAGAATGTACCCAGAAAAGCCACCGGAGAAAGCAAGGAATAAAAGGAAGCGTTCGCAGTAGGCATTTGAGCACTGAGGAGATGAGAGGATCGTGTGAGGAAATCCAAATAAAAATTGGGGGGTGGATGTGGATGCAAAGAAGGTTGGGAAATCCCTTTCACCTAGGGGCCCAAGGGAATTTAGGGGTGGCTGTAGGGCCCAAAAAAGAGGTTTTGAACACATCCTTTATGCGTAGTGCCTTTGAATTTCACTTAATGTTTATGGCACATTCTAAAATTAAATCGTTTTCAGAGCCATAAAAGGATGTATTAATAATAGGCGATTATTTTATTTCACCTTGAGCTGAGCAGAAACTCTGTATCCCATTGAATCTTCACAGCAAACTCAGAAGGTATTATCTCCCCTGTCTGGATGAGAGCCGCCAATAATTAGTCCTTGTCACTCCGATTAATTCCTGGAATGTTCATTACTCTGATCTCAGGAAAATAAGAACACAGGTAGTGAGGCTGACTTAGAAGACACCTCCTCAGGCCTTCTAGAGGTCCGCTCCTCACTGAGTGGTGAGCAGATATATACAAGGGTAGGTTTAAATATATACATATTCCTACAACATCATAGAAACCCTTATTAAATATAAACACCCCAGTCTGAAGCTATATTTCCTCAACATATCCTCCATCCACAGCTGTACACTTCTGAAGGGAGTGTTTCGCTCGCTCCCGCCCTTTCCCAAGGGATTCTGCGCTCTGATTTATACCCCATCAAAAGGACAGTCTGGGCATCGTCAAGGACCTCGAATCACATTCTTTGGAAACATTCTTTGAGTTTGGAGGCAAAGAAGTCTGAAGGGACAGTATCGAGGCTGCATGATGAATGGTGTGAGGTTTCCCAATTAAATCCTCGTAGGACCGTCTTTACCATCCTGAAAGAATGAGCAGGAAAAAGAACCCTCAGTGAAACTTTCCTCGCTGGGCTTTTACCGACCGATGCAGTTTGCAATTTTCTTAAAAGTCCTTCCTAATGAGCCCCTATGGTAACCCTGCTGTCTGCAAGAAATGATATCAAGATGACTAAGATCAGATGCCATAAGTTCTTTTTTGCTTTTGTTTTTCATGTTTTAAGGGTTTGATTATTTACTATGTGTTGTGATCAAGGACCTCATCCTGCCTGGATCCACAGTCAATGTTCATGGAAACAGCCGTCAGGAGATCAAACCGTGCATTGCATTACTACCCAAGACCTCCACAAAGCTCTGAACAGCAGGGATGCCACCGTAAAGGCCACGGTGTGCCCAACCCAAGCCATGGCACTTTCAATCACCTCAGATTCATTCAAAACTGGAAAAGGCGTGCATGATACGTGATGAAACAGAAGGGAAATAAAAAGAGGAAGGACCCTGAAAGACCATGAACTTCTGAGCTGATCACTCTGTCTTAAATTGGCTCCAAGAATACATCCCCTTAGAAGCCGCTGACTTCATTGTATTTTTTTAAGGAGACTAAGGTAAGTGTATTGCCGAGAGAATCGTCTACAGCCAGCCACCGATGACAGACACGTGTACACATGTTTTGTTTGGAGTAAACCCACCCATGTATGAACTAGAACCCTACTAGCAATGCTGTTAGACTCACCGTCCCATGTTTTCAGAGCATTTCATCGCAAGAAAGAGGGGCGGGTGACAGAACCATCTAGACCCCGAAAGAGAACAACTGAAAGCTCCGCCCATCAACTCGCCAGCTTGAAGCCAGTGCTGGAGAGTCGTAGAAGGCGCCTATCAGCTGACATTGCCTGAGTGAGACGAAGCCCTGGTTTCCGGCCGGTTCCAAGGGAATACGTTGTTTTCTGTCATCAAATCAATTCCAATCTATAGAAACCTAATATGGCAATGGGAGCAGATCTGCAGGTCTTTCTCCCTCGGTTAAAAGTGTCCACCTGTCGTTTGGCCGCTGTGCCACGGGGGCTCCTCCAAGAACAGGCCCCCGTGGTAAAAGTGCATAGAGCTCCCCAGAAAGGGAGTCAGGCCTACTAAGCCTTGCCCTTGAGCCGGCCAAGAGCACTGCTGGATGCAGTCCCAGGATCCCCAAAGCTCTGCCCAGCACCACCTGCCTCCCAAATGCAAGAGGAGAGAAAGAATAAAATGAACTCCAAAGGTAGAGACCCTGAAGTAGCCATGGAAACAGGTGCCTTGGCACCGAACACTGGGTACATTTGCTGGGCCTTGGGATCATCTCAAGCAATACCACTTTCAAGTAAGACATTCGTTCTTTTTAGTGGTCACAGCCCAGAAGATTTCAGTGGGAATATAGATGGTGGATCGACGTTTAGGCGCCAGTGCTTCTCCAGTGACACACTTCCACCTTTTCTACCTGAGAAGAAATGCTGGCTTATTTTGACCCCAGTAGGCTGGTCACTCTCATGGACACTGGTCAGCCTATCTCTTGGCAACCACTAGCTGGTTCAGAGTGGAAAGGCATAGCGGTCACTTTAGGACAATATGTTAGACACAGGATTCGCTAGAGAAACAAGACCAGCACACTAATATTTTATATATATTTAGATAGATAGCATAAGAAATAAACAATTAATCTATAAAGCATTACAAATGGCTCAGTGCAACTCACTTCTGTGAGACAGCTAATACACTGGCAGTCTTTCAAGGCTTGAGGGCCGCAGGGTAGTCCTCCATAGAGCAATTCAGGCTATCCGGCCACGGGCAGCAAACAGCAAGGCAGGTCACCAACAGTCAGACAGATGACAGGGTCTGACAGTCCCCAGCTCAAGAGATGTACATTCCAGTAGCGTGGCGAAGCAGGTCTTGAAGGAACCTCAAGTTACAGCGACACAGTCCACGGGTTAGGTGTCCCACAGGTAGTGCAGCTTGCAAATGGAGGCACAGAACAAACAAAGCAGCCGCACACTGATCCGGTGATCAAAGAGCAAGAGACAAGAAAGTCTCTTGCCTTTCAATTAATCACACATGTGTTTATCGGCCAGGTTGGCACAATAAACCTTAACTATCTCAGGCAATCTAGGGCAACAGGCCTATACCCTGGACTGCAGTTAAGATGTAGACACTGGTGCAGTCTACCAGGTGTTAAAATACCGTAATACTTTTCACATATTAGCAGACAGCTCCTGCCCTGAGCTGTGCTGTACCTACTGACATCATCCTGGCCCACAAATGCCCCAGATCTCCCGTGCCTAGCAACTCAAAGGTTGGCACCTCACACAAGGTGTCCCAGAACTGTGCTGATACCAACACTGGGGATGATTTTTTAAAATCATTTTGAGGGCTTGTACAATGCTTATCACAATCCATACATCCATCCATTGTGTCAAGCCCATTTGTACATTTGTCGCCATCATCATTCTCAAAACATTTGTTTTCTACTTGAGCCCTTGGTATCAGCTCCTCATTTTCCCTCCTCCCTCTCCACCTCTCTCCCTCATGAACCTTTGTTAATTTATAAATTATTATTATTTTGTCATATCTTCCACTGACTGATGCCTCCCTTCACCCACTGTGGATGATTAAAGGGTGTGAATACCCTCCTGGTGGTACAGTTCAAACACACAAGGGGCTCCTCGGGATCAAAATAAGGTGTTCTGTTCTCGTACAGATTTATACACTGGAAGCTCTCTATAGGGCTGTTATGAGTCAGAATCAACTGGGTGCCAGTGGCTGGGTAAATTGTGCCCATATGATGGTGCTACAGCATGATCCAGTGACCTCGAATGGAAAGCCTTTGTTAAGACACTGGGAGAACACCCCCCCCCCCATGTACTGTTTTGCTACACGATGGGAGAGTGTTGCCTCCACTCCAAGAACTCTAAGGGTTCCACAGTCATGATAAACCTTAAGCTAAGGAGGGTCTCCCACAAGCTGAAACAACCAACTACATACATTTCTTTCAAGTGATGCCTCTGCTCTTTTGCAGCTTACTAGCCTCCAAGGAGGTCCGTCCTTGGACAGTAGAAAACTGAGGGGCTGGGGAGCGAGAGATTGATGGGTAACTATAAAATTGATTGAGAGAAAAAGGAAGAAATAGAAGGTAAGAGAAAGATAGAAAGGCGAAGGAGGGAGTGAGATTAGAAAAACATTGATATTGATTGAGAGAATTATTGAGAGAAAGGGAAAGAGAGGGTAGGAGAGAGGTGGAAGGAGGAAGATAAAGCAGGGAAGGGAAGGATAAAGAGAGGAGGAGAAAGAAACCAAGAGCTGGTTGGAACGGGCAAAAGGCTCCTCCTGGTGATTTATAGGAACCCATTTGATCCAACAGGAGAGAGAAGAGGAACTACCTCAAACAGAACTATTATTTTTCCAATCAGATCAGATAGAAAGAGCCAACATTCATTGAGCATTAAGTATTTGTCAAGTATTATGTTTGGGCTCAACATGCATATCTCAGTGCATAATAAAATCCCACAGTGCAGGAGTATATATTAATACTGAACACACCTACACAGATAACACTTTTACAGCATGTATTCTAGTCTCGTTTTACAAGTATTGACTCACTGAATCTCACCTGAGTTTGATAAAGTAGGTCTATTTGCCATACTGTGGTGGAGTAGATGTTTCTATGATTCTGGAATCTACGCCACTGGTATTTCAAATACCAGTAGGGTCACCATGCTGGATAGTTTTCAGTAGAGCTTCTACACTAAGGTAGACTAAGAAGCAAGGCCTGGCTATCTTTTTGTTTAAAAATAGCTCATTGAAACCCCTATGGGTTACCCCAGAATGGTATATGCCATTGTGTTGGGCAGTGAGTCCCCTAGGTTGGACGGTACTTCAACAATGGACTCAAGAATGACAACAGTCATGAAGCCAGCATAGGACTGGGCAACATGTTGATCTGTTGTATTGTTTGTTCTATTGTCCATCAGTATGAATCAACTTGGCAGCAACTAACTTCATAATTCCTCTTTTACAGGTAATGAATTAAGAGCAGAACAGCTACACAACTTACTGAAGATCACATAGCTGAAAAATAGCAAAGACTCATACAGCTAGATTTCACAACCCAGCCTTGGCAATACTACTTCTGAATCGCTCCATTTTCCACATGTGGTGACAGAGGTCAGGGTAAGTTTAATTGTTTGCGATGCAAAGTCAGGATTAGAACCTCAGCTGATGTGGTCACTCACAAAGTTGAGAGTAATTGTCTTTATTTTTTCCACCAGTAGTGAATGCTTTCCAATATGTAATCGACTACAACAGTCCAAATAATAGAGCGCTAAATATCTTACTTGAATCTGAATTTTGCTCTTTCATTACAAAGTAACGCTGTAAAGACCCTAGAGAGTCAACATCTCCATTTTACCAACAAGGAAACCAGTTACAACATTTTGTCCAAAATCACACAGCTAATAAGTGTCAAAACCAGGGTTAAAATCAGGTGTCCTAGATTGGAGCTTTGGGGACTTGGTAATGGTCATTTATCTTTTTCTGCCAATTCTTCTCAATCAATATATGTTAATGCACATGAGAGCCAGCCTACAGCTGGCATGTCACACTCCAACAATCCTGGCAGTCTAAGAAGAGTCTCAGCTGCCCACATTTTCACAAGTGACTGAGCCCAACTCATGGGCGTTCACGCTTTTGAGTAAGCACCTGAATTTTATGTAACTGTTTTCAACATGTATTGGAGGCGGCATCTAGATTTAGAATTAACATTCAAAGCAGTCTGCGGCACAAATGTATACTTCCCTGGATGATGTTGGCAGAAACAGTAAAATTGGCATACATAAAACAGTTCCTTCATACCTTAATAATATTGAACTGTAAAAATAGACTGTCACAAACACACAAAGTTTTAGCTACAATATCATTCCAAATTAATTACAGGAGTCAAGTACAGCCTCAATTTTCTTAAAAATAAAAATGCTTAACTGTCATCATCTTTATTTTTACTTCTCAATGTAATACCCCAGTCCTGGCAGTTTTCCCTGGACATTTGCCACTATTCAATCTAGAGCGTTAGTAATTAATTAGTTGGAACACTAACCTGCATATTATGTAATGAAACCATCTTTGTAGAAGCTGCAGCTTCAATTCATGTTAATGACTACATCCTTTTCTAGTCCAAGAGTTAAAATGCTCTCTACCAATGCAATGATTAGAGGTTCAAGCCCATGCAGAGACACCTCCGAAGAAAGGCTTGGCAATGTATTTCCGAAAAAAGAGAAATTAACCCTCTAGAGCACAGTTCTACTCTGATATAAGTGGGGTTGCCCTGAGCTGAGCTGAGTCTAAGACAGATGATTTTCATCAAAGGATAGTCCAATGGTTGACTTGTCATCTATAACATGAGTCTCTCCTGTATTATGTGTCCTGCGTTGTGCTGAGAGGGCCACTTCAGTAAAGACAGCATTTTAATAAGGATCATAGTACAAAGAAAGCAATACTTCAATGATCTTCATACTTGAGGTTTAAACCAAACTGCTATTACAACTTCTTAGTATCCCTTGTCCAGAAGGGAGTGGGGGAAGGGAAGCATTTTCTCATATTCTGAAAGTTTCCATTCTTGCTCTTAGCCCAAAGCTGACTTTTCTTTTGTCAACTTGAGCCAAAAAAAAGTTTAACTATTTTTGGCTCAAGCCAAGGATAAAGAAACCTATTTTATTCATAGATATATATATATATACACATATTAGACAGATATAGATATATTACCTAGATGCACCAAACACCCAAGCTTCTAGAAGCTCATGCTCCGCAGCCAGCTAGCAGTCATAGGGGTAGAACCTTCCAGGTGTGGCAAGTCTGAAAATCAATAGAGGGAAGGGGATTGGAATTCTACGTTCTGTCAGTGTTCTTACTACGTACTAACTACATTAAAGAACTTTGTCATTGTGAAGGGTTCAGAATGGTGGGGCACGGAACTTTTCCTCGTCTCTAAGTGGTTTTCATCTTCCCAAGAAGCCACATTGGTCCGGGGACAAGTTGTTTAACTGCTCTTTGTGGCCAGACCCTGTTCAGCATTCACTCTTCTTATCCATCCTTTCCAAACACTGCCATCTTCAAGCTTTTACACAATGGTGAAATTCAAATATTTTAAAAGCTCGTCACTGCCGATTTTAGGTATTAAAAGCATACCAAAAGGTAATTTATTGCCAAATCTACTCAAGTATAGCTGAACTGAATATCCACCAAAGCACCTAATTTTACCACAAAAACTGAAATTAAAATGTGCTAAAGAGGTCTGAGAGGCAAGCCCCAATCCCAACTACGTGGAGAGGGGCATATCTGATCAGAGCAGACTGGAGTAAATGAAGGGGGAGGAAGAGCGAGTGGAGCACACCCTGGCCCACCAAGCCTTAAGGATGATATTCCTGATGAGAGCAGCCAGTCCACAGAGAAGACCATATGGCCGGCCCCACTATGAGACACGACATCCATCACTGACCCATAGACCTCCGGAGGACAACCCTGGAGACACAGTGTGGGAATTGCGCCTGATCTGATCCCACTACACCGAGACAAAACACTAAAGGCATGCAACAGAACAGCAAGGGGAACAGAGCAATGAAGTCCCCAGGGAATACCAAAATAGACTTTGGGGCCAGGACTTGGCATCCCATCAGACTCGACCCGAAAACACTCCTAAAAGCCAAAAAACAGTCCTTGAGCTAACGACAAGCTTTTCTTTCCTGTTTTGCTGTTGTTGTTTTTGTCATTGGCTTGTTGTTGTTTTGTTTTCTTATGTTGCTTGGCTTTGCTCTGTCTTGTTTATGTGCATGTTATTATCTCCACAGATCTGTCTAAATAAGATAGGTTGGATGAAAAATCTGGAGGAGAAATCAAATAGGACCGATGGGTCCAGGGGTACATAGAAGAGGGGGAGGTGGGGGAAAGGAAGTGGTGTTAACAAACCCAGGGACAAGATAACAACAAGTGATCCAAATCGGTGGTAAGAAGGGTGTAGGAGGCCTGGTAGGGCGTGACCAAGGGTAATGTAACCGAGAGGAATTGCTGAAACCCAAATGAAGGCTGAGCATGATAGTGAGAAAAGAGGAAAGTAAAAGGAAATAGAGGAAAGAGCTAGGAGGCAAAGGGCATTTATAGAGGTCTAAATAAAGGCATGTACATAAGTAAATATATTTATATATGAGGATGGGGAAATAGATCTATGTGCATATGTATATAGGTTTAGTATTAAGGTAGGAGATGGAATTGGGCCTCCACTCAAGTACTCCCTCAATGCAAGAATACTTTGTTCTATTAAACTGGCATTCAATGATGCTCACCTTCCCAACACAATCGCTGAAGACAAAGCGGGTGCATAAGCAAGTGTGGTGAAGAAATCTGATGGTGCCCGGCTATCAAAAGATATAGCATCTGGGGTCTTAAAGGCGTGAGGGTAAACAAGTGGCCATCTAGCTCAGAAGCAACAAATCCCACATGGAAGAAGGACACCTGCCTGTGTGATCACAAGGTGTTGATAGGATCAGGTATCAGGCATCAAAGAACAAAAAAAAACATATCATGGTGAATTAGGGGTGTACGGAATGGAAACCCAAACCCATCTGTAGGCAACTAGACATCCCCTTAAGGAAGGGTCATGGGGAGGAGACAAGCCAGTTAGGGTGCAGTGTAGCAACGTTGAAATCTACAACTTTCCTCTACTTCCTAAATGCTTCCTCACCCTCTCACTATCATGATCCTAATACTACCTTACAAAATCTGGCTAGACTGGAGGATGTACGCTGGTACAGTTAGGAACTGGAAACACAGGGAATCCAGGACAGATGATTCCTTCAGGACCAGGGGTGAGAGTGGCAAAACCAGGAGGGTGGGGGGCAAGGGGAGGTAGAAAGGGGGAACCGATTACAGGGATCTACATATAACCTCCTCCCTGAGGGACAGACAACAGAAAGGTGGGTGAAGGGAGACATCAGACAGTGTAAGACATAACAAAACAATAATAATCTATAAATTATCAAGCATTCTTGAGGTAGTGGGGAGCAGGGAAGGAGTAGAAAAATGAGGAGCCAATGCCAGGGGCTTAAGTGGAGAGCAAATGTTTTGTGAATGATGAGGGCAACGAATGTACAAATGTGCTTTACACAATTGATGTATGTATGGATTGTGATAAGAGTTTTATGAGCCCCCCAATAAACTGATTACAAGGATCCACATGAGCGGATAGGGCAAGATATGACAAAATAACAATCTGTGGATTATCAAGGGTTCATGAGGGAAGGGGGAGCGGGGACGGCTGGGGAAAAAAAAAAGAGGACCTGATACAGAGGGCTTAAGTGGAGAGCAAATGCTTTGAGAGTGATTAGGACAAAGAATGTACAGATGTGCTTTATACAATTGATGTATGTATATGTGTGGATTGTGATAAGAGTTGTATGAGCCCCTAATAAAATGTAAAAAAAAGAAAAAGAAAAGCAAGTAACCAAAAGATAATTAATTAATTAAATGTGCTGAAAGAACTCAGCTTATACTTGAGTATATATGGTATTTCATACAGTTAACAAATAAGAACAATTAAGGAGGCACACAAAACTAGATTAGTTATAAGAAAGGATTTTAAAATATGACTGAAAAAATATGAATACTGGACCCTCCAAGAAAACAATAAAACTATTATTTCAGATATAGCTATATTGCTTCTTGACTGGCATGCTCACTTGCAATAATTCTTAGCTTTAATCTGAGCATCATCAGCTGTGTGATCTATCCTTAATCATCTTTTCTCTGTAGGAGTAGGATACTGCTCCTGTAGGCCAATTAGACAATAGATATTGTGTTTGATATATTAGAAACAGGTGACAGCTCTTTTCTGAACACATCATGTTCATCTCTGAAAAACCCCTTTCTGCTTCTGCTGAACTCACAGCAATGGTTCTGAGAATATTTTCAGCTCTTTGAACACTTTCAGGAATCGCATAATTCATTCATAATATCTCATTGGAAGTTTGGGATTAGCACAAAGCTGAAAGGAATGACAGTGTGTCACACACTGGTTGTTCAACACTTTTTCTCTTTATGTCATATGTTTGTTTACTGAAGTAACAAACTGAAGACAATAAAAAATGAAGCATTTCATCAAAAGTTTAACAAATTTTATTAAATGAACACATATACATGATAAGCATAATTCTCATGTTTGATACCTATCGATGGAATGAACATTACTGCAGGAGCACAGAATACGCTGCTGCACAGATGAAGATTTAAAAGGTGTAAAGAATGTAAAATTTCTGATTTCCACATTGGATGGTTCCCCAACCACTCACCTCAGAGAAAACCCTGATTAGAAGTGCCTTTTTAACAACTGGTTCACCAAACTCAACAAAAAATTAGGCATCCGTTCTGCTCATCCAGTGGGAACCAGCTGAATCCCATCACCACTTACAACCTTACACCCTCCAGATATTCCATATCCACAGAGCAGAGAATGAGTAGACGTTTCTGGATGAGAACAATTGGAGGGTACCCAGTTGCTCCATGTGCCTTCCAAGTCCATAGCAAACCTCCTCTATCTCCTCTTCCTTCCACTGATGCTTAACTCCGTCCTATTCTTCTGCAACCCACTCTCACATGCAGGTAGTCCCAAAGGATGAGGGAACAATGTCCTCCAGCATTCCCTGAGTTCTGGGGCACACATGGTAAGAACTCAGACCCAATTCTGGCATTGTCACAGTGTACCTAGGGGAAAATCCCTTACCACTGTCAAAGGGGGCTCAGCCCATCTCTCCTGCCTACGACTTATGGTTATTCTGAGCCTCAAGCGGAACTGTGGATATGAATGTACTCCAGAGCCACGGCACAATGAAAACACATTTCTCTTGCTAACTCAATTGCCTTCTGTGCCCAGCCCCTGTTCAGCCTTCCATCTATCGTTTCTAACTCCAGCCAATTCCCACCTCAGAGATACTACAAACAGATATTCCCAGTCCCGGCAGAAGCAGAGAATAAATGATGTAAACACTCACTGTAAACACATTTCTCTTACTATAATATTGTGCACTGCCAGGCAGGGTGTTGTGTTTTCAGAGGATAAAATCCAAGAGATACTACCAATAAATAATATGATGCTATGTGCTTACTTTGTCAGCACATATACTAAAATGGGAATGCTACAGAGCAGATTAGTATAGCACCTGTGCAAGGGGGACATGCAAATTCGTGAAGCGTACCACATTTTTCTGAATTATACATGTTGAGTTGTAGAATGTTTTGTTGTGTATATTTTGCCACACTCAGAAAACACAATGATTGCATGAATAACTATGAGTACAAGGAAGAAGAAAATGTTCTCAAAATTGATTATGTACAACTCTTCTTGATATGATTGAACTATTGAATTGTATGATGTGTGCATAACGTGCCAATAAATTTCTTTTTAAAAAGACTGAACTGGCAGGCAGAAAATAAGTAACTGAAAGAGAAGAACAATTTCATCCGGATGAATTGAATGCTTTCATTCATGCAGAAAACCTGCAAGTACATGCTAAAAGCAGCTTTATTCATAACTCGTGAAAATTGGAATCTACCAAGATGCCCTTCAATAGGCGAATGGATCAACAGATGGTGGTGCCTCCATGCAATGGAGCCAGAGAGCAAAAGAGATGAGGTGTCGAGCAATGAAGAAACATGGAGGACCCTTACATGGATAATGGTAAGTGAAAAAAAACAGTCCAAAAGATGCTGCATATTGTATGATTCTGACCATATGACATTACAGAAAAGGCAAAACTGTAAAAACAGAGACCGGTGCTTTCCAGACATCCACATAAAAAAACAAACAAACAAAACCATGTTGTTGAGAACGAGAAGGGTTGAAGCAGAGACCCAAAGGCCATCTGTTGACCATGGAACATGCCCCACAGGGACACAGGGGAAGGAGAGTCAACCAGGGTGCAGTAAATCACCGATGAAACACACAATATTCCTCTGGTTCCTTGAGATTTCCTCGTCCCCAACTATCAAGACCCCAGTGCTGCCTCTCACTTCAGACTAGACTGGAGCTTGTACACAGTTACAGATAAGAGGTAACAGCTCACGACACATGCAATCCAGCAGCAGGAATGGGAATAGTGATTCCAGAAGGAGAGGGAGAAGGGGAGAGGGGGAAGAGAGGAAGGAGGAACCAATCATAATGATTAACACACACACACACACCCGCTCCAGGGGGAGAACACAGAAACCATGGGGAAGGGAGACAGCGGTCAGTGTGAGATATGAAAACATAATAATTTATCATCGATCAAGGGGTCACGAGGGGGGGCCTGATAACGAGGGTTCAATAGAAATTAAAATAAATTAATTAATTAAAAGAAAATAGGGGTCTTCTCGCGAAAGGAGGGGAAAGGCTCCGCATTTGAAGCATGGCGGATGATGTGGACCAGCAACAATCTACCAACACAGTAGAGGAGCCTCTGGATCTCATTCGGCTCAGCCTGGATGAACGCGTTGATGTGAAAATGCGAAATGACCGAGAGCTTCGAGGAAGATTGCATGCTTATGATCAGCATTTAAATATGATACTGGGAGATGTGGAAGAAACTGTGACTACTATAGAAATTGATGAAGAGACATATGAAGAGATATATAAATCAACGAAATGGAATATTCCAATGCTCTTTGTGCGGGGCGACGGTGTGCTTGTTGCCCCTCCGCTCAGAGTTGGCTGAAACCCAGCATCTGTTCAGAGGGGAAGAGAGGAGCCTCCTGAATGGAGGCTGTATTCCGAAGAAAAACCTACATAAGCTTTGATGCCCAGAAGTAACCAAGGATTCGTCCTTTCCTGAAATAAGTCGGTCTGTTGCCCCAAACCAAATGACATTTTAATTTTTTCCCACCCTTCCAATAAATGTAATCACAAAAATGCAGGGGGTTTTCAGCAAATAATTTTGGGACTTTTTTTTCTTTAAATAAATGTTTCTTTTCCTATTTTAGTTTTTAAAAGTAAAAAAAATAAAAGAAAATAAAGAAAGTAATTGTCTAGAGAAGAATGATGGTAACATGTGGAAGAAATATGCCTGATGTACGAATTGTAATAGGAGTTGTTAGAGCCACCAATAAAGCGATTACTTAATAAAAATAATAATAAATAGAAAAAGGGGAGAGGCGCCTAGAGTGTGCATGGCACTTTAAGGGCTGGAGAACTATTTAGCATGACACAGCAATGGCATTTTATGAGTCAGTCAAAAGCCATGCTGCTGCATAGCACATAGAATGAACCCTAATGAAAAGCAGATAATTTAGTTAATGATAATGTGTCAATATCGGTTCATCAACTAGAACACCTGTATAGGGAAGTGAGACACATAGAGATATATCACTTTTTCATTAAATACTTTTATTGGGGGCTCTTACATCATAATCCACTTTTTAAAAAACTCACTGCCATCAAGTCAATTTTGACTCACAGAGACCTTATAAGACAGAGTAAAATCCCTTGTCGGTTTCTGACACTGTCCATCTTTACAGCAGCTGAACGCCTCGTCTTTCTCTCGCAGAGTGGCTGATTAGTTTGATCTACTGATCTTTCAGCTAGCAGTCCTTGGCATAATCCACTATCTAAACACAGATAATACAGACATTGAAACTCTGTACTTTCTCCTCAATTTCTGTAGCGCTGAGATTGCTATTGTTAAAAATGCCATCTACTGAGTCAAAGAGGAGGACTGACCCTGTGATCTCAGCTCTTCGGAGGAGGGCGAGCTCCCCGTGAGAGCGATGCTCCCCAGGGCTTCCTGGAAGAAGGGTTCTAGTGCACACTGCCCCGGAGGGCACTCTGTGCTGGTTAAAGGCGTTTTGCACAAGGCCAAGGGAGCAGCTGAGTGTGCCACGGCCTTCTCCTGGCATACAGTTGCCTCATAAATGAGTGCTGAGTGATGAATGAGCTGAGCCTCTGAATGGGCACTTGGGTGAAGGAGGGAATCCTCGATAAGATACAGTCCGTCCAGCAGGGATGCCAGAGCAAACTGGGCAGCCCAGTCTGGGTGCAGGGGCAATTCACAGAGGGCAAATGAGGAAGAGAAGGGTGGAAAGGAAAGCTGGGCTCAGAGGCCTGGGCTTGGGGGTGGAGTGTGAGGGGAAGTCGCTCACAGGAGTGACTTCATGACATCAGTATTTCGGAGAACTTAATCCTACAGCTGTGGGTAAGCCTGCCTGAAGATGGGGGTGAAGCAAGGCGGACAGAACAGGCCGAGGCAGCTGTGACCATTCAGACAGGTGGCGACCAGGGCCAGGATGCCAATGCCTGGGCAGCCAAAGCACGCTCTGACTTGGCAGCATCCATCCCTCCCCTGGTGGAAGTTCTGTCTAGGGCCACATGCTCCAACTGCCCTTGTTAAATGGAACCTCAAATGTCTTCAATTCCTCCGATCCAACACCCACCCCTCACTTCCTACAAGGGACCACTTTTCCTTCCTGGACCCCCCACCAGAGCTGAGTTATTCCAGTTTTAGACACCCACTCCCATGGTACAGTCTCCCTTAAATGAGATAAACAGTGATGGGGGTTGGGGGGCAAGTTTTCCTAATGGGGGATCTTTCCAACAATTTTATAGAGGCCACTATCAGTTAAATATTGGACTGCTAACTAGAAGGTTGGCGGTTCAAACCACCCACTGCTCTACAGGCGAAAGATGAAGCTATCTGTTTCAGTGAAGACTGACAGCCTTGGTAACCCTATAGAGGGTCACTGTGAATCTACGGAAAAGGACTCAATGGCAGGGTAGGAGCATAACTAAGGCAGTTAAGGCAATAATGAAACGAAGTCAGAGAGAACGTGTGACAGACAGGGCCCAGTGGGTTCAACTCGCAATTAAAACATCAATAAGAAGTAGGCCCTGGTAGTTAAGATCTGGAGAGGGACACGTTCCCACAGATCGAATTCAGACTTTGTCGCTTACTAGTTTCAGGACCTTGGACAACTGGGCACTTTGGCATCAATCTCCTCCATCATGAAATGATATTAATGATAGTTCCCACTCAATAGGATAGGGGTGGGAATTAACTGGCTTTTTCTATGATCACCATTTACTGCCTGTCGTGTTATCTGGGGCTCTCCTGTCAGTCCCTGTCTCATATTGATACTACACACACAAAATGAAATACTGCCCTGTGCCGTCCACATGATTAGATAAGACCAAGCTTTTTGTGATCCATGGGGTTGCTGGTCTTGTTGTTTGCAGATTATTGGAAGTTGATTGTTTCTTCTTAGTCTATCTTTAGTCTGGAAACTGCGGAAACCTGTTCAGCGTCCTAACAACACGCAGGCTGCCACTGGGTGGCTGCTGATGGATGGCTCCACTTGAGGGGCGTTAGTCCAGAATTGAACTTGACTCTCCCCCATGGAAGGGAAGAGCTCTACCATAGAACTGCCCCAGTCCCATAAGTGGTCAGTAACTGGTAGCATAATGGGTTAGATCCTATACCAGTTTAAGTTGTTCCTAAAACCTAAACCCGCCTGAGGGAGCAAACACCCACGACTACCCTCTAGTCAGGGCATAAATGCAAGCCACCTACTCCTCCCCAACCCTGTCCCCTGTGCCTACCGCCAACTCTAATTCTCTTCTCACGGACACACAGAATAATCTAACACAGTGGTTCGCAACCTCCCTAATGCCACGACCCTTTAATACGGCTCCTCATGTTGCAGTGACCCGGAACCATAAAGTTATTTTCGTTGCTACTTCATAACTGCAATTTTGCTACTGTTATGAATTGGACAACCCCTGTGAAAGGGTTGTTCGACCTCCAAAGGGGTAACAGCCCACAGGTTGAGAACCGCTGCCTCTCCTCCCCATGACAGGCCTTCAGACTGATGAGGGTGGCTATTATGCCTCCACAGAATATTATATTCCCAAAACGGGTCCATGTTTCTCTCTGCCCTCATTTCTCTTATGTCCACCAGCTACACAGAGAAGATTAGGTATCAGTGATAGGTAAATAAGGAAAAGAAAATCTATATTTTTAAAATAAGATAACAACAACAACAAAGACCCTGAAACTATTGCCTAGGGATTTCTCCCAAGGTCATGTGTCCCATGGGCATGAAGTTTCAACTCTCTGGGAAGTGTCTCCCATCCTAACTTCCAGAAATTGGGGGGTGGGGGAGGAGGTAGGCTTCAGCTCTCTCTGGGGCTACCTGAATAGTCCCACAGCAAAAAAAAAAAAAGGCACTTCTCACCAGGCATGACTGCTGTGGGAAGTGTTTGAAAATAAAGTTTCCGATTACCACTGGCATTCCTGGAGCGTCTTGCTGCTCGCTGCAGCTGTCCCACTGAAGGCCAGTGGCGTCACAGCAGGGTTGACAGTGCTGCGTCCCGGGGCTCGGCTGGGCAGGAGGGTTTCTGCACGTCACTGGCGGAGTGGGTAGACTGGAATCCCTCCTCAAGGCTACGGATGTCCTTCCCGGGTAGAATTCCATTATTATTACTTGGAATCATACCAGGAAGGTTCAGAAGCTATTCCTACATCCAGGACAATTTCGTCTGACACCTCCTAAGAAACTTATTAGATGTCCTGGGACCAGGCGAACCCAGATGATATAAAACCCTGAAATTTTGACTGTACTCGTTTCATGGGATGAAGAAAAATAGTGCTCTATTCCTCTGTTATGAGGAAAGAGGAAGAAGAAAAAAGGGGAAGGAGGGAAGGAAAAAGCAAAGAGGAGAAAGGGGGAGAGGAGGTGATTGGAATCAGGGCCACTTAGTCTGTTGCACAGTGCTCAGAAGACCCCCACTTTTTCTCCCTTCCTCCCTCTCTGCTCAGGGGGTCCTGGTCCTGGGAAGGCCCCGGAATGCCTCTGTTAGAACTGAACCAAAGAAAAAGGTGAAGGCTGGCCCAAAGGGCTGGGGCAGAATTCAAACTCAAGGCACAACGCAAATTCCAAAGGGTGGGGGGTAGATGAATTGGACCTGGGGTTTCCTGCCTGCGCCCAAACAAGATCCCCATCTTTCCCGTGTTAACCCAAGCAGAGCCATTGCGACCAGGACCAAGTCCTCGGCCAAGTGGCCTGATGTTCGGTTTCCGTGCTGTGGTCTTCTCTTCACAACGCAGCTAGGTTCCCCACGAACTTCCAGATAAATGCTTAACTCAAGCCATCTCACTCTGGAACAAATAATAGTCCCGGAGGAACTAGTGGCAATTATGAATGCAAATGCCCTTATTCATCTGACGAGAGAATTCAATTAAATGAGAAATTGTAGGACCCTTCCCAAGGGAGAATGAGGTAGGGAAGACTATCTGGTATCCTGAATCCAGTACAGGGAAAGGAAAAGAGAATGCAGTGCCCTTACAGACACACAGCGGGAAATAAAAAATCAAGGAGGAAAGAAGTAACTCAAGGTCACAGTCATTAAATGAAAGGTTCAAGGAAGGCTTGCCAGAGTCTCACGTCTATTTTCTTTCTAATGTATTAAAACAACACATTCAATTCAGCAAAAATGCATAAAGTACTTTTTTAATGTCATCTTTAATGTATCCTTATTTAGATTTGCTGTATTGATGTTTCTGATAAAAATAATGAATTCAAGAATAAGCCTAATACTAAATTACTCAAATTAGTCTACTTTAACATTTCTAAAAGTTCTATTTACTTTCTTCAAATATATGTGAACTTTTAAAATCAGTATATTGTTTCTTGCTTTTTATCAACTATTTCTTATATTTATTTCAATATTTTAAATATATTATTTATGTTATATAATTGGTTTTATTTCTGAAGCTCTTGGGGGTCTGACTCATATTTACTGTTTCTGCTGACTTTCACTCATGGTGACTTATTCTTCATCTTTTTTATAATTTTAGGATGTAAGTTCATGTTGGAATGGCTAGACCTTGCCTACAGAAATCCTTCAAGACTTGGGTGAGAGGTATTTTTATCCAGAGAGAATGTGTACTTGATTCTGCCAGATACTTTCAGGCTATACTAGCAATGCAAAACTATGACAGGTTAATTTTACAATTTGAGGTTTCCAGGGCTATGCAGGTAGGATGACAAACCCTCAGCCTGCATGAAAGCAGATCGATGATTACAAATCCTCACAGAATTCCACCCACCCTTCCCTCATCTTTTCCTCTTGCCTGCTACCAGATGTCTCCTGAGCCACTGGTTCTCTCAGGGTCAGCTTTATGCAGAACTCTAATTCCCAACCCCGGTGCCTAGCAAGGACGCAAGTTCTAGTGTCCTGGGCCGTGTAAAGGCCACACTTTCTCTGCTGGTTCTAGGTCTGATTTCTTTTGGAGTCTCTCTCGGGGCCTGGCTCTGTGCTTTTTGCTTCCCCTGATTTAAAGTTAGGTAAGACTTTTTCTAGCTCACAGTCCAGAGTTTCCAGGACCCTCTGAAGGCAGCAGCCTTTAAAAAACATAACATTTTTGAAACCTTTTTAAGAAAGGGGCGTTGGGCGGAGATACAGCAAAGGTCTAAAGATATACAAAACAAACATAATTTTTTAAAAGTATACCATTGTAGCCAAAGGAGGATCTAAAATACTACAAAGAAGGAAGAATAATGAAGAACACGGAACAGAACAAGTGGATGAGACAAGAATGTAGAGACGGCAAACACTTGTCTCTTTTGCTTTTGTTCAGCTGTTCTCTGTGCCACAGGACAGCTCTTCATTTGATGCACATAAGACACTGTCCAAGTCGAGAATGTGGGCATTCGTTTGTGAATCTAATCCAGCGTTTTTAAAGAAACCATATAACATCCAATACTTTAGGTCCAGAGTTTTCTAGCTTACTAAATGCTAAATTCTTTCATAGCACTTACTCATTTCTTACCACAAAAATTCTCAGAGATTCAGTTTATAGCTTTTAACAGTCAACTTTGAAAACTAAGGAGCTGTGGTGGTACAGTGGTTAAGGCACTCACTCAACCAAAAGGTCAATGGTTCAAACCCATAAGCCACTCTGCCAGAGAAAAATTCAATAGTCTTTCTCCATAAGAATTACAGCCTTTGGAAACCCTGTGGGAAAGTCTATTCTTTCCTATAAGTTCACTGAGAATTGGGACAAAGCCAGTAATGGGCTTTGTTGTTTTTTAAAAACTGGTCCTTTGCACTTTCTGCCATCGGTCACTCTTTGCTCTCAGAAAAAGGTTCATTGATTAATCAATTAATAACACATTCATATATACTTTAAATGTCTCTTATCCAAAATCCTAAGTCCAGATATGATTTAGAATTTTTACATTCTGATTTTAGAAAATTAATAAGGTGAATTTACAGGTTTGGGCAGGATGTCACAATCAAACAAATAAACATTGCAGCAGCAAATATATGAATATTCACATTAAGTTAAATGAATAAAGGCCATAAAGTACCTCACTTCAACTCAGGTTAGATTTGTCACCAAATAAATTAGGAAAGCCTACCAGTTTGAATTATTCCAGTGGACTAGTGGATCATGCAAACATCAGTCTCTATGACCCTGAGACCAAAAGAACTAGATAGTGCCCAACTACCACTGCCAACTGTCCTGAAGGAAACCACACTAAAATCTCCTAGATAGAAGACAAATGTAGAACAAAACTCGAAATTATAAAACAGGCAAGCTTATATATAGACAGGGACTAGTAGAATCCCCAAGACGATGGTCCTGGCATTGGGTCACCTACTACTGTGACTCAATTTTAAGGCAGACAATAGATAAGCCTATAAGTGAACCAACATTAGGGAGGTGGGTGCACCTTAGAATCAAAAGAGCAGAGTTTACCAGAGGGCAAAGTTCAGAAGGACTGGAAAAGAAGGAAAAATGAAAACAGGAAAGAGAGGAAAGACTTGAAATAAGTGATGGTCCTTAAGGGGCCTGCAATGAATGACATGAAATAGATTATGTGCGGATTTTTTAACAGAAAACTAATGCTATGCTCACTTAACCTTCACCAATTCACAATAAAAATTCTTACAAAGTAAAATCAAGCCTGGGTTTGGGGATTTGGAATTGTGAGTAAGGGGTTGTGAATATCTCTTGAGAGAGAGAAAAATAATGCATACCTGACATTTAATTTTACCTGCCAAATCCTGAGAGTCTCAAAATCCATGCTCTGGTTCTCCAAAGGGACAGAAAACAATGACGAGTGGGAAACAACAGGAGCTTTGGATGGGGACAGTCAAGTGAGCCCGGCAGGGCTTGGGAGCCACATACTTATAGTTTGTTTTAGAAATGAGAGAAAGTGTTAGCATTAAAACAACTGAATGTGTCAGCAAATTACCTGAAAAGATTTCTCAGCAAAGTCTCAGGTGCAACTACAGTCCGAGCAGAGTGGGGAATGACAAGAACACAGTCGGAATCTTGTCTCAAATTTGTAACTACAAGACAATGTAACGTGAGGCCAAGCATCACTTTCCTCGTCGGCAGCACAGAGAACTGGACCAGATCAGGTTTTTTGCAAATTGCTGTCCTTAACTCATCAGCACATCAGGAAGACTACTTAATGGATCATCTACAATTATTTGTACTAACAAGGAACAGCGGCAAGCAGCCTGTACGTCATGTAGTAAGAAATACACTTCTTAAATTTGGAATCTGTAAGATCTTATATACATATATATACTTACACACACATACATAGGAATATGATCGAACATAGTATATGAAAGGGCTTCCAAAATTTGTGGAAGTTTTTCATTATCTTTTCATTTCACAAACTGTTTAAAGCCTCCTCACATACGCCTATTTGTACATATAAGGTGAGAGAAGCCATCGTTTTATTTACTTTTGCTTTCATGGCATGACTGTGTGTGTGCGTGTGTGCGTGTGTGCGTGCGTGTGTGTGTGTGTGTGTGTACACCAGCATAAACTTACTGTGTTTGAATAACTGAGTTTCTTTCACCTACAGGAATTCTTCAAGGCTTAGGCCTGGAATACACTGCTCCAGAGAGAACTGGCTTTTGGTTCTTTCAAACGTTCTGAGACACTACAGAATTAAAGCCGCCAGGTTAATTCAACAGCTTGGGGTTTCCTAAGTTACACAGGTAGTATAAAATCAAGCATATACATATGCATACGTACATATTAATGTGCATAATCTAGCAATTCTATACATATATGTGCATACCTGTATATACAGAATATACATGTATACAAACACAGCATACTTCTTATTTGGGGACACAGTCTAGCATTTTTCAGCTTTACTGTACGAGATAATTTATTTTGAATCTTTTCAGCGCAGCTATGCTGTGAATTATTTTTTTCTTATATGCTGTAATCCTGGTAGTCTGTACTAAAGGCACCCAAACTGGAAGCTTGGGGGCAGCTAAGCCCTTTTGTGAGATATGCCTTAATGACTGGGACCGGGTCTCTAATTTTGCCTTCACCATTCACTCACAATGACTCCCTGAGCGCACCCCAGCATCTGGGCCTTCCTATCCCCACACAGAAAACGGAGAGTGGGTCACCACAAGGAACGATGGCAATGGCCTCAGTATGGGATGAAGACGACATGACATCCTTCTGAGAGCAGGTCTTCCTGGCGCAGGGTAAGTGCTTCTGTGTCTTAAGATAAGACTGTGAGCAGTGCTTTGTGGCACTTTGAATCCAGCATTCGCGATGCACATATAGCTGGCTCCTTGGGAGTAGAATTGATGGCTGCTTTCAGGAGCCTCCAGATCCCATCCTGCAAGGCCTGGGACTGGAGACCATACCCACCTCACTCTCCTCTCCTGCCTCACCCGAGCCTGCGAAGGCTCAGCTCATGCCCTCAGGAAATTAAAACCAGCACTTTGCTTTTCTTACCCTGGCTTCTGGGAGACAGGCAGGGGCATAGCAGAGGGATTACTCTGGACAAATATTTGACTAAACCTTCCTTCTTGTCATCACCAGTTCTCACAGCCAGGCTCCCCCAAAGCCCCATTCAAAGAAGCCTGGGGTTGTCCAGACTAGATCATCTCTCACCAGAATTAGACATCTTTAGAATTGGGTAGGAGAAAGTGGCAAGCATAAGAGGATGAGAAAGCATGACTTGGGTTCTCTAAGGACTTGCAATTCCTTTTCCGGGGCAGCGCTTGCATCAAGCAGGGTATCATAATTCTAGCGCTCAGTACGTGGGTCATCAAGGAACCACATGGCAATTCCACCCAGAACCCGTAGGCGGCATCCGGTCCAGCCTATACAATGATGTGCACTACACATCGCTTAGCAGATGAAAGCCACCTCCCTGTACAGCTTCCCAGGAAGCAAAACTAGGAGCTAACACTTCCCAGGGCCTTTTCCCTCACCTGTTAGGCAAACAGGGATTCTTCTACCAAGTTCAAAGCCGGAGGAAACCGAGGTTTATTTCAAGGGCTTCAAGGAATGCTTCTCAATGTGGTTGCACATTAAGACCATCTGGGGAGTTCGTATAGTGGGTTATGGGTTGAGCTGCTAAGCAAACTTGTTTTAGTTTATAATATTTTCTGCTTTTTTCCATTGAGGCTTTTCTCTGTTTTACTTTGCTATCATTGCTAGTTTGGGCATTGCTGTTGTTTAAATGTTTTCCAGTGTATGAAATCTAGGATTGGTAAATCTATGGAAACTGTAGCTGGTTTAATGGGAGGTTGGGAGGAAATGGGAGCTACTAGCAAGGAACACAGGAACAAAGAGCGTGGCCTAAAACCGAGTGCAGTGATGGTTATTCAGCGCGTCTTAATCTCACTCAGCCCTCGAGCTGTAAGTTGGGGGAACTACATGCCAGTAAAACGATTAGAATATAAATTAATTAACAACTATGATCACGCAGATTAGCAACAACAAGAGTTCAGCAGTTTGAAGCTGCCCCGGAGAAGAATGAAGCTCCCTACTCCTGTAAAGAGTTAGTCTTGGAGACCCAGGGGCAGCTCTACCCCAGCCTAGAGGGAAGACCTGAGTCAGGAGCGACTCGATGGCGATGAGTTCAGATTAGCATTGGTTTGGGGCGTTGCTAATGATCCCAAAGCCCACATCACACTTAGAACTCTTTGGATAGTGTCTGGGCACTGTCTTGGTTCGTCTCCCCAGGAGATTCCAGTGCATAGCTAAGGCTCTAAAGTGGAATTCTGTTTCCCTCATGCCTCAGGCCTATCTGGAGGGCTGGTTTAAACAGAAACATTGGGTAAAGGCATCAGAAGACCCCAAACAAACAAGCAAAAAACTTATTGTTGAGAATGAGGGGGGTTGAAGCAGACACCCAAAGCCCATCTGTATGAGACATCCCCTCACAAAGAGGTCACAGGGAAAGGATGAGTCAATCAGGGTGCAGTGAAGCACTGATGAAACACACAATACTCCTCTGGTTCCTTGAGGCTTCCGCACCGGCCACTATTATGACCCTCGTACTGCCTTTCACTGCGGGCTAGACCGGAGTATGAGCACAGGTACAGACAGATAAGACATAACTTAGAGCTCATAACACGTAGAATCCAGCAACAATGGGAGAATGGGAATAACAATACCAGGAGAGCAGGGGGAAGGTGGGGAAAGGAGGAGAGGAAGAGGGAAACCAATCGCAATGATAGACACATAATTGCATGCCACCCCACCCACAGGGGGACGAACAACAGAAACTGGGGGGAAGACAGTGGTCATGGTACGAGATGAAAATAATAATAATTTAAATTTATCAAGGGGCCAAGAGGGTGGAGGGGGTGAGAAAAATGGGGCAAAAGAGGAACTAAGACCAAGGACTCAATAGAAAATAAATGTCTAGAAAATAATTATGGCAACATATGTACAAATGTGCTTTGATACAATTGATGCATCAAGATGTTACAAGAGCTGTAACAGCCCTCAATAAATGTTTTCTTAAAAAGTTAAATAATCAATCAAGATGTGAATAAAAGAAACACATGGAGATGAACTTTAGACTAACACAATTTTTTAAAATCATTTTATTGGGGCTCATACAACTCATCACAATCCATACGTACATCAATTGTGAAAAGCACACTTATACATTCATTGCCCTCACCATTCTCAAAATTCGCCTTCCACTTGGGTTCCTGGAATCAGCTCCTCATTTTCCTTTTTGTCCCCCCCCCTCCTTCCCCGATTCCCCCTCCCTAATGAACCCTTAATAATTTATAAATTATTATTTTATCTTATCTTACATTGGCCGGCATCTCCCTTCACCCACTTTTCTGTTGCCCATCACTCAGAGAGGAGGATATATGTAGATCCCCGAGTTCAGTTCCCCCTTTCTACCCTGCCTTCCATCCCGGTATGGCCACTCTCACAGTTGGTCCTGAGGGGTTCATCTGTCCTAGATTCCCTGTGTTTCCAGATCCCATCTGCACCGGTATGCATCCTCTGGTCTAACCAGGCTTGCAAGATAGAATTGGGATCATGATAGTTGGGGGGGAGGAAGCGTTTAAGAACTAGAGGAAGGTTGTGAGTTTCATTATTGCTACACTGAACCCTGAGTGACTCATCTCCTCCCCACTACCCCTCTGCAAGGGATGTCCAGTTGTCCCCATGTGTCCCCATCATGTGCTCCCCTCATTCACGATGCTATGATCCCACCCCCCACCCCCCGCCTTTGATGCTTGAAACTAGACTAAAACAATTTTAACGGATTTAAATTTGAATATGGATTACTGATTAGGGCAAATACCTACCTGGTTGGCTCTTTGTGGAAAATTTGGTGGTTTGAAGTCACCAAGCTACCATTAAGAGAAAAACCTGGTGATCTGTTCCCACGAAGACTGCAGTCTAGACAATTCTATCCGTCAAGCGGCACTACACTGTCTCACGGGGTCTCTAGGGGTCGAAACTGACTACACAGATTCTAACAACAGAGACTAAGAACCTTCAGTATCTTGCCATGTGAGTATAAGACATTCCTGTATTTTCAATGGTAAAAATGTTGATTAACACAAAGAACAAAAAATCATATCATTGGCTGCACACCTCCATGATACAATCGCCGAGGACAAATGGGTGCAGAAGCAAATGTGGCGAAGAAAGCTGATGGTGCCCGGCTATCAAAAGAGATAGTGTCTGGGGTCTTAAAGGCTTGAAGGTGAACAAACGGCCATCTTGCTCAGAAGCAACAAAGCCCACATGGAAGAAGCACACCAGCCTGTGCGATCACGAGGTGCCAAAGGGATGGGGGATAAGGTATCATCCAAAAAAAAAATATCTTACCATAGTGAATGAAGGGGGAAGTGCAGAGTGGAGACCCAAAGCCCATTTCTCGGCCACTGGAGACCCCCTCAGGGGTCTAGGGGAGGAGATGATTCAGTCAGGGTACAATGTAGCACCGGTGAAGAATACAGCTTTCCGCCAGTTCCTAAATGCTTCCTCCCTCCCCCCAACTACCATGATCCGAATTCTACCTTGCAAGTCTGGATAGAGCAGAGGTTGTACACTGGTGCATATAGGAGCTGGAGGCACAGGGAATCCAGGGTGGATGATACCTTCAGAACCAGTGGGTAAGGGGCGATACTGGGAGAGTAGAGGGTGAGTGGTTTGGAAAGGGGGAACTGATTACAAGGATCTACGTGTGACCTCCTCCCTGGGGGATGGACAACAGAGAAGAGGGTGAAGGGAGACTCCAGATAGGGCAAGATATGACAAAATAATAATCTATAAATTATCAAGGGCTCATGAGGGAGGGGGAAATAAAAAGAGGACCTGATGCAAAGGGCTTAAGTGGAGAGCAAATGCTTTGAAAATGATTAGGGCAAAGAATGTACAGATGTGCTTTACAAAATTGATGTATGTATATGTATGGATTGTGATAAGAGTTGTATGAGCCCCTGATAAAATGTTTTTTTTTAATGTCGATTCACTTTATTTGTCCACTGAAAACAAAAGCAGAATCCTGACCCTAACTAGGGAGGAACCCTGGTGGTGCAGCAGTTATAGCATTTGGCTGTCGACTGAAGTCAGTAGTTCCAAGCCACCAATCACTCCACAGACAAGAAAAGCCTTGGAATCTTATGGAACAGTTCTGTTTTGTCCCACAAGGTCACCACGAGTCAAAATGGACTCCATGCAGTGGATTTGGTTTGGAGGCTCCGTGAGAGGCCTGAGACTTTACATTTTTAACAAGCTCTCAAATGAGGCTGAGGCTGCTGGGCAGGAAACAGCCTGAAAACAGTTTTCTCAACCATCAATCGGGAGAATGGTTCCGAGCTCTGGTCCAGAGCAGTACGCATTTTCGAGCTTCTGTAGCCACAACAATCTTTAGGGGTCTTTTTAGAAAGCATGTTAGGGGCGCATGCTCTTGTCCTCTATCCATACTTTGAGTAGCAATGCTTTGGACGAGCACACCTACCTTGTAGGTCCAGTCTTTAGCATATCTAAGCAACTTTCTCTTTCCTTGAACAGACATCTGCCACCTAGAAACGTCTCTCTTTTTTTTTTTTAAACTTCCCCTCTTGTATCCTGGCTCTGAGACAGAATGGTGTAAGTCCCTGCTTACAGCTCTTCTGGAATCTCAATGTGATTATCTTGTCCTCACTTCTGTCTCTTGCCTTCTCTCTCTCCAAACTATGCTCATGTCCTTTTACCTCTTCTTCAAATGTCACAACAATTAATTCTCCAATGGGGATGTACTTCATTGTCTACCATGTGCTGTGTGCACCTTCTCAAAGCTCATCACTCAGTTGGACATAACGGCAGAACCACAGAATGCAAACAGCATGGTGAGAGAGCCGCAAGAGGAATAACACCGGTACTCTAGTACTACAAAGGAAGACGATCCAATGTCCATGTCTGGGCTGGGGTGTCTCAGGATTGCCCTTCTTTCCTGATTAGTAAACTCCATCAGGTCAGGAGATAGTGCGTGACCTGCCCAAGTCATACCAGAAAAGCAGTATTAGCAGCAGCAACTGTTTTGTTTGTTTTTTATTTTTTAATCATTTTATTGGGGGCTTGTACAATTCTTATCACAATCCATACATCCATCCACTGTGTCAAGCACATTTGTACAGGCTGGTGTTATTCTTCCATGTGGGCTTTGTTGCTTCTGAGCTAGATGGCCACTTGTTTACCTTCAAGCCTTTAAGACCCCAGACGCTATATCTTTTGATAGCCGGGCACCATCAGCTTTCTTCACCACATTGGCTTATGCACACATTTGGCTTCAGCGATCTTGTCGGGAAGGTGTACATCATGGAATGCCAATTTAATAGAACAACATGTTCTTGCATTGAGTAAGTACTTGAGTGGAGGTCCAATGTCCATCTGCTGCCTTAATACTAAACTTATAAATATATGTAGGTAGATCTATTTCCCCACCATCTATTTAAATATATTTACCTATGTACATGCCTATATTTATTATTATTTTGTGTGTGTTTTTTTTTTAATCATTTTATTAGGGGCTTGTTAGGGTCTCGTCCAGCGAGACCCTCACACGGTGACCCAGAGGGGCAACGAACCTGGATGGAAGAAAGAAACAGAGACATGGGGCAAGACAAGTGCTGATCAAGCCTGTTTATTTTGCCAAAATTCTGGGTATATATTCACAACAGAGAAGGAAGTGGGAGGCACATATTCCAATGAAGCACACTGTGTAACAACCGCACACTGTACAACAACCAATCAGCCACATGTTCCCAATAAGGTACAAAGGGTACGCAACAGTACTCAAAGATGCCCGTGGTGACGTCCGCATGCAAATCAAGGCTTACCGGGTGAACTTATCACGATGTTCCTAGTATGGTATATCTGCAGTTCAATGGGTGCTCAGTACTTTGACTAATGGCAACAAGGTCAGTTATCGCAACTGCCCATGCTACAGTAGCTTGGAATGTGGGGGCGAAGTTGGGCAGGAAACAAAGCCTTGCTGTTAGAAAGCAGCTACGTGTCTGAGGCCAGGGTCTTAATGGCTATCGGCTCCCAACAGGGGCTCATACAACTCTTATCACAATCTATTCATACATCAATTGTGTAAAGCACATCTGTACATTCATTGCCCCCATCATTCTCAAAACATTTGCTCTCCACTTAAGCCCCTTTGCATGTCTATATTTAGACCTCTATAAATACCCAGTGTTTCCTAGTTTTTTCCTTGATTGCCTTTTACTTTCCCCTTGTCCCACTAACATGCTCGGCCTTCATTTGGGTTTCAGTAATTTCTCTCGGTTACATTGCCCTTGTGGAATCCCTACCAGGAATCTCACAACCTCCTTACCACTAATTTTGGATTACTTGTTGTTCCCTGTCCCTGGGTTGCATTTATCTTGTGTTAAAAGTCTCTGAAGTGTGCAAATTGTTAAACATTGTACTCCTAGCCCAAAAGGTTGGTTATTTGAACCAACTTCTATGTACCACAGAATACGGTCCTGACAATACGCTTCCAAGAGCCTACGCCCACGATAAAACCCATGAAGCAGTTCTCCTCACTACACACAGGATTTCCAGGAGTTGGAATCAACTCAATGGGAACTAACCACCACAACAGACATAGGATTATTCAACTCTCATAACCACCTGCTGAAATCGTCATGAGGATGCTGTCCCATTTACAAAGAAAAGATGGAGATTATGATGTGAAGTAACCTGTCAAACCAAAAGAAGTAAAATTTAACTCCTGATCAAAGACTCTTCCAATAATATAACATTGCCTCTTCAAGAGCAATACTTCACACTCATATTAGAAGACAGGCCCAAGTTTCCAGGTCAGATGATGCCCTTCTGCATAGGTTATTTGTAACTATCTTGTTTACGGTAGTTGAAAGCCCAGTATTTCTCCCGAGGAACTGCTGGTGGATTTGAACTGCCAACCATGAGGATTGCAGCCCAATGCATAACCATTTCAAGCTCCTTAATTATATGACCAGAACTCCTTTTTTATAAATCATAAACTTATTGCCAGCAAGTAGATCCTGACATATAATGGACAAGGTAGAACTGCCCCTGTGGGTTTCTGAGACTAACTCTTTACCAGAGTAGAAAGTCTCATCTTTCTCCCTTGGAGAGGCTGGTGGCTTTGAACTACTGACCTTGAAGGTAGCAGCCCATTGAGTAACCATACTAAGAGCACCTTTTGTGGTTGTTCTTTACTGTCAATCCCAAGTTCTACAGAGAAGTAACTGCTCATAGGAGTTAGGGGGCAGTGGCCTTAAGAGCAACAGATTACATGAGGCAGACCTTAATAACCTTCATTTTACAGAGAAGAAAACTGAAGGCCAGAGAGGTTGGGCAATGTTCCCAGGTTTCAGTTAGTTAGAGCGGTGAAGCCTGGGCCTGAACCCGGACAGTCTGCTTCCTAATATGTGACCTTAAGTTCTCCACCTTACTGTGTACACATGCTTCCTCCTGACTGCACTGTAAAATGCAGAGCATAGCTCAGAGCTTCTAGGTGCTTTCTCTCCTCAGCCTAGGTTAAAAATCCTTTGTAGGTGTCTTGGCTCTTGTCCATGCCCGTTAAGGACCAAACAGGTATCTTCCACCCAATGATTGTTCCCAACATGATCAACTGATTATAATTAGTATCGCCTCAGTCAAGACTAGAGTTCAATTAAGCAGGGGTTGGTTAACAGGGGAGCTAGAGGCCAGCAGCTTCAGACAGTGCCTCTGGACACCTGCAGCAAAGCAGGTGCTACCTAAGAGGAACCTCCTGAAAGAGGCAGTCCAGCTCAGCCAGTGGGCTTTGCTGTTGGGTGGTTTATTTGTTCACGGGGTTTCCCAATTGCCTTTAATGGCCTTGCTTTAATCCTAGGGATAGTTCTCACGGCATCCCCAAATAAAATCAAGAGATGAGTGACCCTTTACTTTTTTTTAAATCATTTTTTAGGAGCTCTGAGGATCAGGAGATCCAAATTTTGGTGCTGGCTTGGCTTTGGATTAGCCCAGTGAGCAAGGGTCTCAACTTGCCTAGGTTTCCATTTCTATCTCTTGACATGGAGGAGCTAGATGAGTCTGTCACTGAGGCTCTTATTAACTCCTCGTCACAGCCATCCCAGTGATATTAAAGGGTCCTCCTAGATGAGCCCATGATTGGAATACAATAATGGCAGGCTCTGTAGTGGACTCTAGGGGACACGTGCAGCCCACCCACAAGGCACAGACCTTGAAGGCCAGCTGCTGTTTACTCCAACAGAAGAATCTGTCTCGAGAAGCTGGATTGGTTTCTCTGACTGCTCAGAAGAGAAGTGAACTACACAGGTGTGGGAAAGGAAATAGACAAAGGCTTAAAAGAGATATCCTCTGCCCCTCTCGCGCTACAGCTCGACATTGTTGTTATGGTTGTGATTCGTTGCGATTGAGATAGCCCCCAACTCATGGTGACCCGGTGCATAGCAGATTAAATGCTGTCCACTCCTGTGCCATCCCATTACCACTCACAGATCAGATCATGTGATCTATCGAAATTTTACTAGCTGGGTTTCAGAGGTAGACCATCAGCCCTGTCTTCCTTGTTCGCCTGAGACAGCGAGGTCTTCTAGAATCTGTTCAGCATCATGGCAACACGACAGCAGAGTGGTGGCTACACACGAGGAACTCTGTACATGTGGACAGCCCAGAGCTCTGCCTCCTGCAGGATCCAGCTCTTCCTGTCCTCTTTCTTAAAGAAACCCACCCTCCCATCACTTCCTACCCTCTTTCCAGAACACTTGTGAAGAGTAGAAATTGATTTACCATAGATGCGTTGCTCTGTGCACTAGAGCGATGACGACAGCCATAATACAAAAATAAGTGAGCATGGTTGTATTTTAGTAAAAGTTATTTTTGGACAGTGAGGATTGAATGTCTTATATACCAAACATATTCTAATTTTTAACCACTTAAAAAATATTAACGCTGTGGTGCCATTTTGACCTTGTCCTAATGTCCTCCTTCATCTGGATGATGTGTGTTTGTCTTGTCTTTTTCCTTCGTACGACTTAATGAATGTGCTCCTTAAATTATATTTGAGATTTGGGGTCTCTTTTTACTCTAAAGGAGCACTTGTAGTGTAGTGGTTACATGGGCTGCTAACTGCAAGATGGGTGGTTTGAAACTCCCAGCCACTCTATAGGGGAAAGATGAGGCTTTCTGCTCCCATAAAGAGTCTGTCTCAGACACCCACATGGGTACTTCTCCCTGGCTTATTAGGTTTGCTATGAGTTGGAATTGACTCAGCGGCAGGGAGTTTGGTTTTGTGTTTTTGTACCCTAAAGTAAATAGTATAGTCTTGGTCAGGATTCCAAAGTCTTCCCTAGTGGAATCTCTGGAAGGTCGAAGAAAGGGTGTTTTACCCCCTTTTCCTTGGGCCATTGGAGACTCTACAAAGGTTTTGCATAACTCTGAACCTTCAGAAAATAGATGTTCTGTTTCAGCTTTTAAGAAGCGCTACATGTTTCAGATATTATCTTTCTCGAGGTGTACAACATTCTTCCTAGGTCACATCAGAAGGACCTAATTTAGGAACCCCACGAAATGAACCAGACTTTACCTTAAATGTACTTATTACAGATTAAAGGAACTGAAATATTCCTTTGGACTTACAGCTGAACCACCTTAGTGTGAGAAGCAGAGGATGGCTATCCCAGGGTCAGGGACATTGAAGTCATTAGACTTTATTCATATTTCTATTGCTTTCACAATTTCCCAATAATTGGTAACTTGAGATTACCATATATTTGCTATCTTCATTTTTGTGTGTGTGACATCTCTTAGTTCCGAGGATGAATAGTTTTGCCTTAGTGAATGGCTGTTGTTGGAATTGTTGCCTTGTGTCTAACCCTGATTATTTCCTTAAGGAGCATGCTGTCCCTTAATTTTTTAATCTGGATAAGTGAACATTCCATGTATTTTAATCTGAAAAGTTTCCTATATTTGTTTACTTTCCTTTTCTCACTAGTATTTTAAATTCTATTTGGTATTTCTAATAATATTATTATTAAAACCTAAGAATGCCTTTTACTGCTAAACAGGAAGATGGAGAAAACCCACAAAGGAGTTATTTAAGGAGACCCAATGATTGTACATAATTTTCTTCATAACATTTATATATGCATATATAACTGCTTTTAAACCACAATCTGACATAGAATTAACCTTGTTAAATAAAGCATGATGATTTATTAAAATGCAATATATATTATTTTTAATCTAGCCAATAGTTTAATAATATTTTTAGAATTAGCAAATGTCCCATGGAACTTGCTTATTTCTCAAAAAGCTGATACAAACCCTGGGTATATGAATGAATTTTGAGCTTGCATTTAATTGTAAACCGTAATATAAATACATCTTATGATGTGGCCCTATTCAACACTTACTCTCATGAAGTGATCATTGAAAATATGTGTGCTATAACAAAGTGATGTGAATAAATCTGATGGTTCCTGGTTATCAGTGACAATAAAGGCTGAAATCTTAAAGGTTTGTCTTAAAGCAAGCAGGTGTCAAATTTAGGTGTCAGCCAAGTCTGCATGGAAGTAGCACATTAGCCTTTATGATAAAAGTATTGTTAATAATAAAACCCATGATCAGAGGAAGGAATTGTATCAGAGCTTAAATTCTGAGCACCTGGTTTGCAAGAGGTAAGGGTAGCAGTAACAGCCCAACCTCTATTTGCAGAATCCCTATGTGGATCAGGTCTCCATTTAATTCCTTCTAACCATTAACCAAGAATGTGAGCAGTCTTGCCCTCAGGCACAGTGCATTGTAAAGTAGATTACCTCTACCACCTAGCCAGCCCAGGAAGTAGCAATATCCCTTGGAGGTTTGCCAAGGTGTGTCTTTGAAGGAGATCACCATGCTGGGGTCCCATAGTCAGGCGTCATGCCCTGACTGCCATGTTTGGAGGGTCCTGAACCAATCTCATAAAATCTTCTGCTAATAAAATGTGTGTGTCCCAATCATAATCCCATTCTCACTTCTGTGGTCCCACCTGTAACTGTGATGCATTGACTACTGCCTATCATATTTTGATGACAATTTGCTGCCTTCCTTTGTCCTTTTCTAGGTTGATTAATCTCAACAAACCCTTGGATATCAGTGTGAACTCAGTTTGATGGTCTCCCTCTTCTGAGTGATTTATTTTTACTTTACCTTTATCCTGTTTAAGAATTAATAAATATTTTAATGTAAAAGCCATTAATTGCTCATGGGTGGTAGGCTAGATCCAACCCCGGGCAAAGGCTTATGATTGGCAATAGAGCAGTTTTAAGGGTTTTGTTTAAGTAAGCTAATGAAATGAACGAGGCTATACTTTATAAAGGCCCTCTCTGGTGGTTGCTATAACTGCACCAGCGGGGATGTTATTCCAGAGGTTGGAAAAGGCCCTCCAGGAGACACCTAGAATAATGTGAGAAATAAAATATACCCCCCAAAATGAAAGGAAACAGAGAAACTTCTTGTGGCCAATTGGGGGAAATGAGGCAGGTGTCCAAAATTGTGAGCCAGTACCTTTTGTGGGTAGCAATTAAATTTAAGGCCAATTTTGAATTTGAGTTAACAGCCCCTTCATCTTAATGAAGCAAGTCAACAGTAATTACTTTACCTCCTCATATATACCTAGCTAAATTTTAATGAACTTTTGCTTCACTCCCCACAAAAAAAATCCTCAATCTCACCTGAGTTAGTTACTGTGCCAACCTGACCGATAAACACGTGTGAGGTTAACTGAAGGGCGGAGGGATAAATGGTGCAACTTTAAGTTGAGCCATTGCTACTGACCCCTGCAACCTCCACAGTACGTTGCCAGAGGGCTGTAAAAGCTGGGGGAAAGTTCTGACTTAGAACTTACTGATTAAAGCTAACATTTATCCACATGTCCTAACCCTTTGAGGGTGTTACTGTGTTTTAAAACCTCACAGCAAGCCTGTGAGGGATATACTATTATCTCCACTTTGCAAGTGAAGAAATTGTGGCTTCACACCAGCCTGTGTGAGCACGAGATACCCATGGGTCAGGTATCAGGCATCAGAAGACCCAAAACAATCGCATTGATGGGAACGAGTGGGGCCAGAGTAGAGACCCAAAGCCCATCTCTAAACAGTTGGACATCCCCTCACAGAAGGGTCACGAGGGTCAGTGGGGCACCGACAAAACACACACATTCTTCTAATTCTTTAATGCTTCCTCCGTCCCCAATCTCCCTGCCCCCACCCCATCATGACCCCAGTTCTACCTTACAAATCTAGCTAGACCAGAGCATGTGCACTGGTACAGATAAGACCTCCAGACACACAGGACCCAGGGCAGATAAACCCCCAGAAACAGTATTGGGAGTAATGATACCATAAGGGGAGGGGGAAGGCAGGAGTCGGGGGCAGGGGCCTAAAGGGGAGAAAGGGGAAATGGATACAAAGGATGGACATGTGACACCGCCCCCGCCCCCCAGGAGGATGAACAGCAGAAACCTGGGTGAAGGGAGACAACAGATGGTGTACAATATGAAATTAATAATTTATAATTTGTCAGGGGGTTACGAGGTGTGTGGGGTAGAGGAACTGATACCAGGGGATCAATTAGAGATAAAATGTTTTGTAACTGGTGGTGGCAACATATGTATAAATGTGCTTGATACAATTGATGTATGTATTGTTATAAGTACTGTAGGAACCCCCAGTAAAACAACTTATTTGAAGAAGGAGAAGAAAAGAAATCATGGCTTCAAGTCATGAACACGAGACCTGGGAAGTCACATTGGTCCTCATGCTGGTTTAATGTCCTTGCTGTCACCATCTTAAAATTCTTAATAATTTTTAAACAAAGATCCTACATTTTCTTTTGCCACTGGACTCCAAAAATTATGTAGCCCATCCTGCTTAGAACAAGGTAATTGAGGTAACATGTCTAACTTGTAGTGGTATCAGGGTTTACTTGGGATTTGCAAGTTTAATTGTGTCCCAAGAAAAGTACCATAAAGTCCTGACCCCGGTAACTGGGAATGTAACTTTGTTTGGGAATAAGAATATTAAAGATGTTGTCAGTCAAGGTAACATTACATCATACTAAAGTAAGGAAGATCCTAATTTTTTAATAAGTAGTGTCCTTAAAAAAAAGAGGTGAAGAGAGAGTGGGAAGCAGGGAGGGAGGGGAAAAATGAGGAGCTGATACCAAGGGCTCAAGTAGAAAGCAAATGTTTTGAGAATGATGATGGCAACAAATGTACAAATGTGCTTGACACAATGGATGGATGGATTATGATAAGAGTTGTATGAGCCCCCAATAAAATGATGTTTTTTTAAAAAGAGGTGATAGACACAAAGGTAGGTTGGCAGTATGAATACAGAATTAGAGACTGAAGTAATCTACAAGCCACCGATCACCAAGGATTGTACCCATTGCCAGACCCTAGGAGAAAGGAATGGGGCAGATTCCCTCTCAGAGCTCTCAGAGGAATCAGTTTGGTGCAGCCTTGTTCCAAGCCCCCGGCCCAGCCTCTAAGCTGTGAGACAGTATCTATTCTGATTCGTCACCGAGTTGTGGTACTTTGTTATGGAAACCCTAGAAACTCATATACCAGGCAATCAGATTATACCACTTGCCTGCCCAACCACAACACCATTAGTAAGTACATTTGCTAAGTGCCTACTTGATCCTAGGCTTCTGAGAGGCAGAGCCAGGACAGTCACCACATTCCATCTGGCACCCAAGTCTGGTAGTCTAATCCAAACAGACAAGGACATAGTGGTCTGGCCCATCCCGGTCCCAGTAACTTTCCCCGTCCCTCTCCCTGTTAAAGGAAAGACACCCTTTCTCATGTGGCTGTCCCTCCTCAGCCACCAGACCTCCCAGGCACTCTGTGGACACCGAGAAATCTAGGAATGGTGCAGGGACATGCTGCAGGGGGCGGCCTGTGGAGGGCAGCCCGTCCCTGCCAAGCTTCCTGCAGCAGTACATGCTCCCGCACTACATACCTGCAGATAGAGAGCATTTCAAAGAGTGTTTTCGATGGAGCAGGAGCGAACTGCCTGAGAGGCCCATGACTTCAAGCCATCCTCAGTCTCTGATATCCTGGCAAGAAAATCTACTTTAGAGTACAACATCTTTTTATTTGAAAGTCAACAAACCCAACAAAGAAATGCCCTCAAGCTATGACTCTGAGGTTCTACTTCTCATGTCTTCCAAAAAGAAATTGCTTTAGGAGGTTAGCAATTTCTCCAGCCTGGTCAAAGGCATCTTTTCTTAGACCCACCGGAGCAAAAGCTCAGCCCATGGACTGCACCATTGACGTGGAGGCCAGTCTAGCTCGAGTCTGCAGCTAGTCCGCCTGGCACGACATACCAGCTATGACAATTCCTAGCTGACTGACTGCTGGTAAGACACACCTCAGTTTCTCCCTCTGTAAAGTAGAGCTAATCAGGCCTACCTCAGTTACTATGAAGAGTCAGGGTGCTAATATATACGAGAGGCCCAGACAAAAAGAAGTGCACTGGGTGGAGCTTTTGTAGTACGCATGTATTTACCCGCTAGGCAAGCATTGAGCAACTCCTGAGTTAGCGCACCAAGTGGTGTCACCTGGGAAGGTTCTCTCTGGCTGCAGTGAATCTTTTCATGAAAGCAGTGTCCCTCGAACCTCGTATTTTGTGATGCCCAATTTAAGAGAACAGCACGTAACTGTGATTTGTTTGCTGCTTGGGAAAAACGCCACAGGAACGCTTGTGATGTTGAACTCAGCTAAGAAGGACAGCGCTATAGGAAATACTCAAGTGTTTTTCTCGTTTCAAAAAAGGTGAAACGTAATAAACAAACACATAAAAATGCATTGGTGAGAATGCAGGGGATTTGGATGGGAGACCCAAAGCCCATCTATGGACAATGGAATGTCCCCCCACAGAGAGGTCGCAGGGAGGGGATGAGTCCAACAGAGTGCAGTGGAGCACTAATGGGTCACGCAATATACCTCTGATCCCTTGAGACCTCCTCACACACACACACCCTCCACTGTCATCACCCCAGGGCTGCTTCTCAATCTAGACTAGACGGGAGCACGTCCATAGGTATAGGCAAGAGATAAAACTCACAACACAGGGAACCCAGGAAATGGGAAGCACCAATCACAATGAAGGGCACATAACCACACGTCCCCATCCAGGGGGAAGAACAACAAAACCAGAGGGGAAGGGAGACAGCGGTCATCGGTGTGAGATCTGAACATAATTAACAATCTATAATCTATCAAGGGGCCATGAGGATTGGGGGTTAGGGGAGGAGGGAAGAAAAAAAAGAGGAGCTAATCACAAGCGCTCAATGGAAAGTAAATATCTAGAAAAGAACGATGGAATATATGTAAGAATATATCAGATACAATTGATGTATGGATTATAACAAGAGTTGTAAGAGACCCCAATAAAATGATTATTAAAAAAAACTGAAATGTCAATTGATGACAAGCCTCATTTGGGACATCTGTCAACTTCCCCAATGAACAAAAATGTCAACTTGTAGTGCATTTGGAGTTCATTCCACCAGGTCAGACTGTTAATCAAGCTTTCTATTTACAGGTTCTGGAAAGATATCATAACAGAATGGGGCACAAAGGGCCTGATTTGTGGCAGACGGGGCACTGGTTTTGCCACCATGACAATGCGCCTGCTCACGCAGCCATCTCAGTGCACCAGTTTGGGGCACGAAATAGCATGCCTCTCTTGCCCCACACACCTGACTCACCTGACCTCACTCTGTGTGACAGCTTCCTGTTTCCATTAATGAAGAGGGACATGAAAGGAGAGCGACTTGAACACATACATAGAAGAGGTGACGACAAAAAACGAGGGAGGTGCTGTCAGCCATCCAAACAGCTGAGTTTGAGAAATGTTTCCAAGAATGGGTGAATCACAGATTTGTCAAATGTATTAAGTGTGATGGAAAGTACTGTTAATGTGATAAGGCTGTTTCAATAAAAAAAAAAGTTAACTACATCGCTTTGAAGAAAAAATCCCGGGTTTTTTAGGGACCTTCGTATGTGGTTACAAGCTTAAAAGTGACTATCAGGACAGGTTCCTATCAAGTGAATTCCACCCCATGGAGACCCAGTGGCTGCAGTGTAGACCGTACACTGTAGGGTTATGATAGCTGACTCTTCAGAAGTGCATCACCAGGCTTTCCTTCTTTGGTATCTTTGAGTGACTCCAACTTTCAGTTGGCAATTGAGAATGTTAATCATTTGCATCCCCTGACCCAGGGATTCGACTCACTGCTTGTGATTAGGGTTAATTCATCATCTTCCATTTTAAATTTAAGATTACTCCCTCACCACAAAGCAACCTATACTTCTCCACGCCCTAGCTGCTTCCTCTGAAATTCTCAAGACAAGTAAGCATGAGCTGACAAAAGGAGAGCACCTGTGCTCACTCCCCAGGCGCAGGATGCCCCCACAGGTCTCTGCCACAGCACATTCAAGAGGGCAGCGCCCTGAGCTGGACTTCTCCGGAGGCATTTTTGATTTGTGTGAGGATGGCCTTGGCAGACACCCAGGTGTTTCATTCCATATTAACTTCCGAATGAAACTTCTAGCTAATGTTAACGGCCACGTGACTGCTTAGATATGGCCACAGCCCCAAGGTCAGGAAAGGCAGGGGACTCTACCTTTGTGATCTATTTGCATCCAAGAGAGTCCCAAGCACTATCTGCCAATTTACCAGGTAGAGTTGACTGATAAAGTGAAAGGAACCCAGTAGCTTTCCTTTTCTGGTTTTAATCACCTGTACTGTGGGCCTCCAAAATTATTTTAGTAATAAATATCACTCACACACCTAGGGCTGTCATGTCTGGGGTGGGGGGCACCCCTATTACAGGCTCACAAATAATCTGCTTTTGTGACCTGATTCTACAAGTCTGAAGCTCAGGAGTCTGCCTATCCTAGTGCTTGATCCTACTGCCTAAACCTCTTCCTCACCCTATCTTAGTTTATCCTATGTGCATTGGGGAAGCTTAGCAGTAATCAAATCAATGTACCACTGGCTCAGTTTTACCAGAAGGTTTAATGGGAGCAAGAATGGCTGCTGGACTATAGGTCATATACTGCCCAAAGATCTGACAGGACTTTTCTGGATATCACTGTTCACACAGAGACAGAGACAAAGGTACACATTTCAAAAGACCCCATCTCTGAGAACAGGTCATGTTGTCTTTAGATGTCATCAAGTCAGTTCTAACTCATAGCAACCGATGCTTGAGGCCATTGCTGCGGCCACTGTGTCAGTATATCTTGTCAAGGGCCTTCCTCTTTCTCCCTGCCCCTCTATTTTACCAAGCATGATGTCCTCCTCCAGGGACTGGTCTCTCCTGATAACTTGTCCAAAGTGCACAAGACTAAGTCTTGACATCCTTGCCTCTAAGGAACATTCTAGCTGTACTTCTTCCAAGACAGATTTGGTTTTTTTGGCAGCCCGTGGTATTCTGACTCTTCTTCGTCAGCATCATTCAAATGTATCAATTCTTCTTCGGTCTTCCTTATTTGGTGTCCAAATTTCACCTGGATATAAGGCTATTAAAAATACCATAGCTGGGGTTAAGCACACCCTAGTCCTCCAAATAACAGCCGTGCTTTTCAACACTTAAAAGGGATCTTGTGTAGCAATTTACCCAATGTGGTCCATCATTTCATCTCTTGACTGCTGTTTCCATGAGCATTGATTTGGATCCTAACAAAATGATATCCTTGACAACTTCGATCCTTTCTCTATTTATGATGATGTTACCTAGTGGTCCAGTTGTGAGGATTTGGGTCTTCTTTACAGTGAGTTGTCATCCATATTGAAGGCCACAGTCCTTGATATTCATCAGCAACTACTTCAAGCTCTCCTCACTTTCAGTAAGCAAGGTGTGTCATCCACATATTAACAAGCCTTCCTCTAAACTTAATTGGCTGTAACAAGTCACAAAGCCATGTAATTCTATTCACATCGAGAGATTCTTATCATATATTTAGCTTTTGGATGGAGCCCATACTGTTATAGTTTTCTAAGATCTGAAACCTGATTAATGAAACAACAATCAGCTTCATGATAAAGAGCCTGTCACTAATCACTAGGGAAAACTGGTTCATCCTTCTTTGATGACCCATTTTCAACCCAAGGAGAGCATAATTTAGGTTACTTCTGACTCTCAAGGTAACTTCCTTGGCTTTGTAGCAGAGGAGATAGTGGGGAGACATGGTGCTAACTGTGAGCAGCTCCGGGACTCTCCCAGAGTCAACCCACCCTTGTCATGCACCTAAGGACACCTGCCTCAGCACTGACTCAGTAGGGGAAGCCAAGACTTCCAAAAGTCTTCAACTTCAAGCCTTGAATGAATGCTAAGGAAGTATAACCCTATGAAGAAGTTTTTTGGTTTTTAAAAGTAAAGTCCCATTCATAAAGAACAGGTTGCAGGGCATGCTAAATCTCTGGGATAGTTTGGTTAAACTAGTCTTCCCCTTTCCTGAGCCAGGATTTACTATGTGTTGACAATTGGCTGTTTTCTCCAATTGCTGTGTTCAGTTACAAAACTCTAGAGAGTGGGCTTTCTGTTCTTACTACTTAGCATCGCAAAGTCACAGAAGCATGTGGTTCTATCTTCACTTACATAATACCCGATAAAAACAATAAAACTGTTATTTAAGATTAAAAAAAACATAAGCCAGTTTGACTAAGCACACTTCATATCATATCATAATAAAATGGAACTCAAAAATCACACAAAGACAAAAGCAGGTTCACTGAAGCCTTCTCAATATGTCTGGCTTTTGTTTATTTATTTCTATTGTGAATTGGGTGAATGGTTACAGAGTGGATAATCAGTTTTACATATCAACCAGTCAACTCACCCATTTTGTTTCAGCTCACCCATTGCAACCCCATCAACTATGCCACGTCCTCTCTGTGTTCCTTGTTTCCATCCCTCGTTCTTTTCCCACCCTTTAAAGTCCTTGGATTAAACATTACCCTTTTGATTTTAAATGGTTGCTTATTCTAATAAGAGGATGAGTTCGGTTCCAGACCTGAACAGTGACTAAAGCAGTGGTTCTCAACTTGTGGGTCACGACCCCTTTGGGGAGTCAAACGACCCTTTCACAGGGATCGCCTGATTCAAAACAGCAGCAAAATCACAGTTATGAAGTAGCAATGAAAGTAAGTTTAGGGCTAGGGGTCACCACAACCAGCTGAGAACCACTGGACAAAAGGCTTGTCTTGTAGATTCCACCAGCCTCTCCCCGACCGGTAAGCTTGTTTCTTTTATGATTTTGGGATTTATTACACATTGGTCTTCTACTGTGAGGGACTCTGGATTGGGAAACATAGGAAAGCCAGAAGGAACAGCAGACAGGTAAGAATCTTCACTTCCCACACAGTCGCTGTCCCTCAGTGAACGGTGAACCTGATAGAGTAGGAGCCCCAGAAACCACCACAAGCGCTGCCTGCACAAAGGGACAGGACTCCGAGCTTCGGCCCTCCCCAGGAAGGCAGACCTCCCAGGGTTCCATTGGGACCATGCCAGCACTTCCTCCACCTAGACATTGCTGGTTGCAAACCTACTACAAATTGCTACAGGGGCCCATGCAGTGGATCCTGCTCTCACAGTCACACTGCACACCTCCCAGCTCAGGCCTTAGAAACCAATCGGAAAGGGTTCAGTCAGTGGTGAGAATCGATGACCAAGACTATTATGTGCTGAGGAGCAGGCATGTTTAGTCAGGGCAGCACGCAGTCAGCAAACTTCAGCATCGGGGTTGAGGGGTGGAGACAGGGGCTCTGATAGCCACAAGACATGCGTCCCTGCAGGTCCATTCATAGGATGACTACCCCTACCTTGACAGGTAACTACTGGTTGCTAGAGGGCTACAAACTCCTACGCTAATGTCTGGTCCCAACAGTGAAGTAAGGAAGGAAGTAACCTAAGTGGACACTGGCCCCCAATCACCCCAAGGTCACTGTGGCTGTGAAAACACCTAAAACAATCTTTTGGAAGTCTTCCAGTGAAGTGCCAGCCCTGCTTCCTGCTGAAACAGAGGAAAGTCTCCCTGTGCTTCGCCCATTCATTTATAAGCAGCCCCCACAGAGGTTACCTTGGAAGGTAACCTCAGACAAAAACAGAGGGCAACATACAAGCCCAAGAGGATTCTCTGGGTAGGGGTTTTCTAACTAAACATGTAATTGTAGAAACATAGAAGGGAAGGGAGTAATAACCAGAGAAAAGGAATTTCCCATCCCTGGTGGACAGATGAACTAGTATACAATAGCTCCCCTAAGAGACGGTGCCCACTGGTGTATAGACTGACCATAGTATGTTCTCTAGTGCAATTGGGAAAGTTGAAGATTAAGATCTAGAACTTCTGAATCCCACTGAACCATGGAGAAAGAAGGAGTTATCACCGGCAGGATAAAGGATTGGTAAGCAAAGTCCAAAGGCTGTGCTCACCAAAGAGTGTCTTGCAGAAAGTTGTGGGATGTGGGGATACTAAATTCTGGAGGAAAACTGAGAAGTTAACACACTTGAAAGTTCCAATATTCCAACAAAAAGTCACAAGACACACAAAAAATAATCTATCCGAATGAACATGGCAAAGGAAGTGAAACCACTTCTAAGAAGGATGACGAAATAATGTAAAGAAATGGAAGATTATAATACAAGATTAAACGTAATTGAAGCACTAAGGGAAAATATAGCCACAGAGGTTTTAAAAAAGAAAAGATGCACACAGAAAAATGAGAACCTACAATGAGAGGTCACAATGAAAGGGACAATAGTGAAACAAGAAACAGAATAGGATTGGAAATTTGATGAGGCAGAAGAAAGAATCAGCAAGTTAAAGGATGAGATAGTTAGAATTAGATGCATAAGAGCAACAAGAATGGACACTCAAGAAGACTTTAGGATAATGCAGTGAAATTAAGGGATAACAAGAGATCCAAAATACACATCGTGGGAATTCCAGAAGGGGATGAGAGAGAGAAAGGCACGGAAAGAATATTTGAAAAAACTAAAGACAGAAAATTCCCCCCAATCTAACAAAGGACATGAATCTACAAATCTAAGAAGCCCGAAGAAGCCCAAACAGGAAAAAGCTAGAGATGTACACCAAGACATATAATAGTTAGTCTCTCAAACATTAAAGATAAATACAAAATCGTAAAAGCAGCTTTGTAATACTTGCCCAAGCAGAGCAGAGGCCAGTCCCAGGGGCAGACCCCAGGCCTAGGTCTATCTGTAGGGAAAGCTCAGAGGAGGCTACCATGAGCAAACACCGGAACTCTTATGGTCAGCACTCCTGTGCCTAAATCGTGAGCTGTAACTTGCTGATAAACCTCAGAAGTGTGAGTGTGTTGTGTGAGCCCTCTGTGGGCACTGCAATGCATTAATCATTGCAAGGAAGTAGAGTGCCATGGGAAGGCTGGTTGGGGTCAGAATCGACCCCCTTAAAAATGATGCAAGGAAACATGCCCAACTTTCACCTCATAGGAATTAGCTATGCACTGCTGATCTTGATTTCCTTGCCCCCTTGTGAAGCGAGAGGAAGTCACCCATCTCTGCCACGCCATTTTGAGGAACTCAAGAGTATAACCAGGATGGATAACCTAGATACAGTCGTGCTCTCCTCCCTGGTCAATAAATACCAGCATCCCCAGGTTCTAAGGAATTCTGTGTCACGATTCACACATAGCACTGTGTGAATTTACTTTTTCTCAGTATAACTTCCTACCACATAACTGGGTGAAAGTTGTGTGATCAAATCACATTCTCTGCTGGCAGCCTCAAAGCGACAGAGTGCCTTTGCAAGCAAGCGAGCCCAGGGCCATGCAAACAGGCAGTAGCCCTGTAGTCACTCTTCTCTGAGCATTTCCAGTGGGGAAGCAAAACCCCTTACACAGTTAAACCGTACTCTACATTCTTAATTGTCCAGTCTTTCCAGGCAGCAGCCAATATTAACATTTATGGCCTTTGTGTTAATGGAATGAGCCAAAAGTGGAGGGTGTGGGGGAAGGGCTGCCATTTCTCAAAGACACAGAGAAATCAAAGTGAAGCTGGCAGAGCTAGAAAAGTGCAAGGGCTTGTGCTTCATGAGTATTCTCATGGGGCGGTATTTCTGTGTCTGGGTCACAGGCTCCTGTGCATCTAGTGTTTGAAGGGTGTCTTTGGGAGAAATTGGAAGGAGGTCTGTGTCCTGCCTGTTCCAGATAATAATAAGCCCCCGCCTTTGGATAAAATGCATTGCCATTGAATTGATTCTGACTCATAGTGACCCAGGACAGGGTGAAACTATGTCTATGGGTTTCTAAGACCATAACTCTTTAGAGGAGGAGAACACTTCAACTTCCTCATGAGGATGGCTAGTGAATTTGGCCTGCGACCGCACTGTTAGCAGCCTGATGTATAATATGCTACACCACCAAGGCTCAATTGTGAGGATGAAGAAGGACCTGGAGGAGCTTCTTTCTGCCGTACATATGGTCACTGAATTGGAACCGACTTGACTGCACCCAGCAACAACATGTCAGAGCCTGTTTCGTGTCCCCGTGCACTTTAGCATCTTGCATCAATCAACAAGCAAACACATCCAAGGAGCACCTAACAGATGCCAGGCCTGATTTGGGAGCTCATATAATTGTCTCATAACCCTTATAAATATGTGCTCCTCGTGAAAAGTAGGACCCAGATTTGCCCTCGGGATGTAGGTAGATTATTTGGAAAGAGTCCCACAAAAAGATAAGCAATACTGCAAAGCTCTCTAGTTTAAGTTGGTGGTCCTCTTGTTGGTCAGAAGAATAGCCACATTAGTATTGTTGTTAGGTTCCCTCAGAAGATTTTGACTTGCAGTGAGCCCATGTAACAGAGTAGCAGTCGGCCGGACTTGACTCTAGCTTGCTAATCTCCTCTGTGATGTATTAAGTAAAACCTATAGTTACATGACTACTGGGAGCAGTAATAGCTCAATTTGCATCTTCGATTCAAAGACAATGTACCGCATGGAAGCCGACATGTTGATATGATGCTGAACAGGTTTCAGTAGACCCTCATGACTAAAGTGAGCTAGGAAGAAAGGCCTGGCACTCTACTTCCACAAGCAGCCAATGAAATCCTATGGATTACAAAGGTGAGAGCCACAGAGGACTGGGCAGCATTTCATTCTGAGGTTCACATGGCTACTATAAGTTGGGGCCAACTGAGGAGCAGCTAACAGTGCCATCTGGGTTGCTTATACGAGATAGGAATGCTATAAATAAAATAACTTTGAAGCACAGAAGAAAGATAAATTTGGTCTGCCCAGGGGTGGTTGGAGAGGCGACAGGTGAGCAAAGAAGGCCATTTAGCTCTTTTAGGTCGCAGCCAAAATGATGAGGGTGAATGAGAAGCATGCTGACAGTCCCTCTCGTGTGATCCTGCTTTGAATTGTACAACCTGCTAAATCCAGCCCAGATTCCTTTCACGGTATAAATAATCAGGCCTCTCGGGCTTCTGGAGACTTCCCCTCACCCCCTCACATCATTTTTTAGTACCTTCAAGGAATAAAAATCCTAAATGATTCTGGAAGCCTAGACACATACATACACATATGAAAACATTCCTACCATGGTTGTGTGTTAAATTTACTTCTTTATCTTCCTAAAAGTATTCTCCTTCCTCCAAGGCATGCGTCACCATATTCCACACCAAAGAACACTAAACCAGAAGAAGAAAAAATGTCTGTTGATTCCAACTCACTCACAAGGCTCAAATGAAGGCTCAAATGTCCTCCTTGACCAAGTATAAGACTAAAGAATAACATAGAGCCAGGAAGAAAGCAAGTGTGGTCACACACCTCATCTGCCTCTGCAGCGCTGGTGCCAGATGGAAAAACAGAAATAGAGCCATGGAACCCAAAAGCAACACCTTAAACGGTGCCAGCAGTAGGGAGTGCGGCTCAGGCAAATAAACACATTAAGACAGCCTGTGCAGTAGGGATGTATCCAGGATTCAGAGTTACTTCATCTAAGTCAGCCAAGGTCAACCCCAGCCACAGGCTTAGTCAGCCTCAGACTTAGTCAGCCTCCTTTTCTTGGGGCTCGGCCTCTGCTGGTCAACATTGTTTATGGTGCCTTGTTTATGTCAACAGGGTAAAGGCAGGCAGAAAGCACTCGCAGATTTCATGTGAAGGCAGCAAGATGGCTATGCAGGGATTCAAACTCCACCCCAATTTTCCAATCCTACCCTACTCAAGCTTCACTGCTTCTGTGAAGTCATTTTAGGTTTTTCTAATTTACCTGGTTCTCCTCTGAACATCTAGGGTAATGGTCCTCAAACTGGCATCTCCAAACCAGCAGCATGAGCATCACCTGGGAACTTGTTAAAAATGGACATTTAGGGACATGCCTCACGCCTAGACCTATTGACTCAGAAACTAGTGACTCAGATGGTTTCCTGCAATCGGTATTTTAATCAAGTCTTCTACCGACTCTGAGGCATGTTGAAGATTCCAGACCAGTACTTCCCAGAGTGGGCAATAATGCCCCCTGTGGGAGGGGTGCTGGAATGATCCAGGAGGGCTGCAAAACAGGTACCGAGACTTCACCCTGGATTATGGGCTCATTACCAAAGTTCTTAATTGCCAGAAGGGTTGGAGGCGGGAGGATGAGTAATATTTATTACTAAAAAGGGATGGTAGGCCAAATAAGTTTGGGAAGGTGTATTGTAGACCACCAACTGACTAACACACAATTGTACTTCCCCTCCATCCCCTTATGCTCTTAAGAAAGGAAAACATTACTCTGTATTCTTCCCAATACTCAAAACAGTGCCATTAACATTGCCATCCCCAGCAAATGTACAGATGTGCTTGACACAATGGACAGATGTATGGATTGTGATAAGAGCTGTATGAGCCCCCAGTAAAATGATTTAAGAAAGAAAACCACAAACAAAAAAAATATTTTAAAAATAAACAAACACAAAACATTGCCATCCTGTGGGGAATGCAGTTTATATTAGAGCATGGATCCACACAGTCCATCCTTGTGGCCAACACAGAGCTCCACAGCAAGGCATCCAGCTGATACCTCTTGGCATGTAATGCGCTTACACTCCCCTTCTCATGACGAGATAATAGAACCACAGAATCTGAATGTTCACACACCATCAGCCTAGCCATCACCAATGCTCCTCCAGCATTAGCTGCTATGTTATTTCTACTTCTGGTCCAATGCGCCTCGAAAACTGGGGAGTTCACTGCCTCACCCCCCACTCAGCAAACAGTACTAGAGCCTGTCTACCAGGCACTGGGATCAGTGCTGGTTGCACACAGTTGAATCAGACAGAGCATGGTCTGTGCTCCAAGGGAGTCAATATTCCAGTTGAAAGAGACCCTCAATAACCAATAAAAATAAACAAATACAGATCAATTGTATAATCACACAAATCCAAATTGAGGAAAATTCGATAAAAGTAGTTTAACAGTGCTCTTCTCAAATGTTAAGGTTACAATAGTCAATGACGAGCAGAAAAATAGTCACAGGCTAGAAAGACAGGCTTTGGTAGGTCAGAATTGACTCAATAGCAGTGCGCTTTGGGGTTATTTTGAGTAGACCTGACCACTAAATACAATGTGGAATCCTAGATTACACCAGGAAAAGTAAGGGGGCACAAATGGTAAAACTGGTGGCATTTGAATCAGACCTATGGGGCTGCTAACTGCACGATCAGCAGTTTAAAACCACCAATGGACACTCCTGTAAAGAGTTCAGTCTGCGCTGTCCTACAGGGCATTCGAATACCAGTGTTAAAAGCTAACTGAACTTGTGTAGGAATTCTTTGTACTCATTTTTAATCTGTCTATTGGTATAAAATGATTTCAAAACTTAAGAAATAAATTAACGACAATAAAGAATCAGATAATATATTGGAAGGTCAGATGTGCTATAGGAAAAAAATGAACCATGAATAAAGGGCTCAAGTGGGAGAGGCATGTTGCATTTTGAAACAAAGGGATTCCTGCAGGGCTCATCAAGAAGGCAATAGGGGAGCAAGACCTGGAGGCAGTGAGGGGTCACCCAGAAGGAGCAGGGTATGCAAGGTCAAGTCTGTAACACTGAGTCCTGGTTCTTCTATCTAGACTGAGTCTTGTGACCTTTCAAATACTTAAAGACAATGCCCAGTGTCTCTTAGCCTTGTCTTTAGAGAAAACGTCACAGTCCTACAGATGCCCTTCCTGAGAGTGCTCTGGTGGCCAGCCCACTCCTAGAAAGGGCAGTCAGCGAGAGTGCACAAAGCTGGGAGCAGGGATACATCCCCCCATGCCTGCTGTGGAGAGAAGTAGTCCCAGCCTTGTCCAGAGTGAATGACTTTGTCAGAGGCGTGAGAAAGCTGTTCTAGAACCCACTGTCCTCACCCCAGGTCTATACCTTAGCCACAAGGTTAGGAGCAGGAGCACCTTTCTTTCTTTGTTTTGCAATACTGCCAGTATCCTCTTACTAGCAAGCAATCTCAGCTCCTATTTTCTGTTCTCTTAGGCATTACTGTCAATGCTTTGAACCTCTTCGCTTCTCTGAGCTTTGTCCAAATGCACCAAGAACCTCGAACAGCACAGCTGAGTGGGACCATCGGGAGTGTGAGCAGGCATGAGTCAGAGCTCCAACTATACATGATGACTAAGAATAAACGTCCCACCTAGATCTCTGGGTTTCCCACCTTCTCAGAAAGAAAAAGGCATATGACTCAAAAAGCAAAACCAAACATCCTACTCTCTAGAACGGGGAGTCTGAAGTCGGGAATATTCTAAGGGCTTCAGGCACGCCTCTCCCCTCTAAGTGCCTGTGTCACCATCTATAAAACGATCGGATTGGCTTGGCTTGGCTTGATTCATCCCTAAGACTCTTCCTACTTTGAACAGTCATTGATCCATGGTGTAACACATGAAAGTACATGTGCTAATTGCATCTTCAAAATACGATGGTGGCAGTGAGATCTGTGGTCTCCTGCCCTACGTGAATCACCAGGATTGTAAATGATAATTGCTACTAGAAGTACATTTTACTACCCCAGGTAACAGAATGCTTTCCTACTTACAAGCTACTTTGACATACATTATCTTGTGTGATCCTCATAAAAATCCATAAGGAGACTCAAAAAGCTATGTTTCTCTTGCACAGATGATAAAGCAGTGTTCAGGGATCATTGAATCTTAAGTGATAGTCTGAAGTCCTAAGTGTAAGTCTTTTTATTACCCCTCTTCCATCTGTTGCTTGGTGCCATCTTTGTTACCCAATAACCTATAAAACTACCTATGAGTCTATCTTCACAGTTTTGATCAAAGTAGCTCAAGCATCCATGTACTAAGGAAACCCAAATGTCCCCTAAGAGGGAAAAACATGCAATTTGCATCCAGGGTTGCCTTGCCTCAATCCATCCATGAGACTTTTGGAGTCCAGACTTGACCCTTAGGGCAGATGACGCCGTGCCACATTTACTTCTTTGCCACTCAAAATAGAGCATGTAAGAGAACTCCGTTCACATGCTAATTTTGGTGCAGCACCAGATGTTTTAAAGTAAGCGTGCCCGTGTAATGCACTGGTCTGTCAGTTTGTCATACAGTGGTGGTTTGGGTGTGACTGTGATGCTGGAAGTTATGTCATCGGTATTTCCAATACCAACAGGGTCGCCCAAAGTGAACAGGTTTCAGCTTCAAGACTAAAAACAGACAATAAAAGCGGAATAGGCTGTCCACGACAGAGGAGTTATGCACTGAAAACCTTACAGATGAAAAGAGAACACTGTCCAGTACTGAAAGCCCCATGAATAGCAGAACACTGTCAGAGGTGCTGCCAGAAGTTGCACCCCTCTGGGCAGAAAGCACTCAAAGCATGACTGAAGAAGAGATGCCTTCTCAACATAGAGTCTGCCGTAACGACATGGGCGGAGTGAAGCCTTCAGGAGCAAAGGCTCACAACCTTCACGTGCTGAAGCAGCACAACTCAAAACAAGGAGAAACCACTGCAAAGATCTATTAAAAATTGGCACCTGGAAGGTACAAGTAGGAATCTAGCAAAACTTTGAAAGCATCAAAGAGGAAATGGGACAGCTAAAGGTGCATATACTAGGAGTTAGTGAGTTGAAATGGACTGATATTGACCACTTTGAATCAGTAGTCATATGATTTACTACACTGGGAATGACAGACTCAAGAGGAATGGCATTGCAGCCAATGTTAAAAAGACATTTCAAGATCAATCTTGAAGTACAATGCTATCTGTGATCCTCATACATGGCAATCCAGTCGACACTACTATTAATCAAATTATGAGCAACTACTAAAGTTAATGATGCAGAAATTGAGTAATTTTACTAATGTCTTCCTTCTGAAATTGATCAAACATGTAACCAAGATGCATTGATTTTTATTGACTATTGGAATATAAAAGTTAGAAACAAAGAAGGAATAATAGTTGGGAAATTTGGCCTTGGAGATCTCATGATACAATTTTGCAAGCCCAACAGCTTCTTCATTGCAAGTACCTTTTTTTCAACAACACAAAAGGAGACTATATATAGAAATCAAATTTACTACGACTGTGGGAGGACACGATAGAGAGGTTCAATTTCAGCAATTAAAACAAGGCCAGAAGCCAATTGTGGAACAGACCATCTCGCTTGCACATATATAGATTTCACATTGAAGCTGAAGCAACTGGAAACAAATCAACACAAGTTAAACTATTGAGTCTATCCCACCTGAATTTTGAGAACATCTCAAGAACAGATTTGACACCGTGACCATTAATGATAAAAGACATGATGAGCTGTAGGATGGCATCAATAATACTGTACATGAAGACAGCAAGAGGTCGTTAAGAAGGAAGAAAGGACATCAACGCGGATTTCTGAAGAGACTCTGAAACTTGCTCCTAATTATCTAGTCAGGGAACCCTGCTCTTGTAGTGGTTGCACGTTGGGCTGCTGGCTTTTGTATTCCAATTGACATTGAGTAGATAAGGCAAGTTGAAGAAATTATAAAGTAAAAAGGCTGAACAGAAATTTTCAAAGAGCAGTTCAATGTAAAGTACTATGATGAAATGCACACAAACCTACAGTTAGAAAACCAAAATGAAAAACAAGCTCAACAGATGTGAATCTGCAAGGAAGAAAAAAGGCTATGCTTCAATGTGTACATTTGAAAGGTTCTATGGGCAAGAAGCATCCCAAGAAGATACAGAGGAAAGAATATATGGAGTCACTGTACCACAAGGAACCACTGACACTCAATCATTTCAAGAGGCAGCATATGAGCAAGAATGAATGGCACCAAAGGAAGACGTCCAAGCTGCGCTGAAGGCATTAGCCAAAACAAGTCTGCAGGAAGTGATGGAATTTCAATGAAAATGGTTCAAGAAACTGATGATCCCTGGTAGCCCTCACTCATCAAAGCCAGGATATTGGGAAGACAGCTACTGGAAGCTGACTGGAAGAGATGCATATCTGTGCCCATTCCAAAGAAAGCGGACCCAAGACAATGTGGAAATCATTGAACAATATCATTAATATCACATACAAGCAAAATGTTTCTAAAGATAATCCAACAAGATTGTAGTAGCCCATTGCCAGGCAGGGAGTTGCCAGAGGGTCCGGCCAGATTCAGAAGTGGATGTAGAGAGCAAGGGGCTCATTGCCGACATTAAAGAGAACGTGGATCCAAGCAAAGAATGCCAGAAAGATTGTGTTTTATTGACTATGAAAAGGCATTCGACTGTGTGACTCATACCAAGCCTGAGAAGAATGGGAATTCCAGAACACTTCGCTGTGATTATGCAGAACCTATACATGGGTCAGGAGGCTGTTGTGTGAACAGATCAAGGGTATACTGCATGGCTTAAAATCAGGAAAGGTGTGTGTTAGGTTTGTATACTCCCTCCATACTCGCTCAAACTTTATACTGAACAAATTATCAGAGAAGCTGGGTTATATGAAGAAAAATATGGCAACAGATTGGAGGAAGGCTTATTAACAACCTGCAATATGCAGATAATATAACTTTGCTTGCTGAAAGTGAGGAAAACTCGAAGCACTTGCTGATGAAGAGCAAAGATTTCAACCTTCAGTGTGGTTTACAACTCAGTGTAAAGAAGACCAAAATCCTCGCAACTGGACCAGTAGATAACATCATAATCAATGAAGAAAAGATTGACGTTATCAAGGATTTCATCTTGCTTGTATCCACAATCAATATTCATGGAAGCAGCAATCAAGAGCTCAAATGAATGAACCAAAGGCTCAAGTGGAAAGAAAATTTTTTGGAAATAATGATGGCAACATATGAGCAAATGTACTTGATATAATTGATGTATGGATTGTTATAAGAGTGGTAATAATAAAATGATTTATTAAAAAAAATTTTTTAAAGCTCAAATAATTCATTGTATTGGGAAAATCTGCTACGCAAAATCTCTTTCAAGTGTTGAAAACCAAGGGTGCTATTTTTGGTTTGTTTGTTGTTGTAGTATCTTTTCTTTTTAATCATTTTATTGGGACTTCTTACAGATATTATATTAATCCATAGTTCAGTCACATCAAGCAGTATTATACAATTGCCACCACAATCAGTTTCAAAACACTCTTTCTTCTTGAACTCCTTGATATCAGTACCTGTGGCAGTAACAATTTCTGTCAATTTGTCAGAGGGTGGAGTCTAGGCTGTCAATCTGGTCGAAGCTTGCTGACCTCATTTGAAAGCATGATGGAGATAAATAGCTCACTGGCAGCCAAACACACTCTGTCTGCTTCTTCTCCCTGCAAGACATTCCTGTTGACCAGGTTTATGGAGCTATGCTGGTGGAATCAGAGCCCTGAAGCTGGAGGAGCCACGTAAAAACCCACCCCAGTGCTGAGATGCCTCCACCACCATTGGATCCACAAAACTTTCCACCCACTGGCCTGAGTTTTTCCCACATTCAGCATTACTGCATGGCTGCATGAGTTTGAAGAGGAATTTATACACTGGTATTTGACATTTGGGTTAATATCAGGGTTATGGACTGGCTTGATCTGGACTGGGCTGGGCTGTTTTCTTCATGTACAATTGCTGTTTGATATAAAGTTCTCTCTTACACACATATAAGTGTCTCTGGATTTGTTTCTCAAGTCAACCCAGACTGCCACAGTACCTCGTTATCTCCTCCCTTTCACCTCCCTATCCTCCAGGAACACCCCCCCCCCACACACACACACCATAATAGTTTTTGGGAGGTTGTCAGATCTTACAAGATCCAATATATTCATTCATATACAATTCTGTTGTTCTAGTCGATCAAATGTGGTTATTCAGTCATCAATGCTACCCACTCCTTGTACCCTCCTGTCTTATTCCCTACCCTGCCTCTCCATGTGCACCAGAGAACCATTCCTCTGTTACTGTTTCTGAAGGGTTAGCTATCTTGGCTCATGTTCCAAACAATCTTAAATATGCAAATGAACATATGAAAATGAAACATAATTAATGAAGTGAGTAAATAAAAACCATAATAGTAAGGGGAGGAAATATTAAAGAACTAGAGGATAGCTATGTGGTTCACCAATGCTCTACTGCATCCTGGATTTTTCCTTCCGTGCGGCACTCTGAGAGCTACAGATGGGTTATCTTACAACTGGGTTTGGGGACTCCACTACACCCATGCCCCTTCACATTGATTTGATTGCTTGCTTTTGAACTTCTGATACCTTTTCCCGCTTGTCAGCACAGACTGGTGTGCTCTTCCTTGTGGGCTTGGTCACTTCCCTGCTAGATGGCTGCTTGTTTAACTATAAGACTTTAAGACCCCAGATGCTATATCTTTTACTAGCTGGACACCATCAGCTTTCTTCACCACATTTGCTTATACATTCATTTTGTCTTCAGTGATCGTGTCAGGAAGGTGGTATCATATAATACTGCATGATTGGCACAAACCGTTCTTGAACTGAGGTAAGACATAAATAGAGGCCCAAAGTTCAACTGCTTCCTTGTTACATTTGCATATATACATATATAAACAAATGCACAAATATTTATAATTTTTTTCTTTCCTCCTAACCACTATTATGTTTCCCCATCCTTCACCTCTCGGTAAGTCCTCTCAGACACAATTCAATTGTTTAAAGTCAACCGGTACACCCTGCTCGCCATCGGTTTTAGAATACTTGCTGTCCCTGTCCTGTAAAGTCTCTATGAGTTGGCATTTCCCTGATGCCAGTGGGTTTTGAAATGCAGGGTAAACTAAAACATAATATGAAACCAAAAGAATACTTGCTGTCCCCTGTACTGTCATTGTTGGCTCCCCACTCACCTCCCTCCTCTCCCCTCCCAAGGCCCCCAGGAACCATTGGACCAGTCGCTCTCTGTAAGATTGCGTATCCTGCCTATCTTATATAGATAAACAACAAAATTATTAAATAAATAAATAAACATACAAATAGTCATCCTTGCTACACTTCACCCTGACTGGCTCATCTCCTCCCTGCAACCCTTCTATAAGGTGATGTTCATTTGCCTACAGATGGGCTTTGGGTGCACAATCTGCACTCCCCCTCATTCACAATGATACGATTTTTTTTCTTTGATGCCAGATACCTGATCCCTTCAACACCTGGTAGTCAAACAGGTTGGTGTGCTTCTTTCCTCTAGTTCTTAAATGCTTGCTCTCCGCACAGCCCCACCCCCAACTATCATGATCCCAATTCTACCTTACAAATTCAGCTACACCAGAGGATGTACACTGGTACAAATGGGAACTGGAAACACAGGGAATCCAGGACAGATGATCCCTTCAGGACCAGTGGTAAGAGTGGTGAGGGAGGAGGGGGGAGGGAAGGTTGGGTAGAAAGGGGGAATTAATTACAAGAATCTACATATACTCTCCTCCCTGGGGGACAGACAAAAGAAAAGTGGGTGAAGGGAGAGTTGGATGGTATAAGATATGACAAAAATAATAATAATTTATAAATTATGAGGGTGAGAGGAGACAGAGAGGGAATGGAAAAATGAAGAGCTGCTACCAAGGGCTCAAGTAGAAAGCAAATGTTTTGAGAATGATGAGGATAACAAATGTGCTTGACATACAAAGGATGAATGGATTGTGATAAGAGTTGTATGAGCCCCCAATAAAAAAAATTTTTAAGTCACAAGAATAACAAGGATCCTGACATAGAGAAGATGCATATCTCTCTGGTAAATAGAGAGAAGGGCATGTTATATACCATCAGTTCAGTCCCTCTTTCTTTCAGAGCTGCATATCCAGGTTCCTACTTACCTAAGAACTAATGCACCCTTTTAGCCTTCAGCATGAATGTCCGACACCAAGGGTGCTATTGTGATGTCTAAGGTGCCACTGAACCAAGGCATGGTATTTGTTTTCAATTGCCTCATATACATGTGGAAGTTGGAAGACCAAAGAAGAATCAATACGCTCAAATTATGGCACTGGTGATAAACATTAAAAATACTATGGACAGCCCACCGACAAATTTGTCTTGGAAGAAGTACAGCCAGAATGCTCTTTGGAAGCAAAGATGTCTAGAGCTCATCTCCTATCCTTTGGACATGCTGTCAGGAGAAATCAGTCCCTGAAAAAGGACATCTTGCTTGGTAAAGTGGAGGGCTACACAAATCAGAAGCCCCTTGACCAGCTGGGTTTACAAGTGGCTACAACAACAGGCTCAAACATAGCAGCAATTATGAGGATGGTGTAGACCAGGAAGGGTTTGGTTCTGTTGTACATAGAATTAACCATGAGTCAGAACCAGGTCTATGGTAATGAGAACATGTAAAGCAATATATGCGCATGGGGAAGAAAGCTTCCATTTCAGTGCTAGTATGCTACAAATGAACAGAGAGGATAACAGACAAAGCCAAAATGAGGCTGAAGGCTCCCAGGGCTTGAGGTGCACAGTAGCCTGTGCGATTCTGCTCCATGTGGACCACCTTAGTCAAGCATCCATACCCTAGCACTACTATTTCCCCTTCATGTGGCTGCTCTTCACAACAGGCAGGGGACAAATATTCCCTGCACCACACATCAAGCAGACGACAGTCACCAGCTGACCTCAATTTCCCCAAGATTAGGTTTAATCCCCCATTTTCCTTGGACCACCATGCACAGAGGTGACCCCAGCCTTGTCCAGAGTGGGTAACTACTCTTGTGCTACATGAGAAGATCACCCTCCACATTACCTGGGCCCACCCAAATGTCTCACCCAGTGTAGAAAATGTAGCTTTTAGAACTGAACATGTAAAAATGTTTGCAATGGCAAATCGTTTTTGTATTAGTCTGAAAGACTTTATTAGTCAAGAAAGATAGTGTGTCCCACCTCCAGGGAGGAAGACAGGAGTTCCCAGAATACTCAGGAGAAGGCCAGGCCCACACAGAGACCTCATTGGCTATGAACTAATTGACAGCCTAGACTCCACCCCTTGACTCAAGTTGACAGGACATTATGTACCTGCCAAACTTTGTTATATGTATTCACCACAACTTTTTTTTTTCTTTTAATGACTTGTCTTAGCTCCACATTATTACAGATCTGTTGTGAGGATGGAATGTGATTACACTTGAGAAAACAATTTGAAACTTACAACTCTTTGTGATGCTGAGTCTAAGAGGCATAGCAAGCCCCTGGGACAGGATGAGGCCTATGTCTCACAGCTGACCTACAAGTCCCAGTCACCCTCACAGGGAAATAGTCAGATGACTGCACCTGGCCAACATAGTGTCTGCATCAAGCCACTCACACACAATCTTTGCTGGCTGTGGCTGTGGACACAGAATAGGGCTCTGAGGTCCTGTAAAAGGAACAGCCATAGACAGTCTGGACCTGTGTTGGATGCTTAGGGAGCATTGCTTAGGTCAGTTACCACCTCAGATACACTTAGGTTGTGTTGTTATATAATGAGAAATACTTTGTCATAATGTTAAATTTCTGAATCGGAGAACTATTTCTTTAGTATTGTAATTCTGGAGTTGGCCGCTGACTCTTCACTTTCTGTACACTAGAACAAAACACTGCCCAGTCCTCTACCACTCCCATGATTAGCTGTGGTTTTCAGACACCACCAGGCCTTAATTTTTAGTCCCACTTTGTCTGAAGTTCTGCTGAAACCTATCGAGCAACATACCAGCTTCCACTGACACACGGGTGGTGGTATTAGCTGAGCATTGAACCCAGGTTCTCACTTAGAAATTGAGAATTCTACTACCTAGCCATGATTACCAGTGGAATAGTCATTAGAATATTCTCACAAAATCTGATAAATTCAAGCAAATGGAGATAGAAAAAAATCTTTAGTAGCAAACAGCCAAGATTCTTATATATCCTCAAGTCAATGAGTGGGTAGAAGACTGAAAAGTATCTATGCACAGGCTAACTGCCTCCAGAGCTCAAAAGCTCTCGCCTGTGCCTGCGTCTAACCTGTTTGATGAGCAGCCAGTGCCACGCATTTGTCGAAATACAACAGTGATCTATAATTTGTTGTTGAGACTTACGTCCCTCTCTTGGAAACCTAGATTTTTCACTCCTACAATAAAGATCAAAGTCTCCATAGTCAGCCAAGCTGGTTATATGGTTACAGTGTCAAATGCCCTCATAATGGAGACAGGAGGTACTCAAAGGAACCAGAGTGAAAAAAAGAAAGAAAAGAAAAACGTATCCAGTAAGAAAAAAGGATGGTGGGGAGGAGGCAAAGGATGGAAAAGACAGTGTGCCATCGTAAAACAGAAACCGTTCTTAAACGCCTAGAGAGATGTTTGCTTTTACTCATGAGAAACAAATATAAAATGAAATGAGATACAGCTCACCAATCAGATTAGAAATATCAAAAAGTGAGGCAAAGCCTTGAGTTAGAAAGGATACGGGCAGAGAGGTGTGCATAGCCTGACCCATTCTTCTCTGGAGGCCATTTGGACAATATCTAGCAATCTTTCAGCGTAAACCCCTTTGATTAAACAAATCTACTTCTATAGATCGGCACAACAAATATACATTGTGAAATGATGCAGGCACACAAATGTTCACTGTTTGCATTTGGACAGATGGGAAATAGTCCAAATGTCCAAGAGTACAAATCCCGCAAAAGAACAGGGCTAGTAGAGATAAGTCAACTTCAAAGGTCACAAGATCCCACCACACAACATCATTGGCAGGGGCAGAAACGGGGCTATTGTACTCTCTTCACTGTGATCTATCCAAGCACTCACGATTTGTCCAGATTCACTTGTTCACAAGACAGCACGCAAAATATGCTGAAAGCTTATCCTTTGGAAGTACAAGAAGAGCATTCAATATCGGACAAGGTGTGAATCTGTTTCCGCGCCCCTCTGAGGTGCTGTGTTTATTTTGAGCATATGGGAAATTTGTTGTAATGCAAATAACACAGCAACAGCTGTGTTTTCACCTTCTTGAATATCTGTGTGTCACGCCCATCAAATACACCCTCTAAAAAAGAGCAAATGATATTGCTCTCAGCAGTGCACTGCAGAGGCCCAGTTTCCCACCAGATGAAGGATTCCAGAACCATCCCTTTCTGTAGATGCAACTTTCCTCTTTGCAGTGTTGCTATTTACCTCCTTAGGGACAAAGCCCGGCATCAGATGCTTTGTAACAGAATTATATCTGAAAAGTTCCTCTGGAAGAATCCTAATAATACGTATTTAACTTTTAAATATACATACTTGCTGCCCAAACACTCTCTCACTCTAACCTATGGATTAAGAGCTCTGGAGGGGCTGTTCAGTTGTGATTCACACCCCCATCTGTTCCGCGGGATAGAGCTGAGGCTCAGGGCGCCTTTGAAGATCAGCCTGGGAAACCCTGTATAGGGTCATTATGAGTCAGAACTGACTCGATGGCAGTGGGTTGGGTTTTTTGTCTCTTTTAGCATACGGAATTAAAGCACCAGAATGGAAGTGGACTAGGATCTATACTACTGTACTGCTGTGGTAAGAACAAAAGCCAAGCCTGGAAATGATTGGAATATCTATACATAGAGAGTGGTTGAACAAATCATAGCACAGCTAAATAACAAAGGTTTTTAACTGTTTTAAAAATGAGATTTATATTTTTGAACCTGAAGAGGTGTCCGTGATGCTATTATGCTAAATAAGGAAAGCTAGTTGGGAGGGAAAAGAGGCTATAATACAATCTCAATTTTATTACACATCTAGGGAAAAACTATACAAAGTCCACATGGATATACACAATCCCCTCCAGCTCCTACTGCCTCCCTTGGTGACGTCATGTCCTGCCTCTTTTCTTAAAACCAGAAGGCATATTGCCACACAAGCCACAGTTCTGCCTCGGGGCCTCTGTTCTTACCCTTAGGTTCCGTGCTTCTGCACCAAAGATCTGAATGGCTTTTCATGTGTTCTGTAGGTCTCTGTAAAAACAAATCATCTTCTTAGTGATTTCTACCTTGGCTCCTCAAAATAGACAAGTGGGCCTTGTCACTTTTATATTTCTCGACAACACCTACTATTAGATGCTACCTTAGCCATATGAACTATTGTTTTGTGTTTTTTTACCCTCTGGTCTAGAGTCCTGTAACAACAGGGATTGGACCCTTTTGTTTATTGCAGTATCCCCAGTCCCTCGCACAGAGGAGACGCACTCTGAATAAATGTGTGCATACATGACATGAGCCTGAAAAAAATTAGTGGAACTGTCTATATTATCCCTGGTCCACGACACTGTGGGAATACGAAGTGGTCACAGAAGAAATAAAGCAGAAAACTACTTTTTCCCCTTGATTATTATTCCACCTGTTACAGTAAAGGCATGTTATTTTTATAATTTTTAAAGATGCATCTAATTAAACTAAAAAAACAAAAAATGTAAACAAATCAAGAGTAGAGAGCTGTGGTTCTCAACCTTCCTAATGCCGCGACCCTTTAATACAGTTCCTTATGTTGTGGTGACCCCCCCCCAACCATAAAATTATCTTCATTGCTACTTCATCACTGTAATTTTGCTACTGTTCTGAATCAGGCAACCCCTGTGAAAGGGTCATTCGACCCCCAAAGGGGCCGCAACCCACAGGTTGAGAACCGCTGGTGTAGAGAGTAAATGAACCAGAATAAAGGCAGAGGATGCCCAGACAATGCCCAATTGCCTAACCAGCTCTCCTCTCCATGTCCTCAGAGTAAGCCATCCCTACTTCACATTAGACACAGCAGGCCTATTAGGAAGATCAAGCTGTTACTCATAAGTAAAATCAGAGAGTGTTTTCTAACCCACAAATAAATGGTTCTGGACTGTTCCTTTCACCATGCTCAGCCACTACCAGCAACAGATAATCAAGAAATAGCACTACACGACAAATTGTTAAGATGGCTGGGTCTAAAGAAAATGGGTGGAAAGCAACCAAGAAGAAAGGGCACAGGCCATGGAGGCTGAGTCCCAGCTCAGTCTCTTAATCACTGTATGACCTTGGGCAAGGTCACTCCCTCCTCATTAAGCCCCAGCCTCTTAATCACTGTATGACCTTGGGCAAGGTCACTCCCTCCTCATTAAGCCCCAGCCAGCCTAACTTATGAGACAGTATAAACAGTGTAGACAGAAGTCTAGAAGAAATCATCGCCGTGAATGTCACACCAGCTAAAGGATCAAACCTGGTACTAGAGAGAAACTTTGTTTTCTAATCCATTGCTCTTAGTATACTTTTAGATTTGACCTTTGGTCACTTCATTGGACTCTCTTGCTTCTAATAATTTATAGATTCCGAGTCTAGGATTTCCTGTAGTTAGTGATCAGATCACTAGCTCTTATTCCCCTCTTCCTTTCCAATGCTTATGTCTCTCTTGTGTTTCCTTTGTCTGATTGCACTAGCCATTATGGTTCAGTATTACATAAGAGAGGTGGCAGTGAGCATTCTTGTCTTATTCTTAACTTTAAGGTAATATGTCATTGTTTATTTATTAACAAATAATATTTGCTATAGATTTTAGTAGATATCATTATCAAATCTAAGAACTACCTCCAGTACCTAGTTTACTTTTTATTGATGATGAAGTATCAATCAAATTCTTGTTGAATGCTTTTTAGCAAACACTGCGATCTTCACATGACTTTCTCCCTGAATCTGTTTCAATGCAGGACTGGGATGATTCTAGCCCAATACCGACATTCAGAGTACAGCATAAAAACCACTGTGCTCCCGGACATAATGAGCTCCCTCCTACCAACTGCAGGGCTCCCCTGGTGATACCTTTTGCCCACAGGTAGCCCCTCTTCCCTTCAACCCACCTCTCTTTATGTCCATCCCAAACTCCAAATAGTCCCTCAAATATTCCAGGTCTTCACCTGCATGAAGGAGACCAGGAAGACAAGAAAATGTGCACTGGAAAGCCACCTCTGTATTATGAAAGCAATCCCGGGGCTATATTGTGGGAAGTGAGCTGATCATATCATTTGACCAAGATGAAAGCTCCTTATTTTGATGTAAGTCGTTCCCCATCAAGCTTCGCATAGCCTGACGGTCATGCGAAGCTGCTCTGAAATGGAATGGGACGCTCGAACACAAGGTAAGTTCCTCCCTCCCTGAGATACCCAAACAGAAGTAAAATCGCCACCACAATATTTGCTATAAAGATTATTTCCGCACAAGGAGAAGTGTGAGCCAGACTTTTTTCATCTGAAAGAAGTGCATTGAGACCAGTCCAAAGGAATGAAAGGAGGAGAAAGATGGTCGCTAAGAGGAAAGGGCAGGAGGAGGTGAAATTTATGATTGCCTTTCACGCACCTCCTCATTCAGACGTCAGGGAATCGTTTTATAGTTATCAGGATACAAAGAAGGTGCGCTACTGAAAATACATGCACCCCCCTTGTCCAAAGTCCCCCTACGTAGAATGGGATGGACCCCAGGTTTGCATCAAAGGCCCTAACTCCAGTCCTTCAGCTCCTGCCATCATACCAATCTGCCTCCCACTACAGGGCATGCACTGCTTGCTCCACTGCCTAGCACAGAGACGACCACTTACTGGACACTTAATGATTCTCCACAGACTGAGATGGTCAAAGGTCCCTCCCACTGAGAAAAGGCAATTTTCTCATCTCCGGAACAAAAGAGACACTTCATCCTAGTCCTTCATACACAGTTAAGGTCAGACGGCATGATGTTTATGGCCAGCCCTTTCTACGTTTTCCAAATAATTTCAGAACCATGATCTTATTTAAGCCTCACAGTTGTAAGAAGCAGGAACTTGACAGAGAGGCAATCAAGGCCCAGACAAAAAAGGTCTAAGACTCCATAGCCAAATTAGTGAACCTCCCGTGCATGAATACTGAAGAGCATCCCATTTTCTAGCCTAGCCAACTGTCATTAAAAAGAAGAAATAAAATTAATCATATCTTCAAGTGAAGCTCAAAACCTGTGAAATTAATTAGACTGTGATCATCAATGACTACTTGCCATTGAATCGATGGCAGCCCTGTGTGTGAAAGCTGAACTGTGTCCCTGCTTCTAAGGGTCTGCAATAGCTGACATTGCAAAAATAGATGGGCAAGGCTTTCTTCCGAGGTGGCTCTGGGAGCACTTAATTTCCAACCTTTCATTTAGCAGGTTAGCCACCAGAACCACCCAAGTACTCCAAACATGTTTTGTGAATTGAATTAAGAAACAGTCAACACACGACTCAGCCAACCAAGTACAAATAAAGTCAATGCCTTACATTTGGACTCCAGAGCCTTGACATCTTCGATGTGTGCTTTTGCTCTCATTTCAAAACCCAAAATATCTACAGACAGCCCCAGGAGGAAGTAGCTTCTGCACTGTAATCCAACACAGGAGTGAACAGAACGCGGAAGGTCAGTGTAATCCCAATGGTCTGTTTATCATCGGAGATCAACACCAAGATGATAAACATCACCACCTTCCCTCCTCATAAGCCCAGGAAAGCACCAGGATTATTTTATGTGCTAATGACTCAACCAAGAATCATGTGGACCTGAGGGAACACTTAGTCTTTAAGGACACAATCAAGGTCAAGTTGGTCAAGACGGGTTGTAAATTATTTGGATTAAGGGTCTAAGAAGTGCCTATTTAGATCTAGGCAGTGTTGAGCTCAGAACCAGGCATATTATAGGCATCTAGGACCTTCTCCTTTGCTTACCAGAGATACAACTCCACCTAAGAACTAAACTTTCTCCTTATCAAAAGTCACATTATAACAAAAAGCTAGAACCATGAGGTCAGTCCTGAAACCATCCTGATTATACATTTCACTGTCCTAATTGGTAGAAGCCCTGCAGGGTTAGTGGGTTGATGGTGCAAGGTTGGTGGTACAAGCCCACCAGTTGCTCCATGAGAAAAAGATGGGGCTATCTGCTCCCACAAAGATTTACAGCCTCAAAATCCCAAAGGAGCAGTGCTACTCTGTCCTATAGGACCACTATGCATCAGGACCAGCTCAATGGCAGTGGGTTTGGTGGCTTGTTGTTGTTGTTAGGTGCTTTTATGTCAGTTCCTACTCAAAGTGACGCTCCGCGCAACAGAACAAGACACTGCCAGTCCTGTACCATCTGCATAATCCTTGTTGTTTGAGCCCATTGACACAGCCACTGCGTCAATCCAACTCCTTGACGGTCTCTCTCTTTTTCTTTGACCTTCCACTGTACCAATCATGATGGCATTTTCCAGGAACTGATCTCTCCTGACATGCCCAAAGTTCAGGACATGAAGCCTCACCATCTCATTTCTACAAGGAGCATACTAATTATACTCACCGAGATAGATTTGTTTTTTCTCCTAGTCAAGACAAGCAAACAAACTCAAACTCAGGTGCCATCAATTCAATTCCGACTCATAGCGACGCTATTAGGCAGGATAGAACTGCCCCTGTGGGTCTCTGGGACTGTGACTCTTTATGGGAGTAGAAAGCTCACTCCTTCTCCCATGAGCACTTGGTGGTTTCGAACCTTGCAGACCTTTGGGATCATAGCCCAAGTCACAACCACTATGCCATCAAGGCTCCGTGGTAATTTCAGTATTCCTTACAAACATCATAGTTCACAATGCCTCAGTTCTGCTGTGGTCGTCCTTACTCTGTCCGACTTTCACATGCATACGAGGGGACCGGCTTGGGTCAGGCGTGGATTAGTCCTCCAAGTGACGCCCTTGTTCTTTAACGCTTTAAAGAGGTCTTCTGTAGCTGCTTTGACCAATGCGATACGTCTTTGATTTCCTGACTGCTGCTTCCGTGAGCATTAACTGTGGATCCAAGTAAAACGAAATCCTTGACACATTTGATCTTTTCTCAGCTTATCATGATGCTGTCTATTGGTCCAGGTGTTCGGATTTTTGTTTTCTTTCTACTGAGTTGTGATCCATACAGAAGAGCGCAGTCCTTGTTCTTCACCCGCAAGTGCTTCATGGCCTCCTCACTTTCAGCAAACAAGTTTGGTTTCAGGGATTTTCATTGGTGAGAAGGGTTTTCTAAATTCATTCCTATGTGTGAGGTACACAAAGCTCCCCAATACTTGGGGGCAAAATTTGATAGCGGATATCCAGGTCTCCAATCTGAAGGCTGGGCCATGGGACAGAAAGGCAGCCTCATGATACCAACTTTCCAAGTTCTGATTATTCTGGGCACAACCCAAACCCCTTGTTATGATGGGGTAAGTCACCTCTTCTTTTGAGTCTTTGTCTATACACAAATTAGTCCTACATGCTGACAGAAATGGACAGAGGCCACTACTGCAGCATGACATGCAAGTGAGAGCGGTCATGTATTTATTTCATGATTCCATTGATGTGGAAAGTCCTGAACCAGCAAAGACATAGGAATAAAATGTAGATTAAAGATTTTCAATAGCCTAGAAATGGGGTGATGGTGTGTGCCTTCTGATTGCTGGGGTAAAGGGTTCGCTTTGAAGTGATAAAAATATTCCAGAGTTCGAGTGGTGATGATTGCACAGTACTTGGCTGGTAATTGTAAGGTCCGGGGTTCGACCCATCAGCTGTTCCATGGGAGAAAGTTGTGGCAACCTGAATCGGCACAGACTTACAACTTCAAAAACCTTTGGTCAAATTCTACTTTGTCTTATAGGGTCACTATGAGTCAGAATTGACTCAATTGTAATGAGTTTGGTTTTTCGTTGGGCGCAGTTACAGAACTCTAAAAATATGCTAAAACTACTTAGAGTCATGGACTTTATGGTATATGAATAGAAACTCAGTTGTTGTGTTTTTTTAATTTGGTGGTGGAGAGAAAGAATATGTAAATACCAAGGTAGGAGGTGTTTTCCTGACCCACATCTTACCACTCATTGTCCCTGAACTGGGTCCTCATATGCTCAGTGACCCTACAATGGTGAGACCAGCAACCCATGGATCCAACATGTGTCCAGCCCTCTGCAGACCCCTTTGGCCAAACAACCACTCCCATTTCTCCCATCAACTAACAGCGCAAGGGACTCTAAGCAACAAAGCAAGCCTGGGAACATTCTCCTAACAGCCACAGGAGACAACTCTGGAAATATTTATTTATCTGGAAGGGGCGCTGGCTAGTCCTCTGGTCACCACAGTTGGGTGAGCCCAGTCTGGGGTCTAACAGGAAACCAGAGAAACGGCCACCTTCTCTTGTAGAGAAGCTAGAGACAGCAGCGAAGGAACCCGCAAGCCCAACAGCCTCACACCATTATCTGTGCTTGGAGCTGCGTCAAACGAGAGCTGCAGTGTGGGGCTGCAGGCATGACCAACTTCAGGTAAACACAAGTCAAGTATAAAATTCACTAGGCTCTATTAGCAAGAAGAGAGAGTAAAGAAACAGGATTCCCGCAACTCCCCTGTTGCCCTCAGGACCCTGAATACTGCCAAAAATAAAGTCAGAGGTAAATGGGATTTCTACTGCCAGAGTCCTCGGGATTCTCTGCTGAGCCAGCCCGCTTGAAGTTCCATTGATTTTGCACACTTCCCCCATTCTCTGCCATCGCAGTCAGGGATTGCCACAGCAGAGGAAGGCGGGAAGGAATCCAGAACTGAACAGAATGTTTCCATAGATAATGAGGCTGGGTTCTTCCTGATGTCCATTCCAAGAATGTGATCCTGGCCTTGAGGATTCAACATGCAGCTGAGCACTATGTTCTCTGAAGAGAACAGGCTAGTGCACAGGGGCAGAACACCCCGGGCTCACTCGTTCTCTCTCTCTCTCCTCTCTCTCTCTCTCTCTCTCTCTCTCTCTCTCTCTCTCTCTCTCTCTCTCTCTCTCTGAGAGAGAGAGAAAGAGAGAGAGAGATCAGGCAGATCTCTCCAGAGTCCTGGCAGCTACTTTCTTTAGTCAGAAGGGGAAACAGGTAGGCAATCACTCAGCCTGAGCTCAAAAGCACCCCACCGCCCCGCTCCCCCGTTTACGCCTTCCACAGTTACCCCCTCCCCAAGCAGGCCAATAGATTTGAATGGGCAGCCTAATATCTTAGACTAAGCACAGTCTTAGGAAATCTTGGCGACTATGAAGCAGGCTGCCTGTGTTCAAATCCTAGCCCTGCCACTTCCTGTGTGATCATTTTACTCCATTCCCTCCTTTGTAAAATGAGGATCATGTTTACAAACTCTCAGCGGTAACATGAAGTTTTTCCAACAGCGACGGACATATAGAGTTGCCTTGGCTTACTGGGGCTGACGTAACAAAATGAACACAAAGCAGACGACTGTAAAGAACAGAAACGTATTGTCTCACAATGTTGGAGGCGGGAGCCTGAACTCAGAATCTCGGCACCGCTAAACTGGCCTACCCATGCCTAATCTCTCTTCCTCTTGGTGCTATGGAAAGGCTTTGTCTCCATCTTTACAGAGCTGGTATTTATTGGCTGCTTCATACGAAATCTATTGTGGATTGAATGGTGGTCCTGGTTCTTAACCCTTATACCTGTGGGAGTAATCCCATTGGGTTTTCTTTGTCACATTAATAAGGATGTGCCAGTGATAGCCTGTGTCTCAAACTAATCACTTTTGAGATATAAAAGAGCCAGTGGGGCACAGAAGCAAGGAATATCAGAAGGAGGAAGAGAGATGCCAAGCCAAATGGAGATATCGGAGAAACAGAGGAGCACACGTTAACATGGGACAACGACCTTCTCCCAGAGCCAGAGTCCACAGAGAAAGCCTTCGCTCACTGCATCCTTCCGAGTTCAAACTGGAAGGGCCCCTGAGGTATACTGGGTAAGCCTGGGGCTGTAGGCTGTACATAGTCCATGTTTTTGGGGTATACAAAGTCGTCCTATACATGTGCTCTTTCCTTTACTCAACAGTATTTGAAATTCTCTAACATCAGCTAAATTGATGGTACTATTAATTGAATTACTATATGTCCTATGGTGATAACTTTTAATGTTCCCCAATAAAAGGATAATAATGCTTATAAAGTGTACCAGGGCATATATAAACCATAGATATGTGAATGGATTTTGAGTTCACACTTCATCATAGCCTTAATGTAAGACCAATTTGCTCTCATGGTGTGGCCCTACTTGATACTTGCCCTCATGAAGAGGTCACTGAAGAGCTGAGTGCTGTAGTGAAGTGTGCTGAAGAAATTCGCTGGTGTCAGGCATCAGAAAGAAGAAGAGCTGGGATCTTAAAGGCTTATTTTTCAACAGCAATCATCTAAGTGAGGTGTCAGCTAAGTTCACACAGTAGAGCACACCAGCCCATGCGATGCAAGGGTTGTAAATAATAAGATCCAAAACCAGAAGAGGAGACAGTATTAAAAATTACATTCTGAGCAGTCAGTTTGCAGAAGGCTAAGGATAACAGTGGAAGCCCAAAATCCATTCGTTAAAATTGAAGACCTTATCATTTGTTTGCCCTTTTGAGCCATTTTAGATATGTTTTTTTAATTTTGTTTTATTTATTTATTTTTGCTTTTGGAAATAAAGGTTTTATGTATTCCTCTTTGCCATGTATTTACAAACAACAAAGAACAAGTCAGATTATATCACTTCTAAGATTCAAAGACAGGAGAATGTTTCCTACTGTTAATTAGTTATCAGGGTTTTCTTTTTAATCACTTTACTGGGGACTCATACAACTCATCACAATCCATATATACATTCGTTGCCCTCATCATTCTCAAAACATTTGCTCTCCACGTAAGCCCCTGGCATCAACTCCTCACTTTCCCCTCTCCCCACTCATGAACCCTTGATAATTTATAAATTATTATTTTGTCAAATCTTACATTGTCTAACATCTCCCCCACCCCTCTGCCATCCATCCCCCAGGGAGGAGGCCACATGCAGATCCCTATCATCTGCTCCCCCCACCCTCCCTCTGCCCTCCCAGCACCGCCACTCTCACCACTGGTCCTGAGGGGAATCATCCGTCCTGGATTCCCTGTGTTTCCAGTTCCTATCTGTACCAGTGTACATCCTCTGGTCTAGCTAGAAGGTAAGGTAGAATTGGGAGCATGATAGTGCTGGGGAGAGGAAGCATTTAGGAACTAGAGGAACGTTGTATGTTTCATCATTGCTACCCTGCACCCTGAAAATTGTATGTTTCATCATTGCTACCCTGCACCTCATCTCCTCCTCGCGACTCTTCCTTAAAGGGATGTCCAGTTGCCTACAGATGGGCTTTGGGTCCCCACTCCGCACCACCCCCTCATTCACAATATGAACTTTTTGTTATTTGATGCCTGACACCTGATCCCTTTGACAGCTTGTGATCACACAGGCTGGTGTGCTTCTTCCATGTGGGCTTTGTTGCTTCTGAGCTAGATGGCAACTTGTTTACCTTCAAACCTTTAAGACCCCAGATGCTATCTCTTTTGATAGCCGGGCAACATCAGCTTTCTTCACCACATTTGCTTATGCACCTATTTGTCTCCAGTTATTTTGTCTTATTTTCAATTGAGGTTTTTCCTGTTTTATTTTTGTTACTCTTGTTGGGGTTTTTGTTTCATTTGTTTCTCTCTTTTTTGGCTCTTTTGTTTTTGTATATATATTTTTAATGTGATTTACAGGAGAGCTAAATCTATCGACAGTGACTGCATTAATAGTTTCTTGGGGTTCTAGCAAGAGAGGTTGCTGGGAAACAGGGAACAAATAATGAGCACAAGAAAGGAGAAAATGTTCTCAAAGTGATTGCGGTGGTGATTGCGCAACTGTAATATGTTTAAACTATTCAATGATAAGATATGGAGAGTACATGTCAATAAAACTGTTCAAGTTTTTTAAAGAGTGGGAAACTGAAAACACCCAAAACAGCTTTTAGATTCACCTAGAAACCCTTGGCCTCACGGCCTCACCCTTAGGCAAATTTGTCTTACAGACAGCTCAGGGGTACCCACCATGTGCTACTGCCGGGTCATAGGCTCTTGGCATGTCAGAGACCAGGTACGGTCTGAGCTGTGGCTGTAAGAACAAAGCAATAAACCTGACAGCAGCTCCAGAGCCAAGGCAAAGGGGCCAGCTGCTGGGCTCCCCCGAACAAAGAGGAAGGTTCCCTTCCCGCCCAGTGACAGCGCAAGATTGCACAATTCTCCTAGAGGCCACCTGGCCAGAAAGAGGCCCTGCACGGAGTACTTCCTACCTACCAGGAACTGAACCCAATGCCTTTTTTGAGGAATTCCAAGCCGTCAGCCAGGAAAGAGCTGGTCCTATGCCTGAAGCCAAGGACTTCTTGAAGAGGAACAAGTGACGTTCTCCTATGACTAAAAGCACCCCTGGCAAGTAGGACATTCTTCTTGTCTTTCAGAGGGGGAAACTGAGGTTCTGAGAAGTGTCTTAGGAAGTAACTTTCCTGAGCTCTAGCCAGGTATGTCCAATTCCAAATGCTGGGCGCTGCCCACGTGATGCTTTCTCAATTACTCCTGAAGCAAGGCCACAGACAGGGCTGCCAGGTCTCTGCTAGGTTCCCTCTGACACAGGGCACCCCATCTCCAAGACATCTTCCCACAGACTCCCTAGGCCTGGGCAACTCATCCTTTTGGTCCTGCATCTGCAGAGGAGCGTCTCCTGGCAACCACTCCAGGTAACAATGAACCCCCTATCATGTCCCGTGGCCTCTCATCATACCTTAGATGTGTGGGTGTGTGTGTCTGTGTGTAAGAGGGAGATTACATGCTCCAATAAGTGCCTGGATGGGCAGCCATTCCAGGCCCCAGCAAGATTCTGTCAGCCTTGTACACTGCTGACTACTGGAATCCTTTATTGAGACACTATCTCAAAATCTGCCCTCCCATGGCTGGTATCTGGGGGGTTGCATAGCACCTGAGAAGTCTTTCCCTCCACTATCTCATCTCTTTGAAGGCAAGAATCTCACCTCTCCACAGTACAGACCCCACTCCTCAAGTGCCTACTGATCTCACTCCCACAGGGAAAGATAAGTGACCATTTCCATCCTGACTGATATAGTCCCTGAACTTGGGCAGGCACGTTTAAAGAGAAATAGGGTAAATCGTTTAGAATAGTCCAATTTTCCTTTTTAAAAAGAAAGCCTAGTTGACAGATAACGGCAGGCCTTAGTGACAAGGGGAAGCCTGGGCTCAAGACTCAGAGGCACACAGGAAAATAAAGGCCCAGAGCAGTCAAATATCCCAGGAGAGGGACTGTAGGGAGAGTGGCCTAGGAAGAGCCATGTGGGAAAAGCAGAGTCTAGATGACCAGAGTCTCCACAAGACTAAGTGACACCCTTTTGCCTGGGCAGTTCCTCTGCCTGGGATACAGTCACCTCTAATCTTGCATGGCTGTTCCTTTTTCCTCAGCTCAGGGCTCACTCCACCAGAAGCCAACCCTGGTAACCAACCGAAGTCACTCCACAAAGACTTACCATCCCATGACCTCGTTTATTTTCTTCATCGTGCCACATGGACAGACCCCGTTCAATTACTTATTGCTGTGTGCATTTTCTGTCCCACTGTCATGGAGTTAGTTCTAACCCATAATGACCCTACAGAACAGAATGGAACTGCCTCACTGGGTCTCCAGGATGGGAACTCGTCCAGGGAAGTAAAAGCCTCATCCTTCTCCCCCAGAGCAGCGGCAAGTATCGAGCTGCTGACCGTGCCCTTAGCATTCCACTACACCTCCATGGAGCTCCACGTTAGAGAGAATCAACTTGAGAATAGTGCGTTTGTTGATTTTATTAGTGTTGCTTGTAAACATGGGACTTCAAAATACAAGATTGGCAGTGCAAGCACACCAGCCATTTCTTGGGAGAAAGACGATGCTGTTGGTTCCAATAAGTGGTCACGGTATTGTGAGCCCTGTCCAGGGTTGCTATGAGTTTGCATCCGCTCAATGATAGTGTGTTTGGGATTGGTATACCACACCCAAGCAACCCTGGTGCTGCTGTGGAATTGGTCTGTTAACCACAGGCCGGTGACTCAAATCCACTAGCGGCTCCACAAATGAAAGAGGATGCTTTCTGTTCCCATAAAGATTTACAGCCTCTGAATCAGCTCATTGCTTGTCCTCTGAATCAGGATCTGGTTGGGTTATACTGTGCCCCACCCAGTCCCAACTGTAAGCTTTGGGAGAGTTGCAAAGGTTTGCATGGCTGTTTTCTTAGGATACAACACAGCGCCTAGGTGCTAAGAGTGCAGAATGAACCTGGTAACAGGCCCCTGTCTATATTGTGCACAAGACTATGACTCTGGGCCCTGAGACAAAGGTTATCCTGACTTTGTAGAGCCTCAATTCGGTGATTATGCAGAAAAGGAAGCACACTACACATGCAGAGTCTCTCGATTTCTCTCTGCTCCTCCATCCACCTCTCTCTGTCGCCCCTTCTAGCATGGAACTTCTCTCTCTTTCTTCCCCAGTGAGTAATCAGCAGTCTCCATGGCATGGTAGAAAATGAGGAATGGAGAAATCTTTGACATCAAGTATAGGAGATCCTAATCAGAAAAGATTTGTTTGCTAAAGAAAGATGCCAGACCCAAAAGGTCACATATTGTACAACTGAATTTTCAGGAAATGTCCACAAGACATAAATCCATGGAGGCAGAAGGTGGATTAGTAATTGCCATAGCCTGTGGAGAAGGGGAAAATGGGAATTGTGGGTGGCGGGTTCTTTGGAGGGGGTGAGGACATGTACTTTTAGTCAATAGAATTGAGATCGTAATGATGGTTGTATGACTCTGTGACTGCACTAACGGTCCTGAATTGTCTGGTTTGAAAAGGTAAATTTTATCTCAATTTTAAAAAGTGAAAAAAAATCTATAAACTAGTTAGAAAAGAAAATCTTGGAGTCAAAAATGTCCAGACAAAATTTCTGGCTCAAATTTCATTAGCTGTGTTAACTGAGGCAAAATATTTGGCTCCTCTGCACATCAGTTTCTCTGCCTGTCAAGGTGGACGATATCAGTACAAACCTCACAGGATGTTAGGAGGAAGACATGAACTCCTCACTGAGTAGATAGCATTGGCTGGCCTCTTTCCAAACATCTATCTCCCAACTTCCTTGCAGGTCGTTTTTCTTTTGAGGATTCTTACGATTCTAAAGACATTGACCACAGGCCCGGGTCTCAACCAGTCAATTCAAGTCATGCTCAGGACTTGTCCTAGGAATGTGGGAACAAAGAGGTTTTGTATCTCTCTGGAGTTGGTAGTGGCGAATTGGGAGCCAGAAGGCAGAGCAACTTAAAGATGGACCAACAGCAAGAAAAGTGTATTGGTGAAGTAGGAAGAAACTGAAGGCTGGTGACATCAAAGTCACTGGAACAAGCCTCACCTGAAGTTATCCATCTTTTCAATACACGAGCCAAAGAAATCCTGTGAATATTAAAGACAATGTACTACATGTCAGAGCTTCTACTACTTGCAAAATGGAAAGTACCCTAGGTAAAGCAACTACACAATGGGGTACCCCCCCTAAAAATGGATTATGTTTCAAAGCTATGTAATTTTTTTTACACAAAACAACCTTATCACCTTCAAAGTACTCTCCATTACACTTAATACATTTGTAAAATCTATGATTCCATCCTTGGAAACCTTTTTCAAATTCATCTCTTTGGATGTCTGACAGCACCTCCCTCGTTTTTTCTTCACTTCTTCTACGTTGTTAAATTGCTATCATTTCAGGTCCTTTTGGAAGCAAAAAGAAGTTTTACAGAGCCAGGTCAGGTGAGTAAGGTTCTTGGGGCAAGAGAGGCATAATGGTTTTTGCCAAAAACTGATGCACTGAGATGGCTGCATGAGCAGGTTAATTGTCATGGTGGCAAAATCAGTCCCCCCACCTGCCACAAATTAGGCCTTTTTTGTCACACACTGTTAGTCTGGGTAAACTAGGGAAACAAATCCACAGAAACTCATATACAAAAAAGAGTTTTACATAAAGCATGAGTTTACATTAAGAAAGCATCCCAACCTGGTGCTGTCCAAGTCCATAAGTCTAACATTAGCCCATATGTCTGACACCAATCCACAAAGTCCTCCTCCATCTCACAAAACACACACAATGATACCAACTGCAGGAGGAAAGCTGAATTGGTGAACATGTAAGAATCTCAGCGCTAGCAGGGGTCTCCACATGGCTGCTCCAGCACCCAGGGCTACATCAGGGTAGGTCCATGTGGCTCCTCCTCAGGGATGTCTTGCAGGAAGTGAGCCAGGTGAGGCAGAGAACTAACTAAGGCAGCTGCACACTGACCATCAGCCAACAAGAGACCAGAGAACAAGAAAGGCGAGGCTCACTGAGCCATTTCTCTCTCTGTCCTTCAATTAACCCCACATGTGTTTACTGGCCAGATTGGCACAATAAACCTTAACTATCTCACACACTGTTATGCTATCTTTTCAGAACCTCTAAATAAAGTTTGATTAACAGTCTGATCTGGTGGAACAAACTCCAAATACACTATGAGTCAACAGGAAGTTGATGACTGTCCAGAACAAGGTTTGTCATCAATCGACATTTCACCCTATTTGAAATGAGAAAACCATGAATACATTTGAGTTTTTCCCCTAGCACTGTCCTTGCAAGGTATGTTCAACATCACAACCATTTCCGCAGCATTTTTCCCAAGCAGGAAACAATTTCACAGCCGCACAGATAGATCTCTAGAATCTGCCATCACCAACAAACGAAGTTTGAGGGACATGGCTTTCACAAAACATTCCAAATCCATCTGCAGAGTAACCAGTCAGATTAAGTCGCTGGCCTACCCCCACTGCTACAGGCAAGGGTCTCCAACAGCCTTACTACCAGAGCTCGTTGTAATCTTGATTAGGCTAGATCAAACTTGATACTTGGTCAGCTGACCTCCTCTTGACCCAACCTGAATTTGTTCGAGGTGTGTTCATGACAAGAATTTCTTGCGGCTTTTTAAATATTGAGGGTGGGCTGTTCTTTCTTACTCATTGTTTGAATTTAAAAAATCATTTTATTGGGGGCATGTACAACTCTTAACACAATCCAACCATCAATTGAATCAGGCAGGTTGGTACATATGCTGCCCTCATTCTCTTCTAGACATTGACTTTCTATTGAGCCCTTGGGATCAGCTCTTTCCCCTCCTCCCCCCACCACTCTCATGACACCCTGATAGATTATGCGTTATTTCTTTATATTGTTATTATTTTATCCTTGACATTTTATTTTGATTTTGCTTTTTATTGTTTCTATGGGGTTTCCCAGTGTGTGAAGCACAGAAGGAGTGAATGCATACAGGTAATAACTGATGCAAAGGTTCATAGGGGGTGTAGGGATGTGGGGTGAGAGAGAGGGAGGGGGAGGGGATTTCAGGAGTAAATGAAGTTGGAGTGGGGAGGGAGCACTAGAACTGATTGCGATTACATAACTCATTTTAAAGGAGATTTAACCATTCGGAGGGAAAAAGTTCTAAAATTGATTGTAATGATTGTACAATTCTTCTTGATAGGACTGAACGATTGAATAATTTAATTGTATGATGTGTGGATTAAGCGCCAATAAAATGTTGTCTTTTTTTAAAGAAAGAAATTTTAGATAGTGACCAATAGCAAACCTAGTAACAACAAAATAAATACCAATGATAATGGTATAAAAAAAAATTTTAAGGTCCAAGGAAGCAAGAGGTGGGAATCCTGGGGCTTTCCAGTTTCTCCTGGCTCCCTCTGCTTCTAATGTGGGCCTGTCCAGATCCAAGTACACCAGGAGAGAGAATGTAAGGAGCACCCAGCACATCAGTTCTCAGCAGCACGTTTTCAGGCACAAACCCAGACTCAGCTCCAAAATCATGTGCACATAGTAAGGGATCCAAACACATCCTAGACCAGGAGCACAAAGTTGCCAAACCACTGACACAGTCTAGTTGCCTTTTCTTCCCCCAACTTATTTTCATCTCCTCTCTTGTCCTCCCAAGGTGGTCGTGATGTGATTCATGCAATTATGAAGCTTCTGAATCCAGGATAGGTGGGGAGCTCAAATCTGGAGACAGAAGAATGTAAATGATGCAAAGGAGATCAAGATACATGAATATCCATCCTTCCTTTCCCTTTTGAGAGGAGCCAGATGTAAGGAAGGTTCATTGAGCTCCATTTCCGCTGAATTCTAGGGAGTATCCCTGGTCAGCATCTGACTATTCTACTAGATTACAGAATGCAGTTCGTGTGGTATACTAAAAATCACCACCGACAACGTACAATTGCCATCAAGTCAACAGACTCCTGCAACCCACATGTAGCAAAGTAGACCGGACTCACTAGTCTTTCAGTCAGCAGCCAAACATGTAAACCGTTAGCACCCCAGGGTCACCATACATGTGTATAGTAGCGTTTGTCCTATAATTAATTTAAAATTTTTAATTTAATTTTAATTAAATTAATAAAACTCAACTATCCTTTAATTAAATTTCCCACAAACTTTTGAACCCTCTGTGTATATGTGAAAATTCACCAACCTTATACTTAAGATCTGGGCTTACCCAATAAACAAGTCAGATCTCAGTTGTAAAACTGAATTCAACCACTAGCAGACCATTTCTCAGGCTTCAAGATATACCTTCCATGGGACATTCTCATAGAAACCTTGTCTCCCCTTCCTCACCTTGCTGTGCGCACATCCCTGACAAAACTCCTGGACCCAGAGTAAAACAGCGCAAGTGAAGAAAGGGTCCCACGAGGCTATTTGCTCCTGTAAATACAGAGTTGACACTGACCATTTCTGATTTCCAGAAATCGTGCAGAGGCAGGCATGGCTTCTGAACAGCAGCAATGACCCTCACTGAATTCAAGTCAGTGCCGACTCATAATGATCCCGGAGGACAGGACAGAATTGCCCATGAGTTTCCAAGACTGTAATTCTTTATGTGGTGGAAACCCCCTTTCTCTTAAAGAGAAACTGGTGGTCTCGAACTGCTGCCTTGCCATTAGCAACCCAACATGTAACCATGATGCCACAAGGGAGCCTGGGACATAATTTAGTCACTCAGTAATTATTTATTAACGAGATACATGAAAATGACCTATAACTCTTACCTACACAATGCTGTAAGTTTCTCAAGACCTGAAGCTCTTGGGATACCTGTGTGATCTCAGGATACCTGTGTGACCTCAGGATACCTGTGTGACCTTGAGGTACCTGTGTGACTTGAATCTCAGCTTCTAAACCACCTGTATTTTTGAGTTGCTGGGAGAATGTTACGAGCTAAGGTGCAAAGTGGCTAGCTGAGACTAAACAGGAGGTGCCCAGCCCCATCCTTACCTCATGCAAAACACAAGGTACGAAACTTCCCACAGGCCAAGTAAACCCTGGAGACATTCTATTAACCAACTGCTAGACTGAGACATGGTGACCCCGTATGTGTCAGGGAAGAACTATGCACCATAGGATTCGAAAGGGCTGGATTTTTTGTTTGTTTGTTTTTTGTTTGTTTTGCAAAAGCAGATCGTCAACACTAGGTGATCTGCCGAAGCATTTCCAGGTGGACACCAACCTCTGACTACTAATTAGCTGCAAAGAGAGTGACCTAGTTACATGACTTGGGGCTTCCTGGATATTCTCTCTCTCTCCCTCTCTCTCTCTCCCTCTCTCTCCCTCTCTCTGTTTTTCCCCTAAAAGGAGAGCTGATGGGGGCAACAGGTACAGCAGGAAGCCCACTGAGGTCTCTGGGCCAACACCTTTCAGGCACTACGTGGACCTCATTCCGGAGCCTGCTCAGGCTGCGCTCATAAAGCAACGTCAGTGTACCAAAACTCGAACCAAGCGGTCTGCCCTCCAATCAATTCTAACTGCTAGCAAGCCTGTAGAACCGAGTGGAACTGCCTGCTGGGGTTCTAATTCTGCAAATCTTTACAGGATTTGAAAGTTTCATCTTTCTTCCACTGAGTGACTAGTGATTTTTAACTGTAGGCCTTGCGGTCAGTAGATCAAACTACACCACCAGGATTCCTTCAGTGCCCAGAGAGAGCTTAATTAGTCAAAAGACGTTGCGATTCACCTCTCTGGTGGCATTTCTGCGCATGCAATAAAAACCATGATCACTATGTTCTATGGCAAGGAGACAGTACTTCTGCCAAAACTGTCCAATCTGTGACGATTCCTCTCAGCCCAGGGTCAGGAGGAACTTAGCTCCCTCAGAACGGCTGACGGCTGGCCCGGCAGAGGCCTCTTCCCATGGCAAATGAACAAGGAGAAGGGGTGGGTGGGTGGGAAAGAAAGGAACGAATACATCATTTTGTCAAACACGGGAGAAAAGCGTCTGGCAGGAAGCTGCCACTCAACACGTACACAGACAGAGTGTACAAAACCCCTCTATTTCTGTTGGAGTCAGGCATGAGACGCTTCCGAGGCCCTGTGCCAAACCACAGGCAAACGGGTGGAGCGAAGCAGGGTTAATGCCGCAAGACTACCATCAAAGCTCCCACACCCGGCCACTGGCCAGGCCGGGGAGACAGCTCCTCTGTCTAGAGCCCAGGACCTGATGAAGGTCCCTGACAGGCTCAACCTTGTCTTCCAGAAATAATTAATACTCTCAGAGTTCAAGAAGCCTCAGAAAAAAAAGTGATTCAGTGCCCAAAATAAAAATATAACCAGGGTGGAACATTAGTCCATTTTCATTATACCCAATGTTGACCGAGGACCCACCCTGTCCCACTGAAGGCCCTGGATGGTACCATTAACCCACAGCCTGCTCACCAAACAGCTGAGGATTTGAGTTCAACCAGAGCTGCGGTAAAGGACCAGCTAGGTTATCCATTGCTGCGAAAGCAGCCATTGAAAACCCTGTGGCACACTGTTTTAGTCTGACAAGTGTGGAGGGCACCGTGAATTAGAACTGACTCAAAATCAACTGAAACTGGACTTGGTACCATCCCACATACTTGCACCTGAGGATACAGAGGGGATCTCTATCACCAGCCTTGAGGAGCTCACAGCTCAAAGAGTGTTGAATCCAGATGGAGCCAGATGTAGGGAAACACAGTCTAGTTGATGAGTTGGCCCAAGGAAGCAGTGTGGATTGTCCAGGGATCATTCTCCACCCCCACCTAACAGAGGTTTGTATCCAATGACTTCAAAGATCATTTACTGAGGGACTTAACCTACCCATGCTTGAGTTGATCCCAACTCATCACAACCCCTTAGGGTTTCCTACACTGCAAATCTGTACAGAAACAGAGGGCCTCCTCCTCCCTTCCCATAGCAGCTGATGTGTTTGAACCACTAACCTCTCCGTTATTAGCTCAACGGGTAACTCATATGTTACCACTATGTTACCTTCACACAGAGAGGGAAGAGCTCATGTCCACCCCTCACGCAAGCCGAACGAAACCATGAGGTCCTCCCAGGGAGCGCCACAAGGACGGATGCACTTGGTATCCATGTCCCATCCTCGCCCGATCAATGCAGAGCCGATTGCCAGCGAGCAGAAGCTTTGCTAAAGTGAATGGCTATATAGCAGCAGGAATTTGAGATTCAAGGGGTGGGAGGAATTTGAGGGGTGGGAGGTGGGAAAGAAAGATGGTCCAGGGAGGTCCCCTGGAGGGGTTCCGTGGGCACCAAACTGCTTTTGGTGCCTCGGAATATATAAACTTCAATACAGGAAAAAGTCTGAAATGTTATATAAACCTTAAACCAGACACTAGGCTCGCCCCATTATTTCAGAGTAGCCAAGTCAGTGGAAAAACCAGCTGCCAGTTGGTAGATTCTGACACATGATGACCGGTGTGTATCAGAGTAGAGCCACACGGCACTATGCAGCTTCCCAATAAGCGAGTTTGAGGACCCAGATTGCCAGGAATTAGTGGCAAATCATCAATCTCTAGGCTAGCAGCCAAGCATGTTGACCCTCTGTACACTAAGGGTCCACCTCCTCACAGGGGCCATTGGTGAAGTACTTACAAGGTGCTAAGTGCTCCTGGTGGCCACTTCATCCAACCCTTAGAGAAGTTCTGGTGGTGGATACTTCACATTTTACCAATGGGTAAAGTGAGCCTGGCAAGATTAATTTTCCAAAGACACTGAAATGGGTAGAGCTGGGATTCAAAGTCATCTTCATCTAACTCAGTGGCTAGTCTATGACACTTGCGAGTTTGAATGTAAAAGTTCCAAGTGCACATTAAAATAGAGAGCTAACAGTTTGCAATAGGAATTGAGGGGAACATGCATGTATTTAAGGCTGCCCAAACTCAAAGCACTTCTGGAACTTTTCTCCAGAAATCTATAGAATCAAGCCGCCAAGAATCTTGACATTCAATGCCTCAAATGGACACATTTGGGGGGCCAAAAATAGCTTACCTATTTTGACTCATTTATTACACCTGCCTGAAAAATACTTTGAACATTTTCCTAAAATCAAGTTGACTTTCAAATGCTGGGTGATATCACCACAGACAACACTCAGAACAACAAAGAGTCCCTCTCTTTTTATTTTCAAGTAAGGCAGAATTATAACATTCTTTCCATCCTGCATTATTCAAACTGGATTTTGCAATATGCTGCTAAGAAAACAGGGGAACAAAAGATGGCCCTTCTCCATTCTATGATGCTCACCCTCCCGACACAACTGCTGAAGCCAAAGCGGGTGAACAAGTAAATGTGGTGAAGAAAGCTGATGGTGCCCAGCTATCAAAAGAGATAGTGTCTGGGGTCCTAAAGGCTTAAAGATAAACAAGTGGACATCTAGCTCAGAAACAACAAAGCCCACATGGAAGAACACACCAGCCTGTGTGATCACGTGGTCCCGAAGGGATCAGTTATCAGGCATCAAAGAACAAAAATCATATCATTGGCTGCACACCTCCATAATAAGATCACCAAGGACAAACGGTTGCATAAGCAAATGTGGCAAAGAAAGCTGATAGTGCCCGGCTATCAAAAGAGATAGTGTCTGGGGTCTTAAAGGTTTAAAAGTGAACAAGCAGCCATCTAGCTCAGAAGCAACAAAGCCTGCATGGAAGAAGCACACCAGCCTGTGTGATCACGAGGTGCCAAAGGGATCAGGTATAAGGCATCATCCACACACACACACAAAAAAAAATCTTACCATAGTGAATGAAGGCGGAAGTGCAGAGCGCAGACCCAAGGCCCATTTGTTGGCCACTGGAGATCCCCTCACAGAGGGGTCTAGGGAAGGAGATGAGTAAGTCAGGGTGTGATGTAGCACCGATGAAGAATACAGCTTTCTCCCAGATCCTAAATGCTTCCTCCCCGCCAACTACCATGATCCAAATTCTACCTTGCAAGTCTGGATAGAGCAGAGATTGTACACTGGTGCATATAGGAGCTGGAGGCACAGGGAATCCAGGGTGGATGACACCTTCAGGACCAGGGGTGTCAGGGGTGATACTGGGAGAGTAGAGGGGGAGTGGGTTGGAAAGGGGGAACCGATTACAAGGATCTACATGTGACCTCCTCCCTGGGGGACGAACAACAGAAAAGGGGGTGAAGGGAGATGCCAGACAGGATAAGATATGACATAATAAAAATCTATAAATTATCAAGGGCTCATAAGGGAGGAGGGAGCGGGGAGGGAGGGAGGGAAAAAGAGGACCTGATGCAAAGGGCTTAAGTGGAGAGCAAATGCTTTGAAAATGATTAGGGCAAAGAATGTACAAATGTGCTTTATACGATTGATGTATGTATATGTATGGATTGTGATAAGAGTTGTATGAGCCCATAATAAAATGTTAATAAATGAATGAATGAATGATGGCCCTTGTCTCCAGGAGGAGGATGTAAATAGTTGAGAATGCAGTTACTAACCAAAAACTTGAGGGTCAAGTCCACCTGGAAAGGCCTGGAAAATGCAGCCTTTAGACACTTTGTGGAGCACAGTTCTGGTCTGACACACACGTCAGATCAACTCAGTAGCGAATGGTTTGGGTCCCCAAGGAATCCTAAATCCCAAGAAAGGGGATAGTCCGATAAATGGTCATGGGGATCAGAGCTCAGGCAAACTTTGCAGAAGCCCTCAGAAACAGCCCCTCCCCACACATGTGCTACACCAGCCACTGTCCTGGGAGCATCAAGATGGAAGGGATACTGAAGAACAAAAAGGGAGGAAGGAAGGAAGGAAAGAAGGGAGGGAGGGAGGGTGGGAGGGAGGAAGGGAAGAAGACAGAGAGAGAGAGAGAGAGAAAGGAAGAAAAAGTGAAGAAAGCTGATGGTACCCGGCTATCAAAAGAGATAGTGTCTGTGGTCTTAAAGGCTTGAAGGTGAACAAGTGGCCATCTAGCTCAGAAACAAAAAAGCCCACATGGAAGAAGCACACCAGCCAGTGAGATCACGAGGTGCCAAAGGGACCAGGTATAAGGCATCATGCAAAAAAAAAAAAAAAGATATATGTGTGTATATGTATATATATATGTGTGTGTATGTGTGTGTGTATATATATATACCATATTGAATGAGTGCAGAGTGGAGACCCAAGGCCCAAGTGTCAGCCAATGGAGATCCCCTCATAGAGGGGTTTAGGAGAGGAGATAGGTTAATTAGGGTGCGAGGTAGTACCGATGAAGAACACAGCTTTCCCCCAGATCCTGGATGCTTCCTCCCCCCAACTACCATGATCCGAATTCTACCTTGCAGGGCTGGATAGGGCAGAGGTTGTATACTGGTACATATGAGGGCTGGAGGCACAGGGAATCCAGGGTGGATGATACCTTCAGGACCAAGGGAATGAGGGGCGATGCTGGGAGAGTGGAGGGTGAGTGGGTTGGAAAGGGCGAACTGATTACAAGGATCCACATGTGACCTCCTCCCTGGGAGAGGGACAGCAGAGAAGGGGGGGAAGGGAGACTCCGGATAGGGCAAGATATGACAAAATAACGATGTATAAATTACCAAGGGCACATGAGAGAGGGGGGAGCAGGGAGGGAGGGGGAAAAAAAGAGGACCTGATGCAAAGGGCTTAAGTGGAGAACAAATGCTTTGAGAATGATTGGGGCAGGGAATGTATGGATATGCTTTATACAATTGATGTATGTATATGTATGGATTGTGATAAGAGTTGTATGAGTCCCTAATAAAATGTAAAAAAAAGAAAAGAGGAGAAAAAAAATGATTAGGGCAAAGAATGTACAGATGTGCTTTATACAATTGATGTATGTATATGTATGGACTATGATAAGAGTTGTATGAGCCCCTAATAAATTGTTAAAAAAGAAAAACCAGACGTGATCACACCTGCTTTTCAGACGATCTCTCTGAAAGCTGAGTGGACTGGAATGGGGAGTGTGTCAGTCACACTAACCAGCTAGCAGGTTACTGTCCTGTTTTGGGGGGGGGGGGGGAGGTATGCAGTCTACCAGACAGTCAGATTGAAATAACAGCAGCTCACCCTTTTATCGCCCTCCTTATGTGTCAATTACTAGTCTGAGTCCTCAACTCCTATTGTCCTCCGAGGTTTGCAGAAGATCAGATATCAGCATAATTCTGACCATCAACAATGCCACTGGCAAGGGAACAGTGTTATTTCTGTGATTCACTCTACAACTTCTGAGAAAGCAGAATGGTTGCAGCCTCTACCCACTGTCAACTTGTCATCCTGGAGTGTCCTGCATGGTATTATGATGCTGGCTTCTGTGCCATTGAGATTGCAAATGGTGTACAGGTTCCAGAGAAGCTTAAGATAAATTAGGAAGAGAGCCCAGCTGTATACTTTAGAAAGTTAGCCAATGAAAATGCTGAATCACAAGAGCATCCTCTCTGATAGAATGGTGGAAGTTGAGCCTTCTGGAAGGCACTCAAAATACTTGTGGTCGGGATCATGGGATCGTGATATACGAACTGTGATAGTTAAGGTTTATTATGCCAATCTGGCCGATAAACACATGTAGGAGTAATTGAAGGGTGGATAGATAAATGGCTTGGTGAGCCTTGCCTTTCTTGTTCTCTGGTGCTTGTTGGCTGATGGTCAGGCCAGTGTGTGGCTGCCTTAGCTGGTTCTCTGTCTCAGCTGGCTCACTTCCTGCAAGACATCCCTGAGGAGGAGCCACATGGACCTATCCTGATGTAGCCCTGGGTTCTGGAGTAGCCATGTGGAGACCCCTGCCAGTGCTGAGATGCTTACATGTTCACTGATTCGGCTTTCCTTCTGCAGCCGGTGTCATTGAGTGTGTTTTGTGAGTTTGAAGAGAACTTTGTAGATCAGTGTCGGACATATGGGCTAATGTCGGACTTAAGGACTTGGACAGCACTGAGTTGGGATGCTTTCTTAATGTACACTTACCTTTTATATCAAACTCTCTCTTGTAAAATATGAGTTTCTGTGGATTTGTTTCTCTGGTCTACCCAGATTAACACAGTAACTATCATAAAGATGTCTCAGGACAGCTTGGCAGTGTCCAGGCAATCAAAGTTTCATATCACTCTACATGGAGTTGCTGCAGGCCAGAGCCAACTCAAATAGCAGCTAATAACAAGAGCCCATCATGTCGGGTTCTCCAACATGTCCTACAACATGTACTTGACTCATATAATCCTCCCAACAACCCCATGAAGGGGTTATGTTTATTAGTCACATTTGTCGGGAGAGAAAAATTAGGGTCACATCTAAGTTAACAATTTGCCCAAGGTCTAAAAGTCAGCAAGGAGCAAAACTATGATCTGACCCGAGGAGCATTTCTAGAAGGTCTGTTCTTGATGACTGTACTGAACTCACTAGAACAAAAGACAGTGTCCACGTGAGCATGCAAGTCCTTGGAACTGGATTTTAGAAAAACAGAACATCACATTCAATGCTCACTCATAAAATTTACTCAGCCATAAAAAGGAATGGAGTTTTAATACATGCTACCACGTGGGTAAAAGGCTCGTTGAAATAAGGCAGGTGCAAAAGGACAATGATTTTGTTGTTTCACTTAGGCAAAATGCCTACTAAGTTCTATTTATAAAGACACAAAGTAAATTAGGAGTTCACTGGGGCTGGGAATGAGATGTGGGTTCCTGTTCAAAAATATGCTGAGAGCTGGAAATCAGCTGTAGGGGAATTACTTACACCATTCAAACTCACTGCAATCCAGTCAATGCGACTCATAGGGTCCAAAGGTCAACACACGCAACAAATCAGGGCACTGTTTCCTGGAGAGCCAGTGGTTCCACCTCTACCAGCACACTGAACAGATGTCATCTAGTGGAAAAGTGCAATGAGGACAAAGACGGAGAATTCTGAGCAGAGGGTCTACACAAAAAGTTAACGGAAGAAATCCCACAGGGCTGGACGCAGAAAGCTTGGGAAGCCCAGGAGGAACCTGGAGAAATGGTGAAGGACTGATCATGTGGAAGGGGCTCATTAAAAAATAGCTATTTGTTCCAGTTTCCTATTGCTGTCTAACACATCATCCCAAAACAAGTGACTTCAGACAATCATTTCATTTCCTTAAAGATTTGAAGTCAGGAATTCAGGAAGGGTCAATTAATCTCTCATCCATGTGGTGGCAGCAAGGGTTGGCAGACCCATTTTTATGACACATGTTTGGTGTTTCCGTGTTCCTTAGTCTCCCCTCTTTCTCTCTCCCTCTGTGGCCTGGACATCACACAGCCTGGTGGTCTACGGGAAATCAGACTTCTTCCACAGTGGCTGGCCTCTCTAAGAGCAAGTGTTCCCAAGGACCAAGGCTTCTTCCAACCTGGCCTGAGAAGTCAGATGACATCACTTCCACGGCTCTCTAATGGTTACAAGTCCAGCCCAGAGCCAGCCCAAATGCAAACAGCGCAAGCTACTCAAGGGTGTAAATGACAAGAGTCACGGTTCATTGGCAGCCTCTTTGGAGATCAGCAATCACTCTGCTATTGAGCAGCCAACACTCACTGGCCAACCCTTCAGGACCACAGCAGGAAATTACAAAAAAGAAATGTACCTACTGTCTCCTAGGAGCACTGAGTATAGATGGTACCCTACCTGCATAACAGCAGCAGGGCAGCGCAGGGATGATCACATGCATACCAAAGAACGGTGTGAGGCAGCCCCATGAAGAAAGTAAGAGTCATGGGCTAGGGCAGGTAGAAATACCCCTGAGAAAAGTGGCATGTGAGCTAAGCCTTGATGGAGGAGCAAGGCAGTGTGGCTCACTCCATAGGTCACCCCACACTGCTACTATGCCAGGACCTCACATGAACCAAGGCAAGCCATCTCTGCATCTTCCGGTCCCAGGGATGCCGCTGCAGCCTGGTGTGCAGGTACTTCTGGAGCAAAACAGTGCAACGCTATGACAGCGTGTCACCACTCCTAAGTGGGCCCAGTGTACCTACACTCTAGGTAGGACAGGGGATGTGGGCCTATCTGCTCTGGCTTGATCTCCTCACCTAGACCAACAGGCCTACAAACAGCAGAAAGGCCACTGAAGCAGCCGTCCTCCCAAGAGCCTACTACCCCAAAGGCCAGGGCCCAGCTGCAGCCTGACAAGGGGAAGATTGTGGCTGGCACAGGCAGGTCTGTGCTCTGACTGCCATGTTCCATGTGTGCTCAGGATGTTCTGCTGACAAACACCTGGGAACAGCAGGGGCCGTGGGAGGGAGCTAATAATAGCGCCATTGTCAACAGAGCAGCCTTTTATTGCTGGTCCATGGACCTGAAGGACACACACAGGCTGGCAGGCAAGCATTCACCCTTCCCAAGAATGCATGCTGGAAGCAAGTGGCTTCTAAGTCTCTACATCACCTTGGGAAGGCAGAAGTGGCCCCAAACCATTTGACAGACTGCCCTGGGGACTGATCATGGAGATGGCCAGGTCAGGCTACCTGCAGACCCCTCATGCTCTATCTAGCTGCACCTCTCCTAACAATTCTCGAGGCCCTCTACCTTGTCTGAATGCCCAAATCTTTATGTGGCTCTTACTCGTTTGACATTTTAAAGGAATGGGTCTTGTACTGTGTTTTTCTCTCTCGTGTGAATGAATTTATTATACCAACCAGTAAGCACCCTAGAGGAGTCGCATGTGTAGATGGGCAGGTATACTGCATCGCTCCAACAATGAAGTGGATGGTACCTCTGGAACACTAAAGCGTGGCTATGAACGTCACAAAGGAAGAAATGGTAACTTGAACTTTGAAGCCCTGAGAAAAGGGCAACTATGCTCAACACCTTTGATTTGCTGATTTCATCCCTTGCTTCCGCATACGTCATGCACAGCGACTGGTAGGCACAAGGCCACAATGCCCAGGTGTCTAGAAAGAGACCAATACTGAGGCACGATAACAGATTTCCAGAATGCAAACGTAGGGAAGGCAAGACATCAATCTTCCTAAGGCAAGCAAAGACTCATAATGACAGAATGTGTTATCCACTTGTGAGTGTTCAGGTTAAATTTTCCATTCCATCAACATCTGAAATGCACTTAATTTATAATAGACCAGGGAAGTGAACTAGATTTGCCTTTCACAGGACCCCTGTTTTCTTAAATAGCAATTTGGGGGGTTGAAATATGAGGCGCTATCATGTGGGGATAACAAGGCATCACTGCATACCAGGACAGCTGGGTTCATGCTCTCAGGGTAATGCCTGGCTAGTATTACACCCAAGGCCTCATCTCAGCAGACAATAAACAGAAAGAGCCCCGGGTAAAAACTGGCCCAGGTCTCTTCTTCAAGCTCCCTTGAATACACATGTACACACACATACACACACACACACACACACACACACACTTACACAAACCAACCTACTCACAGGAACACCTCTATCAAATTTTAAAAATGTGTATGGTTTTGGCCTTCTACCCATAAGTCCATGCCATGTTAACATTAAAAGTAGGATTCTTCTCCAAACCTTTAAGTAAAATCGATGTTCAGAAAAATTGCCCTAATATTTATTCTGTGCCATTGGAGCGCCCAAACCAAAAATCAACAAGAAAAAAACACATCCAATTCTGTTGAGTTAATTGCGATTCATAGCGACCCTATGGCAACAGATGAAAACACTGCACAGTCCTGAGCCACCCTCACAGTTGGTCTAAAGTTGAGCTCACCGTGGGAGGCATGGTACCAGTCCATCTTGTCCAGGGTCTTCCTCTTTCTTACTGCCCCTCTGCTTTACCAAACATGACGTCCTTCTCCAGGGGCTAGTCTCTCCTATAGTCCAAAGTATGCGAGATGAAGTCTTATCATCCTTGCCTCTCAGGAGCATTTTAGCTGTACTTCTTCCAAGACAGATCTGTTTGTTCAGATCTGTTTGTTCTTTTGACAGTCCTTGGCTAGGGTAGGTAACCTTAGAGCTGAGTAACCTTTGAAAGGTAACCTTGTCTATCCTGAGTCTAGGATTCTCTGAACATGTCCACAAAACCTGACATCTCATGGAAGGAAAGCACACAGGTCTAAGCATGCAGATGACTCCGTTCAGTCCGGTCTCCATCACCTCTTGAGGAAGGAGAAGCTGGGCTGAGCTGAGCTAAACAGGCCTGACAAGGAAACAGCTGCAGCTGGCGAAGTCAGGGAGTGCTCAGCCGGCTCTGTTTCATGCATTCAAGAGGAAGACTCTCTGAGGCACTGACAGCATAAGGGTGAGGAAGGTTGGTGCCAGTGTCCACCAGCCTGGGCTTAAATCTGACGCCACCCCTCCTCAGTTTGTGAACCAGGGCAAGTAACTCAACCTCTCGGTGCCTCCGTCTCCTGAGCTACAAAATGCCTACTCCACAGGGTCAGTGTGAGGATCCGATGAGGAAAGATGCGCAAAGGCTTTGGAAAGTTCTGGACACAGAGCAAGCACTCAAAGTTTGCTATTCACAACAATTTTTAAAATTCTCTACACCTCAGTTTTTGAAACCATAAAATGGAAATTCTAAAAGTACCCGATTCACAGAATTGCTTCGAGATTGAACAAAATAAGAAATCGATGAAGTTTAAAACACAGCCTGGTGCACAGGAAACACCCAAAAACATTGATTAACCTGGTAACCTTAGGGTCACACAGAAAAGCATTCTCAGAAAAGTACCCAGAAGTAGTGAGAGAAATGCAATGGTTGAATTGTTGTTGGTGGTGGTCGTGGGCATCCACATGTCGGTTCTGACCCCGTTCACAACAGAAGGAACCACGGCATAGTCCTGTGCCGTCCTTGCGATTTTCCCATATCTGAGCGCCCCGTTGCAGCCACTGTGCCATATCCACCTTGTTCAGGGCCTTCCTCGTCGGGACTGCTGCTCTACTTACCAAACAAGCCTTGAGGGAGAAGCAAAATGGGCTGCGGGAGGCTGCCTGGAATCGGTTGCTGTTTTCTAGTACAGATAATAGACCAGATATATTAGAGAACGGAAGTTCTTGTTTTCAATGAATTCCTCCTGGGGTTTGGAAGCAAAGAGGAGCAAAGGACAGCTATCAGGAAGGTGGGCGATAAAGAGGGGTGGCAGTTCAGTCGCTGGGTCCTCTTTCCACCGCTAACATCGTTTCCAAGCCCTGCCTAGCTTTGAAATCGCTTCATCCCCAGAGCTCGCTGTTGCAGTTTCCTTACCGGCTCTGCTCTGAGAGCACCGACAGAGACCTGCAAGATTGTATTGGTTTCCGTGCAACTCAGGAGTGATTTGCATAATACTGTTTCAGCTCTTGACTTAAAAGAAGGGACCAATTAAAAATATAGTACTTGAATTGCCTGTCATGAGCAAAATTAAACAGTTCCCCGAGTTATAAAGATGTCTGTCAGAGCTGGTTCATGGCCACAAGCCAACTCTTCGATACAGCAAATAAGATCTCCATGTGAGGAAATTTCGTTGATTTTGTTAGAAAGAATTGAAAGATATTTTCATGCCCATGAAGGGTTAAACTGCAATATTGCAGAATCTAAATATACAAGAATTGCGGTTTGGGGCCAACAATTCCTACATCATTCACCAATCCACTGAAGAGCACCCAAAAGTTGCTCAGCACTTGAATCTGTGAAGTGTTAATATGATGTATCTGTGACAAATTAAAATTTAATACATGGCCCCAATAGCATAATCAAATTGATATTGCATAAGCCAGGAGAACTATTCCAGTAGGTGCTGCCTGACGGCGGCTCTAGAGGACTTTTATTCCAGTGGTTATTACGTGTTTGGAACTCATCCCTGACTCCTTTGCCACAGAAGTTAGAGTAATCTTATCCCTTCTTTCAGCACCTGGAGCACTTCATGGGACAGGGCTGAGATCAACATTCTGGCCCCGAGGTTGCCTTCTGGGGAGAGTTAAAGAAATGCATCAAATAAAGCTGATTTATGTGATGACCGCTTTAATCAGATATTGCATTTTGTGCCCAACTTCAGCCAAACCAGCCTATCATCACACACCTTTTCTCGTCTATCATTCCTGACAGGTGCAACTCTCCCCTCCCACCAAAAGCTAAAACCTCGATCATGGCCTGGTTGTGTCATTAGAAGTAATAGCAGGGCCATGAAACCCTCTTTTGAGACTTTTCTGTTTTCTTCAGTGATCGGTTGGGGGTGTTTCAATGGACTGTAATTCTTGATATGTAATATATAACTTTAACAGAGTCAAATATTGGACTTTTGAGGACATGTCAATCAAATATCACTCTTGTGATTTTTATTTGGAACCAGAATACCTCCCTGGGTCCGTCACCTTAATAACTTAGTCTTTGGTTCTTTATCAGATAAAAAAATGATTGTTCTGGGATCCCCCTGAAGAAATAGTGCTACCATGGAATCAATGAATGAGCGAGTATGCTTGTTGTTAGCTGTCATCAAATCAACTGTGCTCACGGTCACCCTGTTCCCAAAGGTGTCCATGGCTTTGGAAGCAGATCGTTAGGTGTGTCTCTAAGAGCACCTCTGGGTAGGTTCAAGCCATGAACACTGCAGCTAGTAGTTGAGTGCTTCACTGTCTGCACCACTCAGTCACATAGAGACCATGTGGCCCAGAGCTACTGATTACCTCACACATCACAGCTGCTCATGCACTGAAACACAACCTATGCAGCCCTTTCCCTTCCTTCCAAGAACAGGTGCCCTTAGACTAGATTCCATGGGCAGAGAACTGCCAGCGTACAGTCAGTTCCTCTTTGCTCGGCTGGGATACCATCTCACGTAAGCAAGACTAGCCTGGACATTTTTCTTTGGACTGCCATCTACTCACCCTTGGAGAAGAGTATCAGATGCCCCATCAGCGAGGCTTGAGCGCCACAGGGACGAAGAGGGAAGGCAAGGAAATGTGCCAGAGACCATGGTAGTTGCTCCAGGGGGCGGGGCGTGGGGGGTGTTGGAAGGGATTTTTTCTACTTGCAATGCCTTCCTGTACTGTCTACAAAGGTCCGAGGTGGCATGATTGGTTTGTGCTCCACCACTAAACTATACTTCTCAGAGAAAAAAGAAATAAATAATAACTGTCCACTGGCAATTAAAATCTATGGTACTATAACCCATAACCCAGGCCAAAATAGATCTAGCTATCTGCTTTTGCAGCTCCCTTGAATCATCCCAGTGTTCCCCAGGGGATGGTATCATGCCCTCTGGGGAGCACTGCAGTAACAACTCAAGGTCACGTTCACTAGACTCACTGCCAGTGATTCCACCCCGACTCATAGCAACCCTATAGAACAGGGTAGACCTGACCCTGTGAGTTTCTGAGACTGTAACTCTTGCCAGGAGTAGAAAACTCCAATCTTTCTCCTGAGGAGTTGACTCATGATTTCAAACTGTGACCTTGTGATTAGCAGCCCAACCTATAACAAGCATGCCACCAGGGCTGCACAGTTCACATTCATGTGTCGGTGTGCTGCAAAAGAAAAGGTTGTCATGAAAGCACACCAGCCTGTGTGATCATGAGGTGTCCCTAGGATCAGGTGTCAGGTATCAAAGACCCAGAACAGGAAAATCATATCACTGTGAATGAGGTGGGGGGGGGGTGTGGAGTGAAGACCCAAAGCCCGTCTGTAGGCAATTGGACATCCCCTTACAGAAGGGTCACAAGGAAGGGATGAGCCAGTCAGGGTGCAGTATAGTAATGCGGAAACATACAACTTTCCTCTAATTCTTCAATGTTTCCTCCCCCGACTATCATGACCCCAATTCTATCGTACAAACCAGGCTAGACCAGAGCATGTACACTGGTACAGGTAAGAACTGAAACACAGGGAATCCAGGACAGATAAACCCCTCAGGACCAATAATGAGTAGTGATACCAGGAGAGTAAGAGTAAGGTGGGAGGAGAAAGGGGGACCCAATCACAATGATCTACATATAAACCCCCTCTCTCGGGGAGGGATAACAGAAAAGTGGGTGAAGGGAGTCATCAGTCAGCAAGGCATGAAAAAAATATTAATTTATAAATTATCAAGGGTTCATGAGGGAGGGAGGGGGTGGAGGAAGGGAAATAAATAAGGAACTGATACCAAGGACTCAAGTAGAAAGAAAATGTTTTGAGAATGATGATGGCAACAAATGTACAAATGTGCTGACCCAATGAGAGTATGTATGGATTGTGATAAGAGCGCTATGAGCCCCCAATAAAATGATTAATCTGCTTGTGTAAAGATTACATTCAAGAAAACCGTATTCTATAACCCAAGGGCCTGCTTCCCAGCAATGCCCACTCTTGCTCCTGACAGAGCAGCAGAGCCCTGCTTCCCAAAGGAAAACAAACAAAAGCAGCGAGTGCCTTCAGCGAGGAGCAGAACTCTCCGGCTCTGAGAAAAACCTTAGCGCTGCTGTGGTACCACTCTTAATAGTCAGACACAACTTCTCGTGTCAAAAGCTACATTTTAACAAAAGTGAAACCACTCTGCCCACTAGTCTTTATGGAACACTTCACTCTGTAAGTGAGGCTAGTTTACTTGATTTATTCATGAAGACAAAGGTGAAGAGACTGAAAGCAATTATATATGTATCCAGTTATACATGTATCTAACCTCTAACTCCCGGAGGATAAATTCTATTCTTCTTTGTGTGAACTGCTCCCTGTACTCACTGCCCTCCCTTAACTTTCTCTTGTATATGTATTCTTTTTCTGGGTGCTTTCAGTTCTACGGGAAAGAGCCAATGAGAAGTTACTAAAAAAAGTGCAGGAGGGCAAACAATTAACACACTCGGCTACTGACTGAAAGGTTGGAGGTTGAAGTCTACCCAGAGTCTCTGAGCAAAATAGACTGCTGAAAACATCAGCCACTGAAAACCTATGGAGCAGAGTTCTATTCTTCTGTACATTCTATTTGTATGTGTGTGGGGTGGGGGGGGGGACAGGGGTTTCCTTGAGTCAAAATTAACATCAACTCTGTAACAATTGATTTTTACTTAAATAGAAGCCCAAAAGGAGAAGAAACATGATGAGCAATTAGATAAAACCTCCAATTCTAGGGGAAAGCGACATTTAAATTATTTAAATTATATAGGTGCAAGACTCTAATCTGTGCTTTTCCTGTGGGCTGAACTGAGTCAACTAGAACCAACTAGGGTCTAACACAGGCTTTTGAAAGCACACCTGCATCGGATTCTTGATGTGTTCGGCTGGCTTGTCTGAAGGAACAAATCCATGGCACTTAATATATGTGTAAGACAGAACTCATATCCAGAAGGCAGCCCAGCCCAATCTAGTCCAAGTCCATCAGCCCAAAGATAGCCAGACCCCTCTCCAGACTCACAAGCTACAGGCTGGAGATGCAGAGAGGTGCAGCGGGAAGCAAGGCGATTACAGGGCAGTGGGTACAGAGTCACGTGGATCCAAGGTCTTGAGGACCTGGCAGGGTGCCAGCAGCTCCCTGGGTCGGTAGCCCATATCGGGCCACCCCTGGAGGTGCTATGAACTCACTTATGTACATTGGAACCTGCTAAATCAAACACTTTTTACAGCAATTTTATTGACATATACTTCACATATTGTACAATTTAACCTTGCATTCATATTAGGAAGAGTCATACAATCATGACCACAATCAATTTCAGAACACTTTCTTCTCATACTCATTGCCATTAGCTCTCCTCTCTCCCCACCCTCCCCTGCCATGCACCTCGAATTCAAGTCGATGCCAACTCATAGGACAGGTAGAACTGGCCCTGTGAATTTCTGAGGCTGTAACTCTTTTTTTATATGTATAAATCCTTTTATTGGGGCTCATACAACTCTTATCATAATCCATACATACATCAATTGAGTAAAGCACCCTTATACATTCGTTGCCCTCATCATTCTCAAAATTCGCCTTCCACTTGGGTTCCTAAAATCAGCTCATTTTCCTTTTTTCCCTCTCCCTGTCTCCAGCTCCCCCCTCCCGAGACTGCAACTCTTTAGAAGAGTATAAAATCCCATCTGTCTCCCAACGAGTGGCTAGTGGTTTTGAACTACTGACCTTGTAGTTAGTAGCCCAAAGTCAAACAACGTCACTAAGTAATTATTAATTCAGTGACTGGAGTTTTAGATTTACCCACCCTTGAGTTCATATGCAGAATCACACAAGACACAACAGTAAACAAACAAACAAAACACAATGACTGGACAAAACATAGAAAAACTTCCATCAAAAAGAAAGTGGATGATATTATTGTGTTAGGGTTCTCAGCTTTCTGAGACTTAATTTTAGTGACAGGTGTAGTGGAAATAGTGGGTGGTGAGGGTGTTTCCTGGGTGCTCTCAGCAATATCTTGTAAGGCAATGCTACTGATGCAGCCCCACCTGGCATATCAACTTGAACAGTTTGGCTAATCTGCTCAGGTGTGGATTGTTTTGATAGTGAATTAAGAACTTCAGCTGGGAGGAGTGGATCTACTGACTGGGTGGGTCAATTGTTTCTAGGGGCTCAATATCCTCCTCTTCTGGATCATCAGCCAATATGTTCCCATCCCAACTTTTTCTAATCAATTCCCTCACTTTGGTATCAGATACTGCTCTAGATCTGCAATTCAGCTGACGATGTAATTCAGCCACTCACATAATGAGACGCTGGACCTGGTTCTCAGCAATGTCAGCTCTTTTACTAGAGGAGAGAAGGCTCTCCTTTGTAGCACAGACGGAAGCTTTCAAATCTGTTAGTTAGTCTGCACCTGAGGCACGCTTCTGAGGCTCTGAGACCATCCCTCTCCTTAAACACAATTTCCATTGTAAGAAGGATCAGCCAACCAGCTTCCCTATACTTGTCCTCCTGACAAAACTCCTGGAAAATATCAAAGATAGGATCACTCAGAGCCTCTCCTTTAACCAGCACCTCATCGATCGGTGGTGCTACTGTGGGTATTCGTTTTGCTATTTCGCACCATGGATTAGTAAGAGGAGCAGACTCATCCCTGCTCTGTGGCATTAAAGGAGCATTATTAGTGCTGTTAAGACTAATCAGGCTGAAGATTCAACTTAAGAAGCCCATATTTATGATATTATTTCTCTAGAAGAACTCCTGGTGCCAAATGAGTTAGACAGGGTTCTCTAGAGAATTCCAGAATGCTAATAATTTTATATGTATTTATACAGATAAATCTTTAACATAAGAAATAAACAGTTAATTATATTATAAAGCAGTACAAATGGCTCAGTGCAACTCACTCCCATGAGATACTGGCAGTCCTTCAAATCTTGAGGGCTTCTGGGTAGTCCTCTGTAGAGAGATTCAGGCTATCCAGGTACAGGCAGCAAACAGCAAGGCAGGTCACCAACAGTCAGCCAGATGACGGGTCTGACAGTCCCCAGCTCAAGATGTACATTCCAGTAGCGTGGTGAAGCAGGTCTTGAAGGAACCTCAAATTACAGCAATACAGTCCACGGGTCAGGTGCCCCACAGGTAGAGTAGCTTGCAAATTGAGGCACAGAACAAGCAAGGCTGCCACACACCGGTCCGGTGATCAAAGAGACAAGAAAGGTGAGGCTTACCAAGCCATTTATCGCTCCACCCTTCAATTAATTACACATGTGTGTATCGGCTAGGTTGGCAAAATAAACTACCTCAATTATAAATGGAAACAGCTTGAAAATGAGTCAAAAGGAAGATCAAATTAAAAGGTATTTATTACCTTATATCCTAACTATGACTGCCATAATTGATTTTACAATGTTCTTTGATAGGAAGGCTATTCACACTGCTGGGCTGTGTTCAGAGGGAATTCACCAGGCTTAATCCATGTGGGGACCATGGAAATGGATATTGAACGTCCACTGTCATCCACAGGCTTCTGCACACCAGGTGTTCACAATTTAAAATCTGATACCAACCCCTCCTTGGGATTTGGATTTTATTATTTACAATCCTTGAATCACACATGCTTCTTCCACGTAGAATTCGTTAATGCCTTATTTAGACCGCCGCTCATTTTAACCCTATAACGCCATGCGCGACCTTTTCATAACATTTCATTAAAACGTATCTGGTACAGAAATTATAAAGCTTTTGGAGTTGGAGCTGACGACAATGTCAACGAAATTGTCGCACTTTCCTAGTACAAATGCACACCGCTGGTCACGCATTTAGTGACTAGTGGCACATGTTTTGACCGATTGTGTGTTTGAGGTTAAGTGGTAGTTGGCGTTCAGTGCATTTTACAATAATTTTCAGTCTAGTGAAGTTTTAGTGTTGATATTTTTGTATATGTTCAAAAAACTGTAGTTTTATGTCAAAGGTGTAGTACTCATAAAAAACATTATATTTATTATATATTTCCGCTTTTTCAAAATGTAATGAATTCATTATGTTCATCTTTTTAATTGACGGTGACAAAAATTACCACAGCATGGGTTGTGATTTGTTTTATGGAAAATGGCAAATTTATTACCTAGATGGAAGCGGTACAGACTCAGAAAAGGAACCAGGTGCTAATATGGATGGAATTGGTAAATAAAATGTGTATTATATTTTAAATTTTTGATTTTACAATGTAAAATTTTAATTATATTGCTACTCAAACTATTTTGGTAATATTTATTTGTTCTTATGATAGGAAGTGAATATATTCTGATATGGATGAATTAGAAGACCTCGTAATTAGTAATGATAATACTAGTGAAGATGAGTTAGAAACTTCGGTTGTTGAAGTTGAAGAATCAATTCCAATAACTACAAGGTCAAAGCCATCTACATCAAGAAATTGAAGAATTCCCCTTTGGTGGCACATTTCTGGAGATGGTACAGCAAGACCTATGCCTGAATGGTTAGGACAAATAGATTCTTCTGGGGTAGTAAAACGTCCTGTTGAATATTTCAGACATTTTTTCTCGAAGAATATTATTACTCATATTGTCAACCAATCAAATATTTATGCAATCCAGCAAAATTCCAATAAACCTCTTGCAATGAGTAACCAGGAACTTGAGTAATTTTGTTGTACACTGCTTGATTTGATAGACTCATTAATTGCACTGTACAGAATTCACATCAGATTGAAAAAATATTACAATTTATTTTTTCATTTTTTAGATGTGACTGTTGTGAACTCTTGGCTACTTTATCGTAGAGGCTGTGAGAGCCTTCAGTTACAAAAAAAAAAAAATCCAAAGTCTGCAAGAGTTCAAAATGAGCATCGCCGAAGCTCTTCTTCTTGAAGGAAAAAGTAATAAACCAACCCAAAGAGACGGACCTTCTGCTGGCTTTACTGATGTTGAGTTTGCTAACAAAAAGAGAAGAGGTCCTGCCACCAAAAGTCTCCCTGGAAGAGATGCCCGTTTGGATGGTCTTCACCACGACCCTGAGGTCACAGAGGAAGATGCCAAAATGTAAACTGCAAGAGTGCACCTGTACTTTTCTGCAGCAAATGCAAAGTTCATCTTTGTATCACAAAATTTAAAAATTGTTTTGTTCGATTTCACACTAAAATTATAAACAAATAAATTGTGAATTATATTTTATAAATAAAATAAGTTTTCAGTTTGTTTTTATTTAATAATAAAATAAGATTAAAAATAATATAGAAATGAAGGTGCATTTTATTATTCTTGAATTACAAATCCATGGACGAATGTGACAATTTGGTTACATTTTTTAAATTTGCAAATTTTATATATTTTTAATATATTTTGGTTGCTATATATATAATGATAACTATGAAAGTAAAGAATAAAAACAAAAAAATTTTTCTTCCTGAAATTAAAAGTTCAGGCATTATAGGGTTAAAGCAAACCTCTAACCCCAGACACTATTAATTCTGATAGGTCGACATCATCTCATTTCTTCACCCCACTTTGCTATTGCACCCCTGTCTTCAGTGATCTCTTCCAGAGGGCACAAACACTCTCCTTTTCCATTAACCTGTAAATTTTGGTTTCACTGCCCTGCTCCTGGACATGGTCACTTCACACACCTAGATGCACATTGGAAAATGAGAGGAGACGATCACCCAGCCCTAACAGGGTTGGCAAACAAGACAAGACCAGCAACAAGAAAGTAAGATAAATACTATTATTGAACTTTCAACTTGAAATCTATGTATCTGCTCTCCCGTGTTTGTAAACTTGTAGGTAATTTCCCTTCCAATCCATCCATGGGCAGTTTAATCCCAGTGGAAGTGGCCCTCGGAAATATATTCCTAAAAAGTCCTGCCTTAAATCCCTTTTACAAATGAAATCAAAATCCCAAGGCTTCAGCAGCTAAAAAAAACCAATTTCACTCCAAATTGCAAACCCAGATTCTATTTTTCTTTATAAAAACACACCCCCCCAAAAAATTTACTTGAACTCAGATCATGGGACAATTTATGCCATGTTTCCTTTCATTCTTCTTCTCCACACCTTCTTCAAATTTAAGCATTCCTCCCTGTTGTGATGCTGTTGTTGTTAGGGGTCATGGAGTTGATTCTAACTCACAGTGGCCTCATATGGGAGAGTAAAATTGCTCCAGTGTTTTCTTAGCTATAATCTTTCGAGAGGCAGATTTCCCATTCTTTATCCCGTGTAGCCATTAGGTGGGTTTGAACTCTCAATCTTGCAGTGAACAGCTGAGTGCTTAACTGCTTGTGCCATGAAGGCTCTGTCCATCTTTGTGTTTACTCACTCACTTACCCATGTGCCATCAAATTGATCGTGACTCATAGCAACCCTATAGGGTAGAATGGCCAATACAGGTTTCTGAAATATAACTCTTTATGGGCATAGAAAGTCTTATCTTTCTCCCCAAGAGCAGCTGACGGTTTCAACCAGGGCTCCATGTCATGTTAGAACACAAAATTAAATAGCCCTACGTTTCCATATAATCCCTGAGGAATACGAACCACTAAGACAGACAGGAAAATAAGGATGAAGAGATGGAAGGAAAGGGAGAAGAAAAGATCACAGACTAGTCTTAAGTACTTTTGAAATGTTCAAAATCATAGGATCTGGACCCCTACTAGATCTTGGTAGGGAGGAGTAAGATGCAACCTAGGAAATGGAAAATAAATGATGTTTTGAATACGTTCAGATCTGGCATTAGTCCCTCGGGTGACTAATTGATATCTTACAGGGAGATGATTCTGAGACTTGCCTGACGACATGAAGTATCCAACCTGGGCCTGCAGTGTCAACTGCATTTCCAAATTGGCAATTAGATATAATATCCCAAAGACAATCACCAAGTAACGCTGAAAATAAAGAAAGCTTTATACTATAGCAGCCATTCGTGGGGCTGCCTTCCGTCCTATCCCTCACTCGTCCACCTCAGAAACAAGTGCCCTTCACAATCTAAATCCTTGTTACAGACCGGCTAAAGGCGGATGGCATGAATTATTAAAAACCCAAGAATGACTCAAATACCATATTGCTACCAGATTAAGCCCATCCCTTTCTCCCAGAATGACTCTGTAACTTCTAACCAGCTTCCCAAAAGAATAACAAAATCTATTTGTACCTACTATTCTTCTACATAAGCCCAGCTAACCGCTTTGGAAAGTCCCCGCCCAACATAATATGTGTGTTTACACTTATATGATGTGGTGCCTGTATTCAATGAGGTTATAGTTAACTCTGGGTGTAGACATGTGCAGATGACATAAAAAGGGAACTGGTTTGGCTCTGTCCACTCCATCAAGTAATCATCCTAACAAGCAGGGGGTTGGACTGAGAATTAATTTCCCCTAACACCTAGCAGCGGCACAAATAGTTTGTGCTCAACCACTAACCCAATGGTTGGTTGTTCAAATCTACCTAGTAGTGCCCTGAGAAAAATAAAAGGCTGGCGGTCCATTTCCCTCAGATTACAGCCATTGAAGACCTTGTGGAATTCACGCCGACTTAGAAACATGTGGGGTCACCCTGAGTCAGAACTGACTTAATGGCAACTAGCTTTGTCTTTGGTTTGGTTTGGTTTGGTTTGAACACCTAGTGGAGCTTGTGGCACGTGTTCTTGTTAGATGCCATCAAGTTGGCCCCCAACTCAAGGCAAACTGGGACAACTCCAGGCAAACCCATGCACAGTGGAATGGAATGCTGCCCGGAGGATTTCCCCTAGCTGACTTTCAGAAGTGGTTTGCCAAGCCTTTCTTCCTAGTCTGGAAGTTCCGCTGAAACCTGACCTATATCATGGCAGCATGAAAGCCACTTCTACTGAAGGTAGTGGGTACACTTGAGCTGCACTGGCCAGAAAACCAAAATCGCCTTTCCTGATCCAATAATTCTGGCACATTTTATGCGGTTAATATGCAATCATAACTTTGTATTTGAGGACCTGCTATGTGCTACCAATTAAACAAAGCTCTTTTTCATGTTGACTGCTGAAGAAACACACTGCTGAGGTTCATGCCTTATGATTACTATCCTAAAGAGTGTTAGTCCAGGTAGACTAGAGAAACAAATTCATAGACACTCATATATGTATAGGAATGAGCTTTATATACCTGTAATTAAAGAGCAAAGGTATTTTGAGGAAACATCCCTGCCCAGTCCAGATCAAGTTCATATGTCTGCTATTAGCCCCTATGTCTGATACTAGTCCATAAATTCTTCTTTAGACTCACATACCACATACAATAATGCTGAATTCAGGAAGATCACAGGCCAGCAGGTAGAAGGTCTTGTGGATCCAGTGGCAGTGGAAGCATCGCAGCACTGGCACACGTCTCCACTTGTCCTCTCTAGCTCTCTGTCTCAACAGCAGGAAAGGGAAGGCAGAAAGAGTGGGTCTGGCCTCCAGTGAGCTACTGATCTTCATTGTACCACCAAAATGAGGTCATTGGGCTGCAACCTGATTGACAGACTAGAGTCACCCCATTCACTCAAGTCGACAGGAGATTGTGTAATTGCTACACAAAGTTTCTTCCTTTCGATGATAGGCAACATAAAAAGTACAACTCAAAGAAAATGTCCTTGGCCAGTATGAGCTGGGAAAAGCTCTGCTATGGTGAGAAGACGACTTGCTTTTCATTTATCCTGTTGGATTTGCAATTGGAGGGTCACTTACATCCTATCGCATATCTCTTCTCACTGAGGGCCAAGTTCTTGAGTCCAATTCTTTGAAGTCAAACTCAAATGTGGGGTGACACAACCAGACCCTTGTGGGAAATCAGGCGGGCAGTTTTGCCACCTGGCAGCTTCAAATGTTCTGTGGGGAGTGACCACAAGCTGCACAACCAGCGCAGGTCTGGTTACACCACTAGCCTTTAATTTTACAAGGAGGTTTGGCTGAGTTGCCATCCCGGGCTTTGGAAAGCCTCACCCCTTGCAATATCGCTTTACTGAGACAGTAATGAGTCCACATGTCAATGAGAAATACACAAACTACACCCTGAGCATCTACAGAATGCCACTCTGTCCATCACAACCAACTCCAAACCAGCAGTGGTGTGGGTTCCTTGGGAGCAGGTATCAGGCAAGCCAGCTTTCTCAATAGGCACCCAGTCCAGTGCTCAGCTCTTTGGTGGGTCCTGAGCACAGTTTTCATGACCTGGCTGTGCCGGCACAGCAAACTTCCCTCCCCTCCTCCTTTCCCACTGCTGGAATGTGAGGATTCCATATTTTAAAATAATGCTTGCTTTCAAGGAGGAATTGCCTAGAGGCCGAGGAATGGCTAAGGCCTGTACAATTCAAGGGGAAGTCAGCGTCAGCAGCAGCAGCAGCAGCAGCAGCAGCAGCAACTGAGTCTTGTTAAAAGCAACTGCCATCGGATCAACTCCAGCTCCTGGCAAGGCATGTGTGCCAGGAAAGAACTGTGCGTCACAGGGTTTTCAGAAACGGATCCTTCTCGGAGCAGATCAGTAGGCCCTTCTTTTGAGACACCTCTAAGGGGACTCAAGCCACTGACCTAGCAGCCAAGCTAGTTAAGTATTGATAAAAATTGTTCAAAACTCACTGCCATCGAGTCGGTGAGTTTCCAAGAGTGTAACTGTTTACAGGGTGATTTCAAACTCTTGACCTTTCTCGTCACAGTCCAATGCAAAGCCACGACATCACCAGGAATTCCTGAGTACTATGTGACTACGTTGGGCTGCCAGCAGTTGAAAGCACTTGCATCTCCCCAAGAGAAAGGTGGGGTTTTCTACTCCTATGAAAAGTTAGTCTTGGGGAGAGGGGTGGGGAAGAGAAGTTACAGTCTTAGAAACTCAGAGGGGAAGATTCACCTTGTTCTGTAGGATCATTATGAGTTGAAATCAACAGTGAGTTTGGTTTGATTTTGTTAGAAATTCGGAATGTTAGGCTCTACTCCGAGAGCTCCAAAATAAGAATCTGCCTTTCAACAGCCCGCCTGGTGGTTCGTATACAAATCAAGATTTGGAGGCAGTGGGTGAGAGGGTCTCTCAAGTGCCCCGAGGCTGAGATGGAGATCGGATATTCGCGAGTATTCCCTTACCTCTCTCTGCAGCCCTAGGACCCAGAGTCTTCCAACTAGAGAAGCATTTTGAAAAAAGCAGACATTCTTAACCTGCTCCTGCTGCACCTGAGAGACTCTAAAGTCCCCAGAGATCCTATAGGGAGACTTGGCCTTGTGTGTCCAGGGTGACAGACAGCACAGCACAAACCTGGCCCTATTCAACGGACTCACCGAGGTGTCCCTCCAGGGGCTCTGTTGCTCAAAGTTCTGGGAAAATCGTGTTAGCTGCTGTAATTCACAGATTATCAGGGGCACTAGCAATGTGAGCAAGGCCACCCACTTTAGCAAAGAGTTTCTGGAAAGGCAACAGCACCTCAGCAACAGGCTTCTCTGACCTGGTTATTATTAAAATGAAAATGCAAAGAACCCCCCATCCAGGGAAGATAGCAGCAGACAAAAAAAAAAAAAAAAGAGGGGGGTATCCAATTGACCTTGACCTTGAAATTCTAACTCCAGACCAAACAATAGTCCAGTTCTTCCTTTCTTCCTGATGCTTATTTGGGCAAGGACCCCTGGGTAACTGAAAGAAAAGCTAATACAATGCTTCCAAGGGAGGTCAAGGGTCACCAGGATCCACAGCGGTTCTCAACCTTCCTAATGCAGCGACCCTTGAATACAGTTCCTCATGTCGTGGTGACCTCCCCAACCATGAAATTATTTTCATTGCTACTTCATAACTGTCATTGTCCTACTTTTATGAGTTGGGCGAACCCTGTGAAAGGGGTCGCGACCCACGGGCTGAGAACTGCTGTCCTAGAAGGACCTATCTCGGAGGCTATGCACTATAGTTTCTAACTCACAATCATGAAGATGGCACAGAGCAGGGCAATGTTTCATTCCGCTACACATTAGGCCATCATGAGCTAGTGCAACTCCGTGGCAAGTAACAACAACGTACAGGTGAGGAAAGTGAGGCACAAGCAGTCAAGACCAAGCCAAGGACAGGGTGCTTCTTAGTCACTGCACAATAGGCCAGGTTTGACCCCTAGGAAAGGTTGCTCAAAATGGACCCGTTTATTTTTTTCTCACAGGGGTATCTTCAAAAACAAGCGCTCCACAGAAGGTACTTTTAGAAACACTACCTAGGGGCTGTCAAGGGAAAGCACATCCAGACAGAAAGAGTGGAGATGTACGATCAGGGGCTCAGGGTAGCAGGAATAATAGAATTGGCCCCTCCCCTAAGAAATGATGATAGGTAGACTTGCCTTTCCACTAAACACCAGGGGATTCCACTCCTCCTGAACCAAGTATTCACTGGATTCCCCTCCCCCCACTCACTGCCAGTGTGTGCCCTCTGACTTCACCACCATCAAAACACTATCCACCCCACAATTCCGCCATAGGCTTCACTTTCCTCCCTTTCAAGTATTCCCACAGCAAACAGTCATGAGCCTAAATCTGTATCTAAATTCTGTCTAGTTTTTTGACCCAGTACAATAAACTTTAGGGTCTAGAAGTTCCTTTTTCTTCAAAATTCTCTTTATTGAGGCTTGCGTTCTCCAGAGGCCACAAGTTCATTGACTCAAAGAGGAGACCAACACTTTGTCAAGCTAGGGTAACTCTCCTATATCGGGGGTCTGCTAAGTGCCAGGTATTTGCTATAAATACCTTATAAGGAAATTGTGTTTCAGTATTATAATTCTTTCCCTCCGTGCAGGAAAACTGGGCCGGATGCCCAGTCAAGGTACTACATGCACAGCCACTACCTCTGGGGCAATGGAGGCATGCTCATTGATAGAATGTTGCATAGGAGCATCTAAAACTGGTCATCTATTTCTGAATATCAGCCAGTGAAAATCCTATGGATCACAACCATCCAATTCTTGTCCCGTAACAGGGATGGCACCTAACCGGGCAGCAGTGCATTCCACAGTGCCCAGGGCCACCTTGAGTTAGGTCCACCTCAATGACAACCAACAAGGAATGCAAACGTGTGTTACTGTGGATAGGAGCCCTACAAAATAATCCATCGCTATGACCTTTCACAGATGAGAAATTGAGGCTCAGAGCGGGGCATACAAATATGGCCCAATACTAAGTAAGGGACCATGGCTTGCTCTTCTAACGTATAAAGAAAGTCAGAAAGGAGAAGCAAAAGCTCTCTGAAAAAGGAAAGGTCAATTGGAGCCCGTTGGAACCAACAGCGCGTTGTTCCTCAGGATATAATCAAGGCCTCTCTGAAAGATCTGAGGTTGACCCAGTGGCGGCTGATTTCCACTTCCCACGATAAGGCAAGACACCAAGGAGTTTCTGAAACCCAGAATATCAAAATCTGAAGCAGCAGCCTTGATTGAATATATTAGGCCAGAAAGTAGGTCATTACGACGGAGTATGGGATAGGACCACCCATCTGTCAGTTTTCCATATTGCGGTAGTATGGTGTGATGCTGGAAGTTACGTTCCGTTGTTCTGAATACCAGAAGGGTAACCCACAGTGGACAAGTTTCAGCATAGTATCCAGACAAAACTAGCCTAGTTAGGACCACCCGGTGATCTACTGCTGAAAAACTGGCCCGTGAAAAGTTTATGAAAAGCAGCACAGCATTATCTGATAGAGTGTCTGAAGATGCTGTAATGCTCAAGTGAGAAAGCAACTCAGCATGAAGACTGAGGAAGCTCTGCCGCCCCAAAGCTGAGTTGACATCAATTACCCGGATGGAGGAGAGCTTTTTTTTTTGGCACGACTCAAAATGAGAACAAACAGCTGCAAACATCGACCAATTGGAACATGAAGCATACAAAGTTTGAACCCAGGAAAATAATCAATCATTTCCAATCAAAAGGGCTGCATTCATCCCAGGTCAAAAGCACAGAGAAGGAAAAGAAAGGAAACCCAGAGAGAACTGGGTAAGTGGTGACACATTGAGAGGATTGCAATGGATGAGTTGAAACAAAAAAGCACATGAATGATTGAATGAAAACCTGATCACCTGCTCTGTAACCTTTCCCCAGTTCACATAAAAAAGTTCAACAACAGCAAAAGCACAGAGTCAGAGGCTGACTGTAGAACAGACCTTCAGTTGCTCATATGCAAGTTCAAACTGAAATGGAAGAACATTCCAACAAGGCCTTCAGAGCAAAAGGCCTACCTGGAGTCTATCCACCTGAATTTAAGGACCACATGAAGAACAGATTTGATTCACTGAACACTACTTACCAGAGATAGGTTGTGGGGCGAACTCAAGGACAACCTACATGAAGGAAGCAAATGGATATTTAGAAAGACAAAAACAAAGAAAAGGCTAAAATAGTTATCCAAAGTTCTCCAGAAGGTTAAGTTACTGCCCTTATTGGAAAAGAGCCCAAACCAATGAAAGAAAGCCTGCAGGCAATGAGCTCAGCAGGTGACTTCAAAGGCAATGGAATGATGCAGGAAGCATCAAAAGATAATCACTGTACCAAAAAGAATCTTGGGAGATAGTATTTGACCAAGAACCAACGGTATTAAAGGAAGAAAATCAACCTGCATTGGTGAAAAACAAGGCTCCAGGAACATATGGAACACTAAATGAAATGTTTCAATAAACAAATGCAATGCAGGAAGCACTCACTCGGCTATGCCTACACATTTGAGGGACGTAGATTCGTCTTTTGCCCATTCCAAAGAATGATGATCTAACAGAGCATAGAAATTATCAAGCAATACCATTAGCATCATACCTAAATAATAATTTTCTGAAAATAATTCAAGCCACATTCAGAAGAGGATATGGGATGAGTGAGATCATTGTGTCAAAGCACATTTATAATTTGTTGCCCTCATCATTCTCAAAACATTTGCTTTCTGCTTGAGCCCTTGGTATCAGCTCCTCATTTTTCCCCTCCCTCCCCGCTTCCCCCTCCCTCACGAACCCTTGATAATTTATAAATTATTATTATTTTGTCATATCTTACACTGTCCGACATCTCCCTTCACCCACTTTTCTGTAGCCCGTCCCCCAGGGAGGAAGTTATATATAGATCCTTGTAATCGGTTCTCTCTTTCTACACCACCTTCCCTCCAACCTCCCGGTATTGCCACTCTCACAATTGGTCCTGAAGGGATCATCTGTCCTGGATTTCCTGTGTTTCCGGTTCCTATCTGTACCAATGTACATCCTCTGGCTTGCCAGATTTGTAGAGTAGAATTGGCATCGTGATAGTGGGGTGGAGGTGGGGGGGGGGAGAGGAAGCATTTAAGAACTAGAGGAAAACTGTATGTTTCATCGTTGCTATACTGCACCCTGACTGCCTCGTCTCCTCCCCATGACCCTTCTGTCAGGGGAATGACACATTTCTGAGAGTAAAGAGGACTTAAAGCACTTACTGATGAAAATCAAACACTATCTAGCCTTCAGTATAGATTAAATCTCAAATTAAAGAAACCAAAAATTGTCACAACTGGATCAATAAGCAATAGTGTGATATATGGAGGGAAAATTGAAGTCAAGAATTTCATTTTACTTTGGTCCAAAATTAATGCATGGAAGCAGCAGTCAAGAAATCAAGTGATGAAAAAAATCAAGTGACGTATTACATTGGGCAAGTCAGCTATAAAACACTGCTTTAAAGTATTGAAAAGCGACGACAACAACAAAATATTGAAAAGCAAAGGTATCACTTTGAGGACTCAGGTGCACCTGACCCAAGTCATGGTATTTTCAATCACCTCATATGCATGTGAAAGCTGGACAATGAATAAGGACAACTGAAGAAGAATTTATCAACTTAATTATGATGTTGGCAAAGAATATAGAATATACCATGGAGTGCCAGAAAAACAAACCACTCTGTCTTGGAAGAATGCTCACTGGAGGTGAGATGGTGAAACTTCGTAGCAGACTTTGAGTATGTCATTGGGAGTTACTAGCGCTAGAAGAACAGCATGCTTGGGGGCCAGGGGCGGTGGGGGGTGCGAGGAAGACCCTCAAGGAGACGGATTGACCATAGTAGCGGCAGCCATGGGCTCAAACATTGTGACGATGGCACAGGATGAAACAGGGTGTCATTCTGATGGGCTGTGAATCAGAATCAACCCTCTGGCATCTACAAAGAACAGCAGTGGATCTGACATTAGCCACGAGTCTGTCGGGAAAGATGTTGTCTCGGACACAGACATGGAGACAATATTTCAAAAATGCATCACATGTAGACCATTTGTAATCCTTCCACAGAGAGGACAGCTCACACTAAAAGCCAGAACAACTGCCCCATTAAGAAATCAGGCCTGAGCCAAAGTCTCCCCCAGACATTTAAAGAGAAGTTGGCTACATGCTAGGAAAAAAATGTGGACCGTAGAAATAGGGACATATAAGCATCCCAAACCTGAATTCCTTAAGGGATTGCTAGAAAATGGCAAAACATATTCAGAATGAGAAACTTTACCCAAAGTTCCTCCAACTTTTCACTGGGCTACACAGAAGTATAGAGCTGGAAGGAGACTTCAACCCCATACTTTATACCCAAGGGAAAAGAGGCCAGGGATGTGAAATGACTTTTTCAAGGTCACAGTCTTGTCCAGGCTGCCAGTCCAGATCCATTTCACAATAGCCTGCTACTGGATGGGCCTCAAATCAGCACAGAGCTCTGAGCAAAGCCGGTGGAAAGAAAAACAATCAAGTGGAAAAGTGCAGCAAGAGACACAGTGACGGAACAGTTGTGCTCAACTTCCCATCAAGGGAATATGCTTTTCATTTTCTTCTTTGTTTACTACAAAAATCCATATTACATTTTTTTTTTCAAAATCACCGTTTCAGATTGGGCTAAAGGTATTAAAAGTGAAGTAGTGGGCCCACAGCTCTGTCCACATCTCATGAGTCTATGATCAGAAAGGCTGGGCGGTCCTAACGCTTCTTCAGGATCCCTGAACTAGCTTCTGACACTTTTCTTCCAATCACTAACAAGACCTGTCTTCCTCTGTGGCCGGCTCCTCCTGGTCAAAAGACTCGGGGCTGAATGACAATGAGAACGAAGAGTTTTGAGAGGTAATAAAATGCCATGGGAAACCAGCCCGGGTTTGTTTGGTAAATTCAGCATTAATTATACCAAACTTAAGCCAAACGAGTTTCTAGACAGTCTCGACCCAAAGTATAAAAGACTCGGGAAGCAAGAAGAGTGAAGAACAAAGCCCATGTTGGCAGCAAAAATACAGACCTCAAGGGCCAGACAGAAAGCTTATAAAAGCTGGCTGCAACGTATAAGTAAATCAACAGCCAGGTATTAAGAGACTGGACATATTTTAAATTTGACTAGTAGTATCAGAAATAGTGTTATCTCATTCTATATTTGTCATCCCAGATTGATTCCTTTGAAAACTTCCAGTTATATCAACCCAATAGGTCTTGGAGCTACAAAATATAACCAAATACTTAGACTGCGTTTGGGGGACGCCCCCACCTAATGGTGATTACTGAAATCTATTTTATTGAAGAAACTGACAGAAGTTATCCTTGGTCATCAGGTAGAAAATAAATTCTTCACATGAACTCTCTGATTAGCATTTCATCACATACATTGTCCTAACAAGTCCATGTGTCCAACGAGTAGAAAGAAATTTCAGAAACTGGGTTTAAAACTCCCGTAACATAAAAACACTCATTGAGGGAGGGGGGGGGAAGCCTTTTGATCAACATTAGCAAACTATTGGGAAAAAGGAGGCTAACGTATTTTAAAGTGCATCCAAATCACTCAGTCCAGAACCTTTTTAGATTTCATGAAACTGTGAGTTAGCTTCCCCCTAAGGGCAGCTGCTGGCTCTCACTGAAGGAGAAGAAGCTGGAAAGGCGGAGAAAGGGAATGGATGGCTGTAGCTGTTTGAGTAATTATGCAGTTAAAGAGAGCTGGGCAGGGAGCATTGGTCTCATCAGTAAAGGTTTGCTTAAACCTGGAAAGTGGAAGGTTTTCCTGCTGGAAAAATAAGACAGGGAACCTCTTTCTTTGAGAAGGTAACTCCAGTGAAAGGTGACTGGCCAACAAGAAAATAAAGGAGCAGGAGGCTGAGGAGGAGGCAGAGAATGATGGCTTTCATTTCCCTCCCTTATTTCCAACACACCAGTATTTTCCAAAACACAAATGCACTGCCACAAAACACAGCTGAGCTCCACCACCCAGGACGATGTATAATTAATGATCGAGAGCGAGAAGCTTCAGTTCACGCTTAAGTTTTTATTATAAACAGTGCCACCCGGTCTCCCCATTTCTTTCTTTAGCAACCACTATTCACTGCTATAAGTTCTAGGGCTCCGAAGAAATTTGGGGTGGAGGATGCCCTTCAAGTAAACTTTACCTATAAAAATGGACTCACTGGAGACCAACACTAGTGTCTCTCTTGCATGTTTCGCTTAATGTACCTCCCTCCAAAAGTAGCGGCGCTGTGCGGTCCCCAGCCCCTAGGATGAGCAATACAGATTTTCTAAGTAGCTCTATCTAGCCACTTCTTTTTACCACTGTTCCTCTTGATAGGATTTTCTATCAAAAACTACCCTCCCTCTCAGCTTCCAGTGAAGAAGGAAAGAGGGCCTCCCTAAAAACAAGATGACAGGCAGTGCAGTCCACCTCACACTCAAACATCCTGTGCGTGGTAAGCGTCGGTGCTGGGGGGTGTCTCTCCACGAGAAGTAGCTGAAGTCAGCATCCAGCCTCCTCAAAGCATGGAGGACGGGGCGTGGGGGTGGGGGTAGACATGCACAGTGAAGGCAGAGTCCAGAGGGGACCGCCTGCCCCCAGCTCTTCAAGACATTTCCGGGACCCAAAGTAGGTGGACTAACCGACTGACGTGGGGTGGGAGGTGGGGGACAGGGAGGGCTGAGTATTAAGGCCTAAGAACTTGGCAGAATCCACAGGCCAGGGAAGGTGACCTCACGTCATCCTAGAGTGGAGGCATCAAGGGATGCTTCCCAAACTGGGGTGGTTATCCCCAACTTTTCTCTTACCCCCTCTAGGATTCCCCACTGTGCTGCAGGGCTTGGTCCTCCCCCAGAATTCCCTATCGAAAAGACGTTTGCCTTTCCCAGAGGATTTTCCCTTCCTCCTGACCACATAGACTTATCGCCCAACAGGTTCCTAAAATGCAAGCCGGTGGGCTTCCCCTTCGCCCACCGAACCGGGGCACGTGAACCACGGAGAACACACCCTGAAACCTCTGGCTTCCTGCGTGCCCGCAGGGTTGCCTCTCCCTACGCAGCACTACAGCACCCGAGCGGCGCGCGTCCCCCAAACCGGGCCCAACCGCGGCTGCAAACGGCGAACAAGGGGACGCGACTGAGCGCCCCCGTCCCGGCGCGCACCAGTTGGGGACAACTCCTCACTGCTGGCGCGCCTCGCGCCGCCCGCCGCCCCAAGCCGAGGGCGCAGGCAGAGTGGAAGGCAGAGGAGTCGGCGAGGGGGGAAGCGTAGATGCGGGGAGGCAGGAGGGCGCGCGGAGCGCGCAGGGGGGCTGCAGGGAGCGACGAGGAGCGCGGGGAGGGCGCGGGGGGCGGGCGCCCGGGGCGCGCGTTACCTTCGTCTTGCCCCCGCAGTGGCAGCAAACGGTCCACAGGTACTTGAGCGTCCGCCAGAGCAAGATGATGAAGAGGCCCCCGAAAAAAGTCACCATGGACGAGGCCAAGAAAGCCCACCACATGCGCTGGCCCCGGCTGTCGCACGGTACCTCCATGGTCACCGGGATGATGAGCGCATCCATCTTGGGCTCGTGGACCAAGGACGAAGAGGAGGAGGAGGAGGAGGAGGAGGAAGAAGAAGAGGAGGAGGACGCGTCTAGGCTGAGATGGTTCGAGTGGATATTGCTACTCATTCTAAGACTGCTGCCGCCGCCGCCGCCGCCGCCGCCGCCGCCGCTGCCGCTGCTGCCGCCGCCGCCGCCACCACCATTTGCCATAGCTAGCAACGGGCAGCGGGCGCCAGGGCCCGAGGGAGCTCCTCCCGCCGCCAGCGCCAGCCCGAACACCCATCAACAGCCATATTGCTGCCGCCGCTGCCGCTGTTGCTGCTGCCGCCGCCGCGGCCGCGGAGCGCAAGGAGGGGGTGGGCGAGCGCCTGGGCTCGGGGCGCTCGGGACGACCTGGAGGGGTGCGCGGGGAGATATATATACCGCCGGCCGCCCTCCCCGCGGCCGCTGGGCCGCACGTCCGGGGCGGGGGGGGAACGAGCGCGGCGGCGCCCCCGCCCCCGGCCGGCGCCCCACGCCCCGCTCGCCGGGGGGTTGCGCCGACGCCAAGCACCCACTAGCGAGCGGGAGGCGGCGCGCCGCCCTCGGTGCGCCACGCGAGTGCGCCGCGCCCTGGCCCAGACCCGCGCCCCGCGCGCCGCGCGCCGCTCCGGAGCCTTGCCTCCTCCGCGGCTGGGGCGCGAACTCGCTGAGAAGGTCTAATCAGCACCCCCCGCCCCGCCCCCGCCCCCACCCTCCGCTCCCGGGCGGCTGGCTACGGGGCGGCGGCCGCCGACTAGCCCATAGTCCCAGGATCCCGGAGCCGCGTCGCCCCGGCGCGGACACTCCTCGGCCTTCCTCCTCGCCTCCTGGCTGCGTCCCCGCCACCTAAGTGTCTCGGGCTCCCGCCCTGCGCTCGCCACCGCAGTCAACAGCGGCAGCTGCGGCAGCAACTGGAGCGGGCGCGGGCCCTAGCCGCCCCAGGCGGCCGGGAGACTGCTCTACGCGCCGGCTCGCCTGAGCTCGAGGCCGAGCCGGGGAGAGGGAGACCCCTGAGTAGCAGGCAGCCCCTAGCGCACCCCGAGGGACCTAGCGCCTTTCTCCTAGGTACTGCGCCGCAGTGGGGTGCCCTGGGAAACACACAGAGGACCATGACCGGGTGACCAAGAAGGACAGTCATTCCCAAAGGAGCCCCCAGTGCGGAGAGGTGGAGTGGCCAGCTGTTGACTGGATTTCATAGACGACCGCCTTCGTGAATAAGGAGAATCCTTTTCGAAGAACCAGTGCCTAATTTACTTGACACTTCCACCCCCGCTTATTAGCAGGTTGCCCTTGCATCATACCTGGTGGGAATGCAGAACCAATCAGGAGGCTGACAGGTGGCCTGTAACCTCTGGCAGCAGCAGGTGGTTTTCCCTGCCTTTCCTTTATTAGGGAACAGAAACTCCCCCAAAAGAATAACCGAGAGGTGGGGGAAATGTCGCCTCAGGAGTGGTGTAGGCCCCGGTACAATATAACAACAACCAGAAAAACCCAAACCCCTTGCTGTCTAATCTATTCAGACCCATAGTGAACACATAGGACAGGGTCGAACTGCCCCCGTAGGGTGTTCAAGACAGGAAACTTTACAGAAACAGAGACTAACAGTTTTACAGAAACCTTTAGGGAAGCAGCTGAGTGCTTAACCACTGTGCCACCAGGACTCTTCAGAGGCAATAGAATCATCCCAAGTGCGCTGCCCATTTACAGCATTCAGCCTTGAATTCCATCTTGTGAGTAGGGCAGCTGGTGAAGGGGCACTCCAGGCTCCATTCCAGCCTTTCTCCATATGGGGTTTGCCTCCCACTAGACAAGATGAGAAGCGTAGAGGCTGTCAAGGGAATCGCCCTCTGACCTTTTCAGAAATGGGGGCCCCTCTGGACGCTGCCCTTCCTCACGCCATCAACTGTACTACAAGTTCTTCTTGTGCTAACGAAAAGGGAGGTGATCAGCTCACTCCTCATTGTCCACGGGTTTCTCTACATTTTCCAGCTCATTTGTTTAAACCTAATTCTTTTCAGCCCCTCTTGCACTGAGGGCCCAAGTTGAAGTCCATAAAGGTATCAGTGTGTGCTGTTTATACCTGAATCCCTGCCCCCTCCCCACCCCCACCCCCTTTTCCTTGGGAGGCAGGGGAGGAGAAGGAGGCAGAGCAGGGCAAGAGGCTGAAGGGGACACCTCATGCTTCTCTTGCTTTATTTAGAATGCATTCATTAGATTCAGGACACTCAGGGATTTGCAGTGTCAAGGGCAAGGTTAAAGAAGAAAGTGGAATGCAATAAGAGTTTTTGAGCATTGGAACTCAAAGCAAACGTTGAAAGGACGTTAAAGATAATATTTTCCATGAACTGGCTGGACTCTTGTGCATGACCCAGAGCCTTGTCCTGCATGTTCAGCACCCGCTCTGATAACATCCGTGACACACCAGTCTTCCTCCTCAGACAGGTCCAAGTCCTCCCCAGCACTGTACCGGGGGAAGGGCGCTAAGAACGTTCAAGAAGTTGAGGCTCCTTTATCTTCTAAATGTTCATGCTTGCTGCCTTTGTGCTCAGCATATGCTAAGCAAGTTATAAATATTTCTTAAATCATGTACAGGGTTTGACATTTTAAAATAAAACTGCCACAATAGAAAAGGGACAGCAAAAACAAACAAACAGGACTGTCTTCCCAATAGAATATGTAACCTGCAGAATGAATTCCCTCCCGATAAAACTGAACTCCTGCAGCCGCTCCACTCTGTCACTCCTGGGCATCTTTGCAGCTTGGATCTCCCTAAAAGCTCAGTTGGCGTTGCTAGTTCAGCGTTCACTGGCTGCTGTACCTTCTGTCATGCAACTGCAGGATCCCAGCTGTTTCTCCTGTATCATCACCTTCATTATCTCGGCATCCTTCTAACGGGTGCTGGAAGACCACCCAGACATCATCTCCCTCTGCTCTCTTCATCACCCTGCCTTTGCTGAGTGTGTGAAGCTTTAGCAACTACTGTGCTAGCCAAAACATAGGTTTAGAATTCATCAGATACCCTCACTTTTATAGCCACTATCCTACCAGTCGCCAAATCCCAAACCCCTTTCCATTTCCCATAATGTCCTGCCTGGTAGCTATTGAATGAGAGCGTCCCACCATCCAAGAAACAGATGGAATCAGGCTTCAGCATAGCTCTTTCCAGTCGCTCCTTTATTGTCCATAAACTTCCGTGCTAGGTTCAGAAAACCTGGCACTATACTTCCCAATTTGAGATGAGGTTCTGCACAGATATGATGAAACCCCAAGTTTAAAAGAAACCTAAGATATCTTCTATTCATTAGGTTTCCTCATCTGTAAATTTGCAATTAAAAGCAGGAAACTGCCCTGCCTACCTAAGAGGGCTATTGTGGAGATTAGAAATTAAATATTACATTAATCTTGGGGAACGGGAGAGAAAGAAAGGAATTGTCACCACTGCTACCATCAGCACCAGCCATTCAGAACCTGAGAGGAGACCATAGACACCCCCCTCCCACCCCCCCGTCCAGCTTCTCCTCCTCCCTGACAGTGGCTGCCCACCTCCTCAGGACCTGTTCCAACAATCTGTTAAAAAATGATGGGTTACTGCCAAGTTACAGGTGTGCAAAGCAATGCCTCTGCTGAAGACATTGAAAACGCCTATGAAAACTTGGCACTGGAGTGGCATCCTGATAAAAATTCTGAGAATATGGAGGAAGCAAAAAGAAATTCAAACAAGTAGCTGAAACATGTGAAATGTAATCATATGCTAAAAAAATGATATTTTAACAAATCTGATCAAGAAGGATTAATTGTGTAGATGGAAATCCTTTTGATAGTTGTTTGAGTTTGGCTTCACATTCCATAACCCAGATGATGTTTTCAGGGAATTTTTTGGTGGAAGGCACCCATTTTCATTTGATTAATTTGAGGACCCATTTGATGATGTTTTGGGAATCATAGAGGCCCTCCTGGAAGCCAAAGGAAGCCCCTTTTCTCTGCTTTCAGTGGGTTTCCATCTTTTGGAGGTGGATTTTCTACTTTTGATACAGGATTTACTCATTGTGTTCACTGGGGTACAGGGAACTTACTTCATTATCTTCCACGTTATATGGTGGTTGTGGCATGGGCAACTTCAAATCTGTATCAACTTCTACTAAAATAATTAATGGCAAAAAAAATCACAATGAAGAGAATTTTGGAGAATGGTCAAGAAAGAATAGAAGACGGTCAGTGAAAGCCCTTAATGGATGGTAAAGAGCACTTGGTACCCTTGATAAGAAATTCAATGTGCGCATTTAGCAGAATTATTAAACTGCTGCAGACACCGTTTTAGGATAAAAACTTTTTTAAAGATTTCAAACAAACACTGCTTTCAGTATAACTGTGCCTAATCTAAAGTATTTATAAGCAGCTCACCGGAGCACCTCTTTTGAATTTATTGTTGGGACCACATAATCAAAGGTGAACTGGATTCTTCAGTAGAGTCAGGAGGAAATTGTATAATTTACAGTGGTGGTGATGGAAGGAGGGGTGTCTAAAAGGGAGACGGTGTCAAGGAGGCCAGGAAGGAGAAGAATGTTTGGAAACTCATTGTGGTAGCAATTGTACAAGACTGCTTGGCGCGATTGAACTATGGAATGGCATGATATATGTATTAATTTCCAATTAAAATGAGTTTTTAAAATAATCATTTCTTCTCTTGTTGTAGTATTAAGTGTTGACAGATATCAATACTCTAATGGTAATATATTTCTTGTTTAACACAACTTAAGTACATTTTGTAGTTGTGTGTTTTCTAGTTGTGTGTGAATACTGGCACCATAACAAGTTTAGAAAACTGTTTAAATAACTCTATGAAGCATACGTTTAAAAGTTGATTAATAAATAAATAATAAAAGTAAAATGAATCTGTCATTTTCTTAAAAATAATTAATTCTAATATGTTTGGTGCATTCTTACGTGAATAGGATTCCTAAAAGAAAAAAAAGTATAAATCTTGGTTGCAATTACTGTGACCCCCACCCCCTCAAAAAGGTGAAACTCAGACCAGATCTTCAGATCCCCAGGATCATTGTGTACATACACGCACATATCACACCTTGCTAGTTATGAGTGGAGGAAGAATTGTTGTTCTCCTCTGTTCCCCTTTGCTATTCTGTGCCCCAACAAGGTCCCTCAGCTGGCATGAGAACTGAAGGAAAGTAATTCATTTGTTCCTGCTCTCTGCTGTAGCCTATATGTCCTGGGGACCATACAGTAATGCTCCCTCCAGGTCCTGTGGTGTCTGATCTTCTAACACTCAAACCCACTCATTAGCTTCCTTCCAGTCAACTCTGAAATGTATTTACAAGAGGGTGCCAAAAAAAAAAACAAACAGCAATTGCAGTGGGAAGAGTGGAGTCTTTGAAGTATGCCTTTTCCCCCACTAGGCAAGCATTAAGCAGCTCACGATGAGGTAGTGCACCCAGTGGCATCTCCTGGGAAGGTTCTCTATGGTCACAGTGAATTTTTTGTAAAAGCAGTTTCATGCAAATCTCATTTTTCTGTGATGGCTGCTTTAAGAGAACAGCATGCGGCTGTGAAATTCTGTTTCCTGCTCAGTAACACTGCCACAGAAACTGTTGTGATGTTGAACAAAGCTTACAAGGACAGCGCTATATTAAAAACTCAAGCATAAGAGTGTTTTCTCATTTCAAAAATAGCGAAATATCGATTGTTGACAAACTTCATTCTGGATATAGGTCAACTTCCTGAACAGACAAAAATGTCAACTTTCAGTGTGGACTTGGAGGTTGTTCCACCAGATCAGACTGTTAATCAAGCTTTCGATTTAGAGGTTCTGAAAAGAAAGTATAACAGTGTGCAACAAAAAAGGCCTGATTTGTGGCAGATGAGGGACTGGTTTTGCCACCACGACAATGCACCTGCTCATCTCAGTGCACCAGTTTTTGGCAAAACCAGCGTGCTTCTCTTGCCCCACACACCTTATTCACCTGACCTACCTCCATGTTTGTTACCTCTTTTTGTCTTCGCGAATGAAGAGGGACATGAAAGGACTATGTAGAAGAGGTGAAGAAAACAATGAGGGAGATACTGTCAGGCATTTAAACAGATGAGTTTTAAAAACATTTCCAAGAATGGAATCGCATACCAGGAGCATAGGGGGAGGGTGGCGACAGGAGGAGAAAGAAACCGTGGGGGAGGGCGAAAGCATTGGGTGTAAAATATGAAAATAACAATTTATAATTTATCAAGGGGCCACAAGGGTGAGAGGGAGAGGAGACATGGGAAAAAAGAGGGTCTTTGATGAAGGGTTCAATACAAAATAAATGTTTAGAAAATAATGATGACAGCATATGTACAAATAGACTTGATACAATTGATGTTTGGATTGTTATAAGAACTGGAAGAGTCCCCAATAAAATGATATTTTTAAAAAAGAAGAATGGGATCACAGATTTGACAAATGTATTAAGTGTATTAGAGTGTACTTTAAAGGTGAAAGATCGTTTTCTTTAAACAACTTAAACACATAGCTTGAAAAAATAATCCCTTTTGGGGGGTGTACCCCCTCATAGATGTGTGCCTCGGAATTGCAAGTAATTATGCAAGAACCAACAGCCTTACAAAATTCAAAAATGTCAAGTTAGTCATAAAAACAATATGTGCCCCTTATTTATTTCTAAATACATTCACTTAAGGTTTGGTTCCCAGAGGAGAGCAGTTTCTTTAATATGTCTAAAGCAGACCAGGCATTTCAAATTACTATAGTGGCCTAATCTGAATAATCCTAGATGATTTAAATTAAAGTACAAAAGCCTACAAATTAAAAAAAGTGGAGTGACTAACGTGAATAAGAAAGGTGATGTACTTAATGTTTCCCCAGTATCATAGTTACTGTACACTGGATTATTTTTTTCCCACCATGGCTAACTACAGCTCCACATTACTGACATCAATGGTTTTTGCTGTGGCGATGGTGACCTCTCCAAGTGGTCTATTGCCCTCTGGTGGCTATTATTGGCACGTGATATTATTTTGTGAAAGTTCAAAAGACGGGGCTGAGTAAAACAGTCTTGAAATTTGAGATGAGAACATTTCAAAGTGTTCATTTCTGCTATAAAAAATTGGACCATGCCCGGCTATCAAAAGAGATAGTGTCGGGTCTTAAAGGCTTGAAGGTGAACAAGCGGCCATCTAGCTCAGAAGCAACAAAGCCCACATGGAAGAAGCACACCAGCCTACGCGATCACGAGGTGCCAGAGACCAGGTATAAGGCATTATCCAAATATATATATATATATATATATATATATACCATAGTGAATGAAGGGGGAAGTGCAGAGTGGAGACCCAAAGCCCATTTGTCGGCCACTGGAGATCCCCTCACAGAGGGGTTTAGGAGAGGAGATGGGTCAGTCAAGGTGCGATGTAGTACCGATGAAGAATACAGCTTTCCCCCAGATCCTGGATGCTTCCTCCCCCCAACTACCATGATCCGAATTCTACCTTGCAAGACTGGATAGAGCAGAGGTTGTGCACTGGTGCATATAGGAGTTGGAGGCACAGGGAATCCATGGTGGATGATACCTTCAGGACCAGGGGTGTGAGGGGCTAATACTGGGAGAGTAGAGGGGGAGTGGGTTGGAAAGGGGGAACCAATTACAAGGATCTACATGTGACCTCCTCCCTGGGAGACGGACAGCAGAGAAGGGGATGAAGGGAGACTCCGGATAGGGCAAGATAAAATAACAATCTATAAATTATCAAGGGCTCATGGGGGAGGGGGGAGCGAGGGGGGCGGGGAAAAGGACCTGATGAGCCCCTAATAAAATGTTTTAAAAAATTGGACCACAATAACATTAACCATCCAAGTGCCAGTCCTACCAACCTATTAATATTAAGACAAAGGCGGTTAACCGAGCTCATAATGTTACCGTGACTTAATGTCAGATTTTTGTTTTTGAAAGTTTACACAGCCTTACTAGGTTTTCACTTAATAATTTCTATACAAATTGTTTTTTGTTTTTGTTTTTTACATTTTATTAGGGACTCATACAACTCTTATCACAATCCATACATATACATACATCAATTGTATAAAGCACATCCTCACATTCCCTGCCCCAATCATTCTCAAAGCATTTGCTCTCCACTTAAGCCCTTTGCATCAGGTCATCTTTTTTTGCCCCCTCCCTCCCCACTCCCCCCTCCCTCATGTGCCCTTGGTAATTTATACATCGTAATTTTGTCATATCTTGCCCTATCCGTAGTCTCCCCCCCCCCATTCTCTGCCGTCCCTCTCCCAGGGAGGAGGTCACATGTGGATCCTTGTAATCAGTTCCCCCTTTCCAACCCACTCACCCTCCACTCTCCCAGCATCGCCCCTCACACCCTTTGTCCTGAAGGTATCATCACAGATTGTTTAATGACACTGTTTACATTTTATTCAATACCTTAAAAGGCATAAAATTTTTAAAAGAAAAAATCAAAACTGTCCTAAAAGGAAAAAATAAATGATGAGATATTAATTTTTAACCTAACTATGTTTTCAATAATTCATTTTCTTTTTTTAATTTAAATCATTTTTACTGGGGGCTCATACAACTCCTATCACAATCCACATATATATCCATTGTGTCAAGCATATGTGTACATTTGTTGCCCCCATCATTCTCAAAACATTTGCTTTCCACTTGGGCCCTTGGAATCAGCTCCTCATTTTTTCCCTTCCCTCCCCGCTCCCCACTCCCTCATGATCCCTTGATAATTTATAAATTATTATTATTTTTATCATATCTTACACTGCCCAGCATCTCCCTTCACCCATTTTACTATTGTTTATCCTCCAGGAAGGAGGTTATATGGAGATTCTTGTAATCTGTTCCCCCCTTCTACCCTACCTTCCTTCCACCCTCCCTGTATTGCCACTCTCACCACTGGTCCTGAAAGGATCATCTGTCCTTGTGTTTCCATTTCCTATCTGCACCAGTGTACATGCTCTGGTCTAGCCAGGTTTGTAAGGTAGAATTGGGATCACAATATTGGGGAGAGTGGGGAGAAAGCATTGAAGAACGAGAGGAAGTTGTGTGTTTCATTGATGCTGCACTGCACCCTGTGTGACTCGTCTCCTCCCCGCTACTCCTCTGTAAAGGAATGTCCAGTTGCCTACAGATGGGCCTTGGGTCCCCACCCCGCACTCCCCCTCATTCACGATGATATGATTTTTTGTTCTGATGTTGCCTGATACTTAATCCCTTTGACACCTCGTGATCACACAGCTCGTGTGCTTCTTCCATGTGGGCTTTGTTGTTTCTGAGCTAGATGGCCCCTTGTTTATCTTTAAGTCTTTAAGACCCCAGATGCTATATCTTTTGATAGCTGAGCACCATCTGCTTTCTTCATCACATTTGCTTGCTTATACATACTTTGTCTTCAACAATTGTATTGGGAAGGTGGGTATCATGGAATGTCCGTGTAGTCAAGCAAAGTGTTCTTGTATTAAGGGAGTACTTGAGTGGAGGCCCAATGTTCATCTGCTACCTTAATACTAAACCTATAAATATATGCACATAGATCTATTTCTCAATAATCATGTATAAATATATTTGTATATATGTACATGCCTGTATTTTGGCCTCTATAAAAACCCTGTGCCTCCGACTTCTTTCCTCTATTTCCTTTTACTATCCTCTTGTCCCATTATCATGCTCAGCCTTCATTTGGGTTTCAGTAATTCCTACTAGTTACATTGCCCTTGATTAATCCCTACTAGGCCTCCAACCCCCTCCTTGCCACTGGTTTTGAATCACTCATTGTTCCCTTGTCCCTGGGTTCGTAAACACCACTACCATTCTCCCACCTCCCCTTCTCTGATGTCCCCCTAGAACCATCGGTCCGTTGTTTTCTTCTCTCCATTGTTTATCCAGCCTATCTTACCTAGCTAAACCTTCAGAGATAATAAGATGTGCATAAAAATACGACCGCACCAAACAAAGTGACACAGAAAAACAAAGCAACGAGAGCAGCAACAACAAAAAGTCAATGGCCTACAAAGTCAAAAAGAAAGAAAGAAAGAGAAACCCCTGTAAAGAGTTCAAGGTCTGTTTGTTGACAATTTAGGAGTGTTTTTCGTCCAGGTCTGATGGGGTTCCCCAACCTGGCCCCAGGGTCTACTTTTGGTACTCCCTGGGGACGTCCTTGTTCTGTTTCCCCCTTACTGGTCTATTGCAGGCCTTCAGTGTTTTGCCTCAGTGTGGTGGTGTCAGCTCGGTTACACATCCCACACTGTCTCCAGTGTTGTCCCATACCATGTAGGGCTATGGATCAGTGTGAGATGTCACGTCTCCTAGTGGGGTCAGCCATATGGTCCTCTCTGTGCATTGGTTGTTCTGAGTGGGGCTATTGTCCTTGGGGTTTGGCGGGCCAGGGTGTGCTCTGCTCCCTTCCTCCCCGTTCATTTGCTTCCGCGTCCATCTGGGTATGGTAGGACAGTTCCTTTCCCTCACCAGAAGTTTTATTGTCATTCTCTGTGGCACATCCTTTCATGATGGGGTTCAGGCTGGTTCTGGTTGGGGCTGGACATATAATCTAATCTTTTTATGGATTCCTCCATGTGTTATGTTGCCCTCCTGGTTTGGCACGTCATGGTGGGGTCTGTAAGCACATTCCAGTTTTGTGGGGACACAACCAATACTTTCCCCCTGGGTGGGTTAGTGCCCTGTTCCCTCGATGTCATCATCTCAGTTTCTCCCGACACCCATTCTCCCTCCTCCTTCTCCCTTTTCCCTTCTTTATGTTGGACTCACATGTACCTCCCTGGGTGTGGTCTGACCTCCCCCACCCCCTGACTCCCTATTCTTCCACTCATTTATTGTGAGATAAGGGTCTATTCTTCTACTCCTGCCATGCTGATTGTACTTACCTGAGGAGACTCATGTTATACCTGTCCTTTTGAGATTGGCTTCTGAGGTAATTCATTTATTGTGCCAACCTGGCTAATAAACACATGTGGGGTTAATTGAAAGGCAAAAGGGATAAATGGCTCTCTGAGCCCCACCTTTCTAGTTCTGGGGTCTCTTGCTTTCTGATGATCAGACCACGGTGAAGCTGCTTTAGCCAGTTCCCTGCTTTAGCTTGCAAGACTCCCTTCCTGCAAAACATCCCTGAGGAAAAGCCACATGGACCTACCTCGATATAGCCCTGGGTGCTGGAGCACCTGTGTGGAGACCCCTGCCAGCGCTGAGATGTTTACACATTCACTGACTCGTCTTTCCTTCTGCAGTCGGCATCATTGCGTGTTTTGTGAGATGGAGGAGGACTTTGTGGATTGGTGTTGGACATATGGGTCAATGGGTTAATGTTGGACTTGCGGGCTTGGGCAGCACTGGGTTGGGATGTTTTTTCTTGATGTGCACTTAACCTTTATATAAAACTCTCTCTTACTCATGAGTTTCTGTGGATTTGTTTTTCTAAAGTACCCAGACTAACACAGTTTACCTTGCTTAACATGATTCCTTCCAACTCTTCCAATGAAACGTGCTTCATGTGCTCGGCCACGCTTTTCAGTGCTGCATAGTACCCCATTGTGTGTGTGCCACAGTTTACTAATCCACTCATCTATCGATGGAAACTTAAGCTGTTTCCAAGTCTTTGCAATTGTGAATTGCGCTGCAATAAACATTGGAACACAGATGACTGGCTGTGTTTTATTTGTTATGTCCTCTGGGTATATGCCCAATAGAGGGATGACTGGGTCATAAGGTAGATCAATTTTCATTTTCTTTAAGTATCTCCAGATTGCTTTCCACAGTGACTACAAATCTACACAACCACCAGGAGTGGAGGAGGCTACCTATTTCACCATAACCCCTCTAACACTTGCTCTCTGATTTGCTGATCTGAGCTAGCCAGCCTCAGCGGTGTTAGGTGGTATCTCATGGTTGTTTTAATTTGCATTTCTCTTATGGCTAATGACTGAGAACACTGTCTCATATGCTTGCTGGCCATATGAGTCTCCTCCCTAGCGAAATTTCTTTTCAGTTCTTTTTCCCCCTTCCTTATGGGGTTAACTGTTTTCCTCTTTTTGATTTTAGTAATGAGCCTTTAGTCCAATGTGTAATTACTAAAAATCTTCTCCCAGTCTGTGGATTGTCTTATACAGGTGTTTTATTCTTATTAAATCCCATTTGTTGATTTCCAGTTCACCTGTGTGTGTCCCCTTCCCTATTGCAGTGAGCCTATGAGTTTCCTGGGCCAGTGCTCTGAGGTTAGTCCTGATTCCCTCCTTGATGGTCCTAATGGTTTGGGGTTTAACTTCTAGGTCTGTAATATGCCTTAAGTTTATTCTTGTGCATGAGGTAAGGTAAATGCCTTGTTTCATTTTTCTACATGTGGATATCCATTGTTTCTAACACCACTTGTTAAAAAGGGCATCCGCTTCCCACATTATGGTTTGGGGATCCTTGTCAAAGCTCAGTTGTCTTTACACTGGTGGTTTTATTCCTAGACTTTCTATTTTATTCCTCTTGTCTGAGTATCTGTCATTGTGCCAGTACTGCACTGTTTTGACCACTATAGCTGTGAAATAGACATTAAAATTGGGTGAGTCCTCCAACTTTGTCCTTCTTGAGGAGTTCTCTGCTAATTCTGAGCTTCTTCCCTCTCCATATGAAATTGGTGATCAGTTTTTCCAATTCTTTGAAGAAGGTTGTTGGTATTTCAATCAGAATAGCATTGAACTTGTAAAGTACTTTCAGTAACATTGTCATCTTTACTATGTTGAGTCTTCCAATCCTCAAGCATGGAATGTTCTTCCATTTTTTGTTAAATATATTTCTAGGTATTTCAGTTTGATATTAGTACTGTGAAGGGTATTGCCTTCTTGATTTCATCTTCCAAGGTCCTGTCCGATGTGTATAGCAAACCTATTGACTTCTCTTTTTTGATCTTGTCTCCTGCCACTCTTCCACATTCCTCTGTCGCTGTAAGTACTCCTATGGTGGAGTTTTTGGGGTTTTCAATGTACAGGATCATGTAGTCTGCAAATAGCGATAGTTTCACCTCCTCCTCTCTCATTTGGATCCCTTTGCTGTCCTTCATCTGTCTTATGTTGTTAACTAGACCCTCCAGTGAGATATTGAATAGAAGTGGGGGAAGAGGTACCTTTGTCTTGTACCCTTTTTCAATGGGATTGTTTTTGTCTTTTCTCCATTAACTATGATGTTGACTGTTGGCTTTTCGTAGATCGCTTATATCAACTTGAGGAATTTACCTTCCATTCCTATCTTCATAAGTTTCTTCATTAAGAATGGGTGTTGGATGTTGCCCAATGCTTTCTCTGCATCTATGGATATTATCAGATGGTCTTTTTATACTTTTTCTTGTCAATGTGGTGTATAATATTCATGGATTTTCTGATGTTAAGCCAACCCTGCATCCCTGAGATGAATCCTACCTGGTCGTGGTGGATGGTACATTGTATATACTTTTGTATTCTATTGGCCAATATTTGTTAAGGACTTTTGGATCTATGTTTATTAGATATATGAGTCTGTAATTCTCTATACACATGAAGTATTTGCCCTGTTTGGGTATCAAAATTATGCTGGCTTCATAGAATGAGTTTGGGAGTTTGTCATTCTTTTCTATGCTATGTAATACTTTATGGAGGGTCAGGGTCAACTCTTCCCTAAATTCTTGGTTGAATTCCACTGTGAAGCCTTCAGGCCCAGGGTTTTTTTGTTGGTAGTTTATTGGTGACCGTCTCTATTTCTTCTTTCACTATGGATATGTTGAGGTTCTTCACCTCTGTCTGAGATAATCTAGGGAGGGACAGTTTTTCCAAGTATTTATCTATGTCTTCCACTGAATTCATTAGAATACAGACCTTCATAGTACTTGTGATTATCCTTTTAATCTCATTGGGGTCTGTTGTAACCACACCTGTTTCATCCCTCATCCTGGCTATTGATGTTTTCTCCTTTCTATCCTTGCTCAGATACACCAGCAGTCTATCAATTCTGTTGATTCTTTCATAGAACCAGCTTTTAGCTACTTTTATCTTTTGTATGGCTCTCTTGTCTTCCCACTGGTTTAACTCTGCCCTGATTTTTTTTTTCTCTTGATACTTGAGTGGTTGTTCTGCTGACTCTGTTCTAGTTGTTGGAGATTTTGTGATAATGCATCTATCATGAGCCCCTCTTCTTTTTTTAATAGATGCATTTCATGATATAAAACTACCTATGATAACTGCCTTCTCAGTATCCCATAAGTTTTGATACATTGCGTTCTTGTTCTCATTAGCTTCTAGAAACTTCCCAATATTCTCTCTAATATGAGCCTGTACCCATTCATGTCACAGGAGATCATTGTTCATCCTCCAATTGATTGTCCTTGCTTTTCTGGACATCCTTTTATTGATCGCTAGCTTTATGGCATGGTGATCCAAGAACGATGTCTGAATAGTATCTTTGTGTTTGAATTTACTCAGGCTTGATTTGTGTCCCAGCATGTGGTCTATTCTTGAAAATGATCCATGTGGGCTTGAGAAGAATGTGAATTTTTTGCATTTGGATGGGCAGTTCTATAAATGTCTATCAGGCCCTGTTGCCTAATTACATTGTTTAGCTCTATAGCCTCTTTGCTGAGCTTCTTTCCCACTGATCTGTCTTTCTCTGATAGCAGAGTGCTAAAGTCACCTACTATAGTTGTTGAATCCGTGATTTCTTTTATCATCTTTTTAAGTTTGACGAAATTCTCCACTCCATTGTTGAGTGTGTAATATGCTAACTGATTCTTGGTTTATTGAGCCTTTGAGCATTATGTAGTGTCCCTCCTTGTCTCTTATGGTTTGAACCTCAAGGTCCATTTTGTTAGAGATTAAGATAGCCACCTCTGCTTCTTTTAAGTTTCTATTTTTTTGGTGTACTTTCTGCCAGCCTTTTATTCTTAGCTTATTTTTGTCTGTGCTTTTAAGATGTGTCTCAGGCAACAGATTGATGGATTATGTTTTCTGAGCCAGTCCTCCATCCTTTTTCTTTTAATGTATGGATTGAGTCCATTGGGATTCAGAGTTATTATCACAATCTGGATTCAGAGTTGTCATACCCTCTTTTGTGTTTTGACTGTTTTCCTATATCCTTTCCTACCAGTGTGCTGTGTCTAAACCTATAAATATATGCACATAGCTCTATTTCCCCCATAATCATAAATATATTTACATATGTACATGTCTGTATTTAGGCTTCTATGTATGCCCTTTGCTTCCTACTCCTTTCCTCACACTTTCCTCCTGTCCCACTACCATGTTCAGCCTTCATTCTGGTTTCAGTAATTCCTCTCAGTTACATTGCCCTTGGTCACTCCCTACCACTCTTCCCATCCCCTCCCTGCCACTGGTTGTGAACCACTCATTTTCCCCTTGTCCCTGTGTTGGCCAACACCTCCTCCCTTCCCCTACCTCCCACACTCTTATGTCCCTCTGGGACCGTTGGTCCTGTTATTTTCTTCTCACATTGTTTGTCCAGCCTATCTTATCTAGGTGGACCTGCAGATATAGTAATATGTGCATACAAATTCAGATGGCTTTGACAGCACCCAAGTGGCACACAGGAACATGGCATCACCAGCAGCAACCCCGACACGCTGACAGACAAAAAAGCCACTGACATACAAAATTTACAAGAGAAAAAAAAGATAAAACAAAACTAAAAGACAGCAAAAAAAATCTGTTAGTAGTTCGAGGTCTGTTGGCCTTTAGGAGTGTTTTCCAGATGACTCTGGTAGGGTGCCACATCCTGGCCCCAAAGTCCATCCTTTACACTCCCTCGGGATCTCCTTGCTCTGCTTCCCCCGCTGCTCCATTGCACGCCCCAGTGTTTGCCTCAGTGTGGTGGGGTCAGCTCAGTCGCACATCCCCCACTGTGTCTCAAGTACTGTCCCATGTAGGGCCATGGGTCGGTGCAGGATGTCGCATCTCGCCGTGGGGGCAGCTATATGGTCCTCTCTGTACATTGGGCCCTCCAAGCCAGGCTATCGTCCTCTGAGCTTGGTGGGCTCAGGTGTGCTCCACTCCATTCTTCCTCCTTCCTTTGCTTCAGCTTCCTTCTGGGTAAGGTGTGGTTGGTCAGTTCCTTTCCCACATCAGACGATCTATTTTCATTTTCTGTGGTACTCCCTTCGATTGTGGGGGTCGGGTTAATTCTGGATGGGGCCGGCGTATGTTCCAGTCTCTTTGTGTAATCCTCCCTACTTTACGTTGCCCTCCTAGTTTGGTGTGTCATGGTGGGGTCCGTATGCATGTTCCAGTTCTGTGGGGACACAACCAATACTCTCCCCTTCATTTAATCTTCATAATTTATTTGTGATGCACAAAGAGGAATTTCCCACCTTACAGGTAAGGAAACTAGTCCAGTCTTATACCCTATTGTTTCAATGAGTATGACCTGAGAGTCTGTTGCCCCTGGAGTAAATTCTCTTTGTCATTTGGAACAAAGAAGAAAACCACAGTCGTCAAACAAGAGCAACAGAATGGCCTTTGAATATTCGAAGGAGGTGTTGGTCTCTGGGATGGAAAGAGGGACTCTGAGGAAAGTTTTGCAGAAATTGTTTTTATGTTTTATTTTCTATTTTAAGAATAATTTAAATTCACTGTAAAGTTGTAGGAAATAAATGTTTCATAAAATTATATTTTTAAATTGGCCCCAAGACTCACTTTAAACCTGAACTGAACCCATTTCCAGAGATCACATTTTAGCCAACGATAGGCCTAACATTTGAGGAACACATTCCCCAGAACAATCCACTGTTTGAGACTTAAATGGCAGCATTTCCCCTAAAATTAAGTCAGAAGAAAGGAAGGGACAGAAGTATTGGTGAATGGAAATGGGGTACCTAGTAAGGAAGTGGAGAGAGTGATTTTGCATCAAATGACAAAATGCTTATTAATTGTTTAGTGGAGAACCAATTGCTTCTATAACTTTTAACCAAATCATTAAAAAATGCCTTAAAATAACAAGAATAATACAAAAATCACCTATAATCCTACTACACACAGAAACCCACTATTAATGTTCTTAATTTTTCACACCTTGTTCTTAAGTGAGAATTTTTATAAAATGAGGGTTATATGTAGCACCAATGAAGAATACAGCTTTCCCCCAGATCCTAAATGCTTCCTCCCCCCCAACTACCATGATCAAAATTCTACCTTGCAAGTCTGGGTAGAGCAGAGGTTGTCCACTGGTGCACATAGGAGCTGGAGGCACAGGGAATCCAGGGTGGATAATACCTTCAGAACCAGGGGCGTGAAGGGCGATACTGGGAGAGTAGAGGGGGAGTGGGTTAGAAAGGGGGAACCAATTACAAAGATCTATATGTGACCTCCTCCCTGGGGGACGGACAACAGAAAAGGGGGCGAAGGGGGACGCCGGATAGGGAAAGATATGACAAAATAATAATTTATAAATTATCAAGGGCTCATGGGGGAGGTGGGAGGGGAGAGCAGGGAGGGAGCGGGGAAAAGAGGACATGATGCAAAGGGCTTAAGAGAAGAGCAAGTGCTTTGAAAATGATTAGGGCAAAGAATGTACAGATGTGCTTTAAACAATTGATGTATGTATATGTATGGATTGTGATAAGAGTTGTATGAGCCCCTAATAAAATGTTTTTTTTTAATTAGGATTATATTGTGCATCTTATTTTTTGTCTTAACTCTTAAACATCTCAATGTTATTAATTATCTGAAAACACCAACTTTGCATAACATTCCATTAAGATGGCATAGTGCTGATATTCCAAAAGTTAACATTTTTTTAATGAACCCAAAGACTGTGTACAATTAATTCGTATTAGTCCAAATGATATCCTAAGATTTCCACTGATTGTATCACCTTCTAGATCCAAATGCCTATTGTCTAAGAAAAGTAGTGTGTGGATAACCAATATATCCTTGAGATACTTCCAGAGGCTTGTCTCCCATCAAAACTCACCTACTTACCATCAGATTTACTCTGGTTCCTGTGTTTCAGAATAGAACTGCTCCAGTGAGTTTTCAAGGACTGAAGTTTGGGAAGTAGATCACCATACATTTCGTCTCAGGTACCTCTGGGTGGACTCTAATCTTCGGCCCTTTGGATAGCAGTCAAGCACTTAACCATGCGCATCATTGCCCTCATATCTGCAAGTCCAAGGGAAGAAATTTTTATCCAAGATTACAGCACCTGCGAAATAATTCTCTCCTTTTCTAACACATCAAAGCCTGTGCCCTTGAGAGAAATAGTGGTTGTGGCTCCACCATATCCTTGCCCACCATTGCCTGGATGCTATCTAAGACACAGACTTGTGGGAACACATAGTCTTCACTCTTGCAAACTGAACACTCCTTGCTGGGTTGCAGCAGAGATGACTCATAGACCATGAAATACTTAGAATTCACATTTCACTTTTATTCTGAATGTTGCAGAATGACAACTCTGCAAATAACCATCTCCCATTCACGTTGGCATGGCGCCCACTTGGCGCCGTGGTTAAGCCTTGGTCTGCGATTCCCATGGTCGGCAGTTCAGTCTCAGAAACCCATAGAGGGTCACAGTGGTAGTTACATCATTTCCTGTCAACTTGATAAATAAGTGTAGAGGTGGAGTCCAGCCTGTCAATCAGGTCAAATGAGGACTCAAATTCTCCTCAGTACCACATAACTTGCTCTTCTGACTTTCACATAAGTAAAGTTTCTAATTCTCTTCATGGTGGATCCTGACGTAATCTTCACAACATATCTGGTTCAGGATCTGGACAAGGAAGGTCTCAAAAAACACTGTACCTAAAAAAACACTGTACCTATGGGTCAAGGGGCTTTATTGTACCTCTGTTAGTTTATTAGCTAAAACAGAACAAGGTAGAGACCAATCATCCTATTGATCAGCTCTCTGGAGTATAAGCAGAAAGAAGTCAGGGAGAAAGACATTTCTGGGAAGTTTCCCTTATGACAAGTTCTGACTTGTTTTCTTGGTATCTGCCTTTAGCATTACCCCTTACCTATTGCCATGAAGCAGATTCCAAATCCTGGTGATCCCAGATGTCACAGAGTAGAACTGAATACTATAGAGTGTTCTTAGCTATAATGTTATCGAAAGCACATTGCTGGGCCTTTCTTCCGAGGTTCTACTGAGTAAGTTTGAATTTCCAAACTAGGTTAGTAGTCAAAAACAAAATATTTGTGATACTCAAAAATTTGCTTTTTATATAACATTATGAAGAGCAAAATCCTTGAGTTTCACACTGACATGTGACGTTCCTTGGGTCTCATCCCTTCTTCAACGTTGTTTTCCCACCTCAGTTGCCAATCTACCTGCTGCCAAAGATGAAAGAATAATATAATGACTTTCACCACGTGTCTGTCAGTGTGTAGTGCTTGTGTGTTGCTGTGATGTTGGAAGCTACGTCATTGGTATTCCAAATGCCAACAGGGAGAATAACTTTCCCCACAGATTCCAGACTAAGAACAGACTACCAGAACAAATAGGCTGCCCACTTTAGAGGAAGTAGCTGCTGAAAACTTTGTGCTGAGAATGGAAGCATTTTCATATACAGAAGGAGTAAGGAGTGAAAGCAGAAGGTTGTCAGAGAGACAGTGCTGGGAGACGGGCCCTTCTGTCGGGAGGCACTTGAAATGTGACTGATGGGAAGCTGCTTTCTTTTTTTTTAATAAATCATTTTATTGGCCACTCTTACAGCTCTTATAGCAATCCATACATCAATTGTATTAAGCAGATTTGTACATGAGCTCACATCATCATTTCCAAAACATTTTCTTTCTACTTGAGCCCTTGGTATTAGCTCCTCTCTTTTTCCCTCCCTCCCTCGCCCCTCCTACCGACCGTCGTGACCACTTCTTAAATTATAAATTATTATTATTTTCATATCTTACACCATCAGCTGTATCCCTGCACCCACCTTTCTGTTGTTCATCTTCCTGTGTCGGGGGAGGGGGGCTATACTTTGATCATTGTAGTCAGTTCCCCCTTTCTCCCTCTTTTCCTCCCACCTTCCCCCTACCCTCATGGTATCACCACTCCCATGACTTCCTGAGGGTTTTATCTGTCCTAGATTCTGTGTGTCCAAAACTCTTATCTGTACCAGTGTACATACTCTGGCCTAGCCAGATTTGTAAAATAGAACTGGGTCATGATAGTGTGTGTGAGGGTAGAAGAGGCGGGGAGGAAGCATTAAAGAACTAGAGGAATGTTGTGTATTTCATCAGTGCTATACTGAACTCTGGCTGGCTCGTCCCTTCCTGTGACCCTTCTGTGAGGGGATGTCCAATTGTCTACAGATAATATTTGGGTCTCTGTTCTGACCCTCCTCATTTGCATTGATATGATTGTTTGTTTTGGGTCTTCTGATACCTGATACTTTATCCTTTTGACACCTTATGATCACACAGACTGGTGTACTTCTTCCATGTGGGCTTTGTTGCTTCTCTGCTACATGCCCTCTTGTTTGACTTCAAGCCTTTAAAACCCCAGATGCTATATCTCCTAACTGGGAACCATCAGCTTTCTTCACCACATTTGTTTATGCACCCATTTTTACTTTAGTGACCATGTCGGAAAGGTGAGCATCACAGAATGGCAGGTTTTTAGAACAAAATATTCTTGTGTTGAGGGAAGACGTGAGTAGAGACCCAACCTATGTCCCTATCGTTATATATTAATATATTTACATAAATACATGCCTATATTTATACCTCTATAAATATCTTTGCCTTCCAGTTCTTTCCTCTATTTCCTTTTACTTTCCTCCTGTCGCACTATCATATTCAACCTTCATTTGACTCTCAGTAATTCCTCTCAGCTACATTGCACTTGTTTAAATCCTACCAGACATTTTACAGCCTCCTCACCATCAATTTTAGATCTCTTGTTATTCCCTTGTCCCTGCGTTTGTTGGCTCCTTCCTCCCTCCCTCCCTCCCTTGGAACCATTGGTCTCATTGTTTTCTCCTCAGGATTGTTTATCTTGCCTATCTTATATAGATAGACATGAAAACAAGGAAGAAGAAGTAAAAACCTTATAAATAGTTCCATATTGGTTTTCCAATCAAGTCTGATGAGGTGCCTAGCCCTGCCTTCTGAGTCTGAAGTCTAGTTTCAGGATCCCTCGGGAACTTTGATGCTGTGCTCCCCTTGCTGCTCTTTTGCACCCCCTTTGTGTTTTGCCCTGATGTGGGCACAATTCCCACACTATCTCCGGTCCCACACGGTGGTACGTCATGTCTTGTGGTAGGCCCAGGCCTATGGTCCTCTCTGAACCTTGGTTTCCCTGAGAAGAAGTGTCATCCTCGGGGCTTGGTGGGCCAGGATGTGGTCCACTCTCTCTGTCTTTCCCTCATAGATTGCTCCCATCTGTTAAGGGCAGACCTATCTCTCTTCTCAGGCTATATCTTCAATGTTGTCCTCTGTAGTACAATCTTCTTGGGTGGGGGTCAGTGTAGCTGGGATTGGGGCTAGCCCCACAGACCTGCCTGTCAGTTCACAGCTTCATGATGGTATGGTGCCCTCAAGGCTTGGCACACCAGGATGAGGTCTGGTCCCCTTGAGGAGCTGCTTTCTCAAGGGAGCATCAACCATGGTGACATAAATGTAGGACAGTCTGTGGCAGTGGATTCTTCTGGATTTTTATTTGCATATGGGGCACAACTCTAGGTAAAATGAATAGCTGCAAACATCTACTAATAATTGGAATGTATGAATATGGGAAAATTGGAAGTTGTGAAGCATCAAGTAGAGCACCTAAAAATCAATATTCTAGGTGTTAGTGAGGCTGGTATTGTCATTTTGAATCGTAAAATTATATCGGAAGTGACACAATCAAGAGGAATGGCATTGAATTCATTGTATTCATGTCAGAAAAGACATTTCAAGACCTATCCTTAAGTACAATGCTGTCTGTGATAAGATTATACCTATTTCCTATTGAGACAATCCAATCAGTAAACTACTATTCAAATTCACTCACCAACCACTAAAGCTAGTGTTGGAGAAATTGAAGAGTTCTACCAACTTGTTCAGTTGGCAGAATTGATTAAAGATGACATCAAACATGTAAAATAGGTGAAACATGCAATCTAGATGCATTGATATTATTAGCCATTAGAATGCAAAAGTTGGAAACAGAAGGAATCTAGTTGGAAAACATGATCTTTATAAAAGAAACAAAGCTGGAGATCACATGATATAATTTTGCAAGGCCAACAATTTGTAGCAAATACATTTTTCAGCTACACGAACAAGAACTATAAACATGGATTTCTTCAGAAGGAAAACACAGGAATCAAATCGACTATGTCTGTGGGAAGAGACAATGGAGAAGCTCAATATCAGCAGCTAAAACCAGACCAAGGACTGACTATGGCCATCAATTGCTCCTATGTAAGTTCGAGTTAAAGCTAAAGAAAATTAAAGCAAGGGCCAGAGCCAAAATATGATCTCAGTCTATACCACCTGAATTTCAAGAACACCTCAAGAGCAGATTTGACACAATAAGCACAAATGAGAGAAGACCTGGTGAGCCATGGGAGTGCATCAATAACATCACTCAAGAAGAAAATAAGATGTCATTTAAAGGAAGTATACAAAGGTAGGAAGCTCTAACTTGATTGGTAAATCCCAAGAATCCATAATTTCTCAGAAATGTCTGGACTTTAGGTCAGGCTGCAAAAATCTAATGGGCCAGAGATCTATTTATTCATTAGTACATCAAAAGGGTAGTCCGTTTGTCCAACACACTCTGCGCTCTTTTTGGTCATGATTATGAGATGTAATTTTTAACAGGATATAGATTCTTCAGTCGAGGGAAAGAAGCTGGATTTGAGAGAAGAGAAATGAGCCAAGGTCTGGAAATGGGGAAGAGAAGGCATAATTCTTCAGCTATAGGAAGGATAAATACCCCTAACTAGTAAATAAGGGTGGATAAACAAGAACATCACCATTGGTGGATCAAGAGAGAGTAGCAGACAGGAACAACATGACTATGTGCCAAAGGTATAGTACTTCTAGGTAGACAGACATATAGGGCAAGTGGGGAGGGGAACATTGGAAGCACAGAGGTAGGTACAACTATTAGGTTATGGGATGCTCACACTCAGTTCTTGCTTCTTTGCTTAGAGAAATTCATGCAGCAGAAGCATGGTAGTATGTTGAAGCAAGCTTTTATGAGTTAAAGCAAAGCTTTGCTTGCTTAGTGCTTTCTCACAGAAAAGACCAGGCCATCTCCAGAGAGGAGGGAGGAGGGTGGAAAAAAGGAACATGTGGATATGCTTCTTCCCTTTATATACCCTTCCTTTCCAACTGCTCTCCCATATCCACTCAGAGGGCATGCTTATATGTGTTGGTGGGCTCTCCGGGAATGTGCTCAAATGTGCACATGAAGTAACTGGCTTTTACTGCACATGTCTTTCCCTATAGCCTTTGAGCATGTGCCTGGAAAGACCCTTTTCCTTATGAACTTGGCTTGCTGTTCATTGCTAATTGGTGGGCCTTTGGAGGACAGCCCTTTTCTCTTCCTAGCTTTCCACCAATCAAAAGCACATTTCTCTTAACAGTAGATTTCCAGCACAATGGTTAGTGGAGGGAAGCAAAGACACATTTTCTTTATCAATAGTTTTTTAAATGGAGGGAATTCCCCCACACAATGAGGAGGGGGAGGTATAGGCTGAGATGGGCAGGATAGGTGCTTAATCCCCACCAATGACTGAGTTGACATTTGGAGTGGCAGACAGAATTCTATCAGGGTCCTGACCAGACCACAAGGACACAGCATGAACCTAAAGTGTGTGTGCATCATCTGCAAATGGGGAAGTATGGTAAGAAATGCCAATCAACAATGGGAGGCCTACCAGTAGCAGTATAAGTAAAATCTCCATTTTACATCTAGTGGTGTGCTCTCAGATGCTTAGATGTCCATCTACATGTTCCATGTGTATTTGAGTTTAAATTCTGAGCACCTGGGTTTGCAAACGGGAATGGATGGCAGTGACAGCCCAAATCCATTTGCAGATTTCCCACATAGATTGAGCCTCCTTTTTTAATTAACCAAGGGTATAGATAATCTTGGCTTCAGGTCAAAGAAGGGTGGATTGCCTCCACCCTTCTTTAGCAAGCTCAGAAAGGGGCAGTCTCTCTTAGGAACTTGTACTTGATGGAGGTCACTGTACTGGGAGTGGCATAGTCATAAGTCATGAGTTTGGCCCTGACTGCCTGGGTCCAAAGTCTCAAAAGCAATCCTGTAAACCCTTCTATCTAAAGATGTGCAAGTCCCAATCAAGGCCCCATCCCTGCTTTTGCAGTCCCACCTGTAACTGTGATGCATTGATCTGCCATCAATCATGCTTTTCTGACAATTTCCTCACTGCCTCACCCACCCCCTCCTCATACCCTGTTTATCTCGTGTCTCTATTGTGAACCCTCGGACACCATTTCCACCGGGTGTTGGTGGTTGCCCTCATTTGGATGATGTGTCTGTGTTGTGTCTTTGTCTCTTTTAAGACTTAATAAATGTGCGCTTTAAATTATATTTGAAATGTAGTCTCTTTGGTATCCTAAAACGCATATTGATGTAGCTCTTTAATAAACTCATTCTTTCTGTTCAAGCCTTTTCCCTGTTTCTCATCTGAATATGTCCTTGTGAGAGAGACAAGATATGAGAGAGGAGGGGACTGAAAACTTGGGCCTCCTTCCAGTAGCAGTACTTCATTGTATGCATCAGACATTGGGCACTCAGAGACAGTAGGGAGTTTATATGATCACTTTTCTGCTTTTGTTAATAATAACAAAGGACAATGAAAGTTAAATAATTACCATGTGCCTAGCACAGTGCTCAGATATTTACCTGGTTTCTTTATAGGTTTTAGGGCCCAAGGGGGACCCTAATTGTAAATATAATGTAAGGAGACCATTTCTTAAGTTGAAAAGGGGCAAAGACACAGAGACATCTTTTGGAGGTGGGCATCTAAGGCTTTAAGTAGTGGTGGTAGTTAAATGAGCCGTGGAATCTGCCACAAAGCCCTTATGGTGATCGATACATCACAGTTCCTGGTGGGCTTCCAGAAGCAGGATTAGGACCATGATTAGAACATGGACATTGTTAGACAGAAAGTGTTTACAAGATTGGGCCAGGGCCTTCTGAACCAAGACATCCAAGGCACAACTGATAGGGTATGATTCACCTTGAGACACCCCCCCCCCTGCCCCCTGCCCGTACAACGTCCCCAGTACCGTGGCCTCTATCTAAGACACACTGGCAAGCCATTAAGAGAGACTGTTCTATCCTGGGCTGGCTCAAGAGGAGTAGAAGTAATCTATTTCCCATGGCACTCTGCCTGAAGGCAAGATTATCTACGTAGTAAATTAATGGTCAGAAACAATTGAATGGAGGTTTAATCTAGGTGGGGGACTCACCAAATGCATTTTTGACTGCCATTCCTTGCCTTTTGTAAACCGTGATTCTCAGAATTTAAGCTCTACTACATATATGATCTACAATGAACAAACTCAATGAGGAGGCACTTCTCGTTTCTAATGCTTACAACATACACATGAGGACACTGAAATCTGAGGAGCTAAGCAACCTGAAACCCACCTCCCACGGCCAGAGCTGCAGAGGGAAATGTGAGCTCAGCGCGGTTGAATTGCAGAGCGGGAGCAGGCAGGCACTTTAGGACTGAATGAGCCCTTGCATCTGGATAGAAAGAGAAATGCCTTAATTCAGTGGCTGCTCCAGGACCCCTCAGGTGATGGTGGGGAAAACTGCTGCAGATGAGAAGATGCCCTTTGTTCACACCATGTGGGTGGGTCAGGCCGTCTCTCGAAAGTAAGTCAATTCACGAGAATGGCAGGATGAAAAGTGAGAGTCTTTATTGAGTACCAATACTCAAGGAAGACAGAGTGGGCCCTGACCATTAAAATTTGCCTCTCTGAGGGACAGGTCAAGGGGTGTTTTAGAGGCAACGCTTGGGGGAGGGGATCTTCTGGAGCAATCGGGCTTGATAGAGACAGTCTGGTTCTCAGATTGTTCCCTTTGTTTGGAGAAGCGTGTCCACTTTCCGGCTGTAGGTATTATCCTTGACTTCTGTCTTTCAGATGGATTTGGATTAATTTCCACCTTCTAGAGATGTTTTAGGGTGAACAAAAGAAATCCCAAATCTTGAATATGATTTATGGAAAAACAGTTCCGTCTGAAACAAGACAAAGAACCTTGGGGGTATGGTGGGTTTGAACAGACCAGCTGCTTTCAGGGAAGAGGCTTTCTGCGCTTATAAAGATTTACAGGTACAGAACCCACAGGGGCAGTTCTACTGTGTCTACAGGGTTGCTATGAGTCAAAATTAACTAAATGGCTCTAAGCTGGCTTTTAGTTTTTCAACAGAACAAAGATAAGGCAATGATAATTAAGCCAGATGAAGGCCACCATCCGAAGGAGGCCCTAATGACACACAAGGATTTACCAGACCAAGTCAAACGCACAGTGGACCCACTATGGTCTCTGAGACTGTAACTGTTGACCGGAGTCTTTCTCCTGAGGAGCTCCTGGGGGTTTCAAAGTGCAGACCCTGAGATCACAGCCCAATGTGTAACCACTGCACCACCAGGGCTACTTTTAAGGATTTACAAAAATGTAATTATATATGTAAATACAGGTGTGTATTATGCAAATATATCTAGTTACTTAACATATAAATAATTTCCCCCTTGTTGGACTGAACAGCTAACACCTGGAGAAGTGAAAGAGGACATGACACATTGAGACACTCCTTTCTCCTCCTTTGGCTTTAAAGAGTTGACAGCTGGAAAACCAAGATCCCTGGTTGCGCTCCTTGACAAAAAGGCCGAGTCGAATGGGATTCCCATGCAGTAGGCCATCCTGTAGGCCAGAAGTGGTACCAGGCCAGACTCTCTCTTCACTGGGCAACAAATTTAGATATTGATTCCATGAAGTCCTGGTATTCTTCTTGGAAATGAGAGCAGAATACATAATGAAGGGGATGCCTCCTTTATCTCCACCCACTACACACACACACACACACACACACACACACACACAGGCCAGGCACCTCCTCAGGCAGGGAAAGCCTGGAACTTGATGGAACTGGAATGCCCACTTTGTGGAGGCTCTCGAGCCCTGTGCTCCACAGACCTGGCATCACAGGTACCTATGCTTTGGAATAAGAGGAAGTCCAGAGCAACTGGATGGAGGGGTTCTCTTGCCACCAGGGTGGCATCGTTTTTCTTTATGGGAGAAATTATTGTTGCTATTAGCTGCTGTCAAGGTGGCCTCTGGTACACCGTGGCCCCATGCACAATGCTGTTTGTCTCTTCCTTGCTTCACCTATGCCATCCCAACCATCCTTTGTACATTAGACCATTATGATCCTTACTGTTTTCACTGGTGGTTTTTCAGAAATAGCCCTCCAGATCTTTCTTCTTAATCCGGAGCACTGCTAAATCCTATTGAGCATCATACCACTGAGATGCTGCTCATAGGTGCACTGTCCCAGAATCAAACCCAGACTCTGGCATGGAAATCGAGAACTTCGCCAGTGAACCATCCTTGACTCTCATTGTCGAGGCTTTAGAACTCCGACATAGTCTAACCACAACCTGTCTGTGCTTTGCAAGGGAAGTGGAGCACCTACAAGTGGCAGCCAATTTTGGAGCTATGTGCTCCTTTAGTCTTCCTGTATTTCTGAGTTCTCTTGTTCCCTTCTCATTCCTTTCTATTTCTTTTTCACCCCACTTCCTTGTTCTACCTGTTCCTGGGCCATACCTTAGCTTTTCATTTCTTTGAATGTCTCCATGGTTCATCCTTTCCAAAAGTGTAACCTAACAGGTACCCCCTACCATAATCCCTCATCAGGCCTCTCTATTTGTCTCACAAACAAACTGTCTTCCAAAAACCACAGGGTTCAGCCCATCGAGGCTCTTCAAAGCTCTTGGCTTGACTTCAGGCTCAGGCCAATTTCCAGCAAGAGGCTGAGCAGGTAGGTTGCTAGATGCACCTGCTGAGTGTAAAGCCTCCATCCCGGAAGCATTTCCTGGGCTGACAAGACACCAAGCCCCAGCAAGGTGCTGTGGCTCAGATGCCACAGAAGCAATTCTCTATTTGCTTTCCATTGGCCAGGGGAACTTCTGAAGCTCTCAGGGCTGGCTCACAGCTTGGAATCCCTTGGCAGTGGGGTTTCTGAGAGAGCAAAAGCCCTCCTGGGGGACAGAGCTGTTGATTAACATTTTACAGAAAGGTCACTGAGAAAGGATTTCCAAGACCTGCTGGGAGCAGATGGGAGAGTGGAGAGGAAAGTTTATTTCCTGTATTGCCTTTAACCTTCTGCAGGCCCAGTGCAGACCAGTGGCATTTGAAGGGGCAGAGAGGGCATCAAGATAAGGATAAAGGAGAGTTGGAGACTAACTTCACTTCTGCAATTGATGGGCGAAACTAGCTACATGATATTTCCAAAGCTAGCTCTCCTAACCTATAAAAAGAAAGACGTACTCTCTAAAGGGTCTTACAGGATTGTAACAGCTAGGATAGATTGGTGGAGTGGGCACAGGGCCTCCTGACCCCTGAACTTGCTATTGACCACTGACCTTATGGTAAGGCCTCAGGCAAACTTTGGGGGATTTTTGACAAAATTGTTTTTGTTGTGGCTGTTATGTTCCATTTGTTAGATTTCCCAGGTGGGAAATACCTCTGCTGTTGGTTTTACATGAGAAAGAATTCACGCCGAAGCCTGGTTTGTGATCCATGTGGGCTTTTATAAAGGATGGAAGAAGCTTCGAGTTGTACAGTCACTGAGCACGGGCAGCCTTGTGGGACAGCAAGCCCACACCTGGTAGCCTGAGGCCAGAGAGACTATGGTATGGCCAAGCAGAAGGGCAAATAAAAAGAGGGAAAAAAGGCAGGGGGTCTCGAGGTCCAGGTATTTAAGGCCTGTGGCTGGGAGGTGTGGTCGAAGGTACTGGTTGACCCCATTGGCTGAATTAAGCCCACCTGGGCCTAGTTTGGGCTGCCAGGTGTACCGCCCACCTGGCTTGGGCTTGAATTGGTGCATGCCCTGTTAGTCTTTAAGGCTGCCGAAGAGCTCGCCTGATTCTCCTCCAAAGTCCTGTAAAGGGTCTTCAGGTATGGAGAGGGACATCACCCTTGTCCCTGCCTCTTCTGATCTGACACATTGAGTTGGTTACGATTCACAGCAAGCCTCTGCACAACAGAATGAAACACTCTATAGCCCTGAACCATCCTCACCATTGTTCCTGTGCCGGAGCCCATTGCTGCAGCCACGAGGTCAATCGATCTCATCGAGGGCCTGCCTCTTTCTCACTGTCCCTCACTTTACCAAGCAAATTGTCCTTCTCCAGGCACTAGGCTCTCATGGCAACATGTTTAAAATACGTAAAATGAAGTTTTGCTACATTTGCCTCTACAGAGCACTCTGGTTGTACTTATTCCAAGATAGATCTTTGTCCTTTTGGCAGACCATGGTACTGTCAATATTCTTCTCCAGCACCATAATTAAAATGCATCGATTCTTCTTCAGTCTTCATGACTCAGCATCTAACGCTCCCATGCATATGTGGCAATTGAAAATATCATGGCTTGGGTCAAAGTAACATCCTTGCTATCCAATATTCTAAAGAGGTCTATAGAGCAGATTTACCCAGTGCAACACATCTTCTGATCTCTTAACTCCTACTTCCTTGAGCATTGGTTGTGGATCCAAGTAAAATTAAATCCTTGACAATTTCCATCTTTTCTCCTTTAACGTGATGTTATCCACTGATTGGCCCACGAGGATTTCGGTTTCTTCATGTTGAATTGTAACTCACACTGAAGCCTGCAATCCTTGATCTTCATCAGCTAGTTTGTCAACTCCTCCTTATTTTCCGCATACAAGATTGTGTCATCCACAGATTGCAGGTTGTTTGTTTATTTATTTAACATTTGGTTGGCACTTCATTCACATATTACACAATTCAACAGTTTAATCATAACAAGAGGAGTTTTATGATATTTACCACAATTGATTTTAGAACATTTTTTCTTTTTAAATCATTTTACTGGGGGATCATACAGCTCTTATCACAATACATCCATCCATACATTGTGTCAAACACATTTGTACATTTGTTGCCATCATCATTTTCAAAGCATTTTCTTTCCATTTGACCCCTCAGTATCAGTTCCTCATTTTCCCCGTCCCTCCCTCATGAATCCTTGATAATTAACACTTATTGATGTCTCCACTCACCCTCTTTTCTGGTGTCTGTCCCCCTGGAGGGGGTTATATGTAGATCATGGTGATCAGTTCCCCTTTTCTCCCCTCACCTTCCTCTTACCCTCCCGGTATCACTACTCTCATCGTTGATCCTGAAGGACTTATCTGTCCTGGATTCCCTGTTTCCAGCTCTTATCTGTACCCATGTACATGCTCTGGTCCAGCCAGATTTGTAAGGTAGAATTGGGATCATGATAGTGGTGGGGGAGGAAGCATTAAAGAACTAGAGGAAAGCTGTATGTTTCATCGGTGCTATACTGCACCCTGACTGACTCGTCTCTTCCTTGTGACCCCTCTGTAAAGGGATGTCCAATTGTCTACAGATGGACTTTGAGTCTCCACTCTGAACTCTCCCTCATTCACAATGATATGACTTTTCTGTTCTGAGTCTTTGATGCCCGATCCTTTTGACACCTCATGATCACACAGGTTGGTGTGCTTCTTCCAGGTGAACTTTGTTGCTTCTCAGCTAGATAGACCCTAGTTTGTCTTCAAACCCCAGATGCTTTAAGACCCCAGATGCTATATCTTTGACAGCCAGCTACCATCAGCTTTCTTCCCCACATTTGCTATGCACTCATCTGTCTTCAGCAGTCCTCTCAGGAAGGTGAGCTTCACAGAATGCCAGGTTATTAGAACAAGGTGTTCTCGCATTGAGGGAGGACTTGAGTAAAGGCCCTGTGTCCATCTGCTACCTTGATACTTAACATATAAACATATGTACAGAGATATACTTCCATATTGTTATATATAAATATATTTACATATGTACACGCCTGTATTTGGACCTCTATAAATGCTTTTTGCTTCCTACTTCTTTCCTTTTGTTTTCCTCTTGTCCCATTATCATGTTCACCCTTCATTAAGGTTTCAGTAATTCCTCTCAGTCACATTGCCCTTGATAGAGCCCTACCAAGCATCCTACACCCTACAGCCTCACCATAGATTTTAGATAAAAAATTGTTCCCCTGTCCCTGAGTTTGTTAACACCCACTTCCTTTCTCCACCTCTCCTCTTCCATGTCCCCCCAGAACCATCAGTCCTGTTGTTTTCTACTCCAGATTGTTTATCTTATCTTATCTAGATAGACTTGCAAAGACAACCATTAGCACAAAAACAAGGCAGATCGAAACAAAACAACAAAAGAAAACCAAAAAGCCAAACAACAACAAAAACAAAGAAAGAAAAACCTATAAATAATTCCAAGTCTATTTGTTAACCTTTAGGCGTGTTTTCTGGTCCTCTGATGGGGTGACACGTGCTGACCCCAAAGTCTACTTTTGGTATTCCCCTGGACTTCATTGCTTTGCTCCACTTTCTGTTTTGTGGATGTGCTTAGTGTTTCGCCCTGGTGTGATGCGGTCAGATCAGGCACAATTCCGATACTGTGCCTCCAGTGTTGTCCCCCATAGGATATGGGTCAGCGAGGGACATCTTATCTCATGGTGGGGCCAGCCTTATGGTCCTCTCTGTGCATTGGGTGTTCTGAGCAAGAATATTGTCCTCGGAGCTTGGTGGGCCAGAACGTATTCCACTCTCTCTCCTTCCCTCTTCCTTTGCCCCCGAGTGATCTGATCAGACACACCCCTCTCCCTGAGCTGTAGCTTCAGTGCTGTCCTCTGAAGTGCATTCTTCTGGTAGGTGAGGGGGAGACATTTTCTTCTTATACTCATTGTTATTCATGCAATTTTTTTCAATTTTGACAAAAATACATATACAACAAAATATTCTCAAATTCAACAACTTCTACAATCCCATTGATTATACTCTTTATGTTGTACAATCATTACTGATATCCCTCTTCAAATTGTTCCACCACCATTAAAATAAACACAATATCCCTTAAGTAAAAACTCTCCCAAGTTTGATTTCTTTCTATTTTTATTAATTTTTTATTCATATGTCATACACTGCCTTAATTAAATCACTTTTTAAAAGAGTTGTATAACATAAGACAAAGAAAAGACTTCAAAGGTATTCATCTGGGAAAACAAGAGGCAAAACTATCATTATTCAAAGACGATATGATTTTAAACAATGAAAATTCCCAAAACTCCACAAGTGGAGTGTTGGAAGTGATAGAGGAATATGGCAGAGTGGCAGGATACAAGATCAACAAACAGAAGTCTATCCGACTGCTATACACATCAGACAAGATCACAGAAGAGGTGATTAAAAAGGTAGTACCCTTTATAATAGCCAAGCACAAATGGAATATCTAGGGATATACCTGACTAAAGAAACAAAAGATTTATACAAGGAAAACTACAGAACAATATTATAAGAAACCAAAAGTGACCTCAACAAATGGAAGAATATCTCAAGCTCATGGACTGGAAGACTCAATATAGTAAAGCTGTCGGTTCTGCTCAAGGCATTATATAAATTTAATGCTATTCTGATATGAATACCATCATCCTTCTTCAACAAATTGTAAAAACTGATTACCAACTTCATATGGAGAGGGAAGAAGTCTAGAATTAGCAGAGAACTCCTCAAGAAGAAGGACAAAGTAGGAGAGCTTGCTACCTAATGTTAACACGTATTATATGGTGATAGTGGTCAAAAGAGTATGGTACTAGTGTAATAATAGATATTCAGACCAATGGAAAAGAGCTGAAAACCCAGAAATAAAAACACCAGCATACAGACAACTGATTGTTGATAAGGGTCCAAAAAATATCAAATGGGAAGCACATGCCCTCTTCAATAAGTGGTGCTGGAAAAAATGGATATCTACCTGCAGAAAAATGAAGCAAGACAATTACCTCACTCCATGCACAAGAATAAACTCAAGGTGGATCACAGACCTTGAGGTAAAACCCCAAACTATTAGGGCCATTTATGAGGGAATTGGGGCAAGCCTGAGAATCTTGGCTCAGGGAAGACACAGGCTATCAGAAATAGGGAAGGATACAAATACAAAGGAGTCACAAATTGATAAGTGGGATATACTGAAGATAAAAAAAAAACCTGTGTACATGGAAAGAATTCACCGAGAAGAATGAGAGAACCCACAGACTGGAAAAACATCTTTAGCAATGTCACATCAGACAAAGGCCTTATTACTAAAATCTACAATACTTTGCAAGCTTACAATCAGAAAAAACTACCTCCCCCCAGAATTTATTTCTGAGGATAGCACTGAATCTGCAGCTCTGGGAGAGGGACATGCCTGATCAGAGCACAAGGGAGCAAATGAAAGGGGAGAAAGACAGCATGGAACACATCCTGGTCCACCAAGCCTTGAGGACAATATTCCTCCCTATCTGATCCCACCACACCGAGGCAAAACACTAAGGGCGTGCAACAGAACAGCAATGGAACAGAGCAACGAAGTCCCCAGAAAATACCAAAAATAGACTTTGGGGCCAGGGCTTGGTTCCCCAACATACTCAACTGGAAAACACTTCTAAAGGTCAACAAACAGTCCTTAAACTAACTACAAACTTTTCTTTCTTGTGTTTTGTTTTTTGTCATTGGTTTGTTGTTATTATTTTGCTTGGTTTTGCTCTGTCTAATTTTGTGCATATTATTATCTCTGAAGGTCTGCCTAAATAAAATAGTCTGGATGAACAATCTGGAGGAGAAAACAAAGGGACCAACAGTTCCAGGGGGACGTGGGAGAGGGGGAAGTGGGGAGAAAGGAAGTGGTGTTAACAAGCCCAGGGACAAGGGAACAGCAAGTGATCCAAATAGATGGTGAGGAGGGTGTAGGAGGCCTGGTAGAGCGTGATCAAGGGGAATGTAACCAAGAGGAATTACTGAAACCGGAAAGAAGACTCAGCACGATAGTGGGACAAGCGGAAAGTCCAGGGAAATAGAGGAAAGAGCTAGGAGGAAAGGGCATTTATTTTTTTAAAAGGGAGGGGCATTTATAGAGGTCTAAATAAAAGCATGTACATATTTAAATATATTTATATATGAGGATGGGAAAATATATCTCTGTGCATATATTTATAGGTTTTGCATTATGTAGCAGAAAGACATTGGGCCTCCTCTCAAGTACTCCCTCAATGCAAGAATACTTTCTTCTATTAAATTGGCATTCTGTGATGCTCACCTTCCTGACACAATTGCTGAAGACAAAGCAGGTGCATAAGCAAATGTGGCAAAGAAAGCTGATATAGCACCTGGGGTCTTAAAGGCTGGAAGGTAAACAAGCGGCCATCTAGCTCAGAAGCAACAAAGCCCACATGGAAGAAGCACACCAACCTCTGTGATCACGAGGTGTTGAAGGATCCAGGTATCAGGCATCATCAGAACAAAAAAATCATATCATTGTGAATGGGGTGTGTGTGCATTGTGGAGACCCAAAGCCCACTTGTAGGCCACTGGATATCTCCTTACAGAAGGGTCTTTGGGGAGGAGATGAGCCAGTCAGGCTGTGATGTAGCAACGATGAAACATACAACTTTCCTCTAGTTCCTAAATGCTTCTTCCTCTCCCCCCCCCCACTATTATGATCCCAATTCTACCTTACAAATCTGGCTAAATCAGGCAATGTACACTGGTACAGATAGGAACTGGAAAGACAGAGAATCCAGGGCAGATGATCATTTCGGGACCAGTGTTGTGAGTGGCGATACTGGGAGGGTGGATAGAGGGTGGGTTGGAAAGGAGGAATCGATGACAAGGATCTACATATAACCTCCTTCCTGGGGGATGGACAACAGAAAAGTGGGTGAAGAGAGACGTCAGAAAGTGCAAAATATGACAAAATAACAATTAGTAAATTGCCAAGGGTTCATGAGGTAGGGGGAACGGGGAGGGAGGGGTAAAAATGAAGAGCAGATGCCAGGGGCTTGGGTGGAGAGCAAATGTTTTGAGAATGATGTAGGCAATGAATGTACAAATGTGCTTTTCACAATTGATATATGGATTGTGATAAGAGTTGTATGAGCCTCTAATAAAACAATTTTTTTTAAAACCCTGAACTGTGAAGTTGTATCACATTAAAGTTTTGATTTGCATTTCCCCACTGGTTAAAAATATCTAGTATCTTTTCATTTGCTTTTTACATATATGTATGTCTTCTTTAAAGGCATGTCTACTCAAGTTCCTTGCAGAGTTATTAATTGAGCTGTTTGTCTGTGTGTGGCTGAATTGTAATCAGTAGTTCTTTATAAATTCTTGATATTAGATACCGTGGTAGTTACATAATGTGGTGCCAACCTGAGAGTATTGAGAGTGAAGGGGTGGAGTTTAGCCTGTCTATCAGGTTGCTGCTTGATGACCTCATTTGGAGATAAATAGCTCAGTGGAGGTGGGATGCAGACACTCTGCTTCATATTCCTGATGACAAGACACATGAAACTATGCTAGAGCCCCGGAGCTGGAGGAACCACGGGAGAGACGCACACCAGCGCTAAGATGCTTCCACTGTCACTGGATGCACAAGACTTTCCACCCACTGGCCTGTGATCTTCCTGTATTTGCCATCTGTTGTATGTGCTGCAGGAGTCTGAAGAAGAATTGATAGACTGGAAATGGACATACGGGCTAATATCAGATCTAGGGACTTAACCTGGACTGAGCTGGGATGTTTTCTTAATGTACAATTGCTCTTTGATATAAAGTTCTCTCTTATACACATCTCAGTGCCTCTGGGTTTGTTTCTCTGGTCTACCTAGAATAACACAGATACTTATAAGATAAATAATTTGAAATTTTTTTTTCTCTAATTCCCTTTTAATTCTTCAGACTAGTTTCTGAGAGGCGTCCATTAAAGTGCTGATTCTCTGGGGAAGCGAATGCAAGGTCTTTGTCTTTCTCTAAAGTGGACAGTAGTGGAGTAGAAAAGGACCCGGAGCTAATATTTGCTCAATGAAATGCTTACGGCCATGTTACAGATTCACGATCTTTTTAATCACACCCATTTTGAAAATGCACAATACTTGGAAATAGATCTTAACACTTATTTTTCAAATTGCTTATTTGGACATGGTGGGGCTAGAATTAGATCACCAGGCTCGGAAGTACATATGCTCTCTTCTGGGGGAGTCCAGTGCTGACAGTTTGCAGTGTGGCCTGAAGGACTTCTATGGACGAGGGGCAGCCCACAAAAGAAAGGAGGGGCACTGCTGTCCCCTCTCGTGGACAATAACTGGGTCTCTGAACATTTGTCTGAGGTAAATGACCCCACCCATTTAGTGTTTGATTGTTTATAAAATGGCCATCATTTGTTTTGTTTAAAGTAGAGGCATGTTAAGTAGCGTTCATTTAACCATGGCCATAATCTGTTTTAGAAATGTTAAAGAATTAAAAGTAGGAGATGTAAGAAGACTTGTCACAGTGACTGACACATGGGAGGTCTTCAGTGGATAAGCATTACTATTATTCTCTGTTATCTCATTATTCTCTTGGATCTCATTATTCTTCCTTCCCCTTCTCCCTCTGAAACTACTTTAAACCGCAAAGGTTAACTCGCCCCTCCTTGCCTGCTGGCTTTCCAATTTGGTCCGCTAATTAGCAGATGTCCTGGAGATAGGAAGTGGACCTTGACCTGGAGCAGAGGATAAGAGAGAGATGGGGCCTTTGTGCTTCTGCACTCCCTTAGAAATGCACTCCATCAACCACAGCCACCTGGTGTCACAGGAAGAACCCCGCTTCTGAATTATTCAGCTGGAGGCCTGGGCTGTTTCTTGGTTCACATATTTGTTAGCTATAAATACAGCTTAGCCTCAGTTTCTCTGCTTGGGATTTAAGAGAGATAGACTATGTAGGTCTATGACCTCTTTCATTCTTTCATTGAAAAGAAATTCCCTAAGGTCTATGATGCTAGGCTAGTCCAGCATGGTGGAGATGAAGGCACACTAGACCCACCTCCCTGTTAGTCCATGGATTCTGAGGGACCTTGGAATGTTTCTCCATCCGCTTAGTCCTATTTGGAAATACTGCCACAAGCTTTTAAAAATATATATAATATATATATAATAAATATGCCATTTTGGTCATTTTTCAGTGGCAAATTGGGGCATTAGCTACAGCCACAGATTTGTTTAACATTTGCCTTAATCTGTTTCCAAAATGTTTCCATAGCCCTAAATAGAAACTGCAGGCATTAAATAATAAATCCCTATTAAGCTTTCCAGGAGAAAGATGGGCTTTCTACTCCTATAAAGAGTTGCAGTTTTACAATGGATAGCCACATGTAGAAAAATGAAACAAGACATTTACCTCACCCCATGCACAAGAATAAACTCAAGGTGGATCACAAACCTAGAAGATAAACCCCGAGCCATCATGACCATCAAGGAGGGAATCGGGACTAACCTCAGAGCACTGGCCCAGGGAGCTCATCGGCTCACTGCAACAGGGAAGGGGACACACACAGGTGAACTGGAAATCGACAAATTGGATTTAATAAGAATGAAGCACCTGTGCACCTCAAAAGACTTCACCAAGAGGGTGATGACACATTGGACAAAGGGCTCATTACTAAAATCTACAACACCATCGTGACCTGCAAAAAGAGGAACACAGTTAACCCCCTAAGGAAGTGGGCAAAAGAACTGAAAAGAACTTTCACTAGGGAGGAGACCCATATGGCCAGCACACATATGAGGAAGTTTTCCAGGTCATTAGCCATAAGAGAAATGCAGATTAAAACAACCATGGCATACCACCTAACACCCCTGAGGCCAGCCCAGATCAGCAAATCAGAGAGCCACAAGTGTTGGAGGGGCTGTGGTGAAGTAGGAACCCTCCTCCACTGCTGGTGGTCGTGCAGATTTGTACAGCCACTGTGGAAAGCAATCTGGCTATACTTAAAGAAAATGGAAATTGATCTACCTTATGACCCAGTCATCCCTCTACTGGGCATATACCTAGAGGAGATAAGAAATAAAACATTATCTGCACGCCAATATTTATTGTGACACAATCTCAAAGACATGCGAACACCTTGTTTCCATCAATAGATGAGTGGATTAGTAAACTCTGGCACATACACACAATGGAGTACTATGCAGCACTGAAAAGCATGGACGATCACATGAAACACGTCATTTCATGGGAGGAGTTGGAAGGAGTCATGTTAAGTGAGGTAAGCCAATCTCAAAAGGAGAAGTATAAAATGAGTCTCCCGAGCTAAGTACAATCAGCATGGCAGGAGTAGAAGAATAGACCCTTATCTCACAATAAATGAGTAGAAGCATAGGGAGTCGGGGAGGGGGACAGACCACACCCAGGGAGGTACATGTGAGCCCAACATAAAGAACGGGAAAGGGAGAAGGAGGAGGGAGAACCGGGGTGGGGAGAAACTGAGATGATGATATGGGGGAACAGAGCACTAACCCACCCAGGGGGAAAGTATTGGTTGTGTCCCCACAAAACTGGAATGTGCTTACAGACCCCACCATGACGTGCCAAACCAGGAGGGCAACATAACACATGGAGGAATCCATAAAAAGACTAGATTATATGCCCAGCCCCAACCAGAACCAGCCTGACCCCCACCATGGAAGGATGTGCCACAGAGAATGACAATAAAACTTCTGGTGAGGGAAAGGAACTGTCCTACCATACCCAGATGGACGCAGAAGCAAATGAAGGGGGAGGAAGGGAGCAGAGCACACCCTGGCCCACCAAACCCAACGGATAATAGCCCCACTCAGAATAACCAATGCACAAATGGGACCATATGGCTGACCCCACTGTGAGATGCGACATCCTGCACTGACCTATAGCCCTACATGGGACAACACTGGAGACAGTGTGGGATGTGTGACCGAGTTCACCCACCACACCGAGGTAAAACACTAAAGGCGAGCAATACAACAGCAAGGGGAGCAGGACAAGGAAGTCCCGAGGGAGTATCAAAAAAGAGACTTTGGGACGAGGGTGTGACACTCCATCAGACTCAACCAGAAAACACTCCTAAAGATCAACAAACAGACCTTGAACTATTAACAGGCTTTTCTTTCTTTTTTCCTTCTTTTAGATTTTGGGTGTCATTGGCTTTTTTGTTTGTTTGTTTGTTTGTTGTAGCTGCCGTCATTGCCTTGTTTTTATGGAGGGGGTGGGAGAACTGGTAGGGAGTTATCAAGGGTAATGTAACCAAGAAGAATTACTAAAACCCAAATGAAGGTTGAGCAAGATAATGAGACAAGAGGAAAGCAAAAGAAGTAGGGTATAAAGGGAATACATAGAGGCTTAAATACAGGCATGTACGTATGTAAATATAATTATATATGATGATGGGGAAATAGATCTATCTGTACATATTTTAAGTTGAGTAGTAGAGTAGCAGTTGGACATGGGGCTTCCGCTCACGTACTCCCTCAATACAAGGACACTTTGCTCGACTAAATGCACATTCCATGATACCCACCTTCCTGACATGATCGCTGAAGACAAATGTCTTCATAAGCAAATGTGGTGAAGAAAGCTGATGGTGCCCAACTATCAAAAGATATAGCGTCTGAGGATTTAAATGCTTGAAGGTAAACAAGCAGCCATCTAGCAAAGAAGCAACAAAGCCCACAGGGAAGAAGCACACCAGTCTGTGTGATCATGAGGGGTCAAAGGGACCAGGTATCAAGCACCAATGAACAAAAAATGATACAATTGTGAATGAGGGGGTCTGTGGGTTGGGGACCCAATGCCCACATGCAGGCACTGGACATCCCTTTCAGAGCGGTAGTGGTGAGTAGACAAGTCACTCAGGGTCCAGTGTAGCAACAATGAAACACAACTTTCCTCTAGTTCTTAAATGCTTACTCCCCGCCCTGCCCCCTCCCACTATCATGATCCCAATTATACCTTACAAACCTCATTAGACCAGAGGATGTACAATGGTGCAGATAGGAACTGGAAACACAGGATATCCCAGACAGATGAACCCCTCAGGACCAATGGTAAGAGTGAGGATACCAAGAGGGTGGAGGGAAGGTGGGGTAGAAAGGGAGAACCAATTACAAGGATCTACATATAACCTCCTCCCTGGAGGATGGACATCAGAAAAGTGGGTGAAGGGAGACGTCAGGCAGTGTAAGCTATGCTAAGATAATAATTTGTAAATTATCAAGGGTCCATGAGGAAGAGGGGAGCAGGGAGGGAGAGGGAAAACTGAAAAATGAGCTGATTCTAAGAGCCCAAGAGGAAAGCAAATGTTTTGAGAATAATGAGGGCAACAAATGTAGAAGTGTGCTGTACACAATTGATGTATGTATGGATTGTGATAAGTATTATATGAGTTCTGAATAAAATTATTTTTTTTAAGGGTGAGAGTTTTAAAAACTCACAGAGGCAGTTCTACCCTGTCCTACGGAGTTTCTATGAGTTGGCAACAGCATAACAGAAGTGAGTTTGGGTGTGGTTTTTTGATCCATCCCTCAACATCCCTTGTGTCCCTTCTCCCACAATCACTACCTTACTTTCTGTCTTTGTGCATTTTTCAATAAAGGTAAATCAATGAGTATTGCCATTAGAGTTCCAGTTCATACACATGTGAATTTATTCTAAACAAAATGTGTTTAAACATAACTCTGCATACAAGCCCTCTCATTCTCACTCTCACTGCCATTGGGTTGATTGCAACACACAGTGACCTTTTATAGTGCAATGGGCTTCAGATACTGTAATTCTTTACAGCAATAGAAACCCTAAATTTTCTCCAAAGGAATGGCTGGTGGTTTTGAATGGCAGACCTTGAGGTTAGCAGTCCAACATGTTACCACTGTACAACCATGGTTCCTTTTTTTAAAAAACATTTTATTAGGGGCTCATACAACTCTTATCACAATCCATACATATACACACATCAATTGTATAAAGCACATCCTCACATTCCCTGCCCCAATCATTCTCAAAGCATTTGCTCTCCACTTAAGCCCTTTGCATCAGGTCCTCTTTTTTTTTACCCTCCCTCCCCACTCCTCCCTCCCTCGTGTGCCCTTGGTAATTTATACATTGTTATTTTGTCATATCTTTCCCTATCCGGAGTCTCCCTCCCCCCCACCCCCCACCTGCTCTGCCATCCATCTCCCAGGGAGGAGGTCACGTGTGGATCCTTGTAATCAGTTCCCCCTTTCCAACCCACTCACCCTACCATGGCTCCTTTTAGTCTCATTATGTTACCTTTAAAAATAAAAAATAAGGTTCCATGCAAACAGTGACTTTTGAGGGGACCTCCTGAGCCAGTAAAATCCAAGACAAAGAGATAAAGTCCAAAGATTATGACAACTGTATTTGCAAATTCTAAAGGGGTAATCTTGATAGATTTTCTCAGTGGACAAAGAACAATACTAGGGAGCTACTAGAACAAAGTTTTTAGAATATGAAAACTATATAGCTGAGGAGACCAGGAAAGTTGCACTGAGGAATGGTTTTCCATCATGATGATCCACTAACTCAGTCTTTGAGAGAAGTATGGAAGTTATGTAATCTGTTGTCAATTTGAAAGGATTAAGAGTGAAGGGATGGACTGCAGCCTGTCACTCAGGTTGCAGCTTGATGACCTCATTTGGAAGTACTTAGGAGATAAATAGCTCCCTGGCGGGAGGGCGCAGGCTCACTCCCTGAGACACTCTCTACTGATAAGACACATGGGGCTATGCTGATAGCAGCAAGAGCCCTGGACCTGGAGTAGCCATGTGGAGACCCACGCCAGCACTGAGATGCTTCTACGATCACTGGATCCACAAGAGTATCCACCTACTGGCCTATGATCTTCCTGTATTCACAATCATTGCATGAGTCTGAAGAGGAATTTGTAGATTGGTATCAAACATATGGGCTAATATCAGACTTATGACTTGATCTGGACTGGGCTGGAATGTTTTCTAAATATTCAATTGCTCTTTTATTTAAAGCTCTTTCTTATACACATATGTGTGCTTATCAATTTGTTTCTCTAGTCTACCTAGACTAACATAAGAAGTAAGGGCTGTACTAGGAGAATGTTATTGGGAACCCTTAACCTATTCACCATACAGTCCTGATTTGGCCCCTTATAAGACTTCATTTTGCTATTAAAATGCAAAGAAGATTTAAAGGAACACGGTTTAGTTTCTTGACATTGCCAACTTCACTGTTTTGACATGGTATGTAGTAAAGAGTGTAGAATTCTTCAGGAAAGGGTGGAAACACTGCCTTCAGAAATATATATATTGAAGAGGAATATGGCAGAGTGGCAGGATACAAGATCAACAAACAGAGGTCCATCAGACTGTTATACACATTGGATAAAACCACAGAAAAGGAGATTAAAAAGGTGATACCTTCACAATAGCCAAGCACAAATAGAACTATCTAGGGATATACCTGACAATAAGAATAAAAGATATATATGAGGAAAACTACAGAACACTATTACAAGAAACCAAGAGTGGCCTTAACAAATGGAAGAATATCCCATGCTCGTGGATTGGAAGACTCACTATAGTAAAGATGTCAGTTCTGCCCAAGGCACTGTATAAGTTTAATCCCCTCCCGATACGAATACCATCATCCTTCTTCAAAGAAATGGAAAAACTGATTACCAACTTCATATGGAGAGGGAAGAAGCCCAGAATTAGCAGAGAACTCCTCAGGAAGAAGGACACAGTGGGAGGGCTCGCTTTACCTGACTTTAGCACATAGTATACAGCCACAGTGGTCAAACCCACATGTTATTTGTATAATGACAGATACTCAGACCAATAGAAAATAACTGAACATCCAGAAATAAAATCATCAGCATACAGACAATTGAAATTTATAAGGGCCCCCAAAATACAAATGGGAAGCAATGCCCTCTTCAACAAGTGGTGCTGGAAAAAATGGATATCTGCCTGCAGAAAAATGAAGCAAGACCCTTATTTCACTCTATGAACAAGAATAAACTCACGGTAGATCACAGACCTTGAGGTAAAACCCCAAACTATTAGGAAAACCAATGAGCAATTTGGGACAACCCTGAAAACTTTGGTGCAGGGAATACATAGGCTATCAGAAATAGGGAAGGACACAAATCCACAGGAGGCACAAATTGACACAAAACACACCCTCTCCCATGTCCCCCTGGAACCATCAGTCCTGTTGTTTTCTCCTCCAGATTGTTTATCCCACCTATCTTATCTCAATAGACATGCAGAGACAATATGCACAAAAGCAAGACAGAATAAAACAAAGCAACAAAAGAAAACAAAACAATGACAACAACAAAAAAAGAGAAAAGCCTATAAATCAGTGGTTCTCAACCTTCCTAATGCCCAACCCTTTAATAGAATTCCTCACGTTGTGGTGACCCCAACCTTAAAACTATTTTCGCTGCTACTTCATAACTGTAATTTTGCTACTGTTACGAATCATCATGTAAATGATATTCAGGATGTATTTTCATTGTTTCAAATTGAATGTAATTAAAGTATAGTGATTAATCACAAAAACAATGTGTAATTATATATTGTGAAATATTTATTTCTAATTAGAAATAAATGAAGTTTTGTTGTGTAGCATGGGTAACAGTCTTCATGCCAGGTATTATCACGCCAGTATAATGTGGGCATTATCTGCATGTGGATAGACCTGCCTGGAGACAGATAGAGGAGCAGTGTCTCGGTTTCTAAAAGCATGGGAAATATGTGTTTTCTGATGGTTTGGACTATCTCTGTGAAAGGGTCATTGGACCCCCAAAGGAATCACAACCCACAGGTTGAGAACTGCTGCTATAAATAGTTCCAGGTCTCTTTGTTGACCTTTAGGAGTGTTTTCCAGTCCAATCTGGTGGGGTGCCACACCCTGGCCCCACAGTATCTTTTTATATTCTTCAGGGACTTCATTGCTCTGCTCCTCTTGCTGTCTCTTCTGTTTCACGCCCTTAGGGTTTCTCCTCGGTGTGGTGGGGTCATATCGGACACAATCCCTGCAGTGTGTCTGCAGTGTTTTCTGCTGTAGCACTATGGGTCAGTGAAGGACTTTGTGTCTTGTGGTGGGGCTAGCCCTATGGTTCTCTTTGTGCTTAGGCTGCTCTGAGCAAGAATATTGTCCTCAGGGCTTGGTGGGCCAGGATGTGCTCCACTCTCTCTTTTCCTTCCCTTGTTCGCTTCTGTGTGGTCTGATCAGACATGTCCCTCTGCCTGAGTTATAGCTTCAGTGCTATCTTCTGAAGTGAATTCTTCTTGGAGGATGGGGGCTGTACATGAAGTTGGGACTGGGGATGGCCCCTCAGACCTCTCTATTGGTTCCCTGCCTCATGCTAGTATATTGCATTCACCTCTTGGGGGCATGAGGTTGAAGTCTGGTTTCTCTTTCCTTGTGGAGATATAAACAACACCTTCCCCGTGGGTGGGTTAGTGCCCTGTTCCCTACTACCCATGTCTTTCTCATCCCTCCTTTTTAGTTGACTACCATATGTATGCCTTGATTTGGTCTGGCCCCTGCCATACTACCTGGACCTCACTCCAGGAATGTATGTATACAGTAGCTTTTTCCATATGCCCCTTTTGCATTTTTAAGCTTCCCTCAGCACACTCATATTGTATTTATCCTTTTGTGCTTGGCTAACAATAAGCCAAATGGTGGTAGATAACTTTTCATGATTTTATCCATTGCTGTACCAATCACCCTAATAATAAAAATCAGTACTTCTTAAGTGGTAACTCCCAATTTTCCTCACCCTCAACTCCCTGCTAACCACTAATAAATATTTATCTCTGTGCATCTTCCTATTCTAGATAAGAAAACAAAATTGTACTTTAACTTCACCAAGGAATTCCAATTTAAAGGATTCTTTATATAAACACTTCCTGTGCAAAGTACATAATTACCTGTTAGTTTACCTTACATTCCTTCGGCCTCATTTTCAAGTGGTGAACTTACTTTAAGCCAGTTGGTGCTCTGATTAACACTACCACCACCCCTGCCAACTGCCTGCTGGTAAAAACATTCCAATGAACTTCTTTAAGTTATAAACACAGTCTGATATTAAACTGACTTCTCTATCCCACGCTGCATGATAAATTGGCTCCCCACCCTCTTCTTTGGAAAGTGTCCCTGAACTAAATCAATTAAGGAGAGGCTCCATCTCCAAGATCTGAGTAAGGAGGCAAACTGTAATCTTTTAATGGCATTCTAATTTTCAAACCAACACTCATCCTACAGGAAGCTCTCAGCACAGCCAGACTCTGTAGTGGGGATGATGGGAAGAAGAGGGAGATTCTCTGTGGAAACCTCCCAGCTGGAATTTTCCAGAGAGCAGGCAAAGGGCATCGGCCAGCACTGACTGCATCCTCCTCTCTGAGTGATCAGCTGATGGAAGCTCACATCTGATGAAACCTGGAGGAAGGAAAGACTCCTATAACCACAAAGCTGGAAGGACTGTTGGAGCTGAAAAGTAACCCAGAAATTGCCCCCAAATGCCTTGCTGGGAGGTTGGGAAGGAAATAACTGAAAGTAAAGTGACTGGGAGAGGTGCCCAGATGGGCATGAGGAGATCATCCCACTTGCACTCATTTCCAATCCCTCTAATCAACTTAAGGAGAAAAGTCTTCTTTGGAGCTGATGTGTCTTTATTATGAGACCCCTCTCCACTCTCCTTAGCCTTTTGTTACTGTAACTCCACAGCTTTCCCAATGAACCTACCCTTAAGATATGAAATATTATAGGACATTGACATATATGCATATCCTATAATTAATCTCTCTTTCCTTCTTGACAGGCTGTTTCTTCTAAGCACTTTCCTCCCAGGAAAGTATCCCACCAAAGCAGGCAAATATTGGTTATAGTAAGTACATTTTGGTTATAACCAGATCTGGCCTGCCAAGCATGTGCAAAAATAGAGTCGCAAACTACAGTTGATGCTAGAACAAAAGAGCTGTAATTAAGGAACAAAAAGTTATTGAAAAGGTGTCAACATACCAACTCAGACAATATTTGGATGGAAAAGGTCTAATAAACCATTTCCTGGTCAAGAATCATAAACCTTCCCTAATGCACATTCATGAACATCCCTGGCACATTAGTTACATATTCATAGTCCCCTCATTTTATTTCGTGTGTGTGTTGAAAATCAGAGGTTCCAGCAAGAGCCAGGTAAGCAGCCCATATTGGGAGCTCCATGGCAGTCAGTGAACCAGATTTCCAGGAGAATGAGGGGATTCAGGTAAGTGGAAAGACTCCCACAACATCCTAGAGTACATCCTTGGTCCAGGAGGTGACCCCCCACACACACACCCCATGCCCCCCCAATCTAGCCTCACTCTGAAGCCCTAGGGATCTATGACCTGGTCCCAAGGATTCCCTGACCCGAGAAGGTGGTGCTACTCTGGACCGCGTCATAGCCACCACCTGCCATTCATCACCTGCCCTCCTCAGCCTGATTGCCTCACCCGAAGCTAGCCAGATGCCCTACTGAGTCCTCAACAACCACATGTGGACCCCCACACAGGGTCTGTCCACCCGTGGTACTCTCCACCATGAGCTGCTCCCTTATCCTGAGGCCCCCATCTCCTCACATGGTAGAGGACTCCAATACCAAACTCAGGTCGCTCCTGCCACCCACACACAGCCCCAGCAGCGATGACTGGACCCTGTCCCCACTCCACCTGGAGGAAAATTAGGCACCTGTGGCAGCAGCAGCTCCTCTCCTCCCACCACCACAGGGCGCCCTCACCTGCAGCTGTGGCACTTGCCCACTCCATTGCCCAGCACCCCATACTGCGACAGTGGGCCTTTGCCTGATGCTGCCTGGAACCCCCTCCCATGGCAACCAGACCCTCCCCACCTTGGCCAAGCACCTCCGCCCATGGCAGTGAGGCTTTTTCTGTGGTAGCCCAACACCTCCACCAGCACCAGTGGGCTTTCCGCACCTTCGCCCAGCACCCTATCCCATTGCAGCAGGGCTGCTAACCACCGTTACCTGGCATCCCCCATGCGTGGAGCTACACCCACTGCCTGCAACCACCCCACCCATGAGCCTGAGAGGGCCCCCAGACCTTCCCTCTAAATAGAGAATCCTGGCTATCTAAGGAGAGTAAAATATAAGGCAGTTAAAGAAGTAGCTCAAACCCTCAGCACAGTTAGATATAGAAAACTTGCGGAAGCATTCTTAACAGCCTTACAATGAGAGCCCAGGGCTCTCTGACTCCCTGAAAAATGGCACCATGCTCCGCCAAAATGACATAAAGACAACAAAGTGCCTTAACAGCCTCAACAAAAACTCTGGGGAAATGGAACACTTTGTCAGAGGAAGTCCTGAATCGAGTGACATGTATAAATCAAGCAGAAGCTGAGTTGCCACAGAAAGAAATCTTGATAATGCTGCTTGAAGCCAAACAGGATATGATGGAAGCATCACAGCAAATGGGTGAAATAAGAGAGGAGATAAAGACCACACATCAAAGGGAAATACAAGAGTTAAGGGAAAAGCACCAAAGGGAAATACAGTTAAGGGACAAGGTAACAAAAACAAATCACAGGTTAACAGGCTCCACACACAGATTAGAAGTTAAGAATGGTACCAGTGACCTTGAGGATAACCAGGCAGACTTCACAAACAGGAAAGAGAGTCAAACAAGATAATCAAAGCAACAGAAGAAAACCGGAGAATGATGTCAGATGCTATGAAGACAAACAATATTAGAATAATTGGACTACTGGAACAAGACATAACAAAGAAGCCAGCAGCAAAAATAGTGCAGGAATTCCCAGCAAAAATGTCCCCAACTTAATGAGTGAGAATCAGGCAACCATCCAGGAAGCAGAGAGGACACCTGCTAAACTGAATCCAAGAAACAATTTGCCAAGGCATATAATTATTAAACCAATCAAATTTGAGGGAAAAGAGAAAATCACGAGAGCAGCTAGTGGGGGCGGGGAGGGAAGTAGTTATCTATAAAGGTACCCAAATAAGAATGTGCTCAGACTGATCAGCAGACATCATGAAGAAGAGGAAAGAGTAGAATAACATCTTCTGAAAATTGTAAGAAAACAATCCAAGCCCAAGAATCCTCTATTCAGCCAAAATTTCTATCAAGATAGATAGGAGTCTTTCTGGACAAGGTAAAACTCAAAGAATACCTTAAAAGAAACCCAGCTGTATAAAAAATCCTGTCAACTCAGTGTGGTCAGAAGAAGTACACTAACGAAGCACAAATAGGAGACTGTCTGAGATAGTTAAGATTTATTGTGCCAAGCTGGCCAATAAACACATGTGGGGTTAATTGAAGGGAAAGGTGATAAATGGCTCAGTGAGCCTCACCTTTACATTTCTTGAGTCTCTTGCTTTCTGATCATCAGGGTGCAGCTGCCTTAGCCAGTTCCCTGCGTCAGCTGGCAAGGGTCACTTCCTGCAAGACATCCCTGAGGAGAAGACACATGGACCTAGCCTGATGCACTCATGGGTGCTGAAAAAGCCATGTGGAAACCCCTGCCAGTGCTGAGATGCTTACACTCTCACTGATTCGGCTTTCCTCCTGCAGTTGGCATCATTGCAAGTGTTTTGTGAGATTGGGGAGGATGTTATAGATCAGTGTCGGACATACGAGCTAATGTTGAACTTACGGGCTTGGACAGGACTGGGTTGTGATGCTTCCTTAATGTACTCTTACCCTTTATATAAAACTCTCTCTTATACATATGAATTTCTGTGGATTTGTTTCCCTAGTTTACCCAGACTAACATACTACCACATAGAGCAACTCCACTCAGAGGTAAAACATTGAAAACAAACCACAAGATAAAATTGGCTCAATGGTGAAAAGACAGCAAGAATGAACCACACACTCATTCTCACAATGCACTGACAAGAAGGGAGGTAGGAAAACACCAAACATAAAAGGTACAATATGACATCACGGAGTCCACTGGTGGATGGTGTAAATCTGAATATCAATGGACTGAACTCACCCATTAAAACACAGAGACTAGCGGACTAGCTTAGAAAACACAACCAATCGATCTGCTGCCTAAAAGAGACACATCTCACACTTGCAGATAGAAATACCCTGAGAAACAAAGGCTGGAGAAAAATATACCAAGCAAACAATTTAAAAACAACAGGTGTTGCAATTCTAATCCCTGAAAAAATTGATGTCAATGTGCAAGCCATAACAAGAGATAAGGAGGGGAACTATATAATGCTCAAGGGGTCAGTAGACCAAGAACCATTGAGCATAATAAACATGTATGCACCCAATAAGAAACCCATGAAATTTGTCAATTAAACACTCCAAATTATGAAAAAAGAAATCACAATCATATTAGGTGACTTTAATACACAACCCTCTGAGAAAGATAGATCACAGGGAAAGACACTCATCAAGAAAGATACAGAAGTAAACTCTACAATTGGGTTACTTGACCTGATAAACATTTTCAGAGCTCTCCATCCAAATGCAAAAATTTAAAAATCACATTCTTTTAAAGTCCACATGGCACATACTCAAAGATAAACCACATACTGAGCCACCAATCAAGCCTATGTCAATTCAAGCACATAGAGGTCACTCAGACTTCCTTCTCAGACCACTTGCCATAAGGCTGGAAATCAACAAAAGGAGGATTAAGAAAACAAGGGCAAACAATTGGAGGATGAATAACTCTCTCCTGCAAAATTAGAGGGTATTGACCCATATCTGAGATGAAATCTGGAAGTTTAGAAATGAATGAGAATGAGAATATGATGTAGCCAAACCTTTGGAACACAGCAAAATCAATTATTAGAGTAAGTTTGATTGCAATAAATTCACATATGTAAAAGGAAGATAGACTTATGATTGATACACTGGCACCAAACCTCCAGTAATTAGAGTGGAGTCAACAGGGCAGTCCTACTAATAGTCAAAGAAAAGAAATAATAAAAATTAGGGAAAAACAAATGAGTTGGAAAACAATGCAAAAAAAAATCTACGCAGCAAAAATCTAGTTCTTTGAAAGGATAAACAGAATCCTGCTGGTAAACCTAACTAAAGAAGGAAAGGAACAAATATCGATAGTCAGGATGAAGGATGAAATATGGGAAATTACAAAAGATTATAATGAGATTAAAAGGCTAATTACACAGTACTATAAAGGTCTGTACTCTAATGAATTCAACAACTTGAAAGACATGGTGAAATACTTGGAAAAACAATCCCTCCCTAGGCTATCCCAGACGTCAAGAACCTCAACAGACTCATAGAAATAGAGGAAATAGACAAGTTTATCAAGGAAATGCCAACTAAAAAATACCTTGGGCCAAACAACTTCACAGAAGATTTCTACCAAGCATTCACGGAAGAACGGACACTAATCCTCCACAAGTTCTTCTACAGCATAGAAAAAGATGGCAAACGCCCAAACTCTTTCTATGAAGCTAACACAGCATTATACTGATAACTAAAGTGGGCAATGATCCCACAAGAATTGAGAACTATAGAACTATATTTCTAATGAACATCAATGCAAAAATCCTTAACAAAATCCTGGCATTATGATACAAAAGTTGATAAAACCAATCATTCACCATGACCACGTGGGATTCATTCCAGGGCTGTGGGGATGCTCAACATCCAAAAGCCCATCCACATTATTCATCACATTGATAAGAAAAAGGAAAAAGCCACATGATAATATCAATAGACACAGAAAAAGAATTTGAAAACATCCAACACCCATTCATGTTTAAGACACTCAAGATTATAGGAATGGAAGGAAAATTCTCTATATAATACAAGCTATATATGAAAAGCCAACGTGGTCATCAAAGGGGAAAGATGAAAACAATCCCACTGAAAAAGGGCACCAGACAAGGATGCCCCTTATCCTCACTTCTATTTAACATCATACTGGAGGTCCTAGCTAACAGCAGAAGGCAAAGGAAAGACATCAAAGTTATTCATCTAGAGGAAGAAGAGGTGAAATTATCATTATTCACAGATAATGCTTTTATATATGGAAAACCCCAAAAGCTCCACAAGAGGAGTGATATTGGAATATGGCAGAGTGTCGGGATACAAGATCAATAAACTGAAGTCTATCAGAAGAGGGGATCAAAAAGGTAGTACTCTTCACAATAGCAAAGCACAAATTGAAATATCTAGGGCTATACTTAACGGTGTTAGTCTAGGTAGACTAGAGAAACAAAATTTATGAACACCCATATTTTATGAGAGAGTTATAGATATAAAGGGTAAGTGTACATTATAAAGCATCCCAACCCAGTGCTGTCCAAGCCCATAAATCCAACATTAGTTGTTAGTCTGGGTATACTAGGGAAACAAATTCATAGACACTCATTTGTTTATAAGAAAGAGCTTTATATAAAAGAGCAATTGGATCTTAAGAAAATATCCCAGCACAGTCCAAATAAAGTCCATAAATCCAATATTGGCCCATATGTCCAACACCAGTCTATGAAGTCATCCTCAGACTCACACACCACTTGCAATGATGCCGAATGCGGGAAGATCACAGGCAGTGGGTGGAAAATCTTGTGGATTCAGTGGTGGTGGAAGCATCTCAGAGCTGGCTTGGGTCTCCACGTGACTCCTCCAGCTCCAGTGCTATGGCTCTATCAGTGTAGCTCCCTCTGGCTTGTCAGGAGGAAGATTAAATAGAGAAAGTGTCTGTTTCACCTCCAGGGAGAAATATAAGAGTTCCAAGAATCCTCAGAAGGCCATACCCACACAGAGGCCTCATAGGTTTTTACTTGATTGACAGGCTAGACTCTACCCCTTCACAAATTGATAGATCATATAACTGCTACACCACTCAAGTACTCCCTCAACACAAGAATACTTTGGTCTAATAACCTGGCATGCTGTGATGCTCATTTTCCCAAAATGATGGTTGAAGTCAAAATGGGACCATAAGCAAATGTGGTGAAGAAAGATGATGGTGCCTGGCTATTAAAAGATATAGCATCTGGGGCCTTAAAGACTTGAACTTAAACAAATGTCCACCTAGCTCAGAAGGAACAAACCCACATAAAAGAAGTACACCAGCCTGTGACACTGAGGTGTCAACAGGATCAGGTATCCATCATCAGAAGGCCCAAAACAAACAAATATTTTGATGCAGATGATGGGGGTCCGAGAGGAGACCCACAGCCCATCTCTAGACAATTGGACATTCCCTCACAGTAGGGTCATAAAGAAGTAATGAGTCAGCAAGGTGCAGCTTAAAACCAATGGAAAAGCTAATAATGAGTACAAGAAAGAAGAAAATGTTCTGAAATTGATATTGACAATGATTGTACAACTCTTCTTGATATGACTGGTCTATTGGATTTTATGACATGTAGATTATGTCACAATAAAAGTGCTTAAAATAAAATTTTTTTAAGTTTTTTTTATCATTTTACTGGAGGTTCATACAACTCTTATCACAATCCATACATACAGACATTGTATCAAGCACATTTGTACATTTGTTGCCATCATCATTCTCAAAACATTTGCTTTCTGCTTGAGCCCTTGGTATCAACTCCTCATTTTCCCCTTCCCTAGTGGCTCCCTCCTCCCTCATGAACCCTTAATAATTTATAAATTATTATTACTTTGTCATATCTTACACTGTCCAACATCTACCTTTACCCACTTTTCTGCTGTCCATCCCCCAGGGAGAAGGTTATATATAGATCCTTGCAATCGGTTCCCCCTTTCCACCCCACCCTCCACCCTCCCAGTATCGTCATTCTCAGCACTGGTCCTGAAGGGATCATCTGTCCTGGATTCCCTGTGTTTCCAGTTCCTATCTGCACCAATGTATATCCTCTGGCCTAGCCAGATGTGTAAGGTAGAAAACCAAAAAAAAGCCAACAGAAAACACAACATTCCTCTTGTTCTTTAATGCTTTCTCCTCCCCTCTATCATGACCCCAGTTCTACCTTACAAATCCAGCTAGACCGAACATGTGCACTGGTACAGATAAGACACATGGAATCCAGGACAGATAAGCCCTTAGGAACAGTACTGGGAGTTGCGATACCATGAGGGTTGGGGGAGAAATGCGGAACTGATTAAAATGACTGACATATAATCCCAAGCCCAGGGAAATGAATAGCAGAAACATAGACAGAAAGAGACAGTGGACGGTGTAAGACATGAAAATAAAAATAATTTATAATTTATCAGGTATCCTTGATGGTGAGCGGGTGGGGGAGAGAGGGGAAAAAAGAGGAGCTCATACCAAGGGCTCAAGCAGAAAGAAAATGTTTTGAAAATAATGATGGCAACGTATGTACAAATGTGTCTGACACAATTGAGGTATGGATTGCTCTAAGAACTGTAAGAACCCCCAATTAAATGAGTTATTAAACAAAAACAAAAAACTACAAATTTTTTTCTCAAAAGTTTGCATTGGCAACTCTAATCCTAGCTTGCTCCTTACTTGATCAACCAAAATAAAGCTTTCCACCTTCAATTTCACCCACTCTCACTCTGTTAGCCATGCTTGGTAACAAGTATCTCTAAGTCAAATAGGCAGGTACTTGTCCCTATTTATGATTTAATACTAAAAAACAGCTTACCATTGAGTTGACTTTGACCTTTGGAAATCCCATGTGTGTCAACGTAAAGCTGTATTCTGGAGGCTTTTTATTGTCTGTGATTTTTCAGAAATAGATTATCAGGCCTTTTGACTGATATGCCTCTGAGTGAACTCAGACTGCCAGTGGAGCATGTGAACTATTTGCACTATCCAGGGGCTCTGATAATATTATTTTATTTGGGGGTTTGGTTTTAAGGGTTAGCCTCTATTTACAATACACGATTCTGGTTTTCCTTTATAGCATTGATTTAAAACTTTCTTCGAAAATATATTGACTCAGTTTTATCTGAGTCATTTTTTTCACTTTTTTTCCTTTTTATCACTTTTACATTTTAAAAATTTTATTTGGGGCTCATACCACTCTTATCATAATCCGCACATACATCCATGTGTCAAGCACATTTGTACATTTCTTGCCATCATCATTCTCAAAACATTTTCTTTCTACTTAAGCCCTTGGTAACAGCTCCTCATTTTCCCCCTCCCTCCCTCATCCTTGATAATTTATAAGGTTTTTTTTCATGTCTTACACTATCCAATGTCTCCCTTCACCCACTTTTCTGTTGTCTGTCCCCTAGAGAGGGGGTTATATGTAGAAGGAGTGATTTTTTAAAATAAATCATTTTATTGGGGGCTCTTACAGCTTTTATAACAATCCATACATCAATTGTATCTAGCATATTTGTACATATGTTGCCATCATTATTTTCAAAACATCTTCTTTCTACTTCAGCTCTTGGTGTCAGTTCCTCTTTTTTCCAAGAGCGAATTTTTAAAACCTTATATATAAGTGATTTAACTTAATTAACCCATTGCCATTGAGTCGATGCTGATCATACTAACACTACAGAGGGTCTCAGACAGTGTCAATCTTTCGGAGAGCAGTCAGCCTCCACTGTCTCCCACAAAGAGATTCAGGAATTTGAATCGCTGACCTGTGGTTTTTAGTACAAGGCTTACCTGACAGTCACAGATGTAAAAAATCTGGTAGATTTTATTTGAAGATAAAACCCCAGTCTAGACCAAACCCACAATCATGGTTTGAATGCCTACCACACTCCTTCTTTAGAACACACACAAACACACAAGCACATACACGTGCACACACTTCCTGCCATTTGCCTGTCTAGTCTCCTCTTGTTTATTCTAATAATAGAGAACCAACTTCCTGGGTAATACAGTCATTTATTAAAAATAAATATTGTCATTATCTCTAACTACCACCCTTAGCCAAAATTGGCTTTTCTCATGTACCTTGTTGAATTGAAGGGATTTGACTATCTAAGCTGTGACATTACCCACCCAAACCTAAAAGCTGATGAGTTCTCCAACTCTAGGGGGTCTATTTTACCCAATAAAAATTCTGAATTCAAGTTTGGTTACAGTTTCTTGATAACTGGAGGGAAAGCGTTTATCTCACTGTCACATTTTTAAAAATGGTTGTAATGACTAACTGATTGTAGAAGGCAAAAGGGCCAGGGAGACTAGGTCTTGTAAGCGTAAGTCAGTCTTGTATGTGAGAAATGAGGGGCCCCAAAAGGAGAGGCTGAACCTCTCGACCTCCCCCACCAAAAAAAACCCAGACCTCTCAGACATCCTTTTTCTGTATAAGCCTCTGAGAAAAAAATTTCTTTGAGGGTCCTAGGTCAGTCCCTACACACACATACTCAATCACTCACGCACGCACGCACACTCACTCACGCACGCACGCACAGTCACTCACTCACGCACTCATGCACGCACGCAGTCACTCACGCACTCACTCACTCACACACGCACTCACGCACTCACACACATACTCACACACACATACTCTCTCCACGCACTCACGCATGCACTCACTCACACACATACTCACGCAGGCACTCACTCACACACATACACACACATACTCTCACTCACGCACGCACTCTCGCACGCACGCACATACTCACGCACTCACTCACATACACACATACTCTCTCACGCACGCACGCACCTCACGCACGCACGCACCTCACTCACGCACGCACATACACACACTCACACGCACGCACTCACTCACGCATGCACTCACTCACGCACGCACGCAAGCACACACTCACTCACGCACTCACTCACATTGACATTATCTTGCCCAATGAGCAGAAAAGAGCTTTCTCCTATTTCCAGATCTGGTACGTAAGGAGATTGCATGTCCTGCCTGTTTGGGGCCCTTCCAATAAGCATTTTCAGGAATGTCTGGGTTCCCTCAAATCCCTAGAATCCTTTCCATCCATTCCATTCCATTCTAGTTCCAGTCCAGTCCTGCTTCCTGCCTATCAATGTTAGGAACCCCGCTGCCTCTAGCAATTGCTCATCTTCCTCAGCTGTGTTCTGCATCCCATCCGCTTGCAGGGTCCTCAATTGGCCCCTCTTCCTCTTTCTGATGATCACCAGCATTTGAGGTTTTGTTGCTAATCTGTACACACAGCAGGAAGGTAGCAGGAAACTTTACATGGAAATATCCCCTGCTGGATTAGAGGAGCTTCCCAACTGCTTTGATGGTTCAGAAAAGCTTCTTTAGCCTGATATTGTGACATTTATCCTCGATGCAGAACTCTGGAATCCTCCTCCCACCTCCTCTCCAGTTCTGACCTGTCTCTCAGCCAGGATGGGTCAATTATGGTCCTTCCCCACCAGCTCCAGAGTCCTCAAAATTTGGGCCCATCTAAAAGGATACTTGTCAGTACACAGTATCCTTCTTATCCCACTAGTTGGGGGTGACAGGCTCTGGCCTGGGGGAAAGATGTGAATATAGGTATATTTTCTGAGCATTGGATTTGCTTTTTCTTTCTTGGGCCTTAAAAGAAAAATGGTCAGGAAAAAGGTGTTAACGCCCTTCCTTGTTTCCAGAGTTTTAAGCCAGAAATAGCTTACAGCTTTCCCTATCCAGCTCAGTTTAATTAGGATATCCTGTCATCCTAACTACAAGATGAGAACCACCAGCCCAGGTGGCCCTGGCTAGATAATGTCTGCTGGGGCAGTACCTTACTGGACGACCCTTCAAAAGTAGTATCACTGCCTCCCTACTCAACCCCAGCCCACTGACATCTCTGCCAACAGAAACAGAAAGCCTGAATTAAGAATGCAAACCAGTCTTGTGGTTCTTATTCTTTGTCTTGTTTATGTGGTGGATTACATGGATTGTTTTTAAATATGGAACCATCATTGTATCCCTGGTATGAATCCCACTTGGCCATTGTGATACTTCGATTTTCCGTGCTGACATGGTTTCTGTAGGAATATGTGGGTGGAGTTTATCCTGTCAATCAGGTCAATGCTTGATTGGAGGGCAACTGAGATAAACGGCTTTCTGAGGCCAGCCTCCCTCTCTCTTTCTTCCTGGTGATTGGACCAACACATTGCTGCCTCAAAGGACCAGCTAGTCCAACTGTGTGCCTGCTGCCTGTGGGCCAAGCCGATCCATGGATGCTGTTGCCCATCACCAGAGCTGTGGTCCATCTGGACATGCTTCATTAAGCTGCTGAGCTATTGGCCTCTGCTCCCCTACAATGTCTCATCTTTCTGCTATGCCGCCCTGCCGTGTCTGCTGCCTGTGACAGAACTGCTCATCTTGCCTGAGGGCAGATTCTGCTACCTGCTTCCTTGGCCCTGGACCATTAGCCTGCATGAGTTGAAGGACCTTCGGTATATTAACTGTCTCATGAAAGTGAGTTGAACTGAGCCCTCTGTACTGCTGTATGGACTAATTAGCAGTTGTATTTCTTCTCATTATATAAACCTATCCTCCATGCTTTGGGCGGGGGGAGGGGTAAGGGGAGGGGAAAAAACCTATCCTTTTATATACATATAATCACAGGTGTTCTGATTTTGTTTCTCTAGAGAACCCTGCCTAACACAGACATGATTTTTTTTTTCTTGCTATGTTGTGGATTTGATTAGCCAGGATTTTGTTGAGAAGTTTTGGGTCTGCAGTTTTCTGTCTTTGTGAAATCTTTGCCTGGTTTGGGTATCAAGGTAAGACTGTCATCGTAGAAGGAGCTTGGGAGTTTGCTGATGCTGTATTCTGGAATAATCTGAGTAGAATTGGTGACAGCTCTTTCCTGAATACTTGGTAGAATTCCCCGGTTAACATCTGGTCCCAGGCTTTCCTGGGTCGGAAGTTGGATGACCTTGTTTCTCTATGTCCTCATTTGTTATGGGTCTGTTCATATTTTCTATATCCATCTGTGTTAAGTCGGGTAGATTATGTAGTTCTAAATATTTGTCCATTTCTTCCAGATCATCAAATTTGCTGATAATAGTACTTTAGTCTTTAAGAATACTGTTTTATTGTTCATTTTATTTATTTGGATATGTTGTGACATCTTCTTTTCAGCTCCAAGTAGATATTTTCATCTTTTTTATCTCTGCCTTGGTTAAGTTTGTTAGAAGTTTGTCACTTTTGTTATTTTTTCCAAAAAAAAAAAAACCCAACTTCTTGTCTTATGGATTTTTTCCATTATTTTTCTGTTTTCTAGTTAGTTTATTTCTGCCGTAATCTTTATTTTCTTCAGTTGTTGGAAATTTGATGTCATTTCCCTTGTTTTTGGAGATTGGATTTCTCCTCTCTTTTCATGTGTGCATTCATTGCTATCTGTTGTCCTCTGATAACTGCTTTCCTGTAGTTTGCTATGTTTTCATTCTTAATTGTTGCAAGGTATTTCTTAATTTCTTCCTTTATTTGATCTATTACACAGTCATTTTTAAATAGTGTGTTGTTCAGACTCCATGTGTTTGTATTTATGGTCCCATTTTTCCTATTGTTAATTTCCAGTTTTATAGCATTGTGACCTGAGAAAATGGATTATAGGATCTCAGTATTTTTTTATTTGTGAAGTTTTCCTTGTCGCCTAACATGTGATCTATTCTCAAGTAAGCCCTGGAGAAGAATGTACACTGCTGTTGAGTGCTCTGTATATGTCTGGGTTTGAGTTGGTTGATTGTGATGTTTGTCTCTTCTGTTTCTTTAGTGAGTTTCTTTCCTGATTATCTCTTTTCTTGAGAGTGATGTGTTGAAACCCCCCACTATTATTGTAGACTATTTATTCCTGTTTTCAACTATGAGAGGATATGGTTGAAGTATTTTGAAGGCCTTCCATGGGCGCATGTGTTTATTAAGCTTCTAAGGTTCTTGCTACTAATAAGTACAGGATATCCCTGCTAGTGGAACCGATTGGCAGTTGCTAAGATCTTCCCATGCTTGTTATCTGCTTCCATATTCCTGGAGACCTGAAAATCTCTTCAAACATAGTTTAATAAGTGATATGGCAATGTTTGAATTTTTATAGTATCAATAAGTCAGAATTACAATTTTGACTATTATTTAAATTGACAAAAGTACTTCAAAAAGTTTGTGGAAAAATTCCATTAAGTTTTAATTCCATTTCCCCTCAAGTTTTTTGAAGCTCCTGCATATAGCAACTTTTAGATGTCAATTTTTTACTGTGCATAGGCATGTATAGTTTTTCAAGTCCATCGACGTAAGTAAACTAAAGGCTAATTATCTTATATAAAATAAGTCAAAGGTAGTCTAAGCTGGTGTGGTTGCATATTGAAGTCATCAGAGACCCTTGATCTTCCGGTCTTTTGCTCTGCCATCCTTATAAAGTGACCTTGAAGATGGAAGCCACTTCCCAAGGATGGCAGACCTCTAGCCATCATGCCCCGGATCTAGGCATCCAAGTAAAGGACCATAACAGCTTTCTTGCTTTCTCAGAGAGTCCTATCCAGTGGTGGGATTCCAGTAATTTAACTGCCGGTTCACTGCACAAGTGGCAGAAGAAGACAGTATACCAAAAGACAGTTAATTACTTCATACAGTTAATACTTAAATAAAAACAATAAAAGGGGTGCACAGACCTAGATTACACGAGTTTTAAAATAGGTTAAAGTGTAATAACTGAACATTTGATCTCCCATTGAACTCATGTTAAAGTTGTTTCTGGTTTTTAAAAAAGGTGGGGCGTGGAAAGGGAAATACATATGGATTCAGCCACTGGTTTATCCTCTCTAATCATTGACCAGGGCTGTGAATACCCTTGCAGACGCAGTTAGGTTAAAATGGACATTTTATCATTTCGAAAACATGCCAAACAGCCAGAAGGTGACATGCTGTCGTTTGTTTCAGCTTTGTGTCAACACTGAATTATCCAACTCCTGAGTGTGTTCAAAGAGCTAAGAATACTGTCATAACAATTGCTTGTAAGTGCAGCAGAAGGGGAAGGGAGTTTTTCAAAGATGAACTAATACATGCAGAGAAGAGCAGCGGCCCATTTCTGATATGTCAACCACACAAACTGGTGTCTGCTTGGCCTACCTCTGAAGGACTGGGGTCCTGCTCCGACAGTGGACAGATGGTTAAGAATAAATCACACAGCCAATGATGCCCAGATACGAGTGAAGAAGATTGCAAGTGAGGCTGGAATCAGAAAGCAACATGGAAATATCTGAACAGGTTTATTGTTTTAGGGGGGATTTGTGGTCAGATATTATTTAATAATTTTTCATTAATATTTCAAATGTTTTCTCTTTATATTATGTTTGTTTACTGAAGTAATACCGGTAAATGCAAGAGAATAAAAATGGAGTATTTCATCAAAAGTATAATGAGTTTATGGAATGGATCAATAAATATTGCAAGACTAGCTCTATTTCATTTGTGATACCTATGAACATTACTATGCCACTTAGAATAAGCTGTTGTGGGTGTGGACACTGGAGGCTTAATGCATGTGTGGACCTGAAACATGGAGCTGGGCTTTCGCTATCATCCGTAGTCTTCTGGAAACCAGAGGGTCACAATGTAAGTTCTGATACCATTCCCGCCTTCAGACTTGGATTTCATGATGTATGATCCTTGGATCACATAGGCAGGTGGGCGTCTTCCATTTTCACTTAATTGGAACCTCACTTAGATGACTGCTTATTTTAAGACAAGCCTTTCAGGTCCCAGTCACTATTCTTTCTGATACCCAGGCACCACCTAGTTTCTTCACCACCTTGTGCTACAGCACGCTTATCTTCCGGATTAAGGGTGAGCATCAAGCAGGAACAAATCCTAAGAATGAATTGTTTTCAAACGGGGTCTAGAATCAAGTGTGAGCCCACCCAAAGCCCATTCATATATCTATGTTTATGCACATCGCTGGTTCACTTTAGAGACTCCATTATCATTTTTGTCTTCTGTGAAACTTTCTCGAGAGCATGTGGGTTGCCCAAGGTTTATCAGGCAGGAAGACTAGAGCAGGGAAGAACCAAATGAGGACTTGCCGGCCTCCTGAAGTAACGTGAGCAGCATGGGCCACATCCGACAAATACACTGAAAACAAAACCCCGGATTCTCTTGTGATGTTGTGGGACACAGTCCAAACCAGACTTGGCCTTGAAACCGATGTCTATCATTTCTTAACAGTATGAACCACTGGGTAGGTTTTCACTGGGGCAAATTACTTAACCTCCTATAGCCTATATGTCACGTGGCTAAAGAGGCTCTGGTTATTATGGGATGCTATCACACAGCATGTTCAGATACAACAGTATGCGGTGCAGAGTGTGTGCTCATTAAATAGTTGCTATTTATACTTTTCTTGTAGGGGACAGAGGGAAGAGAGGAAATATTGCAAAGAGAAAGAAAATGTGGGGAACACCGACTTTTATTAACTAATGATAACAGTTATTAACCAAAGACAACATTGAGACAGAATAAATGGACATCAGACTAGGTTTGGGCTGGCAGGAGTGCTTGATGACACTTGGTTGAATCAGAGTGTTTCTGAAACCTTCAGGATCCTGGGGCTAGATCAATGTTTTGTATCCTTCTGGCTAATCCTTGAGGCAAAGGATTTCCATCACAAGGCAAGGGGCTGGTGTGCTTGTTTACAAAAGCCAATCAAATGATCCCAATGCACATTCTCTGAAATGGGGAATAAGTGACAAAGAATCACGGTACTTGGGTCTCCTAGGGTACTGCCAGATCCTCTCTTACCTTCATCACCAATCATCAACTTACCTGAGCCTCTCTAACACATACTGAAGATGTCTCTCCCCAGACTACTAACTGGGGTTTTTTGTGATACATTGGGGAGCATGGGGGATTTATCCAGGTTTGTATAGAATCATCATATCTCAGGTTAAATGCCTTTCCCTCCAGGAAAACCCCCCACCCTCTGCACTAGGCTAGGTTAGAGCCTTGTCATGTGTGCATTCCCACTGGGGTAATTGTCATACAATGTGGTAACTACTTTCTCCATTGCTCCCCCCAAACTTTAAGCCCCGCAGCAGCAGTAGACAGTGTCGTTTGGGTTCTTGGCTCTGTCTTCAGTCCCTGGCATGGGGCCTGGTTCGCCACAGTGCTCGATCAATCTGGAACAAATGAGTGAATGAATGGATACAGTCAGATAGCTCACCTCACTGAGGATGCTCTATATTTTACTATTTTTAAAAGAAAGAGCTAGAAAGGCTGTTGGAGCTGATATCATTATCCATTTACAGACGAAGTTAAACAGTTTGAGTTCCAAGGGTGAGTACGTTAGGGAAATAGCTGTGGGTCTCAAGCCTCCATTTGCGGACTGAACCAGGGCAGCAGAGGGTGGTAGACTAACTAGGGTCTTCACTGGCCCAGACACTTCCATTTTCTGAGAGCTCTAGCAATAGAACATGAAAATATATATCTAGCTTGCAAAATTGATGGGGAAAATAATTTATGGGCCACCTTACTTAATACTTAGAATGTGAAGTCGTTGATTTTACTGTAGTTTGTTCTGTCAGGAAAACAATTCTCTTATCACAAGGAAGGGGTACAGAAAACCTAGATTTTTTTCCCCCCTAAATACATTAAAGACATGTATTTGAATGTTTTTTAAAAAACAATCTTATCACCTTCAAAGTACTCTCCATTACACTTAATACATTTGTCAAATCTATGATTCCATTCTTGGAAAAATTTTTCTAGGTGTTTTACATCTCCTCTCTTTGATGTAATCAATATAAGTTCCTGCATGTACTATCTTAATTTCAAGCTTTGCTAAATTGAGATACAGAGTTATTAGGAAATCATACACAAATAATATCAAGCTTTCAAGGTGGGGTTGTTCAGTGTTTCCCTAGGTTACTTTTATTAGAAAAATCCAGTATTATTTTAAATCACTTTATTGGGAGCTCTTACAGCTCTAATAACATCAATTGTATCAAGCATATTTGTACACATGTTGTGACCATCATTTCCTAAACATTTACTTTCTATTTGAGCCTGTGGTATCAGCTCCTCTTTTTACCTCTCTCTCCATGCCGCCCCACCCTCGTGACCCCTTGATAAATTATACATTTTTTTCATATCTTACACCAACTGCTGTCTCCTTTCACCCATGTTCCTGTTGTTCATCCCTCAAGGGGTGGGAGGTGGGGGTGGTTATGAGTCTGTCATTGCAATTGGTTCCCCATCCTCCCCCCTCTCCCCACCTTTCCTCTGCCTCCTGGTATCGCTACTCCCATTTCTGTTCCTGTGGGGGTTAATCAGACCTGGATTCTGTGCATCGTGAGCTCTTATCTGTACCCATGCACATGCTCTGGTGTAACCAGAACTGAAAGGCAGGACTGGGTGATGATACTGGGGGGTGAGGAAGCCTCAAAAAACAAGAGGAATGTTGTGTGGAAACACTTTCCAAACTCATCTCTTTGGATGGCAGACAGCAGCTCCTTCATGTTTTTTATTTTTCTTTACCTCTTCTACATTGACAACTCACCATCCTTTCGTGTCCCTCTTCATTTGCAGAAATAAAAAGAAGTCACTTGGAGAGGGAGGGGTCAGGTGAATAAGGTGCGTGGGGCAACAGAGTCATGCTGTTTATTGCTGCAAACTGGCACACTGAGATGGCTGCGTAAGCAGGTGCATTGAAAGGTGGTAAAATCAGTCTCCCATCTGCCATAGAGCAGGGGATTTTTCTTTTTTTTTTTTTCACACGCTGATATACGATCTTTTCAGAATCTCTAAATAGAAAGCTTGATTAACAGTCTGACCTGGTAGAACAAACTCCAAATGCATGACAAGTTGACTTTTTCATCCGTTTAGTAAGTTGATGGATGTCCAGAACAAAGTTGGCCATCAATCGACATTTCGCTTCTTTTGAAATGAGAAAACCACTAGTACACTTGCGTTTACCCCCCATAGCACTGTGTTTGTGAGCTGTGTTCAACATCATAACAGTTTCTGCGGCATTTTTCCAGAGCAGAAAATAAAATTTCACAGTCACATGCTGTTCTCTTAAATTGGCCATCCCAAAAAAAACGAGGTTCAAGTGAAACTGTTTTCATGAAAACAAAAGCTGCCCTGCGTGACCAGAGAGACCCTCCCGGCGGTGCCCTGGGTGCACTAACTCAGAGCGAGGGGCTCGGTGCTCGCCTAGCAGGAACAATGTGTACTAGGAAAGCTCCACCCAGCTGAACATTTTCCATTTTCTTTCTTTCTTTTTTATTTTTTGTGGGGGTGGTCCCTCGTCTACTCGCTAATGTGAAGATTATGTTCAAAATCGAAAGTTGAGTTACTGCATAACTGTCAGCCTGTGTCCAAGTGTCTCTCCCTACACCACTCAACACTCACAACCCCTACCACGCAAACACATCCATCTACTCCCCACAATTAGACCCAGGCCACCACATAATTTCTTATGAGCCATGCTCGGATGGATGCGGTGCTCATAGATTTCAGAGACCAGGAAAGCTTCTGTCAGCCCATAGGTTTAGCTCCATGAGTGCTGGGACTTCAAGGCTGTCCGGATTTTCCTCAGAAAATCAGAGGACACTCCATCAGGGCACTTTTTTTCTTCCAATTTTTAAAAGTGCTTTAATTTTGAAAGTTTATAATTTTTTTTGTTTTTAAATCATTTTATTGGGGGCTCATCCCACTCTGATCACAATCCATCCATCCATCCATGTGTCAAGCACATTTGTGTATTTGTTGCCATCATCATTCTCAAAACATTTGCTTTCTGCTTGAGCCCTTAATATCAGCTCCTTATTTTTCCCTCTCTCCCCACTTCCCCCTCCCTCATGAACCCTTAATAATTATACATTATTATTATTTTGTCATGTCTTACACTGTCGGATGTCTCCCTTCACCCACTTTTCTGTAGTCCTTCCCCCAGGGAGGAGGTTATATGTAGATCCTTGTAATTGGTTCCCTCTTTCTGCCCCACCTTCCCTCCAATCTCCTGGTATTGCGACTCTCACCACTGGTCCTGAGGGGTTTATCTGTCCTGGATTCCCTGTGTTTCCACTTCCTATCTATACCAGTGTACAGCCTCTGGTCTAGCCAGATTTTTAAGGTAGAACTGGGATCATAGTAGTTATGGGGAGGAAGCATTTAGGAAATAGAGGAAAGTCATATGTTTCATCATTGCTATACTGCACCCTGACTGGCTCATCTCCTCCCTGCAACCCTTTTGTAAGGGGGTGTCCAGTTGCCTATAGATGGGCTTTGGGTCCCCAATCTGCACTCCCCCTCATTCACAATGATATGATTTTTTATTCTTTGATGCCTGATCCCATCAACACCTTGTGATCACACCAGCTGGTGTGCTTCTTCCATGAGGGCTTTGTTGCTTCTGAGCTAGGTGGGCATTTGTTTATCTTCATGCATTTAAGACCCCAGATGCTATATCTTTTCCAGACGCTATATCTTTTCATAGCCAGGTACCATCAGATTTCTTCACCACATTTGCTTATGCACCCATTTGTCTTCAGCAATCGTGTTGGGAAGGTGAGCATCATGGAATGCCAGTTTAATAGAACAAAGTGTTCTTGCATTGAGGGAGTACTCGAGTGGAGACCCAATGTCTTTCTGCTCCCTTAATACTAAACGTATAAATATATGCACATAGATCTATTTCCCCATTCTCATATATAACTACATTTACATATATACATGCCTGTATTTAGACCTCTATAAATGCCCTCCGCAGGTCTATCTAGATAAGATAGGCTGGATAAACAATCTGGAGGAGAAACAACGGGACTGACAGTTCTGGGGTCACATGGGAGAGGGGGAGGTGGGGAAAAAAAGTGGTTTTTAACAAACCCAGGGACAAGGGAACAAGTGATCCAAAATCGGTGGCGAGGAGGGTGTAGGGCTTGATCAAGGGTAATGAAACTGAGAGGAATTACTGAAACCCAAATGAAGGCTATGCATGTTAATGGGACAAGAGGAAAGTAAAAAGAAATAGAGGCAAAGAGCATTCATAGAGGCCCTGGTTGCACTTTCATCAAGGTTTAAAAACTGACTTTTTTCTCTGCTACTCTTGCTCCTCACCTGAGGGAATCTCTCCTTGCCACTACCCCAGTGGGAACGTCAGTTGCTTCTCCAGGGGAAGGCCTGAAAAGACTTGAGACAGAGTTGATAAACTCCCCCGCTAGTGGGCAGCTTCAGAATCAGACTTCGCCTACAAACTGGTGCCACCTCCTGGTGAGCCTGGGAACTGATATACTCCACCTGCACCATCTCCCTGGAATCGCCAAAGTCCAAGCCCTTGTTTGCCTTGTCCTGTGCAGAATGTGAGAGAACAAAGACCCAAGGCACAACGCCACAACTAGGTGCTTATCGTGTTCTTTGGGGAAATGAATCAGACCAAAGGAATATAGTGACGTGCATGGACACGCAAAGCTTTGGCCAAGCACGCATACGCAGGTAGCCTGAGTCGTGGGAGGAGGGCAGCATGGCTGTGACCTCCAGGATGCCCTGGCTTGGCACCCACAGGGCAGCATCTCCAGGCTATACCTAGCTCAGTCTCCGGCCGGAAAAAAAGCGGGCCGTCCGGGCTTTGCAGCTGCACAGACCTGAATTCCTCTACAGGGCAGGTGCATGATCTCTAGCCAGTTATGTTTCTTCTCGGAAGCCCATTCCCTTAGTCGTTTGTTTTTGCTGTTGTTGTTAAGTGATTTCCGACCCAAAGCAACTGTAGACACCAGAATGAAGCACCACCAGTGATGCGCCCTTCTCACAATGTTATGTTTGAGCACTTTCTTGAAGCCTCTCTGTGGACCCATTTCATCAAGGGGCTTCCTCTTTTTGCTTGCCCTTATAGTTTGTCAAGCATAATGTCCTTTTCCGGGGACTCGTCTCCCCTGACTCTGTATAGGCAGGCTGAGAACCCTCGCCTCTTGAAGCTAAACAAGCGGCCACCTAGCAGGGAAGCAACAAAGCCCGCATGGAAGACACACCAACCCGTGTGATCACGAGGTGTGGATGGGATCAAGTATCAGGCATCAGAAGACCCCAAACAGACAACCATTTGATACAAATGGAGACCTGAATCCCATTTATAGACAATTGGATTTTCCCTCACCATAGGGTCACAAGGAAGGGACCAGTCAGCCAGGGTGCGGAGCATCAATAAAACATACAGCATTCCTCTAGTTCTTTAATGCTTCCTTCCCCCCACTATCATGACCCCAGTTCTATCTTGCAAACCTGGCTAGACCAGAGCATGGACAGTGGTACCTATAGGAGCCTGCAAGCAACACAGGGAATCCAGGACAGATAACCCCTCAGGACTAATCATGAGAGTAGCGATACCATGAGGGTAGGGGGAAGGTGGGGGGAGAAAGGAGGAACTGATCGCAATGATCAACGTACACCTCGTCACCCCGTCCCAGGGGCATGAACAACAGAAACATGGGTGAAGGGAGACAGTTGATGGTATACAATATGAAAATTAAAGTAATTTATAAATTATCAAGGTTTCATGGGAGTGGGAGGGTGGGGGAAGGAGGGGGAAAACAGGAGGTGATTCAAGGGCTCAAATAGAAAGAAAATGCTTTGGAAATTATTTGGAAATAAAAAGCAACAAATGTGCTTGATACAATTGATATATGCATTGTTATAAGAGCTATAAGAGTCCCCAATAAAATGATTTATTAAAAATAAAGAAGAAAGAAAGAAACCTGCCTCATTGCCCTACAGTGAAGCTTAAATAAAATAATGGATGTGGACCATTTGACATACCGCCTGCCACATACTAGGTGCTCAACACAAGGAATCTACTGTTTTATTCTTTAAAACAACCTGTTAATAATGGGGAATCAAAGCTCTGGGGTGCTGTTTTTAAATATAGATTTGAATAGATTCCATTTCATCCCTGTAACAAAATCCCTCTCAGTTTTCACTCCCGTTCTTGAGTAACAGAGAAAAGAAGAGAGTGGCCCCAGCAGATGTTATTAAGCTGCAGCTAGAAAGAGACCCTATAGAATTGTCATCAAGGGCTATAGAAGTACCAAGTAATACAAGCAAGTACTTACATCGTGCACTCTTGCGCTCTTTATACATATTAAGTCACCGAATGCTCACAACAACCTTACAAGAAGGGGCCTTTAGCAATGGAGAGAGTGAACATCCTGAAGCCGCAGGACTGTCCCTGTCTCACCGCTCATTACTATCTTAGTCAGGGTTTGGGGAGACATCAAACCAGTAAGGTATATACAGGGTAAGGCAAAAATTATTCCCACAATCTCACAGAAACTTTAATAAATAGAAATATCAGAATAGTAAGCTATTATTTCTAGATACATCCTCCATCTAAGGGTCTACACTTCTGAAGATGATGTTTCCATCTCTCCCACCCTTCCCACAAAGAATTCTGCACCCCTGATTTACACCAGGTCAAAACATCAGTTATGGCATCCTGGGGACTCAAATCACGCTCCTCTGAGTGTGGGGAACAAATAAAAGTCTGAAGGGACAAGATCAAGGCTTTAAGAATAAGGTTTCCCAATAAAATTCTCATAAGACAGTGATTATTACCCAATAATCAGGTAATTGTTGTGATGGAAACAACTTCTTTCTTTTTCTTTAATCAGTTTATTGGGGGCTCTTTCTGCTCTTATCACCATCCATACATACATCCATTGTTCCAGTCCCATTTGCACATATGTTGCCATCATCATTTTCAAAATATTTTCTTTCTACTGGAGTCCTTGGTATCAGCTCACACCCACTCCCCTTCTCCACCCTCCCTTCCTCATGAACCCTTTATAATTTATTTTAATTTTTTTTCATGTCTCACACTGACTGCTGTCTCCCTTCCTCCACTTTTCTGTTGGGAAACAACTTCTTGGTTCAAATTTCCTGGACTTTTCTCACTAATGCAGTTTTCAATTATCGTAGCACAATATTCTGAGTAGGACCCCCATGATCATCCTGTGACCTTGGAGAAAATCTGTCAAGATTACTCCTTTGAGGTCCCCAAAACATTTGCCTTCTGAATTGATCTTTCTGCCTTGAATTTAACTGGTCCAGCAGATCCCTCTCAGGAACCCCTTTCTGTTTCGAAGGTGCCCACAGGAGACTGAGATGGGTGTAATACTAAAAGAACTTGCCTGTAGCCATCCGCTAATTGCAAAAACATGTTTAAATATGTTTTGTTTGGAATGAACTTGTGCGTGTATAAACTGGAAACCGGGAAGGGAGACTCCAGATAGGGAAAGATATGACAAAATAACAATCTGTGGATTACCAAGGGCTCATGAGGGATGGGGGAGCGGGGAGGGAGAGGGAAAAAAAACGAGGACCTGATGCAAGGGGCTTAAGTGGAGAGCAAATGCTTTGAGAATGATTAGGGCAAAGAATGTGCAGATGTGCTTTATACAATTGATGTATGTATATGTATGGATTGTGATAAGAGTCGTATGAGTCCCTAATAAAATGTTTAAAAAATAAAAGTAAACTGGAAACCAAGTGGCAATATTTTTTTTACATATCCATGAGTGTGGAGAGAGAGAGAGAAGGAAATTCATTTTAAGAAATTAGCACATGGGATTGGGATACTGGGATGGCTGGCAAGTCCAAAACAGGTCGGGTAAGAGGTGGGAGATTCTTCCATACTTATGCCCCAAGATAGACCAGGGAACAAGAAGACTGAAGAGTGAGGGAGTTTGGGCAAAATAACATGCCGACAATATTCTGGAGGCAGTTTCAATGGTAGGGAAACTCTCTTTTGGCTTTTAAGGCCTTCAGCTGCTTGCAGGATGCCCATTTATGTATGGATTGAATTGTGCCCTCCAAAATATGTGTTATAAATCCTTACCAATGCCTATGGTTGTAATCTCATTTGGAATGGGAAAACTTTGTTATGTTAATGAAACAGGATTAAGATGGAGTGTTTTTTGAATAAATATCTTTTGAAATATGCACAGAGATGGGGGAAAATTTATACCAAGTCACATAGAGACCTCTAAGGAAGCAGGAACCAAAGATTGGAGAGACAAAGAGCTTCCTCCAGAGATAGCAGAAAGAGCAAGACTCCCTTGAGGCTCTGAATTTGGACTCCTAGTATCCTAAACTTTGGGGAAAGTATTGTTTGCTAGAGCCTTCCACTGAGGTATTTCTGCTGTAGCAGTACCAGTGATAAAGACAAGGCCATCCGATTAAATTATATGTAATGGGTTCATAACAGAGTCTATAATAGTACCTGACCAAACAATTGGGCACCATAATTTAGCAAAGCTGACACATAAAATTACCTATTATAAGAAGTAAAACAGATTGGAGCTTGGACATCTGGACCAGGAATCTCTGCTTCCAACCACTAGACTCTGGTCTGGAAAGTCTTTTTATCCTCAGTTCTCAAATATAAAACCTGCTCCTCAGAAAGGTAAAATGATTTTTCCGAGATCACATAGGTAGTATTGGCAAAGCTAGGATAGAAATGATTATGAACTGTGATTGTCTTTGATCATTTTACTGGGAGCTCATCCAATGCCTATCACAATCCATACATACATCCATTGTATCAAGCACATTTGTAAATATGTCACCATCCTCATTCTCAAAACATTTGCTTTCTACTTGAGCCCTTGGCATCAGTTCCTCATTTTCCCCCTCCCTCCCTGCTCCCCTCTCCCTGAACTGTGACTTTTATACCTGAGTTTTCTCTTTAATTCTACTTGGAACCTAGGAGTAAAAACTTTTCTCCAGTAGTGAGAACTGTGAGCAGTCATGTTTCCCACCAGGTAGCAGACAGAGTCGATCGTTTTCCTGGAAATGGTACAGTCAGTATCTTTTCTAACACCAAAATTCACAGACATCAATTATTTTCTGTTCTTCCCCATTCATTGTCCAATTTTCATACGATTATGAGGTGAGTGGAAGTACCAGAACCTGTGTCAAGAACACCTTCCTCCTTAGTCTAGGAAAGAAAATTATACTCCCTAAAATGAAACACAATCTATTAAAGCCTTGAACGGCACAAAGACAAGACATAGACAATATATCTGGATGTAGGAGAGCACTAGCATGAGGCCATAATGCTGTCCAAAGATGTAATGAAGCATGGTCACTAAAACAGGACATGGAGCACAAAGGAAGCATTGACAAAATCATGATTGATGGCTTGGGAACATGATGATAAATGGAGAAAAGACTGAACCTTTTTAAGATTTCGTCTTGCTTAGATCTACAATCAATACTCATGGAAGCAGCAAGAGATCAAATGACGCATTGCATTGGGTAAATCTGCGCATGAGGCCTTTTTAAAGTCTTGAAAAGCAAGGATGTTACTTTGAGGAGTAAGGTGGACCTGGCCATAGCCTGGGTCTTTTCAGGTGCCTCATAGGCATGTGAAGGTTGGACATTGACTAAGGAAGGTAGAAGAAGAATCGGTGCACTTGAATAATGACTACTGAAGGTACTGGGCACTGCCAAAAGACAACACAGCCATCTTGGAAGAAGTGCAGCCAGAATGCCACGTAATTGGAGCAGATTATCAGGAGAGATCCCTCCCTAGAGCAGACGTCATGCTTGCTGAAATAGAGCAGAGAAGGAGAAAAAGACACTTAACTAGGAGAATTGACACAGTGGCTGCAATGGGGAGCTCCAACATGGCATCAGCTGTGAGGATGGAGCAGAATCAGGCAACATTTTGTTCTGTTATAAACAGGGTGTCTATCAGAAGGAGCCAACCTGATAAAGGCAACCAAAATTTTATTGCTAAAAGGGTTCCATATCATATCAGCGCTAAAGTTTCACTCAGGCCACAATGTTGAACACAATCAGCACCTGATCACCTGCATAGGGAAGTAAGGGAGAGAGCTCGAGGGGTCCCTACTCCTGAAATCACTACAGCCTGAGCCTCAATCTTCAGCTTTTCCTTAATCCCACGAGCTTCCTCTTCTCCCAGTATTTTTTTTCTTCAGCTGTCTAGATTTGTATTCTATTTCTGAAAATCAAAGCTGAGGTATACAGATGATAAAAGTCCACTTGCTGGAATACTTCCTGATGATAAAGACTACAGCCTTAGGATGAAATATAGCTCGTGTGTTAGGATATGTTCTCTAGAGAAGCAAAACTAGTGACACTTGTGTGTTTGTCTATGGAAAAAACTTATATCAAGAAATGGCTTCCACAATTGTAGACATAGGTAAATTCAGTCCAGTTTAAGTCAGCGTCCTCTGACTTGTGTAGCTGTGGAAGCCGATGAGCAGGAAGTAGGTGAGGGTGTGTATTAGCTGGCAAATGCAGAGGTAAATGGATCTGAAGTTAGCCAAGTGAATCTACCATCAGTAGTCTGCTGGTGGCTGAACCAGATGTAAGATCCAACTGCAGCAGAAGACAAAGGGCAAAAGGATTTCAGATATGCTCAGTCTTCTCTTATGCAGAAGGCCACACTGTTAGGTAGGTATCATAAGACTATGACCTGATTGATGGATAGGCTCTACCCCTACCTTTACCCAGGAGTCTAGTTCACATAATTGTTAACCTTGTCACCTTGACAGCTGTACACAACTCTAACCACACATAATCACCAAAGACCATGATAACATCATACTTTCAGTTAATAAGATACAACTAACATGCATGCAAATGAAAACACACCATCCCATTTCCATCTTACATTTATAAATTTATCTTATATGCTTTATACACAAGCCAAAAATATATGATGCATACATACAAATAGGAATTATACGTAACAATTGCAGTCTTTGTTTCTATAGCTGGTCACATCGTCCTAACAGGAATTTATAACTACCTTCCTCCACTACCCATTCTGTATTTCCTTTGCCTCGGTGAGTATCTCAGCTGGTAGAGTGACCCAGACCTTCATTCCTGAAGAGTCTGGACTCCTCATGCCAGAATTAAGCGCTGTACATTTCTATTGCCTTTAGTCACAGGACATGGTGATACTAAGAAACAACCTAAGGAATCTCCTGGATTCCTGACAGATTCTTCTTTACCATCATTATTCAATATTAATCCAATTTCCCCTTGTTAATCAGCATCAAGCACACCACTCAGTATAATAGTAGCCTTCTTTGACTCTTGATCTGGAGGCATGAAGCCAAAAATGGTCAGAGAGCATTCTTTTAAAAAATACTTTTATTGGGGGCTCTTACATCTCTTATCACAATACATACATTCATCTATTGTGTCAAGCACATTTGCACATATGCTGCCATCATTTACAAAGCATTCTCTTCCCACTAGAGGCCCCAATATCAGCTCCCCATTTCTTCCCTCTCCCTCCCCCATCCACCCTCCCTCATGAGCCCTTGATAAGTTTTAGATTATTATTTTCATATCTTACATCATCCTCCATCACTCCTCACCCACTTTTCCATTGTTTGACCCCCTGGAAGGGGGTTCTAGATTGATCATTGTGATTGATTGATTCCCCCTTTCTCTCCCCACCTTCCCCTAATCCTCCTGATATCTCGACTCTCATTGTTGGTCCTGAGGGGTTTATCTATTTTGAATTCCCTGTGTTGTGGGCTCTTATCTGTAACAGTGTGCATGTTCTGATCTAGTCTGATTTGTAAGGTAGAATTGAGGTCATGATAGTAGGGGGAAGAAAGCACCAAAGAACTAGCAATGTAGTATGATGAAAAGACACACAAACAGAGGGGTGTTCAAATACTACAGAAACAAATCCATTTTACCTTTTGGGAAGACGTGGAGAAAGAGGCTTAGCAGGAAGAATGGCTCAGGCTTTATGCAGCTCTAGAGCCTGAACTGTCTTTCTTGGTTGTTTTTTTATTGTTAAAATTAACATATCATACAATTTAATGGTTTTATCGTATCAATAAGGACTGTGTAATCATTGTCATAATCAACTTTGGAACTTTTTTTCCTTTCTGGTATACAGTCATGTGGATTTCCCATTTCCCTCCCTCTCTTCATGTTTCCAGGTAATCATCAATCTTGTTACTATTATCATATTTCCTTCTAACTCAGTTTCCCTATGTAGATAACTATAAAAGACTAAGGCAGACACCAGGCAAAGATCCATCAACAATAGCCATTAAAAAAGGAAGTGATTTCAATCTAATAGAAAGAAAAGAACATTAAAAGCTTAGAATAAATTTGCATTGAGTTCATAAGGAGATAAAAAGACCAGTACGTTATGTTCTGGTCTGAGTGGATTTGCAGAAATCGCCTTTACAATGCTCACCATGTGACCGCCATTTTTAGTCAACGTGCATTGGGGATCCATCAGAGGCTCATCCCAGGGAGTAACCCTGTAAAGGGATTTTGAGTTACCAGCTCCATCTCTAGTTTTCTGCAGTCTGGGTACTCGGGATTTGTGCACTAGTTCTGTTCCCCTTTTCAGGGTTGGATCTTATTATTTGTTATCTTTGGCTAAAACAGGTTGGCATGCTTCTTCCATGTGGATTTAACTGACTCCTCATGTAGATGTCTGCTTGTTTTGAAATAGCTGTTAAGACCCCAAGCGCTATTTTTCATGATAGCCTGGCGTCATCTATTTCGTCACCACATTTTGCTATGGTACCCATGTCTTCAGTGATCTCTTCATGGGGACAAGTATCAAACAGGGCCATATTGTTTTTTGTTTTTTCTACATGAGATAGTTTTTTTTTTTTAATTTTTAAACGTTTTATTAGGGGCTCATACAACTCTTGTCACAATCCATACATACATCAATTGTGTAAAGCACATCTGTACATTCATTGCCCTCATCATTTTCAAAGCATTTGCTCTCCACTTAAGCCCTTAATATCAGGTCATCTTTTTTTCCTCTCCCTCCCCGCTCCCCCCTCCCTCGTGAGCCCTTGATAATTTATAAATTATTATCTTGTCATATCTTGCCCTGTCCAACGTCTCCCTTCTCCCCCTTTTCTGTTGTCCATCCCCCAGGGAGGAGGTCACATGTAGATCCTTGAAATCGGTTCCATTTTTCCAACCCACTCTCCCTCTACCCTCCCAGTATCGCCACTCACACCCCTGGTCCTGAAGGTATCATCCGCCCTGGATTCCCTGTGCCTCCAGCTCCTATCTGCACCAGTGTACATCCTCTGCTCTATCCAGACTTGCAAGGTAGAATTCAGATCATGATAGTGGGGCGGAGTGAGGGGTGGGAGAATTTAGGAACTAGAGGAAAGTTGTATTCTTCATTGGTGCTACACTGTACCCTTACTCATCTCCTCCCCTAGAACCCCCTGCATGGGGATCTCCAGTGGCTGACAAATGGGCTTTTGGTCTTCACTCTGCACTTCCCCCTTTCATTCACTATGGTAAGATCTTTTTTTTCTGATGATGCCTTATACTTGATCCCTTCAACACCTCGTGATCACACAGGCTGGTGTACTTCTTCCATGTGGGCTTTGTTGCTTCTGAGCTAGATGGCCACTTGTTTATCTTCAAGCCTTGAAGACCCCCAGACATTATCTCTTTTGCTAGCCGGGCACCGCCAGCTTTCTTCACCACATTTGCTTATGCACCCGCTTTGTCTTCAGTGGTTGTGTCGGGAGGGTGAGCGTCATAGAATGCCAATTTAATAAAAGAAAGTATTCTTGCATTGAGGGGGTACTTTAGTAGAGGCCCAATGTCCTTCCGCCACTTTAATACTAAACCTATAAATATAGGCACATAGATCTATTTCCCCATCCTCATATATATATTTGCATGTACATGTCTTTGTCTAGACCTCTATAAATGCCCTTTACCTCCCAGCTCTTTCCTCTATTTCCCTTTACTTTCCTCCTGTCCCACTATCATGCTCCTTCCCCACCTGGGTTTCAGCAATACCTCTTCATTACATTACCCTCGATCATGCCCTACCAGGCCTGCCACACCCACCTCACCACCAATTTGGATCACTTGCTGTTCCCTTGTCCCTGGGTTTGTTACCACCACTTCCTTACCCCCCATCTCCCCCTATCCCATTTCCCCCTGGAACTATCGGTCCTGTTGTTTTTCCTCCAGCTTGTTCATCCAGCCTATATTATTTAGACAGACCTGCAGAGAAAATGGGCCATATTGTAAGAAATAATTGTTTTTATATTAAGGCTACAATCAAGAGATAGCTCAGAATCCATTCTTTAACTGTTGTACCTATAAGGCCCTAATTTAATTTTGGGGATATCATTGTCATTTTACTGTAGTTCATCTTAAATCATCACCCTAGGGCTTAGAGATATTCTATTACTATATTGTTGTAGTCAGTGATATAGTATTATTGAGTAGAGAATATCACATGTGTTAGGATTCTACATGTTTTGGGTGCTGGAGTCTGTCTTTGTCTTGATTTTATCCCTATAGTAGTGGGCTCATACAATAGTATCCCTTTGTGATCGAATAATTTCACTCAACATAATGGGTGGGTTTAATCCATGCCATAAAGCAGGGATTTGCAAACTTTTGAGACAGAAGAGCCAATCCTGTCCCTCACAGCAATTGAGAAATTCAAGAGCCATCAATATATTTTTTCAAATGAAATCACCATTATCTGAAAAATATACTTTTAATTTTTTCATTTCATTTTAGAACCACATGTATGTACTAAAATAGCTGCATATAGCTATAGAGCTGCAGTTTGCTGGCCCCTGCCATAGTGTTTCTTGGTTTCAGCACCACTTTTTAGTGATGTATAGTATTCCATTTTGTGTATGAACTATCATTTCTTTATCCCTTTCTCAACTGATAGAAATTTAGGTTGTTTCCAGCTTCTTGTCATTGTGGACATGGGGAAGCATATGTCTCTTTCTGTTATTTCTCTGGTTTTCTTGGAACGTATGTAGAAAAGAAATAACAGAGAAGCTCAATATCAGCAACTGAAAGTAGGTCAGGGGCTGATTGTGGAACAGATCATCAATTACTCATATGTACGTTCAGGATAAAACAGAAAAAAATAAAATAAGTCCACAGAGCCAAAAAACAACTGTAAGTCTATCCTTGAGTTTCAGACCATCTCAAGAATAAATTTGACACATTGAACACTTACAACAGAAGCCATGATGAACTATAGGAGGACACTGAGAGCATCGTACATGAAGTAAGAGTGTTGTACATAAAGTAAGAGCATCGTACATAAAGTAAGAACGTCATACATGAAGTAAGAGCATCGTACATTAAGTAAGAGTGTCGTACATAAAGTAAGCAAAAGGTCCTTTAAAAGACAGGGAAAAAGAAAAGATTAAAGTGGATGTCAGAAGAGACTCAAACTTGCTCAATCATAAAGTAACTCAAGCAAAAGAAAGGATGAAGCCAAAGAGCTGAATAAAACATTTCAAGGGCAGCTTAAGGAGACGAAGACAAATATCATAGTGAAATGTGCAAAGACCTAAAATTAGAATGCCAAAAGGGAGGAACATGCTCTGCACATCTGGAACTGAAAGAGCTGGAAAAAATCCAAGCCTCAAGTTGACATCTGGAAAGATTCTGTGGACAAAATATTGAATTATTCAAGAAGCATTAAAAGAAGATGGAAAGAATACACAGAGGCACTGCACCTGAAAAGAACTAGTCGACAGCCCACCATTTCAGGAAGGAGCAGATGAGCAAGAACCAATGGTGCTGGAGGAAGAAGTTCAAGCTGCATTGGAAGCATTACCCCAAAATAAGGCTCCAATGGAGGCACTCACTTGTCTATACCAAGAAATTTGGAAGACAGCTAGTTGGCCAACTGACTAAAAGAGATCCATCTTTGTGCCCATTCCAAAGAAATGTGACCCAACAGAATGCTCAAACTATAGAACATTATCATAGATATGGAATGCAAGTAAAAAATGGCTGAAGATCACCCAACAATGCTTGCAGCAATATGTTTACCGGGAACTGCCAAAAGTTCAGGCTGAATCCAGAAGAGGATGTGGAATAAGGGATGTGATTGCTGATGTCACATAGATCTTGGCTTAAAGCACAGAATACCAGAAAGATGTTTATTTATGTTTTATTGACTATGCCAAGGCATTTGACTATAAATAACCTTGAGAAGAATGGGAATTCCAGGACACTTCAATTTACACTCATGCATGTGAAAGTTGGACATTGAATAAAGAAGACCATAAAATAATCAATGCATTTAACTTGTGATGTTGGAGGACAAACAAATCTGTCTTGGAAGAAGTATGACAGAGTACTCCTTGGGGGAAGAATGACAAGACTTAATTGTATGTATTTTGGACATATTGTCAGAAGAGACCAATCCCTGGAGAAGGACATTATGCTTAGTAAAGTGGAATGGCAATAAAAAGAGGAAGTTCCTCAAGGAGATGAAGTGACACAATGACAGCATCAATGGGCTAAAGCATAGGACTGATTGTGAGGATGGCACAGGACAATGCAGTGTTTGGTTCTGTTGTGTATACGGTCTCTATAGGTAGGAACCAACTCGATCACACCCAACAGCATGGTATTTCTACTCCCAGCTGTTTCAGACAGCACCATATTGCTGTCAACGATTGTACAGGTTTATGATCCAACCAGTTGTGTATGCTCACATACATCCAATTTCTTCACATCCTTTCCAGCATTTATGGTACTGTTTTATTTGTTTAATTGCTTTGTCATTTTTTTGTTTTTAATTTTGCTACTATTGTGGGTGTAAGAATTGCATCTCCTGATGGCTCATGATCATGAGCATTTCCTCATGTCTGTTAGCCATTTGAGTGTCTTATCTGATGAACTCTCTGTTCATGTCCTTTGCCCACATTTTTTTCCTGCTTGTATTTTGTTCTTTATTTATTTTTAACCGTTTATTGCTAGTTAATCCACATATCACACAATTCAACAGTTTGATCATAGCAAGAAGAGTTGTACAACTATTACCACAATCAGTTTTAGAACACCCGCCCCTGCACCCCATCGTTAAATCACTTTTAAAATGAGTTGCGCAATCACCATCCAGATCTTGAGCATGCTCCCTATCCGCCTACATGGTTTTTGCTCCCCTCACCCTCACCCTCCCTATCTCCAGCATCCTGCCCTTATCTCCCCTACAAATCCTCGCATCAATTATTTTTATTATTATTTAAATCATTTTAATGGGGGCTCATACAACTCTTATTGCAATCCACATAGACATCCATTGTGTCAAGCACATTCGTACACTTGTTGCCCTCATCATTCTCAAAATATTTGCTTTCCACTTGAGCCCTTGGAATCAGCTCCTCATTTTTCCCCACCCTCCCCACACCTCCATCCCTCATGAAACCTTGATAATTTATAAATTACTATTATTTTATCATATCTTACACTGCCCAGCATCTCCCTTCACCTACTTTATTGTTATCCATCCCCCCAGGAAGGAGGTTATATGTAGATCCTTGTAATCAGTTTCCCCTTTCTACCCCACCTTCCCTCCACCCTCCTGGTATTACCACTCTCACCACTTAGCTCTATGCCTCTACTCCTTTTGTGCCTTGCAAACTGGAAAACCCAACAGAAACAGGAAAAAATAGGGGAAAAAACAAAGTGCTATGGATAAAATAATAATAATACAAAGGTAAAAGTACAAATAGTGGGTCAGAAAGAAAAGACCACCATGAATATTTTAAAGGCCAGGGAAGGAATTTTTGTCATGGAACAAGCAAGAAATCCTTGGACCTAGAAGAATCTTGTGGGGATCTGCCAGCAGCTTAATCAGGCTAGACACTCTTCAGATGGGTTTATAGGCCTTCTACAAAGTGGGTGTCCGCAATTTAGGCTCCGATACTTTTCCCTTTGTCATATTTGAACTTTGTTATTGTTGTCTTTGGGTCACACAAGGTGGTGTGTTTTTCCATGTGGACTTAGTTGACTCCTCACTTAGAGGGCTGTTTGTTTGAATACAAGCCTTTAAGACCCCAGACACTATTCCAATTGATAACTGGGTACCATCTGCTTTCTTCACCACAATTGCCTTATTTCAGTGATCACTTCACAAAGGTGAGTATCTAGCAGGGCCATGTCATCACAACGAATTGTTCTTGGATTGGGGCTAGAGTTAAGGGGGAGCCAGATTTCATCTGCTTGTCCGTAGGTTATGCATGACTCAGGTTTATTTTGGTGGTGTATTATGCAAATTGAAAACCCCGTAAGATCAACTACCCCCACAACAGCAACAAATCAACTAGCAGACAACAAGAGACAACAAAAACAAACTAAAGGCAGGGAAACACAACCCCATCAAAACAGAAAAACATTGTCAATCATTCCCCTTGGGTAGGCGTTTGCACTTGTAACATCATTAATTGTTCCAGTCAATCCACAGCACTCTGGACACTGGGTGTATGAGGAGTCTGTGCAGGTACAGTCCCACTGTGAGCCACCACCCAGGTGTGATTATTCCACACTGCTCCATCTTTATCCTAAGTGTGGGGAGTGGTGCCAGGAGGAAACTTCCTGGATCACTTCTTCCAAGTTCAAACTCCTACTCAATAGATCAAAACATGTCATGTCATTGAGAAGGGGTCATCAAGGTACTAGGTATGTGGTGATCCTGGGTCCCTTTCTATTGGACACCCACAAATCCAGGAGTTCCCCAATGTCCAATGACCACCACTTCCACAAATCCAGGCAGCCACTCTCTGCTTTCTCTTCTATCCGACTACCCCAGTCCAAGGCTGCAGGTAACTTTGAGGCCTGGGTCAGTTCATTCTGCCCAGCCTTTATGGTAAGTCCTTCTGGTGTCACCCCTGAGTTATGTCAGGTTGTCCTCAAGGTCAGTATTCAAGATCATGGTGCTTTTAGTCCACGTCATGTTTCACTGAGAGTTGGGTAGAAACATATCCATAGTGTCTATCCAGGAACACAAAATCTAGTCCACCCCTTCCCCCCCACCCCTAGGTTCCCTGCATTCATTGTTTGGCATCCCTTCTCAACGTGAGGTTACTTCTCCCCAGTCACCCACCATACTCACTAACAGAACTCTCAGTGACTTCTTCGAAATGTAGCTGCTCCTCTCCCCTTTTCTTGACTTGATTTTTCGGCTCCTTATAGTAGTGGGCTTATACAATACTTGTCTTTTTGTAATTGACTTACTTCACTCAGAATAATGGCTTCCAGATACTCCTATGTCATACAATGTTTGATGCTTTCATCACTGTTTTTAGCGATGCATAGTACCCCATTGTGTATGTGCCACCGTTTCTTTATCCATTCTTCCTGTGTTGGGCATTTGGACTGCATTCAGTTTCTTGTTATTGTGAACCGTGCTGCTGTGAACAGGCACAGCATACCTCCACTTGTATTGTATCTCATTTCTTCAGGGTATATTCCTAGCAGTGGTATATGGGATTTCAATTCCCAGTTGCTTTAAGTATTGCCATAGTGTTTCCCACAGTTTCTCTATGTATCTACAAGTCTACCAACAATGTATACAAATTCTAATCAGCCCACATGCTCTCCAGCATTTGTTGTTTTCTAGGTTTTTGTTGTTGTGTTGTTGTTGTTTTAGTTTGGGCTAGCATTGTAGGTATGAAGTGGTATCCCACTGTAGTTTTAATTTGCATCTTCCTGATGGCTAGCAAACATGAGTATTTTTTCATGTGTTTATTAGCCATCTGTACTTCATTTTTGGTGAACTGTCTGTTCATATTATTTCCCATTTCTTGAAATTGAGTCTCTTGTTATTGAGCTATTGTAGATTTCTGTATATTTTGATAATTAGCCTTTTGTTTGATGTGCCCTTGGTTAAAAAAAATGAAAATAAGGAAGAAATGGGTAGTGAGGGCACGGGGCACTAACCCACCCAATGGGTGGGTATTGTTTATATCTCCACATGGAAAGAGGGACCAGACTTCAACCCAGTGCCGCAAAGTGTAAATGCAACATTCCGGCATGGAGTAGGGAACCATTGGAGAGGTCTGGGAGGTGGCCTCAGTACCCAGGGACACCTGCCCCTCCCCCCAGAAGAATTTATTTCAAAGGATTGAATCTACAGCTCCAGGAGAGGGACATATCTGATCGGAGCACATGGGAACAGATGAAGGGGGAGTAGGAGAGAGTGGAGCATATCCTGGCCTACCAGTAGAGCAGCCAGTCCACAGAGAGGACCACATGGCCAGCCCCACTATGAGACATGATGTCCCTCACTGACCCATGGTCCTGTGGGGGACAGCACCGGAGACACAGTGTGGAAATTGCGCCCAATATGATCCTGCCACACCAAGGCAAAGCACTGGGTGAGTGCAACAGAACAGCAAGGGAATGGAATGGCAAGGTCCCCAAGTAATGCTGAAGGTGGACTTTGGGGCCAGGGCATGGTGCCCCAACAGCCTGGACTGGAAAACACTCCTAAAGGCCAACAAATGATCATTGAACTAACTACAAGCTTTTCTTTCTTGTTGAGTTTTGTTTTGTTCTTTATCAGTGGTTTGTTGTTATTGTTGTATATTGTTGCTTGGTTTTGCTCTGTCTTGTTATTGTGCATGTTATTATCTCCTCAGGTCTGTTTAAATAAGATAGGCTGGATGAACAATCTGGAGGAGAAAACAATGGGACCGACAGTTACGGGGGAACATGGGATAGGGGGAGGTGGGGGAAAAGGAAGTGGTGTTAACAAACCCAGGGAACAACAAGTGATCCAAACAAGGGAACAACAAGTGATTCAAATTGGTGGTGAGGTGGGTGTGGGAGGCCTGGTAGGGCATGATCAAGGGTAATGTAATGAAGGGGTACTGCTGAAACTCTGGTGGAACAGGAGAAAAGTCAAGGGAAATAGAGGAAAGAGCTGGGGGACAAAGGGCATTTATAGAGGTCTAGATAAAGACATGGACATATGCAAATATATATATATGGATGGGGAAATAAATCTATGTGCCTATATTTATATGAAATAGATCTATATTTATATGATCTATATTTATATGAAATAGATCTATGTGCCTATATTTAGCATTAAGGTAGCAGAAGGAAATTGGGCCTCTACTCAAGTTCTCCCTCAATGCAAGAATACAAGAATGCTTTCTTCTATTAAATTGGCATTCTATGATGCTCACCTTCCTGACACAATCGCTGAAGACAAAGCGGGTGCATAAGCAAATGTGGTGAAGAAAGCTGATGGTGCCCGGCTATCAAAAGAGCGTCTGGAGTCTTAAAGGCTTGAGGGTAAACAAGTGGCCATCTAGCTCAGAAGCAACAAAACCCACGTGGAAGAAGCACACCAGCCTGTGCAATCACGAGGTGTCAAAAGGATCAAGTATAAGGCATCATCATAACAAAAAAATCTTAGCATAGTGAATGAAGCAGGTAGTGCAGAATGGAGCCCCAAAGCCTATTTGTTGGCCACTGGAGATCCCTTTGCAGAGGGGTCTAAGGGAGGAGACGAGACAGTCAAGGTGTGATGTAGCAACGATGAAAATTACAACTTTCCTCTAGTTCCTAAATGCTTCCTCCCCCACCCCACCCCCACCCCACTTCCCCCACCACCATCACTATCATGATCCGAATTCTACCTTGCAAGTCTGGCTAGACCAGAGGATCTACACTGGTACAGATAGGAACTGGAAACACAGGGAATACAGGGCAGATGATCCCTTCAGGACTAGTGGTGTGAATGGCTATACTGAGAGGGTAGAAGGAGAGCAGGTTGAAAAGAGGGAACCGATTACAAGGATCTACATGTGACTTCCTCCTTGGGGGCCGGACAACAGAAAAGTGGGTGAAGGGAGACGTTGGACAGGGAAAGATATGACAAAATAATAATTTATAAATTATCAAGGGCTCATGAGGGAGGGGGAAGGGGGAGGAAGGGGAAGAAATGAGGAGTGATGCCAGGGGCTTAAGTGGAGAGCAAATGTTTTGAGAATGATGAGGGCAATGAATGTACCGATGTGCTTTACACAATTGATGTATGTGTGGATTGTGATAAGAGTTGTATGAGCCCCTAATAAAACGGTTTTTAAAAATGTTTCCCAATCTGTGGGCTCTCTTTTCACTATCCTGATAAAGTCTTTTGATGTGCATAAATGATGTAACTTCAGGATATTCCAATGATCTCTCTTGTCTTCTGCTCTTGTGTCTCCTCCATTGTTGCTAGTCTATGTATGCCCTGCAATAGGGCCCTTAAGTTTGTCTCAGCTTTCTCATTGATGATCCTGAGAGCTTTGGGGTTTACATTTAGGTTTTTAATCCATCTTGGTTTCATTTTTGTGCATGGGGAAAGGTATAGGTCTTGTTTCATTCTTCTGCATATATAAATTCAATTTGTCCAACACCATTTGTTGAAGAGGTTGTCTTTCTCCTATTGGATATTTCTAGGAGGCTCTTTGTTAAAGATTAGATGCATGTAGGCTGATGCATTTATGTTTGGTTTTCTGTTCTGCTCCATATGTCTATGTATCTCTCACTGTACCAGTACCAGGCTGTTTTGACTTCAGTGACTATTTAGTAGTTTTTTAGGTCAGGCAGTGCTAGGCTTCCTACTTGGTTCAGCTTTTTAAGAAGTTCTTTGCTTATTCTGTGTCTTTTGCCTGCCTGTATGAAATTAGTAGTTTTTCCATTTCCCTAAATAATTTATTTGGAATTTGGATTGGTATTGCATTACATTTGTATATTGCTTTAGATAGTATTGTCATTTTCTCAATATTAAGTCTGCCTATCAATGAGCATGGACTATTCTTCCATTTATCTAGGTCCTTAGTTTCTTATAGTGATGATCTGTAGTTTTCTCTATATAGGTCTTTAGTTTCTTTAGTTAAGTTTATTCCTAAGTACTTCATCTTTTGTGTGGTAATTGATCTCTTCATGTCCTTTTCGTAGCTCTCTTCACTTGCATACAGGAATCCAATTGATTTCAGGTTATTAACTTTGTATTCTGCCACCTTTCCAAATTCCTCAATTGTTTCCTCCACTCTTTTTGTGGAGACTTTTGGATTTTCTATATACGGGACCATATCATCTGCAAATAGCAGTAGTTGCACTTCTTCTTTGCCTATTTTTATTCTCTTGATTTCTTTTTGTTTTCTGATAGCTCTAGCTAAAATTTCTGGCACATATGACTTTTATTTTGTTATCGGAATCTCTATTCTAATCCTATTTTGTTGAGTATTTTGAACATAAATGGGTGTCGAATATTGTCAAAACCCTTTTCTGCATTGATTGAGATGATCACGTGCTTCTTATTTATGTGGCAGATTATGTGGATTGTTTGTCAAATATTGAACCATCCCTGCATAACTGGAATGAATCCCATTTGGTCATAATGAATTTCTTATATGTTGCTGTATTCTATTGACCAATATTATATATTGCGTTATTCTATTTTGTTGAAGATTTTAGCATCTATGTTCATGAGGGATATTGGTCTTTGTGGGGACTTTGCCTACTTTGGGTATCAGTGTTAAGCTGGCTTCACAGAATGTGTTTGGGAGTTTGCTGTCTTTTTCTATGTTCTTGAAGAGCTTGTGTAGTATTGGTGTCACATCTTCTTTGAATATTTGGTAGAATTCCACTGTGAAGCTGTCTGGCCCTGGGCTTTTCTTGGTGGTTTCTTAATGACCAGCTCCAATTCTTTTGTTATGGGTCTTCTTCTTCCTTCTCCCTGACTCAAGCTTTGATCACTTCCAGCTCCATGTCCTCAATGGCCCTGTCCTCAAGGTCACCCTCCACCAGTCCCAGCTCCCAAACCAGGTCCAGGGCCTAGAGCTCTGAGAGATGCTTGGGGTCGGGGTGACTCCTCTTCAGGCAGGGGGCTCCAGCAGAAGCCTCCCAGGCTCCAGTTCCTCAGATTCCAGGATGTTCCTGTAGTCCACTGGGCCCCACCCTTGCCTCCTTAACACCTGGGGCAAAAGACGGCACCGCAGCCGCCCTGGCCAGGAGCCCCAACAGCCCACAGCCCCCTGATGCTGATGACATCCAGATTTTCACATATGAAAATCATATAGGTTGAGGAATTTCCCCATCTATTCCTATTTTATTATCAATGGGGGTTAGAAAATGTCCAATGCGTTTTCGATGGTATGAGCACGTGGTTCTTATTTTTTGTCTTATTTATGTGGTGAGTTACAAGATTGTTTTTCAAATGTTGAACTGTCTCCACACCCTGATTTGAATCCAAGTAGGTTAGGATGATTTTTTTCTTTTTAATATATTGTATTCTATTGGCCAAGATTTTGTTGAGAATTTTTGTTGAGAATATCGGTCTGTGGTTTTCTGTTTGTTTTGGTTTGGTTTGGTTTTTTAATTGTTTTATTGGAAACTCTCACATATACTATCATAATTCATACATATATCCATTGTGTCAAGCACATCTGTACTATGTTGCCATCATCATTTAAGAAAATATTTTCTTTCTACTTGAGCCCTTGGTTTCAGCTAATTTTCCCCTCCCTCCCCCTGCACACCCTCCATCATGATCCCTTGATAAATTATAAATTGCTATTGTTTTCATGTCTTACACCAACCACAATCTCCCTTTACCCACTTTTCTGTTGTCTGTCCCCTGGAGGTGGGGGTTATATGTAGATCTTTGTGATCGGTTCCTCCTTTCTCCCTCCACCTTACGCTTACCTTCCTGGTATCGCTACTCTAATTACTGGTCCTGAGGAGTTTATCTGTCCTGGATGCCCTGTATTGTGAGCTCTTGTCTGTACCTGTGTACATGCTCTGATCTAGCTGGATTTGTAAGTTAGAATTGGGTCATTACAGTGAGGAGTGGGGGGAGGAAGTATTAAAGAACTAGAGGAAAGTTGTGTGTTTCATCGGTGCTATACTGCACCCTAACTGGCTCATCTCTTCCTTGTGACCCTTCTGTAAGGGGATGTTCAATTGTCTACAGATGGGCTTTAGGTCTCCACTCCACACTCCCCCTCATTCACATCAATATGATTTTTTTGTTTCGGATCTTTGATGCCTGATACTCTATCATTTTGACTCCTCATGATCACACAGGCTGGTGTGCTTCTTCCATGTGGACTTTGTTGCCTCTCAGCTTGTGTGTCGTCAAGCCTGTAAGAACCCAGATCAGCTTTCTTCACCACATTTGCTTATGCACACGTTTGTCTTCAGCGATAGTGTCAGGAAAGGTGAGCATCACAGAATGCTGGTTTATTAGAACAAAGTGTTCTTGCGTTGAGGGAGTACTTGAGTGGAAGCCCAATGTCTGTCTGCTACTTTACTACTTAACAAATAAATATATGTACATTGATCTATTTCTACTGTCTTCAAACCTCTATGAATGTGATTTGTCTCCTTGTTCTTTCCTCTATTTCCTTTTACTTTCCTCTTGTTCTACTATCATGTTCAGCCTTCATTCATGTTTTGATAATTCCTCTTGGCTACATTGCCCTTGATCAAGCCCCACCAGGCATCCTATGCCCTCCTTGCCATCAATTTTAGATCACTTGTTGTTCCTTTGTCTCTGGGTTTGTTGGAACTCCCTTTCTTTCCCCCACCTCCCCCTCTCTTGTGTCCCCCCAGAACCATCGGTCCCATTTTCTCCTCCAGATTGTTTATCCCATCTGTCTCATCTAGATAGACATGCAATGACAATAATGAGCACAAAAATAAAGCAAAACATAACAACAAAAGAAAACAAAACCACCAAAACAAAAAAATAACAGCACAAAAAGAAAAGCCTATAAATAATTCCAGGTCTTATTGACCTTTCTGAGTGTTTTCCAGTTGAGTGTGATGGTGGGGTAGTAAGCCTTGGTCCCAAAGTCTATTTTTGGTATTCCTGGGACATTGCTTTGTCCCCCTTGCTGTGCTGTTGCCCGTCCTTAGTGTTTCACCCCAATGTAATGGGGTCAGATCAGGCACACTGTGTCTCCAGTGTTGTCCTCGGTAGTGCTATAGGCCAGTGAGAGATGTTGTGTCTCGTGGTGGGGCCGGCCCTGTGGTCCTTTCTGTGCATTGGCTCCTCCGAGCTGGAATATCATCCTCAGGACTTGATGGGTCAGGAAGTGGTCCATTTTCTCCGATCTTCTTCATTTGCCCCTGATTAGAAAAACCCCTCTCCCTGAGCTGCAGCTTCACTGCTGTCCTCTGAAGTACATTCTTCTGGGGTGGGGGTAGGGGTGGTCCATGCAGTTGGGATTGGGGCCAGCCCCACAGGCCTCTCTGTGGTTTGCTGCTTCATGCCAGTATGTTGCATCCTCTCTCCCTCTCCTGTGGGGTCTTTGCCTCATTTTGGTATCAGGATAATGCTGGCTGAATAGAACAAGTTTTGAATTTACTGGCTTTCTATATTCTGGAATATTCTGTGTAGAATTGATGTAAGCTCTTCCCTGAATGCTTGGTAGAATTCCCCTTTGAAGTCATCTGGTCCTGGGTTTATCTTAGTTGGAAATTTATTGATGACCTTCTGCATTTATTTGATCATCTGTTTTCAACACCTGTTCATATTTTCTACATCTGTCTGTGTTCATTTGTATAGATGGTGTATTTCTAGTTTCCCATTTCTTCCAGGTTATCAGAATTGTTGGAGTAAAGTCTTTCATAGTACTGTTATCATTCTTTTTATTTCATTTGTATCTGTTGTGGTGTCACCCTTTCATCTCTAATTTTACATATTTGCATATTCTCTGTTTTCCTTGGTTAAATTTGCCAGCAGATTGTGAATTTGTTCTTTCAAGAAATCAACTTCTTTTCTCGTTGATTTTTCCATTGTTTTCCTCTTCTTCAGTTTATTTCCACTTGAATATTTTTTTTCTCGTGTTGGAAGGTTTATGTAGTTGCCCTTGTTCTAGTTGTTAGGTGTGCTGCATTAAGGTGTTGATTTTGGATTTCTCCTCTTTTTTTTCCACTTGTGTTCATTGCCTGCTGATAACTGTTTTTGCTGTGTTCCAAAGGTTTTGTTATGTTGTGTTTTTATTTTAATTTGTTTCAAATAATTTTTTAATTTCATTCCTCCTTTCATCAATTAGCCAGTTGTTTTAAAGAAACATATTGTTTAATCTCCATGTGTTTAGTCTCCTGTTCTTTCTGTTGTTGACTTCCTGTTTTGTAACATTGTGATCTGAGAAGATGGGTTGTAGGATCCCAATGTTTTTCAATTGTAGAGGTGTGTCTTGGTCTAACATATTGTGTTAGACAGGGTTCTCTCGAGAGACAAAACCAGATTGCTAATAATTATATATATATATGCAGATAGATAGATATACAACACTAGAAATAGTTAAATTATAAAGCAGTACAAATGGCTCAGTGAAACTCACTCCCATGAGACACTGGCAGTCCTTCAAATCTTGAGGGCTTCTGGGTAGTCCTCTGTAGAGAAATTCAGGCTATCCAGGCACAGGCAGCAAACAGCAAGGCAGGTCACCAACAGTCAGCCAGATGACAGGGTCTGACAGTCCCCAGCTCAAGAGATGTAAATTCCAATTGTGTGGTGAAGCAGGTCTTGAAGGAACCTCAAATTACAGCAACAGAGCCCACGAGTTAGGTATCCCACAGGTAGTGTAGCTTGCAAATTGAGGCACAGAACAAGCAAGGCAGCTGCACACTGGTCCGATGATCAAAGAGCAAGAGACAAGAAAGGTCAGGCTCGCTGAGTCACTTATCTCTCCCTCCTTCAATTAATCCCACATGTGTTTATCAGCCAGGTTGGCACAATAAACTAACTACCTGACGTGTTATCTATTCTAGAGTATGTATTCTGTGCTCTGGAAAATATTGTATATTATGCTGTTTGGGGGTAGAGTGTTCTGTATATGTCTAGCAAGTCAAGCTGGTTGATTGTGTTGTTTAGCTCTTCTCCCCCTGCGCCCACCCCCAATGTGGTTTCGTGTGTGTGTGTGTGTGTGTGTGTGTGTGTGTGTGTGTGTAGGGGGGATGTCTTTATTCCTCCTCGGTTTCTGTGTTGTTTTGAGTGGTGCTTTCATTGTAATGTTTCCTGGGTGGTTTTTTCCTGTCTGATGCACTCAAATCTGTCTGCTGTTGTTGATTCTCTGTCCACAGCGATCTAGTTAATACTTTTTGTAATGTTGGTCTTATTTTTTTTCCTTTTTTTACATTTTATTAGGGACTCATACAACCCTTATCACAATCCATACATATACATACATCAATTGTATAAAGCACATCCATACATTCCCTGCCCCAATCATTCTCAAGGCATTTGCTCTCCACTTAAGCCCCTTGCATCAGGTCCTCTTTTTTTTTCCCCTCCCTCCCCTTGCCCCCCTCCCTCATGTGCCCTTGGTAATTTATACATCGTTATTTTGTCATATCTTGCCCTATCCAGAGTCTCCCTTCCCCCCTTCTCTGCTGTCCCTCTCCCAGGGAAGAGGTCACATGTGGATCCTTGTAATCAGTTCCCCCTTTCCAACCCACTCACCCCCCACTCTCCCAGCTGTTGGTCTTATTTTTAATGAGTCCTTTAGTTCTCCCCTGTCTGTGTGGAAGTATCTTTATTTCTCCCTCATAGTTCAGGTAAATTTTGCTGGAGATAAGCTTCTTGGTTGGCAGGCTTTTTTTTTCTTCAGTGTTTTGTATATTTTACTTCATTGTATTCTTGCCTGAGTAGTTTGTGCTGAGAAGTTAGCTTATCCTTATTGGTTTTCCTTTGTAGATGAGTGTTATATTTTCTCCATCTGCCCTCAGGATTCTCTTTTTCTTTGAAATTGGAGAATTTTACAATGTTATGTCATATTTTTCTTTGAGAATCTATCCTTTTGTGGTTCTCTCAGATTCTTGGAATGTTGTTGTCTCCTTTTTGATAGTGGAGAACTTTTGCACCATGATTTCTTATACTATTTTCTCTGTCGATTTTATTGTTTCTTAATTCTCCAGACTCCTGATGAGCCATAAATTCTGCCTCTTGATATTATCCCACATCATTCTCAGGCTATCTTCTGATTTCTTTGCTTTTTTTGTTGATTTGTTCTCTTGTAAATTATAATCAAAATGATTATCTTCAAAGTCACTGTGTTAGTCTGGGTAGACTAGAGAAACAAATCCAGAGACACTCATATGTGTATAAGAAAGAACTTTATATACAAGAGCAATTGAATATTCAGAAAACATACCAGCCTAGTCCAGAGCAAATCCGTAAATCCAATATTAGCCCATATGTCTGATACCAATCTATAAAGTCCTCTTCAGACTCATGAAACAGATGCAATGACTGAATGCAGGAAGATCACAGGCCAGTGGGTGGGAAGTCTTGTGGGTCCAATGGCGTTGTAAACCTCTCAGCACTAGCAGGGGTCTCCACATGGCTTTTCCAGCTCCCAGGGCACCAGCTATATCAGTGTAACAGCATGTGTCTTGTCAGTAGAGCATCTCCCAGGGAGTGAGCAGAAAGACAGTGTGTTTCCCGACTCCAAGAAGTAAAATACAGGAGTTCCCAGAATCCTCCAGAGAAGGCCATGCCCACATAGAGGCCTCATTGGCTATGACCCAATTGACAGACTAGACTCCACCCCTTCACATTTATTTTTCTAAAGTCCCAAATTGACACCAGATTATGTAACTGCCACAGTCACTGATTCTCTTTTCCTTTTCTACCATTCTATTCCTCAGTTCATTTACTAGGTTGCCTAATTTTGTTATCTAATTGTTTATCGTCTGGAATTCCTTTTAGTTTAAGGATTTTTTTCTTTCATTTTTCTCATTAATGTTCCCCACATTTCTTGACAGGTTCTGAACATCATTGTACCAAATGTTTTTTCTGGGAGGGCCTCATCTTCAGAGTATTCAGTTGGGTTTGGATGATTTTCAGTTGTTGTTTTGTTGTATTTTTTTCTTAATTTGGGGGACTATGTGGGAGTTAAACAGTTACAATCTTGGAAATTCACAGAGGCAATTCTATTCTGTCCTATAGGACCATTATGAGTCAGCATGTAACCAATGGCAGTGAGTTCTGGTTGGTGCTTGACTGCTATTTCCCCACCATGGAACACCTATTAGTGGCGTGTGAGCTGCTAGGTCATGTAGAGTCAATTGGCTCTGTATGGTGGCATGGGAGAGGTCCAAAAGGAGCTGACAAACATATGGTTGTGAAATGGAGAAATTGGGAAGTGAGGGAAAGGAAGGGAAGGGAAGGGAAGGGAAGGGGAGAGAGACTAAAACAAAAGTCATGATAGTAATAATAAGCAGCTATCTGGATAGGGCAACAAATTTTTTAAATAATTGAAAAATATATTTTAGAGAGGTAATTGGAATTAATAAATTTCATGGAAATATATTTCAGAAGGAAAAAGAGAGAGCAGAAGAAGATAATAGGTTGATGTGCAGGGAAAGGAGGGACAAGGGAGATCAAAGATCGTGTATGTTTGGGGTGTGGGCCCTGTGTGAATGTGGGCCTGTCTGTGCACGCAGAGCAAAGAGAGGGAGCGGAATAAAGTTTTGTTTGGGTGGGTGTACTGGAATCTACAGGCCTGCCAGCTTTGCTTTGGAGGAAATGCACATTCTCAGGAGAGTGGGTTTTCTTGAAAGAGACACTGGAGGAGTTAGTAAGAGAGGACTGGATAAAAGAATAAGCATAATATAATTGAATAAAAGTACAAAGGCTGAAGAAAATAAGAAATTAAACCTCCTTGTGGATAGGAATCCATGATCCTTTGATAATTGGGGGGGGTGGATTGGGGAAGGAAGGGGAGGCATGTGGTAGGGGGCAGGTGGGAGGGCACTAGAGAACAAAGCAGGAAAAGAAGGAGGGGAAATGGTGACTCACAGTGACCCTATAGGACAGGGGAGAACTGGCCCTATAGATTTCTGAGTCCGTAACTATGTATCAGAGTGAAAACCTCTGTCTTTCTCCTGATAAGCTGCAGGTGTCTTTGAATCGTGGGTCTTGTGAAATGAAGCCCATGGCTTAACCACTACATCATGAGGGCCCCTGAGGGGCCTGGATAAATGGCTGTGCAGGGAGGAGTGGTACTCACAGAAGTGGCTCATGCCACTGGTCAGTGGTAAAGGGGTGTCTGTCAGCAGGCACTACTGCCTTCCCACTTTAAAAACGCGTGTCAATTTAGCTTTTGAGTTGAGTTCCTTGCTGCCAGAAAAAGCAGGATATCTCTTCTAGTGGAACCTCTCTGGTAGTTATTGAGGAAATCTTCCAATGTGATGGCCATACTCCCTGAAGAGTCAGGGCCATTTCTTGGGAGGACTCTTTTGAGGCCTGCTCTGTTGTCCTAGGTAGCAGGAGTCTCGCTTCACTGGAGCGTTAGCAATGTGCTCCCAGAAACCTCAGAATCATCTTCATATCTTGATGCTGCCTAATACTTGTCTTGATTCAAATCACAAAGTTCTGTCTTCTCCATTTATGATTTGTCATTCAATCTTCCATCTCTCTCTCTCTCTCTCTCTCTCTCTCTCTCTCTCTCTCTCTCTCTCTCTCTCTCTCTCTCTCCCATATCGCTGCACTCTATCTTCCACACAGCCACCAAAATGATTTTCTGGAAAACTGTCCACTTCCTGCTACTTAGAAATGATGGAGGTTTTTGGAGTAGTCTTCATTCTTTTTCATCTCTGTTGTATGATAAATATTTTTACATAAGGCTGAGACATTTCTTACACATTTTTATTCATGATTCTCCCTAAACACATTGTGTACTTGCATGCTTCTGTTAGTTTCCTTGTATCTTCTACTTGGACCAACCTTATCCTTCTCTCACAAAATTTTCAAGTGGAAACAACAATTTTAAAACCACTGCTGTGGAGTTAGTACTAACTCATTGCAAACCCCTGTGTGCCATAAAACTGTCTCATCAGGTTTTTAATTGCTGATATCGTTTCCCCAAAAGTAAGACATCCCCCGAAAATAAGACCTACTTACAGCTTGCCTCTTGCTGAAATATCAGGCATCCCCCCTGAAAATAAGGCCCCCAAAGCTACCATAACTCTGGACTCTGGACCGTAGCGGTGGGCGCTACCGCGCAGCTCACTGTTGGCCGCAGCACAGCCAGAGCAGACAGGAAGTACGAGGTCTCTTTTAATACAACAATAAATATGTACTGTATTCTTCATGGAAAAATAAGACATACCCTAAAAATAAGACCTAGCACATCTTTGGGAGCAAAAATTAATATAAGACACTGTCTTATTTTGGGGATACAGGGCAGATATGTTTAAGTACATCACCAGTGCTCTCTTCTGAGGTGCCTAATTGATTAAGCCTCTCTAACATGTTTGGTTAGCAGCCAAGCTTGTTAACCACTGCACCACCTAAGTGCCTCCTTCAAGTTTAGGCTCAAGCATCACTTCCATTGTGATATTTTCACTGTACTTGCCTTGTACCCTGCAGTACTAAGTTAAACCTCCTTCACGCCCAAATCCTTGTTATTACTACACTAAAAGTATCTCTAACTTCATGTTATATAGAAAGGTTTTTTTTGGAATTTTAAATGGGACTATTTAAGTTGACCAATGAGTTACGTTTGTTGATGCCAGAAGCCTTGTCTCTTTCTCTCCACAGCACTTAACACAAGGGTTAACTCAGGTAATTCTTAACGTAGCCAAGGAGGCCTCCTGGTGTAGCAGTTATGTGTTGGGCTGCCATCAGCATGTTCAAAGGTACCGGGAGCTCTAAGGGGGAAACACTTGGCCTTCTATGGCTGTAAACAGTTACAGTCTGAGAAACATGGGGGTCACAATGAGTCAACATTAACTCAATGGCGGTGGAGGAAGAATTAAATAAAATCTGTGGACTTTCGGAATGAAAATATATTATTTTCGCCTTTGTGATTACTCTGAGCACTATGATGGCTGCCAGAAAAACAGCCAGTTTGCGTCTCCAGCCAACCTTTCATGTGAATGAGCACGAGGGTGACCAGATGTGTGAGGACAATCCCCACCAGCAAAGAAATAACACCACGCAAATCATACGACTTAAAAATAGAAACCAGATAAGAGACCTTCAGAAACAAGATTTTTATCAGAGAGAAGTTTTATCTACCCAAAGGAATGCTACAACAGAAGAATGATCACAGAATAACAAAGAGCTTTTGGAAATGAAAAATACAATTTCCCCCCCAAAAGACAATAAAATAGTGGCATGCTGTGAAAAAAAAAAAGATACATCTTAAGAAAATATGTCTGGCTCCTTTTAACAGCTCTTCTCCTATGAAAAGAACATTTCTGCTATCATTAGACTATCAGATTATCCATCCAGGGACCACATTTGCTATTAAATTGACTTAGGAAACACATAGCTAGATCAATTAGCTAGGTTTATATCCTTGCTTGAGATAGCCCAAGGAGGATAATCAATCACATATCCACTGCAACAAAAAACAAAAATACTACCTGTTTTAGAATTAGAAAGAAAATCAGTAAATACAATTTATGCCTATTTCACCAAGTAGTATGTCTAATCTCATATATAATGTCCTTTAGCCCTCATTTTAATATATTTCCTCCTCTTAAGCCAATGTGGGCCTGGAACCAAATTCAGCAGCAGTTTCTCTGACAAACATGCTGACTCTGAAGTGAGTTTAAATTCCTTCTCCGTATCAATTGTTGGAGTTCTAACAGAGATTATGCTTTGACTTATGAAAAGAAGAGGAACATGAAAGATATTTTGCAGTAACAACTTTTCAGAAACAAGTTAGTAAAAACGCAAAATCTGAAACATAACCTTTCTGAAGAACATTCAATAAGCTCGTTTGGCCATGGGGCGTGTTGTTGTTTTTAGGTGCTGTCAACTCAGTTCCGAGTCATTGCAAGCCTATGTACAACAGAATGAAACACCGCCCAGTCCCGTGCCACTCTCACTTGTTCTTAAGTTTAAGCCCATCAACTCGGCCACTGGGTTACTCTGTCTCCCTGAGGGTCTTCCTCTTTTTCACTGCCCCTCACTTTACCAAACATGATGGCCCTCTCCTGACAAGATGTCCAAAGTCTGTAAAATGAAGTCTCGTGATCCTGGCCTCTAAGGAGCACTCTGACTGCACTTCTTCCAAGACAGATTTGTTTGCCCCGTAAGCAGTCCGTGGCACTTTCAATATTCTCCTCCAACGCTGCCATTCAAATGCATGCGTTCTCCAATGGTCTTCTTTATTCAATGTCTGACTTTCACATGCGTAAGAGGCCATGGAAAATACCATGACTTGGGTCCGGTGCAGCTTAGTCTTCAAAGTAGCATCCTTGCTTTTCATTGCCCTAAAGAGGTCTCATGCAGCAGATTTGCCTAATATAACTCTTCTCTTAATCTCTTAACTGCTGCTTCCATGAACACTGATTGTGGATCCAAGCAAGACAAAATCCTTGACAACTTCAACCTTTTCTCCATTTATGATGATGTTACCTATTGGTCCAATTGTGAGGATTTTGATCTTCTTTACATTGAGTCTAAATCCATACTGAAGGATCAATCCTTGATCTTCACCAGCAAGTGTCCCAAGTCCTCCTCACTTTCAGCAACTAAGGTTGTGTTATCTGCATATTGCAGGTTGTTAATAAGCCTTCCTTCAATCCTGTTGCCACATTCTTCTTCATATAAGTCAGCTTCTCTGATGATTTACTTAGCACACAGATTAAATAAGTATGGTGAGAGGATCCGACCCTGTCAAACACCTGTCTTTATTTTAAACCATGCAATATTCCCTTGTTCTGTTCTCACAACTGTCTCTTGATTCATGTCCAAGTTCATCATGAGTGCAATCAAGTGTTCTGGAATTCCCATTCTTCTCAAGGCTATCCATAATTCATTATAGTCCACAGAGCAAAATGTCTTGGCATAGCCAATAAAACACAAGTAGACATCTTTATAGTATTCTGTGCTTTGAGCCAAGATTCGTGGAACATCAGCAATCATATCCCTTGTTCCACATCCTCTTCTGAATCCTGTCTGTGCCTCATTCACGAAGAAAGTAAAAGGTCACTTCAAAGACAGAACACAAAGGATCAAAGTGGCTGTCAGCAGAAACTCTGAAACTTGCTCTTAATCATAGAGCAGCTCAAGAAAATTGAAGAAAGGATGAAGTCAAAGAGCTAAATAGAAAATTTTAAAGGGTACCCTCAGAAGACAAGGATAAATATTATAATGAAATGTCCAAAGACCTAGATAGACACCAAAAGGGAAGAACACATTGAGCATATTTTAAAATGAAAAAATTGTTGGTGAAGGAAGTTCAAGCTGCATTAAAAACATCAGTCAAAGAGCAAGGCTCCAGGAATTGACAGCATACCAAATGAAATGTTTCAACAAGCTGATGAAGCACTGAAAGCTCTCATCTATGTCAGAAAATATGGAAGACAGCTACTTGGCCAACTGACTTGATCCATGTTAGTGCCCATTCCAAAGAAATGTGACCCAACAGAGTAATCACACTATAGAACAATATCATTGGTATCACATGCAAGCAAAATCTTGCTGAAGATCGTCCAACAGTGGTTGCAGCAGAACATTGACAGGGAACTGCCAGAGGTTCAGGCCACATTTAGAAGGGGTTAAATGGCATAGAATGATACAACTGCTAAGATTGGTAAGAAACTACCTAAAAATTCATAGTTCATTGGTTTTAAATACAACAGAGCCTTATGATCACAAGAACAGTTTTTAACTCTGATGAGAAGTGGAGATGGAGCTAGCTGTCACTGCATGTGCTTTGGAACTCCAAGTACCCTTCCAATTACAGACAGAGAAGCTAAGACTGTTGGGTTTTTTGTTTTTCTGTCTGTTTGTTTGTTTAAGAATAACATAGGCAGACAAATTAAATGAGCTCAAGACTTAAATTGAGGTTATAGTAATCAAGACAGTTTGGTACTGATGTGATGATAGAGAATAGGCAAATGAGATGAACCCATAAAAGATCAATAGAGATTTTATACAGTTGTAACAAGATAATTAAATGGAGAAATGATGGTCTTTTCAACTGTTGTTATTGGGAAAACTGGCTGTGGGTATTTATGCGTGGAATCTCAATATGAGTCTCTTCTTTTAACACCTTAGGTAAAAATTAACTAGATGGGTCAGAAATATAAATATAAAATACGAACCACATAACTTCTCAAAGCAAACATAGGAGAAAAATCTTATATGACCTTGAAAGAGGCAAAGACTTGCCACAAAGAACACAAAAGAAGTAACTTAAAAAATTGAACTTGTAGAGTTCTGCCACCACTGCTGCCGCCCTAGCCTTCTCAGGTTCCCCGGAGTCTAGGTGCCTTAGTTCACGTCTTTGCGTGATGTCCGGGGGCCTCCAGAAGGTGCAGCGTAGCGACTTATGCGTAGAGCTAACCGAATACCCGGACAACACTTCTGGGGTGATGAGGAGGAGTAAGAGAAATTACTGAAGACAAGCTGTGTTCTCTATGTTGGAAACCTTTCCTCTTACACCACTGAAAAACAAATCTATGAACTCTTCGCAAAGTGGTGACATAAAGAAAAGCATCATGGGCCTGGATACAGTGAAGAAAACGGCCTGTGGATTCCTCTTTCTGGAATACTACTCAAGATCAGAAGCAGAAAATGCCATGCGATACCTAAATGGAACTTGTCTGGACGCCTGGATGACTCAAACAGACTGGGACGCAAGCTTTACGGCCGAGGGCGCTCGGGGGCCAGGTCTGGGAGGAGCACCGGCAGGACTGTGATGCTGGGAGAGGTAGCTAAGGAAACTGGTACAAAGCCCACCTGGGAACACGCCACTCCTCCGACCGGTTGACCCTGAGGAAGAGCGGTGCCCAAGGTCTGCAAAGCAGCCCAATTTCACCAAGTTCTCTTTGTCTGTTACTGAGCTGGAAGCATCTTTGTGGATTTCCTCTCTGAAAATTATTAAAAGAACCAAAAATTATTAAAGGACAGAAATCCAAAGAATGTCTTCAATTTTAGTCTTAAGAATCCTGCCCATGTCTCATTGTGTTAGACAGGGTTCTCTAGAGAGACAAAACCAGATTGATAGTGATTTTATATATATCACAAAAAATTAACTGTTGAATTATATATAGATTGATTGATATATAATAAAAATGAACAGTTAAGTCTTGAGGGCCATCAGTTCCTTCTCTGTAGAGAGAGCTGGGCTATATATATATATACACTGGCAGCTAACAGCAAGGCAGGTCACCAACTGTCACCAACTGTCGGTCCCCAGCTCCAGAGATGAACATTCCAATTATGTGGACTTAAAGGGACCTCAACTTACAGCGACACAGTCCACAGGCTAGGCATCCCACAGGTAGTGTACCCTTTAAATTGAGGCACAGAATGAGCAAGGCAGCCGCATGCTGGTCCAATGATTAAAGAGCGAGAGACATGAAAGGCACTGAGCCATTTATCTCTCAGCCCTTCAATTAATCCCACTTGTGTTTATCAGTCAGGCTGGCACAATAAACTATCGCACTCATATTACCACGATGCTTTTATACTAGTAGTAAAAATTTGTTCCTCGAATACCAAAAAAGAACTTCAAGATGGCAGCCAAAATAAAAAAAGAAAACAACAAATGTTGGAGAGGGGGCAGAGGGATTGCCACTGGGAGCAGAAATGCCATATGACCCAGGAATCCTTCCACTAGGTATATAATCTAAAGAAGTAAGAATCGTAGCCATATGCACACCCATGTTCATGGCAGCACTGTCCATCACAGCAAGTAGATGGAAACAACCTAAACGTCCATAAATAGAAGAATGAATAAAGAAATTTTGGTGTCTATATATACATTGATAAAACCACAAAGCACCTAATGTATGGATCTACCCAGAGAGCATTATGTTTAGTGACATTAGTCCATCTCAGTCACATCACAAATATTGTATGAGACCACTGTTATAAAGAGGGAAAAGACAAAGACCTTCATGCCAAAGGCATCAGACTGGAGGTTACCAAGGTGGGGAAGGGCATGGTAAAGAAGGTAAAGCAATAGGTACTAACATAGGTGAAAGGTAAGGTCGTGATCCACACGAGGGAGACAAGAACTCAAGAGAGGTGAGGTAGGAAAAGCTATTGTGACATTTGATAAATAGTTCACCTTGTTGAGTACAAAACTGGTTATCTGAAATGTAAACATCACTTAATTCACAATAAAAGATGTTAAAACAACCATTTTGGAAAAACTAATTGTTTCTTATCAAATAAAACATACACGCAATCTGATCCAGCTAATCAGTACTTTAACAGACAATTTTTGGTATACTTATACATAGGAATATTAATGTCTTAGTTATCTAATACTGGTAGCAAGAACTACTAAACATGGATTGTGTTAACAAACACAAACTTGTTTCGTCACAGTTTAGGATGCTAGAATTCCAAATTCAGGGTGCTGGCTCTAGAGAAAGACTTTCTGTATTGTCTCTAGAGAAAAGTTATTATCTCTTTTTAGCTTCTGCTTCTGGGTGATATTTTTGTGGCTTGGCATCTCTCTTTCCAAGATATATGAACTCTTGTGCCAAGGCTCCTAGATGCTAGAAGAAGTGAATCTGAAGTAATACCAGTTGGAAAACCTGGCCAAGTCAGACAGATAATTACAGCAGATCTGAGTGGCTGGTACCTGGGTGACGTTATCCGAGAGGAATTTTGCCCCACTGATGGACAAAGTATTAAGGACTGACTTGAACTGGTAAAATGTGTATGGATGAGGAAATAACCTTCTAAATGTTAAGTATGTGTAAGAACCCATGGCCCAAAGGGTCATGTACGTGAGAAGCAGCATGCACAGCCGAGATGGGTCTGACGCCTTGCCAAAGAGGTCTGCTAGTACAGGAGGGGGAAACTACTAACATGGCAGAGAGGACTGTGTATGGCAGAGGGCAGCTGAGAGAGCTGTTCTGGTTGGAAGATGTTCTGTGTTGAAGAAGGGAGTGATATCCTTTCTTAACCTTCACCTATGGGATTCACCTTTAGGTGCCTCCAGAATAGAAAGGATCCCTGACACTAAATTGGGCAGCATTACTTCTGGGGTGAATCTGGAGACTGGCTGCAGAAGTCAGTCGTACAGGTATGGAGAAGTTATCTGATGAACCCCTCGGGTTGGTAATGGTTCGCGCATGTTGTCACATTAGTAAAAGAACGAAGCATTGTCCGTATGGCTTCACTGGGAAAGAACAACTGGAAGTTCATACCTGGGTTCTCTTGGACTCACCCCTATGTGATTTTTAACTGAATTTATTCTGTATCTTTTCCCTGCAATGAGCCTTAACTTTGAGTACAACAGCTTTTCTGAATTTTGTAACTCCTCCTGCAGGCCAGGGGCTTCACATGGTGTTTTGAATCATCGTCTTTTGAACCCCCACAAAATAACGTCTCCCTAGTGGATCTGAATAACAGAAGGTGGAGGAGAAAAGGATAGGACGATATGATTTAGCCGTGCGTGATTGTTAACTGTGGTGTGATTTCCATTCTGCTGGGTATAAATTGAGCAATCTCGGAAGTAGGAAGGAGATTGCAGAAAGATAGAGTCGGCCGTGGGGGGACCTTTGAAACCTGAGGATTCCTATACATTAAACTTCCTTGATCCAGCAGAAAACCATGGCACCAAAGAAGTAATAGGGGTGCACTGGCAGCTGCGGAATCAAGAACTGAAGCATGAAACGTAGTGGGGGACTTCCCAGGCTACAGAGCAAGTACAACTGTCCTCTGGCAAGAGGCTGGATCTCTCCAGGCGCAGAGGAGTTAGATTTACTAATCCATGAAATTAGAGCTAGGAGCCTCAGGCTGAGACTTGTGACAGAGTGGCCTACCTTTGGCCACTGCATTCATTGGCAGCCCAAAGCCAGCTTTGTAGCATTGCAAGAATAGGGCAGAAACCAACAAGTCATGTGACTAAGAGGTCAGAGACCAGAGAGGCTTGTCTGTAGGCACAGCTGAGAAGAAGCTGTCTTGCCTGAGTAATTTCATTCTGAGTTTTCTTAACTTCCTTAATAAATCATCAGTAGTGTCTAGGAACTGTGTAGGACCAGTTGTCTAGGACCCTTTCCACTTCAAAAAGTCTTTCAAAACCTCACCTACATGATTCACCTTTACCCCCCTGGAGAAGCTAAAGGAGCCCTGAAACTGGATTGCAGTTTGACCTCTGGGCTGGGATAGATTGGAGAATCTCCAAGACTGTTTCACTAAGATACACTTTTAAGCTGGAACTGAAGAGGCTGAACACCTTCATGCCAAAGTTTACTGACCAAACTGAGTGTGTCTGGCTACTTACTGGTAGAGTTAATGAGCTTTCTAAAAATTGTCCAAGCATGGTAGATTTCGGGTCAAACTAAGAAATCTGAAGGGACTGTGACCAGAGAGAGACTTTGTGTTAGTTTGGAGTCGACTAGAGAAACGAATTCATAGACATTCATGGGTGTGTAAGACAAAGCTTTATAAATAAGAGCAGTTGAATATTGAGAAAACATCCCAGTCCAGTCCAGATCAAGTCCATAAGTCTGATATTAGCCCATATGTCCAACACCAATCTGTAAAGCCCTCTTCAGACTCACAAAACACATGTAATGATGCCAATGCAGGAAGATCACAGGCCAGTGGGTGCAAAGTCTTGTGGATGCAGTGGTGGTTGAAGCATTTCAGCAATGGCAGGGGTCTCCACATGGCCCCTCCAGTCCCCAGGGCACAGGATCTATCAGCGTAGCGCCATGTGTCTTGTCAGTAGAGCATCTCTCAGGAGTGAGCAGAGTATCTCCTGCCTCCAAGGAGGACACACAGCAGTTCCCAGAATCCTCCAGAGAAGGCAACGCCCACACAGAGGACTCGTTGGCTAAATCCTGATTGACAGGCTAGACTTCACCCCTACATGCTTAATTCTCAAATTGACATCATATTATGTAACTACCACAGACTTGTCTGAGGCACAGGCAAGAAACTGGCCTGACTGAAGAACTGTATCTTGAGTCTTTCCCTATCCTAAATTGCATGCTAGCACTTCCAAGAAACCTCATAATTGTGAGAATTGCAACTAAGCTCTGTGTGGCCATCTCAATGATTATCAAACCCAGCAGAGAAGTAGAGTACTGTGAGAGAAACAGGCAGCATCAGAATTAGGGAAAAGATTATAGAGAAATACTTTAACCTCGACTTCATAGGAATCACCTTTTCACCAATGGTGATTCAGTTAGAAGTCAGACACCACCTCTCCATTTTTGTAGGAGAGACAAAACATGCTCACAGATTAGAATATTCAACAGCATAAAGAGTCAATTATCCCAAAACTAATGTGAAACATCTTTAAAAAGTTGATGGAAAATGAAATTGAACGACACTGAAAATGTTCTGTGGAAAAAAAAAGAAAAGAAAATGTTCTGTGAACACTTGAAGCACCTATAGACATGTTTCTTATCATTCCTTGATGAACCTATTGAGACAACAAATAGAATATGTGTTCCTGAGGGGTATGGTTTGGGAGGTGGTAGGGGTGTTGAAAAGGAGCTGATATCAAGGAGTTCAAGAAGGAAGAAAATGTTTTGAAACTGATTGTGGTAGCAATTGTACAATACTGCTTGATGTGATTGAACTATGGAATGAATGGTATTATATCTGTCTTAGCTCCCAATGAAATAGTTTAGGGCAAGAATAAAAAAGAATTTCTAACAAAATTCCAGCAAGCTATTTTTGCAGATATAAAGAAAATATTCAAAAACTTATATGGAAAAGAAAATGAATCACAATAGCTAAAACATTTTTGAAACTAAAGACTAAAATAGGAATCACTCTCCCAATTTTAATACTTACTACAAAACTACAGTCTATGGCCATACCACCCTGAATGCGCCCAATCTCATCTGATCTCAGAAGCTAAGTAGGGATGGGCCTGGTTAGAACTTGGATAGGAGACAAAGCTACAGTTATCAAGACTGTGGTATTGGTGGCTATCAGACACACACCAATGAATCAAAGTAGAAGACACAAAAATAGTCCATACAAGTATTACCAACTAATTTTTTACAATGATACAAAAGCAATTCAATGAAGGAAGAATATCCTTTTCCACAAGTGGTGCTGAAGTAGTAATTGAACATTGTGTTAGTCTGGGTTGACTAGAGAAACAAATTCATTGACACTCATCTATGTATAAGAGAGAATTTTATATCAAGAAGTAATTATGCAGCTATAAAACATCCCAGCTTATTCTAGATCAAGTCCATAAGTACGATATTAGTTCATTAGTCTAATATTAGCCCACGAATTCCTCTTCAGACTCATTCAGCACATGCAATGATGCAAAATGCAGGAAGATCACAGGCCACTGGGTACAACATCTCGTGGATCCTGTGGCAGTAGAAGCATCTCAATCCTGTCACAAGTCCCCACGTGGCTCCTTCAGCTCTCAGAGTGTGACTCCTCAACAGCAGGTGAAACAGAGAGGGGGGGGGGGGCGGGAGTTCCTAGAGTCCTCATGAGAAGGCCATGCCCAAAAGGAGGCATCATCAGGCTGTGACCGGATTGACAGGCTAGACTCCACTCGTAATACCCTTAAGTTGACACAAGATTATGTAACTATCACAACATCCACAGGCAACAAATGGACCTTGACAAAAAGCTAACATTTCATTCAAAAATTAACTCAAAATGAATCAGACTTAGATATAAAGGGTAAAACTACAAAATTTGTAGAAGATAGCATAAAAGAAAATCTTTGGGACCTAAGGCTTGGTAAAGATTTCCTAGACATGATACCAAAAGCACACTGCATAGAAGAAGAAAATCAGCAATAGGACTTCATAACTTGACTTAGTCAAAACTTGAAACTTTTGCTTTGCAAAACAAACAAACAAAAACTCATTGAGGTTGAACAAAAATGTTTACCAGGGAAAGAGAATTTTCTGGATAACTCTGAAATTATAACTCACAGAGGACTGGGAATAAGACAGAGAGGAGAGAGTTTGTTGAATACGTGACATCTTTAGCACAAAACTTTGAAGGTCCATGTCTTAATAGTGTGACTAAAATAAAACTAGGGTAAAGTTAATCCTGAACTGCCCTTAAAAAACTTAAAAAATAAGATTCCAATGGAGTGAGATAAACTTTGTGTATCTTACCTGCCTACCAGAACTAAGTTGAACACTCTTAAAAGCAACAATATATAGCTCAGCTAAACATGTTTCAAAATGTAAGGCATCAAATAAAAAGTTACCAGGCAAGAAAGTGCTACCCTTGTGAACGATTGATAAACATTATAGTGTGGCAGGAGGAAAGAAAAATAGGAGAATACAAATAAGTAATAATTATATGTACAGGTATAAATATAAATTTGTATATATGTAAATATATAAATTTATTCTATGTAAATATATATGTCAATACAACAAGGAAGCAGCTGGATTTTGGGTCTCTACTTAAATCTTACCTCCGAACAAGAACAACTTGTTCTAATAATGTGTCAATGTATGATACTCACCTTCCCAAAACGATCTCTGAAGACAAAATAGTTACATAAGCAAATGTGGTTACATAAGCTGGTGGTGCCCAGCTATCAAAAGACATAGCATCTGGGGTCTTAAAAATAAGCACTCAAATTGATGCGAAGAAGCATAGATAGCATGGAGACCCAAATCCTACCTGTAAGACAATTGGACAATCCTTCACAGAAGGGCCACATGAAAAGGATGATATATCCAGGGTGCAGTATAACACGGATAAAACACATAACTATCCTCTAGTTCTTTAATATTTCCTCCCCTTACTATTAAAGTATTAGCTTTACCTGTGTGTGTGTTCATTTGTATAATTAAGTCCATTTGATGCATGAAATCCAAAATAGATAAATCCTTCAAAAATAGTGATAAGAGTACGGATTCAATGAGGATTCTGGAAGAGAGGGGGAGGAAGAGGGAACTGATAGCTACAATGACTATATAACCCGACTTGAGGGGAACAAATAACAGAACTGGGTGAAAGGATACATTGGGTGGGATAATATATGGAAAAAATATATAAGAAGATATAATAATAAGGGTTCCTGGGATCATAAGGGGGAAGGAAGGGTTAAAGGGGAGCAAATATCCAGGAGTTCAAGAAGAAAAAATGTTTTGAAAAAGCTGATGGCTACAGTTGTACAATTATGCTTTATCTAATTTAAATATGGATTATTATAATATTTGTAAGAGCCCTCAATAAAATGATGTCATAATAAATAATAAAAAGTGTTACCCAATGTCAGGGGAAAATAGTTAATTAAAAAAAAAATTTTACCCCCCACACTGGGGCGAACCAAGAAGGGAACATAACAGATCAGCAACAGGAGTAAAACAAAGCCACATGAGCCCCAAGGAGCCCCCAAAATAGACTTCAGGCTGGGAGGGGCAGTTAGCGGGAACCCCTAGGACCAGTGAAGAGATAGATATTCATAAAGATCAACAGACAGACTTGGAATTATGTATGCATTCTCGGGGGCTAGGTTTTTTTTCTTTCTTTATTCTGTCTTTTGTTTTGTCTGTTATTGTTGCTTTGCCTACCTATATAAGACAGGCATGGGAAGCAAGCCCCAGGAGAAAGCAATGAGACTGACAGTTCCGGTGGGACTTTCAGGGAAGAGGAGGTAGGTTAAGGGAGTGGTGAGCAAACAACACCATGTACAGGGGAACAACTAGGGAATAAAAATCAACAATGAGGAGGACATAGAGATCCTGGGGGTGCTGGAGCAACAGTAATCTAGCTGAAAGGAATGACTAAGAGGCAGAAGAAGGGTGAGTGTGATCATGGGACATAAGGAAGGTAACAGGAAACAGGAAAGGTCTAGGAAGCAAAGCTATGGATAGAGGTGTAAACATAGGTGTGTACATATGTAAATATATTAATTCATAAAAATAGAGGTATTGGCCTATGTACATGGCAATACATTGAGGTAGTGGACAGACTTTGTGCCTCTATTCAAGCCATCCCTCACACAACAACAATACTTTGTTCTAACAACCTAGTATTCCATGATGCTCACCCTCCCAGCACAATCACTGAAGACAAAATGGGTACACAAGCAAATGTAGTGAAGAAAGTTGATGGTGCCCAGCTAGCAAAAGATATAGTGTCTGGGGTCTTAAAGGCATGAGGTTAAACAAGCAGTCGTCTAGCAAAGAAGCCACAACCCACATGGAAGAAACACTCCAGCCTGTGTAATTATGAGGGCCAATGGAATCAGGTAACAGGCACCAGAAGACCCAAAACAAACAAAAAATATATTATTGAAAATAAGGAGGGTCAGAGCAGAGACCCAAAACCCATCTGTAGACAATGGGACATCCCCTCACAGAGAGTCACAAGGAAGGGATGAGTCAACCAGGGCACAGTATAGCACCAATGTAACACACAATATTCCTCTGGTTTTTAAGGCTTCTTTATCCCCCACTATCATGACCCCAGTCCTCCCTTTCAGTTCTGGGTAAACTGAAGCATGTGCACCGGTACAGATAAGAGCTCAAGACATGCCGAATCCAAGTCAGATGAGCCCTTCAGGAACAGAAATGGGAACGGCAATATGGTGATACCAGGTGGGTGGGAGTAAGGTGGGAAGAGGAGAGCAGGAAAGGGGTCTGGTTGCAATGATCAACATATAACCATACACACACACCCCAAGGGGGATGAACAACAGAAACTGTGGGGAAAGGGAGACAGCGGAGGATGTGAAAATAATAATAATTTATAATTTCTCGAGGGGTCACCAGGGTGGGAAGTGTGGAGGGAGGGAAACAATAGAAAGTAAATGTTGAGAAAATGATGATGGCAACATAGGTACAAATATGCTTGATACAATTGAGGTGTGGATTGTTATAAGCCCCCAATACATTATTTTTTAATAAAAAAAATAATTTTGGTTAGTGAAAAAAAGTTTTGCAACTATAATGAGAGCCAATCAGAGTGAAGGGAGCCACTTGAAGGTACACTCTGTGGTCATATTGAACATTTCACAGAACTCTACATTATACCTTTTAGAACGTGCATGCGTAAACTAGACTTCCATAGACTACATTATTTTGCACTCATCACTGCAGTTTCATTCACTGTATTTGTGAGTTTTGAAACTTTAGTTGCGTCAATATCCATTAGTAGGTTTATTAAAAACTTATAGTATCAGTTCACTGAAAACAGAGTAAGAAATATAACTTTTTTAAACCAACGACTTCTATTCCCAGCTACCCTAGCCTTTGGTGGGTAGAGGAGTTAGGGACTTGGCATTTGAAATGATCATAAACGGTCTGCCACCACGCCAATTCGGACTCACAGCGACCCTTACAGAACAGAGGAGAACTGCCCCTGTGCGTTTCCTAGACTGTAACTCTTTTTTATTTTTTTAGGTTAAGATAAGTTTATCTGTTAGAAGAGATTTATACATAATTGACAAATTTATAAAAGAGTTGCCAATTCCTGTCCAGTTTCATAACCATTGTTACATAGTTGAAAATGTTGTTGTGAAATAGGGCCTATAAAATATTTCTTTTAGAAAGTATCAAAAAGAAATGAAAGCATCACAATTATTTTAGGCAAAATAATGTTTACAACAAATCTTTGAGTGCAAGTGAGGGGGTTCACAAACATCCTTCTTCTATATACCACTGGGGAAAATAATGGAGAAATTATTATTAAACTGAATGAAGACACATTCTGTATACTTTTCAAATTCATCTAACATTTATTACTTGAAGAATCTGTGCCATTATAAGGGATCCACACCATATTATGTACTCAAAATAAGAGCTATCCAAACTGACATATTATACATTCACCTTGCTGTAAGATATATTAAGGAAGTCTTATTACACTGAAAGCTTATAACATGGTCCATATATCTTATAGGAGACATTCTCTTCACACAGAAGATGATCATTCATTTTAGAATTCAGTAACATTCCTTTAGTAGTGTTGCTGGTATTTTTTAAGTTTCTGGGATCATACCATGGAGTTAAACAGAGGGTTTAGCTCTCTCCAGCTGAAATGCATACTTCTTTTCCAAAGGATGACTGACTGACTGATCCCACCCGTGAAAGCAGAATCCCAGCCACCACTGTGAAAGGGACATGGCTCAATGCAGAACACAGTAACTGATCTGCCTCAGAGAAAAGGAAGCAAAAATCAATGTCAAAGTTCTCAAATCAAATAAAATTTTAATCCCTATGCATGATGACCAATCAATAGGGTCTGATAATGGCCCAGCTTTTCCACAAATCTTAAGAAACTTGGAGGTCAAGTAAAAATTACACTATGCTGATAGGCCCCAAAGCTCAGGACAGGTTAAAAGAATAAACAGAACCTTAAAGGAAACCTTGTCTAGGTTTACATTAGAAACAAGGGAAGTTTGGCCATCGTTACTGCCCTTCGCCTTACTAAGAGCAAGATGTACTCCATACAAAAATGGTTTTATCCCATATGAAATTGTTTGGCAGACCACCCCCTTTATTTCCTAAGGTTCAAGACCTAAACCAAGCTGAAATTAATAACCAAACAGGACTTACGTTTTGGCAGACACTCCAAGCAGCCCAGTACCAGGTGTTCCAGGCTGTTCCCCCAAGCACCTCTGATCCCCTGCATCCATTCCAGCCAGGAAACAGATGCTACTGGACTCACCCCGTGGTGGAAGGGACCTTTCACCATTATCCTCACCAGGCCCACCACTGCGTCACCCTATGAATTCACCATTCTCATCTGAAGCCTGCACCACCTGAAGCAGGATGGCATGCCACCAAATATGCGGACCAACCTCTGAAATTAAGATTGTCTTGTTCTCCAAAATAATGTTTTTTACGTGTGTACATTGGGCTGTAGGCAGCTGTTGACAAGTCTCCCCCCACACACACACACACACATTTTTGTGGACAGTTACTGTAGGTGCAACTAGCCACATAGATCTTAATTTGACTTGGCAGCAGAAATCCCAGTGCCTTCGCTTTCAAATGGATCTCTGTACCCCATTGCTCCCCCGGGTAAATACCAGAGCCCAGTGCTGGCCTTTTTTGACACCTAGCAAATTCCCAATGTGCCTTGTGAACCTCCATGACCATGGGTGTGGGCACATGATTTTAAAGAAAAATCTCTAGAGAACTGGGATTTACATTTACCCTTTGTGCGGGAAAGGCCAGCCCCCCACAACTAATCATGGGTTTGATAGGTGTAATTGTATGGTTGAGATATATAAAGATTATAATAAAGTCAGAGAGAGTAAGGAGAGATAGAAGAGAGATTGAAATAATGGAGTCAGACACATTTCATGGTAGCATGCTCACCTCAGCCCCGCTTGGTGGTCCATGTGGAGAGAACTGGAGAGAGTGAGGTGAGGTGGGTCGATTTATTCCCGTCAAACGCTTACTTAACCAAGGCTTATATCTCCTTAGGGGGCGTGATTACAGGTAACCACGCACGTCACAGGAAGGGGCTGGACAATAGACAATATAAGCAATAGGAGGGGGATATACAATTGGCTGATCACCCTTAGGGAGAATAACCTCTGTCCTACTTTCACTGACCTCCAAGTGTAGTCATTCGCCAGGTGTAGCAAGCAGCCAGGTTTGGCATATATATGGGGAAGACAACTTGGGAGAAACGTTTCTGTTTCTCACAGCCCTTGGTCACATAGTCAATGAACCTGAGAGTGCAGCGACCCTGGAGCTTATTATTGCCCCAGTTGGGACTGTGAAACTATTTCCCTTATAAGTAAATATCTAAAGCAAAAAGATAGGTACCTCAAGGTTCGATATCTCTCCTCTTCGTCATCGTGCTGAAAAGTCAACTGCAACCCTTAAAAGATCACTATTTTGTCCCCTGATACCCAACTGTGGAGAAGGGACATACTTGGGAGCATCCAAATTTGAGAAGATAAGTATTATATATATGAATTTACTGTTCAGTGGCAGGCCCAACCCTGAATTAAAATCCTTCTGGGGCCAGTGGCTGGCATCTTAGCTGGTGATCACATTTGTCTTTCTACAACCAGTTGCAGTTGCTCCTCAGGCCCGATGCCCAGAACCAGTCACAATTGTCCTTCAAATCCAGGGTGTGGACACCAACCAGTCAACTGCCTGTCACCAGCCAAGCCTCTCCATTAGCTGATTTATTAACAAGTGCCCACCAAGTCTTAAATGGTTCTAATCTTGAGCTAGTCCAAGATTGTTGGTTTTGCTTAAATCCAAGACCCACTTTTTTATAAGACCCACTTAAAAAAAATTTTTTTTATTAGGGGCTCATACAATTCTTATCACAATCCATCCATCCACTGTGTCAAGTGCATTTGTTGCCATCGTCATTCTCAACACAATTGCTTTCTACTTGAGCCCTTGGTATCAGCTTCTCATTTTTTCCCTCCTTCCACTCCCCCTCCCTCATGAACCCTTGATAATTCATAAATTGTTTTTTTTTCATGTCTTACATAGCCAATGTCTCCCTGCACCCACTTTTTGGTTGTCCATCCCCCTGGGAGGAGGTTATAGTTAGATCATTAGGATCAGTACCCCCTTTCTCCCTGCACCTTCTCTTTATCCTCCTGGTATGGTTACGCTCATTATTGGTCCTGAGGGGGTTATCTGTCCTGGGTTCCCTGTGTTTCCAGTTCCTATCTGTACCAGTGTACATCCTCTGGTCTAGCCAGATTTGTAAAGATTTGGGTCATGATATTGGATTGGAGGAGGGGAGGAAGCATTTAGGAACTAGAGGAAAGTTGTATGTTTCATCAGTGCTACACTGCACCCTGACTCACTCATCTTCTCCCTGAGACCCTTCTGTAAGGGGATGTCCAGTTGCCTACAGATGGGCTTTGGGTCTCCACTCTGTACTCCCCTTCATTCGCAATTTCGGGTATATGTTGTTTTGTTCTGGGTCTTTGATACCTGATCCTATCGACACCTCATGATCACACAGACTGGTGGGATTCTTCCATCTGGGCTTTGTTGCTTCTCAGCTAGATGGCCGCTTGTTTATCTTCAAGCCTTTAAGACCCCAGATGCTATGTCTTTTGATAGCTGGGCACCATCAGCTTTCTTAACCACATTTACTTATGCATTTGTCTTCAGTGATCGTGTCGGAAAGGTGAGCATCATGGAATGCCAGTTTAATAAAACAAAGTGTTCTTGCATTGAGTAAGTACTTGAGTAAAGGCCCAATGTCCACCTGCTACCTTAATACTAAACCTATAAATATATGCACATAGATCTATTTCCCCATAATCATATATAAATATATTTACATATACACATGCCTGTATTTAGACCTCTATAAATGCCCTTTGCCTCCTTGTTCTTTCCTCTATTTCCTTTGACTTTCCTCTTGTCCCACTATAATGTTCAGCCTTCATTTGGGTTTCAGTAATTCCTCTTGGTTACATTACCCTTGATCAAGCCCTACCAGGCCTCCTACACCCTCCTCACCATCAATTTTAGATCACTTATTGTTCCCTTGTCCCTGGGTTTGTTCACACCCACTTCCTTTCCCCCACCTCCCTGTTTCCCATGTCCCCCTGGAATCCTGGTCCTGTTGTTCTTTTCCTCCAGATTTTTTATCCCTCCTATCTTATCTAGATAGACATGCAGAGATAATAGTGTGAACAAAAAACAAGACAGAGCAAAACAAAGCAACAAAAGAGAACAAAACGATGAAAAAAAAGGAAAAGCCTATAAATAGTTGCAGGTCTGTTTGTTGACCTTTAGGAGTGTTTTCTAGTCGAGTCTGATGGGGTGTCATGCCCTGGCCCCAAAGTCTATATTTTTATATTCCCTGGTGAATTTATTGCTCTGCTCCCCTTGCTGTTCTGTTGCACACCCTTGGTGCTTTTGCCTTGGTGTGGTGGGGCCAGATTGGGCACAATTCCCACACTGTGTCTGCAATGTTGTCTGACATAACACTATGGGTCAGTGAGGGATGTCGTGTCTCGTGGTGGGCCTAGTCCCACGGTCCTCTGTGCATTGGCTGCTCTGAGCAGGAATATGATCCTTAGGGCTTGGTGAGTCAGGATGTGCTCCACTCTCTCTTTGTTTGCTCCTGTGTGCTCTGATCAGACATGTCCCTGTCCCTGAGCTGTAGCTTCAGTGTTGGCCTCTCAAATGAATTCTTCTGTGGGAAGAGGGTCTGTCCATATAGTTGGGATTGGGGCTGGCCCCTCATACCTCTCTATTGGTTCCTTGCTTCATGCCAGTATGTTGCATTCATGGCCTGGAGCACCGGGTTGAAGTCTGGTCCCTCTTTCCCTGTGGAGATACAAGCAATACCTTCCCCTTCGGTGGGTTAGTGCCCTGGTCGGTCCCCAGCTATCCATGTCCTTTTTTTGCCCTCTCCTTTTTAGTTAGCTACCATATGTATCCCTGGACTAGATCTCTGTGTATATATTCATAGGTTTAGAATTAAGGTAGCAGATGGACATTGGGCCTCTACTCAAGCACTTCCTCAATGCAAAAACACTTTGCTCTAATAATCTGGCATTCCATGAGGCTCACCTTCCTGACACAATAGCTAAAGGCAAATGGGTGCATAAGCAAATGTGGTGAAGAAAGCTGATGGTGCCTGGCTATCAAAAGATAAAGCATCTGGGGTCTTAAAGGCTTGAAGATAAACAAGCAGCCATCTAGCTGAGAAGAAAGAAAGCCCACATGAAAGAAGCACACCAGCCTGTGTGGTCATGAGGTGTCGATAGGATCAGGAATCAAACATCAAAGAACAAAAAATCTTATCATTATGATTGAGAGGGAGTGCAGAGTGGAGACCCAAAGCCCATCTGTAGGCAACTGGACATCCCCTTACAGAATGGTCACACGGAAGGGATGAGCCAGTCAAGGTGTAGTATAGCACCGATGAAACATACAACTTTCCTCCAGTTCTTAAATGGTTCCTCCCTACCACAATCGTGACTTAAATTCTACCCTACAAATCCGACTAGTTGAGAGCATGTACATGGATACAGATAAGACCTGGGAGCACAGGAATCCAGGACAGTTAAACCCCTCAGGACCAACATTGAGGGTAGCCATACCAGGAGTGGAAGGGGGGGGGGCGGGAAAGGGAGAGCCGATCACAATAATCTAACTATAAACCCCTCCCAGGAGGATGGACAACAGAAAAGTGAGTGAAGGGAGCTATTGGTCAATGAAAGACATGGAAAAATATTTATAAATCATCAAGGGTTCATGAAGGAGGGAGGGTTGGGAAGGGAGGGAAAAAAATGAGGAGTTGATACCAAAGGCTCAAGTAGAAAGCAAATGTCTTGAGAATGATGATGGCAACAAATGTGCTTGACACAATGGATGGATATATGGATTGTGATAAAGGGTTATAAGAACCCCCAATAAAATGATGTATTAAAATTAAAAAACCTTGTAAGCAAATGGCACAGGCTTAGACACATGTGACACAGAATGGTGACGCAAATAGTCATTACATTAAAACAGCTCTGACCTTAGATATCTATACCATAAATAACATAAGGCTGTAACCCTCAGGTGCTTCCAGTGTAGTCATCTTATAGAATAGCAGTCTAAAATCTCTTCCTCTCCCATTTGTGGATACCAACCATGGCCTACCCCAATGAGGGTGGCTATAGGATTTATTCCAAAATATTTTAGGAAATTAATACAAGTTTATTTATTAAAAAGGCAAGTCTACTTTGAGATATCTATACTAAAGAAGTCTTTATATCTCATAGAATTCTGGGTTGGCATTTTTGTTTTCTTTCAGTCAGTACTTTAAAGATGTTATTCCAGTGTCTTCTGAATTGTTAGAATAGTTTGAATCTATTGCTAGTTGTTTTTAATTTGGAAAATTGTTGGCCATTAGCTCTTCAAATATTTCCTTGATTCTCTCCTTTTCTTGACTTTTCAATTGAAGTTATCTAGTATTATTTTTCTCTCTGTTTTAATTTAGATCTTTTCTAATTGCCTTTTCTTTAAGCTCAGTGATTTTCCTTATCTGTACACAATTTTCCATAGAGCTTGTCAAAGTAATCCTTCATCCCTGACATGTTTTTTATTTCTAGTATTCCCATTTGATTCTTTAATGTTTCCCACTCTGCTGAAATCCCCAATCTATTTATGCATATTGTTCACCTTTTCCTTATTTTGTCTTTTAAAGTGTGAATATATTTCATTATGTTTAGTAGTGTGTTTATTCCTGTTCATCCCTATATTTTCTTTTATTTATTTATTTATTTATTTATTTTTTCATCCCTATATTTTCATTGATGGTCTATCTAATTGTGCGGTTTAAATTTAGGTCATTGATCCATCTTGAGTTTGTTTTTGTACATGGTGTGTGTGTTAGGCAGGGTTCTCTCGGAAAAAAAATCAAGACACTTATAATTATATAAGGATAGGTTTATATAACGAGAAGGAATACAACAGCTAATTAGTCCACACAGCGGTCCAGAGGGATCAGTTCAACTTACCTTCATGGGACATAATATACTGCAGGTCCTTCAATTCACAAGGCCTCTGGTCCAAGGTCAAGGGAGCAGACTGGAATCTGGCCCCAGGCAGCAGACATGGCAGGGGGTGGGGCAGCAACAGCAGGAAGATGAGACGTCAATGTGCAGCACAGGCCAGTAGCTCAGCAGCACAGCAAAGCAGCCTCAAGCTCCAGTGGTGCACAGTTGAGGCAAAGGACTAGCTCAGGCAACAGCATGCTGGTCCAATCACCAGGGAGAAAGAGGAGGGGGAGGGGAGAGGCAGCTTCAGAAAGCCTTATATCTCAGTTGCCCTCCAATGAAGCTGCATGCTTATTGACAGGCTAACCTCAGCCCACATGTTCTTCCAGGGGTCACGCAAGCACGGAAAATCTATCACAGTGTGAGGTATGGGTCCTGCTTCATTTGGGTGCAGGTGAAGATCCGGTTTTTCCAGGACCATTTACTCTTCCTCACTTAATGTATTTCAGTCCTTTATCAAAAATTAAATGTCTAAGGTATTGGTTATAGTTCTGAGCATTTTGGTGTCTATATTCATTACAGATATTGGTCTATAATTTTCTATTCTAGTGATGTCTTTGCTTGGTTTCGAGTTATAGCTGCTTCATAAAATGAGTTTGGTAGTATATTGTCTATTTGTATATTGTGGAATCATTGATATAAAATTGGTATTAAGTCTTTTCTAAATGTTTGATAGAATTCCCAATGAAACTATCTGGACCAGGACTTCTTGATGTTGGGATTTTTTTTAATGACTTGATATATTTCTTCTCATGTGATAGACTTGAGATTTTCTATTTCATTGTGTGGTAATTTAGGTGAATGTATTCATTTATAGACTTAATAAGTCAGCAAACAAATATGGGCTCCATCAAAGTCCTGATTTTGAGGCTGGTTCCAAAGTCACGAGGGGGTACCTAGAAATTATTGATCAAACCAGCATGTTGAGGGAGAGAAACAACTAATTGGAATAGCGGTCACCAAAACTATCTCCTTTGGGGCCTGGATGTCAGTGTTGGACCCAATGATTATTTGGGCCTGGGCTTGTGTGCAGGCAGGTGTTAGCCTTTTGAATCCTGAGCCCACGGAGCAATGCTCACTCACTACTGAGCTGACTTTCTTCCCTAATCCATGCCCTCTTGATTCTCCACTCGCTTGAAGATGGTCAGTCTTTTCAAAGCTCTGATGAAACTCTGCCGCAATCCAACTCCCAAGAGGTCCAACCAGACCCTGGGAGGCAATCCCGCTGGCATTCAATGAGTGAGTCAGGACCTGGGACTGGAAGGCCTGTGTAGCCTCCTGGTTAAGGTCAATATTTCCCCAATTATGCTGGGGGAGCGGACTCGAACAGATCGGGAGAAGGGGAGGGTGTTATGTGCTTACCCGTGCCCTAGAGGCTGGGACCTGGTTAGGGAAGATCCTGCCAGGGAGGGACAGAATCCACCCCCTCCAGCTTCCCTGTACACCTCTTTTTGTCACTTTCTCCCTCTAGTGCCTTTGACAATTGTTTGCTTTTGTCAGAAGGCGGTCTAGAACTGAAGCTGTTGCTTTCTTTCCACAACTTCAAAAGTTCTTCTTCAGGGAGGGATTAAAAACACACTGGTACAGATAGGAACTAGAAACACAGGGAATCCAGGGTGGATGATCCAGTGGTGTGAGTGGTGATACTGGGAGGGTGGAGGGAGGATGGATTGGAAGGGGGGACCGATTACAAGGATCTACATATAACCTCCTCCCTGGGGAACGGACAACAGAAAAGTGGTTGAAGGGAGACATCAGACAGTACAAGATATGACAAAATAATTTATAAATTATCAAGGGTTCATGAGGGAGCGGGGAGTGGGGAAAGAGGGAAAAATGAGGAGCTGATGCCAGGGGCTTAGGTGGAGAGCAAATCTTTTGAGAAAGATGAGGGCAACAAATGTATAAGGGTGCTTTACACAAATGTTGTATGTATGGATTGTGATGAGTTGTATGAGCCCCTAATAAAATGATTTTAAAAACTGATTTATAAAAATTAAAATAAAATTTTAAAGCTATGTAAAAACAAGTGTAGGGGAGGGGAAATGAGAGTTCCTATGTGGTGGGTGTTAGAGGGGGGGGGGAAATGAGAGTTCCTATGTGGTGGGTGTTAGGGGGGGGGTACATGGGGCTGATATCAAGGAGCTCAAGAAGAAAGAAAATGCATTGAGACTCGTTGTGGTCGCGATTGGACAAGCTGCTTGATGAGATTGAACTATGGGTTGTTACGATGTCTGCAAGAGCTCCCAATAAGATTATTTAAAATTTAGAAAGAACAACGATGACTCCAGGGCCATGCCATCTCCTCTGGGCCTTAGTTTCACAGAAGTGGACTGCACACCCTCATCTGAGGGGCAATTCATGGGTATGAGCCGCCCACCTTTCAGTGCACAGCTGAGAGCTGAAGCATTATGCCACCGGGACTCTCCCAAATAAACAACAAAAATCACTGCCATCCAGTTAGTCTCAACTCATAGCACCCCTACAGGACAGGATAGAAGTGTCATTGGGTTTCCAAGGCTAACTCTTAACAGGACTAGAAAGTGCCTTTTTTCTCCCATAGAGTAGCTGGTGATTTCGAACTACTGCCCTTGGAATTAGCAGCCCAATATGTAACCACTATTCCACCAGGCCTCATCACATTGTATATACTTCCCTTTACATGAAATATCCAAAATACAAAAATCCAGGCAGAGAACAGACTAGTGATTATCAGAGACTGGGGAAAACTGACTGTGGAGAGTGACTGGTTAGTGAATACGGGGTACTGAAAATTCTTTGACGGTGCCGAAAATGTTTTGGAACTAGATGGTGGCAATATATTATGAATGTGCTAGGTGAATTATACACTGAATTATACACTTTAAAACAGGAAAGTTTACACTAATTTCACCTTAAAAATTTAAAGGATACATAGAAAAACACAGACTCCCATCCCCCTGCAAAACATATGCAGAAGGGTTGTGGGGAGGTGACGAACCAGTCAGAGTGTAGTGTAGCAACGATGAAACATACAATTTTCCTCTGGTTCTTGAATGCTTCTTCCCACCCCCCCGCCCCCCCCCCCCCCCACTATCATGATCCCAATTCTACCTTACATAACCAGCTTGACCTGACCGGGAGATGTACACTGACACGGATAGGAACTGGAAATGTGGGGAATCCAGGACAGATGAGCCTCTCAGGAACAGTGGTGAGAGTGGTGATATCAGGAAGGTGGAGGGAGGGTGAAGGAGAAACGGGAAACAGATGACAAGGTCTACATGTAACCTCCTCCCTAGAGGACGGACAGCAGAGAACTGGGTGAGGAAGACATTGGATGGTGTAAAATATGATAAAATAATCATTATTTATAAATTATCAAGGGTTCATGAGGGAGCGGGGAAGGGGGAGAAAATGAGGAGCTGATGCCAGGGGCTCAGGTGGAGAGTGGGTGTTTTGAGAATGATGATGGCAACATATGTACAAATGTGCTGGACACAAATGATGTATGTACGGATTATAAAAAGAGTTGCATGAGCCCCAATAAAATGATTTTTAAATAAAATCAAACGTAGGAAAAAACAAACAAACATAGGCTTTCAAATAATTATTCAAGCACGTGGCCACATAATGTCAACCAAAAGCAAACGAACACTCCCACGGAGTCGATTACAGCTCAGGGTTTCCAGCAAGGTAAGTGTTCATGGAAGCCAAGTCTCACGGTTCTCCGATGGAGCAGCTACTAGAGCAGCGGTTCTCAGCCTTCCTAATGACGCGACCCTTTCAGACAGTTCCTCATGTGGTGGTGACCCCAACCATAACATTATTTTCATTGATACTTCATCACAGTCATTTTGCTACTGTTGTGAATCGTGCAACCCCTGTGAGAGGGTCGTTCAGTCCCCAAAGGGGCCGCGACCCACAGGTTGAGAACCGCTGCACTGAAACATTCCTGGGTTGGTCCCAGATTGTGGGAGTCTTGAGGACAGCTGCAGACTCGGAATTTGATTGCTGTCTTACCTCTGCTCTATGAGTTCAATCTGACAGCACACTTGACATTGGTTTAAATCTGCTCCGACCTTCTGCTTTTCAAATTAGTCAGCAGATACAGCCTTTCTTCTAGGGCCTTCCTGGGACCCAGACCCCCCTCCCCCCCCGAGGTTGCTCGTCGTTTCCCTAGCCTCCTGATGAGAAAACCAAGAACCTGACCAGTCGCAGTGCTGCACCTTTTCTGCTTCTGCTTCTTCTCTGGATCATTGCTGTCGACTCTTGATCCTGAACAGGGAAAGGCATTCTTGCCCACCAGGAGGATGGTGCTCTTGAAGGTGCTGATCCCTGTTCTGTTTATAACGGGTTACTGTGATTCGGGCTGTGCTCAGCTGCTCTGTTTGATCCTCTAGCCTTACCTCCCACGTCTGCCTCTGCTCCCATTCATGACATTTCCTGGGATGCAAAGATCTAGAACCTAAGGACAAATCCAAGGAACCTGAGCTTTCCAGGGAGGCACCCCTAAACCAGCCTCTCCTCCAGGGAGCTTTTATGAAAAGCTAAGAAAGAAAACAGTTAAGAAAACAGAGATCTCTGACTTGGGCTCCCACCTACACACAGAAGCAACCGTACATTTGAACTTGTACACTTGCTGCAGTACAATGGCAGCTTTGTTGATAAAGCATTTTTAGGACATGCCCACTGTATTAGACAGTTCATTATAGATATGATTCTAGCAGTTTCTTCTGTCCTTAATTTCTTTTTCTTGAAAATAATTCCTTAAACAAAATTTTATTTTAAGGAGCTTCTCAGAACTTCACTCAACACCATCTATGATGGAAATGGATGCCCTCCCCTTTCCACCCACTCAGGGCTGGCAGGGTAATTGTGCTTGGTGAGCGGCCAAAAGTATGTGAGAGAAGTGAAGTCTCTCTGGTCCCGTCTCCGCGAACAGGAGTATCTCTTTGTAACCACTAATGGAACTGTGAGTACTCGTGCATAGGATCACCTTGCAGTAAAAAGTCCCATATCCCCATTTGGAGCTGTTCCCTTGCCAATTCCTGCCTCCGTGTTGGAAGGGACATGGACAAGATTGGCAGCCTCGGGCCTTAGCAGTCAGCACAGGAACTGTTCAGAATGCCCGCAGGCCTGGTGGGCAGAGCACGGAGAAGTACTAGAAAGGCAGTTGCCCTTTCTCTGAAGGCTTCCTTCCATCAGGGCAACACTTCCACGGCCATGCTTTCCTGAGCCTGGCTGAGGCCATGCCCCAGTTGGTTTCCCTTTTCCTCTGGTGCTCTCTTCCTCAGTATAGCTGTCACTTGCTAGATCATTATACTTGTTTGCTCCTCCAGGCATTGATCTGCCCATCCCTCAATCCCCAGGGTCTGGCCCAGTTGCCCAGGTCTAGGTCTGACAAACATACTAGGGGAATGGCTTCTTTTTTGTGCCTCAGTTTTCCTGTCTGTAACTGGGGAAAACAGTGCCTACCAAATAGAGTTTAAATGAAGATTAAGTTAATATATGAGCCATAGTACATATTTTTCCCTGTGAGGCGGGCATCAAGCAACTCACTCTGAGTTAGTGCACCTAGTGACATCACCTGGGAAGGTTCTCTGGTCACAGTGAATTTTTTTCATAAAAGCAGTTTCTCAAAAAAAAAAATTATGTTTGTGTTTGGATGTCCCTTGTATGTAAAGTACTTAAAGGCATGCCGGGCACATGGGAAGGGTCAAGCACTGTTATTCTTGTTACTGCTTCCTCTGAATATGACAGCTGTGCACACGGGAGTTTGACAACCCAAGGCAGAGACACGGCCCTTCCGAGAATAAGGAAGAGCTGTGTCTTGGGCACAAGTTGGTTCCACCAGGTCAGACTGTTATTCGAGCTCGGGCAAGTCTGTGGGCCAGTCACTTTATCTCTGTATTCATAATTTGGAAGCCTAGAAAATCTCCACTTTTCATTTTAGGATCTGGCATGTCCCAGAATTTCTGAGAAGCCTGTAGAAGTTTGCAATCCCCAGAACCTACATACTGCCGCTTGAGCTATGCTGAAAGAAGAGTAAAACTTTAGCAGATATAGATCGTGTCATGGAGTGAACACAATTTTAGATAATTAAAATCAGAACCATAACAACTGAAGTTCCCACACAAATGGGCTGACTTTCTGTGTAATTACCCTCATTTGTTGAAAGCACCAAAACTTGTTTTTCTCAACCATTTTACCTGCAAGTAGTTTATATATTGTATAATTCAATAGTTCGATCATTGAATCAGATCAAGGAAAATTTTACAATCAACCTACATCAATTTGTTTAGAACATTTCCCCTCCCGTGGTTAAATCACCTCCATGGTGAGGTAAGCAATCTCAATCCATTCTAGTGCCCCCTCCCCGCTCCAGTCCCCACCATTCACTCCGAGATCCCCTTACCGTCCCCATCACCCACCCCACTCCCACTACAAAGCACCAAAACTTAGTGCTGAAAATTGTGTAACACTAGAAAGAAAATGGGTTTTAGTGTTTCATCAGTCTCCCTCCACAGCCCTCTTAAGGCAAAAGTTTAGAATGGAGTTACAAACTGAATTTTGATAGAAGACAAGAAAACAAATTTACCTGGTAAAGCCATTACCAAGAGCAAAGAAGAAATGACTGGAAAAGTCGAGTTCCTTCCTAAGAGGGTGAGCAGGGTGCATGTGGAAGGGTTCACAGTGAAGGACAAAGAGGAATCAGCTCTTGACTTGACTGTTGGCCGTACCTTTCTAAATTAGGTGTATTACTTATGTGTGTGACCTTTTCCAGTAACCAAGGACTTCAAAGAGCAGCAAAACATTATTGGATATAAAATACTTTTGAATTCAAAGAGCACTGCTTCAGTAGTACCAACAGGTGGTAGCAGCTGTGGAAGAGCAACACACGGACCTCCTTCAAGGGAGCCTGCTGAAGGTCACCACGGGGCCCAGGACCAGCAGCGTCCCGGCTGCCTAGAACAGTGGCTTCCCGGGCTGCCTAGAACAGCAGCGTCCCGGGCTGCCTAGAACAGCACTTCCCAGGCTGCCTAAAACAGCGGCTTCCCGGGCTGCCTAGAACAGCAGCTTCCCGGGCTGCCTAGAACAGCAGCGTCCCGGCTGCCTAGAACAGTGGCTTCCCGGGCTGCCTAGAACAGTGGCTTCCCGGGCTGCCTAGAACAGCACTTCCCGGGCTGCCTAGAACAGCACTTCCCGGGCTGCCTAGAACAGCGGCTTCCCGGGCTGCCTAGAACAGCAGCGTCCCGGGCTGCCCACTTCTGAGCGCACACTGCAGAGGCAGTAGCGTCAATTCATTCCTGCCAAAGGCAGCATGCTTCTAAAGAGCAAGCTTTGCTCGGGGTCTCCTGGACAAGTTGATTTTCACAGAACTGCACTGCAGCCTAAGGCCCTTCCTATTCCGTTTTCTGCTCCTTTAGCCCTCTGCAAAATCAGACCTGCCTCTAGTCTGAAGGCTTGCTAACCTCCTGCTCCCTTCCCCTAGAGCTTTCACAGGATCTGCCAATAAACTTCGTGTATGTCTAATCCAGGCTTGGAAATGGATTACTTATTATTCCTTCTCTGAAGACCAGAATGGTACCTCTGTGTTAAGTTCAAGGCTTTTCCTTCTATGTATACTTGAAAAAGTTGAGACCAACCTGGATATACATATGGCTTTGTTTCATTTTCCAGTAACACTCTGATCATTTTCCATGTGATTAAATATACTTCAAAATAAGTTTATAAAATGGCTATGTAAGAATCTTATGAACAAGTCATCATTTATTCTCCTCTTTGGGAGCCTTTTGATTTGTAGTGTACATCTGTGACATGTGAAATGCTTAACATCTTTTCAGTATCTGACAAAGCTTTAAAACGCTGCTTAAGGTTTTCAGTGGCTTCTTCCTCAGAAGTGGGGAGCTGAGTCCTTCTTCGTTGTCTCTTCTTAGTCTGGAAGCCCCACTGACCCCTACTCAATCTGGTGACCCTGCTGGCATTGAAATATCAGTGACATCGCCTGTAGGCTCACAGCAAGAGGCTGGAAGAGTACCTCTTCAGTATGACAAACTGGCAGATAGTCGTTAAAGAGCCAGGACACTACTTGGAGAACTAAGGTGTGTCTCATTCAAGCCATCAGATGCCCGTGAAAGTTGGACATTGAACAAAAAAGACCACAGAAAAGCCGAGGCATTTGAGTTGTGACGTCGGAGCAGAGTATTGAAAGCACCACGGACTGCTAAAGGAACACGCAGGTCTGTATTGGCCAGAGTGCTCCTCGGAGGCAAAGATGGCAAGACTTTGCCTCATAGACTGTGTACATATTGTCAGGAGAGATCAATCCCTAGAGAAGGATCTCGTATCTGATAAACTGGGGGGTGGGGGGGAGAGGAAGACCCATGATGAGATGAATTGACACAGTGGCTTCAACAAAGGGTTCAGGCATGGAAGCAATTGTGAGGACGGTGCGGGCCGTGCAGTGTTTTGTTCCGTTGGGCATAGATTCGCTATAGGTCAGAGCTGACTCGATGGCAACTAACAGCAGCAGCAGCATTGGAACACACTTCCTCTATCTGGGAACATTTTCACATTAAGAAGTCTTGTCTTCTCAATCTAGAAGCCTTAAATTTGTTCCTCCAGACTCTCCTGCAGTTAGAATGTTAACACATGACTTTGACAAAAGCATTTAGTGGAAACCTGCATCAGAAAGAGAGCAGTGAATTGTGTGGGATTCATTCTCATCTGATAGCAGTGAGGGAGTTACTTGGTCCCAGGACATTAGTCCCTTGTCATTTTTCATCCTGCCAAGAAATTACCTTATTGATCTGATGTCCTGATCAACTGCTCCAAAATTATACACAAAGAGATAAAGCAGCCTCAGGGAAACCAAAGATAAAACAACCCAAAAGGGAGACAATAGCAGAAGTTTCTATTTATGAGACAACATGGTATAACAGATAGAGCCCAGGACTCTGTATGCAATATCGTCCTGGCTTTTCAAAGCTTGGTTCTCTCTCTTAGCTGTGTGTCTTTACCTCTGATCCACTTAATGATGAAGATAAAGGATTACAGCCTTCAGTAGGGATAGCAACTCAAGGTTAAAGAAAGCCCCAATACAACTGAATCAACAGGCAGCATAATGATACATGGAGAGAAGATTTGAAGTTGTCAAGGATCTCATCTTGCCTGGATCCACAATCAAAGCTCACGGAAGCTGCAGTCAAGAGGTCAAAAGTTGCACTGTACTGCTAACTCTTCCAAATAAGGCCTCTTTGAAAGGGTTGGAAAGAAATGATGCTGACCTTGAGGAAAAAGTGCAGCTGCACCTCCATGATAGGATCGCTGAAGACAAATGGGTGCATAAGCAAATGTGGCGAAGAAATCAGATGGTGCTCGGCTATCAAAAGAGATAGTGTCTGGGATCCTAAAGGCTCGAAGGTGAACAAGCAGCCATCTAGCTCAGAAGCAAAAAAGCCCACATGGAGGAAGCACACCAGCCAGTGCGATCACGAGGTGCCAAAGGGACCAGGTATAAGGCATCATGCAAAAAAAAAAAAGATATAAGTGTGTGTATGTGTGTGTATATATATGTATATGTATATATATATATACCATATTAGATGAAGGGAGAAGTGCAGAGTGGAGACCCAAGGCCCAAGTGTCGGCCACTGGAGATCCCCTCATAGAGGGGTTTAGGAGAGGAGATGGGTCAGTCAGGGTGCGAGGTAGTACCGATGAAGAACACAGCTTTCCCCCAGATCCTGGATGCTCCCTACCCCCATCTACCATGATCCGAATTCTACCTTGCAGGGCTGGATAGGGCAGAGGTTGTACACTGGTACATATGAGGGCTAGAGGCACAGGGAATCTTGGGTGGATGATACCTTCAGGACCAAGGGAGTGAGGGGCAATGCTGGGAGAGTGGAGGGTGAGTGGGTTGGAAAGGGGGAACTGATTACAAGGATCCACATGTGACCTCCTCCCTGGGAGAGGGACAGCAGAGAAGGGGGGGAAGGGAGACTCCGGATAGGGCAAGATATGACAAAATAACTATGTATAAATTACCAAGGGCACCTGAGGGAAGGGGGTGCGGGGAGGAAGGGGGGAAAAAAAGAGGACCTGATGCAAAGGGCTTAAGTGGAGAGCAAATGCTTTGAGAACGATTGGGGCAGGGAATGTATGGATGTGCTTTATACAATTGATGTATGTATATGTATGGATTGTGATAAGAGTTGTATGAGTCCCTAATAAAATGTAAAAAAAGAAAAGGAAAAAAAAAGAAAAGAAAATGATTAGGACAAAGAATTACAGATGTACTTTATACAATTGATGTATGTATATGTATGGATTGTGATAAGAGTTGTATGAGCCCCTAATAAAACGTTTAAAAAAAAAAAGTGCAGCTGACCCACTCCATGGTCTTCTCCATCGCTTCACATGCACGTGAAAGCTGGGCACTCAATAAGGCTCACCGGTGAAGAAACAATGCATTTGAACTATGTTGCTAGTGAAGAATACTGACAGCACAATGGACCGCCCAAAGAGCAAACACATCCATCTTGAAGAAGTACAACCGCAATGCTCCTGAGAAGCAAGTTTGGCAAGACTTTGCCTCGTACCCTTTGGCCACGTTTTCTGGAGCGATCAGTCCCTGAAGAAGGGAGTTCAAAGAAGAAGGAGATGTTTGCAGAACGGCTGCACCAATGGGCGCAAACATAACAATGGTGAGGAGGGCACAGGACTGAGCTGTTTTGTTCTGTTGTACATGTGCTTGCGAGGAGGTGGAACCGACTTGTTGGCACCTAACAACAAGATTATTGGCCTGGGGCTTTAGGACTCAACTCTTAGAGCTTCCTTTGCCACCACAATAATGCCTATGATATTAGAAAACAAACCCAAAACCCCACGGTATCTTGAGTTGTGTGAAAAACAAAAACAAAACAACTTAAGATACAAAAACAAAAACAACTGTGTAACACTCCTCACGAGAAACCAGGAATAGGGATGCATATGCATCCTGTCTGGCACCAGTAACCAGACCCACTGCCGAAAAGTTGACTTTCTGATCCATAGCAATGCTATAGGGATCCAAGAACGAGAATCTTTACCGAAACAGTCAGCCTCACATTTCTCCAGCAAAATGGCTGGTAGTTTGGCAATTCACTGCCCTGACGTTACCAGGACTTCTTAAAGAAGTGATAACCAACCCAGTGCCATTGAGTTGATTCTGACTCATCCAAAAGAGCAAACAATGCCATTGAGTTCATTTCGATTCATGGCAGAACTGTCCTTCTGGGTTTCTGAGGCTGTAAGTTTTCACGGGAGCAGAGAGCATCATCTTTCTCGGCAAGGCCACTGGATGAATCACACGGCTGACATCGTGGCTAGCAGCCTAAAGAAAAACCCACTACACGGCCAGGACTCCTGTTCAACTCATAGTAACTTAATATATGCTTTCTAAGATTTTCAGTCTTTGTGGGAGCACATGGCCTCATCTTACTCCCACAGTGCAGCTGGTGGGTTTGAACCACCTACCAAACGAGGTTAAAAGCCCAACCCATAAAGGACATAGCCACTAGGGCTCTGTGACAGTTACATAATCTACTGTCAACTTGAGGAATGGGTGGAGTCTAGCCTGTCAATCAGGTCACAATCAGATCAATAGTTCACTGGACAAACACACTCTCCCTGGGAGGCATTCCTGTTGACAAGTCAGATGGAGCCACACTGATAGAGCCAAAGCCCTGGAGCTGGAAGAGCCACGTGGAGACCCACACAAGCGCTGAGATGTTTCCACTGCCACTAGATCCATAAGATTTTCCACCCACTGGCCTGTCATCTTCTGACATTCAGCATTATTGCATGTGTTGTCTGAGTCCGAAGACTAGTATTGGACATAGGGTTTAATACCGGACTTAAGGACTTGATCTGGACCGGGCTGGGATGTTTTCTCAATATTCAATTGCTCTTGTACATAAAGCTTTCTTATACCCATGAGTGTCTCTGAATTTTTCTCTCAACTCGGACTAACAGAGGCTGCTAAAGCAGTGATCACTTACTCAGTGCCTTTGAATAGATTGTGAGAGAGGTAAAGAAATGGATAGAAATGGGTATCTTTCTAAGTTAAAGAGTTGAAAAGTGAATCTTAGGGTGTACATTTTCTCTCTCTCTCTCTCTTTACTGTAAAGGGAAATAAAAAGCAGCTCCAGGGAGTCTGATCAGCAAGTCCTTTCCGAGAGAGGTTCACACCGTCACAGCACTTGTAACGCCTTCTCCAGCCATCTGCTTGAACGTGGGCCTATAAATAGGACTTCACCTGTTCTGTGGGGCTCACCTGAAACCACAGCAAAGAACCCCAAACCTTTTCTTTCAGTATTTCCCACATCATAGTCCCCATTTTTCCCCCCATTCCTGAATTTTTAAGGGCCTAACTACCTGGATTGTAACCTGAAATAGGGAATTTGTCTTCTGATCCTCAAGTATTAAGAATTAAAAAAAAAACTCTTCACCACAATTTTAGGTTGCCATAAGTAGTAGCATCCTGCAGAATCCTGTTTAATCTGACCTTTGTGTTACTTTATAAAATAAATTAGTTTTAAGAACAGGGGAATTAAGTGGAAATGAAAGTAAACATTTTATATATTTCATACACAAAAAGGTAAATATTGGATTGTGATGAGATGTAAGAGCCCCCAATAAAAGTATTTAAATGAATTAAATAAGTTTTAATCCTCAAAAAATGTAAACATATGGTCACTAGGCCTCATGTAAAATGCAAAGTTAAACCTATATTATATTCACCCTAATTATTAGCAACCGACCTGAATTTTCAGCAAAATACCTTGCAATTTTAAATGTATCATGTCTGTTTCCATAGTGAACTAGCAGCACTAACAGTCATTTCCGTTTTGTGTTTGGAATAATTATATGCTCTGAGCTACACCTGAGAGCGCGGCTATGTCTCTGGCACTCAGGCCCTGCCTGCCGCTTCCCCTGTGCCCTCAGCATTAGGTCTAAAGGTGGGTACCACTGTCCTCCAGACACCACTTGCTCCCATCAAAGTCCCAGTTCTCAGTATCTCTGTCCACTCTTAGAATTGTATGGGAGAATAGTAAAGAAGTTTAGATGGTTTACTCCCTTTGAAAAGGTAGTAAATGCTCCAAAGATACCCTTGGGGAAAATCATCTGAGAGAGGTCAGATAGGGCAACTCTAAAAGAAACACAAATTCAAAACTTGCTTCCCCTGGATTGACGCTGACTCCTAGTGACCCGATAGGGTCGGGTAGAAATTCCTCTGAGTTTCTGAGACTCTCTACGGGAGTAGAAAGGCCCATCTGTCGTTCTTGGAGTGGATGGTGTTTCGACTGCAGACTGCAGTTCAGCCTTATGGATTTCAGCATAATGTGTAAGGACACCACCACCAGGGCTCTGGAAATAAGCAACAGGACAAGGATTTAGACCATTTACCACAAATGTCCAAAGCCTTGGTATACTTATGTTTAAACTGTAAACTCTGCATAAAAGTTTCTATAACATTAAATGATGTCTACCAAAAAAAAAAACCAAACAATTTAATCTGTCTGATCCTGGGGAACTAGTGTAGGAGGTTGTTAATAAAGCCATTGTGATGGCTTTCTTTTTGAGGTGGCAATTTGGTGAGGGTACGATTCCCAGTTATTGAAACAGTAAGCTAGGTGTAGAAGAGATGTCTCTCATGTTCAAAGAACTGAAGAAAAAACTCAGTCCATCGATGTAGCCATGGTGTCAGTCCATCTTGTTGACGGTCTTCTTTTTTCACTTGTTCTGCTACTTTATGAAACATGATGTCCTTGTCCAGGGACTGGTCTCTCTTGACAACATGACCGAAGTACATGAGTCAAAGTCTCATCATCCTGGCTTCTAAGAAGCATTCTGGTTGTACTTCTTCCGAGGCAGATTTGCTTGTTCTTTTGGCTATCCAAGGTACTTTCAATATGCTTTGCCAGCACCATTAATTCAAATGCTTCAATTTGTCTTTGGTCTTCCTTATTCAACGTCCAAACTTTCACAAAAAATATGAGGTGATTGAAAATATCATGGCCTATGTGCAGTGCACCTTAGTCCTCAAGGTAATATCCTTTCTTTTCAACACGTTACAGAGCTCTTGTGCAGCAGATTTTCCCAATGCAATGCATTCTTTGATTTCCTGACTGCTGCTTCCTGATTTTTTTGTATTATTTTACTTTATTTCATACTAGGTGGTGGGCATAAGCAATCCACCTTAATAAAGTTGACAATTAGCTTCACTTGGAACATTTTTAATAATGCATATATTTTATAAAAAGTGTCTTGGAAATTGTTCTGCACTAACTTGGAAAACTACAGTAGGAAAATAAAGGGCACAGTAAAAAGTCACGTTAAAATGACAAGAACAGCACAGGTTGGATATGGCTCGTATTTTAGTTTTCTTACTGCGTGATTAAGGTCAGTAGTAGGTTCCTTCAGCTGGCTCCACTGCTCAGGATTTAAAGAAATACCCTTTCTTCCTGGTTTCATTTCACCTTCTTGATCCAACCAATATTCTCTTTGAAGTCCCGAACACTGACATACTGCATTTCCGCAACCTGGAACATGTTATCGTCTCTGTTGCTGCTGGTCTGGCTCTGGAAGTTTCTCCAGTCTTTAACATCTACAGGTTTCTCTAGAGCTGCCTGCTTTTCCTCTTTACTTTTGTTGACTTCACCATCAGAATCCCTGCCCCTGAGCTTGAAGAAATAAGCTCCTCTGATTTGGGCATCACTCTGTCCGTGCCGCCCAACGGTCTCCTGCTTGCTTACTCATGACTGACCTGCTGCCATGATTATTGATTGTGGAACCAAGCAAGAAAAAAAATCCTTAAAAACTTCAATCTTTTCTCCATTTACCATGATGCTACCTATTGATCCAGTTGTGAGGATTTTGGTTTTCTTTAAATTGAGTTGTAATCCATACTGAAGTCTGCAATTTTTGACCTTTTTCCACCAATGCTGTTAGTCTTCATTTTCAGCAAGCAAAGGTCTGTCGTCTGTGTTTAGCACCTTAAGTTTTCCTCCAGTCCTGATGCCTCCGTCTTCATAAAGTCCAGCTTTCCTTGACTTTTGCTCAGCAGACTGAATAAGTATGGTGAGAGGATGCAACTCTGATACGTACCTTTCCTATTTTCAAACCATCCAGTGCTGCCCTCAATGTGTTCAACTACCTCGCTATTTGCGTGAGCGTAACGTCGTCTTCTGGGATTCCCGTTCTTCTCAAGGCTATCCAGTTTGTTATAAATCACAGTCCAATGACTTGACATAGTCAATAAAGCACAAGTAAACATCTTTCTGGTGTTCTTTGCTTTCTGCCGAGATCCATCTGACATCAACAATATCGCTTGTTGTTGTAATCATTGTTGGGTGATCTTCAGCCAAAATTGTACTTGCACAGGAGGGTTGCAGGGAGGAGACAAGCCAGTCAGGGTGCAGTATAGCACCAATGAAACATACAACTTTCCTCCAGTTCTTTAGTGCTTCCTCCCCCCACCCCCCAACACCAACACCACTATCATGATCCCAGTTCTACCTTACAAATCCAGCTAGACCAGAGCATGTACACTGGTACACATAAGAGCTGGAAACACAGGGAATCCAGGGCAGATAAAGCCCTCAGAATAAATAATGAGAGTAGCAATACCAGGAGGGGAAGGGGAAAGTTAGGGAGAAAGGGGGAACTGATGACAATGATCTACATATAACCCCCTCCCTGGGGGACGGACAACACAAAAGTGGGTAAAGGGAGGCATCGGTCAGTGTAAGACATGAAAAAATAATAACTTATAAATTATTAAGGGTTTGTGAGGCAGGGGGTTCAGGGGTGGGTCGAGGAGGAAATGAGCTGATACCAAGGGCTCAAGTAGAAAGCAAATGTTTTGAGAATGATAATGGCAACTAATGTACAAATGTGCTTGACACAACAGATGGATGTATGGATTCTAATAAGAGTTGTATGAGCCCCCAATAAAATTATTATTTTTAATTGTACTTTCAAATGGGTGTAATAAGTAGATGTGGTAAAAAAAGCTGATGGTGCCTGGCTATCAAAAGATATAGCGTCTGAAATCTCAAAGGCCTGAAGGTAAACAAGTGGCCATCTAGCTGAGAAGCAACAAAGCCCACATGGAAGAAGCACACCAGCCTGTGCGATCACCAGGTGTCGAAGGGATCAGGTATCAGAACAAAAAATCATATCATTGTGAATGAGGGGGGGAATGCGAGTGGAGGCCCAAAGCCCATTTGTAGGCCACTGGACATCCCCTTACAGAAGGGTCTCAGGGAGGAGATGAGCCAGTCAGGGTGTGATATGGCAACGATGAGAAATACAACTTTCCTCTAGTTCCTAAATGCTTCCTTCCCACCCACTATCATGGTCCCAATTCTCCCTTGCAAGTCTGGCTAGACCAGAGGATGTACACTGGTACAGATAGGAACTGGAAACACAAGGAATCCAGGGTGAATGATCCCTTCAGGACCAGTGGTGTGAGTGGCGATACTGGGAGGGTGGAGGGAGGGTAGGTTGGAAAGGGGGAACCGATTACAAGGATTTACATGTGACCTCCTCCCTGGGGGACAGACAACAGAAAAGTGGGTGAAGGGAGACATTGGACAGGGCAAGATATGACAAAATAATAATTTATAAATTATCAAGAGTTTATGAGGGAGTGGGGAGAGGGGAGGGAGGGGAAAAAGAGAAGCTGATGCCAGGAGCTTAGGTGCAGAGCAAATGTTTTGAGAACGATGAGGGCAATGAATGTACAAATGTGCTTTACACAATTGATGTATGTATGGATTGTGATAAGAGTTGTATGAGTTCTAAATAAAAGGATATATAAAAATATAATCAGCATTCTCATAAAAAATTGTACTTGGATATGACATTACTGATATTGTATAATTTGGGGCATTCTGTTGGGTCATCTTTCTTTGGAATGGGTGCAAATATGGATCTCTTCCGGTCAGTTGGCCAAGTAGCTGTCTTCCATATTTCCTGGCATAGATGAGTGAATGCTATCAGTGCTTCATGAACTTGTTGAAACACTTCAAGTTGTATTCCATGCATTCTAGAGCCTTATTTTTGGTCGATGCTTTCAGTGCAGCCTGAACTTGCTTCAGTACCTTTGACTGTTGTTTGCATGCTACCTCCTGAAAGGGTGGAATATCAACTAGTTCTTTATAGCGGAGTGACTCTGTGAATTCTTTCTATATTCTTTTTATACTTCCAGCATTATTCAATATTTTACCCATATAATCTTTCAATATTGCAACTCGAGTTATAGATAATTTCAGTTTAAGATATGCTGAGCATCATCTTCCTTTTCTCTAAGACTAGATCTTGGTACATTACATCATATTTCACTTTGTCTTCTTGAGTTGCCCTTTGAATTCTGTTTAGCTTTTTCACTTCATCATGTCTTCTAAGTGCCTTATGATTAAGAGGAAGTTTCTGAGCCTCTTCTGACAGCCACAGAGATGTTTTTTCTCTGTGTAATGGCACTTTGCTTTCTTTATGTATGCTGCTATGTTCTTCCACAGTTCATCAGATGTTCTGTCATAACTGTTCAATGCATCAAATCTCTGTTCTTGAGATGTTCTTGAAATCCAGGTGGGGCAGACTCAAGGTCATATTTTAGTTATCAAGGACTTGTTTTCATTTTCTTGTTTCAACCTGACTTACATATTAGGAACTTCCAATTTTCCTAGATTCAAATTCCAATTATCAATTGATGTTTGCTGAGGTTTCTTCTTATTTGATTATGCCATAACAGCAAAGAAAGTCCCAAAGGCTTTACTTCCACAGGCTACTCCACCCATGTCATTGTGGTCAACTCTACTTTAAGAAGGCAGCGCTTCCTCAGTCATATTGTAAATGCCTTCCAATCTGAGTGGATCATCTTCTGGAACTATCTCCAAAAATGTTCTGCTTTTTTCCCCCATAAAGTTTCCAGTATCTGATAATGTTTCTATTCTGTACATAAGGTTTTCAGTGGCTAGTTCCTCAGCAGAGGACCACCTAATGCTTCCTCATAGTTCTTAATCTGGAAGTTCTGCTGAAACATGTTCACCTTGGGTGACCGTGCTGGCATTTCAAATACTGGTGGCGTACCTTACAGCAGCACAGCAACACACAAGCCACTACCATATGACCAATGACAAGTGGTAGACAATTACGGAAATACTGAGTTTCCTAGACAACCAGGGTGGGCCTGACTCAATTTCTGAAAGTGGAAATGATTCAGTTCTCAAAGCTAAAGCTTCCAGCAGTAGAAGCGGTTCTCCTTTTAAGAGCATTCCCAGCTGGCGGTCTCTGGTTGCTCCCTCTCCCTGGTGGCCTTCACTTACCCGCCTGTGGACAATGGCTTCAGCCTGAGCAGCAGGTTCCAGCCTCCCTGTGATCTCTAGTTTGACCTCCAGCCCACTGGGTTCAGACGTATTTAGCCGGCACCCGTAACCATGTAAGCGAATTCCTTGTAAAGATGCTTACAGTGTGCTGGTTGCTATTGGTTCTGCTTTTCTAGCTGGACCCTGACTGACACACAGGAGACTGGACAGGGAGGTCTGCATGTTCATCTCCTCCAAGATGAGAGCAAATATCAAAAGATATACTTTTCTTCTGGCTTAAGAAGCAAAGTGATTTATAAACTTCAATTTGTTTCTCTTAAAAAACCACTGTCATGGAGTCCATTCCAAATCATAACACCTCTACCCAGCAGAGCAGAACTGATTCCCATCTTCTCCCTGTGGAACGGCTAGTGGTTTCTAACTTACTTTTTAGTTGATAGCTGAGCACTTTAGTACTGAGGTACCAGGGTAAACACAGTACACACACACACACACACACACACACACACACACAATCAGAAGAGGCAAAAACAAAATAATTTTAGAAACTGAAAAGCAGACGGGAAGTAGTAAATTACTCACATACTCCAAATCCTGTCTGTAAAGTAAATGAATGCAAAGGCAAAACCCGAGGCCCACAGAGTGCAACTAGTCCAAGGTCTGTGGCTAGGGCTAAAAGGGAGATCTGCCTCTTGGCATTAAGAACCATCTACGTCTGGTAGGGCAGACATTGACTCAGAGAGAGATCATTTGGCTGGAGTATCAAAGAACACCCCCCATCCCCCGCTATGATTACAAGCCTCTCCAAGGTCCTAGTGTCCCTTGGTACTCAAAGAGCCCCAGGGGCTGCCTTCAACACCAAGATGCATCCAAAAGTACATGGTCTGTAATTTCAGTGACTTTAAAGGTCTCTTTTAAAAGTCAGTCTGCTTCCTTGTAGTTATCATTGAAAACCTAGATATTCACTACAGGAAGTACAGAAAAGTCCCAAGCAAATGATTAAATTATTGGTAATGCTGTAAGTTTAGCATGGTTTTATTTTTTATCACAAATGAGTTCTTTCAAAGAAATGGTTCTTAAAACAATCAGACACTTCCCTCCCCTCATTTGCCAGGAGGTTAACTTAAAATCGAGGGAACACCCCCTTAGTCCCCCTCTGAGGATGGCACAGGCCAGGCTGTGTGCACAGCTAGGCAAAGGGTCAAGGATTAGCTCTGGGTCACATGCCCCAGGGTCAATGGCCAGAGCTGCCCCAACTCTGCAAATGAACAGAGGGCATCCCCAGAGGGGTGCCAACACCAATTTGCCCCACAGCTTCATCACCAGAGCACCACGAGTTGTCTGGTACATCCTACCCGTGTGTCCCTCCAAGTCTCCAAGCATTGAAAGCCTCCAGCCTGGACCTCCTTGGGACGGCAGGTGAAGCCTCCCACTCTTTCCAGCTTTCCAAGTCCTTAGAACATTCAGGGGCAAGCTGCCTGCTGTGGAACGCCTGATTTTGATAGCTGTTCCCAGACCCAAGGCTAGCCTTGACCTTCCCCTCGTGAAGTGAAAACACCCAGAGCATTGAGATTACTCTGCTGCCCTTGGGCAGCGCAGCCACCGCTGCAGGCAGACTGGATGGCCTGTGAGTGCCGGAGGGCAGGGGCTGAGTTCTTAAGGGCAGAGAGGGACACAGAACAGGGAAAGTGGAGAACATATGCAACACAGACACCTTCATTCACAATAAGTTACAGAAATTGACCTTTATTTGTTGCCGACTAAAGTCTGTTGAACGTTTGATACAAATGAACATTTTAGTACAGAAATCCCCGTCTGTCAGCACAGTGCCTGTCTGTCTGCCGGTACCATCACAGTCTCGCGCTATCTGCAATCTAGGAATAGGTCAGGACATAGTCTGCCATGTTTCTTAGTCGCTGGAGCTAGACAAATCAGGCCTGTAAAACAAAGGGTAGCATCGAAGACTGCAAAAGTGGGCAAGAAAACATAGCCCTTAAAAAAAAACAACACGTCAGGCATGGCTACGCTACAATCTACTGCCTAGAACTGCAAAGGAAACAGTGAAATCAGACTTTTCCTGCTAGGGAAATGAAATGTTAGGAACAGCATTAAAACACAGAGCCGGCCACAGTAACGCCGGGCCTAGAACAGTACCTCAGTACAGGGCAGGTGGAGGGGTCACCGGGACTCTTCAGTAGCGGCCCCCGCATCTGAAGACCCCAAACGAAGACCTCATCCTCACAGAGTGTGGCATGCGACAAGAGCGGCAACACAGACCCCTGAAGCCCTGCTTTTGTTTTCAGCTTACTTACTTTTGACAGAGACAACACAAACCAGGCCGCCGCCCGGAAGGCTCTCAACTCAGTCGGAAACACGAACGGTGTCTTAAAAAGCAGGGACGTTCTGGACACTCTTCTCAAGTGTAAAGATAATTAACGACCCCGCAAAATGGCACTGACAAAGGCTGCCACGATTTACAGAACCTATCAAGACCCCGTGGCATATGCTGCCTGGAGCCGAACTCTGTTGCCCTTGGGGGACAGGATGCGGCGCTTACATAAGTGCATATGGAGAGAAAATGAGATGACACGGGAGACAGGAGGGCGAGCGTGACATACGGGTCTGTATGGCGGACAAAGCCGTCTTCCCTCCCGCACAGGGGAAGAACGTGGCTGTGTCCCCATCAAGGCACGGCCCCAGGATCTGCAACCATGACGTCATCCTTCCCGGAGGGTGCTGCCCAATCACAGCTGTGGTCCTTCAGAGCAAAGCAGCCCCACAAGGAGGTTTCAGAGCTGCTGAACTGCAAGGAACAAAAGCAATGCCAAGTGACAGGCAGGGTGAGCAGAGGAGGCAGGGGCTGGGCATGGACAACCGGAAGTTGTTCAAGTAAACATAAACAACCAAATACTTTTTAAAAAAAGGCATGTAAACTTGTGATTAGAAAGGTTCTCTTTGCAGCATCTCTGGTTGGCTGGCTAAAGAAAGGCTGGCTGGTGTGCAAGCCCTCGATGGAAAGTCCTCTGTGTTTTTGTTTGGTTGGATCTGAGGGCACAGATGTGAGAGGAACGCAGTTTGCTGGCCCAGGCCTGGGGCCTCCTCGGCCAGAGGGGAACTTCTGAGTCCGTACTTGCTGGGTCTTTCCTCTCTCTGTGTATGTACAGACATGTCTTTATTTTTGGTCAGTGAACCAAATGGGGCCATGGCCTCATGAGGGTGGGATCACGCCAGTCCTCCGCAGCCTGGAGCTCCTCTATAATGGGCCGGCCGGGATCCAGAGGACTTTGTTCTGTTCTTGAGTGACCTTGGCCAGGATCTGAGTGCAGATGTTTGGCAGGGCTCCTCCCTGGACGACCCCTGGGAAAGAACCCCAAACACACAAGTCACTTAGTACAGAGCAAGATCCAGATTTTGATACATCGGGCCCTCCTGATCCCTTGCCCTCCCGTACTCCTCCATTGGCAGAATTGGAGGAAGAAAGCACGAAGTACCCACTTCTACTTCTTCTCCGCCCCTTTAGCCAACGACCAAGAATGCTGAAAATACGGCTCCCATGAGGATCAGGGCCAAATTTATCCTCATCACCATAACGTGAGGACCACAACTGGACTCGTGTCTACCGCATACCTACATCCTCCTGACACCTGTCCTTGTCTCGCATAAGGGAATTCTAGCCCATTGGAAGTCATTAGCAGGTGGGATAACGTGACTATCCAATCAGCAAAAGGAGTCGACACGAAACAAGGAGTTTAGGAAACTAGAAGGGTGGCTACAGAGACTTAGTAAAGTTACATGTGTTTGGAGCTAATAAAAAGTATCTGGACTTGCATTGCAGGAATCATTGAGTTTTAAAATTTTACTTCTCTAGGAATTGATTTTTTTATGCGTCTGACAAAAGTTCTCATCTGTGAAGGATTAGAAATGAACACACACAGACACATTGCTGATCCTTGACCAGGGATGAATGAGAGGCATATACTTAGATAACAACACTCTCCAATTAAAATCGCTGACCACTTCTCTCTGACAATACGACCTCTTACAAATGACTCCTTTTAGGGAAAACCAATTGCCATTACTTTCCATTTTGATTCACGAGGACCCTATGGGACAGGGTGGAGCTTCCCTGTGGGGTTTCTAAGGCTGCAGTCTTCACAGAAGCAGACTGCTCCATCTCTCCCCCACAGAGAGGTGGTTAGGGTCTAGCAGCCCACCTCGGAATTAGCAGCCACGTGCTTACCCACTACCGGCCTATCAGGACTCCATCGGTTTCTTGGAAGAGGTAGACAACCAGAAAGGAAAACAGCAGTGGAGAAATGAGAGCCAGAGTTGTTTTACTCCAAAGGTCAGGGATGGTGAGTCTGGATCTTCTTCACAACACCCCTTGGGGATGCCAGCCTTCCCTGAGAACAGTGTGACCACAGACACTCATGCTTCCAACTCTCAGGGTTCCCGACTTCCGTTTGGGCACTGATGCTCTGCGACACAGGGATTGGGCTGTGAGGCAGGCAAGAGCCCAAGTGTAAAATCCTGGGTCATGGCTGGATGCTAAAACCAGTTACCTTCACAATTCTCCAGGTCTTGTTGTGACCAGTGAAGGAGAACATCTCGTGTGCAGTGCAAAGTGCCAATACACACTATTGTTTCAAACAAACGAACGAAATAGACTTTCAGACCAAAAGAACAAATTTGGAGGTTACTAAGGAGGGGAACGCAAAGGAGGGAAGAGAAAGTCATGGGCCGAGGGTTGGCAAGTGCTAACCGGAGTGAAGGCGAAGAGACTAATCCACAAAGGGGAGGAGAGAAATCCAAGCAGGAGAGGAGCGGGATGGGTGGGCGTGCAGGATAAGCTAATGAGGGATTTCAGAGGTAGCTTAAATTATTGAAAACAATTGATAATCTGAACTATAAAGCGCCCCCCCAACTAACAACAAAAATATTAAGTCAACCGTAAAAAAAAAAAAACATTTGTGAAGTACCCTGTTCAAACCAGCAATCACTGTTTCAAAGACAGACTTCTGCGCAAAGCCTCTGCATCCTGCTTGTTGCTTCTCCCATCGCCCACTGCTCACCTACCTGTGAAGTACCTGCTGTACTCCTGTTCAATCTTCTGAGCCGTTTCAAACTGCTCTTTGGAATGCCTCTGGGTCACCTTGTCCCGAAGGTAGATGGGATCCCTCTGCTCCCTGTGGGGATAATCAGGAACCAGGTTGAACATCTCGTCTCTTCCTCGCCTACACCCTCCTTATCCTGCCCTTTGTCACCATACAGATGAGGCTATTCGGTGTGGGTGTGGTAACAGGCGGCAGCGGGGAGGTGCGGTGGGGAGCTTCAGTGTGCACCCCTCGAAAAGCACAGCAGCTCTGGGCTCCAACAAGAGAGCTGAGCAGGAGGGGGTCGATGGGTGGCAGTGCCCACCCGCGTAGAACAGACACACCCGTTGGCCTCGCTGCAGGGTAGGAAGTTAACACAGGAAGGTGAGATGAAAGAGAACCTCGCGGGTAATGAGGGAAAGCACAGTGCTGTTTTACTCAGCGATTGCCACCACACCTGCCTCAAAGTCTCAAGTCAGCTGGCTCTTGGCTACGCTGCACTGAGCCCCGGCCTCCTGGTTCTTGGTGTCCTTCTATGGCCCAAACTAAGAGGCGCGAGAAGGGGAGCCGGGGGGTGTCTGTGCAGACTAGCTCGATCTGTAGCAGCTTAGCAGCATCCAGACAGTCAGGGGCTGAGGAGGGGAGGTCTTGTCCCACAGATGCTGCTTATTTCCAGTCTAATAGGTATGTGCTTCATTCTTCTACCCCAACACCCACTACGCTACTGCTTGGGGCCATCGGAACCATCAGTCCCTCTTCCAAGGCCCCAGAAGAGTCCTGGAAGTCGGCCACCTACTTGATCTGCTTTGCGCTCTTGTAGTGGATGAAGATGACGATGGGGTAGATGTGCATGCTATGGAGCCTCTCGATGGCATGGGGTGCGATGTCCAGGAGGCAGTGCCGGTTCTGAGGGAGATGACAGGGCAGTGAGCACGGGAGGACGGGGAGCAAGTGGTGAGCGTGTGGGCTAGGGTTTTTACGAGAACACCGTAACCTAGCCTCTATCCAAGGAAAGACGTCCCATCCCGACATCAAAGGGTCCCGTCCCTCATCATATATAGCGTGTCCCTGCTCCATACGTGAACACATAAGGTTCTAACCATGAACAAGGCAGCAAAACGAAACTTTCCTGAAGGCTGTACACGATAAGCTATGGGGAAACTGTACCCAGGGAAACATCTTCCTGTTGGCTTTGAGCTGTAAAGGAGTCCAGACTGAGAGCCAAGACTGAGCAGGGTACTCTTGCCTGTCCTGCCCTCGCCCAGCTATCAGGACCTGCCTTGTATTCATTACACTGCACAGCTTGTCAAGAGGACGTGGGAGGGAGCTGCAGTCACTGAAAGGAGCATGTCTTTGCAAAGCTGAGACTAGAATATGATTTGGGTCCCTTGAGCCTCCAGGCATAAAGGGAGCAAGTGAATGCCCATAGGGACCCTCTGTCTGATGGACACCCAAAGAGGGTCCACTGAGGGGCCCAATCAACGGCAAGCTTTCGGCCTTCCTGGGCCACTACTGACCGGAGGCCTGCCGACTCAACCGGCAACATGTGCCGAAGGCTGTAAGAAGCTACCCGGGTGAGGCAGCCCAGAGGGAGCCACAGCTCAGCAAAAGGAGTGAGCCCTAAGGAGGATAAGGCCCAGTGGACACACTGCAGCCCACCCTCGGCTTCCTGTTGCAGAGTCAGCTCTGTTCCAGAGAGAGACACAGCAACCGTTTCTCACTCTTCTAGGGGGATGGACCCCCCAGGAGGACGGAGCCTATGTCCCTCTCTGCAGAATAAAGCGACAAACTGTGGACGCAGTCCATGGGCTCAACAGACATACTTGGGCCTCTGGTGTCGAAGTCCTGGGGACAGGCTGCGTTCCGAGCCCTGCGAGGAGGTCAGTGGCAAGTGCACAGTGTTTCTTGCTGCCCAACGAGTCCACCGACGAGCTACGGAAGCAGCAGCCCAGAGGAGCAAGGCTTCCGCTCACACAGCAAATGAGGCAACGGGGGGGCGAGGGGAGGGCAGTGGCCCTCAGGTGGAAAGTAGCTCAGTGAGGACTGAGAAATGCAGGGGAGAACAGGGGCATAAGGGCCAGACAGACACCGAGGCAACTCGGCCTAAGGCTTTAAGCAAACCAATGTCTGCAGCCCTGGCCACAGCACTGCTACCTTGTCTGTGATCTCCTTTATGGAAGCCACCGTGGTCACGTCGAAGTGGCCGCTCCGCCGCTTATAGTCAACGAAGAGGCAGTCTTTGACGCCTCGTTCAATGGCTTGCTGGGAGGCCTTCATCACCTCTGCAAGGCAAAAACTCACAAGTCAGTGCCAAGCCAGCACAGCGCAGCCTGGCCCTCCTGAAGGTGAAGAAGGATGTAGCCAGCAGCCTTTGGGAATGCAGGCTACCAATTCTCCTCAGGAGCAGGGGCCTAGGGCCACACCTTGTCCCATTGAGGGGCTTTGGTGGCATGTAAGGTTAAGCGCACACCTCAAGGTGGGCAATTCAAACCCATCAGCAGCTCGGAGGGAGGAAAGCCAAGCATTCTGCACCCACCAGGATTTACAGTCTCAGAAACCCCGGGGAGCAGCATTTCTACAGGGAAACACGGTGTGGCCTGCCCTGGGGCCGGGCCAGTGCACACAGGCGACACTGAGAGACAGTCAGACAGGCAGCGGGGAGCTCCTCACCAAGAGGGCATCTGCAGAACTTGCCGGGTGCTTCGTTCATCAGCATCTCCTTTACCGCATCCAGCAAGGGCCCCAGGATCAGCACCGGCCGCAGAGCGGTGCAGCCCACTTTCTGCACCCGCTGGTACGCCAGGCTGATGGGCTCTGCAGAGGGAGGGCACAATGTCACCGGGGTTTTGCCAGATGCAGCGAGCAGGACAACGGCTGGGCAGCCACCGTTCCCTAACCTGCTCACCCACGCCCACCTCTGTGGAACCCCACCGCCTCCATGCTACAAACTAAGCCAGACAGGCTGACCGACTCGTCTCATTTGTTTGGGACTTTTGTTAGTTTCAGCCCAAAGGTCCCATGTCCCAGGCAAATCGGGCCAGCGGGTCACCCTGGCCTCTCGGGCCTAGCACCAACTCCCAATCATACTGAAGTTCAATGTGGCCTCCCTTCCTGATTGACGCTTGGTCTGAGCAGCCTCAGCTCATTGTGCAGCACCGCCTTCTGCTCGAATCCTCCTTTAGGTGTCTCAGTACACTTGCTTTGTAACTTCAAACCAATGATTGGAGGGGACCACGCACATCAGGTGCACGCAACACGGTGAGTGGGGATGGGTGGGGATAAGAACGAGCCATCGCAGAAGTAGGAGAGAGTCCAGAGCCATCAAGAAAGAACAGCTACCAGCAGAGGGCGTGAGAGATTCTTGTTTGACGTGGTAGAGACGGCAGAGGCTGCAGCGTGGAGACCATGAGACCGCAGTCGCCACCACTGTGACAACGATGTCGTGCGTTGGAACGGCAGGCAGGCTTTCAGGCCCATAGCACAAGGCACAGGCCAAAGGGCAATGCAGCTGAGAGGCTGAGCACCAGAGAGACTTGGCTGAGAAGGGGTGCTGTGGTGGACCAAAGACTGTATCCTGAATATTTTCTAATCCTGGCTTATTAACATCCCTAATAAATCCCACTAAAGATGATTCGATCCAGTAGAAAAATAGTGTCGTGGGAATTGGTGTCAGAAATGGGTAAAAAGGATGGAGGATGGAGGCATGTCTAACCTCTGCCTGTGGCAACCAGCCTAGGGCTGGTGTGGAGGTGGACTCTCCTGCTCTGTGTAGCCACAGGAGGCCACATGTGTCTCCCATACTATTTCCTCACCACGCAACACAGGTGGCCTGTGGGACCTGAGCAGAGGTAGGGATGCTAATCCCTCATGCCCTACCCTTGACAGGAACAGACAGGACTGAGAGAGCGCCGTGAGCTTTTACATGCAGAAGAGCACAAGCCTTAGGAAGAAGCAAAGTCACGGATAGAATAAGAATGAACTCTTAAGGGACTCCCTGAATGGAGTTCCTCCCGAGACCAGCAGGGACTCTTACGTGGGAGAGAAATAAGCTTCCTACCATGCTCTACTCAGTGAAAGCAGCCACGCCAACCTCCCCAATGATACTTTCAGTAAAACCTTGGCTCCCACGAACGACTGTGAGAGTCCTTGCACGCAGATGTTGTGCCTCCAAACAGCACGCCAATACCTTCTCCCTATACCTGGCACAAGCCACTGGCCGGGCATCTCAGGAAGGTGGTAAGTCTAGGCAACAAAGAGATTCAGGGAAAGAGGGAGGGGTGCAGTGGAAACTGGTGTGGGTGTAGCTGCAGCAGGTGAGGGGCACAGTGCAAGAAGAGGGTGAATGTACAGAACTGCTTGTGAGGCAGGTCAATATCAGCAAGGTGTGACCAGCACGAGAGGGGCAAGAAGGTATGAGGCTGTAAGGACAAGGATGACATGGCCCTAGGTGCAGGTCCAATTCTACAAGAGGGATTCAAAGAAAATTCTCATGGGCAGTGGGAAAGAGAACCGGGAAGCGAGTGTATGCAGACAAATTGCCTGTGCTCATGATGAAGAGCCTGGGAGGCAGACTCTGGTGGAGGAAGGCCTTCACGCTTGTGAGCTGGAGATGCAGCCCAGTCCCGTTCTCCTGACCAAAAGTTCTTCCCTACAATATCCCCCCATAAGAATGCCAACCTTAAGATGCTTCTTCCGAGCTCAGGGCTGCTTACTGCACACTTGAAAGGTTATCTGTCTGAAGGTTGTCTGCCATCTAGAGCAAGCAGACTCTATTGTCCGCCCCACCCTAAGTGTGGCCCACTCCCTTCTGATACTGATCACAGATTGTTCCCCTGGGGAAAGGCTCAGGGACACCTAAGGTCAGGCCAGCTCAGGGAAGGCAAAGGTTAAGCAGACATCTTTAATCTACAAATTGAACTGGGCCACCTTGTTAAGTATGTGCCTTCCTGTCCCACAGTACTTCCTAGTACTTCCCTTTCCTGTTACACGTATGCCTCTGGCACATCTCCTTCCTGCTACGTATGTGCTTACTGGGCCTTGCTAGCCCCGGACTACATAAGCATGTTGGGGAATACATTAGCTCGCTCTCTCTGGTTCCAGTCTTCATGGAGAGGTGAGCCCTTGCATGCCTTGCCTGACGTTTCTTTAATTTACACTTCAATTACACAACTGCCCCTTAGGACCCATTTGGTGTGGAGGCTGACTGCTCACAATGGGCAAATTCCATTATCTTTTCTTTCCATTTCCCAGCGCACCTTTGGCCCTGTGTATCCTCACACCTTTGCTGAGGTCCAGAGTCATAGCCGAGCTGCTTTTAAACAATGGTCAGATAAATTTGGGAAAGAATCCCCATGTACTCTCTGGGAAGTTTCCTGGTAAAGGGCTCCCTGTAAGAACAGAGCTGCTAACTGTCACAAATCGGCTTTGACAGCCACACCGACGCACCCATCGTAAGGAGCTAAGGTAGACCTTCCAGTCTTTTCTTGTGGTGATATCTACATACTCACAAGGTGACCAGACGCCCCGATCTTTAACAATTTGTCCCACGTCCCGCGGCATTTTTAAAAAGTCCTGATTTTTGGAAGGAATGCACAACAAGCCAAGGTTTAGGGTTTTCAGCTGCCGTGTGGACATGAGTTTTATCAGTGGTGTCCTGCTTCACCAATGTTAAAATCTGCTCACCTATGATAAACACCAGAAATACGATGAGGGTGTGTTCTCTTCAAACATCACAGAGCAGCACGGCACTCGATTCTACGCAGTATTCCATTCTGCCACGCTGCGCTGGCCTGTGGCTCAGAGTGCTCTCTCTGGAATGTGCATGTGTTGACTCCCTAGTTAAGCCCCTTTGCTCCTGAACACCCACTGCTTGGATACAGAGAACATTACGTCATACTTCCTCTCCATGACTACTAAACATTCCACGTTGCGAGGTATTGATTTAGAAGATTCGCTTTTACGGCTTCTCAGCCTTTTGGCTAAGAATAACCTGCATCGTTAGGAGTCCTCACAGTTACAGGATCATAAAGCTCAAGAGCATTTTACCAATCACAGCTGCAAGCCGATGAGTGACGGCAAGGGAAGTCAAGTGGTCTCAGGAGTTTCAAGTCTCAATCTGCACTGCAACAAATGTCTTACAAAGGATACACAAGCTCCAGAGATAAGTGTGCAAAGGTCCCTAATGGGACAAGGACGCTCATGTACCCTGTGGCATGAGGATATGAAACGCATGTGGGAGAACCAAGGTGAGGGCAAGGGGCGAGACTAACAGAGAACATACGGCAGCTGGAAGAACAAATTAGAGCAAAAATGCAAAACTCTCACTGTGCACCAGTATCATCTGAGGTTTTGAAAAAGAATATGTCGGGATTTTTGCTCCCAGGCATAATAGGAAAATATGCAACATGATCTGAGCACAATTACAACTGGATCCAAAAAGACAAATCCATTTTTGAAGGCAGCAGAGAGATGTTCATAAGCCAAGAATCTGGAGAGAAGGAAATCAGAGCCATAGCTTTCGTCGGGCCCCGCCAAAGCACGACCAGGCTTCGAGAGCCATGGGAGGAACTAGAAGGCTGACAGGGTGCTGGCAGAGCTTCTGGCAATCTCCAAGGCAGGCAAGATGGACACGGGGCTTAGGGACACGAGGCGGTCAAGACGTGAGAAGGCGCAGTGCTAGAGAGAAAGGAGAGGCAAGGAACAAAACCTGACACTCAAGGGTTTCCCCAACGAGTTATTTGCCAAATGTGTAAGCTATGAGAAACAAGACACAAGGAGTTTTAGTCATTAAGATACACAATAGCTCAGGGTGCTGGGGGGAAAAACTGAGCATCAAGTCTCCCCAAGCAGAGGGATCCGAGGAAACAAGCCTGGTTCTCAGTGGGACCACAGCAGGGCGATGCCCTCCATGCACGTGGTCTCCATGGCACAGGAGATGCAGCCCCGCCTCTACTAAGATGATAGACAATGGCACCACCTGAGCTGGGACCTTGACGGTTTCCTCTATGTAAGATCTACATGCCAATGAGAGTTGCCAGGCCTAGCAAACAGCAGGGCCAAGACAACCCTCATACAACACAAAGAAACTCAGGAACACCCAGCTATTAGAGTTACTAACTAAAGTCTTAAGTATGAGGAGTATGAAAAAGAAAAGAGATGAAAAGATGAAAATTTTCACCAGAAAATAAAAGTCAATTAAAAACAAACAACCAAAATGCTCCAGAGCTTTAAAAAAAGTTTTTGATATAGAAACACAAAAGAAGAATGTATTTATAAAAGAAGACGTCAAGATAACCAGGTTATCTGGACTGGCGCATGGAGAGAAGAAAAGAGATGGAAACCACTTAAACCAGAATATGAGAGTTTATCTGGATGGGAGCGGCAGGAGAAACAAGCCGGAAGAGAGAAAAGCAGGATGGCAGTTACAGGGGGACATGGGAGCGAGGGAAAGGAAGTAGATGTTAACAAACACAGGGACAAGGGAACAAGTGACTGCAATGCGATGGCAACGAGGGTGTAGGAGGCCTGGTAGGGCTTCAGCAAGGGCAACGTAACCGAGAGGAATTACTGAAACCCAAATGAAGGCTGAGCATGACAGTGGGACAAGAGGAAAGTCAAAGGAAATAGAGGAAAGAACTAGGAGGCACAGGGCTTTTATAGAGATCTAAATACAAACATGTACATATGTAAATATATTTACATATAATGATGGGGAAATAGATCTATGTACATATATTTTTAGGTTTAGTAATAAGGAAGCAGATGGATTTTGGGTCTCCTACTCAAGTACTCCCTCAAAATAAGAACACTTTGTTCTAACAATCCGACACTGAGATGTTCACCCTCCCAACATGATCACTAAAGACAAAGCGGGTGCATAAGCAAATGTGAAAAAAGCTGATGGTGCCCAATTATCAAAAGATATAGCATCTGGGGTCTTAAAGGCTTGAAGATAAACAAGCATCCATCAAGCTCAGAAGCAACGAGGCCCACATGGAAGAAGCACACCAGCCTGTGTGATCATGAGGTGTCAATGGATCAGGTATCAGGCATCAGAGACCCAAAACAAAAAATCATAATGTGAATGAAGGAGGCCGAAAGCCAATCTGTAGCAATTAGACATCCCCTTACAAAGGGTCCTGGAGAGAAGATGGGCTAGTCAGGGTGCAGTACAGCACCGATGAAACATAGTTTTCCTCTGTCTGGCTCTTTAATGCTTCCTTCCCCCCACTATCATGACCCTAATTCTACCTTACAAATCTGGCTAGACCAGAGCATGTGCATGGGTACAGAAAATAGCTGGAAACACAGGGAATACAGGACAGATAAACTCCTCGAGACCAATATTGAGAGTGGCCATACCAGGAGGGTAAGGGGAAGGTGGCGGGAGAAGGGGGCACCGATCACAATGACCTACCTATAACCTCCTCTCAGGGGGATGGACAACAGACAAGGGGGTAAAGGGATATATTGGATAGTGCAAGACATGAAAAAATAATAATTTATAAATTATCAAGGGTACATGAGGGAGGGAGGTAAGGGGAGGGGGAAAATGAGGAGCTGATACCAAGGGCTCAAGTAGAAAGAAAATGCTTTGAAAATGATTGCAATATATGTACAAAGGTGCTTGAAACAATGGATGGATGTATGGATTGTGATGAGTTGTACAAGTCCCCAATAAAATGATTTTTAAAAATATGAGAGACATGGAAAATTGAGATAATTTGCTTCTCCCCTGTGTTCAGAAGGGGTGTGGGGGTCAGAGCTTTGTTTCACCTGATTGAATTGCCTCCCCCAAAATAGATACTAAATTCTTGGCCCTTGTTCCTGTGGATGCAATCCTACTTGGAGATGAAGTTTTCTTTTGCAATGGTAATGACATATTAGAGTAAGGTGGATCCTAACCCCAATCACGTCTGTACTTTACAAAACAACAGAAAATACACAGTAGAAAGATACAACATGACGACTGAGGCCCACGGGGGGCCCTACTAGCCCATGAGCACTAAGGATGGCTGGCTACTAGACGCTGACACAGAGAAAGAACGTCCCCTAGAACCACACTCTGAATTCAGGACTTGAATCAACTCAATGGTAAATAACCATGACAAGAACCTCCCAACTGTGAAAATACACTTCTCTTCTTTAAAACCACCTGTTTGTGATTTTTTTTTTTTTGAGTAGCACTAAAGTAACTAAGACAGTAAGAAAACAAACAAAAAACTAAACCACAGAAAGAGAGGTAAGGTGAGCACAGAAGACGGTTATGGAAGGAAGAGCCAATTTTCTGACTTGACCCCCAAATATCAAGTTACAGACATAAGAAATGTTAAGGACCACCACCCAACTAATCAAAGCTCCTACCTCCATCCCCTATAAGCATGAACAACAAAAGGTATCCGCACATATCACGGCATGGCTGCTCTGTGGTCTGGAATCACCTCGCAGCAAACAGTTTGGCCTGTGTTCTCGTTTCTTTCTAGCAGGGCCAGAGATGAGGCTAAGAAGCAGAAGTTGACCAGACCCAGAGGGACTACATGGGGCCCCATGTTCACTGCCCCCAACAGCACAATGTAATCTTTCACAGCCATATGGTGAGGCCAATGAGGGCTCTCAATTCTGGGGCTCAGCTGAGTGTCTTGGTTGATAACCATGCACGAGAAAAGGCTGGAGCCCCTCCCAAACTTCGTGTCATCCATCTCTTCATTTGTACCACAAAAGACACAAATTGTAATCAATCTGTAGCCTTACTCTCTGTGGATACTGCAAGTCATTCCAGTATTCATGAACCTGTAAGGGCCACAGAGAGCCAGCAAGGCAGGGCTGGCACCTGTCTATTTGGCAATCTGAAGAGGTGCCTCAACTTGTGGGCTCTTATCTAACGCTGGGTGGCTGGGGTCAGAGAGTCACTGCACAGGCGCCCAGCTTCGAATGGCCAAAGTGGAAGAGTATGTCACTTGAGTGGCTGGTGATGAAGAGAAAGAAAAGCGAAGGTAAGACCTGGATCCAACCCCGCATTTTATCGTATTTCCCACTCCACCCCCCCCCCCACGCAGTTTAGAGATGGGATTCATGCTGATCCTTACCGCACAGTTGGTGTCAAAGGTGGGATTTTCCCTATCACTTAGTGTAACTACTGAAAACTGAAGATAGAAAAATATTTTAAAAGCAGCTTAAGGGGAAGGCCTCATAGTACTTTTAACAGTAAGAATATGAAAAATAACTTTTCAAAACAAACAATATGTGGGTAGGCATAAAAAATGGACCACCAGAGATACAGTGACCGCTCAATCCCCCAAACCTGTGAATACTGTCTTATATAACAAAAGTTGTAAAGATCACATTAAGACAAGATTCTTCATAAGAGGGAACATATCCTGGATTATCTGAGCAAACCCTAAATGACTTCACACAGAACCTTATGAGAGAGAGGCAGAGAGCCATATGTGGGACAGGCACATATGGAAAAGAAGGTGATTTGAAGACGGTTCAGAGAAAAGGATTGAACAGCATGGATAACTGATGTCTCCCACAGCCAAAGCAGCTGGAAGAGGCAAGAACAGATGCTGCCTTGGAACCTCGGGGGCGGCGTAGCTCTCCCGGTCCTTTCATTCCCGGGCGACTTGGGCTTCTGGACTTCTGGCCTCCAGAAGTGTTAGTGAGTTCATTTCACTTGTTTACCCCTTCCAGTGTGTGCCAGTTGTTGCAGCAGCCCTTGGAAAGTAGTGGCAGTGAAGTGAAATTACTCGATATGACTCTTCTATCCACTGTCCTTGACGCCCACCGAACGATGAGATCTGATCATGCAAACAAGGGGTACAAGGCTCTAACGCGGGGCAATTAGACAGCTTTGCCATCTGCACCATCTCAGAAGGAAGAGTGAGAGTCCTACCACCAGCCAGAAGGAAGAGGCACCAGGGAAGCAAGGCTAAGAGCATGACCTCATAGGGAAGAGCCGATGCTGCGACCCTTTCACAGTTCCTCATGGTGTGGTGACCCCCCCAACCATAACATCATTGTCGTTGCTACTTCATCACTGTCATTTTGCCACTGTTATGAATTGGGAGATCCCTGTGAAAGGGTCCTGCAACCCCCTAAGGGGTCGTGACCCACAGTTGAGAACCTCTGAGCTAGACTATGAGGTGGAGCAGTGGGCTTCCTAACCCACAGGAGGAAAGCTGAGTCAGGAGGCTGGCTGGAAGTGTGCTGCCCGCTGGGCATCTATCGGTGGCCGAGGCGCCGACAAACCCAGACAGTCATGCTTGGACTGTATCCTTCCTGTCTCTGATCCTGACTTGTATATGACCTGTCAAAGTCCCTCATTATGAGTGCTGTCTGTGAGGTCTAATGTGGTCACTGTAATGGACAACAGAACCCAGCAGAGAAGTACAGTGCTGGGGAACAGAGGGTTGGGATCATAGTAAGATAAAGAACAACAGCGGGCGGAGGCATGTCTGACTGCTGCGCACGCGTCATCCGTGGACTGACGGGGTTGGGTGTCCCTTTCCTTCTGTGTAGCTGCAGAAAGTCCAATGGCCCTCATGCCATTTCTTCACTAAAGCAAAATGAAAGCCAAGGGCAGTTAATGACATCTTCAAGGTGCTTAAGCAATCTCCCTATCACTCCAAAATTCTATATTCAGGGAAACTCTCCGCAAAAACAATGGTGCAATGGGCATTCCACACTGAGTGAATTCATTAGCAATAAGCCTACTTGACAAGAAACACTGAATGGTTAGGCAGGACGTAAAATCAGAAGGAAACCCAGCATTTCAAGAAGGGAGGAAGAGTAATAAAAAACACATGAATAATGTCAAACTGACAATGCTGCTGTGAGTGTAAAATACAAGGAGGCTTCAAAAAGCTTGTGGAAAAGTGGAATTAAAGGTAATGAGACTATTCCACAAACTCTTGGAATCCCCTTTACACATATAAAAATAAAATTGTGAAAACGAGAACTTGGGAGGGAGCGGAAATGGAGTTAGAATGTTCCAGTGCTCCAAAATTATTAGGAGAATGATCAAATAATTTATATTAATAGTGAAGTCAAAGATACATGTTGTGATGTCTGCTATAACATCTAAAAGAATAAAATAAGAGTAAAATGAGGAGCTGATGCCAGGGGCTTACGTGGAGAGCAAATGTTTTGAGAATGATGAGGGCAATGAATGTACAAATGTGCTTTACACAATTGATGTATGTATGGATTGTGAGAAGAGTTGTATGAGCCCCTAATAAAACTATTTAAAAAAAAAAAAAGAATAAAATAAAAACTAGTAGCTGAGGGAGGGAGGGAGGGAGTGGGATAATAAAAAATGTTTGATTGATCAAAATAAAGCAATAAAGGAAAGAAAAGGAAGCATAAAGCAGTAGAACAAACAGGAAGACTTTAAATGTAAATAGAAATCAATCAGTAATTATGGTTTATATAATGGATTAAGTTAATTCAAATTAAAGACTGCTTAGGGTGTATTCAGATTACACAAACTCCTGCTATCTGCCCTTCTGTATTGTGTGCATTTTCATATAAAAATATTATATCTCAATAATTTTTTTAAATTATAGTGAACTTAAAGCAAAACCGCCAATTACCATTAACAGGAAATATTAAACATAATGATACAGAAATGTTAAAAGTGAAAAGGAAAAAGATGAACCATGCAAACACCCATAAAAAGAAGTCTGATCGGATGCAATGACAAATAAACAAGATGAAAGAGTCAATTTATGAGGACGATAAAACAATTCAAAAAGTTATATACAGTTAATGATAACCTTAAACTATTCAGTTAAAACTGTGAAAGCTGGAACTTGCATAAGGCAGGACCTGTGAGAGGAGGAAAACACAAGTATTTTTCGTTATGAGGAGTGACAGAGAAGTGGCCAGACTATCCCGCCACAGGTGGCAAACTTGGGAAACCTGGAAAACAAAGTGGCCCCATCAAGTTCCAGCTCTCATGGGTTACACGGTCCAATACGACACTTAAGAGCTAAGCTCAGTCTCTCAAATACTAGGACATGCACCTCTGACACAGGCGAGGCTATGTATGGAAGGCAAAGAAGGGAGATGTGGCAGGGAAGATCAAAGGAACGGGTGAAGGGGAAACAAAAGAAAAGAGGCCTAAACCTAACTGAGGGGTTGGGAAACTGTGAAGGGCAAGATAGCAAATATTGTTAAAAAAAAACAGATAGCAAATATTTTAACTTTGAAAGCAAAATGGAGAGACTGTGATTGCCAGCCACCACTCATCTGTCAGTTGCTTGTACTGTGTGCCTTGCGTCTTGCTGATACTGAATTTTATGTCACTGGAATTTCAAATACCAGCATGGTCATCTATGGGGGACAGGTTTCAGCAGTTTCCAGACTGAGAACAGCCTACCAAGGGAGAGTAGGTAGTCTTCTTCTGAGAGACTGGCCACGGAAAACCTTAAGAATAGCACCGGAGCATTGTCTAATGATGTAGCGCACTGGGAAGGTCTGTAACACAAGACCTCTCTGAAGCGTTAAAGAGCAACGCTGGTGCCGCCCACTTTACAGGCCAAGCACACCCTTTACAAAGGGCCACCAACCTGACCTCACACTAACTCTGGCTGTGGGTCCGCTCCCTACCCTGGAAGCATCTTGCAGAACACAGAAGCCAGGACAGAAAAGGCCAGAGCTATGCACCAAGCATCCTTGAACACTTCACTCGCACTACAGCTACCACCACTATCAGACACTGCTTTTCACCTATCTGATGCCTGCCCACACGGTCGGAAGTTGGAAAATGCCAGCCACTCCACAGGAGAAAGGCAGGGCTTTCTACTCAAGCAAACAGTTGCTGTCTTGGAAACTCACAGGGGCAGTTCTACCTTGCCCTATAGGTTACTATGAGTCAGCACTGACTCGATGATGCTTGGCCACCCACTCTCCTGTCTCCCTAACAGAATCCGTATCACTGAGCCACCAATGCGCCCAGATAAAACATGCATTCCCCAGTCTCCCTGAAGATTCCAGTGGCCATGAGATGTAGGTGGGAGCCATCAGGCAGACACCCAACCAGGTAAGATTTTTAAAGAGGCCACTCAGCTGAGGCACACTTTTGCCTTCTCGCTGCCTGAACACTGGGCTAAGCTGGCTCAGGGGCCAGTGGCCCAGAGGTCTTGAGGGTGAAAGCTACAGAAGCATGAAAGACTGCGAGCCCTTTCGAGTGGTGGGAAAGTTCTCTGCACGGAGGCCGCTGTAGTCCTCTTAGACAAGCCAGCGCGGGCACTTGCCTTCAAAGAGGGGAAGCGTGTCACCGGAGAAGGTGTCCAGGGCGAGGAGCTCCTTCCCATCTTTGGACCCTCTGCGCTTGTGCTTGTGCTTCCGTCGGAAGAAAGACCTTCGTGCAGCCGCCGACAGGGTCTTGGTGGCACTGTTGTCATCCTTGACCTCACACATGCTGAGCCTCCTGGAGAATTCTTGGTCCATCCTGCGAGCAGAGAGTGGAGGTGCTGGGAGGGCCACAGGCACAATCTCCACACCCACACTGCCTAGCAGGGCAAGCTCTGGGGCGGTCAGGCCTGCCGCAACCTGGCTCACAGGCGTCACAGCTCCCTCCCCCGGCGCCCACAATCCAGTCCCAGTCCTGCTGGAAGGGCAATGTCGACAGGGTGAGGGGTAAGCTTCAGGGGAAGACAAATGTCGGCTCTGACGTGTGCGGGCCCTCACTGTGTTTCCTGCGTAGCCAGTGTGCTCTGTACAACATGGAGATTAAGCTAAGAGCAACTTTCTGAAAAAGCATTTTCTGTTAAGTGGATAAGGCAGAGATAGTGATGAACAGCAGAACTGGTCCTCTCTGTTCCCCTGGAAAAGGAGCCCTGAAAGTAAGGTGGTTACACACTGGGCTGCAGTTCGAAACCACCAGATAGCTCCAAGGAAGGAAAACGAGGTTTCCTACTTTCATAAGGAGTTACAGTCCTGGAAACCCACAGGGGCAGGTCTACCCTTTTCTGTAGGCTGGCTACGGGTCAGAACTGACTTGATGACAGGGAATTTGATTTGCCCACATCCTAAGGGATGGCTATAGGCCCCTCTGCCATCGCCCATGCCCAGCCCTGGGGCACACGAACACGTATTTGCTGGGAATCTGCCCACGCTGGATCTTCTGGGCGTTCTCATCAAGCTGCCAGGCCATCCAGTAGCCAATTGTGCCTTGTGGTAAGGTGTCGTCAACATAGAGGATGTCATCCTTCTTAAAGCTCAGCTCATGCTCCGCCTCTGCCAACCGGTCATACAGCGCCCTGTGTGGGGCAAAGCACAAAGCAGGTCAGAGGAGACACTGCCCTCCATGGGCTAATATCCAGCTCCAAGCCTTCTGTTCTTCCAAGGTCAAGAACTGGCTCTCTACATCTGACTGGGACGTACAGAGGATGGAGCCTGTCTTCCAGATGGGAAACATACATCCTTCAATCTCAGGAGCCTCAAGGGGTCCCGAAAATAAGGGATGCCTCATCCCCATCAGATAAAAAACTGTTGGCCCAACACCATCGCCATGACTTCCCCTTCTAAGAGAAAGGCCATAGTTCCTCCAGACTTGATTACAACTATGCCATCTCCCATGACCGTGTTGCCCCCAAACACAGGGAATTATGCCTCATGGTACTCAGCTGATTCGTGGTTCTTATTCCTTTTGTGGTACCAGATCTTTGGAAAGGTAAAGGAAACCACAAGCCCTTCCTAGCAGATGCCTGGTGCCTGTTCCCACACCCACAATATTTCCGGACACTCGGTACCATGAGATCCATTCACACCCTGTCCGCAGAGGGCTCTGCACGCCTGCTCAGGAGACATAGGCAGCCCAGGGGGAAATGGTACTAGTGCCCTCAGAGTTCTCAGCCCTGGCCCCAAATAAGAGTAGCAGGTCCTGTAAGCCCTCAAATCACAAACATCTCGCCCTGAACTCGGGGATCGGAGGGCCAAATAATGACTATCATAGACCCAGCCTTTGGAGGCAAAAACAGAGGCACTGACTAGGAAGAGCATCTCCACTAAAACTCGCTCCCCTCCTCCACCACCCCTAGCACTGGGTCTGCCTCTGGTACCTGATGTAGAAGCCGTCCCCAGGCAGGCCCTTGACCCTGGCAAGCTCCTCGGGGCAGTACTGCACCTTCAGGTGGATGCCTTCCTTGGGCTTCAGCATCTCCATGTACACTTCCTCTACTGTCTTGTTCCGCATGTCCAGTGTGCCATACTGCCCGGGAACAAATGAGGTAAGATCAGAAGGGCAGACACAAGTCTCAGCTGCAAGGGCCCAGTATAGAGATAAGGAAGACACTTACCCTCCCACCCTGTGATGTTCTTTTTGTACCCACATGGCTCCCATAGTAACATGTGGGCAGTTAGCCTGTCAGTCGGGTCACAGCTTGACTGGAGGCCAAGTTAAATGGCTTTGAAGCTGGCCTCTTCCTCTTCATCCCTGGAGGCATGTCATACACTCTCTCTCTCTGCTTTTACCTTCCTGCTGGTGAGCCACGCGAAGACCTGCGAGCCCTGTGATGCAGGCACTGCCACTGGATCCACGGGGCTTTGCACCCACCGGCCTGTGATCTTCCTGCCTTCTGCTTTGTTACATGTGGCTGTGAGAGTCTGAAGAGGGACTTAGGGACCAGAATCAGACTAACGGGCTAGTATCGGACTTCTGAACTTGATCTGAACTGGGCTGAGAGGTTTGCTTGATATGATTCCTTCTTGATTTAAGGTTCTCTCACACATACGTGTCTCTGGACTTGTTTCTCTAGTCAACCCAGCCTAACACACCCTTAAACTGAGCCTTGGCTGGTCTCCCCTCTGGAGGTGGGAACAGACCCATGTGGTCTCCTCTAGTGCCAATTCTCCAAGCACCACATCCTCTAGAAGTTGTCCCAGGGAAAGCCCGGGTATGAGATCTTCAAAACATGCCACTTCACCTTGCTGACACTATGTGGTCCCTTTAAGTATCAACAAGGCACCTCTCTTACTAAGCAGTGGGTCCAGTGGAGACGTCACTGCCTCATCAATTCGAGTCCTGCTATTCACAAGAACAGAGCAGCTTCCCACAGGATCCCCAGTGCTGCCGTCTCTGAAGTCTACGGTCTCTGTAGCACCCTGGGTTTATAAAGCTCCCACGGAGTACTAATAGGGCCTCCCATGTGAGACCCATGCTCCCACGCGGCCAGGGCCACTGCAGGTTGCAGGAAGCCCATCGTGAGGGGCTGAGAGGGCTTGGCCTGCTCAGAGCTCAGGACTCACCTCAAGGATAAGGTCCCCTGGCACAAGGCCATCGGGGCCCCTGGCAGGGCTGTCATCCTCTACCTCGGCCACAAACACCCCATGCAGGTTCCCGCCACACAGCTGTACTCCGAGCTCCAGCTGAGACTTTTTGATGAAAACCATGCGAGGCTCTGACGTCTTCGTACTGGCATCGCCCGTGACCCTGTCAAGAAGGAAAAGGAATTCCTCCATCATGCCTTGAGAGGGCGTCAGACAGGGAAAGGTAAGGAAGGCCCTGGCTAGCCCTCCAACGGGTCTTTGGAGGAGGTCTAAGGACAACAGTTCCATGATCCATAAGTTCAAAAGAGAAAAGAGAGGTCAAAGCTAAGTTCATGCAATTGGTTCATGACAGTCAAAATCAAAGCCCCCATTGTCAAACCTTCCCCGCCCCCCGCACCCCCAAGCTGTCTGTTTCCCATTTGGATGGGTCTGCTCTCATTTTATTCTACTTAAGAAAAGCCAGACTTGCAGATGTTCATTCAGCAGATGTTTACTTAGTAACTTCAGCAAACCAGAAACTTCAAAGAGATGATCCCTTGCCATCAAGGAACTTACAATTTAGAAGGAGAAATAAGGAGAGTGAAAGAAACAGGGTCTTTTGATAGCCAGGCACCATCAGCTTTCTTCGCCTCATTTGCTTATTCGCCCGCTTTGTCTTCAGCGGTTGTGTCGGGAAGGTGAGCATCATAGAACGCCAATTTAATAGAAGAAAGTATTCTTTCATTGGGGAGTACTTGAGTGGATACCCCAAGCCCATTTGTAGGCCATTGGACATCCCCTTACAGAAGGGTCTCGGGGAGGAAACGAGCCAGTCAGGGTGCGATGTAGCAAAGATGAAACATACAACTTTCCTCTAGTTCCTAAATCCTTCCTCTTCCCCCACTATCATGATCCCAATTCTACCTTACAAATCTGGCTAGACCAGAGGATGTACACTGGTACAGATAGGAACTGGAAACACAGGGAATCTAGGATGGATGATCCATTCAGGACCAGTGGTATGAGTGGCGAAACTGGGAGAGTGGAGGGAAGGTGGGGTGGAAAGAGGAACCAATTACAAGGATCTACTACATGTGACCTCCTCCCTGGGGGATGGATAACAGAAAAGTGGGTGAAGGGAGATGTTGGACAGGGTAAGATATGAAAAAATAATAATTTATAAATTATCAAGGGTCCATGAGGGAGGGGGGAGCAAGGAAGGAAGGGAAAAAATAAGGAGCTGATGCCAGGGGCTTAGGTGGAGAGCAAATGTTTTGAGAATGATGAGGGCAATGAATGTACAGATGTGCTGTACACCATTGATGTATGTATGGATTGTAATAAAACAATAAAAAAGACAAAGAAAGAAAGAAACCGGGTCAGTGGTGGAGAGTGAGAAAGGTGCCTCCAGGAGGTCAGGCTGTGATGACCACGTTACTGCCGGTGTGCTCCAGCGTGACTGGCCTTGGTTCAAAGAATGACGCGCTGACCACTCCTGAGTGAGGTCCAGAGTGTCCCCAGGCCCCATCAGGGAGGAGGATGTTTCCCCCGAGTATATGGAAGGGCTGGCCTGCTGTTGATGTCCATCAAAAAGCTGTTCCCTTGGCCTAACTGACCACCAAACCCACTCTCCACAGAGCAACTCTTGTCCAACCCAAATGCTTTGTTTGTTTGTTTGTTTGTTTGGAGGGTTAACAGTTTATTATGATTGGTATCATTTTAAAAACACGAATCCATTAAACCGTGTAGAAATAAGTCCGCAAAAAGCCTGCCAAAGCAAACATACTTTCAGCATGTCAGACAGATGCTCAGTCACTTCATGATTATTCTAAGGCAGCCAACCGGTCCTTAACTTCGGAAGGAATCAGCCTCCCAGCCCAGCTTCAGTGCAGATTCCAACTTCTACATTATCTTCTGTCATCTGCCCTTCAACGTTTTCCATCAGGGTCAAGATAGCTGCGTGGATGTCTTCAAGTTGCGAGTCTTCATTGTATCGTTTTTCCAGGAAAGTCTTCCCGTTCACGGAGTTTCTCTCCCCATTGCGTGGCTTTCCAGGCATGAATCTGACTGAAATACATGCTCTCATTTCAACCACGAATGAGAAAGGCAGGCCCCAATGGCTGTGTGCCGCCCGACTGAGTGTGCTCTGGCATGACAAGGGCTACTCTCTGTACCAGCTGTGCTAGCTTGGGAACAGGCCCTTGGTGAACCAGGTAGTCCTGCTGGGCTCCTTGCCGAGCCGTGTGCATGTACACTTTCATCACGGCCATTCCACTGGACACAAGCCTATATGCCTGTGATGGGTTCCGTTGTGTGCACTATATTCATCGGACAGAAAGGATTTGCATGTCTTTTCAGTTGCTAATACCACACCATGCACACCTTTCATTCCCATGGAAGGAGCGCCTCCAGCCACAGCAGCCAGACCATCTTTACCCGGACAGCCAAACATGCACACTCCACCCAAATGTTTCAGGGTAGCACTCTTGACCCTGTGCACCAGAATCCTGCACTCCTCCGAGATGTTCTCTTGGTGGCCTGTAGCATTCTCTGTGCTGTGTGTCCTTGAGCTCCACCTGTCCCCTCCAATCGGGGAGCCCTGGGAGGCCAAGGCACCCGGTCGGTGACCAGTAGTAGAAACGCAGGCTCAGCCCAGAGGAGGCCTTCCCGTCGTGCCTGGACTGAGCTCATGGCAGGTCAGGAAGGGGAGAAAGGAGGGCCAGTAGGGAAAGGAAGGCGGTTAAAGAACGAATCAATACGTGAACAAAAGAAAACAGAGAGAACCGGACGAGGGAGAAGGGAAGAGAAAGGCAGCCCTGGCCAGACACCACCCAGACAGACCCTGAAGGCAGGCTCTGTGGCCTGCGCACTGGTACCCTGGCCTCTCTCCCTGGCCATGTCCGTATGGGGCTGTGCATTCATCAAAGACGCATCCTGCACCCTAGGGCTGCTTCTGCGGAGTCTAGCTGCACACCTCTTCTCTAAGATTTTCCCTCGGGTCCGAGGCCCCAAACGGTCAGCTCTTTTCCAGGCTCCGATGGTAAATTCCTTGACAGTAAGAGGCCATCTCTGTAGTTCCTGGACTCGTGAAGCTGCTCAGTAAGTATCTACTGCAGGAACGAGCTCTGGACACTGAAGCAGGCCCAGTTTTTCTCAGCAGAACAAAGTGAGGTGAGTAGGGGGTGTGGGCAGCCAGCAGCTGTGGCAGACAGTGGAAACTCACGCTCACTCACTAACCGGGAGCTGGGTGTGCTCTGCTTGGCTGCAAGGGCCCCGGGGCCCTCATCCTGTGCCGTCAGTGGGTTGATGACAGCCACATGCTCTGGGGTGGCAGCCCCACTGCCTTGCAGAGTGGAATGGTTGCTAGCAGGGTCCAGGTGAGAACTGGAGAGAGAGAGAGAGAGAGAGAGAGAAGCACGTCACAGCCTCCCCCTCATCTGTCGGAAACAATGTTTGGGCTGGGAAGAGACCAGAAGTCTGGAGGAGAGGGAATTCCCTGAGGAACTGCTAGTCTCTTCCTCCCACCTGTCCAGTCCCTCTGAAAGGTCTCTGGCCTAAAGTCTGGAGCTCCAGGGTGATCCCAGTGACTTCTCTGTTTGTAAATCTTGTACCATTGAGCTACACAGTGCTGCCCTACAGGCCATGCCTGCCCTTAACCCACAGTGCAGGGACAGGGGCAGGGCAGGGGCAGGGGCAGGGTGGGGCAGGGTAGGGCAGGGGCAGGGGCTGGGCAGGGGCAGGGGCAGGGGCAGGGCAGGTCTCATCTCTGTGCATGTCTGACGACTCGGTGCAAATCCCCAACCCAGGGCCTCAGTACCTGACTACCTCTGGTCCATGTGTGAGACCTGTAGCCGCGGCGTCTCCCACCTCCACCAGGACCCTCTCTCTGTCTGCCGCCTCAACCCAGGCCCCTCAGAGCTCCTCTCACTAGCAGCAGAGCACGCCCCTCGTGCGCAATGCTCTGCCCACCCACTTCTTTCCCCCGCCTCCCGCCCCAACCCCAGCCCCCAGCCTCCACTGCCACCACCCAGATGGCGTTCACCTGGACCGGGAGTGGTTGCTGAGCTGGTACATGTGCGGGTTGTACTGGGCCAAGATGGTGATGGTGTCACACTGCTGCCCGATGATGAGCCGGGCCTGCTGCTCTGTAGCACTCCGAAGGTTGATGCCATTGAACTGGGGACACACCCACAGCAGGCTCAGTGATGTGGTAGGGGGTAGGGGTGGGCTGGTTAGGGCAACAGGCCTAAGGATGTGGCAGAGACTAGGGGTACACTGGGTTGTATGGGCATGGAGGTCCCAGGGTTGTAGGGAGCACTGTTTTGCTATGGGAAGAATGAGGGAAGGGGAGGGGCAAGACAGGTGGGCCAGTTCACGAACATGATGCAGTCGCACTCCCTCTTACCTCGAGTAGCTGGTCTCCATACTCGAGGCCAGCCTGGTGTGCAATGCTTCCACTGGTCACCTTGGAGACATAGATTCCACCCTTCTCTCCACCTACAATGGAGATCCCCAGGGGTTCCGAGCCCTTCTGCACTTTGACATGGCGTGGTTCCTCCATGTAAGGCCTAGAACAAGGTCAGCGGTTTCAGGACTCACACCATGGGAAAGGCAAAAGAAGTTTACAGCATGGCATGCAACCAGGCTATAAAAAAAAGATCATAGAACATAGGGTGTTCCTATACAGCTAGATGGAAGCACGATTACGCAACCCTTCCTGGGACAAACGCAAACGCATCTCTGCACCCTCATGCAACGCAAAACGGCACCCCCAAATGGATCCCAGCAGACAGCCGCAAAGACCAAAAGGAATGGTCCTGCGGGCAACACACATTGATATACACTGGGAAGAAATACTCAGAGCCTCATTGGGTGAGACACACAGTGTACAAACCCCAGTGTGGTCGGTCTCCAGACCCACTCGGATGAAAACTTTCTGGGGCAACATTCACGCAAGGAGAGATAACAGACAATGTTCTTTTTATGCCCAGCGGGATCCAAAAGTGTGTGGAAATTAAGTAATTGCAAAACCACAAGCCATTAGACAGGGGGCAGGGCAGGCACGTACCCTGCCCCAGAGTACAGGGGATTGGCAGAGCGTGGCTTGTCGGCCAACCTCAAACTCTTCACTCAGGAGGACCTGGGCCAGGCAGCCACAAGTGGTCTCGGCCGATCTGTGGTTGCTGACAACCGAAGAATGTGAAGGTTAGAAAGAAGAGGAGAACTCTGGAAAGGAAGATGGCCACGATACTTGAAATGTAACAGAAAGAAAAGCAACTGAGTGACATTCTTCCAGTGCATGAAAAACCCAACACAGAATCACAGCCGAAGAAGGGTAACAGGGCAAGCCCGATCTCCCCCGTTCGGGTGCCCCGGCCCCGGCACTAGGTTAGGGGGACTCCCGCACTGAGTGGAGGGCATCTACTCCCCAGGCCAGGATCCCACCACTCAGGGTCAGGAGTTTGATGGCTGGCTGGGACACCATCGATCAGCAAAGTGCTCTTAAAACTCTCCTACCTTCCTAACTATCCTCCCCGTTCCGACTACGCTACCCCGATGACATCCGAGAGCCCAGCAAAGCCAGAGCAGCCCTAGTCACATGTACCAGAACACCACTGCAGAGCTGTAAGACCTCAGGAAGCAGCCACTGCCCCAGCCTCAGGTCACCCCTGCTTGTCCATTGGACTCTCCATTCCTCATGAAATACAGATCTTCTGTCGCACTTCCCACCACCACAGTCTGCTCCACAGAGACCAAAGAACGAAGACACAGTCACAGCCGTACAACAGAAGGCCATGAAACTGCTACAAACGAGGCCTAGAAGCAACATTTAATGACATGGGAAAATGGAGAGGACACACTGCAGAAGGAGAAGTCAACTGGCTAGTAATTCCACTTAAATAAATCTGTTCAAATGTTTCTATGTATGCTTATATATAGATTTATACAGATGAAGGGACACTTGGGATAATAATCATGTCTGAATAATTTGAATATTTTATAATACACACAGTTTATTTCAAAATAAAGCCACTTTTCAAAAAGGTCTATAAAGCATGCTTCATAATTCGCACTGTGACAAATAGTATAACACTATAAAGTAGGTGTGATTATGTATGTAAAATGACCACAAATAAATAATGAATGGTACATAAATATATACAAGGGTAAGTAAAACTGTCTCAGTCTTCTGAAGTGGTAATCCATCTCTCTAACCCTTCTCTGAAGAATTCTGTGTTCTTCTATTTATATTATATAAAAATGTCAATTTTTGCATCCCTAAAGGGCTCAAATTGGGAACAAAAAGACATCTATCGGTGTTCGATCAGGACAGTAGAGCGGGTAGGATAAGGTGTAAAAATGAATTTTCCTATGATAGCCCTGGCTGCCCTCAACAGAAGAGCAGGTGCATTGCCATGATGCTGGGAAGAAACCTCTTGGGCCCAGCTTTCCTGGCCTTTTTAACCAACACATACAATTGTCTTTAAAATTCTTCATGATAAGACCCTGTGATCATCCTACACCCTTTGAGAAAACCGACCAAGATTGGCTCATGGAAGCCAAAACAATCACCATAACCTCCTGAGCTGACTTCTCTGCCTTGAGCTCAAGTGATCTAGCAGAGGTACTGAACAGCCACTGTTTGGGAAAACACTCCTAAAGGTCAACAAACAGACCTTGAGCGATTTATAGTTTTGTTTTGTTTTTCTTTTTGTTGTCATTGGTTTTTGATATTGTGGTTTTGCTTTCTTTTGCTGCTTTGTTTTGCTATCTCTTGTTTTTGGGCATATCATTATCTCTGCAGGTCTATCTAGATAAGATAGGTGGGATAAGCAATCCAGAAGAGAAAACAACAGGACTGACAGTTCAGGGGGGACATGGGAGGGTGGGGGGGAGAAAGTGGTGTTAACAAACTCAGGGACAAGGGAACAACAAGTGATCCAAATCAGTGATGAGGAGGGTGTAGGAGGCCTGGTAGGGTGTGACCAGGGGCAATGTAACTGAGAGGAATTACTGAAACTCAAAGCTGAGCATGATAGTGGAACAAGAGGAAAGTAAAAGGAAATAGAGGAAAGAACTAGGAGGCAAAGGGCATTTATAGAGGCCTAAATAAAGGCATGTACATATGTAAATATAAATATATATGAGGATGGGAATAAATCTATGTACATATATTTATAGGTTGAGTATTAAGGTAGCAGAAGGACATTGGGCTTCCACTCAAGTACTCCCTCAATGCAAGAACACTTTGTTCTATTAAACTGGGATTCCATGATGCTCACCTTCCCGACACAATCGCTGAAGACAGAGCAGATGCAAAAGCAAATGTGGTGAAGAAAGCTGATGGTGCCTGGCTATCAAAAGATATAGTGTCTGGGGTCTTAAAGGCAAACAAGTGGATATCTAGCTCAAAGCAAAAAAAGTCCACCACATGGAAGAAGCACACCAGCCTGTGTGATCATGAGGTGCTGAAAGGATCAGGCATCAAAGAACAAAAAATCATATCATTGTGTGCTCAACTCCCCGATATGATTGCTGAAGGCAAATGGGTGCATAAGCAAATGTGGTGAAGAAAGCTGATGGTGTCCGGCAATCAAAAGATACAGCATCTGGGGCCCTATATGTTGGAAGGTACACAAGCGGCCATGTAACTGAGAAAAAACAAAGCCTACAAGGGAGAAGAACACCAGCCTGGGAGATCACGAGGCGTCAAAGGGATCAGGTTATCAGGCATCAGAAACCAAATATCATAGCATTGTGAATGAGGGGGAGTGCAGAGTGGGGACCCAGGGTCCTTCTGTGAGCAATTGGACATCCCCTTGCAGAAGGGTTGCAGGGAGGAGACAAGCCAGTCAGGGTGCAGTGTAGCAATGATGAAGCAAACAGTTTTCCTCTAGTTCTTGAATGCTTTCTCCCCCACACTATCATGATCCCAATTCTACCTTACAAATCTAGCTGGACCAGAGAATGTACAGTGTTACAGATAAGAACTAGAAACACAGGGAATCCAGGACAGATGATACCTTCAGGACCAGTAGTGAGAATGGCGATACCAGGAGGGTGGAGGGAGGGTGGGGTAGAAAGGGGGAAACAATTACAGGGATCTACATATAACCTCCTCCCTGGGGGGTGGACAACAGAAAAGTGGGTGAAGGGAAATGTCAGACAGTGTAAGATATGACAAAACAATAATTTATAAATTATCAAGGTTTCATGAGGGAGGGGGAATGGGTAGGAAGGCGGGGAAAATTGAGGAGCTGATACCAGGGGCTTAAGTGGAGAGCAAATGTTTTGAGAATGATGAGGACAACGAATATACAAATGTGCTTGACACTATTGATGCATGTATGGATTAGATAAGAGTTGTATGAGCCCCCAATAAAATGATTTTTTAAAAAGAAGAAATAATGTGCTCCTCAGAAGAATTTATTTCAAAAGACAGCATTGAATCTGCAGCTCCAGGAGAGGGACATATCTTATCAGGGCACACGGGTGCTGATGAAGGGGGAGGAAAGAGTAAAGCACATCCTGGACACCAGGCCTTGAGGACGATGAGCCCAGTTAGAGCAGCCAGTCCACAGAGAGGACCACATGACCAGCCCCACTATGAGACATGACGTCCCTCACTGATCCACAGCTCTACAGAGGACAACACCGGAGACACAGTGTGGGAATTGCACTTGATCTGATCCCGCCACACCAAGGCCAAACACTAAGGGAGTGCAACATACCAGCAAGGGAATGGAGCAGCGAGGTCACCAGGGAATGCAGAAGGTGGACTTTGGGGCCAGGGCGTGGTACCCCAATAGATGGGACTATAAAAAACACTCCTAAAGGCCAACAAACAATCCTTGAACTAACTACAAACTTTTCTTTCTTGTTGTGTTTTTTTTTTTGTCTTGTTGTCAACGGTTTGTTGTTGTTTTGTTTTATATTGTTGCTTGGTTTTTCTCTGCCTTGTTTTTGTGCATGTTATTATCTCTGAAGGTCTGTCTAAATAAGATAGACTGGATGAATAATCTGGAGGAGAAAACAACGTGACCGACAGTTCTGGGGGGACATGGGAGAGGGGGCGGTGGGGAGAAAGGAAGTGGTTTTAACAAACCCAGGGACAAGGGAACAACAAGTGATCCAAATTGGTGATGAGGAGGGCTTGGGAGGCCTGGTAGGGCATGATCAAGGGTAATGTAACAAAGAGGAATTGCTGAAACCCTGGTGGAGACTGAGCATGATAGTGGGACAGGAGGAAAGTCAATGGAAATAGAGGAAAGAGCTGGGAAGCAAAGGGCATTTATAGAAGTCTAGATAAAGACATGTATATATGCAAATATATTTATATATGAGGATTGGGAAATAGATTTATGTGCACATATTTATAGGTTTAATATTAAGGAAGCAGATGGACATTGGGCCTCCACTCAAGTACTCCCTCAATGCAAGAATACCTTCTTCTATTAAATTGACATTCTATGATGCGCATCTTCCCGACACAACCGCTGAAGACGAAGCGGGTGAATAAGCAAATATGGTGAAGAAAGCTGAAGGTGCCCAGCTATCAAAAGATATAGCATCTGGGGTCTTAAAGGCTTGAAGGTAAACAAGCGTCCATCTAGCTCAGAAGCAACAAAGCCTACATGGAAGAAGCACACCAGCCTGTGTGATCACAAGGTGTTGAAGGGATCAGGTATCAGGCATCATCAAAACAAAAAATGTTGCCGTAGTGAATGAGGGGGGCAGTGTGGAGTGGAGATTCAAAGCCCATTTATAGGCCACTGGAGATCCCCTTGCAGAGGGGTCTAGGGGAGGAGATGAGTCAGACAGGGTGCGACATAGGAACGATGAAAAATATAATTTTCCTCTAGTTCCTAAATGCTTCTTCCCACATCCACCGCACTATCAGGATCCCAATTCTACCTTGCAAGTCTGGCTAGCCAGAGGATGTACACTGGTACAGATAGGAACCAGAAACACAGGGAATCCAGGACAGATGATCCCTTCAGAACCAATGGTGTGAGTGGCGATACTGGGAACATTGAGGGAGGGTGGGTTGGAAAGGGGGAATTGATTACAAGGATCTACATGTTACCTCCTCCCTGGGGGACGGACAACCGAAAAGTGGGTGAAGGGAGACGTCGGACAGGACAAGATATGACAAAATACTAATTTATAAATTATCAAGGGTTCATGAGGAGGGAGAGGGGAGGAAGGGTAAAAAATGAGGAGCTGATGCCGGGGCTTAAGTGGAGAGCAAATGTTTTGAGAATGATGAGGGCAATGAATGTACAAATGTGCTTCACACACAATTGATGTATACATGGATTGTGATAAGAGTTGTATGAGCCCCTAATAAAACAGTTTAAAAAATAATGTGCTGAAAAACTTGGCTTATACTCAAGTATATGGTATAAGCCAAGTTTTTCAGCACATTTTTATGCAGTTTTTGTGGTAAAATTAGGGCCTTGGCGGATATTTGGATCATATTATACTCGAGTATATACAGTACATATATTTTATAGGCTTAGTATTAAGGTAGGAGATCGACATTGGGCATCCATTAAAGTACTCCCTTAATGCAAGAACACTTTGTTCTATTAACCTGGCATTCTCTGACGCTCACCTTCCCAGCACAATCACTGAAGACAAAACGGGTGCATAAGGAAATGTGGTAAAAAAGCTGATGGTGTCCAGCTATCAAAAGATATAGCATCTGGGGTCTTAAAGGCTTGAAGATAAACAAGTGGCCATCTAGCTCAGAAGCAACAAAGCCCACATGGAAGCAGCACACCAGCCTGTGTGATCACGAGGTGACGACAGGATGAGGTATCAGGCATCAAAGACCCCAAACAAAAAATCAAATACCATTAATTGTACTACATGAGGGGAGTGCAGAGTGGAGACCCAAAGCCCATCTGGAGGAAAATGGACTTTCTCTCACAGAAGGTTTCAGGGAGAAGACGAGCCAGTCAGGGTGTAATATAGCACCGATGAAACATACAACTTTCCTCTAGTTTTTTAATGCTTCCTCCCCCCCAGCATCATGATCTCAATTCTACCTCACAAATTTGGCTAAACCAGAGCATGTACATTGGTACAGATGAGAGCTGGAAACACAGGGAATCCAGGACAGAGAAATTCCTCAGGACCAATCAAGAGAGTAGCATTACCAGGAGGGTAAGGGGAAGATGGGGGAGAAAGGGAGAACAGATCACAATCATCTACATATAACCACTTCCCTGGGTTATGGACAACAGAAAAGTGGGTGAAGGGAGACATCAGTCAGTGTAAGACATGAAAGAATAGTAATAATTTATAAATTATCAAGGGTTCGTCAGGTAGGGTAAATAGTGTCACTACCTCATCCTCACTATAAAATTGGTCTCTAGACTCCAAGCAGGCTTATCCCCTCCCTTTCGCCCCCAGCAGAAGAAGCCCACGCTATTGCTTACCTTTCGATCTCGTGTACCCCACCTTCCCTTGGCTGGAATAGCTAGGTTGGGACTTATTAGTCACAGGCCTGAGCATGACTCATGACTGCCAGGTGGCCAATACCAGATTGACCTAGCCCTTGCTTCCCCTTCCCAACATATTGGCCACCAGTTGGCCATGACAAGGATGCTGTCCAGGTGGTACTCACCTGTCTTTTCTCCACTCCCCAAGGGATGCAGGGTTGATGGCAATTCTAGGCAATGTGGAAGCTAAGGTCTGGGATTGGCTACTTGAGGACAGGGTGTCGATGTTGAGAGGTGACTGAGGAGGCGTGCTACATTCCGAATGGGACAGGGATCCTGCTGAGAGAGTAGTGGATCACATGGGCCTTCACCTTGTACCAGAGATCTGCAGTAGCCCATGGCTGGGAGGCAAATATGAACCCGACACTAGATCCCCCGACCCAATGATGCACACAATTCAAGTGCTCAGTTCCACACAGCTTTCTTTTTTTAAAAGATAGACTTTATCTATATATAGCCTGCTGTTTTCAGCAGTTTCAGGTTCATAGAAAACATGCAGAAAGTATAGAGTTCCTATTACACCTTCTTCCCCTTAACAGGGTTTGGCTTGTTAATGTGTTACATTCATATGGTACCTTTGTTACTGCTGATGAATCAATCTGGACACAGGGTTACTAAATCAAACCCACATTTTAATTAGCACTCACTCTGCGTGTAAAAAGGGTTGCGGAAGGCTTGTGGAACAACGGAGTAAAGAGAGCTCGGAGATTTCCTACTAACTTCTCGCATAGTCTTCTGAGTTTTGATAGGCAGATGTCCTAACTTTTTGCGACTCCACTTTTAGGTAAGACCTACACCAGTACCTCGTTTTGCTCATCGAAAATCAGGAGAGGATTTTCGCTTCAACCAAAAAAGGCAAAATATGACACTGCCTTTCAGCATTCGTTTGGCAATGAACAGCTAAAGAGGCAGCACACACCCATAGCAGTGAAAGCGAGGTCCCGCTTCCTCCAGAAGCTAGCCTCAAAGTGTCATGCACTCTCTATGTTGGTGGGATTTCAGGTTTCAGGTGATTTGGGGTATCCCCAGACTGCTCAAGGCTTTTTCATGTAAAGGAATAGCAATTACTTCTCCGCTTTACATTACTTTCCCACCTGAAGAGTTTCACTAGCATTCTCTACTTTTAGAGGCTGGGGGAAGCGGCCCTGCTTTTCTCCCCTCCCCTCCCCGAGCTGGGGCTGGCTGACTAAAGGGGCTGCAGTGTGGAGCTGAAATGCAACAGGAGGGCGAGCAGGGCAAGCTGAGGTATTCCTACCTCCATCAGAGCCCACAACAGACCGGGGGTATCTTGGCGTCGATGGGATTTTGATTCGTTCTGCCTTAAACTGCAAGTTGCTCGAAGACCCTGTTGTTCCAGAGAGAGACAAAACGTTAGGTCCCACATGAGATGATTAAACAGTGGCTGTCACCCCGTCACCACAATTGAGTCGTCGGAAAAGAAACCTAAGTATGGCAGAAATTCAGAGTCATGCTTTGTAAGTATCCCCTAGAGCAGCGGTTCTCAACTTGTGGGTCGCGACCCCTTTTGGGGTCAAACAACCCTTTCACAGGGGTCACCTGATTCACAACAGTAGCAAAATTACAGTTATGAAGTAGCAACGGAAATAATGTTATGGTCAGAGTCTCTGGTGTTCAGTACATCTCTCTGGCCTCCGTCCTTTTCTGTTTGGGTAGGAAAGTGCCCTTCAGGTGTCCCTTCCTGGACATCTCTGCTGGAGCTCACTCAGGTCCCCTGTAATTCAACCATGTGTCAAGCCAGTCAGGAGGAGAACTGCGGCAGAGCTTGTCACTCCCAGCCTGGCAGAGGTGGCGGACTACAGGATTGAACCTAGCTGATGGGCTGAAGAGGGAGAGTTGGCACTGTTCTCAAAGCAGAAGCATTTTCTTTTGAGAAGCGGGGCGTGGCCTATCATTTCATTGAGGTCTTAAAGTCAAGGGACGTTGTAAATACACCTGCTTGCTATTTCCCCCTTAAATCAGAAATCCTGGTTGATTTCCAAATTACAAAAACATTCCAAACTAATAAATGTGATAGACTCTTTAAAAGAAAATAATGCTATAGTTGGGGGGTTACCACAACATGAGGAGCTGTATTAAAGGGTCGTGGCATTAGGAAGGTTGAGAACCACTGCCCTGGAGGGTTTAAATGTGGAGCAACAAGAAAGGAAGTAGTTTAATCTTTTGTGATTGAGCATACTACAAAGCCTCCAGAATAAGAATACAGTTCTCACTTTCTGCCCAGAACAAAGACAGTCATCCAAGAGAAGGGACAGTCCCACCAGTCTCTCTCTGAGGTAGCTGTAAGACGCCACCTGGGCTACATGTTTGGAAGTGAAGAACAATACACAACCTTCAGGATACTCATTAAGAGCCAGTGGCCACTGTGGAAAGTTGGAGAGATGAAGAAAATAGTGAAAGTGTGGGGGAGTCTACTCTGAAAAGGGCCCAGCCCTCCATGGGAACAAGCCGGCCCCAGCCTCAGATCAAAGGGCTCGGTACCTGGAGCTGTGTGTACAAGGATGCAGGGCTGGACCCCAGTGCTCTTACCAAGGCGGGCACTAGAAGGCAAGGAGTTGGACCCATGGGAGGTTCTCATCTCCGAATAGTCGCTGCAGACTCTGTGGCTCAGATCCAAGCTCAGGCGTACTTGATGCTGGACACTGGGGGAGAAATGACAGGGCTTGGGAGAAAGGTTGGAGCTAGATGTGGGTCCTGTGCTGAGTTGGGACTAATGACTCCCAGAGCTGGTGGCAGAAAGGCCCCAAAGACCTGCCGTTCACAGATAAATCCCCCACCATCTAGTCGCTTATTCATGGTAGCATCCACTGAAGGCCTTGCACACCACGAGCACAAATGGAGCAGCTAACGTCAGGATGCTAAGACTTGGTTCACGGTGATGAAGGCACTGCCACAGTGGGAAATGGGGGATCTGAAACCTGGTGGACAAGAGAGACAGAGCCTCTCCACAGAACATGTGACAGAGAGAGGCTGGATGGGCACCAGGGACCGGGTGGGGGAGGTGGAGGCCTGTAAGCCTCATGCAGGGCAGCAGGGCTGGAGAGGAGGGAGCTAAAGGACCAGGAGTCAGGGATGGCTCAAATAAGTGGGGTGTGGCTAAATCCTAGCAATGTCTTTTTTTAGTTGTGAAATGAGATGACATCTCTCTCTGCTTCAAGGCCTGTGGAAGTCTCCTGTGCTCAGGATAATATGCAACACTTTATCACGACCTACATTGTCTGTCCCCTCCAATCTGTGACCTTCTCCTGAATCACTGACCCCTTGCAATGTTCCGTTTGAGCTCACTGAGCGGTGCCCACTTGAAAGGAGGCACCTACAGCTTCCTTCCTGGGAGGTCTGCCCAGGTCCTTGAGTGCGATCGCATCCATCCTTTTGGCCTTCACAGCATCTTCTCTGCTCCACAACCCTCCCTGACCACCCAATCTAATTTGTCACCCTCGTTCAGGTCACAACCATATGGTCGCCCTTTTTCACGGACTTATGATCAGCCCAGCCACAAATAGTATGATTGTACACACGTTTCCTTTTGCCTGCCCTCAATGAATGCAAAGCAGCACAGAAGCAAAGAGCTTGAATGTTTTGTCCTGAAACTATAATAGACCATGGCACATAGTAGGTGTTCAATAAACACTTGTCAAATAACTAAATGAATGAAATAAAGAGTAACCTTCACCAATGGCTCCAATCACCTCTACAAAGCTCAGCTTCCTTGAGACAACAAAGGTGCTTAGCTCATAAGCTGGCCATGAAGTGAACAAGATGTACTTATAAAGTAAAGGCACGGTGCTTAGCACACGAGCCCTCAATGGCAGTGGTTGCTGGTAAATTCAGAGAACATCTTTTCAGTTGTCAGGGGCGGGGGGGTGGTGCTGTGAGGAAAGCATTGGGCTGTTAACTGAAAGGCTGGCCATTCAAACTCATCGGCTACTGTGGTTACATATTTTCATGTCAACTTGATAAAAGAATGAAGGGGTGGATTTTAGCCTATCAATCAGGTCACAGCCTAATGATGCCTCCTTGTGGGCGTGGTCCAAGCATAAGGATTCTGGGAACGTCCTCTCTTTTTCTCCTGGGAAGCGGACCACACTTTCTCTCTGCTTCACCTTCCTGTTGAGAAGCTATATGGTGCCACAATGCTGATGGCAGCCAGAGCCCTGGAGATGGGTCCACTGCCACTGGATCCACACGACTTTGCAGCCACTAGTCTGTGATCTTCCTGCATTCTGCATCACTGCATGTGGCTGTGAGTCTGAAGAGTGACGTATGGGCTAGTATCAGACTTATGGGCTAATATCGGACTTATGGACTTGATCTGGACTGAGCTAGGATGTTTTCTTAATACACAATTACTCTCTGATATAAAGCTCCTTCTTATACAAGCATGCATGTCACTGGATTTGTTTCTCTAGTCAACCTGGTCTAACACAGCCAATCAGAAAGAGAGATGAGGCTGCCAGCTCCGGAAAGATTTACCATCTCAGAAACCCTTGAGAGCAAGTCTATCCTCTTGGAGAGCCCCTAGGAGCACGAATTGGTTTGATGGCAGTGGGTTTACAACAGTCTTTCTGATGCTCTGACCAGTCCTTTCCCAGCTAGACGAGCATCTCTGGCCAGGAACCACACTGGGACACCACAGAGGTCTTGGGGATGGGGGCGGGGAGGACTTTACCTACCTGGGATGCAAACCCTGGGTGCCACCCTCTCTGGGGATCGAAGAGGAGTTGCAGATGCCGACCCGATGGCTCCGCACAGTGTAGATGGGATTCCTCAGGATGGAGCTGACGGTGGTGCTCGGGGTCATACTCCGGGGAACAGTGCCTAGAAATGGGCTCGGTGAAGACATGGCCCCACATGCGCCCCAGGCCCGACCTGCAGCCACTCTCCGTGTTTCTCAGGGAGGATGCAGCAGCATCTTTAGAGAAAGAACTCAGAAGACCAGCACTCTAGCCCCGAATTTGCTATCAAGCCTTTCTCTATCCAGCCTACTTCCCAGGGCTGCTGTGAATGGGAGAGACGCACAACAGATGAAAGGTCACAGGCAGATCAGCAATTCTTGAACATGTAGTAACTTTCTCAAGTTGCTGCCCCCCTTTCTCCTGAGATAGGCAGCTCTGAAAGTCCACCCCAACCTTGTCACCAGCCCGCATCGCTAACTCACCCCCAGACACCCGGGTGGGGTAGAGCGCAAGGCTGCTGTTCCGGCTGGAATGCACAGGGGAGTAAGGGGACCACTCCTGGAACTCTGGAGCAAGCTCTCCACTGGCCGGGGCGCACTTCTGTTCCTGTGGGACCAACAACAGGGGCAGTGGTGGGGAAGCAGGAAAGAGGGAGGCATGTTTGCCTGCAGACTTCCTCCAGCCCCTCCCGTTCCAATGTGCAAGGGGATGGTGGGGAGAGGAGGCAAGACATCCTGTTGCTTCGCACACTTAGACGGTACCCAAACCGCACAGCCCAACTCCTGCTGGAGAGTCCATTCTGACTCAGAGCAGCCCTAGAAGCCAGAGGGGACCGGAACCTCTGGGTTTCCAAGACTGTGAACTCTTTAGAGGAATAGGAAGCCTTCTCCTTCTCCTGAGGAATGGCTCATGGTTGTTAACTGCTGACCTTGTAGTTGGCCCAACGCATATCCCACCATGTAAAAAGAACAGCTTTTTAAATTATTTCCGAATAAATAAAGCTTTAGAAAGAAGGTGGGTGGGGGGAAATCTGTTCTTTCAAATAATGGGATTACGTGTGTAAAATGGTGGCAGTCAGCGGCCCAGTGGTAAAATTATCATCTTCTATGCAGGAGAGCTAGTTTGGTTCTGGCTGATGTCCCTCATGCACAGCCACTACCACACGTCTGTCAGTGAAAGCCTACATGCTTCTGTGCGACTGAGGAGGGTTCTTCAATCCCCCAAACTAGAGGGGACTGCAAGACAGACCTGCTCATCTACCAAACCACCAGCCGGGGAAAACCTACGGGCAGCAGAGCTGCCTCTGGGGGTCATGAGTTAGCTTTTCAAGGGTGGCTAACACCTGGAACAAGGTAAGAGCACAGATGTGTTTCAGGCACACCCAACAATGCAACACAACTTGCACAGTTGTAACAAACACTTCATCTGCTGGGAACAGTGAGAATCAGTTCCTGAAATGCTGTCTCTGGCCACGACCAGGTCTCCCTTCGAGAAGCTAACCAAGCACCAGGGCAACCATGGCGTCCTGCCAGTGGTGTCTCACCCCATGCTTCCAGGCCAGTCTACCCACGAGGCTTTGGGGGAGAGGGCAAAAGCTGCCTGCTGAGTAAGCAGATGAAATGCTACCCTCAAGTGCCCCTCTCTGACAATCTCTAGGGGAGACTGTCATTCCCCTTTCCAAACTCTTTTGCCGGTTCACATTGGCCTCGCCACACAGGTAAAAGCAAAGACGCCAGGGCGAAGCACTGGTTAGTGGTGGCAAACTACTGTGTGCAGCAACCAGCAGGCCCTCACCCCACCTCACTAGGGCAGCGTCCTACCTCCAGGCCCTGCACAGGGGGCGCCACTGAAGGCAGCATGGGCCGGAAGCCGGGAGCAGACTTGGGCCGGTAGCGCTTCTGGGCCAGCTCATCCACCCTCTGGAAGGTGAGGTCCTCATCGCAAGGCTTCTTGGCTGGTAGGTCGGTGTCTCCATCCCCTTCTGGGTGGTAGCTGGAAGCAATGCGGACTCTGGCCTTGCGAGGGGGTGACGAGGGGATGGGGTCCTTAGGGTCCAGGTCAGGTGGCAGGGCCACTGGAGGACTGGTGGATGGGGAGCTGCCTACCAGCGTGGCCTCGGACTCAGAACTGGTCTCAAGCCTGTGGTGGAACTTAATGGAGTTGCTTCTCCTGGGAGGTTTTGGGGGTGTCAAAGGCTCCACTTTCTTGGGAGCCTGTGGGGGATACGTGGGCCCACAGTACGGAAGTAGGTAGTCGATTCTAGGGGGTGTCTGAGGTCGTTTGAAAGTATTCGGGTCAAAGATGGACTTCCTTTGCTTTGGCTTCTTGTAAACAGAGAGCTTCTCAGGCTCCACCACTGAGCTGAGCACAGCCTTGGGCCAGGTCCCACCACTGTTAGAGCTCTCGGGTTCTGCCTTGTCCAAGAGGACCTCTGTCACCCCACAGGGACCCCCCTCTGTCTCAAAGGGCAACAGGGACCGGCGGCTGCGAGCTTCCACCAGCCCATGGCCGTGCTCCCCAGGTGGGTCCAAGCGGAAGGAGCTCAGGCTGCGCTCAGAGGCACTGGTGCAGGTCTTGGGGGAGACCTGAAAGGGCCCCCCAGAGAAAGGCTTGTTGAGGAAGGAGCTGCTAGCTCCTGGGGCTGTATTCTCTTTCCTGCTCTCCAGCCGGTCCAGGCAGAAGATGTCTGTCTGTGTGGAGTTATTATGTTGCATCAAGTTCCGTTTACTGTGAGCCTGCACCTCCGCGCCGTGGATTCGAAGGTTCAAGGTCTTTTCCGAGTCCTTGAGGTTTTCACATATGTTCTGGCCACTCCATGAGGAGTTCTGAGGGAACACCTAGGCAGACAGTTGCATAGGGGTAGGAGAGGGTGAGACCGAAGGAGGTCGGGGAATACCATCCTTGTAGACAGCAGTGATCAGGAGCAGGCCATACTGCCCTTGACAGACAGACAGACATGCACACACGCACATGTGCACACACACCCCCACACATGCACACACGCACATGTGCACGCACCACCTCTCCTTCTGACAGGCGAGGCTGCCCACTGGCTCTGCTCATGGCCTTGGCCACTTTGAAGAGCATGTGAGCACATTCTGACGTAACCTGCATGGGGTCCTGCACATTCAAACAAAAGTAAATGAATAAACATAAAGTGAAACTGCATTATCAAAAAGCACATCTCTTAGTTGGAGCCCTTCATTTGAAATGGGACGGCCACTGGATAACCGTTCGGCAGTTCCTCAAAAAGATAAACAGAGAATTACCACAAATTGAAACATCAAGCCAACTGCCATTGAGTCGATGGCAACCCATGGCAGCCCTATGTGGGGTTTGTAAGACTGCCGATCTTAATGAGAGCAGACAGTGTCGACTTTCCCCTGATGAGTGGCTGATACTGACCTTGATTAGCAGCCTAATGAATACCCTGACCTTGATTAGTAGCCTAATGTATACCCTATCAGGAGTCCTTAAATGACCTGTGATGTGGCAGTTCCACTTCTAGGGATCTATCAAAGAGACTTGAAAGCAAGGGCTCAAAACCTCTAACTGCACACCAAATGTCACTCCTAATATCCAAAAGGCGGAAAAAACACATTTTAACAATTGATGAAGGGACAATCAAAAGGTACTCTAACCCCACAATGGCATCTAATACTCAGCCATAAAGATGCACGAAGTTCTAACACAAGCCACGACATGGCTGAACCTTGGAACCATCGTGCTGAGTGAGAGATACTCATCACAGACCCCACTTTTATGATCTACCTAGAATACACAGATGCAGAGACAGAAAGCAGATTCGTGGTTTGAGGTTTAACAAAAAATTTTAAAACAAATAGCAGTGATAGCTGCACAATATTATAAACATAATTAATGCCATGGAATAGCACATTCAAAAATTGTTAAAATGGTAAAATTGTATGTTGTTTATTTATTACATAATAAAAATATATATATCGCTGACTGAAATATATTTGAAATGTATGGGCCTATCTTTCCCAAATTCCTATTGTAATGCTTTTCTACACTGTAGAAAAGTACAAAAAACACTTATAAACCCACTGTCTGGATTCAACACTGTTTTACCAACTTGTTTTCTTTCCCGTCTATTTCTATATTGAAGGTGCCTGATGTTGGTCTAGGGGTTTTATGAGTTAGAATCAATTCACAGTCATTGGACAGTGAGATACCTATATTGAAGGACTTTGAAAATATATTTTTTAAAAGAACATTTGAAAATAAGTTACAAATATTTTGACTTTACCACCAACAATTTTAACTGATGTAACCACAATACCACCATTATACCACAGAAATTAGCAACCATTTCCTAACATCAATTAATTATCCAGTCCATATTCAAATATGCCTGATCATCCCAAGATTTTCTTCATAACTGCTTTTGTTTGTAAACAAGGATTTAGTCCAGATTCACGCACAGAATTACCAGATAATGACCCAGCAATCCTACTGCAAGGTAAAAACCACTGTGCAAACCAAAAGGGTCCCAGTGATGCTGAGCAGAAGCTTGGTCTTTGCCCGTCCGAGACAGCCAAGACAAGCCAGGCTCAAACAGGGCTTACCTTCAGCAAAGAGAGGGTCAGGGAGTCCTGGCAGTTCCTCAGCAGAGATTCACATTCATTCAGAGACTTGTTGTCCAGAGCAATGCCATTGATCTAGGGTGAACAGAGAGTTGGTCAAGGCCACAGGCAGTGAGGTAAGCCTGAGCTTACAGGTCCACTCTGCCATGGGGGTGTCCAGCTGCCATGTTACGTTGGACAGGAGATGGGGTCTGTATAATGCTAGATATGGAGCTGGCAGTGGGACAGAGAGCCCTTCTCACGAAGATGCAAGGGCCTAACTGTGGTACTGCTGAGGCCAATGAATACACCTCCTCTTAACCATTCTGGGGAAAGATGCTTGACTATCTGGAACCCTAAAACCAAGGATCTAGGAGGATCAGCTCAGCCCTGCTGTTTCCTCTTATATGACACTTGATCACAACTCCCTAATTCCAAGCCTTACTCCTCCCTGTAAAAACTTAAAGGAAATGAGGACAAACAATGTGAGATCATGGATGTATACAGACTTTGTCAACTTACTAAAGCATCATCAGAATCCACAAAGAATCTCACAACCCTGATCTCTAACTCCCTACTCATATCCCCCACCGACAAGCTCAAATCTTTCCCAAGTATCTGTGCAGTGGGACACGGTAAACAAATGGGTACTTCCCGACCATTGCACGCTGCCTAGCAAAAGAACAGGGACAAAACTAGTGACAGGCACAGCAAGCTAGTTGGGTTGCATGAGTATTGTGCTGAATGAAAAAAAGTCAGTCTCAAAAGGTCACAGATTGTATGATTCAATTTATATCAGAAAGCAACAAAAGCACAATTGTGGAGTTGTTTCCAATTCATGGCAAGTCCATGTCTGTCATAAAAGAACTGTACTCTAGGGTTTTCAATCGCTAATTAAAAAAACTTTTAATGTGAATTAGGTGGGGATTTACCTTTCAGATCATTAATTTTATATTCAACAACTTAAACTATCAAGCCTCTGAGTAGCTTGTCCTGTTTCTGCTCCTTTCCTTTGCTTCCTCTTCTCCCTCTTGAGGAATATTATCTTCTCCAACCTTCGAGTTAACAGCAGACTGCCTCTAGAATATTACTTCACTTCTGCCTCCTGCCCACCTACAGGGTCACTAAGAGTCAGAATGGACTCAGCAGCGGTGAGTTATTCTGTTCCATTCATCCACATAGCCATCATTGTACTAGTTTCAGGCAGTGTTGAATTACGGTGGTAGCTGGATAACAGACAGATTCAGGAAATAGAAGGCCTCCAACTCTGTCTTCTTAAGTACTGCTTTACTTATTCTGGGTCTTATTCTGGTTCAGTTGTCCATTTCTTTAAAGAATGAGCCTACGATCTGGATCAGAATTGTATTATATTTATAGATTGATGTGGGTAGTATTGGCATTTTCACAATGTTGAAAGTGGCTGATGTCTCCACTTTTATTCAATATTGTTTTGGAGGTTCTGGCTAACAACACAAGACAACGGAAAGACATCAAAGGGATCCAAATGGGACAGGAGGAGGTGAAACTATCGCTATTTGCAGACGACATGATCCTATACATTGAAAACGCCAAAAGCTCCACAGCTGGAGTACTTACAGCAACAGAGGAATATGGAAGAGTGGCAGGATACAAGATCAATAAACAGAAGTCGGTAGGTTTTCTATACACATGGGACAGGATCGTGGAAGAGGGGATTAAGAAGGAGGTGCCCTTCACAGTAGCTAAGAACAAACTGAAATACTTAGGAATATATTTAACAAAGAAAACTAAAGACCTATACAAGGAAAACTATAAGATCCTACTACAGGAAACCAAAAGCGACCTCCACAATTGGAAGAACATCCCCTGCTCGTGGATTGGAAGGCTTAACATAGTAAAGATGACAATCTTACCTAAAGCACTTTACAAGTTCAATGCTATACCAATTCAAATACCATCGACCTTCTTCAAAGAATTGGAAAAACTGATCACCAGTTTCATACGGACAGGGAAGAAACCCAGAATTAGCAGAGAACTACTCAAGAAGAAGGACACAGTTGGAGGACTTGCCTTACCCGACTTTAATGCCTATTACACAACTGGAGTGGTCAAAACAGCGTTGTACGGCATACAACAGACACTCAGACCAGTGGAAAAGAATAGAAAGCCCAAGAATAAAACCATCAGCATATAGACAACTGATCTTTGACAAGGGTCCCAAAACCATCAAGTGGGAAGCAGATGCCCTTTTTAACAAGTGGTGCTGGAAATAATGGATATCCACATGTAGAAAGATGAAACAAGACGTTTGCCTCACCTCACACACAAGAATAAACTCAAGGTGGATCACAGACCTACAAGTTAAACCTCAAACCATCAGGACCATCAAGGAGGGACTTGGGACTAACCTCAGAGCACTGGCCCAGGGAATTCATAAGCTCACTGCAACAGGGAAAGGCACACACACAGGTGAAGTGGAAATCGCCAAATGGGATTTAATAAGAATAAAGCACCTGTGCACCTCGAAAGACTTCACCAAGAGGGTGACAAGACAACCCACATACTGGGAGAGGATTTTTAGTAATGACACATCAGACAAAGGGCTCATTACTAAAACCCACAACACCATCATGACCTGCAAAAGGAGGGAAACAGTTAACCCCAGAAGTAAGTGAGCAAAAGAACTGAAAAGAACTTTCACCTGGGAGGAGACCCATATGGCCAACAAGCATATGAGAAAGTGTTCCAGGTCATGAGCCATAAGAGAAATGCAAATTAAAACAACCATGACATACCACCTAACACCCCTGAGGCTAGCCCAAATCACAGAAAATCAGAGAGCAAGACGTATTGGAGGGGCTGTGGTGAAGTAGGAACCCTCCTCCACTGCTGGTGGTTGTGTAGATTTATACAGCCACTGTGGAAAGCAATCTGAGATACTTAAAGAAAATGAAAATTGATCTACCTTGTGATCCAGTCATCCCTCTACTGGGCATATACCCAGTGGAAGCAACAAACAAAACCCAACCAGTCATCTGTGCTCCAATGTTTATTACGGCACAATTCACAATGGCAAAGACTTGGAAACAGTCTAAGTTTCCATCGATAGATGAGTGGATTAGGAAACTGTGGCACATACACACAATGGAGTACTATGCAGCAATGAAAAGTACAGACGATCACATGAAACACGTCATTTCATGGGAAGAGCTGGAAGGGATCATGTTAAGCGAGGTAAGCCAAACTCAAAAGGACAGGTATAACATGAATCCCCTGAGGTAAGTACAATCAGCACGCCAGGAATAGAAGAATAAACACCTATCTCACAATAAACGGGTGGAAGCACAGATACTTGGGGGTAGGCAGGCCATACCTAGGGAGGTACATGTGAGTCCAACATAAAGAAGGGTAAGGGGGGCAAGTAGAGGGAGAAATCAGGATGGGGAGAAACTGAGTTGATGGAACGGGGGGAACAGGGCACTAACCCAACCAGGGGGAAGAGTATTGATTGTGTCCCCCCAGAACTGGAATGTGCATACATACCCCACCATGAAGCGCCAAACCAGGAGGGCAACGTAACACGTGGAGGAATCCACAAAAAGACTGGACCATACACCAGCCCTAATCAGAATCAGCCCGACCCCCACCATGGAAGAGAGTGCCACAGAAACTGAAAATAGATCGTCTGGTGTGGGAAAGGAACTGACCTACCACACCCAGAAGGAAGCTGATGCAAAAGAAGGACGAGAAACGGAGCGGAGCACATTTGGGCCCACCAAGCTCAGAGGACGATAGCCTGCCTCGAAGGGCCCAATGTACAGAGAGGACCAAATAGCTGGCCCCACTGCAAGATGAGACATCCTGCACTGACCCATGGTCCTACAAGGGACAGCATCAGAGACACAGTGGGGGATGTATGACTGAGCTGACCCCACCACATTGAGGCAAAACACGGGGGGCATGCAATAGAGAGGCGGGGGAAGCAGAGCAAGGAGGCCCCGAAGGAGTGTAAAGGATGGACATTGGGGCCAAGATGTGGCACCCCATCAGACTCATCCGGAAAATACTCCTAAAGGTCAATAAACAAAACTGGAACTATTAACAGGCTTTTGTTTTGTTTTCTTTGTTTCTTTAAAATTTTGCAGGTCATTGGGCCTCTACTCAAGCACTCCCTCAATGCATGAATACTTTCTTTTATTAAATTGGAACTCTATGATGCTCACCCTCCTGACAAAACTGCTGAAGCCAAAGTGGGTGAACAAGTAAATGTGGTGAAGAAAGCTGATGGTGCCCGGCTATCAAAAGAGATAGTGTCTGGCGTCTTAAAGGCTTGAAGATAAACAAGCGGCCATCTAGCTCAGAAGCAACAAAGCCCACATGGAAGAACACACCAGCCTGTGTGATCACGAGGTCCCGAAGGGATCAGTTATTAGGCATCAAAGAACAAAAATCATATCATTGGCTGCATACCTCCGTGATACGATCACTGAAGACAAACGGGTGCATAAGCAAATGTGGCAAAGAAAGCTGATGGTGCCCGACTATCAAAAGAGATAGTGTCTAGGGTCTTAAAGGCTTGAAGGTGAACAAGCAGCCATCTAGCTCAGAAGCAACAAAGCCCACATGGAAGAAGCACACTAGCCTGTGCGATCACGAGGTGCTAAAGGGACCAGGTATAAGACATCATGCAAAAAATATATATGTGTGTAAATATATATGTGTGTGTGTGTGCGTGTGTTATACCATAGTGAATGAAGGGTAAAGTGCAGAATGGAGACCTAAAGCCCATTTGTCGGCCACTGGAGATCCCCTCACAGAGGGGTTTAGGAGAGGAGATGGGTCAGTCAGGGTGTGATATAGTACCGATGAAGAATACAGCTTTCTCCCATATCCTGGATGCATCCTCCCCCCAACTACCATGATCCGAATTCTACCTTGCAAGCCTGGATAAAGCAGAGGTTGTACACTGGTGCATATAGGAGCTGGAGGCACAGGGAATCCAGGGTGGATGATACCTTCAGGACCAGGGGTGTGAGGGGCGATGCTGGGAGAGTAGAGGGGGAGTGGGTTGGAAAGGGGGGATCCATTACAAGGATCCACATGTAACCTCCTCCGTGGGAGACGCACGGCAGAGAGGCGGGGGGAGAGTCTGGATAAGACAAGATATGACAAAATAACAATCTATAAATTATCAAGGGCTCATGAGGGAGGGGGGAGCAGGGAGGGAGGGGGGAAAAAAGAGGACCTGATGCAAAGGGCTTAAGTGGAGAGCAAATGCTTTGAAATTGATTAGGGCAAAGAATGTACAGATGTGCTTTATACAATTGATGTATGTATATGTATGGATTGTGATAAGAGTTGTATGAGCCCCTAATAAAATGTAAAAAAAAATTTTGCAGGTAAGTGGCTTCTTTGTTTGTTAGCTTGTCAGTGTTGCTGCCATCTTCGCCATGTTCCTATGTGACACTCTGTTTGGTGCTGTCAACGCCATCAGCAATTTTATGCACATATTATTATCTCTGCAGGTCCATCTAGATAAGATAGGCTGGACAAGCAATAAGAGAAGACATGATAGTGCGGGAGGTAGGGGAAGGGAGGAGGTGCTGGCCAACCCAGGGACAAGGGAACAAGGAGTGGTTCAAAACCAGTGCCAGGGAGGGATGGGAGGACTGGTAGGGAGTGACCAAGGGCAAGGTAACTGAGAGGAATTACTGAAACCAGAATGAAGGCTGAACATGTTAGTGGGACAGGAGGAAAGTGTAAGGAAACAGAGGAAAGAAATAGAAGGCAAAGGGCATACGTAGAGGCCTAAATACAGACATGTACATATGTAAATATATTTATGATTATGGGGGAAATAGATCTATGCGCATATATTTATAGGTTCAGTAGTAGGGTAGCAGGTGGACATTGGGCCTCCTCATGCGCACTCCCTTAATACAATAGCACCTTGCTCAGCTAAACAGTCATTGCATGATACCCACCTTTCCGACATGATTGCTGAAGACAAACGTGTGCATAAGCAAACGTGGTGAAGAAAGCTGATGGTGTCTGGCTATAAAAAGATATAGCGTCTGGAGTCTTAAAGGCTTAAAGACAAACAAGCAGTCATCTAGCTCGGAAGCAACAAATCCCACAGAGAAGAAGAACCAAGCCTGTGCGATCACAAGGTGATGAAGGGATCAGGGAACAGACACCAAAGAACAAAGTCATTGTGTGATCACCTTCCCCACATAAACGCTGAAGACGAATGTGTGCATAAGTAAGTGTGGTGAAGAAGGCTGATGATGCCCAGCTATTGAGAGATACAGCGTCTGCGGTCTCAAAGGCTTGAAAGTAAACAAGCGACCATCTAGCCCAGATGCTAGCAACAAAGCCCACATGGAAGCAGCACACCCACATGTGCGATCATGAAGGGCCGAGGGGACCAGGTTTCAAGGAACAAAGGAGGGGGCGGAGGGAGGGGAATCATGTCATCGTGAATGAGGGGAGCACTTGATGGGGACCCAATGCTCATCTGGAGACAACTGGACATCACTTGCAGAGAGGTAGTGGGGAGGAGATGAGTCACTCAGGGTTCAGTGTAGCAACAATGAAACTCACAACCTTCCTCTAGTTCTTAAACGCTTCCTCCCCCCTCACTATCATGATCCCAATTCTACCTTGCAAACCTGGTTAGACCAGAGGATGCACAGAGGTACAGATGAGAACTGGAACCCCAGGGAATCCAGGACAGATGAGTCCCTCAGGGCCAACATTGAGAGTGCCGATACCAGGAGGGAAGAGGGGGTAGAAAGGGGTAAACGATCACAAGGATCTACATATAACCTCCTCCCTGGGGGGTGTTCAACATAAAGTGGGTAAAGGGAGACGTCGGGCAGTGTAGGATAAAATAATAATTTATAAATTATCATGGGTTCATGAGGGAGTGGGAGCAGGGAGGGAGGATCTGATTCTAGGAACCCAAAGGAAAGCGAGTTTTGAGAATGATGAGGGCAACGAATGTGTAAGTGTGCTTTACACAATTGATGTGTGGATTGTGATAAGAGTTGCATGAGCCCCAATAAAATGATTTATCAAAATAAGGAAAGAAAGTGGCTGATAGAAGTAGATTGTCTCCTGAGTAGAGCAGCCAGTCCACAGAGAAAACAACATGGCTGGCCCCACTATGAGAAATGATGCCCCTCAGTGACTAAGGGCGATACAGGGGACAGCACCAGAGACACAGGGTGGGAATTGCACCTGACCTGATCCCACCACACCGAGGCAAAACACTGGGGGAGTGCAGCGGAACAGCAAGGGAATGGAGTGGCAAGGTCCCCTGGGAATGCTGAAAGTGGACTTTGGGGCCAGAGCGTGGTGCCCCAACAGACTGGACTGGAAAACGCTCCTAAGGGCCAGCAAATGATCCCTGAACTAACTACAAGCTTTTCTCTTGTGAAGTGTTTTGTTTTGTTCTTTGTCAGTGGTTTGTTTTTGTTGTTTTGTTGTCTGGTTGTATACTGTTGCTTTGTTTTCCTCTGTCTTGTTTTCGTACATGTTAGTGTCTCCACAGGTCTGTCTGAATAGGACAGGCTGGATGAACTATCTGGAGGAAAAACAACGGGACCGACAGTTCTAGGGGGACTTGGGGTGGGGGGGTAGGGGGGGTAAGGAAGAGGTGTTAACAAACACAGGGACAAGGGAATAACATGGGACCCAAAATGGTAGAGAGGGGGGAGTGGCAGGCCTGGTGGGGAATGATCAAGGGTAAGGTTGCGTAGAGAAGAGGTATACTCTAGCCCAGGTGGTGACGAAGCATGATAGTAGGGCAGGAGGAAAGTCAAGGGAGATGGAGGAAAGAGCTAGGAGGCAAAGGGCATTTATGGAGGTCTAGACAAAGACATGTACATGCAAATATATATAGGAGGATGGGGAAATATATCTATGTGTCTATATTTATAGGTTAAGTATTAAGGTGGCGGAAAGACCTTGGGCCTCTACTCAAACACTCCCTCAATGCCTGAATACTTTCTTTTATTAAATTGGAACTCTATGATGCTCACTCTCCCGACACAACTGCTGAAGCCAAAGCAGGTGAACAAGTAAATGTGGTGAAGAAAGTTGATGGTGCCGGCTATCAAAAGAGATAGTGACTGGCGTGTTAAAGGCTTGAAGATAAACAAGCGGCCATCTAGCTCAGAAGCAACAAAGTCCACATGGAAGAACACACCAGCCTGTGTGATCGAGTGGTCCCGAAGGGATCAGTTACCAGGCATCAAAGAACAAAAAATCATATAATTGGCTGCACACCTCCATGATAGGATCACTGAAGACAAATGAGTGCATAAGCAAATGTGGTGAAGAAAGCTGATGGTGCCCGGCTATCAAAAGAGAAAGTGTCTGGGGTCTTAAAGGCTTGAAGGTGAACAAGCGGCCATCTAGCTCAGAAGCAAAAAAGCCCACATAGAAGAAGCACACCAGCCTGTGCGATCACGAGGTGCCAAAGGGACCAGGTATAAGGCATCATGCAAAAAAAAAGATATATGTGTGTATATGTATATGTGTGTGTGTGTATGTATATATACACACCATATTGAATGAAGGGGGAAGTGCAGAGTGGAGACCCAAGGCCCAAGTGTCAGCCAATGGAGATCCCCTCATAGAGGGGTTTAGGAGAGGAGATGGGTCAGTCAGGGTGCGAGGTAGTTCTGATGAAAAACACAGCTTTCCCCCAGATCCTGGATGCTTCCTCCCCCCAATTACCATGATCCGAATTCTACCTTGCAGGACTGGATAGGGCAGAGGTTGTACACTGGTGCATATGGGGGCTGGAGGCACAGGGAATCCAGGGTGGATGATACCTTCAGGACCAAGGGTTTGAGGGGCGATGCTGGGAGAGTGGAGGGTGAGTGGGTTGGAAAGGGGGAACTGATTACAAGGATCCACATGTGACCTCCTCCCTGGGAGAGGGATGGCAGAGAAGGGGGTGGGGGGAGGGAGACTCCGGATAGGGCAAGATATGACAAAATAACGATGTATAAATTACCAAGGGCACATGAGGGAGGGGGGAGCGGGGAAGGAGGGGAAAGAAAAAGAGGACCTGATGCAAAGGGCTTAAGTGGAGAGCAAATGCTTTGAGAATGATTGGGGCAGGGAATGTATGGATGTGCTTTATACAGTTGATGTATGTATATGTATGGATTGTGATAAGAGTTGTATGAGTCCCTAATAAAATGTAAAAAAAGAAAAGAGGAGAAAAAAAAGAAAATGATTAGGGCAAAGAATGTACAGATGTGCTTTATACAATTGATGTATGTATAATGTATGGATTGTGATAAGAGTTGTATGAGCCCCTAATAAATTGTTTTTTTTTTAAAAAAGAAGTAGATTGTCAGAGCTTTCTCCGAGTTGCCTCTGAATGAACGAACACCTGCAAACACTCCGTTGGAAAGCTAAGTGTGTTAACTGCTGACGTTACCCAGGATTCTCCATGACAAACTTGTAGGACCAGAGAGCGGATTAGTAACTGCCAGGGGTTAGGGATGGTGAGTATAAAGGACTGGGTTTAACAGTAAACAAAGGATGAGGAGAGAGATCTTGTGGTAATACAGATTAGTGACATGAAACGATTCATGAGATAACATGAGTTAGACTTATACACACACACACCCCACCACATGTATGTCAGTTTCCTGGTTAGATGAGATGACTATATAGGATGCAACCACAGGGAAAAACTGAGCGACAGGTACATGGGACCTCTCTGTACTGTTCTTGAAACTTCCTGTGGATCTATGACCATTTCAAAATCAAAATTTAAAAAGCAAATATTATTATAAAGTAGGAGAATAATTTGAGATTTTTCCTTTCTAAATTTTCCATATCTGAAACTCCTTCACAACGGTAATACTGCTTTTCAAAGAAGCTCACTTAAAGTCTGAAAAGCATCCACGAAGACGTAAAAACAATAAGCAACCTCCTCCCACAGACTGTGTGTGCAAATGCCATGACCCTGTGGTACAGTGAGAAGATTGTATGAAACGCTCAACACACAGAGCCTCCAGTCCTGGGCACATTCCCAGGGTCTTCCCAGTAAGGGATGTTGCAATGGTTGCTTCAGTGTGTTCGGTAAAGGCAGGGACATCCTGAGCGCCCATCAGAGGGGAAGAGGTTCAATAGCTGGAACGTCCCCCACTAAAGATCCGCAGGCAGGTCCTGAGATGAATTAGGCAGATGGATGCGGGCAACGATAAAGTATCTCCCAAACACGTTGCTAAACACAGAGTAGCAAAGTTAGCAACTGGACGTTCTGATCCCATTTGGATGAAGAAAGAAAATTGGAGATACATATTCTAAACATTTCTGAAGTAATAAATAAAACATAAAACAAAACACATTTTAAAAGGCTTCCCAGTTAGTAGGCCGGGCCTTTGTGGCTAGAGAAAGACTGGTTTTACACTCTTTTGTTATGAATGGGATTTTGTTTGTACCACGAAAAAATGTCTGACTTTGTTCATTTATAAAAGTTAGCTAACAATATTAAGTATGAAATGACAGATATGACTGGTAAATAATGTGCTCCTTAATATATATATCAATATCACCTATAGGAGACCAAATGGTCACCAATTACTTTCAAGTGATGATGAGAATGTAAGAGGCCATCAAAGAAGCAAGATTAACGAAACCAAACAGCCAGAATGGAATGAGGAGAATGTTATAAGCAATTTGTACACAAATGTTTGAGACAGAACATAAACTGCGGTCTCACCTTTCACTGTGTAGTATTATGTAAGGGAAACACACACACGTATCGCTGCCCTTTGGCCCAACATTTACACAGCACTTTCAGGAGTTTCCTCTGCAGAGAACCATGAAAAATCACTGTTGAATGTTTTGAGAATGATGAGGGCAATGAATGTACAAATGTGCTTTACACAATTGATGTATGTATAGATTGCGATAAGAGTTGTATGAGCCCCTAATAAAATGATTTTTAAAAATCGCTGTCATTGAGTTACTTCTGATACACAGCAACTCTGTAGGGCAGGACAGAACCGGCCCTGGGGGTTTCCAAGGCTGTGACTCCTTATGGAGTGGAAAGCCTGTCTTTCTCCAGAGGAGCAGGTGGTGGTTTCCAACTGCTGGCCTTGTGGTTAGCAGCCCAACATGTGACCACTAAACCACTGGCCTCTCAGGGACACCATGAGGGTTTCCAAAGTGGATATGCACAGGAGGAACTGATTTTAGGACTGTTCCCATCGACAAAATTTGAAACAACTTATAAGCCATCACATGTGAGATTTAAGCTACATGTGATAAAAACAGAAGACCACAAGGTCAATAAAACTAATGAGTACTGACATGGAACCAGAGCTGCAAGGTAGAAGGGAAACTACAGAGGACCCCAGTCTGGTTCTACTCTAGTACTTTTAAAAAGAGAACTCAGAGCCCTGTGACGCGTATGATGAGCATGTGTACCCTGAGCATTTAGTCTGGGGCACACCCACCAAATGCGGCCAGAGATTATCTCTGGGAGCGGGAGTCAATGGAAGAAAGGGAACATGACCACTTTCCACTTTATGACCTTGCATTGCTTGAACAGTTCACAGTCAACAAGTCCTAGCTAACAACATAAGGCAGCAGAAGGACACTGAAGGTCTGAGAGAGCAGGAGGAGGGGAAACTATCACTAATTGCAGATGACATGATTCTATACATTGAAAACTACAAAAGCTCTACAGCACGAGTACTGGCAGCTATAAAGGAACACGGAAGCGTGGTGAGATACAAGATCAACCAACACAAGTCTGTTGGTTTACTATATACATCAGACAAGACCACAGAAGAGATCAAGAAGGCAGTACCCTTCACAATAGCCAAGAAAAAATGGAATACCTAGCGATCTATCTAACCAAAAAAACAACCGACTTATACATGGAAAACTACAGAGCCCTACTACAGGAAACCAAAAGCGACCTCCACACATGGAAGAAAATCCCATCCTCGTGGATCAGAAGACTCAACATTGTGAAGATGTCGATCGTAATCAAGGCACTATATAAGTTTAATGCTATCCCAATTTAATTACCAACAACCTTCTTCAAAGAATGGGAAAATTTGACCACCAATTACATATGGAGAGGGAAGAAACCCCGATTTAACAGACAACTCCTCAGGACAAAAAAATCAAAAAATTAAAAAAAAAATTTTAAGGAGGAGGGCAAAGTCGGAGGGGCTTGGCTTCTTAACTTTAATACCTACTATACGGTGGTCAAAGCAATGTGGTACTGGAATAAAGACAGATACTCAGACCAACGGAAAAAAATAAAAAACCCATAAATAAAACCATCAGCATGTAGACAACTGATTTTCCACAAGAACCCAAAAAGCGTCAAATAGGAGCATATCTATAGACAACTGGACATCCCCTTACAGAAGGGTCACAAAGAAGAGACAAGTCTAGCACCAGGTGAAACATACAACTTTCCTCTAGTTCTTGAATGCTTCCTCCCCCCCGACTATCAGGACCCAAATTCTTACAAACCCGGCTAGATCAGAGCATGTATATTGGTACAGATACGAGCTGGAAACACAGGGAATCCAGGACAGATAACCCCCTCAGGACTGAGAGTAGCTGAGAGTAGCGATACCAGGAGGGGAAGGGGAATGTGGGGGGAAAAAGGGGAAACCAATCACAAATATCTACATATAACCCCCTCCCAGGGGGAAGGACAACAGAAAAGTGGGTGAGGGGAGGCATCAGTCAGTGTAAGACATGAAGAGATAATAATAATTTATAAATCATCAAGGGTTCATGAGGGGGCGAGGGGAGTGGAGGGAGGCAAAAAATGAGGAGCTGATACCAAGAGCTCAAGTAGAAAGAAAATGTTTGGAAAAGGATGGCAACATATGTACAAATGTGCTTGACACATGGATGGATGGATGGATTGTGGTAAGAGCTGTACGAGCCTCCAATAAAAAATAAAAAAAAGAAGAACACTCCCCACCACCTCCCCCAAAAAGGAGCTCCCGACACACGGAATCCGGGTCAGATAACCCCTCGGGTACAGAAATGGGCGGGTGGGGGAAGCGACGGGAGGAGAGGAGGGAGGGGAACTCATCACAATTGTCAACATGCAATCCCTGCTACCCAGGAGGGGAACAGCAGAAAGAAGAGTAAGAGATGGCGGTTGGTGCAAGACAGGAAAACAGTAACAATTTATCACTTATCAAGGGGTCACAAGGGTGGGAGCGGGGAGGGAGGGAAAAAATAGGAGCCGATACTAAGGGCTCAAATCGAAAGCAAATGTTTAGAAAATGATGACGGCAACACACGTACAAATAGGCTTGATGCTGTTGATGTAGGAAATGCTTTAAGAGCTGTAAAAGCCCCCAGTAAAATGATTAAAAAAATAAATAAATATAGAGATCATGTTTTAATATTTGAAAGTATACTCAGGTGATAAAAATTTATATGATAAATAGATATTGTTCTAATGATGCTTGCAGGTATAGAATAAAGTCCTGGAAAGAAACATATTAAAAATATTAAAGGTTATCTAACAGAGGTATCAGTATAAGCGATTTTCAGATTTCCCTCTCTAAATGTCTTCAGTATTTTCTACAGAAAGCATAAACATTTAATGAGGGGCAAAATCCGTTTTAAATAATCACACGTGACAATGCCTAAGACCAAGAAGAATATAAAAACGCAGTGTGGAACTTTCCCAAATTGCCCCAATGTCATTTAATTGCCCATTTGCAGAAGACAGACGTGGCCTCACCCTGGACACTTACCGCAACGATCCTATCCCCCACAGCGAGAGACCCTTCTTTGGAGGCAGGGCTTCCGGGCACCACGGCCGCAGCATACACTCCGTTCTCCAGACTGATCCCACTGTCTGCAACCACAAGCAAGCAGCAGCCATGGCGAGCCCCGCCCCGATCACCCCAGCGGTCCCACCCTGTGGTTACCCCATCTCGTTTTGTCGATAATTCATAAAAGCCAGGTGCACCCTGTCCAAACATCGGAAGGGTCAGATATATGTGCAATCTATTGGACTGAATCTAACATTCAGACAAGTAAGATGCAGGACAGATGGTCTCTAACAAGGAAAGCACACAGGCATTTTAAGATAGCAATGCCTTATCCGGGGAAGGATATACTCCTGAAAAGAGCCCTGTCCGTCTGGCAGCCTGCTACCTTTCTGTCCGCTCAGGTTAATGTGCAACGGCGTGACCACCTTGCTTCCCAGAGACTTCCTCCGCCGCACCACCATGTTGATGGCCCCGTCCCCATGGAGGAGGGCCTTCATGGCCTGCTTCTTGTCCTTGTTGAGGAGGTCCACGTCATTGATCCTCAGCAGCCAGTCGTTGACCCTGAGGAGGGCAAAACTGCACTGGTCTCATGCAGGTGTGAGACCGGCTGGCACCTCCAGTCTCAGAGGGTTAGACAGCAGGAGCCCAGACACACTCAGAAAGACCTCTTCTTCCAGGCTGTGTCACATTTCCATAACCATGTGACCCTGAACTAGCCCCTATGAACCTCAGTATCCTCACCTGCAAAATGGGTAATAACTACATCGTAGGGTACGGTGAAGTGTTTAAAAAATGATTTATATTAAATGCTTAAAGTGGTACTTAACACATTTTTCTCCCAGTTGCCAAATGAGTCAATCCCAACTCATTACAACTTCATTGGTTTCAGAGTAAAACTGCTTCACAGTTTTCCATCGTTGACTTGGGGGACGCAGGTTACTACCAGGCCTTTCTTCCAAAGCACCTTTGGGTGAGCTCAAACTTGCAACCTTCTGGTTTGCAAGCGAGCATATGTGCGCCACCCAGGAGTCCACTTAGCAAACAGTAAACCCTTCATAGTTGTCTTATCACTGCTACCAGGATGCTTCCTCATAGAAATACCGGATTATCTGGCAATGACTCTAGTTGCTATTTAACCACCCCCTGAGACAAGGAACACAGGACAAATAGGTAGATGCACACCCATGTTCATTAGAGCACCACCTACCACAGCAAGAAGAAAGAAATAAGCTAAAACTCCATCAGTGGCAGAATGGACACACTTTGGAACATACACACAATGGAATACTACGCATTGCTAAGGAATAATGATGAGACTCTTCATGACATGGATGGATTTGGAGGGCATCGTGCTGAGTGAAGTTAGTTCATTACAAGCACTTACCTATGTATTGGGAGACTACTACGAAGAGATAAAAACATCAAGAAACAGATTTTGAGGGTAACCAGGGGTGCTGGGGGAAAGGGACGTAGCTAGGGTAGCTAGGGGTTAACTTGGGTGAAGAGGAAGACAAGCGGGGGGAGGGGGAAGGGGCTGGAATATGGATGCCATGGGGAGGCGGATGAGTGGTTCAGGGTGTTTAACGCAAAAAACAACTAGGTGATCTATCAACACCCACCTAATTCACAATAAAAAGTTTTAAAAACTCAGAGGGAGGGAGGAAGAAAGACAGAGAGGGAGGGAGTGAGGGGAGAGGGAGAGAGAAAGAGTAATTAAGTGCAGGCACGTCTTGGGAGTGTCACAGACATGACCGGAGCCCTTTTCTAGCCAGAGCTACAGAAGACAGCATCCTGGGTGCCTGCAGAAAGCCAGACTCAGGGGTGACCAGCAGGCAGGAGCTTCCTTTCAGAACAATATTAGTAGTTGCACCTTCAGATCTCAGCCAGGAGCAGGCAGTCTCTCAGATTCCAGCATGTACACACCGAACTGCCACCTGGCTCCCGCTGGGCCTGGGCCTGTTTGCATCCGGTTGAAGAGGCTCATCTTCCCTCCTTGCCACATACCTGAGCCGACCATCAGCAATGCTCCCTTTGTCCACTTTAGTGACAAATATGCCACAGTCCCCTGGGAAACAGGGCTCGTTCACGCCTTCTGCCATATCAAACCCAAGCGTCTTCAAGTCAACATCCTCCTGTAAAGAGAGCAGCAGCACCTGTCACACCGCGCTGAAGACTCTGGGCTCTCAACTCCACACACTCACCCCAACATGGATGGCAGTCTAGCTGCTCGGTCTAAGGGCACGTGACCCCCAATCTGGGAGTCTATGGACTGCTGTGAGCTATCCCTTGGCCACTAAGGACATGCAAACATCTGCCTTTGCTTTCATGTATCGTGCCAGCAGCCATCATGTGACACAGGCCAGCACCCGTTGCAACCCCACTAGGATATGTGTGAGAAAGAATGGATTCAGACCCCAGGACCAAAGTAGAGGTGCCAAACGTGCACCCAGAAAACTGAGAGACATTGCAAGGAGGCCACATTTCTAGGCCAAAGTCTATACATTGGGGAGATGGGGGAGGGGGGTGGAATGCAAAAGCAGCACACCGTCTCTCTCTCAAACTCAACAACTTCTGTTTCCCATTCCATGGAGTCCGTGTCGATGGCTGAGTCATGGGAGCTGTGGGCCAGCAGCTGCCGGAACCGGGCCTCCTTTCCCAACTGGGATTCCATCTGCTCCCTGTGAACAGAAACAGCAAGACACAGCTGTTTCTACCTCTTCACGGCTGTAAGCCCGGCTGGGCCACCCCTGAGCGCCACACAGGGTCCTTCAACTCAGACCTCCTGCTGGTGCGTCAGGTGCTGCCAAGTTGGCCCTGACTGGCAGTGCCTGGTGCTGGGCCCTCCCTATGATCAGTTCCAGATTGGGCTGCTATGAACCAAAGGGTTTTCTTTTTATTTTTAATCATTTTATTGGGGCTCATACAACTCTTATCACAATCCATTCATACATCAACTGAGTAAAGCATCCTTATACATTCGTTGCCCTTATCATTCTCAAAATTTGCCTTCCGCTTAGGTTCCTAGAATCAGCTCATTTTTATTTTTTCCCTGCCCCTCACTCCCCACTCCCTCAAGAACCCTTGATAATTTATAAATTATTATCTTATCTTACACTGTCCGGCGTCTCCCTTCACCCACTTTCCTGTTGCCCATCCCCAGAGAAGAGGTTACACATAGATCCCCAAGATTGCTTCCTGTTTTCTACTCCCCTTCCCTCCCAGTATCGCCACTCTCGTTGGTCCTGAGAGGTTCATCTGACCTGGATTCCCTGTGTTTCCAGATCCCATCTGTACCACTGTGCATCCTCTGGTCTAACCAGGTCCGCAAGGTAGAATTTGGATCATGATAGTTGGGGGGAGGAAGCGTTTAAGAACTAGAGGAAGGCTGTGAGTTTCATTGTTGCTACACTGAACCCTGAGTGACTCATCTCCTTCCCACTACCCCTCTGCAAGGGATGTTCAGTTGTGTACAGATGGGCATTGGGTACCGATCACGTGCTCTCCTCATTCACGATATGATTTGTTTTCCCATGCCTTTGCTGTTTGAAACCTGGTCCCCTCGGCCCTTCATGATCGCACATGTTGGTGTGCTGCTTCCATGTGGGCTTTGTTGCTTCTGGGCTAGATGGTCGCTTGTTTACTGTCAAGCCTTTAAGTCCCCAGACACTATATCTCTCAAAAGCCTTCTTCACACTTGCTTATGCACACATTCGTCTTCGGCGTTTATGTGGGGAAGGTGGTCACACCATGAGGGTTTTTGTTCCTTGGTGTCTGCTCCCTGGTCCCAAAGGGTTTTCAATAGCTGGTTTTTTCTGAAGGATATTGCTGGTAGTCCTTCCTCATCAGTCTCAGTCAAGAATTTCCACTGAAACCTATTCAGCCAAATGCAAGCCTGAGAGTGGCTGCTGTTCATGAGGCTGCACTGGCCAGGCCGGAACCCGGGTCTTCCACAAATATGAGGAATTTTTACCGTGCGACATCAACGCCTCATGTCTTCCTACCTGCACATCATCAAGCACGTCTGAAGGCAGTGGTTCCATCTCTCTAACTCTTGCCCAACTACCTGGAGGTCAGCTCAAGGCTTCTTCATTTCCTATAGATTGTAATTGTGATTTTGACTGTTTGAAAAAGAAATTCAGAATTTCTCCTCAAATTGATATATAGGCTTATCATAAGTTTCATCAAATTCCAGCAAGATTGTTGGTAAATACACACAGGGCCATCCTGAAATTAATATGGAAAGGCTGAGGAGTTAACATAGTAAAAACAGGTCAGGAAATGGAGAGTGAACGTGGGAGGAATCACTCTGCCTGAGTGGTGTCGTGAAATTAAACTCTACTGTAGGAGAGTGAACGAGCCATCTAAGTGAGGAGTCAACGAAGTCCACACAGAAGAAGCACACCAGCTTGTGCGACCCACGGATGACAAGTACAAGATTCAAGTATGAGGAAAGGGAAAGTCCCAGAGCTCACACTGTGAACCCCAACTGGAGGAAGGCTACAGAGGAGCGTGGAAGTCAGAGTAAGTCACAGGCAAGTCCCCTCTAGCCACAGGCAAGGGTCTTGAGCAGCCTAAGTATCAGACAGAGATCACTGATACTTGGTCAGTGAACTTCCCTTTTGAGCCAACCTGAATTTGTTCTAGGTGCAAGTATTTCTTGCTTGTTCCATGACAAAAATTTCTTCCCTGGCTTTTTAAATATTGATGGTGCTCTTTTCTTTCTTACACATTGTGTATATTTTCATCTTTATATTATAATTACTATGTCCTTACTACTTTATTTCTTGGTTTTGTTTTTAATTGTTTCTGTTGGGGTTCCCAGTTTGCAAAGCACATAGGAGCGGATGCACAGAGATAATAACTGATACAAGGATTTATGGGGGGTGTAAGGAGTGGGTAGGACACAGAGATGGTGAGCGGATTTCAGGAGCAAAAAATGAACGTGGGAGTGGGGAGGGAGTACTAGAACTAATAGTGGTTACACAACTTTTTTAAAGCGATTTAACTATGGGGGGCAAAGTGTTCAAAAATTGTGGTAATGACTGCAATTCTTGATAGGGTTTAGCTATTAAATTGCATATGTGGATTATGTCTCAATAAAACTGGAAGAGGAAAAAAAGATGTACAGTTTCAACAAAGGCAGTTTCACTCTGTTCTATGGTCGCCGTGAGTTGTACTAGACCAGATGGCAGTGGGTTTGGTACTGATTTAACGGGAGGGGAGGTCAAAAGTATAGCTACAAATTCATTGAGAGCTTTATTAAAACAACAATGTCAGAATCGGAAGCTACTGTTTGTCAACAGATCTTCCATCTAGGACTATGCACTTCTGGAGGCAGGTACCCATCTCTCTCCTGACCTGAAAAACCCGGTGCTCATCAACGTGCACCAGATCCCCATGGCAGTGCGGGAGTCCTCAAAGGGCTCAGATCACGTTTCTTTTAAGTGTTCTTTGAGTTCTCAGAACAGACAGAAATCTAAAGGGCAAAATCAGGGTCGTGTGGTCAATAGGATAACGTTTCCTTTCCTAACTAAACTCTCATAGAGCATACCTTGGTACCCTTTAAGGATACACAGGGGCGTTGACGTGATAAAAAAATATGGCTCAGTGCAACTTCTCTGGCCTTTTTTCGCCAGTTTGTATAAAACTTTTTCCTAATAAGTTTCCAAGGAACAGGTTGACGGCACCTCTTCCAGACAGGTTTGTTTGTTCTGTTGGCCATGGCATCTCCAATGTTCTTCACCAACTCCATAACGCAAACGCATCACCTCTTCTAGGGCCTTCCTTATTCACTGTCCAACTTTCACGTGCACGTGAGGTGACTGAACCGACCACGGCCTGGGTCAAGGGCGCCTTCGTTTTCTAAGTGACATCCTTGCTCTTCACCGCTGTAAAGGTTTTGTGTTGTTTAATTACTTGGCTGCTGCTTCCGTGAGTACTGGCTATGGATCCAAGCAGAATGAAATCTTTGACCACTTCAATCTTTACTGAAGCCAGAGAAGGTCAGGCATAGCCCGGCCCCCGTGCTATTGTCTCAGCTCCACAGCCTGAAATTCCAGGCTCTGCATTGTAAGCATCTGCCTGTCACCGGGGCCTAGAGGTCCTCTTCAGTCTCCCCCAAGCCTGACAGCTTAGAAGAAAGGACGTGGGGATACAAATATGCGGAAGCAATAAAACAGAACTAACATTTCTGACCAGTTAGGCCTCCCCTGTCCAGGTAAAATGCAAAATCTGCTCTGGTGCCCGAAGCAGGCGGTCCAGGATTTACTTAATCTCATTCTGTCACTTGCTGGGGTTAAGGGGGGCCCTGAGGGAGCAACTCAGCTGCCATTTGACCTGCGACCCTAGGAGACTTTCCTATGAGAAGAAAAGCCCCAGAGCTTCTGAATGTTTTAACGAATCAGGAAGCCCATTGTCACAGGATGGGGGACTTTACTGACTGTAGGAGGAACAGGGAGATGGTAGTCCTGAACGCAGACACACACTCACATTCACGCACAGGTTCTCCCTGGCCCTCCCATTTCCCAGCTTAGAAAACTGCACAGAAAGAACAGACAACAGTCACTGTGGCTGAACTGCTAAGTCCTGTTCTAGAGGATGCTGGCAGATTTGAGGCTCTGCCGATGGCAAATTTTAAATGTTAATCTTTGTCTTTTCAACCCACTGCTTAAAGCCACCAAGTCTTAAATGACCCCTAGAAGCAATGCTATAACCAAGAGAGACTCTCTAACACCCCAAAGTCTCTTCCAAAAACACAGGCAGAAAGGCTGCCTTTCAAATAAATAAGCCACAACAGCAAATTAGATCCATTGACATTTGATTCCCAAGTGGCGCTGCCTTTGGGCCGTCTCCTCCTGTGGGGTGTGAGCACCTTGGGGGTGCACTGTCTGCCTAGGGTCTTTCCTGAGCCTGACTACACAGAGAATGTCCTCAAGGAATATCTATGGGATGAATGCATTGCCGACATGTCCCTTGCATCCCCCCAGCTTCCTGTGTGTCTTTTCACATGTGCAGGTACCATCACCAAGTGTTAACCAGAGGGCTAGTGCCATCTCCTGCCAGGTCTAAGAATTTCTAGTGAATATCCAAGATGGAGCAAGCATTCGGGCTCGTTCTAGTGACTGACAGAATAAGACACGGTGACTGGGCCAGATGGCCAGAAAGAGAGCAATCTGGTACCTTCAGGGATGCCTCCCCTTGACAAGAGGGGGTCACCCACTCCCATGCACACATCAATCATCAGTCAGGTGCTCTGGGCCTACTTGAGCTCCTTAAGCTCCCGACTGACGTCATTCTTCTGCTTGCGAGTGTCGTCCAGGCTACGTAGGGCCTCGGCCAACTCACTCACGGCTCGGTCCCGCTCCCGCCGCAGGTTGTCACACAGTGTCCTGGCAGAGAGGAGGCAGAAGGCAAGGTCATGCTAGGGACAGGTGAAGGGGGAGCTTATGAAGGGGCCTGCAGTGGATAACCTGGTGACCCCGCACACTCAGAAACCCCTGCCTTGCGCTAGGTAGAAGGAAAATTTGCGATTGGGGTGAGAGCACTCAGGCCAAACCATGCTGTGACAGAGGGGAACAAGAAGGACAGCGGCAGCCCGCAGGTTACTGGGCAACCAGTGCTGGCTAGCCAATGTCCAGCCCAGGACACTTCCCGCATCTCCACTCCTGGCTGAGGGGCTCCCCTGCATTCCTGCCAGACGCAGTCTTTTCTAGGGCTGCTTCTCCACTAGAGTGGAAGCACCCAGACAAGAGCCAGGTTTGCAGCGCTGAGTTCTGGGCAAACAATCTGCAGGAGAGGGTGGTTTGGGGCACCCCAAGACCTCCTTGGCTACAAAAGAGGCTGGGCCCCTGGCAGTAGGAATTGCAAACTGTCATCTGTACACCCAGATGGCTAGGCCTCCATCGCTACAGCCCCAACCCCGGTCAACTCCCCATCTGTTGACCACAGCCCAGCCTAAGGTGAAGCCTAAGGAAAAGACTGAAGAAGGGTCAAATGGGCCCACCAAGCCCTAAGCCCATCAGGGCTTCCCTGGGAAGGCTGCTCTCCACCTACCAAGCCTCACCACTCCATGTCTGCTCACCTCCCTCTCCTAGTCAGCCCTAGACATCAGCCTCTCCTCTGCAGGGCCTGCCTTCCCCTGGTAGCCTGACAGCCTCTCCTGGTTCTACTCCGGCATGGACGAAGTCCACACTCCTGGGTATACCTCTAGCGCTCTCACAACCTGACTCAGGGACCCTGCCCACCTCGCTCCCTAAGGACCTCCCCAGTGCATGCCACCCTCCAGCCACTCTCACTCCATGCTTGCCCTTCTGTTCCCCCAGTCCTTTGACACGCTTCCCTGCTTCCACCTGGAAAATGCCCACTCGTGATTCAAGTTCTAGCTCAACAGGCAGACTTCTCTGGCGAGACCGTCCCTAGCAGTTCCTTCAGTCCGCAAGGGCTTCTTGCAGGCACCCCTGCTGTGGCCTGGCCCACCGCCATGTCTGATCACCGGCTATGTGCCCTCTTCCGTGCACTTCCCTGCCCCGGGATGCTCCCGTGAGCGCCTTCCTCCCTGCTGCCCTGGGGTTGCCACGAACACTTTCCCCACCGCTCTGCCCTAGATTTGGCCCAGATCCCAAGGCAGCCAGCCCTCACTGGCATCGCAGGCATGTATCAGTCATTCCTGTCCTCTGTCCCCTTGCTCAAGGGATCTGAGGTGCCAGCACACCGTCGGCACCCAATGAGTACTGGCTGGAAGTCTCATCAGAAGCCCTCCACCGAGTAAATGCCAGCCTGAGACAGAGACGTGGAAGAGACAGACACAGGGACACTGGAAGGGGAGCTGGGGAGCAGCCAGAAGCCAGGAGTCTACACTGGCATACAAGGTGACCTAACCACCAGCCCACCTAAGCCACAGAAAGGGGGCCCAAGGGTGCAGGTGGCTTTACCGGATACTGTCTCGCTCTGCCACAATTTTGTCCCGTTCCTGGAAGGCCCAGTCCCGCCGACACTTGGCCACATCCACCTCCTGGAGAGCTTCCTTCAGTTCCTGGCACAGAGCCTTACACTGCTTTCGGAGGATTTCAACCTCCTTATTGGCTCGTCCTGCATCCACTGCCACTGTGTCCTTGATCTGGAGGGGAGGGGACAAACCGAAGGGGCTGTTTACAGAGTTCTCTGGCCCCAACTATCTCCCCACGCGCGTGAGGAGCTGGATGGAGAGTAAGGAACTCATACCCATAATTCATGCCAGCATAGCCACCCCTTTTGCACCCCACCCCCACATCCACAGTCAGACCAGGAGTACTGCGAGGTTAGGGTCGCAAGCCAAACTCATGAGCCTGCACAGCCCTGGACTGCAAGTCCCGCCTCTGCTCAACTGTAAGCCTCGGTGGCATAGGTGGACTGCCTCCTGTGCTACCCGCGTCACATGTTCGGATTGCCACTTACCTAGTTCACCCCTTCCCGAGAGCCCAATGCGGCTCTCAAAGAGCTGTTCGGATCAAATGCCATTATGTGCATGAAGCCGGGATACAGTGATAGGGGCAGACATCAGTTATACTTGAAACAGAAAGATAATAACTTTCCCTCCCTGTCTACAGCACTAGATTAAAAAAATAATAATAATAGATTTTATACTTGGGCATACTGGGTCATTTTTAAATAGGATACATCAGTATTTTTGTGGTGAAGTACTCCTTATCTTTGTTTATTGAAAAAGCAGAAATGAAGGTGCATCTTAACACCATCTTAAAGAATTAAATGCACGAGGGAAATTTCAAATAGAACTGTAGACACATGAATAGAAAATTCATTCTTTGTTCTTAAAAACGTGTAAGAGAGGGAGACAGCAGATGGTGTAAGATATGAAAATAATAATAACCTGTAAGTTATCGAGGGTTCACGAGATGGGAAGGGTGCAGGGGAAGGGGGAAATGGAACTGATACCTAGGGTTCAAGTAGGAACAAAATGTTTCCAAAATAATGACAGCAACATATGTACAAATGTGCTTGGTTCCATTGAAGTATGGATTGTTATAAGAGCTGTAAGCACCCCCAATAAAATTATTTATGACATCTTTTTAAACATGTGAGGGAAATTAAAAAAGACACCACAAATGTCTCTTTTAAGAATTCCAACTCCATGGATGTGCTTTATACAATTGATGTATGTATATGTATGGATTGTGGTAAGAGTTGTATGAGTCCCTAATAAAATGTAAAAGAAGAAAATTGAAAAAAATGATTAGGGCAAAGACTGTACAGATGTGCTTTATACAATTGATGTATGTATATATATGAACTGTGAAAAGAATTGTATGAGCCCCAATAAATTGTTAAAAAAAAAAAAAAAAAAAAAGAATTCCAACTCCAGTCCGTCCGGTTTTTCAGTTGCTGGATTGGAACCAACAAGGGAACAACTCCAGGAGCCTCCCCAGGTCACGGGGGGTGGGGGGGTGGGGGGGGTGGTCAGCTCTCTATCCAGCCTCAGAGCCAGGAGGTCCCAGGGCACATCACTGGCTGCCTTTGGTCGACTCAGAGTGGTGCTGTCCATGCAGCTAGCCAAACTGAAGAAAGAGCCAAGGACTTCAGTTCCAGAAGCACCCTGCTAAAGGGTTAGTGGTGGGCCTCTCCTCTCCTCCTGCTGTACTTCCAAGAGATTTCTGTCTCAATTGCCAGCAGACTTGATGCCCAGCCAATATCCTGTGCATAAACCCTGGAACTGGGCTTGGTGTTAAGGAGACAGTCTTAGGAAGAATGGAAGCACTGACACACCAACTCCCAAGGCTGAAGGAACACATACCAACAGAAGTCTCACGAGCCCACACTCAGGGAATTTGGACCTCTTCTTCACACTGCTTAGTGCTGTCCAGAAACCTCCCCGAGAGAATTTTTGCCTGCTCCAAGGTCTAATTCCCAACCAAACAGCCTCACTGCGCTATCCCAAGCTCATCCATACGAGACAATCCCCGACCCTCTGTCAATGACTGTCACTTTCAGTCTTTTGGGCTGTTCTTTCTTCCTCATTTGTTAAAGCATTGCCCCCAACAATTCAGTACTCCAGAGTTCAAAATATAAAAATGAATTGCTGGAACACTGCAGGGTACAAGATAGCCACACAAACATCAATTGGGCCCCTATACTGACAAAGAAAACTCTGAAAAGGGAATCAAGGAAAGAGTGCCATTTACGAAAGTTACACAAAAGATGAAATAACTACGGGAAAAATGACCAGAGAAATGAATAGTTGCACACATGAAACTACAAAACACTCCTATTAGAAACCAAAAGAGAATAAATGGGAAAATTTTCCATGTTCATGGTTAGGAAGATGTAACATGAAAATGTCAATACTATACAAAGCCAACTATAAATATATTGCCATCCCAATTCAGATTCCACCTTCATTCTCTAAAGAAATAGAAAAATGAATCACTAACTTTATATGGAAAGGAACGGGACTCAGGATAAGCAAAGCACTACTTAAGAAGAAGATCAGTACCTGACCTCAAAATCTACCACGCAGTCACAGGGGTCAAAGGAGCTGGTAATGATACAATGCGAGACACAGAGACCAATTAGAATACAGAACCCAGAAGTAAAAGTCATCCTCCTACAGACAACTGTTTTTTGACAAAGAGTTGAAATACATTAAATGGCAGAGTTTGTTCAACAATGGTGCCGCAAAATTTGTTCTATTTGCATTTGAATGAAGTAAGACCCTTATTTTACTTTATATACAAAAACAAACTAAAGGTGGACTAAAGACATGTAACCCAGAGAGCCATAAAGATCACCAGAAGCAACAACAAAGAAAACAAGGACAAACTTAAAGCCCTATTACATAGGCATGCACACACTATCAGACACAGTGACGAAACACATCCAGAAGAAGACAAAAGAGATGGCCAGGACTTTCCAAAAATCAGAAACTTGTGGGTCTGAAAATACTTAATTAAAAGAGTAAAAAGGAAACATACAGACTGGGGGGAAAAGTTTAGCAATGATATGTCAGAAAAGGGACTAATCCCTAAAATGTATGGAAAACGGCATTACCTCAATTAAAAAAAAAGACAAATTACCAAATTTTAGAATGAGCAGAGGACATTAAACAGATGGTTCGCCAAAGAAGACATTCAGGTGGCCAATAAACACATTAAAAATGCTCTAAACCACTAACCATTTGAGATATGCAAAGCGAAACAGCAATGAGACAGCACCTCACACTGGCATTGATCCAAAGTTAAAATATCAAAGACATAAAGCAAAGAGCGCTAGAGAGGGTGTGGAGCGAGCGGAACCCTTGTACACTGCCCGCAGGACTGCACAGGCATTGTGTAAAGTGCTATACTGCTCCCTCACCCAACAGGCAATAGAAGGATCGCGTGACCCAGCAATCCCTCTGCTCTGCTCAGTGTATGCCCTAAGAGAACAAGGAACAAAGTGCTAGTAGACATAAGCACACTCATGTTTACTGCAGCACTCTTGACAACAGCAAGAAGACGGAAACAATGTAAACGCCCATCAGTGGAAGAATGAATAAACCATCTTTGGTATATGCATACAATGGAATACTGTTGTTATTATGTTGTTCCTGCTAGGTGCAGTCAAGTCAGTTTCAACTCATAGCGACACTGTCTACAACTGAACCAGACTGCACAGCCTGGTACCATCCTCACAACGGCTTGGTCCAAGGTCTTCCTCTTTGTGATTCAATAAGTGAAACAGCTCATGGCATGAATGAATTTGGAAGACATGATGTTGAGTGAAGTTATTCAATCACGAAAGGACAAATATAAGACCATTGTTATAAAAGGAAAAAAATCAAGATCAAGGCATTCCACAGGAAAAGAAACAGGCTTTGACAGTTACCGGGGTAGGAGAGGAAAGGAGGGCAGAGGAAGTACTAGGGTAGCGGTAGGCTTGGGAAGACAAACAATCTGAAACCAAAAGGACATGGGAAAGAAGAAGGAAGACAGACACATTGGTAAAGTTGACAAATTGTTCAAGTTGTAGAATGCAAAACTGATCATCTGATCTGAAATGGTCATCTAATTTACAATGAATGATTTTTTTAAAATTGATAAAATGCAGAATAATTTTAAATTATCATGAACTCTAGGCTTTAGATCAGGCGTCCTCAAACTGCGGGCCCACAGGCCACATGCGGCCCGCTGAGGCCATTTATCTGGCCTGCCAGGTGTTTTTGCCCTGTTTGATTTTGTGCTTCAAAATAAGATATGTGCAGTGTGCAGAGTTATTTGTTCATAGTTTTTTTTTTAACTATACTCTGGCCCTCCAACGGGTCCGAGGGACAGTGATCTGGCCCCCTGTTTGAAAAGTTAGAGGACCCCTGCTTTGGAGACATGAAAGGTAGAAGGACCCCTAACATTATTGCTCCGAGATAATCTTTAAACCTTTGTGTTAACTACCATCAAGTGAGTTCTTACTCATAGCGACCTCACATACAACAGAGTGAAACACTGCCCGGTCTTGCACTGTTCTCACAATTAGTCTTATGTGGAGTCCACTGTTGCAGCCACTGTGTCCGTCCATCTTGTCGAGGGCCTTCCTCTTTCTCCCTGCCCCTCTGCTTTACCAAGCATGATGTCCTCCTCCAGGGACTGGTCTCTCTTGACATCATGGTGAGATAAAGTTTCACCATCTTTGTCTCCACAGAGCATTATGGCTGTACGTTTTCTAAAATGGGTTTATTTGCTCTTTTGGCAATCCACGGTGTTTTCAATATTCTTTGCCAGTACCATAATTCAAATACATCAAATGATTCCTCTCTGTCTTCCTTATTCAATGCCTAACTTTCACATGTATGTGAGGCAGCTGAAAAGATCATGGCTTGGGTCAGTCACACCTTAGACCTTAAGCCAGAACTATTCCCTGGAGTCTTAAAACTAAACTATATGAAAGATTCCCAAACTTATTTGGCTTATTGCCCCTTTTTAGAGAAAACAATTACCCTGACAATGAAAACCTTTTGTAATCTCGCATATAATCCAAGATAAAGAGTAGGGTTATGCTTTTACGCCACCCCATGGATCATTGCAGGGATACCAAGCGTGCAACGTCACCAACTTTGGGAAACACTGGTTTAGCTTCACTAATAAAAAAGGCCTACCTTAGCAGATAGACATTGGTCCTCCACTCAAGGACTCCCTCAACACAAAAACAATTTGTCCTACTAACAAGGCACTCTGTGATGTTCACCTTCCCAGCACAATCGCTGAAGACAAATGGGTGAATAAGCAAATGTGGTGAAGAAAGCTGGTGGTGCCCGACTATCAAAAGACATAGTGTCTGGGGTCTTAAAGGCTTGAAGGTAAACAAGCGTCCATCTAGCTCAGAAGCAACAAAGCCCATATGGAAGAAGCACACCAGCCTGTGCGATCAAGAGGTGTCAAAGGGATCAGGTATCAGGCATCAACAAAACAAAAAATCCTATCATAGTGAATGAGTGGGGAAGTGCATAGTAGAGACCCAAAGCCCATCTGTAGGCCACCGGACATCCCCTTACAGAAGGGTCTTTGGGGAGGAGATAAGCCAGTCAGGGTGTGATATAGCAACAATGAAACATACAACTTTCATCTAGTTCCTAAATGCTTCCTCCTCCCCCACTATCATGATCCCAATTCTACCTTACAAATCTGGTTAGACCAGAGGATGTACACTGGTACAGATAGGAACTGAAAACACAGGGAATCCAGGGCAGATGATCCCTTCAGGACCAGTGGTATGAGTGGTGATACTGGGAGGGTAGAGGGAGGGTGGGTTGGAAAGGGGGAACTGATTACAAGGATCTACATATGATCTCCTCCCTGGGGGACAGACAACAGAAAAGTGGGTGAAGGGAGATGCCGGACAGGACAAGATATGACAAAATAATAATTTATAAATTATCAAGGGTTCAGGAGGAAGGGGGGAGCGGGGAGGGAGGGGAAAAATAAGGAGCTGATGCCAGGGGCTTAGGTGGAGAGCAAATGTTTTGAGAATGATGAGGACAATGAATGTACAAATGTGCTTTACACAATTGATGCGTGTATGGATTGTGATAAGAGTTGTATGAGCCCCTAATAAAATGATTAAAAAGAAGAAGAAACTGTCTAAAGTTGACTGTGGGGAGGACTGCACAACTCTTCTTGATATGACTGATCTATTGAATTGTAGGATATGAATCATATGCCAATAAAATATATAATTAAAAAGAGAAAACTGCATTACAGCTAAGAGGGATCCTAAGCCAAACACCATGCATTGTACAGCCTCTTTCTCCCTCCCCACTTCATGAGACGCCACAAGGCTATGTGCCCCTCTGCCACCAGCCTACCTGCCGCAGTGCTTCCATCTCTTCGTTGACAGCCTTCTTTTCTGACGTGCTGCTCTTCAGCTTGGATTCAGCCAGCTCGACCTCCGTCTGCAGCTTGTCCAGCTCCGAGATAACTTGGTCCCGCTCACTCATGATGAGCTTGTACTCGCTGTAGACCGCATCCCGCTCCTCCTTGTATTTCTCCGACTCCTTGGCAGTCTTCACCTGTGCACTCCGCAGCTCTGTCAGCTCCGACTGCAGCAGCTCCATCTCCCACCGCAGGTCCTTGTTCTGGGCTGTGGCCTTGGTCAGCTCATGATGGATCACTTCGAACCTGGAGACGAAAGGTACTGCAGGGTAGGCAATGCCCTGCCAATCAGCTCTGGACTGCTCGACTGTCCTGACTGGTCCAGCAAGAGGGCTCTGTGGGGTCATTCTCCCGTCCTCCCATGAGAGCAAAGTCACACAGGACATGCTCCCTGGACCTAGAATTTTCTCAGCCTCCTACAAATACAACAAATTAAACTGAGGATTTTATCTCCTCGGCTACATTAGAAATAACATCTTATTTCTTCCACAACTGGACTACATCCTCTATTTTTTAATTATTATAATTTTTTAGTTCAACCACCTCATTTACAGAAACATATAATAAGGTTTTGAGGTGGCAGGCTAGGAAGCACTTTCTGAGCAGTATGGCTCAAAGTGTGTTCCTTAGGGTGCCAATGAGGCAGTAGTCCCATTAAAAAGTGTTTTCTACCAGTGACCTGCTGAGGCCCCTCTTGGAGAACCCTTCTGTACAATACTAGTATGAAGGCCCTGACAAATCCCACAACTAAGAAACCTGCCTGTGTCTGATTCAGCACTTACCAAATCTTCTCATCTAGAGAACAGCTTTTTCACGTGAAGCTGAGGAATACTTCGGAGAACTACTGTTCAATAGGAATGTTCCTGACAACATCCTTTTGAGGGCGGGCACCACATTTCAAAAAATTATATATCTTAACACCAAATGCCATTGAAGAAAGAACAATGCCCCAGACAATGGGCTTCCCTGTTTGCTAGGTGGAGGCTAACACAGAGAAGAAAGGCTGTGGGAAATCTAAAGCACAAGATGCTCGGAACGCACGAGTGGTCTAGATACGGGGAAAAGGAAATATTCTGAACTTCTGTGATGTTTCATTTTATGTCTCGACTCCATTATATCAGGGTTCCTAGTAGTTTGAAGAAAATACTGGTCTAACTAATGTTGAGAAGGACATGTAACCCTTTGGGTTCTGAATAAGATACATTCCTGAATATGTCTTTAAATCGGATGTATAGGTCAGTCAGAACAGATACATATGGTTCTTATTTAGCCTCACTTTAGTGCAGTCTTTTCAAGTGTTTTCCTAGGGGGTGCTGGAAGAATCCAGATACCTACACTTGATTCTGGATTATGGGCTATAGTATGAAAGTTTTGTTAAAAAGTTATCTGATTAATTTTTTTCTCTCCTGAAAAGGGAACAGTAGGCCAAATCAGTTTGCTTTAGTGTAAGAAAAGGCTCAAAGTCCTTTTAATTATTTAAACGCTGAGTTTGCAAGTAAATAGATTGTGATAAAGAATTTGTTTCAAAAAAAAAAAAAAAAGAATTTGTTTCAAGCAGTGGTTGCTTCAGGATTCAAGGATGCCTTGTGATACCATGCTTAAAGTACTCTCAGCCACTACCTGAAAGGTAGGTGGCTTGAACTCACCAGCCACCCTACAGGAGCAAAACGTGGCAGCCTGCTCCATAAAGAGAGAGAGCCTGGGAAACCCGGAGGGACAATTCTCTTCTGTCCTATAGGATCACGGAATCAGATTCAGCAGGGGTGTGAGTTTGAGTTTGTGTTTTCATTGTTGTACGGTTGGTTCAATCATTTCAAAGTGAGAACAACTTTATATAACATTAATGAAGGACTTCAAAGATGATGGCATATCACACTCGAAGACAGGGGCCGGCTGACTGCACCACAATGAATATGGCAGCTCTCCACAATTCTACTACAAATCCAGCATCTTACAACCGGTTCCTGAAAGGCTCCCTATGCCTCTTTGAGTCTCTCAGTATAAGCCTTCAACCCATAATTTTCAGTAGTGTTTACTGTTCCGGTTACCATGATAAATCACTCAAATGGTAAAGATTCTAGTCTATCCTGTTTTGCTTCATTAGCCACGAAAAGCCCAGTTTGAGGTCCTGCAATAAAGGGCGCATAGGAGTTGTCCCTAAGTCAAATGTTCATAACCCAGGGACTGTCTACGGTGGCATATGATTAAATCAGTTGGTCTTAGATATTACCTTGCTCTACTAGATAGATTATATTGGCCTATATTAATGTGATGTGATCAGTTGAAGTCATACCAATGTAGTATGTATCCTAAACCTAGTCTGAGATAAAATGCCAGAACAGACACAGAGATATATATTCAGTAGAAAACAGACAACATGTACGGACTGGTGTAGTGGTTATGCACTGGGCTGCGATCCACATGGTCAGCAGTTCAAAACCACCAGCAGTTTTGAGGGAGAAAGACTGGGCTTGTGACTCCCAGTTACAGTCTTGGAAACCCAGAGAGCATTTCCAAGAGGCAGCAGTGACTTAAGGAGAGCGAGTTTTGTTCTTGAGTGATTCACCAACAGTATTAAAAGCTCCCCAACATTCTCAGCCTCTCGGGTTTTTAGGATACTGCTGATCCAGTCATTGTCTGCGCTGCTGCCCTGCAGGGAACCAGCATAACTTTGTGAGTCTGAAGAAACACGCCTCGAGGCAGTAGTCCTAGCACGAGAGCTCACTCCGGATATGTGTGTCCCCTATAATGCCTTTAAATCTTCTCATTTGAAATTAGAAGTATCAAATGCCTTCTGATCTGAAAAAGAAATCTCCCCTGTGAAAACACATGGTATGAACAAAAAGAAAACACAAAAACTCAAAATAGAAAACAATTCAGTCATAAAAGAACACCCAGGGCAACTAGCAGACACTCGAAAGCAGAAGTTCACGGGACGCAGTTCCACAGGTGAGACCCTGATGCAGACTTGTAGCCTCCACAACTATCAGGTAAACGGGGGCTCTTTACAGCTGCCTGCTTACTGCCTTTGACCACAGGAGCAGTGGGCAACCCAAATTCAAACTCTCACGGCATGGGTTGGTTCCCGCTCGCGTGCCCCTCGAGGACAGGCTAGAACTACGGAAATAGAAAGACCCGTTTTTCTGTTGAGAAGCAGCTGGTGGTTCCCAACTGCTGACTTTGTAGTTAGCACCCCAACTAAGTGAGTGGCCAAAAAATGTTTTCTGGGAACATTCCTGACTTTTTACATTATTATTATAAAGCTTGTGGTTCCTTTACTCCTTGGAAGTGGCTGGGACTGTGGTCAACAACCACAAGCCCACACAGAAGGGAGCCCAGCAGAAGGTTCGCCAACACATTTCCAAGAGCAGGCGGCAGGCAAGCCCCTCTGGCGCCTACCTCCGCAGGGAGAGGGCGCACTGGTGCTGCAGCTGGATGGCCGTGTCCCTCTGCTGGGTGAGCATTTCGGCCTGCTTCTGCAGGCGCTGGTTCTCATCCTCCAGCTGCTCCAGGCGGCTCAGGTCTGAGTTGTGCATGGCCACTTTCTCGCTGTACCGCTTCCGCAGGGCGTCATAGTCTTTCTTCACCACCTCCAGCTTGTCCATGGCCGTGTCATACAGCTTGTTGAGGATCTCCGATGACCCGTTGTGCTTCAACACCTGGAAAGCACAGTCACAGTCACCAAAGGCCCGGGGCTGAGGAAGGGGCAGATCTTGTACTCTTTAGTCTATCTAGGACTGTGGAAGCCTCTGGTCTGACTCTCCAAGTGCTGAGCTACCCTGGGCTGATTTATTCTGTCATTCTGTCATTCACTCACATACACACACACACACACACACACACACACACACACACACACTCAGGCTTGTGAAGAAAAGAGCACAACATGCCAGAAAGTCCCATCTTAGAAAGTCTACAGGCAAGGCCAAACCATTTCCTCCACTGATATACAACCTTCCCTGAATAAGAAGAGTAGCTCACCGTGTCTAGACTCTATGTAGTGCCTAGACTATATATTTATTCAACACTGGGTCCCTGGAATTTCAGTACATGCTCGGTAGGGGTGCCTACATGACCAGCCCCCAATAAAGCCCTAGGCACTGGGTATCAATCTATGGGCTTCCAGGGTAGACAGCACTGCAACACCTCACACATATTGACCAAGTGTATTACTGGAGAACTGAGGAGTGCCCTGGCTGACTCCACAGGGAGAGGGCTCTTGGTTTCTTCTGGATGTCACCCTCTGCATCTTTTCCCTTTAAAGACCTTGCTCTATCCTGTCACTCTATTAAATCTCAGCCATGAGTACAATTACATGTGGAATCCTGTGTCCTCCTAATCACTCAGAGGAATGGCTGGATCCTGACAAAAACACTCCTGTAAATGCCGATGATGTTGAACAAAACAGGACCTGATATCCTAGTGGTAGAAAGAAAATCATACTTTCAAAGCACGATAAAGGCCTATCAAAAACATTAAAATCAGAATACAAGAATGGTCTAGAGAGATGTTTAAGCAGCAGGTGGAAAGTTGTGAGAGAGAAGCCTCTTTGAAAAGGTGATTTCTGATCCAAGTCCAACATGCAACCGCAACCACTACACAACCAGGGCTAACTCACTGTCATCTAGTAGATTCTGACTTGGAGTGACCGTACAGGACAGGGTAGAACTGCCCCTGCACACTTCTGAGACTGTAACTCTATACAGGAGTAGAAAGCCTCATCTTTCTCCTGAGAATGGGGCTGCTGGTTTCAAACTGCTGACCTTGCAGTTAGCAACCCAATGGGTAACCATTTGATGCATATAATAAGGAACAGCAGCCAAGAGAATGCCAGGCAGCGGAGAGCAAGTACAAAGGTCCTGAGGCAGGAGTCAGCAGATGTTTGTTCCAAAGACAAACCAAGGGACAAAGCAGTGAGTGGCGCCCACTGAATGAAGGGGAGAGGACAACGAAAGATGTAGAAGTGGGTATATTATAGCTTCATGGCTCACAGGCTGACTGTACCCTGAAGTGGAGGCTTAGCAAGAAAATGGTATAGTCAGATTTACAGGTACTAAGACTCCCTAACCACTCCATGGGAGAAGATGGTCTACTCCCATGAAACTTTACATCTCAGAAGCCCATATGGGGGAGCTGTGCATCAGAATGGACTCAAAGGCAGAGGGAGCGTGGATTGGGAGGTTCGTGGGGTGCTGTTTAGGGTAAGAAATGGGGGGAATACACACCGGAAGATAAGTTAAGATGATGTCATGTGACTTAGGGACTTCTGTTGAGTACCCAGGGGTATCTGAGACCTGGGGTGAGTTCTGGGGTTCTGTTTCCTATTTGAAAGGCAGGCTTCAACAGGAAAAGTTCACTTCGCCCTTCCAGCTCCACAGCCCAGAATTATCTGGCTTATTCGTGTGGACTCAAGTATCAGAAGATCTTCACAGCCCAAGAAGCCAGAAGCTGGGACACTGGAGGCAGGGTCACCCCCAGTCATTCTCTGTGCTAGGTGGGCAGATCGTGGGCAAGGCTGGAAGGGGGAAAACAGAAGCAAAGAGGGAGGTGAAGCCATCATTTCCTTTATCAATAGATTGTCAGCACAAAGAGGGCTGGAGGGCAGAAAAGATACAGTTTCAAAAGGAATTTCAGAAAGGAATTCCCACCACAGGGAGGGGGAATGAAAAAATAAAAGGCATGAACTGAGATGGGCAGGAGATGCACCCAGCTCCCAAAAATGACCAAACTGACCCCAGCGTTCTGGCCAGGTCACAAGGTCACAGCATAAACTTGGGCTGGGTTCACATTACCTGTAAAGGGGAGGTACACAAGAAGCCTGCCAATCATAGGTCTACCATCAGCAGCACTATAGAAATTTTCTACCCAGAGGGGGGATGAGGAGCTGATATAAGGGCTCAAGCAGAGAGCAAAGGTTTTGGCAATGATGGTGGCAACAATGTGCAAATGTACTGACACAATGGATGGATTGTGATAAGGGTTGTACGAGCCCCCAATAAAATGATTTAAAAAAATTTCCATCCAGCAGTGTGCTCTCAGACTAACTGAAACACTCAATCATGTCAGATGTAGCCATTTAATAAACATACTCGCTCAGTTTGAACCTTTTCCCTGTATCTTACCTGGATTCTTCTTACAAGCCTGACAAGAACTGAGAGAAGAGGTCTGAAGCCTCCAGGCCCGCTCTGGTAACACAACTACGGAAGGGGCACAAGAGGGAGCTGAGCATCCCAACCCTGGGCATGAGGCCCCGGGTCACAGGAAGTTAGAGCAATCTTGAAAACTCACCTCCTGAGCAACTGTCTGTGTTGTTTTTTTGAAAAGAGGATCATTTCTTTCCAAGGAGATTTCCCAAGATCATCAAAATACAAAACTTATATAAAAAGAAGTACCTGGGGACTACATGGTTAGTTAAATCTTCATTGTCTTACAAAAACACTTTTTATTATAAGCCTGAAGAGTCAGAAAGCCACGGAGCCAGCCCCCTTGACTATTTAAAATATTTTCCCTAAAAAAAAAGCAAAATAGCTTCCCAACAAGAAAAGGCCAGCAAATAATGTAACCAAAGGTTAAGTACCCACTGCTCACCTCTGATCAATCTTAAGCATTTTGTCACGTGTTCCAAGGCCTTTGCTAAGGAAACGTGACCCTGCTTTTGTTAATGCCCTCAGGGCACCACACTCGGTGCCCATTTCTCGCCATTTCCTTCGGAACTCTGAAGTGCCTTCTGCGAACGACATTCTTTATATCGCCACATTTTTTCACAGGGCGTCAGACTACTTATATACAATTGGGCGATGCATCTCTTTTTATTCAGTGCTGCTTTTGAGCTTTAGCTGGGTCGACAGAAGGAAGACTGTACTATTCTTTTCTGATGGGCATACTGTCTCCATTTGTTCTGCTATTTTGTACATGTTTGTTCGCACACATTTGTAACTTTCTAGTTTACCTTTTTTCCAACTGTGATAACAACAAATATGGAAAAACATCTGCCATTTCAATAGTTTTATGTGTACAATTTAATAACATTAATGGCATGTGTCCTTTGTATAGCCATTCCTAGTCCATTGTTAAATGTCCCATCACCCTTAACAGAAACACCGCGATCCCTACCTAAGCAATCCTGCACCACCACCCCGCCCTTTACTGACCACTCCTGGTAATCACTAATAAACTTTGGTCACTAAACAGTTGCTTACTCTAGATACTTTGCATAATAAAGTCAGACTACTTTTTTTCCTTTTATGACTACTAATTTCACTCGGTTTAAGGTTCACCAAGTTATAACATGTATTAAAACTTTATGTCTCTTTGTACCTATGTAACTTTCTGAAATCCAAATGAGTGTTAACTCTTTCTTTGGGGTGGAAACCTAGATTAGCTATGTCTTGGGGTTTGTACTTTTGTTAGACAGGGTTCTTTAGAGAAAAAAACAAGGCATATATATATATATATATATAATGAAGGCATACAGCAGCTAATTAGTCCACACAGCAGTACAGAGGGCTCGGTTCAATTCACTTCCGTGAAACAGTTAATGTACTGGAAGTCCTTCAACTCATGAGGGCTGCTGTATCCAAGGTCAAGGAAGCAGACAGCTGAGTCTTCCCTAGGGCAATACATGCAGTCCCGCCACAGGCCACAAACAGCAGGGCGAGTCACCAATAGTTAGCAAGCAGACAGGATCCAACAATCCCAAGCTCAAGTGATATATTCGCCAGCAGCATGACGAAACAGGTCTCGAAGGAACCTCAAGTCTAGTAATACAATCCATGGGTTGGGTGTCCCACGAGTAGTGTAGCTCACAAGTTGAGGCAAAGAACTAGCTAAGGCAGCTGCATGCTGGTCCAATCATCAGAGAGCAAGAGAGAAAGAGGCAGGTTTGCCGAACCATTTATCTCTTTGCCCTCCAATCAAACTGTGACCTATTAATCCCACATGTTCTTATTGGCCAAGTTGGCACAATATACCTACCTATCACAGTATTTTTTCACATTTACTAGATAATAACCAAGAGGTTATATCAATTTATAGGCCCATTGGCTTCAGGTAAGAGTTCTGAGGCTACATTCACCAACACATCCTCTCTCAGTTTTCATCAGATCAGAATGTTTCAATTATTGTCAATATATATTTTTAAAACTTGAATTCCTGATAACTAGGAAGATCAAGAAATTTTTCATTTATTGGTTAAATATTTTCCTAATCACTTCCACACTGTTTCTGCCACAATTACCTCCACAACCAACTGCTCCACAGCAGAAAACCCTGAAGGTCTTGTGTACTCTGAGGTGAAACCTATTCCCTCGTAACTTCTAGCCTTTGCTAGTTATCCTAGGCCGGGAGCTAACTAAGGAATCCTTTCCCATAGTCACAGAAGTGCTCCCCTGACCCCAACCACGTCAGCTTGTCTCTATATGCAGAGCTCAGATGAAGTCCTTATCATGTAAGTGACAGTCTCCGAAAATGCAGGGACACGGCTTCAGTTAAGATCAGAGAACTTGAAAAAAACCATTCATAACAGGAGCGTGCCGGGTGTCTGACCTCACTCACGCTCCCGAGGGGCGAAGAAAGTCACGGTTAACATTAACAGCCGAGGGTTGATTGCAATCCGGAGCCCTGGTGCCCAAGGCACTCTATTCCTCTGCTGTGTTTACAAAGTCATTGAAACAGCTACGCAGAACTCGTCGATGTGAGACTTATTCGGGAAGTAAGCGTGCACGTTCATAAATAACTCAGGACACATGTCTTCAATGTGCACAGTCTCTGTTCAGCCTTGCCTGTAGGCAGGTCTCTCTCCAGACATCCTCAGGCCTCTTGGGCTGCCATGGTGCTTGTCACGCGCAGGCAAATGTTGCAAAGCTACTGAGCTGTGCCAACAAGGCTCCTGGAGGTCCCATGCTACCAATAAGCTTGACCTGAAGGTACCAGAGCAGCCTATTCCCCAAGGCCCGGAAGCTCTCCACTCTGCCCCGTGCAGCCGAACAAGCGCCATGGCTGGACGCACTCAGCGTTCCTGCTCTGTGGGCACCCCACCCCCACCCCCCGCCGTCTGGTTCTACTACCATCTCTCTGTTTGTGACAGCTATGGCCAAGCACTTCTCGCCATCAGCCATCATCTCTATTGTTACAACTCTGCCTCTGCTCTGAGAGATTCCTAGCCCCAATGGCATGCCCACTCCCATCTTGGAGGTAGGCAAAATAGACGGATTCCTCTGCTAGGGTCCTAATGTGCCTGATTTGCATATTCCCTCAATCACAAGGTTCCAGGCGCCTTAATTGTATTTTTGGCAAGGTACAAAATTCCCATGGTGAGCCACACTGCACCTTATTTGCATGGTTTCACCAGTGTTCTGGTGGGCGTTACAAGACTATTGTTGTCAAAAGCAAGCAAACGCCTTGCTATGGACCTCACAGTGACCCTACCGGACAGCGCTGCGCCGCCCTGTGAGGGTCCAGGACTGCAACTCTCTAGGGGAGGGCCATGTTAATTGATTCACTGTGGGACACTGGTTTGTTTCTCTAGACAACCTGGCCCACGACAGTGTACAAGAAAGAACTTTGTATCAAGAAGCGCCTTCATAGGCCCAAGTGTCGACCAATGGAGATCCCCTCATAGAGGGGTTTAGGAGAGGAGATGGGTTAATTAGGGTGTGAGGTAGTATCGATGAAGAACACAGCTTTCCCCCGGATCCTGGATGCTTCCTCCCCCCAACTACCATGATCCGAATTCTACCTTGCAGGGCTGGATAGGACAGAGGCTGTACACTGGTGCATATGAGGGTTGGAGGTACAGGGAATCCAGGGTGGATGATACCTTCAGGACCAAGGGTGTGAGGGACGATGCTGGGAGAGTGGAGGGTGAGTGGGTTGGAAAGGGGGAACTGATTACAAGGATCCACATGTGACCTCTTCCCTGGGAGAGGGACAGCAGAGAAGGGGGGAAGGGAGACTCCGGATAGGGCAAGATATGACAAAACAACGATGTATAAATTACCAAGGGCATATGAGGGAGGGGGGAAGGGGGAGGGAGGAGGGGAAAAAAAAGAGGACCTGATGCAAGGGGCTTAAGTGGAGAGCAAATGCCTTGAGAATGATTGGGGCAGGGAATGTATGGATGTGCTTTATACAATTGATGTATGTATATGTATGGATTGTGGTAAGAGTTGTATGAGTCCCTAATAAAATGTAAAAGAAGAAAAGAGAAAAAAATGATTAGGGCAAAGACTGTACAGATGTGCTTTATACAATTGATGTATGTATATATATGAACTGTGAAAAGAATTGTATGAGCCCCAATAAATTGTTAAAATTAAAAAAATTTTAAAAAAGAAAAAAAAAAAAAAAGAAGCGCCTTCATATTAAGAAGGCATCCCTTCCTATCAGGAGACCCATGAGTAAAAAAGAGGAGATCCAGAAAATAAGATGTTGCACGTGCATTAAATATGGCAAAGAAAACCATCCACAAGGAGCTCTCCCAAGTGGTAAAGATAGAGATTGGGCACCTTTAGGGTGTGACAATGGTGCTTATGTGCAGGCAGAAACTTCACTGTTGTTTGGAACTTTTTTTTCCTTTCTTTTTAAACCAAAGAATGTATGCTCTTTTCAAAAAGAAAAAGATGGACAAACATCCTCCACTTTACAACCCTGAGCATTCCAGGATGCACCCAGAGGTGGCTGAGATAGTACATTCTGACTGATGGGCCCTGTGATGGAACTAGTGCCCTCTCTCGGCGCCCACACAGAAGGCAAAGCACCTGTCTCCACTGGAGAGCGCTCAGGTGGGAAGAGGCCCAGGCCCAGGCCCATGGCATTGTCGCTCCCTAAGCAGAAGTCGCCTGCCTACTAACCAAGTTAAGGACAGACTTACTTGTGTCTGCTTACTAGTTTATAAAGATCGATTTTGTATTTCCCTAGATATGGTGAGAAATAAGTGAAACTGTTCGCCAATAGGCCCTTGCTTACCTGGCTAAGCGAGCACTCCAGCCCCGGCAGGGAGTGGGAATGTGAAAATGAGCTTTGCTGAGTCTATAAGAAAATGCTGGGGACTGGGAAGAGACAGAGGCCCGTCATTCTTAGAAGCAGAATCTACGACATGGTGGAAAAATATGAAATTGTTCACTATACAGTACTAAGCACAAGTAGGCCTATGTTTACTTTGTCCATTGGGTAATCGAACACTGCGCTCAATGCTGCCTTCTTTCCTTGGGGATATATCGTGCAGGGGACACAAGAGCCCCGCAAATTCCTAAGTAAACAAGCAAGTCAGACAGCACCATTTCTCAACAGGGCCACTTCAAGTTACCAAGGTGTGGATGAAACCAGGCACCAAAACCCACCTTATCTAGACTTAGGAGCTAGACCTTTGCCCGAAGGCCAGTTGGGGAACAAACCTGTGGCCACCCCACCCCCTCCCTGCTTCCCCTGCTACGAACCTTCACACTGCTTGAATTCCCATAGCCAGAGCTGTGAAGGTGAGGAGAGAGTGGGCAGTAGCCCGAGAGAGCAGGTACTTCTAGGCAGCCCAGGGAGCTTCTCTCCTGAAGCTGTGGGGTCTCCTCATGCAGTGAGGTCTGAAGACAGTATTCACTCAAGTGACCCTCTGAGGGTCAGCCCCAGAAAAGGAAGGAGAAACATGGAAAGGAGGAGAGGTGGGAGAGGAAAACCTCCACCTTTCGCTTGAAGGGGTAGTAAGAGAGAGGAAACAGCAGGTGATCATTTATATGAATTTTTATTTGTAAAAGCCAACTAAATGCTAAGATATATGGGAGACTAAGAGCTGACAAAAGTTCATGCTTGAGGGCAGCTTGGTTTTTATGAGAAGCTCACAGGAGTCCTATCTTTCTTATTTTGAGGTCTAAATCACATACCACACAATTCACCCCTTTAAAGTAAACAAGTAAGTGGTTTAAAATACATCACAAGACTACAAAACCATCTCCATCTAAATCTAGAACATTTTCTGGAAACTCTGTAGCCATTAAGTGTTCTCTATTCCTCCCAACTCCCAGCTCCCGGCAGCCACCAGCCTGCTTTCCGTCTCCAAGACTAGCCTCTGCTGAACAATTAATACAAATGAAATCATACAGTAAGTGTCTCCCTGTGCTTGTTTGTTTTTACACTTAGTAACTCGTTTTCAAGTTCATCCATCTGTTGCATATAATAGGATTTCATTCCTTTTTGTGGCTGACACTCCATCGCCTAGGCAACCACTAACAGCTTCTAGGTAACATTCTGAAGCACTTCAAAATAAGGAGGATACCATTATTACACTTTCTATCTGCCATAACTGACTTTACATGACAATCCTACTGTGAATAACAGCAAGGTTCTTCACATCCCTACCCTGTGGTTAGTGGGGACCCTGAGAGTGGATTTGGGGCTCCCTTTTGACTCATTTTAAAGTTGGTTTTAATATTTTCTACTTTCATTTAGATTGAGGTTTTTCTGCTTAGGCATCGGTGTTGGGTTTTGTTTGCTTGTTTTCTATGATTTTGTATTATGTTTGTTTAGTACTGTATGATTTTCTCTATATGAAACCCAGTAACTAGCCAGGGGAGTAGCAGGGGAGGATGCGGAAAACGGGATCTGACTTTACAATGAGTATGAGAAGAAAATGTTCTGAAACTGATTGTGGTGGTGACTGTGGAATGCACCTTGCTGTGACTGAAGGACTAAATTGGACACGTGGGTGACGTGCCAATGAAGATGCTTTTAAAAATAGGGTAAGGCATGCACAAATAGAAATAGGTATTTTATACATTAATCAAAAAATAATTTAAGCAATATAATGTATTATTCCAGTTTTTGTAAATAAATGAGTGAAAAAGATTCTACATGCACAGATAAAAGCTACAGACCCGTCACTGGTAGTTCACTAATCAATGGAGACTACAGTAAGAACTTCCATTCTTTAAAGTTTTGTATTGTCTGTTTCTTTTACTATTTGTTACAAAATGTTTATTAATTTGAAACCAGAAAATAACAATGGCGTAAGACCTAAACAATTGCCTTGTTTCCCCTTTCTGAACAGTTTAACAATGAAAGCCATTAGGTACAGCAGACTACAGGGCAGAAGAGAGTATCCAGATTTGGATACGTAGTCTGCATGGCATAAGCATTTAAAAGCTCTGGAAGAATGAGAACAGTTGGGATGGAATTTCTCAAAAAGTTGAACACAGAACAGATGACACAGAATCCCACTCCTGGATATACATAGCCACGTAAAATGAAAACGCAAGTCGACGCGAAATCTTGTACACAAATGTTCCTGAAAGCATTATTTGCCGTCTATCTAGATAAGATAGGCAGGATCAACAATTTGAAGGAGAAAACAAGGGAACTGATGGTTCCAGGGGGATATGGGAGAGGGGGAGTTCGGTGAAAGGAAGTGGGTGCTAACAAACCCAGGGACAAGGGAAGAACAAGTGATCCAAAATCGATGGCAAGGAGGGTGTAGGAGGCTGGTAGGGCACGATCAAGGGTAATGTAATTGAGAGGCATTACTGAAACCCAAATGAAGGCTGAACATGATAGTGGGACAAGAGGAAAGAAAAATGAAACTGAGGCAAAGGACATTTACAGAGGTCTAAATACAGGTATGTACATAGATAAATATATTTATATATGAGGATGGGCAAATAGACCTATTTGCATGTATGTATAGATTTAGTATTAAGGTAGCAGATGGACGTTGGGCCTCCACTCAAGTACTCTCTCAAGACAAGAATATTCTGTTCTGTTAAACTGGCATTCCATGATGCTCACCTTCCCAACAGGATCTCTGAAGACAAAGCGGGTGCATAAGCAAATATGGTAAAGAAAGCTGATGGTGCCCAGCTATCAAAAGATATAGCATCTGGAGTCTTAAAGGCTTGAAGATAAACAAGCAGCATCTAGCTCAGAAGCAACAAAGCCCACATGGAAGAAGCGCACCAGCCTATGTGATCACGAGGTGCCGAAGGGATCAGTTATCAGGCATCAAAGAACAAACAAAAAAAAATCATATCATTGTGTGCTCACCTCCCTAATACGATCATTGAAGACAAATGTGTACATAAGCAAATACGGTGAAGAAAGCTGATGGTGCCCGGCTATCAAAAGATATAGTGTCTAGGGTCCTACTGGCTTGAAGGTAAGTAAACAAGTGGCCATCTAGCTCAGAATCAACAAAGCCCGCATGGAAGAAGCACACCAGCCTGTGTGATCACAAGGTGTCAAAGGGATCAGGTATCAGGCATCAAAGAACAAAAATTCAAATCATTGTGAATGAAAAGAACAGATTGGGGAGCCAAAGCCCATCTGCAGGCAACTGGACATCCCTTTACAGAAGGGTCGCAGAGAGGAGACGAGCCAGTCAGGGTGCAGTGCAGCAACAATGACACATACAACTTTCCTCTAGTTCCTAAATGTTTCCTCCTTCCCCACTATCATGATCCCAATTCCATCTTACAAATCTGGACAGACCAGTGGCTGTACACTGGTACAGACAGGAACTGGAAACACGGGAAATCCAGGACAGATGATCCCTTCAGGACCAGTGGTGAGAGTGAAGATACTGGGAGGGTGGAGGAAGGATGCAGGGAGGGTGGGTTGGAAAGGGGGAACTGATTACAAGGATCTACATATAACTCCCTCCCTGGGGGATGAAGAGAAAAGTGGGTGAAGGGAGACATCGGACAGTGTAAGATATGACAAAATAATAATAATAATTTATAAATTATCTAGGGTTCATGAGGGATGGGGTAGCGGGTAAGGAGGGAGGAAAAATGAGGAGCTGATACCAAGGGCTCAAGCAGAAAGCAAATGTTTTGAGAATGATGAGGGCAACAAATGTACAAATGTGCTTGACACAATAGATGGATGTATGGATTGTGATCAGAGTTATACGAGCCCCCACTAAAACGACTGACAAAGAAAAAGGCTGTGGAGTATGTGCATGGCTGACAGGATGGCTACAGAGCCGATCGATCCTTCCCCAGCACTCAGGACCTCAGAGGAGAAGAGGGGGAACTTGTCTCCACACTCCCCCCTAATTAAGACCATAATGAACCCTAGCCCTTTCAGCCCCAACATATGTACTTGGGTATGAATTGCATACTAGGGAGGGGCAAATGTGGTTAAACTCAAGCAGGATAATCCATGAGTTCCTGCAACTTGGGGCTGAGAACGTCACAGCCCAATCACTGCATTGCCAGCAAACAGGAGACGGCAGCCAGCTGGAACTCCCGGGACTGGACTATGGCAACACCTCCCCAGACCATCGAGAGGATGAGCCAGCTCTGGAGGAGTGCAAAGTTAGGTGAACCTGCATCATGGGAAATTTACTTAGCACAGGAGAAATTGAAGCTCATCTCTCTTCAGATCCAGGAATTAGGCCCAGGCCCAGAGTGGAGTAATTTAACACAGATCATGGGTCCTGCTCTAATACACAGTCAGTGGATAAAGCTCCAGCAGGCAGTGTCTTCTCTCCTCCTCCATGTAAATTATTTGATTTATATTTATATTTGCACTTCCTACAATCTTGCGAGCTGACGTTGAAACCAGGATCTTGAGAGGTGCAGAATATAACTGTTTCTGGCCACCAGCCCCTAAGAGGCATAAGGTAGTGCTAAATGACCTAGCCACCCTTGAATCTGGAGAATCTAAAGCACGTGTGCAGCCCAGAGACAAACAACACCATATCTCAGTGACAGTAGTCAACTACTATGTACATGTGAAAACAGAACACTGAACCTCAATTGAGTGAAATAAATGTAGCTGTGAAAAATAATGTTTTATATATTCTTATATATAAGAAAGAGAATGTTTCATATATTCTGTGTGAGTTTAGGAAAATAATCTTTAGTCACTTTCAATGAATAGAGGAAAACTTTGGAAGAAATACAGGAAAACAAAATAGTAGAACTAAGGAAAGTACTATAAGAGCAATCTGATAAAGTAAATGTAAACCTCAGACTAATACAAGGACTCCAAATAGAAATTCAAAGGCAAACACTACTGTAACTGGATAATAGTTCGAAAGAACTGAAGCAATGGAAACACAATTCATAGATCTTGAAGACAAAACTCTTGAGTCCAAAATACAAGACAACCAAAAAATAAAAATGTGGGGTTTTTTTAAAGTTGAAGAAATCCTAACAATTCTGTGGGATATTATCAAAAGGAACAACTTATATTTGATAAACATCTCAGAACAGAAAGAAAAATTAATTACCAGGCAAAAATATCAAACATAAAGAAAAACTCCCACTAGAGAACTAAGACCTTCTAAAAGTAGATTTGTATACATCAAAAGACTTAATCAAAAGAGTATAAAGAGAACTCAGGGTGAGGGGATTGGTAATGATCTATCAGGTAAAGGGCTAATTTCAGAAAATCTATAGAAAACTATACCACCTAAATCAGAAAAACACAAATAACCCAATGAAAATAGGGGGAACAAGATGATTTGAACAGACAATTTACCAAAGATGACATCCAGTCAGCCAACAATCAGTAAAGAACTGCTTGCAAACATGAACAGATATATGCACACACTGTTTATCCTAGCAATCTCTACAACAGCAAAAAGATGGAAACTATGTACAGCCTTAAAAACAATGAAGAGCTAAGTGGAGAGCAAATGCCTTGAGAATGATTGGGGCAGGGAATGTATGGATGTGCTTTATACAATTGATGCATGTATATGTATAGATTGTGATAAGAGTTGTATGAGTCCCCAATAAAATGTAAAAAAAGAAAAGAGGAGAAAAAAATGATTAGGGCAAAGACTGTACAGATGTGCTTTATACAATTGATGTATGTATATGTATGAACTGTGATAAGAATTGTATGAGCCCCAATAAATTGTTAATAAAAAAAACAATGAAGAGCTGGGTAAACACTCGTGACATGAACAAAATTGGAGGAAATTATACTCAGTAAAGTTAGTCAATCTCATAAAGACAAGTCTTTCATGATGCCACTTTATAAAGGGGAAAAAAATAGTCTTCTCACCCAAGAAAAAGACTTTGAAGACTATGATGAGGCAGAGGAGTGGGAGAGGGAGGAGACGTACAGGAAGAAAATTAGGGAGGGGGTAAGAAAAAAAAGTATAAATAAATGGAAAGAGAAAAGCATTTTGGATCCAGACTGAAAAGTAAACATCACCATCTTCGACAATATAGATATGCAGCCACATTCTGTTTTTCCTGCCAATGTAAGTCTATCCCAAGACATAGTTCAGTGCTCCTGTGAGTCATAAATGGGGCAATGGCCTCCAGATTAAAAAAAAAATGGAAAGAGAACATTAGAATGAACCCTGTAGTACTCAGTTGAAATTGGGGCTCATCAGTGTGAACCCATGGATTCTGATATATACGCCTACTGCTCACCCATCAACCATCTTGTCATTCAACATTTCGCATACACAGCAGTGAGAAATCTAATATCTACTTGCCCACTAACAACATATACCCGGGGCACGAGACAAGAGTTCCACTGGTTGTGATGCTTCAGCTATGAGTCAACTTTGTTAGGCCATGCTTCTCAGTGGTTTGGCAGTTATGTCATGACGTAGTTCTATGAGGATGCAGTTCTCCATTTTCTCATAATGGTAATTTACACATGGCAGGAAAATGTCACGAAATGGTTCCCCATCACGACAGTGTCCCTGCTTGTTCTTTGAGGTCAGCAAGGTCTATCAAAGGAAAATTTTCACTGGGAAGATTCGCTCGTCCACCCTACTGCCCGGATCTTGACTATATATATATAGATGTCTTTTTGTTCCCTAAATACAAGATTTAAAGGGGATACAATGGCATCCTTTGAGGATGCCAAAACTGTGATTTGATGTGACAGAAACAGAAAAGCACACAATTCTTTAGGAAAGGGTAAGCGAGATGGAAAGGTGCCTTCAGAAGGTTATGGACCTACATGGAGAAAATGTTGAAAAACAATAGCTTCACATTTTTATAATTTTACGAATAAAAGTTCCTAAGACTATATAGCAATAATTATTTTTTGTCATTTTATTGGAGTTCTTACAGATATGATAACATTCCATAGTTCAATCACATCAAGCAGTATTATAAAACTGCTACCACGGTGAGTTTAAAAACATTTTCTTTCTTCTTGAACTCCTTTATATTGGCTCTCCTTTATTCCCTCCTTCCCCCTCCAAGAACCCTTATTTATTTTTTTTTTGCCATATCTTACACCATCCAATATATTCATTCACATACAATTCTGTTGTTCAGTCCCCTTGAGTGGGGTTACACAGTCATCAATGTATAGCAATGATTCTTATTTAAGCTCATACATAGGGCCAGGAGCCCTAGTGGCATAGTGGTTACCAGTCGAGCTGCTAACCACAGGGTTAGCAGTTCAAAACTACCAGCCGCTCTGGAGGAGAGCGTGCTTTCCATTACTTTAAAGAGTCTCAGAGAGTCACAGGGGCAGTTGTACCCTGCCACATGGGGTCCCTATGAGTCGACATCAACTCAGTGGCACTGAGTTTGGTTTTATAAATAGTGTCACTAGGCTAGAAGCAACCCAACAACACCTAACAACAAAGGGACATGACACTGATTTCTTCTTTTTTTTTTTGAGATTGGACTTTTGAAGTTATTTATCATGTGAAACATTGGCAGGATCAAAACAACAGACAAGAAAAGAGAAGATAGATGAAATGACATTAATTTATTCTACGTTGCATCATTTACTATAAAAGAAACGATTAAGACAACTAGAAAACTATTGTGGTCTGATGATTAGACGGTTGTACTGTAAGAATGCTTATTTCTTGAGGTTGACAGATGGTTGTTCTAAGGGAGACTAACCTTATTTTAGGAAACACATAGCTGAGTATTTGGGGAGAATGAGGCAACAAATTAGTAACTTGCTGGTTTTTTGTGTGCTGAAGCTATATACAGCACAACATTCACCAATTAAGCAACTTCCATAGTGCAATTCAATAGTATCAGTTATTGAATATTGCACCACCATCATCACTCTCTCTTTCTATAATGTCCTACCACTGTTATTCATAACAGCAAAAGGCAACTTACGCTTGGCTGATGGCGTGGGGAATTGTAAAAATTCTTTTTTTTAACCATTTTATTGGGGGGGTCATACAACTCTTATCACAATCCATACATACATCCATTATGTCAAAACATTTGTAAATCTGTTGCCATCATCATTCTCAAGACATTTGCTTTCTGCTTGAGCCCTTGGTATCAGCTTCTCACATTTTCCCCTCCCTCCCCGCTCCCCTCTCCCTCATGAACCCTTGATAATTTATACATTATTATTTTGTTTTAAAATTCTTTGTACTCTTCTTAAAACTTTTCATAATAGCTTCAAGTTAAAAAAATGTTTCTTAAGTTTAAATAAGAAAATGATACGTCTTACTAAATTATCAGATAAATGCTGTGTTACATACCATCAAATTTACTACAGTTCCCCAAAATCTTGCTTTACCTCCGGAGAACCACAGGTGACTGTGATGGGATGGGGCTCTTGCCTTAACCAATACGTATGCTGCAGTCCTCTGAAGACACTGTAGTGACCTCCCAACTCTTCTAGACCAGATCGAAGTTGTTTTTTTTACCTTCTATTAGAGCACCCAGACACTCAGAACTTGTCACCAGCTCTTTCTGCACCCCCAGGCAGCCTGGATAGTTTTAGAGTATAAATTACAAGAGGTAACGAACTTACATACATTTCCTTCATAACTATATATCATGCACTTTGTGCAAAAGGGCTTTCAGTTAATCCTTGCTGGATGAATGACTGAGATATTGGTAAGCCTGTCTTATAGAATGCTTAACCCCGGGTCCAACATTATTCACAGCAAGCCCACATTCTGAGTGACTCGTGAGTTTAGTCAAAGTAAACTAAGAGTTGACTAAAGCAAAGGGACTAACCTGGAATAGCAACCAGTTACACTCTTCCCAGAAAAAGGTCCATGATTTCATAGGGTTTTTTGTTGTTGTTGGGGGAGGGGACACGGTTCTTTAATACTGCCAACATTCTTCCCTTTCCAGGGCAACTGGAAACAGAATTGCCTTCATGGCATTAAGAGAGCATCCCCTCTATAGTCTTTCCTGGTCCATGCACAGGAAACAAAGTGCAAATTACCAGTCTAAGTCAAATCCCTGTGTTACACACTCTACCAGCTTGGACCACAGCCTTGACAGCCCTTGTAGTATTCATAAGTACACAGTGGTATGTGTGATTACCTAACTAATATTTGTCTCCCCCATTGGGTTGCAGACTCCGGGAGAGTAAGGGCTGAAGATTTGCTCACCGGTGCCTCACAGGAAGACATGCTAAGTGATCGTCTGAACCAACTGATGGGTGGAGGATGGAGAGATGACAGATAAGTACCCTGAGAGGTAGGCGAGTGGATAGATGTGCAGGCAGGTGAGTATCCGGATGGGTGGATGAAGGGCCAGCCTGCATCCCCACCAGCCCCTCGCCCAGCTCTACCTGCTGCTGCTGAGCCCGGAGGTCACCAATCTCCTTTTGGTCCTCCTCATGGAGCCGCTTCATGTCCTCCCATGACTGCTGCAGCAGGTTACGCTCCCGCAGCAGCTGCCCATTCTCCCGCTTCAGCATGTCCACATCATCCTTCAGCTGGGTCTGGTCGCTCAGGAGCCGGCTATGGAGCGTGCTGAAACCCCCCCCCCAAACACAGACAGATGAACCTCAGCCAGCCGCCACCCCACCCCAACGGTGTCACCAGCCCCGCAGGTATCAACAATTCACCATCAGCACTCAGAGGTGGGGCAAAGCCTGTCGTCAACCAAATTCCAGAACCCAAACTACCTTTTGAAGATCAGACATAATCAAAGGTACATCTAAGAGGACAAGGAAAGGAGATAAGCTTCCAACTCAGGGAAACCTGCCACGTCTGAATACTGAGGCTAACACCCTCCAAGTGTTGCCTTGACCTGAAAGAGAGTCTGTCCCACCTGCTTGTCATGAGACTGTGAGCCGCGGCAAAGCCCCTGAACAGTGAGGGAGAAGTCAGCAGTCTGCCTGGCCCACTGCCTACAAGACAGGTTCCCAAACTAATTTGCCCTACCACCACCCCCTTAAAAAAGTTACTCAGCATCACCCTGCCAATGAAAAGCTTTTGCATAGCCTATAATCTAGATAAAGTGTAGGTACTGCTTTCAAAGCTCCCCTGGGTCCTTCTAGGTCCCCCAGAGGGGGACAGCATCCACTTTCAGAAATGCCTAGATTTTACATCAGTTTCACATCCACCATGCCTCTAAAGCAGGTGTTATGTTGTGAAGACTTACTAGTCTTATTTTAGACTTGAAAACTAAGGCCCAAAGGCACAAGGTCATTTGCTGAAGGCTTAAGACTTGCTAAGTGACCGAGGTAAGACTAGATCCAGAATCCCTGACTGCAAGTCCAGAGATGCAAGAGGGTAAGCAGCCATTCTGTAGATGCTGAGAAAGGACAGAACGCGATTACGGAATGGCCACTGCAAGCCCTTTCGAAGCAGACCCCACTCACTGGTAGAAGTCAGTCTCTTTGGCCACCTCCTCGCACCTCTTCAGGGTGTTGGTATGCTGGTTCTGGAGGCTCTGGAGGTCCGACATTGCCCGAACACACTGGGTCTTCAGTCTCTCATAGTCAGGATTCAGCCTGTGGTAGGGCCTGGCCCACGGAGGAAAACAGCCCTGTGAACATAAGCTCTGTAGTCTCATGGACAATCACTGTCTCTCAACTGAGGAGTCGTGTCGTTATCTCCACAAGGCATTCCCGGGTTACTCTAGGCCGGCAGTTTGAAGTACTGGTCTCCTATGTAACCAAATCACTTGAGTGCTTCACTTACCCAGATGTTCTGCCTTCACCCAGATAGTCAGAACCCACAAACTGAAGGCAGCCTCTGTTGCCTGAGTGCCCCCATGCACCACGCAAGCTGCAAAAGGTATAGTCTTGCTCACTAAGAGCTTCCAAGAAAGTATGTGTGCACACTCTTGCGTGCACACACACACACACACAGCAGATCCACCCATAAACTTGTAGCGAGACTCCAGCAGCCCCCACAGGGAGTAAAGTTTCACCTCTTCTTTAGAACAATGATTTTCAATCATGGGTACACATTGAAACACCAATGCTCACACAGGAAAAAAGTACAGAACCAAATCTCAAAGTCTCCTGGAATCTACATTTTCTGGGGGCACTAAGGCTAAGAGAACCCCCAAAACTGTTGCCCAAAGATGATTTGTAAGCCTTCAACTTTACATCAAAAGTATCTTCTTAAAAAAAAGGGAAAAATTAAAAAGTAAGACCGTTTAGACTGTGCATGGGGTACAGGAAAGCGAGGGAAGCAAAAGCAACTATTCAGCTGAGTCCCACTCCCTGCCCGTGGAGCTGCAAGGGCTTACTCCCTGTCCTGAGGCAGAGCCGCAGGAAAAGTCGTGAGAAAGCCACTGAGCAGCCCCCAGAGAAGTGGGGGGACAGAGAGCAGAGATGTAAACAGAAGCCGCAGTGTAGCTGAACCCTGATCCCTGCCTGTGGAGCTGCAAGGGTTTGGGTTTAGTCCCTGCTCAGAAGTGGTGCGGCAAGCTGTGGCCCTGCCGTGAAAAAGCCCCTGCCCAGGCCTCCAAGGCTGTGTGGGAATAGAGAGCAGAGATGCAAACAGAAGCAACCATGTAGCTGAGCCCGATCCCTGCCCTGAGGCAGGCAGGGGAAAACTGTGGCTGTGCTGAGACCAAGCCCCGCTACAGGCTCCAAATGGTCCCGGCTCCGGCAGATACAGCGGCTGGGCTAGGGTCAAGCCCCAGCCAGCTTCCACTGAGGCCTTGTGGCGGCAAACCTACCTGCCATTAGCCAGAGGCGTATACACTCCCCTAGCCTCCCAAAGCACTGCTCTCCCAGCCTCTCCCACCCGACGTCTTTGATGCAAGAAACCAAGTTGGCCAACCGGCAGAGACACTCACCACGCTTGAGCCTTCGACTGAGGTCAGGCACAAGAGAAACAAGATCACACTGTACAGCCATCATATGGATTAGGGTGGGCACTCGTGTGTGAGGGTTTGAATTGGGCCTAAGGGACATGGTGAAGGGAAGGGGACACGCGTAGCTTCCAATGTCCCCTCTATTGGGTCCTTGCTCTGAGAGCCTGGGTCGCTCCTAAACAGTGACTGCCAGGAGTGTTCTTTCCTCTTAGACTAGGCACCAGCCACACCGTTTTCTAAGAAAGAAAATTAAAATGGTTTCGTAGCTCTTAAAAAAAAAGATATTAAGCAGAAAAGTAACACGAAACAGCATGTAAATGAAAACTGCCTTGGGGGGGGGGAGTATTTCCCGAAGCTTTCTTCAAACCAAACAGACGGATTACAGTGACCTCTCTGAGGGCAGAACCCAGATCTCAGAGCGTTGCACACACATGGCGTCATCTAACCCCAAGCTTTCCTAATGTGCAGTCAAGGTTAAGAACGCTACCCCGAAGCAACATTTCTCAAAGTGGGGTGCCAGGTCAGCAGCATCAGGAACGTACTAAAGACAAAGTTTCTTAGTCCCAGGCCATGACCCACTGAGTCAGAAGATGGGTAAGGCAGAATGACTAGTAACGTGTGCTTTACCAAACCCTCCAGGTGACCCTGGTACATGCTCACCCTGGAGAACTCATGTCCTAGCAGGGCTTAGTAACCTTTCTCTGGAAAAGTAATAAAGCCGTTGGGCTTTGCAATTAGTACAATCTGCAGCCACCACTCACCTCTGCCATTGTAGCAATAAAGCTGTCATAGACAAGATGTAAATGAGGGAGCATGCTCTGTTCCAATGATGAAACTTTATAAAAACAAGCAGTGGGCCAAATTGGTCAGTTTGTCGACTCCTGCTCAAGCATCTATGTCATCTATCTTCCTGTCTAGTGACAGCTGATTGGGGCATATTCTACAGAAACCAACTCCAGGATCAGCCTTTGGAGTCCCAACATCATTGCACAGAAATCTGAAGGCAAGGCACAGGGAAGGAAATTAACTCACTTCCCGCTCCCCTCAGGCCTATGCCAACATCATATGAGAAGGATAAACTTTTCTGCATCCCTCTTCCTCTACAAAGTCCTCCTGGATCCTACAGGTGGATAAAGGTTCTTCTTCTGTCCCACTGATGGCCACCTTTCGGGTACCCATCTCTTATCCCTATAAACAGGGAGGTCAAAGATTTTTTTTTTCAAAAACAACAAAGAAATCAAGTAGAATACATATGACAATGGAACAATTTGTTTGTTTACAAACCACACAAAAAGCCACTCAGTAGAGGGGCAGGCCGGGGTCTTCTGGGAGACAGTGACATACATACATAGCACACAGACCAATGGATGACTCATCAATGGGGGTACTGTATCACGTAGATGCAGAGATTTGAAATAAACAGGGAATGAAGAGAAAGGTCTATTCTCTCAAGGTTGGAAGGTACAGGCCTAGAGAAGGGTCAAGCCCAAGGTTATCCAACCATGCAGTGAGGGTACGTCAAAGCAGGATCAAACCCTCATGTTTTGGCCTAGGCCGTCCACCAAATGATCATCTGCATGTGTAAATGGGAAGGGCCACTGTCAGGGGCATTTCTAGATGTGTGATGAGACACACACAAGTATACTAACATGACTGTACACACTACACGTTGCAGAAGCAGGAATTCACATGCACGAACTCACACCAACACATGGGTACACATGTATCACACCTCATAATCCTACACAATGAAAGCCATGGCCTTCTGGTTTGACTTGGAGGAAGCGCAACTCCGTACTCCCTGAGCCTAAGACCACCAGGGGGTGAGCATTTCTAGATGGAAGATGGGTACAAGGGAGCATTGGGGGCTATTGGGGTGGGTTGGGACAGGGCACCAACCCTCAAAAGCTAAGGGTAAATGTGCCCGGGAGGTAGCACTAGTTATCAGGATAATCCTTGCCCGTTGGGCCTGGACAGCGAAGCTGGTCAGAGCTGCTACCTTTTGTCAAAGGTCATCCCGTGAGTTGAAAAGGCCAGGCGCTTCCGCAGCTCATTCCTCTCTTGTGTCATCTGCCGCAGTTGAATGGAGAGGTTCTCCAGCTTCTCATTCACTTGCTGGTCGGTGAGGAGGGGTGATGGGGATGATGCCTTCCCAGTAGTACCTGGAGGGAGGATAAGAATGTAACTCAGATGCAAACAGCATTTTTGGGGTGCCAGGCAATGTGGGGCCATGGTTTGTGTCAGCTGCTACAACCACTTGTGAGGTGGGTCCTGTTAGTGCCCCTTCCCACAGAGGGAAGGAACGCTGAGTCTCGGCGTGGAAGAGCTGCTACTGAGGCCTAAGCCAACAGTCTGGCTTCAGCTTCCATGCATTTAACCCCCATCATCCTACATCGTTATTGCTTCAGGTGACTATGGCACAAAGCCTCTCCATTCCCATCCAAGCTCTGATATCTCTAGAAGGGCATTGCCTTGGCCTTCACCCTTATTATCTTCATCTGATCTGGACATAGGCTGTCACTCACTCCTGGGCATTCTTCTGCCCAGAAGGTGGGACAGGAGAGGTCATCTGAGTATAAGCAGAATACCCAGCCAAAGTAGACAGCACCTGGGGAGCCCCGCAGCAGTCCTTGGGATAGACAGCTTGTTCCATAGCTGAAGCCCAAAGCTATTTCCGCTTCCTCCCCAATCAGGCTGGACACGCTGCACAAGCTCCCAATCTAAACCTTCCAACTACCTTGCAGGACCTGCCAAACCAGCCAAAACATGCAGGTTTAAGGCAATTACGCACAGAGGAGGAGAACACCACAAGATGCAAGTAAGTCTTTGGCCTCTGGCCAAAGTGGGTCCTGATCATCTGTCCCAGGACTAAAAGTGTCCTGTCTCATAAAAAAACAGAAACTGCCATTCCCACAACTCTGACAAACCACAACTTCCATTAGAGGAAGAACTGCCTCACACACTGCCCTGAAAAAGAACAAAATACGCCCGCTTTTCTATTTAACTCTGTAAAGTATGTACCCCTGAAATCTCTGTCCTCACAAGATCAGTGGGCTCAGTGGAGATGACGGCAAGGGCAAGGGCAAGGGCAAGGGCAGAAAATAAAATACAGCCTACTTTCCCTTTGCTTCCTTTCTCCCCCTTGTTTTTTTTTTTTTGGTCTATAGATTTATCCTGCATTTGTCTTTCATTATAGGGTTCTTTAGTTGTAATGTACGTCAGTTTTAGACAACCTACACAACATGTTTTTCCTCCTTTAAGGAAAAACAAAAAACCTCTACTCCATATAAATCAAGAAAATTTTCATTTTCATTCCTTAATTCATCAATTTTCCAGTTGTTTTTAAGCAATGTGTTGCTCAATTCCATATATTTGATTTTATACCCTTGCTCTTTTAAAAAAAATCATTTTATTGGAGCTCGCACAATTCTTATCACAATCCATACATCCATCCATTGTAACAAACACATTTGTACATTTCTTGCCATCATCATCCTCAAAACATTTGCTTTCGACTTGAGCCCTGATATCAGCTCCTCATTTCCCCCTCCTTCCCCGCTCCCCCTTCTTTCATGAACCCTTCATAATTCATAAATTATTATTTTGTCATACCTTATACTGTCCAATATCTCCCTTCACCCACTTTTTTGTTGTCTATCCCCCAGGGAGGGGGTTATATGTAGATTCTTGTGCTCTTTGTTTTTAATTCATCCATATTTCGCTTTTTTATTATTATTATATACTTTTTATTGGGTGCTCTTACATCTCTTATCACAGTGCATACATTCATCCAGGGAGTCAAGCACATTTGCACATATGCTGCCATCATCACTTTCAAAACATTCTCTTCCCACTTGAGACCGATACCACTCCCCACTTCACTCCCTTCCCTCCTCCACCCGCCCTTCCTCATGAATACTTAATAAGGTATAGATTATTATTTTCACATAACTTACATTGTCCTCCATTGCCCCTCACCCATTTTCCATTGTCCGTCCTCCTGGGAAGGGGTTATAGGTTGATTCTTGTGATCAATTCCCCTTTTGTTCCCACACCCTCACCTAATCCTCCTGGTAGCTCTACTCTCATTATTGGCCCTGAGGGGTTTATCTATTCTGACCTCCCTGTGTTGTGGGCTCTTATGTATAGCAGTGTGCATGTTCTGGTCTAATCCAATTTGTAAGGTAGAATTGAGGTCATAAGAGTGGGGGTAAGGAAGCACCAAAGAACTAGAGGAAAGTTGTGTGTTTCGTTGGTGCTATACTGCACCCTGACTGTCTCATCTTTTCCCTGTGACCCCTCTGAGAGAGGATGTCTGTCTACAGATGGGCTTTGGGTCTCCACTCCACACCTCTCTCCCCATTCACATTGGGTATGATTTTGTTCTGGGTCTTAGATGCCTGATACCTGATCCCATCGACACCTCGGGTATCAGGCATCAAAGAACAAAAAATCATATAATTGTGTGCTCACCTTCCTGATAGGATCGCTGAAAACAAATGGGTGCATAAGCAGAAATGGTGACAAAAGCTGATGGTGGCTGGCTATCAAAAGATATAGCATCTGGGGTCTTAAAGGCTGAAGGTAAACAAGCGACCTTCTAGCTCAGAAGCAACAAAGCCCACATGGGAAAAGCACACCAGCCTGTGTGATCACGAGGTGTCGAAGGGCTCACGTATCAGGCATCAAAGAACAAAAAAAATCAAATCATTGGGAATGAGGGGGAGTGCAGATTGGGGACTCAGACCCATCTGTAGGCAACTGGACATCCCCTTACAGAAGGGTCTCCGGGAGGAGACGATCCAGTCAGGGTGCAGTGTAGCACCAACAAAACATACAATTTTCCTCTAGTTCTTTAATGCTTCCTCCCCGCACTATCATGATCCCAATTCTACCTTACAAATCCGGCTAAACCAGAGGATGTACATTGGTACAGATAGCAACTGGAAACACGGCGAATCCAGGACAGATGATCCCTTCAGGACCAGTGCTGAGAGTGGCAATACCGGGAGGGTGGGGTTTAAAGGGGGAACCAATTACAAGGATCTACATATAACCTCCTCCCTGGGGTATGGACGAGAGAAAAGTGGGTAGAGAGAGATGTTGGACAGTGTAAGACATGACAAAACAGTAATAATTTATAAAATTATCAAGGGTTCATGAGGGAGGGAGGGAGGGAGGGATGGCAGGGAGGGAGGGGGAAAATATCTAGTGTCATTATTGATATGATGAGTTTTTCACCATCATTTCGATGCATGTATATTTTTGTGGTATTCATTTCTTTATTCTTCCTATACTTTTTTGCGGTTTTAAGTATGTTGATTTCTGGGTGGCAGTGTCTTGCAGGTTGACTCATAGGTTTGTCTACTATTGTTGTCTATTATATGTCCCTTAGTATTTTTTGCAATATTGGTTTTGTTTTTATGAATTTCTTTTAATTTCTCCTTATCTGTACAAACCTTTGTTTTACGCCATATTTGAGGGATACTTTTACTGGATATAAGATTCTTGGTTGCCAATTTTTCTTTAAGGCTTTTGTATATCACTCCATTTGCTTCTCTCTCTCTCTCTCTATCAGTTTTATTGACATATAATTCACATATCACATAATTAAATAGTTCAATCATGAAAGAGTTGCACAGTCATCATCACAATCAACTGTGGGCATTTTCTTCTTTCTTGTGCTCACCCTCCCCGCCATGTCCTCAAGATACCCCTCATCCGGTCTCCAAGGATTTGTATCCTGGATTTCACATGCAGATAAACATACAAAAACAAACAAACCATGACAACAACAAAACAAGATTAAAAACTCAATTGAAAAGAAAGCAGAAAATATCAAAAACTAGAATAAATTTTAAATAGGTCAAAGGAGATCAAATAATACGGTGTTAAATTGTAACCCAGCTGCATCTCTAATCATCTACTTTGCAGTGCACTCTCCCTGACAGCATGGCTACTCACATCTCTGGTCTGTGGTCCCACAGGATTCACGGGAGGCTTAATCCACACCTAATTCTCCTCCCTAATTTTTAAGAAACTGAAACAACCTAAAGATGGGTCAAAGGGGAGATGGAATGATGAGGTATTACATTTCCATTTGCTTCCTGCTTACATGGTTTCCTGAACATATTCTTATTGGCTTTCCTTTGTATGTGACTGTTCTTTTTCCCTAATGTTCTCAAGATTCCCTCCTTGTCCTTGATATGGGATGGTGTGAGGATGACACATCGCAGTATTTTTCTTTGGGGTATGTGCTGTTTTCTGCTCTTGATAAACTGTTAGAGACATTTCCTTCCAGCATTTCTTGTACTATTTTCTCTGTGGATTTTCTGTTTCTTCTTGTTCTAGAATCCCAATAAAATGTAAATTGTTGCTCTTATAGTATCCCAGCTAATTCTTAGGCTTTCTCCTTTACTCTCTCTCTCTTTTTTTAATTGTTCTCTTATCTGGGAGTTGAGAGATCTGTCTCCAAGCTTACTAATTCGAGTTTCCATTTCTCGAATTTTATTGCTCTGGTCTTTTATAGTGTTGCCTAACTCATATTATTCATCTTCTGAAAATCGATTTGGTGCAATTTTCTATGTTTACTGTTGTCCGCTCCAATTCTTTCTCCATCTGCTGAAAGAATTTGAACATCATTCTTCTGATTTCCTTTTCTAGTAGCTCTAGGCTCTTTACTCCCTCAAAACATTCCTTTGGATCTCAGTACTGTTCCACTGCTTGTGTCTTTTAAGTGAGAACGGAAATAAGAGAGAAGAAAGGGGGAAGGAGAGCGGGGGAAGTAGTTTGAAATACAGAAAAAGAAAAAAAAAGAAGGTAAAAAGCTGGCAGCTTGGGACATAATATATCAAAAGTAAACAACTATAAAATAAAAATTTAAATATATAAAAGAGGGAATATTATTCAGAAGAAAAGAAACACCAAAAAATGGTCCAGGAGAAGAGCGCTAAGAAAAAAAAGAAAAGTCAATCACAATGACTGCTGTCTAATTGGCCTGTCTCTAAAGGAATGGACTCCGGCTCCTACATTGAGAAGCTGGTTAAGGAGAAGCCACACAGCCAACGGTGCGTGGATAAAAGTGAAGAACACTGCAAGTGAGGATGTCAATCATGAAGCAACATGGAAATATCTTAAATAAAAGCTCAATGTTTTTTGTCAGGCATTATTTAATATTTTTCATTAATATTTTAAAACTTTCTTATAACATAATCTAGTTTTGTGTACTTGTTTTTATTGTTTTATTGTTCTAGTTTTATTCTTATTTATTCACTGAAATAATAAACAATTTTGGGGGGATATAGGGGTTTGTGGGGTTTTTTACTTATAAGGGTGATTAGGGCAGCAAACCATTTGTTAAATGATTCCACCACTGGGGGCCACCCTCCATTGTCAGTCGGTGTATGACTCAGGCTCAGTAACCTCCAAGGACTTAGAATGACATGAGCTAATGTGGAAAATTATCAGGACTCGAACAGAGTCACTGCAGCCTTGCCCATCTCCCAGACCTACACGTTCCACGAGAGCAGAGGTTCTCAACCTTCCTCATGCCGCGACCCTTTAATACAGTTCATCATGTTGTGGGGACCCCCCAACCATAACATTATTTTTATGCTACTTTACAACTGTAATTTTGCTACTGTTATGAATCCAGCGACCCCTGTGAACAGGTCATTCGACCCCCAAAGGGGTCTCGACCCACAGGTTGAGAACTGCTCATCTAGAATCTCACTCAGGCTGGGCTGAAGAAAGCTCAGACAAGAGTGATCATTTACATTCCACCACTCCTGCTGTCTGTAGCAACTCAAGTGCAAAAAGCTTTTTCTGATTCCTATCATCAGAATCAATTGCTCGTTCCCCTTAGCTACCCTACCGGCTCCTTTGTTTTAAATGGGGCATAATGATCAGCTGGTTACTTCTCTCCATTCCATGGCTAGATTAAGATTAGGGACCATGTATCACTTTGTTCCCCATGAACACTGGGCATGTATGTTTCATGAGAAAGAACAGTCTTTCCAAAGAGGGGCCCTGCTTCGACAGGAGAGACCAGGGAAAGTCAGAGGCACGGGGCATCCAGAGAGCATCCTGACTACATTTTCATCAACCAGAAGCTATACTTTCGAGCACACTTTATCACTTCCCAGATACACTCGGAAGTCCTTCAGCTCTTCAAACTGCCAATAAACTGAAGACCTCTCTATTCAGTAAGACACGGCTCCTAGTGCTTCAATCTGCATGAATTTAGGTCTCCCTTTACAAATGGAAAGGCGTGACATAGTAGATTAAGCAATGGGCTGCTAATCAGAAGTTCAAACCTACAAGTTGCTCCGCGGGATAAAGATGAGGCTTTCTGCTCTAATAGAGCCTGAGAAGGCCTTTAGAGCGGTTCTACATCGTCCTTTGCGGTCACTATGAGTTGAAATCAACTCATGGAAGTGAGTTTTATCTAACAGTTTCCCAAGAATGTCTCTTTTCCTTTAAACTTCCCCACTTCAAGGTACACATTTACGATGAATACTAAAGTTGTGTTAAGTTGTAAGCAGAGTCAAGCTGGACCTAAAATGGGAGAGCCCACTTGAGGACCTCCATCTTTCCAGGTGAGCTCACTAGACACGAGAATTAAAAGGTAACTTAGATTAGGATGAATGAGGAGGGGAAAATATCAATTGACAAACATCAATGGACTGAAATGACATGTATTTCATGGAAGCTGCACTGCCCAGTCTCTTGGCGGTCAAGGGATCCAATGACCCTTGCTCTGGGTGAATCTGCTTCACGAGGCCTCTTTAAAGCATTGAAAAACAGAGATGGGACTTTGAGGACTTAGTTGCAAGTGACCCAAGCCGTAGTATCTTCAATCACCTCCCATGTGCATGTGAAAGTTGGGCACTGTGATGGTATCTGGCTATCAAAAGAGATAGTGTCGGGTCTTAAAGGCTTGAAGGTGAACAAGCGGCCATCTAGCTCAGAAGCAACAAGCCCACATGGAAGAAGCACACCAGCCTGTGCGATCACGAGGTGCTAACGGGACCTGGTATAAGGCATCATGCAAAAAAAAATATATACCATAGTGAATGAAGGGGGAAGTGCAGAGTGGAGACCCAAAGCCCATTTGGAGATCCCCTCACAGAGGGGTTTAGGAGAGGAGATGGGTCAGTCAGGGTGCGATGTAGTACCGATGAAGAACACAGCTTTCCCCCAGATCCTGGATGCTTCCTCCCCACAACTACCATGATCCGAATTCTACCTTGCAGGACTGGATAGGGCAGAGGTTGTACACTGGTGCACATAGGAGCTGGAGGCACAGGGAATCCAGGGTGGATGATACCTTCAGGACCAGGGGTGTGAGGGGCGATACTGGGAGAGTAGAGGGTGAGTGAGTTGGAAAGGGGGAACCGATTACAAGGATCCACATGTAACCTCCTCCCTGGGAGAGGGACGGCAGAGAAGGGGGGTAAGGGAGACTCCGGATAGGGCACGATATGACAAAATAACAATCTATAAATTATCAAGGGCTCATGAGGGAGAGGGGAGCGGCGAGGGGGAGGGGTGAAGAGGACCTGATGCAAAGGGTTTAAGTGGAGAGCAAATGCTTTGAAAATGATTAGGGAAAAGAATGTACAGATGTGTTTTATACAATTGATGTATGTATATGTATGGATTGTGATAAGAGTTGTATGAGCCCCTAATGAAATGTAAAAAAAAAAAAGAAACTTGGGCACTGAATATTTACAGTATCTTGGGCTGCCAAAAGAACAAACAGATCTGTCTTGGAAGAAGTACAGTCAGGCTGCTCCTTAGAGGCAAGGATGTGAGATTTCATCTCCCGTACTTTAGACATGCTGTCAGAAGAGACCAGTCCCGGGAGAAGGACTTAGTAAAGTTGCGGGGCAGCGAAAAAGAGGGTGATCTAGACAAGGTGGATTGACACGGTGGCTGCAATGAACAAGTGTGAGAACTGGCACAGGACCAGGCAGTGTTTCATCCTGTAGCGCACAGGGTGGCTGTGAGTCAGAACTGACTTGACGGCACCGAACAACGATAACGTTAGCACTACCCAGTAAGGTTGAGGGCAGCCTACCAGAAGAGTGAAGTGACGAGGAGGGAGCCCTCGAGGAAGCCACGCGCGTTTAGTGATGAAGAGGTCAGAAAAGGTCTCAGGAGAACGCCAATGCCAGCTTTAAGATGAAAAACAACGTCATGTGAAGTTGTAAGCAGGGCCAAGCTGGAGGTCAGGTCTACAATGGGAGAGGCCACCTGAGGACTTCCAGCTGACCAGCTGAGCTCAGCAGGCTTAAGCTTCTGGGGGGAAGCTATCCCCAAGACTTCATCTGCAAGTTTCCTCTTCAGTTTCCTATAACTTACTGCCCCCCCCCAAATGGAGATTTAAGGGGTCATATTTTTATTATAGGGACCTTGATCTGGGCCTTTATCAAGTTCATGGAAGAATGCCAAATGAATAAAATTAGGCATTCCCCGTCATCATACCCTTATTCTGCCTTCTTTAGGAGGCGCTAGAGTGGCCCCCAAGCTGACTTCACATTCATTGCACGCCAATAAACTGGTTCAAACCAATCACACATTCTAGTGCCCTTGGCCAGGAATTAGGTCAGACCAGCCAATCCATCTCAAACTAGAGCAGGCATCTAATGCTCATTGCAGCATTATTCACAAGAGCAAAAGATAGAAACAACCCAAATGTCCGGCAATGGATGAACAGATAAGACATAAACAGCATATCCCAAACTATTGTGTTGTGGTGAATTGCCGGCAAGTTAGCCTTAATTCACGGTTATCCCATGCACAATCAAACACAATGCTACCTAGTCCTGGACCAGCCCCAGGATCAGTTGTAAACTGTCATGATCCACAGGGCTTTCCCTGGCTGGTTTTTGGAAGAAGATTATTAAACCCTTCTTTCTAGTTCAACTCAATCTGAACTCTCTGATTCATCAGAGCTGTTCAGCAGCACAGCAATATTCAACCTTGAAAGCACTATCCTGACTTAAAGAAGCCAAACACGCAAACACATGGCCATTGTATGATCCCACTTATGTGAAATATCTAAAAGAAGCAAATGAAAACTACATCGAGAACAATGTAGATTAGTTGTTACCAGGGCTGCATGCAGGAGTGGGGGTGGGGTGGGGTGGGGGCGGGGAGAGTTGAGTGCATGTTGTTGCATAATGGGTACTAGTTTCTGTTTAGGGTGACCAAAAACGTTTTGGAAATAAACTGTGGCGACAGAAGAACAGTATTGGGAATCTAACGAATGCCGTTAAATTGTGTACAAAAAATTATAGTTACCCACAATAAAAACAAAATGTTAAAAAGCCTCCAGCTGCAACACAAAGGGCTGCTAACACACACACTGCAGAACTCCTCTCAGCCTTCCGGCTGGCGGGGACGAGGTGTGGGAGTGGAGCTCACGAATCTGCACGGCTAGCAGGTGCGCCAGTGCCACCAGTCCACTGTGCTTAATAAGAGGAGAGGGACCTCTGTGCCGAGGGGCTGCTGGGAAGGCTTCTTTGCTCCTAAAGAGACACTAACCTGGGGAGTCACTACAAATATGTTTCTATCCTACTCTTGGTGAACCACGCCATGATGACCTTGGACACTAACCTTGCAGGAGCATGACATAACCCAGGGACGACACCAGGAGGACTTAACACAGAGGCCTGGCAGTATGAACTGAACCCTACCTCAAAGTGGCCTGCACCCTTGGACTAAGCACTGGGGAACTCAGGTGGGAGAGGAAGCAGAGAGTGGCCACCCCAGGTTGTGGAGGTGGTGGTCATTGGGCCATGGGGGGAACCCCCAGTTTGGTAGGTGTCCAAAGAAAAGGGGCCCAGAATAACCTATGTTTCATGCCTCAAGTCCCCCTCACAGTGACATGCAGGTTTTGATCTGTTGGGCAAAGATCTGAACTTGGAAGCATTAATCCAAGAAGATTCCCTCTGGCACCAATCCCCTTAGGGCAGCGGTTCTCAACCTGTGGGTCAGGACCCCTTTGGGAGTCGAATGACCCTTTCTTTCACGGGGGTAGCTTGATTCATAACAGTAGCAAAATTACAGTTATGAAGTAGCAACGAAAATGTTATGGTTGGGGGGGGGGGTCACCACACCTAGAGCAACAGCTCAAGTGTTTTCGCTCACGGTGGAACTGTCCTCACGTAGACCCTTTATACCGACAGTGTCCAGAGTGCTGGGTCACTGGAACAGCTGATGACGTTATCAGTGCAATGATTGACAATGTTGTACTTTTTTGTTTCTATGGAGAGTTCGTTTTCCTGTCTTGAGTTTGTTTAATTTTGTTTTGTTTGGGGTTGGTTGCTTTTGTTGTTGTAATTGGTCTTAAGGGGTTCTGATTTTGTCCTAATACAACCGATAAAGTAAACCTGACTCATGCAAATTCCATGGACAAGTGGATACATTCTGGGCTCCCACATAACTCAAGCCCCAATCCAAGAACAGTTCTGATAACATTGCCCTGCTCAATACTCACCTTTATGAAATAATCACCGGTGCTACAGCAGAGTGTGGTGAAGAAAGCAGCTGGTGCCTGGCTATTAACTGGAATAGGAGGGTGTACCCTCTCCAAAATGGCAAAAAGCTCCGCTCAGCAGAGCTTTCATAGTACACAATTTTCCCGCGGGGTGAGCATCAAGCAACTTGCTCTGCGTTAGTGCACCCAGTGGCAGTGCCCGGGAAGGTTCTCACTGGTCACAGTGAATTTTTCATAAAAGCAGTTTCACTCAAACCTTGTTTTTTATGATGGCCGATGTAAGAGAACAGCATAAGGCTGTGAATTTTTGTTTCCTGCTCAAGAAAAATGCCACAAAAACTGTTGTGATGTTGAACCCAGCTAACAAGAACAGCACTACGGGGAAAACTCAAGTGTGCGAGCGGTTCTCTTGTTTCAACAGGTGAAATGTCCATTGATGACAGACCTCATTCTGGACATCCATCAACTGCCCAAGCAGAAGCAAATGTCAACAAAATCCATGCACTTGTGCTCAAAGACCAAGGTCGGACCATAGAAGAGATGGGGGAGTTATCTGGACTATCTTGGAGCTCCGTTCGGCAAATGTTAACGGATAATTTGGGATTGAGAAGGGTCGCTGTGAAATTGGTGCCTCTGGTTCTGACTGAGCAGGACAGAGCATGGAGTATAAACACACTGTGCTTTGAAAGAACAGCTCTTGAGCAACACAGACTTTTTTCCAAGGTCATTACTGGTGATGCTGCTCTTACAACCCTGAAATCAAACACCAATCAAGCCAGTGGAAGACGCCATCATCACCTCACCTCCAAAAAACTCATCAAGTAAAATCAGAGATCAAGATGATGCTCATTTGCTTTTTGGGGTTTTTATGTGAGGGGACAGTGCATTTGGAGTCCGTCCACCAGGTAGGACTATTGATCAAGCTTTCTTTTTAGAGGTTCTGAAAAGGATGCATCACAGTGTCTAACAAAAAAGGCCTCATTTGGGGCAGACGGGGGACGGGTTTGCCACCACAGCAGTGCACCTGCTCCCACAGCCATCTCGGTGCGCCAGCTTTAGGCAAAAAACAGCATGTATCTCTTGCCTCACACACCTTACTCACCTGACCTTGCTCCGTGCAACTTCCCTTTTGTTTCTAAGAATGGAGAGAGACATGAAAGGGCATAGGACAGAAGGAAAAAACGAGGGAGGTGCTGTTAGCCATCCAGGTGAGTTTGAAAAATGTTTCCAAGAATGGAGTCACAGATTTGACAAATGGATTAAGTGTAATGGAGAGCATTTGAAGATGAGAAGGTTGTTTTGTAAAATTTTAAAAATAATTTGGATTAAAATTTCCAGGTTTATTGGAGTACCCCCACAGTATTTCTTGCTTGTTCCATGACAAAAATTTCTTCCCTGGCTTTTAAAATACCAGTAGTGGGTTTTTTTTAACTTTCTTACTCATTATTTGCATTTTTATCATTATATTATTATGATTTTATCCTTACCACTTTGTTGTTTATTGTTTCTGTTGGGCTTTCCAGTGTGTGAAGCAGCGAACGAGCAGATGCAGAGAAAACTATTGACGCCAGCATTTACAGGAGTGTGGGGGTGAGGAGTGGGAGACAGGGAGCGTGAGGGGACTTGGGAGCAAGCCTTGTAGGCGGGAGGGGGAGGGGGCACTAGATCTGATTGTGATTGCACAACTTATTTTTAAAATTATTTAACCATGAAAAAAATAGTTCTAAAATTGTGGGAAGGACTGTACAATTCTTCTTGATATGATTGAGTGATTTTATATGTGGATTATGTGCTAATAAAACTGTTAAGAAAAAAGGGGGGGGGGTCCTCTAAGTCCTCTGAGAGGCAGGAGGAGGGACCGCATTACCAGAAAGAGCCTAGGATTCCTGCACAGTGAGCCTCCTGGACCAGGATGCCACTGTGACATCAGGGAAGCAGCAGCAGAACCAGGTACCAGAACATGGAACGGAGTGATGGACTTCTCAATTTTTAAATCATTTTATTGGTGGCTAGTATAACTCTTATCACAATCCACACATACATACATTGTGTCAAGCACATTTGTACATTTGTTGCCATCATCAGTCTCAAAACATTTGCTTTCTGCTTGAGCCCTTGATATCAGCTCCTCATTGTTTCCCTCTTTCCCCGTCCCCTACCCAATGAACCCTTTATAATTTATAAATTATTATTTTGTCATATCTTACACTGTCCGATGTTTCCCTTCACCCACTTTTCTGTTATCTGTTCCCCAGGAAGGAGGTTATATGTAGATCCTCATAATCAGCCCCCTCTTTCTACCCCACCTTCCCTCTACCCTCCAGGTATCGCCACTCTCACTACTGGTCCTGAGGGGTTCATCTGCCCTGGATTCCCTTTGCTTCCAGTTCCTATCTGTACCAGTGGTCTAGCCAGATTTGTAAGGTAGAATTGGGATCATGATAGTGGGGGAAGGAAGCATTAAAGAACTAGAGGAAAATTGTACGTTTCGTCAGTGCTATACTACACCCAGACTGGCTCATCTCCTCCCCACGATCCTTCTGTAAGAGGATGTCCAGTTGCCTACAGATGGGCTTTGGGTCCTCACTCCACACTCCCCCTCATTCACAATGATATGATTTTTTGTTCCTTGATGCCTGATAACTGATCCCATCGACACCTCATGATCACACATGCTGGTGTACTTCTTCCATGTGGGCTTTGTTGCTTCTGAGCTAGATGGACGCTTGTTTACCTTCAAGCCTTTAAGACCCCAGACACTATATCTTTTGATAGCTGGGTACCATCAGCTTTCTTCACCACATTTGCTTATGCGCCCGCTTTGTCTTCAGTGGCTGTGTCGGGAAGGTGAGCATCATGGAATGCCAGTTTAATAGAACAAAGTGTTCTTGCATTGAGGGAGCACTCGAGTGGAGGACCAATAAATGGACTTCTCAATCCATGGACTTCTAAATCCATGTAAAACTGTGTGTGAGTGTTTTTTTGGGGGGGGTACTTCTGGGCACTTAAATGGGGCATCTGGGCTTACTGACTTGAACTGAACCTTCAGCTGAACGGTACGTCTTTTAAGCATTTGTTGGTATCCCTGTAAGAACTTTGCAACATGTCCTGATGAATAACTCCATCCTAAGCAATTTTCACTTGCCTTACAACCTGTTAGCTTCCTTAATCAACCCTTCAATCATGAATTTTGTCTGTGAGCTCTGGGTAACCACTCCAATAGATGGAAATAAATGGAAAAGTAGAAAATGCTAGTTTGGACCACACAAATGTTTCCTCCTACAGACCAGAAGGTCCATCATTCTGGGATCATGTCTTAGATGCTTGAAGAATTCAGTTCAGTGTTGGTAAAAGGTGTGCTCTGGCTAGTTCTGGAATCTCAGAAATAAGATTGCCCCTCTCTGATTTCAATTTCCCCATCTGTCTACACCAGGAGGGGAGTGGGAGAGGAGATTGTTATTGGACTCTGTAAACTCTCCTGACCCAAAACTCCAGGACTCACCACTGCAGGTATCTTTGATGGCCCAAACAAGACAACAGAAACCACCTTAGAAGTGTTAAATAGATATTCTCAAGTCAGTTCCAACTTATGAGCACCCCACCGGTGTCCAGAGTAGACTGTGCTCCATGGGGTTTCAGTGGCTGATTTTTCAGAAGTAGTCATCTGGCCCTGACTTCCAAGATGTCTTTTGGTGGACTTGATCTCCCACCTTTCAGTTAGCAGGCAAGTATGTTAAGCATTTACTCTACCCACCAATTCTAGAGACATAAAATTTAACATAGGGAACTGGCTACAGAGCGGCTAGAGGGCTGAGAGAGCATTTTTACCCTCCTGAAAGTATATTGTCAAAATATAACAGTATCTCACTTTATGGGCTTCTGCCCCAATGTGCAGAGACACATGTCCAATTCACCATAGCCTGGCTACTTCTGTCCCCATGGCAGCACACTGTCCTGTGGCTTTCTCTGCTTGCAGAGTCTCAAAGGGGATGACTCTCATGGACAGGTGTCGCAGAGTTCCTCCGAGACCAGTGATGGGATGGGGAAGTACAATAGGCTCACTGGGAAGTCTTACCCGCTGACCTGGTAAGAAAATTGCCAAATATGCGCCTCTCTACACCCCTTCAAACACCAGAGCCAGGCGTTTGTCTTCCTCCACTAATACTTGCTGTGCCGTGAGAAAACGTGAATGGTCTCAGTAGAAAAAGCACCCGTAAAGCAGCTAACAAATAAAGGCCAATATCCCACAGTCCCAACCCCGGCTACTGCCACGCACAGCAAGAGCAGAACGTAATATGGTGGTACTCACCCACGCTGCTGAGGGAACCACTACTCTCGGAGTCTGAAGGCATGATAGACAAGACACTGTACGTGGAACCTGGGGGCAGAAGGGAAGATCATTTGTTACTAAATCCTTTCACCCTGGGCCATGGGAGCAAGCACTGCAGCAGGGATGGAACTCCAGATTCAAGGAGCCGGCCGAGAAGGTGCAGGCAGCAAGGTGTGTGCCTCTCCGTGCCAGCACACGACGATTTCAATGTGCCAGGCCAGACACGTGGAAAGGAAAACCAAGCAAAAAACAAACTCCCTGCCATAGAGTCAAAACTGACTGGTTGCGACCCCGCAGGACAAGATAGAACTGCCCCTGTGAGTTTCTCACACTGTAAATGTTTACAGGAGGAGAAAGCCTCATCTTGATCCTGAGGAGCTGCTGGAAGTTTTGAGCTGCCAACCTTTCAGTTCGCAGTCCGATGCATACCCACTATGCCACCAGGGTTCCTCGTGAAGAGGAAAAGAGAAAAGAAACCAATTCACATCCATCTCAATCACTCAGGACCACTAAAATAAAGCCCCTTCTCTCTTGCTGTTAGATGGACTCCTTTCCTGGTACATGACGAAGGAAAGACAGGTTTGCTGAATTTCCAAAGTTAAAAACAGCCACAGACAAAAAGCCTGTTTCCCTTGCAGCTAAGCAGGGGAGGCTCTTACATCAGCAAGAAGCTGTGTCTGGGGAAAGCTGCCCCTCCTTGGTCTTCTCTTGAAGTTGCTGAGCTCCAGCAGTAAGGTGAACAAGGAGGACGACCAGTGCCTGAACCAAGACCAGCAACTCAGCCCCAGGTGGACCAGATCTCCTCTCCGGTTTGCCATCACCAAAACCGGTTCTGCTGCCACCCCTGCCTAGGTTGGGTGAGTTCTGCGTGGTTCAGAAACAGAAGGGGCCACAAAAGAGAGTCTGATCAGCTCGTTAAAGAGTGTCCCGGCCAACATTTATGCCCTGGAGATTAGAGGGTGAGATTGAGGCAGGCTTTAAGAGTCTCTTATTGTAGTCATTACTTTGAAAGAAGTGAACTTCTATTTACAGTGATCAGAAATTTGGCAACAATAATGGATTAAGTTTGCACATGATTAAAGTCACTGAAATGACTAAGGTATACACCTCAAAAATTGCATTAGAAAATGTTTGGTCATGTGACGTTAAGTCAAAAAGCAATGCTACCACAAGTGTGAACTTGAATGAAGGGGAAGGCAATATACAATAAGAGAGATGTGGGTGAAAAATGATTAAGGGATACTACTGGGAGGTTTTTAAGAGTTACAGGTAAGAGAGACAATATACACCCCGCCATGGACACGTGCACTGGCTTATAACAGCTTTGAGACTGAACGTGGAGATATACCCACAAATATACAGAGACTTGCGAAAGGATATTTGTATATGTGTATTTGCCTTTGCTCCAAATATATCCCTGAATACAGTAGAGCATCCAAACCAAACCAAACTCACTGCCATCTAGTCCATGCCAACTCCTGACCCTGCCGGACAGGGTGGAATGGCCCTGTGCATTTCTGAGATTGGAATTCCACGTGGAAGTAGAAAGGCCCTTCTTTCTCCCTGCAGCGATCCGTAGGACAGGGTAAAACTGCTCTCTGAGAGTTTCCAAGAGTATAATTCTTTATAGGATTAAAGCTCCATCTGTCTCCAAAGGAGTGACTGGTGGTTTTAAAGTGCTGACCTTGCAGAGAGTAAGCCATACGGGGGCAGGGGAGGTTATGAAAGCATTTAGACATAATCAAACACTTTAAGGGGATAAGCAGCTGGGTCTAGGACAGTGGTCCTCAGCCTTCGTAATGCCGGGACCCTTTATACAGTTCATGCTGTGCTGACCCCCAACCATCACATTATTTTTGTTGCTACTTTATAACCATAATTTTGCTACTGTTATGAATTGGGTGACCCCTGTGAAAGGGTCATTCAACCCCCAAAGGGGTCATGACCCACAAGTTGAGAAGCGCTGGTCTAGGGGCTCAGGATCATAGTCTTCGAGGCCACTAAGATCAACTGGCATAACCTAGGTCACAAAGAAAATGTTCTGCATTCTACTTTGGTGAATAGCAACTGGAGTCTTAAAAGCTGTGAGCAGACATCTAAGGGATAGCTATTGGTCTCCCTCCCTCTCCCGTGCAGAGGAAATAAGGATGAAAACCAAAAGACATAGGAAGCAGTTAGCCTAATGCAGCATATGGACACCAGACTCGGAAGACGGGAGAACTAGATGATGTCTGGCTACCACCAGCAATTGCGCTGAAAACGATCACACCAGAAGGACATAGATAGAGTGGGAGAAACATGTGGACCAGAACTCGGAACCTTGAAAAAGACCAGGCTTACTGGTTGAGTAAACGGATAGGCCCGTAGTAACCTAACCCTTCGGGTCTGTGACTCAACTCCCCCAGGATTAGAATAAGCACCCAGTTAAAATCAAAAGGGTAGGATTTACCCAAGGACGGGCTGTTAGAAAAGAGGACGAATGGGAACAGGCACCCCAGGGAGGAAGTGGTAACAACGGTACACGAACCAGACACATCATGGACAGGAAGGAGCAGTGCTCTGAAAGGCCCCTAGCACCGTAGCTCCTGGTTCCAGCACCAAGGCCACCCCCCTTGCTTGCACACTGTTCCGCGTACCTCACCAACTGTGCAAACGCCTGCCAGCTCAGGATCTGGGCCCAAACCACCTGGCCTCGAACTTAGCACTTACCAGCTATGTGACTGGGACCAAGTTGCTCACACTTCTTGCGCCTCATTTTCCAATCTGTGCGATAATGGTGGGTTATGAGGTCTAAGGAATCTGTAGGTGGGACAAAGGGCTAATGCACTTGGGCTCTAACCAGAAAGTTGATGGCTCAAGTCCCCCCAGAAGTACTTTGGAAGAAAAGCCTGGTCTACTTTCCAAAATGCTGCCACTGCAAACGCTACAGAGTGCAGAATTGCTCTGTTATATCTGGGTCACCATGTCTTAGAACTGACTTGTAGACTAAATGAAAAAAGATATGTAAAACCAGTCAAGTCCCTAAAATAGCAGTTATCAACCTGTGGGGTCACGCCCCCTTTGGGGGTCGAATTACCCTTTCACAGGGGTCACCCGATTCATAATAGTAGCAAAATTACAGTGATGAAGTAGCAATGAAAATAATGTTATGTTGGGGGGGTCACGACAGCATGAGGAATGGTATTAAAAGGTCACGGCATTAGGAAGGCAGAGAACCACTGCCCTAAAACAGAGTAGGCAGTGAATCTTTCTGCAGCCTCCTCAAGAAGGCAGGACATGAGACAGCCTCCACAGAGCACAAGTGATCCTGGCAGGTGACTGCCCGGCCTTTCCTCAATCTCTAGAAGCTATTACTGGTCCACAATTTTTCATTGTGTCACTTGTGTGTCCTTTGGTGCACCACTCACCAGAGTCAGCAGTCCTCTCCTTCTCCTGAGTGGTCTTTTCCGGGCATTAGCCCTGCGCCTCTGTTTCCTTCTCTTCCTCTCTCCTTCCACCGTTTTGTCCAGCTATAAAAAACGTCAAGTCATTCCCAGCCTCCCTCACTAGTTGTGGATTCAAGTAGAGCAAACCAGAGTGCTCAGCACAGGCTCAGCAAACTACTAGCCCTGCCGCTACTTTCTCAACCAGTGCTCCTAACTGTCTATACTTGGGTTAAACAGGCAGTCAGCCCCTAGCCACCTCAGAGGAGGAGCCAAAGCACCCAGAGTGCTCTGGACAAGACAACACCCCTTGATGAGCAAGTATGCCCCATGAAGGCAGTGTCCAATCATCCACCAAATGCTGACTCAACACTGCTATGGGTACCAGGGATGTACCTTGAACAAAATAGATTCCTCACCTTCATGACATTCACACAACTGTGTGTGTGTGAAATAAACCAATAAATACAAATTTTGCAAGGTGATAAGGGTTAAAAAAAAGAAGAAGAAGAATCCAGCAAAATGGAGATGATGATGTGCGGGGAGAGAGAGATGGGGAAATCATTATCTGAGCAGAGACTTGAAGGAAACCCAGAATGCTGGAAGGAGGTTGTTCCAGGGAGTGGAACAGCAAATGCAAGATCCCTGAGGTGAGCTCATGGAACAGCATGGAGGCAACGTGAACTGTAGGAGGGTGCAGAGTTAGGAGAACGGTTCCTCAGACCCTGGTGGGTCACCGGGAAGACACTGGACTTTACTCCAAGGGTGGAAGGTTTAGAGGAGAGGAAAGACACAGTCTAACTTACACTTTTACAGGATTACTGGCTGTTAAGCTGATGCTGACCACAGGTAGGGGAAGGCAGAAACGCAGAAATCAGAACAGTAACTGCAATCATCCCAAGGAATACTGTTGGTGGCTTGGGCCCAGGTGGTAACAGTGAGCTGGTGAGAAATGGCTGGATTTAGAGGTATATTTGGGAGGTAGAGCTGAAAAGATCTACCCATGGGGTAAATATGGAATCAAGAGAACAGAAAACTCAAATATGACACTGGGGTTCTTGGCTTGGTAACAAGAAGCACAGACTTGGTAGTTGACTCAGGAGGAGAAGCCTACAGGCAGAATAGCTGAATAAGCATCAGGGAGTTACGCAGGTTACACTTAAGGAGCCTAGAGACACCAGGAAGGAGCCCTGGTAGTGTTGTCAGGAAGTGTTGGACTGCTAAGCACAAGGTCAGCAGTTCAAACCACCAGCCACTCTGTGGGAAAAACATGAGACTATTTGCTGCATAAAGATTTACACAGTCATGTGTCATAATCACCTCTATGGCATTGGGGTTTGTATTTGGGTTAATAACACCCAAATGGAGATGCTAAGTATGCAGTTGAATGGATGAGTTTGAGGTTCAAGGGCAAGACAAGACCAAAAACATAATTTAGGAATGTAATTGTATTCTTAGTATTTAAAGCGAAGAGATCCCTCAAGGAGGGACAGCGATAGGGAAGGCAGAGGAAAAGTCCAAGAACTGAAGCCTTAACATTTGGAGTTGAAAGATACAGCGAGGAACAAACCAAGAAGACAAAGAAGGAATGGCAGTGGAGTAGGAGAAAAGCTAAGCATCTGTGTATGTGGTCAAGGGCACAGAAAATGACCTGGCATGCCCCAGCTGCTCCAATGAAGAAAACACAGCCCTTCTGACTCCTGATATAAACTACACTTGCATTCCACCTACCCCCCGAACTTCCCTGGGAAGGAAACAAGTCAGGAAGACTTACGATTACACTACAAGGTTTACTAGGTATCTTAAGTGTTACTACGGCTCATGGTATTCTTGACCGTACTACTTACTAACACTCTACTACCAGCAACCAACATTTATTAAGCATTTGTCATCAAAAAGGCTCTATTTATATGAATTATTTCATTTAATGTTTCTAACACCCCTATCAGATAAACACTACTGACTCATCAGAAAGACCCTTTTAAATAGGTTCAAGGTCTGGCCCCAATCCCAACTACGTGGACACCTCCCCATCCCGCCAGAAGAATTTATTGCAGAGGACAGCACTGAAGCTACAGCTCAGTGAGAAGGGCATGTCTGATCAGAGCACATGGGAGCAAATAAAGGGGGAGGAAGAGAGAGTGGAGCACATCCTGGCCCACCAAGCCTTGATGATGATATTCCCGCTCAGAGCAGCCAATCCACAGAGAAGACCATATGGCCGGCCCCACCATGAGACACGACATCCCTCACTGACCCATAGCTATACAGGGTACAACAATGGACACACAATATGGGAATTCCACCTGATCTGATCCCACCACACTGAGGCAAAACACTGAGGGTGTACAACAGAACAGCAAGGGGAACAGAGCAACGGAATCCCCAGGGAATACCAAATAGACATTGGGGCCAGGGCTGCGCACCCCCATCAGACTCTACCGAAAACACTCCTAAAGGCCAACAAACAGTCCTTGAACTAACAACAGGCTTTTCTTTGTTGTTGCTGTTTGGCTTTTTGTTGTTGTTATTTTATTTTATTTTGTTGCTTTGTTTTGCTCTGTCTTGTTTTTGTGCATGTTATTACCTCCACAGGTCTGTCTAAATAAGATTGTCTGGATGAACAACATGGAGGAGAAAACAACGGGACCAACAGTTCTGAGGGGAATGGGAAAGGGGGAGGGGAGGGAAAGGAAGTGGTGTTAACAAACCGGGGGACAAGGGAACAACAAGTGATCCAAATTGGTGAAGAGGGTGTAGGGGGCCTTGTAAGGCGTGATCAAGGGTAATGTAACTGAGAGGAATTACTGAAACCCAAATAAGACTGAGCATGACAGTGGGAAAAGAGGAAAGTAAAAGGAAATAGAGGAAACAACTAGGAGGCAAAGGGAATTTATAGAGGTCTTAATAAAGGCATGTACATATGTAAATATATTTCTACATGAGGATAGGGAAATAGATCTATGTCCATACATTTATAGGTTGCGTATTAAGGTAGCAGATGGACATTGAACTTCCACTCAAGTACTCCCTCAACGTGAGAACACTTTGTTCTATTAAACTGGCATTCCATGATGCTCACCTTCCCGACACGATCACTGAAGACAAATGGGTGCATAAGCAAATGTGGTGAAGAAAGTTGATGGTGCCAGGCTATCAAAAGATATAGCATCCAGGGTCTTAAAGGCTTGAAGATAAACAAGCAGCCATCTAGCTCAGAAGCAAAATAGCATACATGGAAAACGCACACCGGCCTGTGTGATCATGAGGTACCAAAGGGATTGGGCATCAGGCATCAAAGAACAAAAAATCAAATTATTGTGAATGAGGGAGAGTGCAGATTGGGGACCCAAGACTCATCTGTAGACAACTGTATATATCTCCTTACAGAAGCGCCGCGGGGAGGAGACAAGCCAGTCAGGGTGCAGTTTAGCAACGATGAAACATACAACTTTCCTCTACTTCCTAAATGCTTCCGCCAGCCCCCACCCCCACTATCACGATCCCAATTCTACCTTACAAATCCAACTAGACCAGAAGACGGGATTGATGGTAGGCTTACGTCTATTTCTTTAACGCCATGCGATCCACTCACACTGCATTTTCAATGGACTAGTAGGTCGTGGTCGACGTATTGCGCACCCTGGTCTGGAGAACGTGCGTGCCCGGCCCAGAGTCGTCGACTACAAACGGGAAACCACTGAACAAGTGAGCGGAATGGGAGGTCAGGATCAAGGACTTACTCAACAGCTACTGCATGGTAAGCTCTGTTCAGTATGTTTTACAGGGCAGAATACGGGGCGGTGCTAGTATGAGGACAGAAGTAAATCAGAATTTCTGTAAGAGCCTCGGAAGGGATGAAAAGGGAAAAGAATGGAGGCATCAGGAAGGACAGGAAGGACAAGGGCCATGTGGACCCCCGGCTGCTGCGAACTGGGGTTTCACTGCACACTTCCTGCCTGGAGAGCTTCTGCTCCACAACCAGCAAGACAGGCCTTCCCAGGTCCATATGAAGTTTGCTACGACCTGCCCTTCCCAGACTCTGCTGCTGGCTGCAGGTCTACTTTTAGTTGCTGCGGACGGCCCGTGCCTGTCTATCTGCCCAACTCCCTGTGCCCAGCCTGTCGCTCAGGCCTTTGAAATCAACAGCGCATACCTAGGCATTTCATTTGAATTTGCCTGTTCCCGAGGACGGCGGACTGAGGGTGCTGTGACTAGCAAACCAGCATACTGAGTGGAGAAGGGAAAGTTCCTGACAGCAACAAGCGAGGTTTCCCTGGGGATCTGTTTAGAGTGGGACTACACCTCCCCCAACCAGTAACTACTGCTGTTGTACTGACAAGAGCTCCTACAGACGGTCCCAGCGGAGTCAGCAAGTCCTGGACCTAAGTGTATCCCAAATCCACAGGGCTCCTGGGGCTCGGAAACACCTACAGAAGGTCCTTCTCGGGCATACCGGCCCCTCCACTTGAAACAAGAAATACTGACTGGGCTTCATAGGTAAGTAATTCTCATAAAGTCAAGAAGGAAAAGGACAACAGTCAGCCCTCACAGGGGTTTCCTGGGTGTGAATTTTCCACCTGAAAATATGATTGTAGAAACAGAGAAGGGAAGGCGGGCATAACCAGAGAGGAGACTTCACCTCCTGGTGGACAAATTGACTAAAATTCTAAAGCCACGCTCTCTGCCATTGAGTCAAGTTTGACTTGTAGTGACACTATAGGACCGGATAGAATTGCCTGTGCATTTCGAGACTGTCACTCTATGAGAGTACAAAGCAGCTGGTGGCTTCCAACTGCTGACTCGAGGTAAGCAGCCCACACGTAACCACTACAGGTCTCCTGACAGATGGATTAGTCCATGGGCTCTCACCTAAGACACAGTCCCCACTGGTGGGCAGGGTGACCACAGCATGTTCTCTGATGCGTTTAAGAAATTCGGAAAGTTGAAAAACCGGAAATTCTTGAATCCCAATTAAATGAGGGAGGGAGACAGAGCTATCAAAAAGATGAAAATGAAGCAGTAAGCAAATGCTCAAGACTCTACTTACCGAAGAGCTTCTTGCCAAAAGTACATGGGCAAAAACAGCAAACACCGAGGACAAGGGAGAATATCAAGACCCTCAACAATTCTAATGCACCAACAAAAAGACCACAAGGCACAGAAAGCAAAGAGAAACAATGGCCCATTCAAATGAACATCACAGAGTGAGTAAATGCGCATCAAAAGATGACCACATAACGAAAACAAATGGAAGGATATTTTTTTAAATAGTTAAAATGAGGAAGACAATTCAAGAACAAAATGAGGATATAAAACCTAACATTGCAACTGGACGGGGCAATAACGGAAATGAAATACACAATAGAAAGACTCACAACATACTGAACACTTTGTTCTAAAACCTTCCAGACACAATCGCTGAAAACAACATGGGTGCATATGTAAATATGGTCAAGAAAGCTGAGGGTGCTCGGCTATCAAAAATATAGCATCTGGGGTCTTAAAGACTTGAAGATAAACAAGCTGCCATCTAGCTGAGAAGCAACAAAGCCCACATGGAAGAAGCATGAGGTGTCGATGGGATCAGATCTCAAGCATCAAAGACAGAGAAAATAAAAGTCATATCAATGTGAATGAATGGGAGTGCGGAGTGGACACCCAAAGTGCATTTGTAGACAATTTGACATTCCCTTACAGAAAGGTCACAAGCAAGCCAGTCAGGAAGCAGTACAAGACTTTTGCCAATCCACATGCAGAGTTGGTCTTCGTATAATCCAGCAGCTGACTATTCGTTTAGAACACAGATTGATTAAGTACAGTGAGATGACACAACCTTGATGCACACCTTTCCTGATAGTCTAGCAGTTCTCAATCTGTGGGTCGTGACCCCTTTGGGGGTTAAATGACCCTTCCACAGGGGTTGCCCAATTCATAACAGTAGCAAAATTACAGTTCTGAGGAAGCAACAAAATAATTTTACTGTTTGGGGGTCACCACAACATGAGAAACTGTATGAAAGAGTTCCGTCATTAGTAAGGTTGAGAACCATTGTATTAGACCATGCAGTATCCCCCTGCTCTGTTCACACTGCTGCTTCTTGATCCATGCACAGGCTCTGCAGGAGTACAGTGTTCTGGAATTCCCATTCTCCTCCAGGCTTTCCATACACAAGTAAACATTGCAGGGGCAGTGAATTATTTAATGTGGCTCTTCTGGACAGTCTCTAACTCCCACAAAATGACCTTTCATTGCATGGATCTGGTAGGAAGGTGGGGGAAGACACTGAAAGGATTCACCTGTGAGTAATTATAAACCAGATTCCCTGGAGTGACATCCTGGGGCATATAAAATGAGCTATCTTAAAAGCAAGAGGAGGGATCTTATTACTAGCAAGAACCAGGAGTGGAATGAATCCTCTGGATTTAAGGATTTCTGTGCAGTGAACCTCCTGGATATGGAAAATACCTATAAAATCTGAGAAGCGGCAGTCGAACCAGGAACCAGAGCATCAACTGATGAAGGCAAGCGCCGTTTTGTAGAAGGCTGGCTTGCAGAAGGTGGGCTGCCTCTGGGCACTCAATTCAGGGAGCTAGGCTTGCTGACCCATGGAGCTTAAGCTGAATACCTTTGGCTTGAGGCCTACAGTGGAGTGGTATGCCCCTTTGGGGATTTATTAGCAGACCTGAAAGATTTGTAATATTTTCTAAGAACTGAACCCTGAGTATTTCTCACTGGCATTATAACTTGTTAACTTCCTAAGAAACCCTTTGTTTGTAAGCACGGTGTAACCATTGCAATGTATAACAGAACCTACAGATCAAGTAGCGAAATAAATAGAAAACATTAATAAAAACAAGACAACTGATGTCAGGAGTAGGGCCCATTGCAATGGCTCCAGACTCGTAGACATGGGTTTGAAGAGACAGATCTAAAGCCATGGGAAGTAAAACATCTGGTTCCAAGAATGGTTGTTTGGGTTACTGTTACTTGTAATGGATATAAGAAATGATATGTTGCAGCAGAAAAGAAAAAAAAAACCTGCTCTGGACTGCCCTGGGGATAAAGCTTGGCTAATTAAGATTAATGGGCGGCCAGTGCCTTCTGGAACCATCCTGCCAGAGTCCCCAGGTCATTTGTACATAAAGAGATACAGTCCAGGGACGAAGCAGAGAATATAGTATTTGGAGATTATTAAATAGTTTGAGGATTTTTTGTTTGGCTTCATTATTGATAATATTTCTCCTACCTGGTATTGTGTAGAAAATCAATCATGATTACAAGACGTTAATCATGCTTATAAGAGCTTGTAAGTCTGCCTTCACTCTATCCTTAGATATGCTAAAAGGGAAGATAAGAATTGCCTGAAAAGAAAAAGCTTTTTCTTTGAAGCCAAGGTAGAGTCAGGGGCTTAAAGAGAACCCCGGAACCCCATCCAGAGCAGTTCAGAAAACAGGAGACTTACATTTGAAGGGAAGACTTGCAGAGAAAGACTGTTTGCCTTTTGAAATTATTGAGCTAGCAGTTTCCGTGGGCTGCATCAAATCAGGAAAGTCTGTGGAAAGTTTAAAGGAGCCGGTGAGCTTGCTGCTCTCATTATAGCAACCACCTGGATCCACCTAGTGGAAGCGGGGAGGGGTGAAATTCAGCAGTGAAGAGAGCTGATTTGGACCTGTTCCATCGGTACCCCGCGATATGATCCAAAGGCTAAAGATGAGAGATAAAAGGAGGGACTGGCTGGTCTGGTGTTTAAAATACTGTGTGACTATGAGATATGGGAATGGATTAGCCCCCAGGGCCAACTGGTCTGAGGTGTCAGGAAGTGTGTGTGACTCCCACACTTGTAACTAGTACCAATTAACCTAGCGTGGATGGCTAGGGCTAAGATGATTGGGACCTGACCAAATAGAAAGATGTTTGACTCTGTGAGCGGGTGTACACCATTGCAGTTTTGATGATTGGTCTATTGTAAACTGAACTGTGCTTCTGCATGCAGATGGCCAAAGTTCCACACAGATATAAGACTCATCAAAATTAGAAACATTCTTGTCTCCTCAGTACTAGGTTGTTGTTTTTAGGTGCCATCAAACCAGTTCTGACCCATAGTGACCCTGTGCACACCAGAACAAAACACTGCCCAGTCCCGCACCATCCTGACGATTGTTCTGGCTGAGCCAATGGTTGCAGCCACAGTCAATCCATCTCATTGCGGGCCGTCCTCTTTTTGATTGCCACACTGGCTTTACCAAGCATGCTATCCGTCTTTAGGGACGGGTCTCTCTCCTGAGTTGTCACACACAGGCAGTTCAGAAACTGCCTATTCAAACGGGAGAAGATAAAGGTATGAAGTGGCTGGTCTACAACCCTTATGGGTATGTGAAGAAAGAAGGAATAAAGGAAGGAAGGGAAAAGGAAGAAGAAAGGAAAGAAGCAAGAAGAGAAAAGATTGGAGGGGGCAAAGTTAATCTTCAGTATGAAATGCACAAGGGCTACAAGAGAAGACTCTTTTGGCCAACGTCTCTATCTCCCACCCAAGGACCTTTTGTGTAGCCATTGCAATAGATAATGGAACCCAGAGATCAAGCATCTTTCTGGCATTCTCTGCTTTCAGCCAAGAGCTATCTGACGTCAGCAATAATATCCCTTGTTCCATGTTGTGTTCTGAATCCAGCCTGAACCTCTAGCAATTTCCCCCATGTACTGCTTGGACCACAGTTGGATTTTGAGCAAATTTTTTACTTCCATGTGATGTTAATTATATTCTATAATTTGAGCATTCAGTGGGGTCACCTTTCTTTGGAATGAGTATAAATAAATATGGACCTCTTCTAGTTCGTTAGCCAAGTAGCTGTCTTCTAAATTTCCTAGCATAGACAAGTGACTGTTTCCAGTACTGCATCAGCCTGTGAAAACATTTCCACTGGTTCTCCATCAAGTCCCAGAACCTTGTTTTTGGCTAGTGCTTTCAGTGTAGCTGAACTGCACCTCCTTCATGGTTCTTAGCCATATGTTACCTCTTGAAATAACTGAATGTCCACTAGATCCTTTTTAATACCGTATCTCTGTGTACTTGCTATCTTCTCTTGATGCTTCCTGAATCATTCAATATTTTGCCCATATAACTTTTCAGTAATGCAACTCGAGGCTTAGATTTCTTTCTTCAGTTCTTTCAGCTTAAGATATGCTAAGTATGTTTTTCCTTTTGAGTTTTTAACACTAGGTTTTTGCATATTTCATGATAATATTTGACTTTGTCTTTTCAAGCTCCCCCTTTGAAATGTTCTGTTCTGCTTTGTGACATCATCATTTCTTCCATTTGCCTCAGTTACTCTATGATTAAGAGCAAGCGTGAGTCTCTGCTGACATCCATTTTAATCTTTGTCTTTTTAATGACTTTTTGCTTTCTTCAGGTACCATTTATTATTATTATTTATAAATCATTTTATTGGAGGCTCATATAAGTCTTATCACAATCCATCCATCTACTGTGTCGAGCACATTTGTACATATATTGCCATCATATTTTCAAAACATCTTTCTACTTGAGCCCTTAGTATCAGCTCCTCATTTTACCCTCCTTCTCCCTCCCTCCCTCATGAAACCTTGGTAATTTATAATTATTTTTTTTCATGTCTTGCACTGTCCGATGCCTCCCTTTCCCCCTTGTCTGTTGTCCCTCACCCTGAGAGGGGGTTATAGGTAGGTCATTGTGATAGGTTCCCATTCCCCCCCACCCACCCACCCACCTTCCCCTTCTGGAATGGCTATTCTCAATATTGGTCCCGAGGAGTTTATCTTGATGTTATCCCACTGCTAATCAGGTCTTCTGTAATTAGTGAATCAACCTGTTCTTGACATGTTCTCAAAAGTCAGATGGGAAATCCTCAAGGTCATAATTTGGCTCTCATGGACTTGTTTCTACTTTCTTTAGCTTCACCCTGAACTTGCAAATGATCAATGATTGGTCTGTTCCACAGTCAACCCATGGCCTGGTTTTAACTGCTGATATTAAGTTTTACCACCATGTCTTCCCATAGATATAGTCCATTTTATTTCTGTGTATTCCATATGTGGAAGGCCACGTGTATAATTGCCACCGTGTAGAAAAACGATAGCTGCAGTGAACTCACGGGTCTTGCAACATTCTATCATGCAATCTCCAGCTTTGCTTCTAGCAAGACCATACTTTCAAAACACTGATGCTTCTGGTTTGTTTTCAACTTTGACATTCTAACTGCCAATAATTATCAATGCATCTTGAATTCATGTTTGCTCGACTTCAGACTGAAGACATTAGTAGAATTCTTCAAATTCACCATCGCTTAGCTTTAGTGCTTGGTGCATAAATTCGAATCGTTGTATTAATGGTATTTCTTTATATGCTGAAATGTCGCTTCTGATGATGAATACAATACCATTGCTCATGATTCAAAATGGCCAATACCAGATGTGTGGGCGATCTGGCTGCAACTTCTGTCATTGATCACCAGGGTTGATCTGGCTGGCTACGCTAGTGTCCCCTTCCTTCCTCCCTGGCTCCATGTGTGTCCCTCCCAAAGCTATGCGCTCAGTTGAAGAGGACGACCTTCCCGGATAAAGAACCGTCCTTCCGTCACAGGAATAGGGATAGCTGCGTTCCCCTGCCAGAGCCTCCAAACAAGACTCAAAATGGGCAATGCCAGCGCATTTCCAGTTAATGCTCAGAATGTTGATCTTTATGCCTTCCATTTCATTTTATACAACGTCCGATTTTCCTAGGTTCATACTTTGTACATGTCATGTTCTAATTATTGATGTTTGCAACTGTTTCTCATTTTGAATCATTACAGATCAGCAAACAAAGGTCCCAAAGTTGACTTTAGACTATCTGAGTCATCGTGGTAGACTCTAATTTGAGAAGGCAGCTCTTCCTCTGTCATATTTCGAGTGCTTTCTGACCTGAGGGGCTCATCTTCTGGCACTAATTCTGACAATAGTCTGCTTGTATTCATGAGATTTTCAGTATCTTACAATGTCCGAATGCCTTCCAGAGGTTTTCAGTGGCTAATTCCTCAGAAGTGGACAGCCTAGTCCTTCTTTGTAGTTTTTGTAGTCTCAAGGCTCTACTGAAACCTATGGTTCACTTGGGGTGATATTGCTGGTATTTAAAACACCAGTAACAACACTTCCAGTGTTACAGCAACACCAAGCCTCCACGGTGCGACAAGATGACAGACATGTGGTGGAAGAATGGCAGATACTGGATTTCTTGTATACTACTAAAGTTAAGTTGGTACTAACTTACCCTAGAAGATTAGAAGTACAAACAAGTAAAAGCAATATCCATGGTAACCATTTAAAAAATAAATGAAAACATGCACAAGAAGAAAGCTGAAAGGCCCACTATAATAAATCAACAAACCACAAACAGTATTAAAAGGCAAAGACAAAAGATTAAAACATACAAAACAATAAAATACTACAAGTCATTTTATACCAGGAAATATACTGAATATAATTATATTAAAAGCTGTATTCAAATGCAGGGTGGGGAAGAATGGAAAAAAAACAACAACTATATTTTGTTTCACAAAACACATCAAAACCCATAGAATGCAAATGGGTAGAAAGTGAAAGGTGGAAAAATAAATTTTGTGTAAATAATCAAAAGAGCTGGGGGAGTTATATTAATATCAAAAAGTAGACTTTGTATAAAATTTCCCAGAAATAATTGTAGTGATAAAAGGGTCAATTAATAAATAAAATTCAACTATAGATATGTATGTATCCAATATCAAGGTACCTAAATTAATAGAACAAATACTGCTCTTCTTGGAGAGAGAACGAGGTGCACAGCAATGACAGTTGGAGACTTGAGTAGACTAGTGTATTAGAAGAGCCGCCAAGATCAAGAAGGGAAGAGAGGACCTGAGTAACCCTATAAGCCAACTAGATTTAAAATCAGAGAAGCCTTTATTAAACAAAGCTATCACAATGTGCGGCTATTGTTTCTCAACCTAGCCTCCATCGTTTCCAAAGGCAGGCTCTCCACTTGACTGAGGCTTCTGCAAAGCATTATGAGCTCCTCCAGTCACGTCTCATCAAAAGGGCAGTTTGACATCTTCAAGGGACTCTTACCATGTTCTTTTTCAATGTTCTTTGAGGTATGAGAAGAAAAAGAAATCTGAAGTGGCAAAATCAGGGCTGTAGGGTGAATTTACAGGATAAGGTTTTCCAACAAAATTTCATCAGAAGCACTCTTACTATTCTAAAAGACCAAGTAGATACATTATAAGGCGGGGGAGGGGGCGCGGAATTCCTCAAAATAGAAAATTACATTAGTGAGAAAAGGTATCTTTCTTGGCCTTTTCTCAACAATATAGTTTTCAATTTTGTTAAAATTCCATAATATGTGTCATGACCATCCTGCTTCCTTAAAGAAAATCAAGATTACCATCTTGCTATCCCCCATAAAAAGCTGTCATAACCTAAGTCTAAAGGTCCAAGGGAGCAGGGGGGTGGGGCACTAGACCACTCCATCTTGACTGCAAGCCCAATGGGGTCTCGTAGAAGGAGCGCCCATCGGACACACACACTAAGGACTAAAGGGTAGAACTGCTGTTAGGCAAGTGGGTCCTGGCTTATGCATCCCTGGAAGAAAAGAAGACTGAACCAAGATTGGATGGTAATAGGGCCTGCTCACTATGTAGCAGAGGGGCATTCATCTGCTCTGGGTCAGGACAACAGTTAGACTTATAACTATTTGTATGGTCTCTGGTGGTTTTCTTTTTAATTAGTGTCTATCTAAATAAGATAGGCAGGAAAAGTAACCCCGGAGACAGCAATAGGACTGATGATGAGGTGATGGGGGGTGCATGGGATGGGAGGAGGAGGTGGGAGGGGAGCAATGAGTAAATAACGACAGGGGCAGGCGAATAGCAAAGGATCTGAAATGAACGGTGAGGAGGGTATAGCACTCCTGGTTGTGTTTGATCAACTGAAATATATGAGAGGAATCAAACATGATAGTGGGGCAGGAAGAAAGAAAAGGGGCAAAGAATAAGAAAGTAAAAATTATAGGGAGGGGAAAAAATGAGGAACTGATGCCAGGGACTTGGGTGGAGAGCAAATGTTTTGAGAGTGATGAGGGCAACGAATGTACAAATGTGCTTTATACAATTGATGTATGCATGAATTGTGATAGGAGTTGTATGAACCCCTAATAAAATGATTTTTTAATTATATATAGGTATATAGATGAGTATATATAAGTAGATAAATATATGTGTATGTGTGTATATATAATAAGGAAGTAGATGGACTTTGGACCTCTAAAATTTTACCTCAGTACTAGAATGGTTTGTTTAAATAATGTGGCGTTATATGATACTCACCTTCCCAACACGATAGCTGAAGACAAAATAGGTGCATAAGCAAATGTGGTGTAAAGAAAGCTGATGGTGCCCAGCTATTAAAAGATATAGCATCTGGGAGCTTAAAGGTTTGAAATTAAAGGAACAGAGCCCACATGGAAGAGGCAAACCAGCCTGTATGACCATGAGGTGTCGACGGGTATAGGTATCAGAAATTCAAAAACAAGCAATCAGATTGACGTGAAGGAGTGTAGACAAAGTGGAAACCCAAAACCTACCTGTAAGATAATTGGACAATCCATCACAGAAAGGCCACACAAAATGGTTGTTATATCCAGGGTGCAGTATAGCACTGGTGAAACACATAAATATCCTCGAGTTCTTTAATGTTTCCTCACCTTACTATAAAGAGCTTAGTTTCATCTCATTAACCTGGTGGGACTTGTATATGTTCATTTGTAAAAATAAGGCTGCTCAATGAATGAAATCCCAGATAGATAAACCCTTCAGAAATAGTAATGGGAGTAATGATTCCCTGAGGGTACAGGAAGTGGGGAGGGGGGGAAGGGAGAACCCATAGCAATTATGGCTGTATAACCCCACTCGAGGGGAATGAATAACAAATTGTAGGTGAATGGATACATGGGATGGTGTAAGATACATCAATAATAAGAATATATAATAAGGGTTCTTGGGGGGTAGGGTGTGGGAGAGGAGATAAAAGGAAGTTGATATCAAAGTGTTCAAGAAAGAAAGAAAATGTTTTGAAAATGACGGGGGCAGCAATTTTACAATTATATTCGATCTAATTGAATTATGGGTTATTATTATATCTGTCAGAGCTCCAAATAATTTTTTTATGTCATAACCTTCTGATATGACCTCTGTGCCTTGAATTAAACTAGCCCAACAGATACTCTAGAAGTCATAGTTTTGACTGGAGGTTTTGTTTGCTTGTTTTGAAAGCACTCTGTGGTGAAGTGAAATTTCTTAATATGGCTTTTGTAATCATGTCTCAGGAGCCCTGCTTTTATAAGTAAAGCACAAATCTGTAGTTTGAATCTACCAGTCAACCCATAGGAAAACGATGAGGCTATCTATTCTCATAAAGATTTAGTCTCAGAAAGCTAAAGGGGCAGCTCTAGCCTACCCTGATGAGTTGGAATGAACTTGGTGGCAGTGAATTTGTCTTTTGGCTTATACATGTCTCTGTAACTCCCACCAAATGACTGAGTGGAATTAAGCAAACAGTGCATCTGTGACACTAGTAGAGGGGATTGGTCAGTTTTAGCTGCCACTTTCCTGGTTATAAGGAGCAAAAACAGAGAAATCCTTGGACCATCAATCAAGGAAGAAGAGCCGTCGGTGGAGCATGTTTGAGAGCTCTGTCTGAAGTGATGGAGGCTGAGACTAGAAGCAACATAGGTTGTAGCACAAAGACCATGAGACAGAGCAATAGTTAAGCCTAGACCAAAGGTCAAGTCAAGAAAACCAAGGAGACAGAGCATAGGAACAATGCCAAGACAATGAGACTAAGAGGTAGAACAGCAGGCTAGCGTCCTGGCACACACAGAGAGAAGCCAAGGGACCACGTGACTGAAAGGCCGAGACTAGAGACTTGGCTAGTGGCTGAGGAAAAGTGTTGTTGTGGATCAATGACAGTACCTTCACAGTTTTCTGATCCTAGCTTGTGGTGATCTCTTCATTTCCCTAATATGCCCGTAATTCTGAGAGTTGTCTGTAAGTTCTATGTGGCCACTGCAAAAGGATACTGAACCCAATTGAAAAGTAGTGTGTTGTGACAGGAATGCTTGGTGTGAGAACAGGGTAAAAGAAGAATGGAGCATGGGGGCATGCTCCATACTGGCTAACACATGGATTATGAATATAGATGCAAAAAGTCTCAACAACATAACAGAAATAATCCAACAGTATATTTAAAGAATCATATAAGACAGAAATTTAGAGATGGTTCAACATTAGACAATCAATCAACATAATCAACATAATACATCATATCAATATACCAGAGGAGGAAAAAAAACACATGATCATCTCTATAAATCTACTGTAGGCAAGCTGTTTCCAAGGTGATTCATATATATATATACACACACAAACATACAGAGATGCAGAAAAAGGTTTTGATAAAATCCAATATTCTTTCTTGATGAAAATCTTAAAGACTGGAATAGAAAAGAAACCACTCATTCTAATCTAAGACATAAATAAAAGCCAATAGCAGACATGCTTAATGGAGGAAGATTGAAAGCTTTCGCCCTTGAAATCAGGGACAAGACAAAGATAGCTTCCATTCCCACCACTTCTAGTCAGTATAAATTCTAATCAGAGCAATAAGCAAAAAAAAAAAAGTTATCCAAATTGGAAAAGAAGATGTAAATGTACCCCTATTCAGAGACAATATGATCCTATGTAGAGAAAATCCTGGAGTCCACAAGAAAACTTCCAGTTGCAGGTTTGTTAGGACAACACACAAAAGTCAGTATAGTTCCCATGTACCAGCGAAGAGAAACCTGAGTGGGAAATTAGCAAAATAATTGGTGTACAATACCATCTAAGAGGATGAAAAGTCTAGGAATAAATCTAACAAAAGACCAGAAGGCTTCATACAAGGAGAACTATAAAACACTATGAAAAGATAATAAAGATTTAAACAAATGAAAAGATGTTCTATGATATGGATTAGAAAAATTATTAGTGATATGTATCTTGCCCAAACCAATCTATAGGTGCAATGCAATCCCAATCAAGATTCCTTTCTCCTTCTTCACAGAGATAAACCAATTCTTTATAAAACTTATATGGAGTCTACGGCCATACCACCCTGAACGCACCCGATCTCGTCTCAGAAAACTTATATGGAATGAGCAAGAGGCCCTGAAAAGCTGAAACATGATTGAAAAAAGAAAACCGGGTAGGAGGGCTCATATTTTCTAATTCTAAAAAGCCAAGTACTAGTGTAATAGCAGACACACATACTAATGCAACAGAATTGAGACTAAATGGGTGGGGGCAAACAGGGTACTAACTCACCCAAGGGGAGGGTATTGCTTATATCTCCACAGGGAAAGAGGGACCAGATTTCAACCCCCTGCTCCAAGAAGTGAATGCATCATACCGGAATGGAGAAGGGAACCAATGGAGAGGTCTGAGGAGCTGGCCCCAATTCCAACTATGTGGACACCCGCCCCTCCGCCCAGAAGAATTTATTTTAGAGGAAAGCACTGAATCTGCAGCTCAGGGAGAGGAACATGTCTGATCAGAGCACACAGAAACAAATGAAGGGGGAGGAGGAGAGAGTGGAACACATCCTGGCTCACCAAGCCTTGAGGATGATATTCCCGCTCAGAGCAGCCAATCCACAGAGAAGACCACATGGCCAGCCCCACTATGAGACACGACATCCCTCGCTGACCATTAGCCCTACAGGGACAACACTGGAGAAACTGTGTGGGAATTGTGCCTGATCTGATCCCACCACACTGAGGCAAAATACTAATGGTGTGCAACAGAACACAAGGGGAACAAGAGCAACAGAGTGCCCAGGGAATACCAAAAAGAGACTTTGGGGCCAGGGCTTGTGCCCCAACTGACTCGACCAGTAAACACAGTCCGTGAACTAACTACAGGCTTTTCTTTTTTGTTGTTGGGTTTGTGTGTACGTGTGTGTCATTGGCTTTTTGTTTTGGTTAGTTTAATAGTTTTGCTCTGTCTTGTTTTTGTGCATGTTATTATCTCCACAGGTCTGTCTAAATAAAATAGGCTGGATGAACAATCTGGAGGAGAAAACAATGGAACCGACAGTTCTGGTGAACATGGAAGAAGGGGAGGTAGGGGGAAAGGTAGTAGTATTAACAAACCCAGGGACAAGGGAACAACAAGTGATCCAAATCAGTGATGGGGAGGGTGTGTCGGAGGCCTGGTACGATCAAGGGTAATGTAACCGAGAGGAATTACTGAAACCCAAATAAAGGCTGAGCATGATAGTAGGGCAAAAGGAAAGTAAAAGGAAATAGAGGAAAGAAATAGAAGGCAAAAGGAATTTATAGAGGTCTAAATAAAGGCAAGTACATAAGTAAATATATTCATTTATGAGGATGGGGAAATAGATCCCTGTGTATATATTTATAGGTTTAGAATTAAGGTAGCAGATGGACATTAGGCCTCCACTCAAGTACTACCCCAATGCAAGAACACTTTGTTGTATTAAACTGGCATTCTATGATGCTCACCATCCGGACACAATAGCTGAAGACAAAGCGGGTGCATAAGCAAATGTGGGGGAGAAAGCTGATGGTGCCCGGCTATCAAAAGATATAGCATCTGGGGTCTTAAAGGCTTGAAGATAAACAAGCGGCCGATTTAGCTCAGAAGCAACAAATCCCACATGGAAAAAGCCCACCAGCCTGTTGTATTGAAGGGATCAGGTATCAGGCATCAAAGAACAAAAGTCAATTTTTTTGAATGAGGGAGAGTACAGATTGGGGACCTAAGACCCATCTGTAGGCAACTGGACATCCACTTACAAAAGGGTTACAGGGAGGAGACGAGCCAGTCAGGGTGCAGAGTAGCAACGATGAAACATACAACTTTCCTCTAGTTCCTAAATTCTTCCTTCCACCCAACCTCCTGCCCCCCACTACCATGATCCCAATTCTACCTTACAAATCTGGCTAGACCAGAAGATGTACATTGGTACAGATAGGAACTGGGAACACAGGGAATCCAGGACAGATGATCCCTTCAGGACCAGTGGTGAGAGTGGTGATACCAAGAGAGTGGAAGGAGGGTGGGTAGGAAAGGAGGAACTGATTACAAGGATCTACATATAACCCCCTCCCTGGGAGATGGGCAACAGAAAAGTGAGTGAAGGGAGATGTCGGACAGTGTAAGACATGACAAAATAATAACATAAATTATCAAGGGTTCATGAGGGAGCGAGGGGAAAAAATAAGGAGCTGATGTCAAGGGCTTAACTGAAGAGCAAATGTTTTGAGAATGATGATGGTGACCAATATACAAATGTGCTTGACACAATTGATGTATGTAAGGATTGTGATAAGAGTTGTATGAGCCCCCAATAAAATGATTAAAAAGATGCAGAGAAAAGAAGATGGTTTCCTAGGGGGACATCACCACCTGATTATAGTCGTAAGGGAAAACAAAGCTTTACTGGGCATATTCATCAAAGAGAAAAGAGAGAGAGACACCAGACAGACACATCTCCAAGGCTCTGTCTGACCAAATACAAAAATCCATAGATTTGTTCTGTTTATACGGAGTTGGTATTGTTTGGTTCTTACAGTGCATGAGATAAATGTAAGCAGTAACTTCTACAAAAAAAATAGAATTCAGAGTATAAACACGTTCATAGTCAAGGATTATGATGCTGAGTCTACTTGAAAGCAGAGTTTTTCAGTAAATGGTGCTTAGAAAATCAGATTTCCTTGTAATATGAACCAGGATCCCTGCTTCAAAGCATACATAAAAACAAATTGGAAATAGATTAAGAATCTAAATGTTCAACTAAAATCATAAATTAGATAAACATGCATGGGCAAAGCTGCATAATCTACCTTTCAACAATAGATTATCTAATACAAGGATAAACATAAATAATATAAGCAATCTAAAGTGTAAAGAAACTAGGACCTCATTAAAGCACTTTTATTCAGCAAAAAAATCAAAAGACAAGCTACTAACTGGGAACATATCCTTGAAAACCATCTATGTGACAAGAATATAGCAATCCCAATATATATAAAACTTTGAGAACATAACAGAAAGACAAATAACACAATCATAAAATGGAAAAAATAATTTAATTGATATTTTATCAGAGAATATTTACATAGCCAACAAATACACTCTGTGTCATTAGTCCTCAGAATTGCAAATCAAAACCATAATGTGATACTACTGCACTCCACCAGAATGGCTAAGATTTAAGAGCAAAAACAAAATAAGAAATAGCAAATGTTGGTGAGGATGTGGGTAAATTGGAACCATTATCCACAGCTAAGAAGCAATGGTACTGTCAGGGAGGTGCAGGGCTGCTAAGAGTATGGTCAGTAGTTCAAAACCACCAGCCACTGCAAGGGAAAGGATGAGGCTGTCTGCTCCCAGGAAGATTTCGTCTGAGAAAGCCTGCATAGAACTGTTCTGAGTTGGAATGGACGCAAAGGCAGTGGGTAGCCCTCAATGTTGGGAATTCTTAAAATTGACCAAGAAGTTTCACTCCAAAGTATATACCCAAATGGCCTGAAAGCAGAGACTCCAGAGACTGATACATCAACATCCATTATAATACTACTTAAAAATATCAAAGCAATTAATGTCCATCAACATGCAGAAACAAAATATGGCATACATACGAAAGAAAACTACTCGGGCAGAAATCTTTTGTTAAATCATTTTATTGGCAAATATTTTGCATATCATACAATTTAATAGTTCAATCATAGTAAGAAGAGTTGGGCATCACCACCACAATCAATGTCAGAACATCTTTCTCCTTGGTTTTGTTAATGCCCCATTTACCTCACTAGCCCATCTACCCCATCCTGCCCCTAGGTAATCATTAATCCAGTCACCCTCTCTATAGATTTATCAATCCTAGATTTCATATACAGAAAGTCATACAAAACCCAAACCAGAAACAAAAACAACAATGGCAAAACAAAACAGAAAAACCTTAATTAGAAAGCAGCAAACACTGAAACTTTAAAATGGGCTAAAACGGAATTCAAATGATAAGGTGTAACATTGTAGGCCAACTACATGTGCCCTAACCCACTTTACAAGCTGTCTGCCTCGTCGCGATGCTAATTACATCACTGGACTATGAGAGGGGAATCAGCAAAGGCTTAGTGCATCTGGCGCTTCCATTGTCATCCAGACTCCTGCAAACGGGGTATTCATATTTTAAGCTCTGATAGCATTCCTTCCTTCAGGTTTGGGTTTTATTAATTACAATACTTGGATCACATAGTGCTTCTTCATGTGAACTTAGTTGCTACCTCTCTTAGATGACTGCTTATTTGAAGATAATCCTTTAAGACCCCAGATGATATTCTTTCTGATAGCCAGGTACCGCCCGATTTCTTCAACACACTTTGCTATAGCACCCATATCTTCTTCAATGATCTCTTCATGAGGGAAAGTATCAAGTAGAGCCATGTCATAAGAACTAATTGAGAGTCACTGAGCCGCCACCCGAGGACTCAGCAGCCTCCCCCTCGAGCCCCTCGCTTCCGACGCTCCGTCCCCCCTGCTCGCCTTCTCCAGCCGCCGTCTTCCGCAGGCCGTTTCCACCGAGGAAAAGGAATCGTATTGTATGTCCGCTATCCAGAACCTCCACTCTTTCCACCCCTTTGCAAGTAAGGGTGATGACCTGCTGCCTGCGGGGACCGAGGATTATATCCAGATAAGAATTCAACAGCGCAACCGCAGGAAGACCCTGACCACTGTCCAAGGGATCGCTGATGACTACGACAAAAAGAAGCTAGCGAAGGCCTTTAAGAAGAAATTTGCCTGCAATGGTACTGTGATTGAGCATCCAGAATATGGAGAAGTGATTCAGCTCCAGGGGGACCAGCGCAAGAACATATGCCAGTTCCTTGTAGAGATTGGACTGGCTAAGGACGACCAGCTGAAGGTGCATGGGTTTTAAGTGCTTGTGGCTCACGGCAGCTTAAGTGAGGATTTCCTTGCAATGAGTAGAAAAATTCCCTCTGTCCCTTGTCACAAGTTTAAAACCTCACAGCTTGTATGATGTAACCATTTGGGGTCCACTTTTAACTTGAACTAGTGTAACTCCTTCATGCAATAAACTGAAAAGAGCCATTAAAAAAAAAAGAACTAATTGCTCTTAGATTGAGGATAGAATTAAGTGTGGGCCCAAAATTGATCAATATATCTATGGTTTAAATATGTCCTTGGTTCATTTTGGACACATTGCCATTATATGACAGAGAACATTATAAATAATACCCCTTGAATATAAAGCAATTCTATTTATAGTATCATTAATTTATCCAATAGTATATAATTTAAAATACTGTTAAGAAAAATAAATTATACAAGTGTAGGCTGGCTTCAAGCTGATATTACATGAATTACTGACTTAAATTAAACCCTTATGTGACTAGACACTATTTACACAGACAATGGGGGTTGGTAACAGGGCAAACTTTCAGTAACACTCATTCACAAAGACACAATCATGCCTGCAAGATTAGCACGTCATAAAAAAGCAGGAGAGTGAGAGACACTACAACTGATTGTGATTACACAACTCACTTTAAAGATGATTTAACCATGCGGGGAGAATGTTCTAAAATCGATTGTGGTAATCATTTAATCTTGATATGATTAAATGATTGAACTATTGAATTGTATGATGTGTATTAGGTGCCAATAAATATGTTACCAAAAAAGGAGGGCATTAAAATCCTAAATATATGGTACTCCCAGGCCACCATTTATTGAACACTCTCAAAGCAAGGGATCCAAACCAAACGCCAACGATCACCTTTGGGGTCACCAAGGGCTGGCTAGAAACTAAGTCAATAGTGTCCACCGGGGAACAGAGTACTGGGTGTATTCTCCCCTTGAGCTCTATGTAACTATAGTCATAACATTTCATCTCAAGGGCAGGTTGCTCCACCCAGTTGATCCGTCATAGAACTGTGATAACCTCAAAAAGACACGTGTCTGTGGACACCCTTCCACCCGATCTCCCTAGCCACCACCCCCCAACCCCCCATATGGACTTGGATTTCCAGTAAGGTTCACTTATCGCTCGTAGAAGTGTATTGATTTGGAGTGGCCTTAGGAAAATGTTGAATGGCAGTAACTGATTGGTCTTTTCCTCTGCCCCCATCTTGAGAAACTGACCCCAACTGAAGTGAGGCCTCCTCTCTTGAAGTGGTCTTGAAAATGTCCATATGAATGGGGTGACTGGTTCATGGGCACTAGGCAGACTCACTGTCACATTGCCTGGGAGACGGTATTAGAAGATTGCATGACCTGTGGACAGACATCTGCCTTCTTGGTGTTTATCTTGCAGTGGTGGGGTCATACAATATTTGTCCTTCTGTGATTGACCAACTTCACTCAGCATAATAGTTTCCAGGTCCATCCATGTCATGACGTGTCTCATGGTTTCATAATGGTTTGTGTGTATGCACCAGTTTCTTTATCCAATTTTGTTAGGCCATGTTGACTTGAGATTGTGTGTATGCACCAGTTTCTTTATCCAATTTTGTTAGGCCATGTTGACTTGAGAAACAAATCCAGTGACACACATCTATGTGTAAAAAAAGAGCTCTATATCAAGAAGTAATTGTCTATCAAGAAAACATCCAATCCCAGTCCAACTCAAGTCCATAGTCCTATGCTAGCATGTAAGTCCCTCTTCAGACTCCTGAGACACATGCAATGATGCAGAATGCAGGACGACCACAGGCAGGGAGTGCAGTCCTATGGAACCCATGGGGGTGGCTCTGGCAGCCATCAGGGTGAGCCAGCAGGAAGGACAAGGCTGAGAGAGAGAGAGCGAGGTTCCCAGGGCCCTCCTTATGAGAAAGTCACACCCACAAGGAGGCACCAGCAGGCTCTGACCTGTTTGACAGGTTGGATACCATCCCTACAATTTTCTATAGCTTCAAGTTGACCAGAAATCATGTAACTACCACACCAATATGCTAGTGATGGGCATCTGACGGTTCCCAGACTCTTGCTACTGTGAACTGTGATGCAATCAATAGGGGAGAATATGCATTGGGGTTTCTCATACTTCTTTGAGGTGTACGCCCAGGAGAGGTATTGCTGGGTGGTATGTTATTTCTCTTCCCAGTTGTTTTAAGTAATGTCATATAGCTTCCCACAACATAGCATTCCACAATGGTTGTATATGTTTATAAGCCCACCGGCAGTGTATGAGTTCCAATCTTTCCACACCCTCTCCAGCATTGCTTGGTTTGGGTTTGTTTTTATTTTAATTGACTACCATTCTGATTTGCATCTCCTGGATGGCTACTAATAATGAGCATTTCCTCACTTGTTTGTCATGAGTGCCATCCCTTCTGAACTGACTATGCATGTCTTTGCCTACTTTTTAGTTGGATTATTTGTTTTTCCTATTGCAATTTTCAAAATTCTATAAATTTAATAATTCGTCCCTGGTTCATTGTGTCACTGGTTAAGATTTTTTCCCCAAACTCACTTTACTCTTTTGATGACGTCTTTTAGGTGTATAAGTTTTATTTTCAATAGATGCTAAACAATGTATTTTGTCTTCCACTGTGTGTACTTCCTTATTATATTTGGTATATGCCTTGTAATGTTGTTGGTACCATTGAGTTGGTTCAAGCCCACAGTAAACCTATGCACAACAAAGCCAAGTTATCTCGTGATCCTGCCCCATCTTCCCAATCATGTCCATGCTTGAGCTCATTGATGCAGGCACTGTGTCAGTCCATCTCATTGAGGGTCTGCTTCTATTTCATTGCCCCTCCACTTTACCAAGCATAATGTCCTTCTCAAGGGACTGGTCTCTCCTGATAACATGTCCAAAGTGTGCAAGATGAAGTCTTGCCATCCTTGCCGCCAAGGATCACTCCTACTGCCCTTTCTCCAACACAGATCTGTTTGTTCTTTTAGCATTCCGTTGTACTTTCAATATTCTCTAGAACCACAATTCAAATGCACTGATTCTTCTTCAGGCTTTCTTTTCCAACGTCTACCTTTTACATGCACATAAAGCCCATGGCTTAGGGGAGACACACCTTAGTCCTGAACATAACCTCCTTGCTTTGCAATATTCTAAAGAAGTCTTCTGCGGCAGATTTACCTAATTCAACACATCTTTTGATCTCTGGACTTCTGCTTTCATGAGTTGCTCCCAATTTTCTCACTGATGATCCTTATAGCTCTGAGGTTTACATTTTGGTCTCCAATCTTATCTTGAGTTCTTTTTGGTGCACCGGGCACAGCATGGGTCCTGCTTCATTCGTCTGAAGATGGCGAACCAAATTTCCAGCACACGCTTTGGCCCTTTGTCAAAATCTAGTTGCCGGCACGCCAGCATGGAGTAAGGAACCAGTGGAGAGATCGGAGGGGCCGGCCCCATCCCGACTACACCTGCCCCTCCCCCAGAAGAATTTATTTCAGAAGACGGCACTGAATCTGCAGCTCCGGGAGAGGGACATATCTGATCGGAGCACACGGGAGCAGATGAAGGGGAAAGAGGAGAGAATGGAGCACATCCTGGCTCACCAGGCCTTGAAGACGATGCTCACACTCAGAGCAGCCAGTCCACAGAGAGGACCACATGTCCGGCCCCACTATGAGACACGACGTCCTTCACAGACCCATAACCTTACAGGAGACAACACTGGAGACACAGTGTGGGAACTGCACCCAATCTGATCCCGCCAGATGGAGGCAAAACACTGAGGGGGACAAGAGAACAAAGGAATGGAGCAGCGAGGTCCCCAGGGAATGCTGAAGGTGGAGTTTGGGGCCAGGGTTTGGTGCCCCAACAGAATGGACTGGAAAACACTCATAAAGGCCAACAAACAGTCCTTGAACTAACTACAAGCTTTTCTTTCTTGTTGGGTTTTTTTTTTTTTGTCATTGCTTTGTTGTTGTCGTTGTTTTGTTATATATTGTTGCTTGGTTTTGCTCTGTTGTTTTTGTGCATGTTATTATTTCTGAAGGTCTGTCTAAATAAAATAAGCTGAATGAGCAATCAGGAGAAGAAAACAAAGGGACTGACTATTCCGGGGGAACATGGGAGATGGGGAGGTGGGGGGGAAAGGTAGTGGTGTTAACAAATCCAGGGACAAGGGAACAACGAGTGATCCAAATCGGTGGTGAGGAGGGTGTAGGAGGCCTGGTAGGGCAAGATCAAGGGTAATGTAACTGAGAGGAATTACTGAAACCCAAATGAAGACTGAGCATGATAGTGGGACAGGAGGAAAGTCAAAGGAAATAGAGGAAAGAGCTTCAAGGCAAAGGGTATTGACAGAGGTCTAAATAAAGGCATGTACATATGTAAATATATTTATATATGAGGATGGGGAAATAGATCTCTGGGCATATATTTATAGGTTTAGTATTAAAGTAGCAGAAGGACATTAGGCCTCCACTCAAATACTCCCTCAATGCAAGAATACTTTCTTCTATTAAATTGGCATTCTATGATGCTCCCCTTCCTGACACAATCGCTCAAGACAAAGTGGGTGGATAAGCAAATGTGGTGAAGAAAGCTGATGATGCCTGGCTATCAAAAGATATAGCATCTGGGGTCTTAAAGGCTTGAAGGTAAACAAACGACCATCTAGCTCAGAAGCAAAAAAGCCCACTTGGAAGAAACACACCAACCTGTGCGATCATGAGATGTCGAAGGGATCAGGTATCAGGCAGGGGGAACAGATTACAAGGATCTACATGTGACCTCCACCCTAGGAGACAGACAACAGAAAAGTGGGTGATGGGAGATGTTGGACAGTGTAAGATATGACAAAATAATAATTTATAAATTATCAAAGGCTCATGAGGAAGTGGGGAGCAGGAAGGGAGGGAGAGGGAAAATGAGGAGCTGATGCCAGGGGCTTAAGTGAAGAGCAAATGTTTTGAGAATGATGAGGGCAATGAATGTACAAATGTGCTTTATACCATTGATGTATGGATTGGGATAAAAGTTGTATGAGCCCTTAATAAAACGATTAAAAAATTTTTTTAATTAGCTGCCTGTAGGTAGAAGTTTGTTTCTGGGTTTTCTATCCTGTTCCATTAGTATCTATGATGGCATCCGTGCCATGCTGTTTGACCACTATGATTGTGTAGTAGTACTTTGTTCTTTTTGAGAAGTCCTTTGCTTATTCTGGGCTTCGCCCCTCTCAACACAAAATAGGCTATTAGTTTTTCCATCTTTAAACAATGATGTTGGGATTTCTATGGACTTGCTTTGCATTTGTTGATTGCTTTAGGTAGTGTTGACATTTTCACAATATTAAGTTTTCCTATCCATGAACACACTGGTGACATAGTGATTATGCATTGGGCTGCTAACTGCAAGGCAGAAACTACCAGCCACTCAGCGAAAGAAAGATGTTCTTTCTACTTACATACAGAGTTACAGTCTTAGAAATCCAAAGGGGCGGTTCTACACTGTTCTAGTTGCTATGAGTTGATATCAGTGGCAGTAAGTTTCATTTTGATGATCCATGAACATAGGATATTCTTTTATTTGTATTTCTTTTGATTTCTTGTAATGTTCTGTCGTTTTCTTTGTATAGGTCTTTTCTTTAGCTAGATTCATTCCTAAATATTTACTCTTTTATGTGGCTATTATAAATGGTACTGTTTTCTTGATGTCTTTTTTTACTAGTAAATCAAATCCAATTGATTTGGTTGCTAATTTTGTATCCTGCTACTTTACCAAATTCCTCATTTTTTTTCCAACAAACTTTTTTGTGGAGTCTTTGGGGTTCTCTCTATATAAAAGCATTTTATCTGCAAACAGTGAGAGTTCCACTTCTCCTTTGCCCAACTGTAGTCTCTTGATTTCTTTCTGTTGTCTAATGCTTCTGGTTAAGATTTTCTACATGATGTTGAATAAGAATGGTGGTAGGGGCATCCTTATCTACTTGCCATTCCGTTTTTCCCCATTGAGCATGATGTTGGTCACTACATTTTTATATATCATCCTTATTCCCATATATACTCGAGTATAAACCGACCCGAATATCAGCTGAGGCACCTAATTTTATCACAAAAACTGCATTAAAAAACTTGGCTTGTGGGTGAACAAGTAAATGTGGTTAAGAAAGCTGATGGTGCCCGGCTATTAAAAGAGCTAGTGACTGGGGTCTTAAAGGCTTGAAGATAAACAAGCGGCCATCTAGCTCAGAAGCAACAAAGTCCACATGCAAGAACACACCAGCCTGTGTGATCGAGTGGTCCCGAAGGGATCAGTTACCAGGCATCAAAGAACAAAAAATCATATCATTGACTGCACACCTCCATGATAGGATCGCTGAAGACAAATGGGTGCATAAGCAAATGTGGTGAAGAAAGCTGATGGTGCCCGGCTATCAAAAGAGATAGTGTCTGGGGTCTTAAAGGCTTCAAGGTGAACAAGCGGCCATCTAGCTCAGAAGCAAATAAGCCCACATGGAAGAAGCACACCGGCCAGTGCGATCACGAGGTGCCCAAGGGACCAGGTATAAGGCATCATGCAAAAAAAAAAAAAAAAGATATAAGTGTGTGTATGTATGTGTATATATGTGTATATGTATATATGTATGTGTATATATGTATATATATATATATCATATTAAATGAAGGGGGAAGTGCAGAGTGGAGACCCAAGGCCCAAGTGTCGGCCAATGGAGATCCCCTCATAGAGGGGTTTAGGAGAGGAGATGGGTTAATTAGGGTGTGAGGTAGTACCGATGAAGAACACAGCTTTCCCCCAGATCCTGGATGCTTCCTCCCCCCAACTACCATGATCCAAATTCTACCTTGCAGGGCTGGATAGGACAGAGGCTGTACACTGGTACATATGAGGGTTGGAGGTACAGGGAATCCAGGGTGGATGATACCTTCAGGACCAAGAGTGTGAGGGAAGATGCTGGGAGAGTGGAGGGTGAGTGGGTTGGAAAGGGGGAACTGATTACAAGGATCCACATGTGACCTCATCCCTGGGAGAGGGACAGCAGAGAAGGGGGGAAGGGAGACTCCGGATAGGGCAAGATATGACAAAATAACGATGTATAAATTACCAAGGGCATATGAGGGAGGGGGGAATGGGGAGGGAGGGGGGGGAGAAAGAGGACCTGATGCAAGGGGCTTAAGTGGAGAGCAAATGCCTTGAGAATGATTGGGGCAGGGAATGTATGGATGTGCTTTATACAATTGATGTATGTATATGTATGGATTGTGGTAAGAGTTGTTTGAGTCCCTAATAAAATGTAAAAGAAGAAGAGAAAAAAATGATTAGGGCAAAGACTGTACAGATGTGCTTTATACAATTGATGTATGTATATGTATGAACTGTGAAAAGAATTGTATCAGCCCCAATAAATTGTTAAAATAAAAAAAATAAAAAATAAAAAAAAGAGATAGCGTCTGGGGTCTTAAAGGCTTGAAGGTGAACAAGCGGCCATCTAGCTCAGAAGCAAATAAGCCCACATGGAAGAAGCACACCAGCCTGTGCGATCACGAGGTGCCAAGGTACCAGGTATAAGGCATCATGCAAAAAAAAAAAAAGATATAAATGTGTGTATGTATGTGTATATGTGTGTATACGTATATATGTATATGTATATATGTATACATATACCATATTAAATGAAGGGGGAAGTGCAGAGTGGAGACCCAAGGCCCAAGTGTCAGCCAATGGAGATCCCCTCATAGAGGGGTTTAGGAGAGGAGATGGGTTAATTAGGGTGTGAGGTAGTACCGATGAAGAACACAGCTTTCCCCCAGATCCTGGATGCTTCCTCCCCCCAACTACCATGATCCAAATTCTACCTTGCAGGGCTGGATAGGACAGAGGCTGTACACTGGTACATATGAGGGCTGGAGGTACAGGGAATCCAGGGTGGATGATACCTTCAGGACCAAGGGTGTGAGGGATGATGCTGGGAGAGTGGAGGGTGAGTGGGTTGGAAAGGGGGAACTGATTACAAGGATCCACATGTGACCTCTTCCCTGGGAGAGGGACAGCAGAGAAGGGGGGAAGGGAGACTCCGGATAGGGCAAGATATGACAAAATAACGATGTATAAATTACCAAGGGCACATGAGGGAGGGGGGAAAGGGGAGGGAAGGGAAAAAAAAAGAGGACCTGATGCAAGGGCTTAAGTGGAGAGCAAATGCCTTGAGAATGATTGGGGCAGGGAATGTATGGATGTGCTTTATACAATTGATGTATGTATATGTATGGATGGTGATAAGAGTAGTATGAGTCCCTAATAAAATGTAAAAAAAGAAAAGAGGAGAAAAAAATGATTAGGGCAAAGACTGTACAGATGTGCTTTATACAATTGATGTATGTATATGTATGAACTGTGATAAGAATTGTATGAGCCCCAATAAATTGTTAAAAAAACTTGGCTTATACAAGAGTATATATGGTATGTTGAGGAATTTCCTTCTATTCCTAAATGAGTGTTGAATATTCTCAAGTGTTTTGTCTGCATCTAATGATATGATCATATGGCTCTTATTCTTTGTCTTGTTTGTTTAGGTAAATAGATTATAATGTTATTTAAATGTTGAACCATGCTTGCATCTCTAATATGAATTCTATTTGGTCATAATGAATTATTTTTTGATATGTCATTAAATTCTATTGGCCAGAATTATTTTTTATTGGAAAGATTTGCATCTATGTTAAAGAGGGATACTGGTCGGTAGTTGTCTGTCTTTGTGGGGTCTTTGCCCGGTTCTGATATCAGGGTTATAAAGCTCATAAAATGAGTTTGGGACTTTGCTGTCTCTTTCTATATTCTTGAATGATCTCTGTAAAATTGGTAACAGCTCTTCCCTGAATACTTGGTAGAGAATTCTGCCATCTGGTCCTGGGCTTTTCTTGGATGGATTTTTTTTTAATCATTTTATTGGGGGCTCATACAACTCTTATCACAGTCCATATATACATCCATTGTGTCAAGCACATTTGCACATTGTTGCCATCATCATTGTCAAAACATTTGCTTTCTGCTTGAGCCCTTAGTATCAACTCATTTTCCCCCTCCTTCCCCCTCCCTCTCTCATGAACCCTTGATAATTTGTAAATTATTATTATTTTTTCATGTCTTGCACTGTCCGATATCTCCCTTTACCCCTGTATCTGTTGTCCATCCTCCTGGGAGGGGGTTATAGGTAGGTTCACAAGGAGAAGAAGGGCCAGTCATGGTGCAGTATAGCACTCACGAAACATACAGTTTTCCTTTAGCTATTGAATGCTTTCTCCCCACAACTATCATGACCCTAATTCTACCTCACAAATCTGGCTAGACAAGAGCATGTACATGGGTACAGATAAGAGCTGGAAAAACAGGGACTACAGGACAGATAAACTCCTCGGGGTCAATATTGAGAGTAGCCATACCAGGAGGGGAGGGGGAAGGTGGGGGTGAAAGGGAGAACCGGTAACAATGAACCTGGACTTTTAAGATGCTTCTAAGGAGAAGCCCTGTTTGTGAATCCAATTCTAGCCTGTAGGGGCACCACAGCCATCTCTTCGTTTTAATAAGCATTGTATTGTTTTGGTGATCAGGAGGAAAAGTCTATTTTAAAAAGATGCTTACAGAATTCTTTAGATTCTCCAGCCTATGTGTAAATATGTTATCTTTAGAAAGACCATTAAAAATACAGTGATATGTTCTAATGCAACCAGTCATTGCCCATGTCCCATCAGCAGAGATAAGGGCCGGGCAGTAACCCCATCTAGGCCATCTCCAGAAATTACATAGTCCATTTCATCATATTTCAGAAAAAGAGGATTCCTTAGGGGTAGAGAAGCGGGCTCAGAGTCACAGGGAGCAACAGGCCCATGCAGCAGCAGCCCACCAGCAATTTCCTTCTGGAAAAGGCAGGCCTCCGGCGTAGGACACAGTGCAGACACCCAGCCACCATGAGTATCCTGTCCAACAAAATACCAATTTTCATATGTCCTGGGGACGGTTGCCCACTCCACCCACCCCACCAACTTCTGCATTTAAATGGAAATTGTCAGACAGGGTTTTGCACAAACAAGTTTGTTCCCTGGTGGAAACGTTCTCAGTCTGCAACTTGTTCCTTCGTTTCCAGAGCTTTTTGTCCACAGTGACTAACGCAAATACGAGAGAAGTGGGTGGGGCGGGCTGTCGAGGAGCAGCAAAAGCAGCGCAAACACGAAGTGCCGGGGGCTCCACAGAATTCCTAGGAGCCAAAGGCACTGGTAGCCTATTTGCTCAGCCTGCTCTGAGGTCAGCCACAAAGAAAGAGCCTTGGACGGAGCCACATGGGAAGAGAAAATAGTAATCCCTCTCTCCAAACTCTCTGCTCCAAGGCGCCCAGTTTGCATTCGTACTTCTCTCTCCTCGATAAACTGTGGGTCTGGGAGGTGAAAAGATACAAAGGAATGTGAGCAGCAGGGGACAATAAAACTGCGACAGACAGAAAATCAGACAGAACTGTAACAACAGGGCTTGAGCAGGCTGAAAGCAGAGCTTCTGAAATGATGATTCTTCTAGAACCATTTTAAAGGACTTTTTCATGCTAAGATCATTCACTGAAGCGTCATAAAATAGTCTCAAAAGATGGATGAGTAAATTCCAATTCTATCTTTTAATATTGGTACAGGGATTTAGGTTCTTCTAATACCAAGAGAAAGATGGACTTTGAGAAGACATAGGCATTACCAGAGAATTTTATTTAGAGACTCCAAGAAGGAAGACATCCTTACCAGCCAACATGGTGAATCTCAATATTTCTTGCCCTCCACACCTCTTGGGGGGAAATGAGACAGGGCAAAGGAGGGAAGGTGGACCGTTGGATACTGCATCCTTGGAGTCCATGACAACATCTGAAAGCGACAGTTTCCAGAATCCCTTGACACCCTGATGGAAGCTCCCAAGCAGCATGGCGGGTGGAGAGCACAGGGAAAGGGGAAGCAAGAGAAAATGGGGCCTTCCATGCTGACTACTAACAATTTCTTCTTCCCAGGAATCTCTTGGGGGGAGGGGGGGCTCTGGTGGCATGGTGCCTATGAGTTAGGCTCAAGGTCCACAGTTTGAAACCATTAGCCTCTCTGTGGGAGAAAACAGGGATTTCTACTCTCTTAAAAAGTTAAGTTTCCACCACCCTGTGTGATCATGAGGTGTCGAAGGTATCAGGCATCATCAGAACAAAAAAAATTATATCATTGTGAATGAGGGGGAATGCAGGGTGGGGACCCAAAGCCCACCTGTAGGCAACTGGACACCCCCTTAGGGAAGGGTCGTGGGGAGGGAAAGATCCAGTCAGGGTGCAGTGTAGCAACGGTGAAACATACAACTTTCCTCTAGTTCTTAAATGCTTCCTCCTCCCACTATCATAATCCCAATTCCACCTTACTAATTTTGTTAGACCAGAGGATGTACACTGGTACAGATAAGAACTGGAAACACAGGGAATCCAGGGCAGATGATCCCTCAGGATCATTAGTAAGAGTGGCGATACTGGGAGGGTAGAGGGAAGGTGGGATGGAAAGGGGGAACCAATTACAAGGATCTACATATAACCTCCTCCCTGGGGGACAGACAACAAAAAAGTGGGTGAAGGGAAATGTCGGACAGCATAAGATATCACAAAATAAATTATAAATTATCAAGGGTTCATGAGGGAGGAACGAGCAGGAAGGGAGAGGGGTAAATGAGGAGCTGATGCCAAGGGCTTAAGTGGAGTGCAAATGTTTTGAGAATGATGAGGGCAATGAATGTACAAATGTGCTTGACATAATTGATGTATGTATGGATTGTGATAAGAGTTGTATGAGCCCCCAATAAAATGATTTGAATTTTTAAAAAATAAAATAAAATTACAAGTTACAGTCCTGGAAGCTCACAGGCAAGTCTACCCTGTCCTACAGAGTCACTATGAGTCGGCATCAACTTGATGAAAATGAGTTTGCTTTTGAGGAGTCTTCAAGTAAACTTCTCTTGCTAGTCCCAAAGTTTTCCAAAAGTAAATCTTTCTCTCGCTGAGACAGAGCCTGAAGTCTGGTAACAAACCGGCAGCCTGGCCGTTAAAGAGGGGACATGGAACCAAAAAAAAAAAAAGATCTGTTCTTCACCATGACAGGGCAGACGGATACCAGAATCCCTTGCAATTTTGCTTCTTCTCAGCCTCTCTGGTGAGAATCTGCCAGACCTAAGAGGTGAAAGAACCATCATCATTAGAGAACGGTCCTGGGCTTAGGGTCTATCTGTCACTTTGGGCTTAGGGTCTATCTGTCTAGGGTGTGGGTTTGGGGGCTTCCCTACTTTTTCTTTGTGTATGTGAGACTGACTGGCTTTCATCAGTGTTTCTTGCCTTGACCTTGAAAAATATGCTGTTGTTTCTTTGAGCTTGTTCTGAAATTGAAATGGTCTTCCTGTGAGCCTGAAGTAGAAAAGAGAACAGGGGATTTCAGTGTTTTTAAGAGGTTTATAGCCAACTGCATCCTTAGGCATAAGAAAATGTAGGTGATGTGTGTGATCTGTGTGATTTCTGAATGTGTGGGCTCGCCCTTATACCCAAATGACAACCACAAGAAAGGACCTGTTAAGACAAAATGGCGACTACCCAGGGGCCGCCTGGGCTTCCTCCATCAGTAAGGCAGGCTCCACTTTGGAAATCCTTTTAACTTCCTCTGCTAACAAATGGCTTTATACATTTTAATAGGACAGTCCTTCTACAATGTGTACTATTTTATTTTAATTGGTATAACAAGGTCTTCTGATGATAATCAGATTAAGTATATATGAGTGTCTTTTTTCCTTAAAAGTTCAACTTTCATTAACATGCGTATCAATCAAGCTGTTCTAGTAGTATAAGAAATAAATGAAGTTATACATATATATATAAAACTTGAGAATCAAGATCTCTAAGTTATCTGCTAATATTCAATTGAGTTAACAAATGTTTATTAAAATTGGAAGTTCATATACTTTATATACAAAGATATAGCAATGTTCAGTTCCACTAAATAGTATATTCATTTTTTAATGTTTAAAGAGTTATTATGGAGGCTGGAGTCAAGTTGGGGTCTAGGTAGAATTACCTTCCCCTGCACGCCTGATGCCAGACCAGAAAATTAAGAGGCATGGGAAGCAAGTTGGAGGAGAAAGCAATGGGCCGATGGTCCCAGAGGGACTGGGGGGAGAAGAGGATGGAGGAAGGGAGCGGTGAGCAAACAATGCCATAGATAGGGAACAACTAGAGAGTTAAAATCAACAACAACGAGGAGTACATGGAAATCCTGAGGGTGCTGGAACAATAGCAATCAGCTGAGAGGAATTACTTAGAGGTAGAAATAGGGAGAGTGTGATGGTGGGGTAGGAGGAAGGTGAAAGGAAACAGAAGAACGGTCCAGGAAACAAAGATACAGATAGAGGAATAAGCATAGGTGTGTACATGTTAGTACACTGATTCATAAAAAGAGGTATTGACCCTTGTACATATATTTTATGGCAATACACTGGGGCTGTGGACGGACTTGGGGCCTCTACTCATACCCACCCTCAAGGCAAAAACACTTAGTTCTAACAACCTGGCATTCTGTGATGCTCACCCTCCTGGGACAATCACAGAAGACAAAATGGGTGCAAAAGCAAATGTGGTGAAGAAAAGCGGATGGTGTCCGGCTATCAAAAGATATAACATCTGGGGTCATAAAGGCTTAAAGGTAAACAAATGACCACATAGCAGAGAAGCAACAAGTCATGGAAAAAAGCACACCAGCCTGTGCGATCACGAGGTATCTCTGAGACCAGGGAATATGCACCAGAAGGCCCCAAACAAACAAATAAAAATATATTGTTGAGAACGAGTGAAGTCAGAGCAGAGACCCAAAGCCCATCTGTAGAAAATGGGACATCCCCTCACAGAGGGGTCAGAGGGAATGGATAAGTCAATCAGGGTACAGTAAAGCATAGATGAAAAACACAACATTCCTCACCCCACACTATCAAAACCCTAGTACTGCCTTTCATTGTGGGCTAGACAAGGGAATATGCACAGGTACAGGTAAGACATAAGCGTTTCGCCTTCCTGGCACTATCGCTAAAGACAACGGGTGCACAAGCAAATGTGGTGAAGAAATCTGAAGGTGCCCGGCTATCAAAAGATATAGCGTCTGAGGTCTTAAAGGCCTAAAGATAAAATAGTGACCATCTAGCTGAGAAACAACAAAACCCACAAGGAAGAAGCACAACAGCCTGTCCCCTAAACGATCTCTGAACACAAAGCGGGGACATAAGCAAATGTGGCGAAGAAAACTGCTGGTGCCCGGCTATCAAAAGATAGTCTGGAGTCTATAGGCTTGAAGATAAACAAGCGGCCATCTAACTGAGAAACAACAAAGCCCACTTGGAAGAAGCGCAGCAGCCTGTGAGATCACCGGGCGTCGAAGGGATCAGGTATCAGGCATCAAAGACCAAAAATATCATAGCATTGTGAATGAGGGGGAGTGTGGAGTGGGGACCCAGGGTCCATCTATGGGAAATTGGACATCCCCATGCAGAAGGGTTGCAGGGAGGAGACGAGCCAGTCAGGGTGCACTGTAGCAAAGATGAAACATACAATTTTCCTCTAGTTCTTGAATGCCTTCTTCCCTCCCCCCCCCCCCACCACCACCACCACTCCCCTATCATGATTCCAATTCTACCTTACAAATCCAGCTGGACCAGAGGATGTACACTGGTATAGATAGGAACTGGAAACCCAGGGAATCCGGATAGATGAATACCTCAGGACCAGTGGTGAGAATGGCGATACCAGAAGGGTAGAGGGAAGGTGAGGGAAAAACTGGAAACAGATTACAAGGATCTACATATAACCTCCTCCCTGGGGGATGGACAGCGGAGAAGTGGGTGAAGGGAGACGTGGGATGGTGCAAGGTATGACAAAATAATAATTTATAAATTATCAGGGGTTCATGAGGGAGAGAGGAGTGGGGAGGGAGGGGAAAAATGAGGAGCTGATGCCAAAGGCTGAGGTAGACAGCAAATGTTTTGAGAATGATGATGGCAACAAATGTACATATGTGCTCAACACAATGGATGGATGTGTGGATTGTGAAAAGTCAGGAGAAGGTTTCAACCCTCCTGCCAATGTAGTTATCTTTTAATCTGACCTTCAAATTTGGCACCAGCACCTAAGACAGATGAGTCACCAGGTTGGGCCTGGGCTGTCCCTTCAGGTCAGAGCTTGCCTGCACTCCTGAGGAAGCCCAGCCCCTGGCCCTTCACAACCTAGCTTTCAGCAAGCCTGAGAGGGTAAAGAAGCTTGAAGAGACGACCATGCTGAGCAGGGTCACTAAATGCCAACTGTGAAACCATGAAGTGACGGACAATCAATCATCCCAAGTCACAGAGAGGCAAGTCGCTCCCAGGATGTGGCAGCAGTCCTCAGGTCCGTCTTCTGCCCAGATGCACAAAAAGGTCTAAAGCTCAAAAGCAGCTGTATCATCAGCTGTCTGTGCTGACTGCCTGAGCACTTGACAGGAGGTGTAACCCTGACCGACAGACCTACTGCAGGGCAGTCCTCACAGGGAGCACTGCCATCCACTCCAGTGCACGGTCATCAAGCTGCGGCGGCCACAGACCTACCCATACTCTGAGATGACTCCTATGTCCTCTGCATCGGCCCACACACATGCCCCTGCAGCCACCCAGAAGAGAGCAGCAGTGTTCTCGACTTCATACGCAGCAGCTCGCGCCTGCCTCCACGCCAGAGGCACTCATGTGCCCGATACCTGGGATCCCAACTCAAAACCCAGGTCCTCGAGGAGTTAGGGCAGGAAGGGGCAAAATGAGACAGGCATCAACCATGAACCTTTGAGATTGGCAGGAGCTAAGAAGGAATGTCACTTGTCTCCTTAGAGACTATGGAACTGATACCCTGCACACACACACATACACACACACACACACACACACACACACACACACACACACACTCCCAAGGGACACTGATGATACCACCCAATCCTTCCATACCGCATCGCTGACCAGAGCTTCATGTCAAGATGTTCATCCTTACAAGAAACCAAGACCTGCCAGCAACAGCTCGTAATGATGATGTCCAAACCCAGAAGTCCGACAAGCTGCTCAACTTCCCACTACCACTCAGCCTAATTCTGGAGGGGAGAGGGGGAGGAGTAGGTGGAGGTATACCCTCTGACTGCCACCCATCTGGGGTTAGATCTATTACTAACTAGCTTGGGCTCTGGAAAAGTGACAGAATCTTGCTCTCCCTCTGTAAAATGGGGAACCAATTACAAGGATCTACATGTGACCTTCTCCCTGGGGGACAGACAACAGAAAAGTGGGTGAAGGGAGGCATCGGACAGGGCAAGATATGATAAAATAATATTTTATAAATTATCAAGGGTTCATGAAGGAGGGGAGAGCGGGGAGGGAGGGGGAAAATGAGGAGCTGATGCCAAGGGCTTGGGTGGAAAGCAAATGTTTTGAGAATGAGGAGGGCAATGACTGTACAAATGTTCTTTACACAATTGATGTATGCATGGCTTGTGATAAGAGCTGTATGAGCCCCTAATAAAACGATTTAAAAAGAAAAAAAGAGAACTAGAGTACCAGGCACAATTAAAGAAAATGCTGGCACACTGTGGAAAAAATATACCTAATGTTACCAAAAAGCTTACACTTAAATATTTAAAGAAGTAAAATGACATTAGTTCAGTGGCACAGTATATTCACAATATTGTAAAAAACTTCTATTTCCAAAACACTTTCATTACCTGAGATATAATCTATTACTTAATATGGCCCTTCTAGCTGTAGTCCTTTATGTGATGTATTACAAGGTCTAGCTTCTATGTTTGTGGTTATAATCCCTTTTTTTTTTTTGAATAAGTTCTGTTACAGTATTAACGTGGGATGTTGAGGGTATGACTCAAGTCACAACCTTTAATTTCCTTAGGGAAAGAGAAAAACCACATCTCCATATAAGAATATGCCAGCTCAGAAGCAGGAATACAGAGAAGCCCCAGAACCATCCAGGGAAAAGGGCCTAAAGCGGTGGTGGCTGAGACCAGAGGCACCAGAGGCTGCAGCTCAAAGACCATGGCACAGAGTAAAGGAGACAGGCCAGACCACCAAACTGTAATGCAAAGCAGTGGGCTCACTTCCTGGCCCATAGAGGCAGTGGCCAAGGGACCACATAGCTGAACCAGACTTGCCTCCTGGCTGAGGAGAGGCGCTGCTGTGGAACAAAGACTGGATCCTTACTATTTACTGATCCTGACTTGTGGAAACCTGATATCTACCCTGGTAAACCACACCCTAGTCGTGAGTACTGTCTATGAGTTCGGCATGGCCATTGCAAACCCAGTTATCAAACCCCACATGAAGAGGGATAGCTGATGTCAGAAGAGGTAAAGTGAGATGGTGGGTGGAAGCACGTGGAGGGGGAACCATGTGTCTGACCTCTGCTTCCTGGTAATAGGAAGCCAGAAGAGGTCAGCTCTGGCCCTCCAGGTCATTTCTGCCCCAGAACTTAGAAGAAGGAAACGTTGACTGATTTAATAACAGTGAGTAGAGTGAGGTCTAGGGGTCTTCATTTTTTGGAAGCTTCTCCAGTGATTTTGAAGACTGAATCCAAAGTCTGCCCCCGGAGAAAGTGGGGGTGACTCCAATTGGGTGACTCCAAGTGAGCCAATTGGGCAATTTGTACCAACCACCTAAAAATGTCTACACCTTTCAATCCAACTGGGACCCATCCAGGAATGTATTCCAAAGGAAAACGAAGAGAACAGCACATATGCACGAGGACATTCTCTGGTGCTACTCACACGGGGAAATGGGAGGTCTTTCTCGTCAGTCAAGGGGACATAGGTACACAAACTGCAACAGCATAATACTGGTGAACACCCTAAAAGTAATCTTTTTTAAGCCCTTTTAAAAAAATATTTCTCTGATTAGTAAAATTATCTGCTCTTTTTGTTTGACTATTTTCTGAATTCTCTAAAATAAACATGGCTATATATACAATAAATTTTTTCAACAAAGCTTTTTTGTTTTGTTTTGTTTTCTCCTTCTTGGTTAATTAGTTTCATTGTCTTCATTTTTTTTTAATTTCTCACTCTAATTTTTTTAATTGTTTTATCAGGGGCTCATACAACTCTTATCACAATACATAATACATCAATTGTGTAAAGCACGTTTGTACATGGATTGCCCTCATCATTCTCAAAACATTTGCTCTCCCCTTAAGCTTTTGGCATCAGGTCTTCATTTTTGCCTCTGCCTCCCAGCTCCCCGCTCCCTCATGAACCCTTGATAATTTATAAATCATTATTTTGTCATATCTTTCCCTGTCCTACGTCTCCCTTCATCCACTTTTCTGTTGTCCGACCCCCAGGGAGGAGGTCACATGAAGATCCTTGTAGTCAGTTCCCCCTTTCCAACCCACCCTTCCTCTACCCTCCCAGTATCGCCACTTACACCACTAATCCTGAAGGAATCATCTGCCCTGGATTCCCTGTGCCTCCAGCTCCTATCTGTAGCAGTGTACATCCTCTCGTCTAGCCAGACTTGCAAGGTAGAATTAGGATCATGATGGAGGGGAGGGGAGGGTGCAGAGGATTTAGGAACTAGAGGAAAGTTGTATTTTTCATGGTTGCTACATAGCACCTGACTGGCTCGTCTCCTCCCCAAGACCCTTCTGTAAGGGGATATCCAGTGGTGTACAAATGGGCTTTGGGTCTCCTCTCTGCACTCTCCCCTTCATTCACTATGGTAAGATTTTTTTGTTCTGATGATGCCTGATACCTGATACCTTTGACACCTTTTGATCGCACAGGCTGGTGTGCTTCTTCCATATGGGCTTTGTTGCTTCTGAGCGAGGTCATATCATTGTGTGCTCACCTCCATGATAAGATTGCTGAAGACAAATGGGTGCATAAGCAAATGTGGCAAAGAAAGCTGATGGTGCCTGGCTACCAAAAGATATAGCGTCTGGGGTCTTAAAGGCTTGAAGGTAAACAAAGTTTGTTTTTTTTTTTAAACAAGCCTTTTTCCCCCTCTTTTTTTAAACAAGCCCCAGGACTGGAAGTCCAGTTCAATCAGAACTAAGAGAAATTGCAGAAGGCTCCCATTTCAATCACCAGCAAAATGGGAGCGTTCTTTGCCTGCCCTTAGGAGGTTCTACTGAAATACGTCCACGCATGAGCTACCACCCCCTCCTTCACAAAACAGCAGAGTTTCTAGTCATTAAAAAGTTGGTCCTCAACCCAAGCAGAATTTTACCTTCCAGAAGCTAAAAGTCCATCTTCCTGAATAATCCAGTTTGTCTGATCATAAGCTCAAACAACACTGGATGACCACCCACCATGGTCAAGGAGAGAATGCAGATCTTTGCAAGAACTGTTCATTTATGCTTTTATCCAAGCCTTGTTCCACACAACCCACATAAAACCAAACTCACTGCCACTGAGTTGATTATGAACAGAGTGTATTAGGACAAGGTAGAATTGCCTCTGTGGGTTTCTGAGACTAACTCTACAGGAGTAAAAAGCCTCATCTTTCTCCCACGGAGCTAGCTGTGGGTTTCAAATTGCTGACCCTTGTGGCCAGCAGCCCCACGCATAACCACTCTACCACCAGGGCTCCCACAACCCACACAGGACCTTGCAAACACCTTTTCTCCCAACACTATTTCATTGAACTGCAATGGCCAGTCCTTTATTACTCCCCACCCCCTTCCTACCACCTCAGGAATTTCAACAGCCCTGCTCAAAGTCTGAGGTTGCCAGGCTCAGCCAGGAAATAACCCGGTCAGAAGCTGAGTGCTCAGGGTACAGCAGAAAATGGAGCTGACTCCAAACAGTAGAGGAACCCTCTGGTCTTATGTCTTATCATAGCTTCCATTTCCTTCCCACTCGCCTCCCCTATACGCATTAGGAAGCACTCTTCCATGTTTACTCTTCTTTATTTTTTTTTAGTTTGCTGATTTGTTTGTTTACTCTTTTTTAATGTGTCTTTTGCAAAATAAGTATTGCTTCATATTTACTTATCTATCTATGTTGGAGTCCCTAGGTAGTGTGAACAGCTAACACCCTCAGCTGTTAACCTAAATGTTGGAAGTTTAAGTCTACCCAAAGATAGCTTGGAAGAAAGGTCAGGCAACCGATTTCCCTAACCATCATCCACTGAAAACTCTGTGGTGGACAGTTCCACCGACACATGGGGCTGCCTTGAGTCCCTATCAATGCCAAGGCAACTGGGATCAATCACACTCTCCTGGCTTTTTCACTCAGCACTATGCTGATAGACATCCATCAAGTAGCTGATGCTGAGGACTGCAGCTGCGTCCACCACTGACTCTCACAGAAATGGACACCCCAACTGCCTCTACTGCATAGGCCTGCAGTGGGCATCCTGGAGTTGCATTCTCCACACCCAGGAGAGGGACTGTGGCACCGCACTTTGCTGGCCTGCCAGGTGTTGCAGTGCAACCAATGCAGGGCTCAGATTTCCCACATCGTGCACCCACCAGTGGCCATCATTGACCAACTTTTTCGTTTTTTTCTAGTCTACTTGGCAGAATGGTACCGTGCTCCTCGCTGTGGTAGGACATGAATACCATGCATGCAGAAACCATGCCTATTAGAACTTCAGCTGAATAGAAGCAATTGCCCATTAACACAAAGTCTCCAACAGGGAGACAGACAGCTGCTGCCTTGGATTATCATAGGGGCACAAACATCATCCACCGGCCTCAAAGTGCCTAACCCTCCAGCTCCCACCAGCCAGAGTCCTCCCAGAAAAAGCAACAGTCACATGGAGCCACTCGGAGCCACTGTGCCTTGTGTCCCTCTTTCCTCGCATGGCCTACTACGGACGGCTCTTCAACAGAGGAAGCACCACGTGAAGCAGTCCCCACCGGGTCACCCAAACCACACTCACTACCATCCAGTTGATGCTGACACGTAGTGCCCCCGTGAGTTTCTGAAACTGTAACTGTTTATGGGAGTAAAAAGCCTCGTCTTTCTCCAGAGGAGCTGTGAGTGATTCCAAACTGCCATCCCTGCGGACTGCAGCTCAACTTGTAACCACTACACCACCAGGGATCCTTTAGTGAATCCTAGATGGTCAAATGGCTCTGAAGGTTTCTAAAAGCTTACTCTCAATTTCCATACTTCTTTTATCTCAGATCAGGAACCATGGGTCTTTCAAAGCAGCCGGTCTGTGACCACATTCCGAGTGTCGGACAGAGTTTGTTCTAGAAGTCACAGCTGTGGTCTGACCTCATAATGACACTTAAACAGCCAGAGGGCTGGGCTGGTAGTAACCAAACAGTAGTTCACCTGAGACCCTCATTTGGATGTTTAAGTTTCTAAAACTGTAAGAAAGTGAATTTCTGGTCTTCAGAGCTGACGATCGCCCCCACGTGTTATGTCCTTGGCCTTCTCCAAGAATGCCCTTCAAGGCGCCATCATGCCAGAGCAGGCCACCAAGCACATCTTATCACCAAGGTCGTTGCAGGACAGTGCTGATGGGGCAGCTTTGGAGGAGTGGTTCCCAGGGAGCCCCAGGCCAGCACACTCGCTTCGCAAACTCCTTCCCCCTCCCTCCCTTGGACAATAGAAAAGCCTTTGCTTGCTAGCAGGAAGAGGAGGGGGAAGGTGGGCTGTGTGGACCAAACCCTTTCCCTGTGGGCTGCCATAGGGTGACAAGTCGGACCGCCCCTCTGTAAGTAACCTTCCCCTAAATAGTAAAGTCCGTGTCTCTCAGAGTGACACTTGCTCTGCGGTTTGGATTCTCAGTACCAGATAATCGGGAAGGACGGTCCCTGTTTAGTGCATCACATCACAAAAGCCAAATAACACTAACAGCCAAAGCTTCCTAATAATAGCTGTGCTTACTAAGTGCCAGGTACTGCTCTAAACACTTCTAGAAATGTTAGCTTTTTTAATCCTTACAATACCAGGTCCTAATAGCCTCTCCTTTTCACAAACGAGGAAACGGAGCCCCACAGAGGCCAAATGACTTGCCTAGGGTTACAGTACGTGACACATTCAGGATTTGAACCCAGTCCCTTGGCTCAAGTCCAGGTTCATAAACATTCTACTAAACTGACTACCATTACCTGGCCTCCCTCACTCACCAATAAGACAGGTAAATGATCTCCAAGAAGGCTGCTTTCATATAAGAAAGTAAATGAAAACAAAAACAATACACTCAATATCTACACAACACGTGAATTGCACTACCACCTCCTGACCTAAAACAGAACTCTGGTGGGAAATTGTGCTATCACAATCCCATAGCAGAAAGGAGGACGTCGGAGGCATGGAGAGGCTATGGGAAATGGTCGTGGGGACACTGTAGACAGCAGTGATCAGTCATTCCCTTCAACCACCTCATTCCTCAACCACTTCCCCTCTCCTCCCCAAAGAGAAAAGCAGCAGGTCAGAATTCAACTCTAACTCCCCCAGAGGACTCACAACCACAGATTTCCAACCACTCCCACTGTCATTCTCAGACTGAAATGGAGGGATCAAATGGCTTTCCGATCTACCGCACTTGGGCTAATCAGGCACTGTGAGGGTGGGGGGACAGCCCATCTCTCCAAACCCTTTCACCTCATCCATTGCCTTCATCCACACTTCTCAGTCTACCCTCCCTCCCATCTGTGCCAACTGCGACCATTAACCCTATGCCTCTGGCTTAAGCAGTCTCTCAGGAGAACCACTAGTAGGCCCATCTGAATCTCCTGAAGCCTGGATGGTGACCTTTGGTGTTCCCAGGCTACTCGGAAAACCAGACTCACACAGAGACCCATTCACAGAATAAGTTTCCTCCAAGTCTCTAGTAAGAGCTACCTCTGTCCTCCTCTGCCCTGCCTTGCTCCAAGCTCTCTGAGGCTCGCTGTAATTCTCCTTCAGTGTCTCGACGTCCAAGCTGCCTCGCCTGTCCCTCACAAGGTGCAGTGCTTCCCAAAGTACCTAATAATACCCCCGAGGGAGCTGTAAAAGCAGATGCCTACACTTTATGCTGGACTGTGGACAACTGTACAGAAGTGTTTAATTGCCAAGAAACACTGAGTAATTTCTTTTTTCCTAAAATGGGTGTAAAAGGCCAAAGCATTTGGGAGTCTATGGTCTATACCAGGGTTACTCAATACATCGATCGCAGTCTACCAGTCGATCGCAAATGCAGTGTGGGTAGATAGCATGGCCTTTAAAAAAAGATGTAAGCCTACCATCAATCCTGTCACTTAATTGATAGACAGCGCAGCCCATCAGATGCAATCTTCGGTGTCAAACACATGCACAGAAAACTGTGTGAAATGCAACAAAACTGACAAGCTAAGTTATTGTCAATTTTCAGACCTGGGGTTTTTTCCCTTAAACGTAAGAAAGGGTAAGAAAATGAGCAGGAGAGCTGGACCAAGTAAGAAGACAAAATCATATCACTTGCACGCGAATGGGAGATTTTGACACTACAAGCCGACATTCAGCTGAAGTCCAGAGCACATGAGCAGTTCTGAACTTACTCACAGAGGGAAAGCACCCAAACTTGAGAAAATATGCTACCTCCTTGACTGCATTACTCAGCTCTACTTATTGATGTGAGTCAGCCTTTCCCACATAAAGATCATTAAGTCCCAGTACCGTTCCACCATGACTGAGGATCATTTGAAAGTTTGCTTGAGGCTGGGGGTCAGCAGCTACTGTCCGCACTATGCATCCCTGGCTCATTCCATTCAGTGCAAGTCATCAGAGTAAACTCAGGCAATGACAAAAAATGTACACAGTTAATTGTGTTGTGCAATATGGACTCATTTGGTTATGCAAGGAACATACACATACATTGTACATGTAAAGAATTCTCGATGCACTTATGAATAAGTGTAATAATTAAATGTTTTGCATTTGTGTAGCTGGTAGATCATTTTGACTTGGTCATTTTATAAGTAGCCCGTATGCTGGAAAAGCGTGAGCCCCCCCGGTGAACACTAAAGATACCTGCTCATTCCGCTTTGGACTTTCCAACGAGACAGCACAGTCCTGGGGTAGAAACCATCTTCCTTGACACTCTTCTTGCAGATTTCTGTATGTAAAGCATCTGCCTACTGGTGATGGTTGTACAGCATGGTGAGTCTAATTAGTTAAAATGGTTTAAAAGAAATGAAAACTCACTTGCTATCTGCTACTGATGACAAAAATGCAAGCTGAGAAGTGGGGTGTGTGGCAAGAAGCTGGCTGGTTTCTTGCTGCATTTCCTGGAGTTCCAGAATAAGGCAGGCCAATTAGCCAGGAAGACTTTTGGTGTTCGATGTGGTCTGGGGTGTTATTTATGGATGATGCTAAGCACCGGATAGAGTCTGGCATGGAGAACAGAGGAGATGATGGCTTGATGGGCACATAAATCTAGGAATCAATTTGTCAGGGCTCTCTGTCCACCCAAAAGGCTGTATGACATACAGGGAAAAAGCGTGACCAGTTCTGAGTTCTCCTGAGAACCTTGATACGAATGAGGGGGAGAGCAGAGTGGAGACCCAAGGCCCATCTACTGGCAATTGGACATCCCCTTATAGAAGGGTTACAGGGAGGAGATGAGCCAGCAGGGTGCAGTGAAGCACCAATGAAATGTATATACAACTTCCCTCTAGTTCTTTAATGCTTCTTCCCCGCTACTATCATGATCCCAATTCTTCCTTACAAATCCGGCTAGACCAGAGCATGTACACTGGCACAGATCAGAACTGGAAACACTGAGAATGCAGGACAGATAAACCCCTCAGGACCAATAATGAGAGTAGCAATACCAGGAGGGTAAAGGGAAGGTGGGGGAGAAAGAGGGAACCGATCACAAGGATCTCCATAAAACCCCCTCCCTGAGTGACGGACAACAGAAAAGTGGGTGAAGGGAAACATCAGTCAGTGTAATACATGAAAAAATAATAATAATTTATAAATTATCAAAGGTTTGTGTGGAAGGAAAGGGGGGAATTAGGAGCTAATACCACGAGCTTAAGTAGAAAGAAAATATTTTGAGAATGATTATGACATCAAATGTACAAATGTGCTTGACACAATGAATGGATGCATGGATTGTGATAAGAGTTGTAAGAGAGTGTCCCCGTGACGCCCCTGAGCGGAGGCGGGAGTTTGACAAGGATGCTGCGCTCTGGCGGGGCTGTGGAACCTTTGGGAACCTGCAGATTTTGACCAACCAGCAGTTTAGAGGAAGAAGGAACAAGTGCCTGGTTTGGGTATTATTATTTCTGGGATGTCCTCATGACAGACTGACATTTGTGAGCATCACTGGAGCTGATACAGTTAAGACAAACAGAGCATCCCAGTTGCCAGCAGTGTCCCAAGGACCAAAGAAAATGACCAAGGCTCCGGAATCACTGACATTCAATGATGTGGCTGCAAAGTTCACGTGGGAGGAATGGCAGCTCCTGAACCCTGATCAGAAGTCCCTATATCAGGATGTGATGTTGGAGAACTATTGTAACTTGGTTTGCATTGGTGAGAATTCCCTCCTTGCGTATTAAAATCTTTGCAGTGTCTGGAGAGAACTCAAAGAGGTAGATTCTCATTGCATTCTCTGGTCCTAGGTTAGAGGGTGCCGTTTAATACACTTGAGTGAACACCCTTTGCTTTGTTGCTTTGAATATTATTTTCCCAGAAATACACCACTACAGGCTTCACAAACCTATGTTTAATTTTGCTGTGCCTACTATTTTGTAATTTCTCATGAATTGGTTATTTTGTTGTCAACCCAGAAGCTTTGTTTCAATTGGAACAAGGAGAACAACTGTGGTCTGTATGAGAAAAAAAAAACTATAGTGTAGGTTTTTCAGGTGTGTGAGCAAAAACCATTAAGGGGAAATGTCTGGGGAGTTGATTTAACTGGCATAAGGCCTCGCATCCATGATAGGTGTCAGATCATACATTGAAAACATGTGCTTCAATGTGAGTCCTCACTTTTCAGAGATGTATAGAGAAAGACTCCTCTAGCTCTCTGAGGTTAGATTTCCATTTATTTGATTCACACTATTGTATGCTTGCTTCCAAAATTTTCTTTCTTGAAGATTCTCAAACCTTTCCCTTTTTTTATGTTCTCCTACCTTACTATGAAAATCTTAACTTGCAAGCCTCTCTCCAAACAGAGAACTTTCTTTTTATTTTTTTGGAACTTTTCATTCTTTTTTTTTAATTAATAAATCTTTTTATTGGAGCTCATACAACTCTTATCACAATCCGTATATACATCGATCGAGCAAAGGACCCTTATACATTCGTTGCACTCGTCATTCTCAAAATTCACCTTCCACTTGGGTTCCTGGAATCACCTCGGTTTCCCTTTTTTTCCCCTCCCCCTCCCCCTCCCTCCCCGCTCCCCCCTTCCCCCTGGTGGAACTTTTCATTCTTAACATCCTCCAAATACAGCACATTCTTCCCCCATTGAATAAAAATGGATTCTATTTGTAGTATCCATGCCCAGCTTGGATCTTGAGCTGCCACCATAAACGGGTCTCCCCTGTGCTTCCTTAGCTTCCCCACTAGGATTTTCCCTAAAGGCTTGCATTTCCATTTGCTCATTTGTTCTCCTGTCCCTTTAAAGTTTTCTTTATTCTTTCTGTTTTCTAACAGATGGTCAAATTGCCTTCTCTGTTGGAATTGCTTAGCAGATATGTTTCTCTATATTTTGCTCCTTTTCGTGAAACACGTTTATGACTTCTGTTATTTTTAGGTATTTAAGACCAGCTTCCCCGCAAAAAAATTGTTTTCAACGTAGGATATCCTTTAGCACTCTACCTTCAATGTTTTTCCACCTGTAAGATTTTCTTTAAAGTTGTCTACTCCTCTGATAATTTTCTAAGTGAAAAGGACATTTTTAAAATCCTGTATTCTTGGTTCTTTCATTAAACACATGTCTGCAATTTAAAAAAAAAAGTTGTAAGAGTCCCAAAAATATTATTTAAAAAAAAAGAAAGAAAAGAAATATGGAATTATATATGTATTAAATTCCAACTAATAAAAATAATGAAACAAAATTGTTCCTTTCCATTTTGTTATCATCTCTCTCAATATTGGCTGGACAGGTTTTCATCACATTTGAAACACAGATTCACAATTGTCAAATGGTCAAAACAATGTAGCAGAGTTCACCTGGCTGCCCAGAGTGAGAGAAAGGGGACTTAAGAAGACTGAGTTTCTCTTTTTTTTTTTTTTTAACATTTTATTAGGGACTCATACAACTCTTATCACAATCCATACATACATCAGTTGTAGAAAGCACATCTGTACATTCTTTGCCCTCATCTTTTTCAAAGCATTTGCTCTCCACTTAAGCCCTTTGCATCAAGTCCTCTTTTTTCCCCTCCCTCCCCGCGTCCTCTCCCTCAGGGGCCCTTGATAATTTATAAATTATTATTTCGTCATATCTTGCCCCGTCCAGCATCTCCCTTCACCCCCTTTTCTGTTGTCCGTCCCCCAGGGAGGAGGTCACTCATAGATCCTTGTAATCGGTTCCATCTTTCCAACCCACTCACCCTCTACCCTCCCAGTATCGCCCCTCACACCCCTGGTCCTGAAGGTATCATCCACCCTGATTCCCTGTGCCTCCAGCTCCTATATGTACCAGTGTACAACCTCTGCCCTATCCAGTCCTGCAAGGTAGAATTCGGATCATGGTAGTTAGGGGGAGGAAGCATCCAGGATCTGGGGGAAAGCTGTGCTCTTCATCGGTACTACCTCGCACCCTGACTGACAAATGAGTTTCTCTTAAGGATAAACTTAATCTATCATTCTGTTGCCTCTTACCTGCATGGTTTCTGTTGCAAAATTTGAACTTATTGTTATTAGTTTCCTTTTATAGGTAATTTTTCTTTCTTCCCCAAAGCTACTGTCAGGATTCTTTTCTTGTCCTTGAGTTTCGAATGTCTGACTGCGGTATGTTGTGGTGATTTGCTTCTGGAGGCCGCCCTGTGTGCAGTTCTTTCAGCTTCTTCAACGGGTATTTTCACCTTTTATGGTCATGGGGAAGTTTTCTTCCAGCAGTTCTTGGACTACTTTCTTTGTAGGGTTTCTGTGCCTTCCTGCTGGAGAATGCCAGTGAGGTGTTATTCCTCTCAATCACGTCCCACATAACCCTTAGACCTTCTTCAGAGCTAGACTGTGGGGCTGTTTTGTTCTTTTATTCGTTGTTTTCTATATATTGCTCTTAAGAGATTTGTCTTCAAGTTCACTAATTTGGCTTTGGCTTTCATTGCTTCAATTCTACGGCTTTGTTTTTCAAAGTTTTGTCTAATTTTAATGTTTTAGTATTCTGGATTGCTATAAGAGCTGATTTATAAATGATTTATTCTATATATATATAGCACTAATCTTCTGGACTTCTATTTGGTGTTTTTATGGTGTTTTTATGGCTTGTGATTTTTTTCATTTATTTTTTCAGGTCGTTCTTATGTTATTTTCCTGAGTTATTCTACAGCTTTTTCTCCTGTTGTTTTTTCCATATCTCCTTAAGTCATTTTCTCCATTTGTTAAAAGTACCCAAGAATTATTCTCTTGAATTCCTTCCTGGTATTTCTGATGTCTTTTCTTCATCAAAAACATCTTTTGGCTCTGTGAATTGCTCACACCTTTATATCATTCTGTCTTTCTTCTTTGTATGAATAGAAATTGACTGTTGTCTCTGAAATATTAAGTGGCTTAATATTTTTATTTCTTTCGTGATCAGGTGGTAGTGGAATAAATAGTGGTTGTGACCCACTAGTTGTGATTGTTGAAAATGCTTGTCAGGACAGCTGACTCCATTAGGTGAAAGGAGACAGGAACACAAAAACATGGCCACGACACTAGTGACAAGACTGCCAGTTCAACTGCAGTTGCCAAACAACCAAGGCCAGTCTCCCCCATAAACCCTGACTGTGGACCACAGCCCAGCCCTGCTTACGCCGGTCCTGAGACCGGAAGTGGTTGCACCATCTCCAAGACGGACTTATTCTTATTGAGCTCCATAAGGGTATCTGAGGCCCAGGGCAGTTACACACCTTGCCCACGGTTACACATCTTGAAAATAACAAATATTAGCTTGCTAATGGTAAGTGATTATCTCAGCTGGTATTTGAAAGAAAGGGAAGTCTGGAGTTTGGGCAGAGAAAAGAACAAGTGAGGTAGTTACATAATCTCGTGTCAACCTGAGGATACTAAGAGTAAAAGGGTGGAGTCTAGCCTGTCATGGGCATGGCCTACTCATCTGGATTCTCAGAACTTCCTCTCTCTTGATTCTGCCTCAGAAAAGATAGGCCTCAGCGGGGGATGAAAAAAAGAGAGAAATAGGCCTCTCTCTCTGCTTCACATTCCTGTTGACAAGCCACATGGAGATGTATCCACTGCCATTATATCCACAGGACTTTCCTCCCACCACCTGTGATCTTCCTGCAGTGAGCTTCGTAGCATGAGTTGCACGAGTCTGAAGAGGTATTCATAGGCTAATATCGAACTTATGGACTTGATTTGGACTGAGTTGGGATGTTTAATTGATGCATAATTACTTCTTTTTAAAAAAAAGGAACGAGTTTTATATTAAGACATAATTGTATATTAAGAAAACATCCCAGCCAAATCCAGATCAAGTCCCTAAGTCTGACAGTACTACATACATCTGATAACAGTCCATAAATCCCTCTTCAGACTCACGCAATGATGAAGAATGCAGGAAGATCACAGACTGGTGGGTGCAAAGTCTTGTGGATCCAATGGCAGTGGAAGTATCACAGGGATCTGGCAGGTCTCTAGCATGACTTTGGCAGCTCTCCAAGTGACTCAAAAGCAGGAAGGTGAGGGCAGAGAGAGGTCAGCCTTCAGCCAGCCATTTATCTTTGGCCTCTACATGAGGTCATCAAGCTGCGACCTGATTAACAGGCTAAACTCCACACCTGCACTTTATTTATCAAGTTGACTTGAAATTATGTAACTGCCACAGTTGTGAGAATTGAATTGCATTTATATTATGTAAAGTGCTTAGGACATAGCTTGGCAGAGAGTAAATGGCATGTAAAAACTCGTTGCCATCGAGTCAATTCTGGCTGAAAGCAACCCTGTAGGACAGAGTAGAACTGTGGGTTCTCCAGATTGTAAATCTTTATGGGAGTAGAAAGCCTCATCTTTCAGTGTCAGATACTTTTATTAATAACGTTAGTGGATTATGAATCTTCTATCTCTGGGTAGTACTGGTATGTAGTAGGCAGTTACAGGTCATGGCTCCTCTGAAGAAAATGGATATATTTCAAAAACCTTATTTTTTAAATAATGGGAGAGCCATGGAAGCGAACAGGAGGAAAGGATCTCAAATAGCACAGAGGAAATACTCCTTTTCACGTGATGCAGAATGGCCAGCTCTTCTTTCCAGCTGAGAGTAGTTGCCAAGTCTGGACATGGTCTTAGAATTAGGCTTGGTTAAGGTCAAGGTTGTCTGAAATCAGTTATGTGGGCTCGTTGGAGAGATGGAAATTTCAAAACTCCCATGGGAATTAAAGGGAGTCCTGCTTAATTACTTCTTGATATAAAGTTCTCTCTTACCCATATAGGAGTGTCTCTGGATTTGTTTCTCTAGTCAACCCAGACTCACACAACAACTAAAGAGGGGAAATACTGATATTCACTGCGTCGATGCTAAAGTTTCTCAAAAATGCATTCCTCAGAGGAGTAGTGTCACAAGATGCACATGAAAAAGAATTGTATGGTCAATAAATTTGGGAAATTCTCCAATAGTGAGCCTTTCAGAGTGAAGCCCCAAAGCATTCAATAATGCTCTACAGAGTCCCACAATACAGGAGGCTAAAACCACCTAGCCAAACCACCACTGCCCAATGTATTTGATCGCAGAGCCCTGTTGCAAACAATCCCACCAAAAATCACATCAATGAGTTTTTAGAGGCTGTTTCCTTCGCAAATGCTGATGTAGGTCTTTTGAGAGAATAATCTTCATCGAAAGTTATCCTACAATCAAGAATAAAAACCAAACCATCATTGAATGTTATGAGAAATCATTTGCATAACTCAAGGTGTTTGGTATTGAAGATGTTAGTACTGAAAATACCAAGGAAATTGGAGAACATCCCTTAACTGTCTGATACAAATGTCACAAGACAAAATTACTGAAACTAAATCTTTCTTTAAAGTCCAGAGTAAAGTTGAGTCAATCACAAAAGGACAAATCCTGTATGTGACTACTATTATAAAAAGTCCAGAAAAAATTTCCACACTAAAAGAAACATTATTTATGGTTACCAGGAGCAGAAAGGGAGGAGAAGTCAATATCTAGAAGGGAGACAAGTATTAAGTTGGGTGAAGGGGAAGGCAATATTGTGTAAGAGGCAAGATGAAGGCAGGGCAGAGAGACAGTACAGTAATCATGTGCGAGAAGATCGCAACGATTGAAGAGGTGGTGGAAGGAATGTGGGAATAAACTCAAGCATGTATAGAGGATATCTGGATGTGTGTGTTCACCGCTCCATAAATATCCCCATACCCATGAATGTGGTATAGCATGCAGGAGGCAAAGTTATGAAAATGTCTTAGACATAACCAAATATGCTGAAGAAATTAGTTGCTGGGGTTGGGGAATCAGGGCCATAGCATCAGAGGACACCAAGGTTAACTGGCATAACACAGTTCACAAAAGACAATTTCTATATCCTGCTTTTGTGAATAACAACTGAAGTCTTAAAAACTCATGAGCAAACTTTGAGAATGATGAGGGCAACGAATGTATAAAGGGTGCTTTACTTAATTGATGTATGTAAGGATTGTGATAAGAGTTGTATGAGCCCCAATAAAATGATTTATTAAAAAATAAAAAACTCATGAGCAGCCACCTTATGTTTCTCCCAATCTGGAGAGAAAAAGAAAGATGAAAATTAAAAGACATATGGAAACATTTCGTCCAATGGACTAATGGCCACACAAACATCAGTCTCCAGGACCCGGAGCACAGAAGAACTAGATGGTGCCCAGCTACCACCACCAACTGCTCTGACAGGATCCTATTAAAAGGCCCTAGGTCGAGTGGGAGACTGGAGAGACCCCCTAAGACTATGGACCCTAGTCATCCTGCAGGTCTGGAATAATGAGCCACTTAAGCCCAAAAGGGTAGCATTTACCTAACAACAAATTCTAGAGGGTTAGTAATGAAAACAAGAAACACAGAGAGAGGTGAGGTAAGTAATGGAACATTAAGGAGTTCGCAATGTATGGATTAACATGTGTATGAAGAGTTGAATATAAAACTGATTATAGACTGTAAACTTTCTCCTAATTCACAATTTTTTTTGTCTAAAGGACTTTCCAAAATATGTTTGGGAAATCAAGAAATAAAAACAAACAATGTTGTATAGATAATGTTCACAAGAGAAAAGGAAAGGAAATCGTGGAATAAAGGTTCGAGTCAAACTACTCACCATCCTGTCAGAATTACAGGTGTAGAGGATGCACCGCCACGTGAGAGATCCTAAACTTCAGTTTAGTTTGCTATGCTTCTGTTGCATTTTAGCAGAATTCTGTCTCAAAAAGCATATAGGCACATGATTCACAGATAGACAATCTGCCCCAGAAAAAAACAAAAATCAAATTTGCCCAGCTTAATCTCATTAAAATTTGTGTCTGCTGGAAATACTCAGCAGCCCTGCCTCACAACTGGCTGCACAGCTCAGCACCCTCACCCCAGGCTTGCTGGCTTGGGGGTGCATAGCTCATCTCCCAGGCTTACAGAGAATTACTGAAGAGACCCCTTCAACCGGGCCTGAAGAGGTAAAGGGGGCTGAAAGAGGCGGAACAAAAAACTGAGAAGTATTTCTCCTGCTCCGCTTATTTCTTGAAGAAATAGGAAGACTGAACATGAAAGTTACTCAATGCTAACATGACAGTGGACAATAGTCGTCCAGGCACAGAACTGGAAGAGGCCCCAAAACTCTAGTCCAACCCAATTGCTATACTTCTCTGGACAATTGTTACCTTGAAAATGCTGAGACTCACACAGGACTGATCAAGTCCTCAGTCAATATCAAATTTTGTCAAGTGTTACTGTGGAACTGAAAACACCCAAACCTCAGCTAATTACGGGCGTATCCAAGGTCAGCTGAGTCCAGATCCCGCCGAGGGCACTTTCAAGTGACTGAGCTAACATTCAAATTCCAAGTGTAAAAAAAGAAAGACTCCAAACCTACAATAGGCACTGCAGGCATAGCTCCACATAGTCCCTAGCACCCAGCCTCATGGTGCCAGCAGCATAATGGGTGACCTTGGAGACTGTAGATCCAATGTCACACCACCTGCCTCCATCACAGGCATACTTCCAGCGGCGACTTCCAGGTGTGCACTAGGACGTAAGCAGGCCTTTCTTCTCTGCCACGCCTCTGCCACTGTTGAGTCATGTACAAAGGGACTTCAAAAAGTTCATGGTGAAATTCCATCATCATTTAATATCATTTTTCCATGAACTTTTGGAAGATCCCTCATATTTCTGAAGCGGATCTAGATTTACAAAGGGACACACAACACACTGTATACATACAGCTGACTATTCAGCCATTCAATCCATATTTATCCAACATCTACAATACAATGCTCTAGACATTAACAATGTAACAGTGAATTGGGCAGGTAAAAATTTCATGGAGAATATATTTTACTCTTATTTATCTACAACCGCAGTGAGGTTAACACCTGACATGTCTGGCATCTAGTTTCTATAAGGCTTACATACAAGAAACTTCAAAATGTTCATGGAAAAATGAAGATAAAGAAAATTTAATTTTTTTAAAAAATTAAATTTTCCCATGAACTTTTTGAGGCTCCCTCATATTATGATCTTCACAATAAGCCTATGAACGAGTAGGTGAATCGAAATCTTTTGGTTTTTCAAACATGTTCCTTCCAGTCTGCCCCTGCCATCATTGAGCCAATGGGAGTAGGCTTGGTTTGTGGTTGGGTTAACCACTCTGACAAAATGTCCCTCTGTTTTGTTCACAGCTGATTGTCAATAGCCTGGGGAAGCAGCCACTGATCTGATTATTTTGTCCAGTAGGAGATAAACTCCGAAGAGCTAATATTTTACTCTGAATCTAAAACCGTGCACAGGTTACCCCACACTACTCCTCACCTCCACTCCAGCTCCGTGATGTCCTCACTTGCTGTCCTGACTAGGTCATCCCACAAGGATGAGACCACATGTAATGAGCGTTCATCTGTCGTCTGTGCCTGCTCGCTATGGCTCTTGCTTTTGTTTTTAAAGAATTGTTACTATACAATTCTAAAACTCCACCACTACTGATTGCCTATCACAGCATCCCAACAGCCCACCCTAATGGTTGGTCCAAAAAGACCCAAAACCTGGGTCACAGCACCTAGCCCTCAGGTGGGTATATGACCCTAAGCTGACCAATTAGAATCCATGCAGACTTCTCGCCTGAAGTGGATGGCATAGCCCATCCTTCCTTGGGTCCAAGCTATGGACTAGAAAGCCCTAGTATTCAAGCAAGCAGCCATCTGAGTAAGGTGCCAACTAAGTCCACATAGAAGCGGCACAGCAGCCTGTGTGCTCCAAAGATGACAATAACAAGATCTGAATATGATGAAGGGAAACTATCAGAGCTTAAATCGTGAAACCCCAATATGTAGAAGGCTATGGGGAACACTGGAGCCCAAAATCCATCTGCAGAGCATCTAATTAGATGAAGCCTCTGGAAGATTCCCTCTAGCCACAGGCAGTGAATTCTAACAGCTTCCGGATGAGACAAAGATTACTATAAACTTGATATGGTAGCTTGAACGTGGTATAATATGATACTCGATCAGGTGACTTCCCTCTTGAGCCAACCTGAATTTGCTCTAGGCTTAATATTTCTCACTTGTTCCATGACATAAGTTTCTTCTCTGGCTTTTTAAAAACTGCTGGTGGTCTTTTCTTTCTTACTTTTTACCCTTATCTTCATTTTTTTAATCTGTTTCCTTTTGGTTTTATTTTTCATTGTTTCTTTTAGGTTTCCCAGTTTATGAAGCACAAAGGAATAGACTCCTAGGGACAATAATTAATGTGATGGCTTATCTGGGGGTGGGGAGGGTGAAGGAAACTGGGGAGCACACCATGAATGTGAGAGGGGGCAAGTGGCACTAGGACTGATTGTGATGATGTATAACAACTCTTTTTAAAAGTGACTTAACTATGGAAGTGAATTTTATATCAAGAAAAATACTGGAAAAAGAAACCAAAGTTGATCAGTGGTTACTGTGGGTGAAGGAGGAAGAGTTTTGGATTAGCGGGCATGTTACATTTATGTTATGGTGAATTTATGTTAATGATGGCACAATTATTTGGAATGGGAAATCAATAATGGTTGTATAACATGAAGAGTAGAATCAATGACACTGAATTATACAAGTAGAAGTTGTTGAGTTGGAGAATGTTATGTTGTGTATATTTTTGCCACAATTTAAAATTTTAATGCACTAATAACAATGAGTTCAAGGAAGAAAATGTTCAAAACTTGATTGTGGTAATGACTCTTCCTGATATGACTGAACTATTGAATTGTCCAATGTGCGAGTGAAATGCCAATAAAACTGTTTAAAAAGAAGAGGAAAGCCCAGAGGGGCCTGCAGCCATGTTCCAGGCCCCGAGCAAAAGCTTGAAGTAGTTAGAGGTCACAAGACAGTTCCCTACACCCTCCAAAGGTTTTAGAATACTGTAATGTAGGTCAGTAAGCCTCTTTGGCCTAAGCCAGTGTAAGCCGTTTCTATCACTAGCCATGAAGATGTCCTGAATGAATACTAAAACCCACACCAAACCAACTGCCATCGTTAACTCTAATCCACAGAGAGGTCATGAATCACAGTAGAACTCAACCTTCCTCCTGCCTCCACCCTTAATCCAGTTCCTCATGGTGGGGGGACCCCCAACCACAACATTATTTGCACTGCTACTTCATCAGTGTCATTTTGCTACTGTTATGAATCGTCATGTAAATATCTGATATGCAGGATACACTTTCATTGTTATAATTGAACATAATTAAAGCATAGTGTTTAATCACAAAAACACTATGTCATTATATATTGTGAAATATTCATTTCTAATTACAAATAAGCGAAATTTTGTCTTGAAGCATGGTGTAGCATGGGTAACAGTCTTCACGCCAGGTCTTTGTATGTGGGTGTATCTGCATGTGGGCAGACCCGCCTGGAGAAGGATAGAGGAGCAAATATGTGTTTTCCGATGGTCTTAGGCGATCCCTGTGAAAGGGTCGTTCGACACCCAAAGGGGTCAGCGACCCACAGGTTGAGAACCTCTGCTATAGGGTTTTCTTTTGATCTATTTATTTTTACTTTTATTTCTATGGAGGGTGTGCCTTTATTTATTGATTGGTAATGAAAAAAAATTGCTGTCTATGTATGCAGGTGTGGCTGTTTTATTTATTCATTCCACCCCAGCCCCCACCCCCAGCCCCAGCCCCCCTAGCCCCACCCCAACCCCACCCCCCACAGGGTTTTCAATGGCTGCTTCTTTAGAAGCAGAGCACCAGGACTTCGGTTAGCAGAAAGGGCTAAAGCATTTGCACGTCAGTATCTGCATATCTAAGACCCTCCTGAATGAATACACAAAAGGCACAAATCTGCCCTTAATATAAAAGCCTCCCCTTTGCCACCACTGTCAAGTTCTTCCACCAAGTCCTCTCAAATAACAGTTTAAAAAATGAAAGAAAAGAAAAACTATAATGCCTATAACTTTTATTTCTGCTCCTTTCCCCACTGGCCCTCCAAGACAAAGTGAAGGGAGTAGAGAGAAGGCCAAGGTAATTGCTATTGAGTAATAAATAACCCACACTGGATTGTTCAAGAGGTACACGCCCACTTTGCCAATCAAAAGTCTGCTTTCTCCACTGGTCGGTGTGGGCTCAGGGGGTCCAACCTATCAATAAGGTCACAGTCTGATGATGCCTCTTTGCGGGGGTGGCCTTTTCTACAAGAGGGGCATGAGAACTCCACTGAGCTTGATCCACATTACCCCACACCCGCCAGCCTGGGGACACCTGGCATCTTCTTGACGGGTCCACATCATTGACCTGTGGCCAGCAGGGCCTAGGAGGGCTGTGACTAGCATCAGACCCATGGACGTAAGTTGGCCTGGGCTAGGTGCTTTCTTGATATTGGGTTACTTCCTTCATACACACGCCTATCGATGAATGCCAATGGTTTTGCTGCTTTACGAGGCTGTACAAAACCTATGCCTGCAAAAGTACAGATGAAGGAAAAAAAGGCATGTAAAAGATAAATCTTCACATAAAAAAGTATAAGCAACAGGGAAGAGGAGAGCAAAGAAAAAACGTGCTGAAATGGCTAACCAAGAAAATAAAGATTTACCTCATGAAAATGGAGAAAGGAAGAGACTGCAGACTGAAGAAGCAGGAGATAAAGAAGCCAAGTCTGATTAAGGTTTATCTACCATGGCTTAGCAGCGAGCCCTGTATCTCCTTTCTTCTACAATCCAGTATTTCTATCACGTATCTTGTAAATATGCTGATTTCATTTTCTAACTCTAGGTCTTGGCACATTTCTTTATCATACATTATTGTGTCCTCTTGGGCTGTTGTATTAAATTTTCTGTTCAGCTCTTTTCCTTCATCAGTTATTCCATTTGCCTTCGTTATTCTGCGATTAAGAGCAAGGCTCAAGTCTCTTCTGACACCCATTTGGATCTTTTCTTTCTTTCCTGTCTTTTTAAAGAACTGTTACTTTCTTCGTATATGATACTCTTGATGCATCCTACAGCCCACCAGTTCTTCTGTCAGTGTTCAGGGATCAAATCTGTTCTGGAAATGTTCATGAGTTTCAGGTGGGATAGCCTCAAGGTATATATATCAAGGGATATACTGAAGAAAATGTTAAGCCACAAGTTGCAAGATAGAAATATTCTGTGACAAAATACTGAGCAATGCAAAAAAACATCAAACGATAGCGGGTGGGAAGGAATACAGAAAAGAACTAGTCAACATTCAACCATTTCAGGAGGCAGCACGTGAGCAAGGACCAATGGTACCAAAAGGAAGAAGCCCAAGCTACACTGAAAGCTTTAGCCACAATTAAGGCTCAAGGAATTGAAGAAATGCCAAGTAAAATGTTTCAACAAACTGACGAAGCACTGGAACATTAACTCACCTATGCCAAACTCTCTGAAAGACAGCTATCTGGGTAACTGACTGGAAGAGATGCATATTTATATTCATTACAAAGAAAGATGACCCAACAGAATGTACAAATTATAGAATAATATCACATGCAAGTAAAAAATTTGCTGAAGATCATCCACAACGGTTGCAGCAGTACATTGACAGGGAGCTACCAAAATTTCAGGCTAAATTCAAAAGAGGATGTGGAACAAGGGATATCATTGATGTCAAGATGGATCTTAGCTGAAAGTAGAAAATTCCATTAAAATGTTTACTTGATAAAGGGAAATAGAGCAAAGAACTAGGAGGCAAAGGACATTCATATATCTATATATAAAGTTCATATATAATGATAGGAAAACAGATCTATGTACATATATTTATATACATCGGGCCTCTACTCAATTCCTCAATACAAGAACTTGGTTCTAGTAACCCGGCATTCTGTGATGCTCACCTTTCCAACACAATCACTAAAGACAAAAATTGGTGCATAAGCAAATGTGAAGAAAGCTGATGGTCCCCAGCTACCAAAAGATATAGCATCTGGGGTCTTAAAGGCTTGAAGAAAGAAAAAGTGGCCATCTAGCTGAGAAGCAACAAAGCCCACATGGAAAAAGCACACCAGTCTATGTGATCATGAGGTGTCAATGGGATCAGGTATCAAGCATCAAAGCCCCAGAACAAGAAATCATATCAATGTGAATGAGGGGGAGGGTGGAGTGGAGACCCAAACCCATCTATTGACAATTGAACATCCCCTTACAGAAGGGTCACAAGGAAGAGATGAGCCAGTCAGGCTGCAGTATAGCATCGATGAAAAATAACTTTCCTCTAGTTCTTTAATGTTTCCTCCCCACCACAATCATGACCCCAATTCTATCTTACAAATCCGGCTAGACGACCAGAGGATATACCCTGGTACAGATCAGAGCTGGAAACACAAGGAATCCAGGGAAGATAAGCCCCTGAGGACCAAGAATGAGTGTAGCAATACCAGGAGGGTAAGGGGATGGTCAGGGAGAAAGGGGGAACCGGTCACGATGATTGACATATAACACCCTTCCAGGGGGGACAGGCAAAAGAAAAGTGGGTGAAGGGAGACAGCGGTCAGTGTAAGACATGAAAAAAATAATTTATAAATTATCGAGGGTTCATGGGGGGATAGAAAGAAAATGTTTTGAAAATGATAATGGCAACATATATACAAATGTGCCTGACACAATGAATGGATGTATAGATTGTGATAAGAGTTATAAGAGCCCCCAGTAACATGACTTAAAAAAAAAGGTTTACTTAAGCTTTATCGACCATGCCAAGTCATTTGACTGTGCAGATCATAGCAAACTATGGATCGCCTAGGGAAGAATGGGAATTTCTGAACACTCCATTGTGCTCATACAAAACCTGTACATGGGAACATAAAAAGGGAATACGATATGGTTGAAAATCAAGAAAGGTGTACATCAGGGTTGTATCCTCTCTCCATACTTATTCAATCTGTATGTTGAGAACACAGCTAATTAAAAACCTTGGATATGCAGATGACAGAAACTTGCTTGAAAGTGTGGACTTGACGCATATGCTGATGAAGCTCAAGGATTGCAGCCTTCAATACAGATTAGTACTTAATTTAAAGAAAAACACAGTTCTCACAACTGGACTAGTCGTTACCATCATGATAAACAGAGAAAGGATGAAGGTGGTTGTTAAAGTGGGACATCGGCCTCTGGAAGGTAACGGTTGTGTGACACACAACGAGAGTGTGCCTTCACGATGGGTGAGATTGAGGAGGGCAAGAAGATTTTTGTTCAGAAGTGTGCCCAGTGCCACACTGTGGAAAGGTGGGCAAATATAAGACTGGGCCAAATCTTCATAGTTTGTTTGGGCAGAAAAATGGCCAAGCCCCTGGACTCACTTACACAGATCCCAGTAAGTGCAAAGATATACTGGGGAGAAGACACACTGATAGAGTATGTGGAAAATCCCAAGAAGTACATCCCCGGAACAAAAATGATCTTTGCCAGCATTAAGGAGGGAGAAAGTGCAGACTTGATATCTTATCTCAAGAAAGCTACAATTGAGTCATAGTTGGCCACTGCCTTTTTTAATGTAAAATAGGATTGTCTTGTGACTTTTTAAAAAACATGTACCATATTTAAATCGATCTCATACAACCGAAATCAGAGCATGAATGACGGATGAGAATATTTTGTTTGGTCAGTCTTAAATTAAAGATTGGCTGTGGTTAAATGACTCTGATCAAACTTGTGAATTTTTTATAGAAATTTCTGTTCCAGCTAATGTTATCACTGCTTTTCCCTAAGGTGTAACTGGACTCTGGAGGTTACGATGGATTGGTAACGTCGAATTTTTCACAAAAATGGTGAATGCCACTTAGATTTGTATATCTGAACACATGCATATATCTGAATACTGGGAAGTCTCTACACTGCCTCATGGAACAGGCGAGAACAAGTCACACTTGTGTCAGTCTGTGTCCATGAGCCTGTGTAAATGCAAGAGTGGAAGATAAAGGTGACCATGGCCACTTTGTCTTTTTGGCTCTTAGATGTGTTAATCTAATTAAAATTTCCTGTCCAAAAACAAAAAGAAACAAACAAAAGATTAACATTGTCAGGGATTACATTTTGGTTTGATCCACAATCAGTGTTCATGGAAGCAGCAGTTGAGATCAAAGGATGCCCTGCATTGGGTAAATGTGTAGCACAAGACCTCTTTATAGTGCTGAAAAGCAAGGAGGTTACTTTGAAGAAGAAGTTTGCCTGACCTCGGTATTTTCAATCGCCTCATATGCATGCGAAAGTTGGCTATTGAATCAGGAAGACCAAAGAAGAATCGATGTATTTGTACTAAAGTGCTGGAGAAGAGAATTTAAACCCAAAAGAACAAATTCATCATGGAAGAAGAACAACCAAATCCTCCTTAGAAGCAAGGATGGCAAGACTTTGTCTCACGTACTCTGAACATGTTAGGGGGAGAGATCAGGCCTTGGAAAAAGATGTCAGGCTTGGTAAAAGGGCTGAAGAAAAGAGGAAGACCCTTGACATTGTGGATTGACAGCATTGCGGCAACAACGGGCTCAAACGTAACAACTGTCACAGTGGCAGGGGGGGGGGGGGCGGGGCGCATGTTTTATCCTGTTGCACAGAGCTACTGAGTTGGAACTCCCTCAATGGCACATAACAGCATTTTGCAAATGCTAAAATTTAGTAGCTCTAGAGACATTTTTAAGAAGGTGGAAATCCCACTTCCTATATTTGTTTTGAGTGTAATTGCTTTTTTCATATTTGTGAAATCATTTACTGGTTATTTATTTTTTTGGTACAACCAGAAAATTATGGGATGTTGAATTATGGGAAAATTTGACTATATTGGATGCCAACACAGCATTCCATGAGATGGGATATTGGAATTTGTATCCCCAAGAAAACACACTTAATGGCAATTTGGAATCACGGTCAGACATTTGTATGACTTGAGTATCTTAAATTCTGTTTCCATCTCCTTTTTAGTAAAATTTAGTCTTAAAACCAGTCCAACATCATGGCTCTATTATCAGATTTGGGCACATTCTAACCTTGGTTGTGGTAGTCCAGTTTTCCTGATAATTTTGTTAAGGGTTGTTAAAGGTTGAAAATTTTGGCGTGTAAAACATTAAATTGTGAATTGGTGGGACTTATTATGTAGCAGGGACGAAAGAGGAGGCTTTATCTTGTGTAAAGAGTCACAGTCTCAGAAAACCATAGGGACAGTTCTACCCTGTCCTACCCTATAGGGTTGTTATCATTGCGTTATGATGTAATAAGAGTGTCAATATTTGAAGATATTGGTACTTTAGGAAAGGAAAATTTGCCTCCAAATTTAAAGCTGGAAAGTCACTGGAATTTATAAAGAATTATAACTACATGCCATTTTATAATTTTGGCAAGTATATTAAGAATTGTGTACAAATTGTTCATAAAGTCTTTGTACTGATCCTCAAAACAATCAATAAAATACCAGTTATGGAAAGATAATAATAGCCCATACCTGACAATCAGCAGCCAAATGCACTCATCCTGCCAAAAAAGTGTGGTAGCTTTCTTTCTTTTAAAACCCTAATTTTTTCAAGTTAACTTCCAGCAGAATGCTTAAATTCCAAGTAACGGTCAAGCTCCTCCCTCTCTCGGCAGAATCTTCTAGGTTCTCCAGTTTATCTTTGCGTTCATTTGTCATTTGCCCTGCCCTCCTGCACCCAGAGCCCATGCAAAACGCATTTTCGACTCAAGCGGGTCAAAACAATTTCTCGACTCACTGTAAAGCAAAAACACACTTCCCATCACCACTCAGCATCAGCTCTGGTTATGCCTAAAGCCTCAAACTTCCCTCTCGACTTCTGCACATTCAGCTCTTCCAACACTCTAAAACGTAACCTCGGAGCTGCTATGAGCCTGCTTCAGCTTCCGACAGACACTCCTATCTCCATTCTCTTAGCGTTGGTGAGGACATGGCAGCTAGCTCTCTATCTAGGAAGAGAACTGAGGCCCCAGAGGAAGGACACCAAAGGGAACAGGTGAGGCTCTGAGCACACAGGGAGAAGTCCAGTGGGCAGTCAGCAACTTCTACCACTTTTGCCCTAAGAAGGGCAATTTGGGAGGAAAATGGGAAGACCTCCATATTTAAAATTAAAGCCATTAGAATGGCGAAGGGTAGGCAGAGATTTAAAATGGGAGGGGGGGTGTCTGCTTTCAACTGTCCAACTCAATGAATCCACTACAAAATGGAACACTCTCTCCCGAGGCCCAGTCCCCCCAGCGGCAAACGGGAGGCGTGGAATTAGCAGTACATCTCACACACTGCCATCTCAACATGTCTCCAGGAGCCGGGAACACCCTGGGCTACGTGATGGGTTGCTAAATGCCAAGTCAGCAGTTGGAACTACCAGCCTCTCTTAGGGAAAAGATGAGATTTAACTCCCTGATGGGTCACTCGAGTCTTCTCCAGGACGCGCGCTGCCCTCAGTAACACTGAGGCAGGCAGCAGAACGCCCGCCTTTTCGATGAAGGCCCTGACACTCAGGAAGGGCCTCCCGGCCAAGGCCAGTCAAGTTGTATTAATAATGCAAAGAGAAAAAAGAAAAGGCTACATGGGATCTGAGGTCACAAAAGATTTCGGTACAACTTTGGGGAACCGCTAGACTTGAGCCAAAAGATGTTCTCTTCTCTCCCTATGACCCACTAGAGCAAAATTCACCCCCCATCCCCCCAAAAAAGCAAGCTCACTGCCATCTAGTCAATTGTGACTCATAGCGAGAGTATAGGACGGGAAAGCTGCCCAGCGGGTTTCCGTGCTGGCAACGCTTTCCAGTAGGGAAAAGCTCTACCTTTCTCCTTAGGTGACTAGTACTTTCAAACTGCCGACCTTGTGGTTAGCAGCCCAGCGTAAAACCACTATCACACCAGAACTCCCTGGAGCAAAAATGGACACAAATCTGTGTCAGGACCAGAAGAGGCTACATAACTGCCCAATGTGGCTGTCACTGTTGTGTGCCATCGAGTGGGTACTGACTCACAGCGAGCCAATGATCTCTGGACTGCTGTGTCCAGGAGCTTTGACTGGGGAGCCAAGCATTGAAGAAATGCTGGACAACATCAATCCGTTCTCCACTTACCAACTGCAGTGTCTTTCTCCCTCTGACATCTAGCCGGCTACACACCTTACAGCTAACGGGCCAAGAACCCTATTAAATGCAGATAATGAACAGCGCTCAGCTCTAACCTAGTCAAGCCCCCAACCAAGACCACAGCCATCAAATCAATGCTGACACACGCACGCACGCTAGCCCCATCAGCTCCGGAGGGTAATTTTGTCTATATTCGTTACGGAAACAGACTGTCAGTCTTTCTTCCGAGTTCAGAACTACCTACCTTTAATTTAGTATTCTAGCGCAAACTATTTGCACACCCATGGACCTCACTTCCCTCATTTAGGTTTCCAAAAGAATTAAGTGAAATACGAAAGTATATGAGACAATGGTGCCAGTCAAGTTCACCGTTCAGGTCTAGAACTGAACTTACCCCTGTTTAAGAATCGTCAACTATTTAAGATCAAAAGGGCATCGATTACACCAGGACAAAGTTTAGAGGGTTAGGAAAGAAGAAGGGATGCAAACAGGAAACAGGGAGGAAGTGAGATAAACACACTGCAGGGATGGAAATGGATGAGTTGAAACAAAATATGTATGGACTGTTGAACTGACTGATGATCTGCTTTAGAAATTTTCACTTAATTCACAATAAAAAGGTTTATGAGAAGATACAAAATGCTGAACATACTATCAATCTGGGAGCCACCCCCACGCCCCCCGCCTCAAAACAGTGATACTGGATGTTTCTCTCTCGTCACACTCCAGGGTCTTGGTGGGATATAAATATCGAAGGACCTCACTGGGCAGGAGATACTCAGATGGGTTTGGCTTACTCATCTGCCAGTTCCCCCAGAGGCTGTCACCTTCCAGGTCTATTTCTCATTGGCAGAATTCCAGCCATCACTGTCCTGCAGCACCACAGATTCCTGCAAGCCACACTGCAAGCCAGAAGGCTGAGCATTGAGACTCGGTGTCCTACACAGGTGTGAAATAGTCCACCTCCAAAGTACAGGAATGGCAAGACAGGGACTCCTCTTGACACTACGCATTCTGGGGAAGCAAGGTGGCTCTCCTCTCAAAATCCTCCAAGAGCCTTTCACTAAGGTCCCCAAAGGTCTTGTATCAAAGATGTAGAGCTGTGTGAGAATGGAAATTGCTGGCGAGCGGAGGGAGACAGAATGCAGTCCTGGGTTTCCTTGGTTTGGTCTCCTCCGCTTGGTAATGCGTACACCATGAGAAGGGTCCTCTAGCTAAAGTGGGGAGATGGAAAACCACAACCCAACAATTCAGCCTTTCCAAGATCCAAAGACTCCACTCTTTCCTTGTGCAGCACATCGCCCCACATCCCAAGAATCTCTATGGAGCATCTTGATCGTGACATAGTATTACCCTTTTTTCTAATGTATTAACTGGAAATTGTTTTTCTGAGGATTTCCGAACCCTCTGCAAAGCCACAGAACACTGCACTGTAGTAAAACTAGGATCTGAAATCACTGCCCTGTGAAGTAAAATCTAAACCCTATTCAACTCTTTTCTTAGAAGTCAGGGCTGACTCCAGTCAAAGAGGCTCCACTTTCTCCCAGGCATGGAAAAATGGGACTAATGGCAATTCATCCATCAGCTCCAGAGATTAAAGCTAGCACTAACCCAAATACATTCCATCAAGGACTACTAGTCTTCACACTAACATCTAGAATAGAACAAAAGCAAATATATGTATACGTAAATGATAGACAGAATGAACCAAAACCCCACTGCTATCAAGTCTATTGTGACTCTTGAAGGTCTGTTATGTTACAGTGAACACTGACCAATACGGTTTTCTTGGCTGTAATTGCAACAAAAGCAGATCAAATATTTCTACTTCAGCATGGATGGATGGGTTCAAATTGCCAACCTTTAAGTTACTAGTTTAGCACAAAGTGTGCCATCCAGAGATAATAGATAAGTAGGTGGGTAGGTAAGTAGAGGTGGGTGGATGGATGGATGGATGGATGGATGGATGGATGGATGGATGGATGGATGGATGGACTGATGGATGGGTGGATGGATGGATGGGTGGGTGGATGGGTGGATGGGTGGAAGGGTGGAAGGGTGGATGGGTGGATGGGTGGATGGATGGATGGATGGATGGATGGATGGATGGATGGATGGATGGATGGATGGATGGATGGATGGATGGGTGGGTGGATGGATGAGTGGATGGGTGGGTGTATGGGTGGGTGGGTGGATGGATGGATGGATGGATGGATGGATGGGTGGATGGATGGGTGGATAGGTGGATAGGTGGATGGATGAGTGTGTGGATGGATGGGTGGATGGAGTTGAAAAGAGAAAAGTTTCCTGCTGAGGACTTCCTCTGTCCTCTTCCCTTCACTACATCTGACAAAGCACCATCCCAGAGAAGACTATCCTGATAGGAACTGGAAACACAGGGAATCCAGGGCAGATGAGAGTGGCGATACCAGGAGGGTGGAGGGAAGGTGGGGTAGAAAGGGGGAACTGATTACAAGGATCTACATATAAACTCCTCCCTAGAGGATGGACAACAGAACAGTGGGTGAAGCGAGAGGTCAGACAGTGTAGCATGAAAAAAATAATAATTTATAAATTATGAAGGGTTCATGAGGGAGGAGGTAGTGGGGAGGGAGGAGGAAAAATTAGGAGCTGATATCAAGGGCTCAAGCAGAAAGAAAATATTTTGAGAATGATGATGGAAACAAATGCACAAATGTGCTTGACACAATGGATGGATGGATGGATGGATGGATGGATGGATGGATGGTGATAAGAATTGTACGAGCCCCCAATAAAATGATTTTTTAAAATAATTTTTTTAAAGTCTGATGTTCAAAACTTCCTCAGCCTTTAAACCTCTCTGAGATGGCAAAACACAAAAAAAAGGCTCACAAGGTATTAACAGCAATTAAAGAAATTATAAGTAAAGGGCCTGCCAAACAGTAAGTGTTCAATAAATGCTAGTCTATCTCTTCCTCCTTTAGTAGGCTGCTACAGGACCCCCAACCAGGCCAGGCTAAGCCTATCACTGTTCTAATCTCCCAGCAGTTACACACACACACACACACACACACACACACACACACACACGATCATTCTCACCACAAATGTCACTCTCAATCACTCACCCAAAAGACACCCCCCCCCCCATAGGAACCAGCCCACTGGTCTTCTCTCCTCAAGCAATTCAGTCCTATGGGGGGGGGGGGGGGGACTGAGCCAGTAGGTGCTACTAAGATTTCCCCATGGTACAGTGCAACTTTCCAGGCCAAGAAAACTTAGCAAGCATGGTGCATAGGCAGCCAAACATCTGATTAGAGGGAGCTGAGCAGCCAGAAACAGAAAAGGCACAGGTGATCCTGAAATGGGGTAGCTGGGTTCAAATTTAGGAGCACCAGTCCTAGGCGTCCAGGTGGAGCAGCGGGTTATGTTGGGCTACTAACCTGGAGGTCCACGGAGGGGAAAAAATGAAGCTCCTTACTAGAAAAGATTTAGTCTCAGAAACACACGGGAGTATACGTATCTCCCTTGTGGTACGGGGTCACTATGCGTCAGTATTGACTAGCTGGCAGGGCTTTTGAGTGTGAACCCTAGCCTTGATTGAGGGCTATTTATTACTGGGTGATGATGCCAAGGGGTCCGTACAGGATGTCTGGAAACTGACTGGGGTGGTACACGTACAATTCGGCTGGGCGTGATTGAACTACGGAATGAATGGATATACGTATTAATCCTAATTACTAAAAACATCACAAGACAAAATATGTACTGGAAGGCAGAGAAAAGACTAGTACTAATAACGAAAGGTGACTTTTTAAAGGGGACTAACAGACGTCTGAGAGCGCCCATCCGATGACAGGCTCTGACGGCCTCTTTCAGACCTGCTTTTGAGGCACCAAGGAGGTGCGACACCTTCTGTGCCAAGAATTGTCCCCGCGAATGGCAGGGGCGGGGATCAGGTGTGCGTGGGGGACGCGGAGATCGCCCCTCCCCCGGGTGGCAGGAAGCGGGCGGCCTCTCCCGGCGCCCGGCAGAGAGGCGTGGGAGCAGCCGGGCGGCGACACTCACCAGCGCCCTCGGCGGGCGGCGGCGGCCCGACGGCGCTGTTCAGGTGCAGCATGGGCAGCAGGTGAGGCTGCGTCTTCTCCAGCGCCGCCCGCAGGTCGTGGACGTGGTCGCGGTCCTTGGCCAGGAGCAGCTTGAGCAGGAGCTCCGCCTTGGCGCCGCCCGCCTCCTCGTCCAGCCGCCGCCGCTCGCCGGGGCTCAGCGCGCCCGAGGCCTCCAGCAGCCCGAGCACGGCTTCCACCTCCGTCATGGCTCGGGCCAGGCGCTGCTGGCAGCGGGCGAGCAGCTCTCGCGGCTGCGGCTCCATCGCGGCGGCTCGGCCCGCCTCCGGGGCGGCCGGGCGGCGGCGAGGGGCCCGCTGCGCCTCCGGCCGGCCGGCCGGGCGGCGGGGCCGGGCTGCACCCCGAGCGCGCGGAGCGAGGCGCGGCCGCGGGGCCCGTGCGCCGGGGGCCCAAGCGGCCGCGGGCCGGGGCCCGAGCGGGCTGGGCAGCGGCCAGGGGAGCGGCGCTCAGCGGCGGCCGCCTCCCGGGCTCCCGAGCGCAGCCATGTTGGCCGCCGCAGCGGCAGGATTGAAAGAGGAGGAGGAGACGGAGGAGGAGGAGGAGGAGAAGGAGGCGGAGGAGGTGGGGACGGCGGCCCGGGCGCGCCGGAGGCCCGGCTGCAGCCGGGCACGCTCCCCTCCCCCTCCGCGCGCGCTGCGGGACAAAACTCGCCCCGCCACGCCAAAGCCCCGGCACAGCACAACTCCGCAGGGCCCCCGACGACGCCGGTTCGGAGTCGGCGGCCGCTGCCTGGGGTGCCCCGGCCCGCCCCCCCTTCTCCCGTCCGTTCCTCCGAGGGCGCCCGGGGAGCGGGCGGGGCGGGGGGAGGTGGCGTCCAAGGGCACGGGCGAGGGGGAGGGTCCCCGCCTTCCGGTCGCTGGCCCGGGCGTGCGGTGGCCGCGCTGCCTTAGCCCGCTGGCTCTCCGGTCCCTGGAGGCCCAGGCGCCCTGGGAGCAGGGGGCTGCGGAGCTCAGGAGCCCTGAGGGAAGCCACCTACGACCCAACTCCCTCCTCCGGGCTCGCAGCCAGCCCCCGATCTCCCGCGGTCCCAGCGAACAAAAGACTGCCCCGCTCCAGGGGCTCCGGACCCGAAAACTCCAAAATAAAGCCAGGAGACAGTCGAGGGAGTCTCCTAAACTTGAACATCTCCAAGTGCGGCCTCCCTCAAAGATGGGAGGTTTCTTCCTGCAAGCAGCTCTTTCGAGAATTTCCCAGTGTTGTCTACTAAACGGAGACTCTGTAAATCCGGGTCTTTCCCAATATCTCCCCCAGACCCTTTGCCCCCTTCTGAGATGGATTGGTCTCGGATCCTAAAGGGGTTTAGATGGGGGGAGGGAGGAGCGTGTAAGGGAATATTGCTGGATAAGGAAGAAGGTGATGTGACTCTCCAAACTAGTTGATCTTTTCCGTCAGAGAGGAGTCCCCCGCCCTCGATGTCACCCTAGGTTCTATCTAGCTTTAGAAGGCAGCCTGTGAAAACCAGCTTTCCTGATGATCTCAACAAGGCTCATCAAACCTCTGCAAAACCAAACCCACGAATATTTTCTTTCAGTTATAGCAGTAAAGCCCGGGTTGGAAGACAAGCCTTCAAAGCCGGAATCCCAAGTGATTGCTCTGCCTACCATAGTAGAGTAAATCTCACTGACAAACATTGGGGTCGCTCATACTTTTCTGGCACTGCCACCACCATCATTTGCCCTACTCTGCACAAAAAACAAACCACAAAAGTGATCTTTTTTAACACTGCTTAAAACGACTCGTATAAGAACGAAGTAAATATTCTAAAATTGATTGTGGTGATGATTGTACAACTCTTAATATTATTGAACTATTGGATTGTGCAATTTATGACTTATATACCAATAGAAAGGTTTTAAAAATAATAACATTACTTAAACCTTTTTAGAAGTCCGATTAGAAGTGAAAAACAGGAAAACAGAAGTTTACTAGACAGTTCAGAGGGTTGCACACGAGGCGCCCTGGTTGCACGGTGGTTAGGCACTGGACAGCAGTTTCACGGGGCTTTTCCTCCCATAAGAGTGCCACAAAAGCAAACCCTGCCATTGGGTCATGCCAACTCACAGGGAGCCCTGCGGGCAGGAGTCCCCTGTGGGTTTCCCATACTGTAACCCTTTGCGTAGCAGAAAGGCCCAGCAACAGTTACAGCCTCAGAAAGACTGGGGCAGCGCTACCCTACCTTATAGGGCCGCTCACTCTGTGGCAGTCAAGCAGGAGAGAACCGAAGTACCTCTTGACTTTCTCTCCCAATATTTGCCATCAGAGTAAATCCGGGCTGGATGAGTATCAGACAAGAGTAAAACTAACCTGTGTGGTTTCCAGAGAGTGTAAATCTTTTTCTTTTTTTTCTTTTTTAAGGTGGCAAATATTTACAGATGTAGAAAGCCCGGGGAAATCACTTGTTGGTCTTGGTAAAACCCAGGGAAATCACTTGTTGGTCTTGGTTTTCTCATCTTGAAAATAGGGTGCAAGGTCAGGTCTTAGGTGCATGGACAAGCTCCGAGGTGCGTGCAGCTTTTGTTTTTCCTGAAACGTTTCTGTGGGCATTGATGTATTTGAGGGTCAAAGGCTCCATTTTTAAAGTTGCGATCGACCGGATGCCTTCCCATAATGACCTCCTGATGCCAGAGTGGAGCTGTGCTCCACAGGAGTGCCTTTCCTTTTTCTACTCTTACATTGTATCTTAAATACTCATAAGTTACTTTTTTTCATTTAATACACATGCGCTGTTTAAAATGAGAACTAGATGTACTGCATCTTTAAGTAATACACTCATGTTCTCTGGGGTTCTTTCCAACCCACCTTGTGTCATAAAGTGCATTAAGACATTGAATGAGGAAGACTGCATTTGAATTGTGGTGCTGGAGAAGAATACTGAAAGTACCATGGACTGCTGAAAGGACAAGCCGATCTGTATCGCAGAGGTTCTCAACCTGCCTAATGTCACAACCTGTTAATACAGTTCCTCATGTTGTAGTGACTCCCCAACCATAAAATTGTTTTAATTGCTACTTCATAACTGTAATTTTGCTACTGTTATGAGTTGGGCAGCCCCTGTGAAAGGGTTGTTCAACCCTCAAAGGGGTCTCGACCCACAGATTGAGAACCACTGCTGTGTTAGAAGTAAGGATGGCAAGACTTAATCTTACATACTTTGGACATATTGACAGGAGAGACCAGGCCCTGGAAACGTCGCGTTTGGTAAAGTGGAGGGATGGTGAACAAAAGGAAGGCCCGGGACGTGATGGATTGGCACATCAATGGGCTCGGGCACAGGAACCATGGTGAGGATGGCGCAGGACTGGGCAGCCCGTAGGGCCTGTTGTTGTATTGTATTGTGCAGAGTTACTGTGGGTCTAAGCCAAGTCATAATAGCAACAACAAGTAAGGAGTAATGAACTTTATTATTATTATCAAATAATAAGTTAAATGGATATGACTATGAAGACACTACACTGCAATCTAGCAGGTTAACTTAACATCCGGCAGCAGAAAAGAAATTGATTTCAAGTTTTAAACTCAAATCAAACCATCTTGCCATGACTCCTAGAGTAGTCTCTTAGAGCTGTTTGGGGCACCTGTATAGTGAGGGGCAAGGGGTGTGGGAGATCACAGGCAAAGCTAGGTTCTAGAGAAGGACTAGTGGGATCTACGAAGGAAAGTGCAGAGATGGTGAGTCCATCACTTGTCTTTGGCCCAAGGAGCAGGGATGGAGGAACCTTTCCTTTGTTATGGAAAACATCAACCTGCATAGGGTTTTCAATGAATGCATTTTCAGTAACTCAGCAGACCTTTTTTTTAAATCATTTTTTGGGGGGCTCATACAATTCTTATCACAATCCATATATACATCCATTGTGTCAAGAACATATATACATTTGTTGCCATCATCATTTTCAAAACATTTGCCTTCTACTTGAGCCCTTAATATCTGCTGCTTATTTTTCCCCTCCCTCCCCACTCTCCCCTACCTCATGAACCCTTCATCATTCATAAATTATTATTATTTTGTCATATATTACACTGTTTGATGTCTCACCCCCCTGCCTTCTTCTCTGCTGTCCCTCCCCCAGGAAGGAGGCTATACATAGATTCTTGTAATCGGTTCCCCCTTTCTACCCTACATTCTCTTCACCCTCCAGGCATCGCCACTCTCGTCAATGGTTCTGGAGGAGTCATCTGTCCTGGATTCCCTGTGTTTCCAGTTGCTACCTGTACCTATGTACATCCTCTGATCCAGCCAGATTTGTAAGGTAGAAGTGGGATCATGATAGTGGGGGGGGGGGAGGAAGTATTTAAGAACTAGAGGAAACTTATATGTTTCATCGTTGCTACCCTGCACCCTACCTGGTTCATCTCCTCCCCAAAACCCTTCAGTAAGGGATGTCCGGTTGGCTACTTTTAGGCTTTGAGTCTCCACTCACCCACATTTTCAATGATATGATTTTTTGTTCCTTGATGCTTGGTACCTGATCCCTTCGACAGCTCGTGGTCACATAGGCTGGTGTGTTTCTTCGATGCGGGCTTTGTTGCTTCCGAGCTAGATGGCCACTTGTTTATCTTCGAGCCTTTAAGACCCTAGATGCTATATCTTTTGATAGCTGGGCACCATCGGCTCTCTTCATCACATTTGCTTATATACACGTTTGTCTTCATTGATTGTATTTGGGAGGTGGGCACCCATTGATATGATTTTTAGTTCTTTGGTGTCTGATAACTGCAGACCTTTCTTTTAATGTACCTCTGGGTAAATTCCAATATCCAACCTTGAAGCCAAACCCATTTGTTTGTCTCATCTAGGAACTGCATAACACTCACCAAATTCTATAAGGCTTCCATAATCCAACATAAACTCTAAAATGTCTTAGTTTCACTTTATTTCTATTTTGTTTTGTTTCTGTTGGATTTCCCAGTATGTGAATCACAGAAAGAGTGGATGCATAGTGGCAATAACTGGTGCAAGGGTTTATAGGGGATGTAGGGATTGGAAGTGGATTATAGGGAGTGTACGGGGATTTGGAGAGCAAACAAGGAAGGTGGGAGGGGGAGGGAGCATTAGAACTGATTGTGATTGCACCACTCATTTTAAAGCCATTTAACCTTGGGGGTAGGGGGTTCTAAAATTGATTAAGGTAATGATTGTACAATTCTTCTCGATATGATTGAACGATTAAACTATTGAATTGTATATGTGGATTAGGTGCCAATAAAACTTGAAAAAAGAAATGACTTGGTTTCTATGCCTGAGCAAAGTTTTAGGTTGATGGAAGCACGTTGTCTGCTCTTCTCCTACCCCACCTGAAATAGCTTCCCCATGCTGCCCACAGACTTCTCTTACAACAACTGTACCTCCTCAATCATGTCTGCCCTTCAGGGCGTGAGTGAAGGACACGCCTCTCAACCAATTGGGTTAGCTAAGCATCTAGGGAGTGGAAGAATGGTAGAAATGGAAGGAAAAAATATTGGAGACAGATTTGGTTGGTGATTAGAACTAAGCACAATGAAGTGTTCTGCAATTCCCATTCTTCTCAAGGTTCTCCATAGTCTGTTATGATCCACATAATCAAATGCCTTGGCATAGTAAATGATATACAAATAAACATCTTTCTGGAATTCTCTGCTTTCTGCCAAGATCTATCTGACATCAGCAATGATACCCTTTGTTCTATGTTCTCTTCCAAATCCATCTGAACCTCTGGCAGCTACCTGTCAATGTATTCCTACAACCATTATTGAATGATCTTCAGCAAAATTTTACTTGCATGTGATATTGTGTTAGTCCAGGTAGGCTAGAGAAACAAATCCATAGAAACTCATAACCTCCCCCCTGGGGAATGGACAACAGAAAAGTGGGTGAAGGGACACGTCAGACAGTATAAGATATGACAAAATAATAATTTCTAAATTATCAAGGGTTCATAAGGGGGTGTCAGGGAGGGAGGGGGAATAAATGAGGAACTGATACCAGAAGCTCAAGTAGAAAGCAAATGTTTTGAGTATGATGATGGCAACAAATATACAAATGTGCTTGACATAATGGATAGATATATGGATTGTGTTAAGAGTTGTACAAGCCCCCAATAAAATGATTTTATAAAAAAGAAACACATATATTGCTTCTCGGCCTTTTGGCTAAGATCAACTATAGAAACTCATATATATGTGTATAAGAGAGAGTTTTATATAAAGGGTAATTATACATTAAGAAAGCATCCCAGGCCAGTCCAAGCCCATAAGTCCGATATTAGCCCAAATGTCTGATACCAATCTATAAAGTCCTCTTCAGACTCACGGAACATTGTAATGACGCCGAATGCAGGACGCTCACAGACCGGTGGGTAGAAAGTCTTTGGACCCACTGGTGTTGTAAGCATCTCAGCACTGGCAGAGGACTCTACATGACTTCTCTGGCTCCAGAGGTCTGGTTGTATCAGGGTAGGTCCATGTATGTGGCTTCTCCAGCTCAGGGCACTAATGTAGTTTCATGTGTCTTGTCAGCTGCAATATCTCCCAGGGAATTGAGCTGAGAGAGAGAGAAGTGTCTCCGGCCTCCAAGGAGGAAAATATAGCAGTTCCCAGAATTCTCAGGAGAAGGTCATACCTACCCAGAGGTCTCATTGGCTATCTCCAGATTGACTAGACTCCACCCCTTCACTATTAATCCTCTCAGGTCCCAAATTGACACCAGATTATGTAACTACCGGATATAATAATGATATTATTCTATAGTTTATGCATTCTGTTGGGTCACCATTCTTTGGACTGTGTGTGTTAGGCAGGGTTCTCTAAAGAAATGAAGCAAAGACATTTATGAATATATATTTATATGTATATATGATAAGTTTATATAGTGAAAAGGAATACAACAGCAAATTAATTCACACAGCTGTACAAATAGCTTAGTCCAACTCACTTTCATAGGACAGTCAATTTATTAAAGTTCCTCCCAACTCATGCCGGCCGCTGATCCAAAGTCAAGGAAGCAGGCAGCAGGAAGATGGGCATCAAGGTGGAGCAGAGGCCAATAGTGCAGCATAGCAAAATGGGTCAAGGTGGAGTCTCAAGGTGTAGCAATGAGAAGTGGCTGGCAGGAGGTGCTGTGGCATCTGGAGTGGTGGCAAGACAAGTGGAGTCAGCCCACAGGCAGCAGACACAGCAAGGTGGGGTAGCACCATGGCATGGAACAGCAACCACAGTGATGTGGTCCATCACAGTCCATGGGTTGGCTCGGCCCCCAGGTAACACAATACACATGTAGAGGCAGGGCAGCTAACTGAGGAAGACAGCTAAATCAGGCAGCATGCTAGTCCAACCACCAGGGAGAAAGGAGAAAGGGCCAGCCTCGAAAGCCATTTATCTCAGTCAAGCCCCCAAGAGGTCATCAAGCTACAACCTGACTGACTGGCTAAACTCCACCCATATGTTCCTACAAGTGCCATGTTGGCACACACAAAAATAACTATCACAGTTCACCCCTTGACAACTTGGCACTTGTACACAATTCTTTAGCCATATATAATTTCTAGACATTAGTGAAATCATACTTCCACCTAATGTCATATACCTAGCACACATATAAATGAAAATACACTGAACCATTTGTATCTAGTATTTTACACACAAACAAGACAAAGATATTCAATAAGCACATATAAAGAAGAAATAGAATCACAAACCTCACCTTTGCAATTGATCACATGGTTGTAACTGATAGGTAGAACTACCTTTCTCCACTACCCATTCTGTATTCCCTTTTCCCTCAGCCAGCACCTCAGGTGGTGATGGTTTTTTGCCAATACACAGGATTCATAAGTCCAGGAACCAAGGGGTGGAACCCAGAGTGGCACCACTCACTATTACTCCTAGTGATACACTTGCAACATTTTTACTTCCTGTCCCAGCAACCCTGTGTGCTTCAGGTGTGGAGGTCCTAGTCCAGAAGGAAGGAACTCTCCCACCTTGAAAGACAGCATGGATTCCATTGAATTGGCAGCTAAGAATGCCACCTCACCACTTAGGGCTCCTCATGCCTTTGGATCAAGAGGTAAAAGGGTGTCACTGTACTGAGTGGTGTGAATGATCCTGACTACCCAGGGTAAGTTGGACTGGATGTAAGTTGGTCTGGAATCCAAGAGATTCATATAGGCTATCTCTTAGTACTACCATGCCCTGCTAGTGACCCAGACCCATCAGGAATGAAGGTCTGGGTCACGCCACCAGGCAAAGAACCTCTTTATCACCAATTTTCCCATCATGTTCCTTACAATTACCTGACCGTCCAGCGAAACCATTAGCCACAGCCCATGAATTGGCCATTTCTCCTTCTAGGCAACTGCATGGCCAGGTGCACTGCTCAAAGTTCTGCCCATTGGGAGGATTTCCCTTCACCACGGTCCTTCAGGGAGGGTCTGTAGAGCTGCTGATTTCCACTTATCAAGTGGTGCCTGCTTATCGAACAAAGCCATGAGTACACCAAGCATGAGTTTTCTGTTCCTCAGTCAACTTAGCATAAGGAACTCCCCAGGAGGACTTAGGTGCAGACTGGGAGAAGGAAGGTACCATGACAGGAGTGGAAACTGTAGGCATTTGGGCCACTTCTTCATGCAGCTTAATTGTACCTAGCCCAATCTTGTATATACGACTTCCATTTGACAATGGAGTGTTGCTGCTCACGTCCAACTTTATGATTCTGTGGATCAGACAATACCTAGTTCATGATGGGCATCTCAGGCCACATGGTGATTTGGTGGCCCGTGGTGAGGTTTTTAGTCTCCACAAAGGCCCAGTAATAGGCCAAAAGCTGTTTCGCAAAAGGGGAGTAATTGTCTGCAAAGGATGGCAGAACTTTACTCTAGTCGCAAGGGTCTGTGCTGTGAGTCACCAAAAGGGGCCTCCCAAAGACTACATACTGCATCTCCATCTATGACTGACACCTCTAGCACCATCCAGTCAGCTGGATCATATGATCCCAGTGGCAAAGCAGCTGGCACGGCAGCCTGACCTGTTGCAGGGCCTTTTCTTGTTCTAGCCCAATTGAAACTGGCAGCTTTTCACATCATTTGATAAATAGGACAGAATAGCACACCCAAATGAGTGATATGTTATTTCCAAAATCCTAAAAGGCCCCCTAGGCATTGTGCCTCCTGTTTAGTTGGTTGTGGGGTGGGGAGGGGGCAGATGCAATAGCTTATTCTTCACTTGAGTAGGAAAATCTCCACATGCCCCACACCACTGGACCCCTAGACATTTTACTGAGGTAGAGGGTGCCTTAATCTTCATTGGGTTGATTCCCCAACTTCTTGCACACAGATCTTGTAGCAATGAATCCAGAGTCTTTGATACAGCTTCTTTAGTGGATCCAATCAGCATACTGTCATCAATAGAATGAACCACTGTGGAATGATGTGGAAGAGACAGGTGATCAAGTTCCCTTCTAACTAAATTATGGCACAAGGTGGAAAACTTGATGTACCCCTGGGGGAGAGTCATGAAAGTGTATTGTTGCCCCTGCCAGCTGAAGGCAAATTGCTTCTGGTGGCCCTTCAAAACTGATATTGAGAAGAAGGCATTGTCCAGATCAATAGCTATATACCAGGTACCAGAAGAAGTATTAATTTGCTGAAGCAATGAAACCACATCTGGAACAGTAGCTGTAATTGGAGTCACCAACTGGTTAAGTTTACGATTATCCACAGTCATTCTCTAAGATCCATCTGTTTTTTGGGTTTCTTAAAATACTTTTGGAAACGAGGGGGCGAAATGTCGAGCTGATGCCAGGGGCTTAGGTGGAGAGCAAATGTTTTGAGAATGATGCGGGAAATGAATATACAAATGTGCTTTACACAATTGATGTATGTATGGATTGTGATAAGAGCTGTATAAGCCCCTAATAAAACGATTAAAAATCTACTTTTATTGGGGGCTCTTACATCTCTTATCACAGTGCATACATTCATCCAGTGTGTCAAGCACATTTGCACATATGCTGCCATCATCATTTTCAAAGCATTCTCTTCCCACTTGAGCCCCTGATATCAGCTCCCCATTTCTTCCCCCTCCCTCCCCTCCCCATCCATCTGATTTTTTGCACAGACCAAATAGGTGAGTTAAATTGGGATGTGGTAGGAATTGCCACCTGTGTTAGGCAGGGTTCTCTAGAGAAACAAAACCAGGATTTTTGTTCAGAGGGCTCAGTTCAATTCACTTTTGTGGAATAGCTAATATACTGAAAGTCCTTCAACTCACTCAGGCTGCTGGTCCCTCAGGTATGACAGGCAGTCTTGCCAAAGGCAGCAGACAGCAGGGTAGGTCAACAATAGTCAGTCACTCGGGAGTTTAGCGAAGCAGGCCCTTAAGGGATCTCGAACTCAAGCAATGTGTGCGCCAGCAGTGTGGCGAAGCAGGTCTTGAAGGAGCCTCAAGTTCTAGCAGCATGATCCACAAGTTGGCTTGACCCAATCACCAAGGAGGAAGAGAGAAGGGAGCGGACCTTGGAAAACCATTTATCTTACTGCCCTCCAATCAAGCTGTGACCTGATTAAACTCCGCCCACATGTTCCTATTGGCCTACTTGTCACAACCAACCTAACTATTACACCACCCATTCATCCTTCAAGTCTTTGATGGTGGCACTGATCTCTGCAGCCCTCCAGCAATGTGGTATTGCTTTTGGCTTACTGTTTGCCTAAGCAGTGACAGTTCCAATGGTGTCCACTTAGCCAGTTGGCCAAGTAGCTGCCTTCCAAATTTCCTGGCATAGACGAGTAATTGTTAACAGTGCTTCTTCAGCCTATTGAAACATTTTAATTGGTATTCCATCAGTTCCTGGATCCTTGTTTTTGGCTTATGCTTTTAGTGCAGCTTGAGCTTCCTTCAGCTACCTCCTAAATTAGTGAAGTGTTAACCAGTTCTTTGGGTACAGTGACTCTGTATTCTTTCCATCTTCTTTTAATGCTTCCTGCATCATCCAACATTTTGCCATAGAATCTTTCAATATTGAAACTTTGGATTTGAACTTTTTCTTTAGTTCTTTCCATTTAAAATATGCTGAGTGTCAGTGACACTGAATTGTACATTGAATTGAAGGAATGTTTTGTTGTGTGTATTTTTGCCACAATCAAAGAAATAATAATCACAGTAATGACAATGCATACAAGGAGAAAGGAAATGTTCTGGGGTTGATCATGGTAGTGATTGTACAACATTTTTGATGTGATTGAATTGTTGAATTGTATGGTATGTGGATCTAGCACCAATGAACTGTTAAAGGGGGGGAGACTCTAAGATAGATGTGGTGGTGATTGTACAACTCCCCTTGTGTGATTGAATGATTGAAGTGTTCAATTGTATGATATGTGAACTATGGGCCAATAGCACTCTGGGAAAGAAGAACTGTTAAAAAAAAAGATAGGCTGAGGGTGTTCTTCCTTCCTTTATGGCTTTCTAACTTTAGGTCTTTTCACATTTCATTATAATATTTGACTTTGTCTCCTATGATATTTTTTGCTCAGCTCTTTGGCGTCACTGGTTCTTCCATGTGCCTTAGCTACTCTATGAGTCACAGAAGTGTCAGAGTCCCTTCTGACATCCTCTCTCCTTTCTTTCTTTCCTGTCTTTTTAATAAGATTTTTTTTATGTCATCTCACACCTTATCAGGTCTTCTGTCTTTAGTGTTCATAGCAGGAAATCTGTTCTTGAGATGTTCTTGGGATATATTCAAAGTGACATTTTGGCTCTAGTGTATTGTTTTTTGCTCAGCTTCAACTTGAGCCATTGATGGGCCTGGTTTTATCTTCTCCATCATCTCTTCCCACAGACATAATCAATTGGATCTCTGTGTATTCCATCTCCAGCTTCATTTATATCACCAAGACCATATTTTCCAACTACTGTTCCTTCCTCCTTGTTTCCAAATTTGCACTCCCATTGCCAATATTTTTTGTCCATAAAGATTTTTAATCATTTTATTAGGGGCTCATACAACTCTTATCACAATCCATACATACATCAATCGTGTAAAGCACATTTGTACATGCTCTTCACTCTCTAAACATCCACTCTCCACCCAAGCCCCTGGCATCAGCTCTTCATTTTTCCCCTCCCTCCCCTCTCTCCTCTCCCTCATGAACCCTTGATAATTTATAAATTGTTTTTTTGTCATATCTTGCCCCATCCAATGTCTCTCTTCACCCACTTTTTGTTGTCCGTCCCCCAGGGAGGAGATCACATGTAGATCCTTGTAATCGGTCCCCCTTTCCAACCCACCCTCCCTCTATGCTCCCAGTATCGCCACTCTCACCACTCTTCCTGAAGGGATCATCCGCCCTGGATTCCCTGTGTTTACAGTTCCTACTTGTACCAGTGTGGTACAGGTAGGAACTCTGGTCTAGCCAGACTTGCAAGGGAGAATTGGGATCATGATAGTGGGGAGAGAGGGGGAGGAAGCATTTAGGAACTAGAGGAAAGTTGTGTTTTTTCATCATTGTTATATCACACCCTGACTGGTTCATCTCCTCCACGAGACCCTTCTACAAGGGGATCTCCAGTGGCCTACAAATGGGCTTTGGGTCTCCACTCCGCTCCGCACTCCCCCCTCATTCACTAAGGTAAGATTTTTTTGTTCTGATGATGCCTGATACCTGATCCTTTCAACACCCCGTGATCGCACCAGCTGATGTGCTTCTTCCATGTGGGCTTTGTTACTTCTGAGCTAGATAGCTGCTTGTTTACCTTCAAGCCTTTAAGACCCCAGATGCTATATCTTTTGATAGCCGGGCACCATCAGCTTTCTTCGCCACATTTGCTTATGCACCCATTTGTCTTCAGTGATCTTATCATGGAGGTGAGCACACAATGATATGATTTTTTTGTTCTTTGATGCTTGATAACTGATCCCTTTAGTACCTTGTGATCACACAGGCTGGTGTGCTTCTTCCGTGTGGGCTTTGTTGCTTCTGAGCTAGATGGCCGCTTGTTTACCTTCAAGCCTTTAAGACCCCAGATACTATATATATATATTTGCTATATCTTTTGATAGCTGGGTACCATCAGCTTTCTTCACCACATTTGCTTATTCGCCTGCTTTGTCTTCAGTGGTTGGGTCGGGAAGGTAAGCATCATAGAATGCCAATTTAATAGAAGAAAGTATTCTTGCATTGAGGGAATATTTGAGTCGAGGCCTAATGTCCTTTTGCTACCTTAATACTAAACCTATAAATATATGCACAGAGATCTATTTCCCCATCCTATTATTTAAATATATTTACATATGTACATGTCTTTATCTACCTCTATAAATGCCCTTTGCCTTCTAGCTCTGTCCTCTATTTCCTTTGACTTTCCTCCTGTCCCACTATCATGCTCAGTCCCCACCATGGTTTCAGCCCCCATTGCCAATATTTATCAATGCATCTTGATTGCATGTTTATTCAATTTCAGAGTGTAGACATTAGTAGAATTCTTCAGTTTTTTCATCACTAGCTTTAGTAGTTGGTGCACCAAGTTGAATAATAGTTGTATTGATTATATTTCCTTGAAGGTGAGTAGTTATAATCCTATCACAGACAACATTGTACTTCAAGATAGATCTTGAAATGTCCTTTCTGAGAAGGAATACATCATCATTGTCTTGATTTTGTCATTTCTAGCACAGTAAATCATATGATTTTCTGATTCAAAATGGCCAATGCCAGTCCATTTCAGCTCACTAATGTGTAAGACATTCCATTTCATTTTTTATGACCCCCAATTTTCCTAAGTTCACACTACATCCATTCCACCTTTGGATTCTTGAAGCTGTGTCTTCTCACCTTGAGTCATGCCCCATCAGCAAATGCAGATCATGAAGGCTCCGCTCCCACAGCATTTGCTCCTTCTCAGTTGCATTTTGAGTGCCCTCTGATCTGAGGCACCCATCCCCTGGCACTGTCTCTGACAACATTCTGCCTCCACTCATTAGACCTTCCATAGCTGACAATGTTTCTATGCTAATCATTAGGTTTTCAGCGGTCACCTCCTCTAAATTGAGCAGCTGAGTCCTTCTTTACAAAGAAATCCTCATTTAAGAAATCTGTTCTTAGGCTGGATGCTCTGCTGAAACCTGTTCACTTTGGTTGACCCTGCTGGCATTTCAAATGCAAATGACATAGCTTCCAGCAACACACGTCACCCCAGTAGATACACTGACAGACAAGCAGTGGATACAGTTGCTTACCTTATGTTATGGGGGATTCGTGGCATCATGGGGAATTGGTGCCACACTACTAAGAAGACTGGCTCAGCCAACTTGACACAAACCTATCATACTTAACAATCATGCTGTAGTGTGGCATATATCTTCTCCCACCTTTGCTCTGCTTGTCCATTTATCTCAAAAAGCAGCCCTGCTGGAGTATATGTTGGGCTGCTAATGAAAGGTCAGTAGTTTGAAACTACCAGTTTCTCCATGGGAGAAAGATGAGGCTTTCTACACCTTTAAAGAGTTACCGTCTCAGAAATTCCTGCAGCTGTCCTTAGAAAGCCTCAAGTTCACTTTTCACTTGCTCCCGACCCCTACACAGCATTATTCAGCAATCAAGCAAGGCCTTTCCCCTGGCTCCTCACCCTTTGTCTATTTCCTGTTAAAACATTCTTAAGGTGTGCCTCTTCGACAGAAACCAGACTGCAATAACACTTGAAATGGATCTGATGCTATGTTGTGACAGCATCAGGTTTACCCTTCCCAGAGAACTGGCAGCTTAGGGACAATAGAGCTGAGCCTAATGAACAAACGGACCAAGAACTGAGCAGCCTTCTAGATGAATCCTAGTGGGTCCAGCCGATCTTCTCCTCTGTAGCCTCCTCTGCTATTAGTACTCCCCACCTGTAGGAGTTGTCTGTTCTGAACACTATGCTCGCTTCCTCAAGAATCTTCATTTCTTACCAGACGAATGCAGTTCCTTAGCTGGACGTCCAAGGCTTGCTGTCATCCACTCTCACCTCCTTTTGTTCCCAAAAACGTTCCTGTGGCCAACCCTCTCTGACCACTGCTAATACAATATAACTTCCTCCCTGTAGAAGACCCTCCTTCTAGATCCTTGGTGTATGTCCAAAAGCTTCTTGTCCTTTGGTGGTGGTAATAGTAGTTAAGTGTAATTTTCACTCATGGTGACTTAATTGGAGAGAGGAAAACCACCCAGTGGGTTTTATAGACGTAACCTTTAGATGAACAAATCAGCCCATGATCTTTCTCCTGCAGTCACTGGGTGAATTAAAACCATCAGCAGAAGTGCTTAATTATTACATCCCCACGGCTCCTCTCTCATCTTTTCGGGCAAGGCAACCTTCTAGCTAACCTCACCTTCCCCAGTCTCCAAATGGACCTGGAGCCGAGGGACCAACTTTCTAAACGTCTCTGGTTCCCAGGGAAGCCGCTCACAGGATCGGGTTACCGTGTTATTTGCATAACCGCACATTGGATCGTCCGATTGGACAAGCAGCACGGCGGGTTGGACTGCGCAGTCGGGAGCTGTTCAGGCTGCGCCCCAGCGGACTCCCACTCCGGGTAGGGGCTCCACGAGGTGTCCTCTGGATCGGACAGGGTGGCTCCCGCGGTGTGCTGTCCGAAACCCTCCCCCCCCCCCCCCCCCCCCGACCCCAGCAAGAGGTAGAGCTCCGAACAGCAGGATCCGCTGTAAGAAGGAACCTCTCTTGGGCCGAACAAGCCCTTCCCAAAACTATAATACGATGACTAGCAGCTTAAGACAGAGTCTGTGGATGGATCCTGTCCTCTTATAATGGATAGATACATTTGATGTTTGCTTAGGTTGGACACTCTTGGGGATGGATTATGGAGTTTAAACTATGTCGCTGCTGTGAGAATCTGGTCCAAGATAGAGTGGTTAAAAAATAATTTTTTAAGTGACAGTGCTATATCATTGGTACAGTACTTTTCAATGACTTAATAGCCTGTGAGTCTGTGTAAATGAGCCCTTTCAGTTTCTCCCAGACAACATTCCCGATTGTTCCACCAATTCCTTTAACGCGAATCTGTATGTCAAAGAGCTTTTCTCTGAGATCAATCTTGCAGCAGACATTTGCACTATCACACTTGACAATTGTGAACCTTTTTGGCAGCTCTGTAGGAAAACGTTATAAACAGGGTAGTACTGGAAATTTTATGACAAGATTTTTTACCAACAGTTAAAATATGTATAAATATACATAAGACAAAACTAGTAAGCATGACCTGGTGAAGTGGTCAGATCTTGTATTGAGTTTAGGGGCCTTGAAAGTAGCAAGTGACCACAATCTTCCATGGCAACAGGCTTTTTAAAAGACCCCTGAAAAGACATTGTCTCGGTGGTGTAAGCGCCAGCCAACTCTGTACATTGCTAGCTTGTAGTTTTCGACGACTGAGGAAACTTATTTTTGGAAATTGGAGGTCTGGTTTATGACGTGCCTTATACTTTATTAAGTAAAAGTCATTTCCACAAACTGCCATATATTTTGTATGTTTTTTAAAATTAGGGGCTCACACAAATCTTATCACAATCCATACATACATCAATTGTGTAAAGTACACTTGTACACTCATTGCCCTCATCATTCTCAAAACATTTGCTCTCCCCTTAACCCCCTGGCATTAGGTCCTCATTTTTCCCCTTCCTCCCCGCTCTCTCGTCCCTCATGAACCCTTGATAATTTATAAATTATTATTTTGTCATACCTTGCCCTGTCTGACATCTCCCTTCACCCTCTTTTCTGTTGTCCTTCAGTATACATTCTCTAGGCTGAAAAGAGCCCCCGCAATAGCCCTCCATAAAGGTGCTACCAAAAAGGTCATTTCATATCCCCAACTGGCTGCTGACCCTCTACCCAAAGGTTATCTGTAGTTCAGAGCAATCGGATCCTATTGCCCGCCCCACCAAAAAGAATAGCTAACTCCTGCCCGATGTCCCCTTCTGATACAAATCTTAGATTGCTCCCTTGAGGAGGACTTAGGACACAAAAGGTTAGCCCGCTGATTCATTCTATTACCCACTTATTCTATTACCCATTTCCTCTATTACGTGTTCACCCTATAATGTGTATACCTGTTGAAAGATTTGTAAGCTATATATATATATACTCATTGGAAAATACATTTAGCTGTCTTGGTCCTGACAGAGGCCCAAGGAGCCCCTGGGTCCCACTTTCCCTGACTATCTTATTTTCTGTAATCCCAAAGCCTCTCCTAAGGACCCGTTCGACTATTCGTGGCCAGTACCGGACATTGTTGTTGTTGTGGTTCTTGTTAGGTGCTCTGAAGTTGGTTCTAACTCGAAATGACCCTGTGTATAACAGAACTAAACACTGCCCAGGCCTGTGTCATACTCATAATTTTAAAAAATCATTTTATTAGGGACTCAAAGAACTTTTATCACAATCCATGTGTAAAGCACATTTGTACATGCATTGCCCTCATCATTCTCAAAACATTTGTTCTCCACTTAAGCCCTGGCATCAGCTCCTCATTATTTCCCCCTCTCTTCCCGCTCCCCTCTCCCTTATGAACCCTTGATAATTTACAAATTATTATTTTGTCATTTCTTACATTGTCTGACGTCTCCCTTCACCCACTTTTCTGTTGTCCGTCCCCCAGGGAGGAGGTAATACATAGATCCTTGTAATCGGTTCCCACTCTCCCTTTCCCCTCCTGGTATCGCCACTCTCACCACTGGTCCTGAAGAGATCATCTGCCCTGAATTCCCTGTGTTTCCAGTTCCTATGTGGCTGGCTGATCTCCTCCCTGAGACCCTTCTGTAAGGGGTTGTCTCACTGCCTACAGATGGGCTTTGGGTCCCCACTCCACTCTCCCCCTTATTCACAATGATATGAGTTTTTGTTCTGATGATGCCTGATATCCCATCCCTTCGACACCTCATGATCGCACAGGCTAGTGTGCTTCTTCCATGTGGGCTTTGTTGCTTCTCAGCCAGATGGCCTCTTGTTTACTTTAAAGTCTTTAAGACCCCAGCCGTTATATCTTTTAATAGTCGGGCACCATCAGCTTTCTTCACCACATTTGCTTATGCATCCGCTTTGTCTTCAGCGATAGTGTCAGGCAGGTGAGCATCATGAAATGCCAGTTTAATAGAACAAAGTATTCTTGCATTGAGAGAGTACTCGAGTGGAGGCCCAATGTCCTTCTGCTACCTTAATACTAAACCTATACATATATGCACATAGATCTGTTTCCACGTTCTCCTATATAAATATATTTACATATGTACATGCCTGTATTTAGACCTCTATAAATGCCCTTTGCCTCCTAGCTCTTTCCTCTATTTCCTTTTACTTTCTTCTTGTTCCACTATCATGTTCAGTCTTCTTTTGGGTTTCAGTAATTCCTCTTGGTTACATTACCCTTGGTCACGCCCTACCAGGCCTCCTACACCTTCTAACCACCAACTTGGATCACTTGTTCCCTTGTCCCTGAGTTTGTTAACACCACTTCCTTTCCCCTCACTTCCCCCTCTCCCATGTTCCCCCAGAACTGTCAGTCCCATGTTTTCTCTTCCGGATTGTTCATCCAGCTTATTTTATTTAGACAGACCTGCAGAGACAATAACACGCACAAAAACAAGACAGAGCAAAACAAAGCAACAACAGAAAACAACAACAAGTCAGTGAAAACAAAACACAGCACAACAACAAGAAAGAACAGCTTGTAGTTAGTTCACGGACTGTTTGTTGGTCTTTAGGAGTGTTTTCTGGTTGAGCCTGATGGGGATGCCAAGCCCTGGCCCCAAAGTCTATTTTTGGTATTCCCTGGGGACTTCCTTGCTCTGTTCCTCTTGCTGTTCTGTTGCACACCCTTAGTGTTTTGTCTCAGTGTGGTGGGATCAGAGCAGGTGGAATTCCCACACTGTGTCTCCAGTGTTGTCCCCTGTCGGGCTATGGGTCAATGAGAGATGTCATGTCTCATAGTGGGGTTGGCCATGTGGTCTTCTCTGTGGATTGACTGCTCTGAGCAGGAATATCGTACTCAAGGCTTGGTGGATCAGGATGTGCTTCTCTCTCTCCTCCTCCCCCTTCATCTGCTCCCGTGCGCTCTGATCAGACATGTTCCTCTCCCTGAGCTGCAGATTCAGTGCTGTCCTCCGAACATCCTCATAATTGTTATGTTTAAGCCCATTGTTGCAGCCAGTGTCAAGCCATCTTGTCAAGGGCCTTCCTCTTTTTTGCTGCCCATCTACTTTGCCAACCATGATGTCTTCCTCTCGTGATCTCTGGTCTCTCCTGACAACATACCCAAAGTATGTGAGATGAAGTCTTGCCATCTTTGCGTCTAAAGAGCATCTGGCGGCACTTCTTCAAGACAGACCTGTTTGTTCTCTTGGCAGTCTGTGGTACTTTTAATATGATTCTCCAGCACCGTAGTTCAAATGCAATGATCCTTTTCAGTGTCTTATTCAATGTCCAACGTTCACATGCATATGAGGCGATTGAAAATACCATGACTTGGATGAGGCACACCTTAATCCTCAAAGTAACACCCTTGCTTTTAATCACTCAACTTTGTGCAGCACATTTACCCAACACAGTGCATCTTTTGATCTTTTGACTATAGCATCCATGAGCATTGATCCAAATAAGATGAAATCCTTGTCATTTCTTTGTTTATCATGATGTTACTTTTGGGTCCAATTGTGAGGATTTTAATTTTATTTATGTTAAGTTGTAATTAATATTGAAAGCTGCAATCCTTGAGCTTTATCAGCAAGTGTTTCAAGTCTTCCTCCCTTTCAGCAAGTGTTCCCTTGTTCTGAATGTACAACTGCCCCTTGGTTCATGTACAGGTTCTGCATAAGCCCAGTTAAATGTTTTAGAATTCTCATTCTTCTCAAGGCTGGCCATAGCTTTTATTTATGATCCACACTGTAGAATACCTTTGCATAGTCAATAAAACACAAGTAACGTTTTGATATTTTGTGCTTTCAGCCAATATCCATCTGACACCAACACAATAACCAAGATCTTATTCCACATTCTCTTCTGAATCCAACCTGGACTTCTGACAGCTCCCTGTCAATGTACTGCTACCACTGTTGTTGAATGGTCTTCAGAAAAAATTTTACTTGCATGTGGTATCAGTGACATTGTTAGATAATTTGCGCATTCTCTTGGGTCACTTTTCTTTGTAATGGGTACAAATGTGGGCTTCTTTCAGTCAGTTGGCCAGTTTTTTTGGCATAGACCAATGAGTGCTTTCAGGGCTTCTTCAGCTTGTTTTTTGGTTTTGTTTTGTTTTGTGTTATCATCAGCTTGTTGAACTATTGCGATTGCCTTGTTTGTGGCTAATGCCAGCAGTGTAGCTTGAACTTCTTCCTTCAGTACCATTGGTTCTCAATAACCCGTTCATAGCTTCTTGAACGGTGAAATATGAGGGGGTACCCAAAAAACCCGGAATTTTCCCCCCAAAAAAGCTATGTATTTAAATTTCTTTAATTGATTTATTCTTACAAAACAACCTTGTCACCTTCAAAGTATTTTCCATTATACTTAGTACATTTGTCGAATTTGCGATTCCATTCTTGGAAACATTTTTCAAGTTCATCTGTTTGGATGGCTGACAGCACCTCCCTCACTTTTTTCTTCACCTCTTCTACATCATCGAATCGCTATCCTTTCATATACCTCTGCATTTATGGAAACAAAAATAAGTCACACGAAGTGAGGTCAGTTGAGTGGTGTGTGGGGCAAGAGAGGCGTGCTACTGTTTGCCAAAACCTGGAGCACTGACATGGCTGTGTGAGCAGGTGCAATGTCATGGTGGTGAAACCAGTCCCCTGTCTGCCACAAGTCAGGCCTTTACTATTGCCCACAGTGACACGATCTTTTCAGAACCTCCAAATAGAAACTGTCCGATTAACAGTCTGACCTGGTGGTCCAAATGAGGCGACATTTTTGTCCTTTGGAGAGTTGATGGACGTCCAGAACAAGATTTGTCATCATGTGACATTTCACCTCATACACTTGGATCTTTCCCATAGTGCTATCCTTGTGAGCTGTGTTCACATCTCAACCGTTTCTGTCGCGCTTTTCCAAAGCAGGAAACAAAATTCCACAGCCATATCCTGTTCTCTTAAATCAGCCATCCAAAAAAGCAAGGTTTGAGCAAAACTGCTTTTTTTTTTCTTAATCATTTTATTGGGGACTGATACAAGTCATCATAATCCATACATACATCAATCGTGTCGAGCACATTTGTACATATGTTGCCATCATCATTCTCAGAACACCTGCTTTCTACTTGAGTCCTTGGTATCAGCTCCTCATTTTCCCCCTCCCTACCCACTCCTCCCACCCATGAACCCTTGACAGATAATTTATAAATTACTGTTAGGAAAAACTGCTTTTATGAAAAAAATTCACTGTGACCAGAGCGAACCTTCCCAGGCAATGCCAATGGATGCCCTAGTTCAGAGTGAGTTGCTGGATGGCGGCCTAGTGGGGAAAAACACGTACCACAAAAGCATCACCCTGCAGAGCTTTCTTCTCTTTTTGGGGGAGCGGAGGGGGGCGAGGAGGGGGTACCCCTGTGTATGTCTTATACTTAGAAGTGAGCAAAATGTAAACAGAAAGTGAGCAGAATGTTAGTTGCTATATAAAGACCTAAACTCAGAGGCACTTGGTGAATGTTAATAGTCTAGAGAATAACCTTAATTTCATTTTAAGTTTTGACATATTTCTAGAATCCATTTCTAACAGCAGCTGCTCTACCTAATGTTGACCTTATCCTGATGCTGAATAACCACTCTTTTTCTCTGAGGTCTAGCAGGTGCAAGGTATCACAATCTATTGCCAGAGAATCTTCCCTTTATGGCTAATTAGGTGCAAGATTTAATAGCTTATCCGAAAGGGTCTTGATGCACCAATCCAGAAGCACTCACTGCCATTGAGTCCATTCAGATTGACGATGACCCTACATCACGGTAAAACTGCCCTTATGGGTTGCCACGATTAACTTTTTTTAATTTAAATCATTTATTGGGTATGACTCTGATCACAATCCATACATACATCCATTGTGTCAAGCACATTTGTACATTTGTTGCAATCATCATTTTCATATGGTAGTAGAAAGCCTCACCTTTCTCTCAAGAAGTGGCTGGTGATTTCGAACTGCTTACTTCGTGGTTAGAAGCCCAACAGATAACCACTATGCCACCAGGGCTCCTGTCTTGATGTGAGCATGAATACATTTTTACAATGGTCCTTAGAAACAGAATGACTGAGGAAACAATTTTAATAACAGGGTATGAGAAAAATAAATGCCTGTCCTGCCAATGTTCTGTGACCATCCTGTAATAAACTGAAGGGCATGTACCTTTAACCAATCATGAAATCCCACTTATTTTTTATCCACCTGTCTCTACAAAGGGAGCCCTGGTGGCGCAGTGGTTATAAGTAGGGTTGCCACCTGCAAGGTCAGCTGTTTGAAACCCCCAGCTGCTTGGCAGGAAAAGGGGCCTTTCTCTTCCTGTACACGTTAGTTTCTGAAACTCACAAGGGCCATTCTTCCCTGTCCTATAGAGTTGTTCAGAGTCAGTAATGAATCGATTGGCTTGAGTTTTTAGTTTTATCTCTACTAAACCTCTATTTTTACATATTCAGGCTTTGACGCCTGTGAGTCAGAATTAACTCGATGGCAAGGAGTGTCTTTCAGTCAATTATTATTTTGCAATTTTGGTTTCTGCTCCAAAACTGTACCAAAAAATGTTTGTTTGTTTTTTTTCCTGAATGAGCAGACATTTTCCCTCTGAATTTGGATGTGTCCCTGGTCCAGATGGTCTTTATCCGTATCTCCTTTGCTTTTACTTGAATTTGATCTGTGACACCCGCGACTGAATCAGCCCAGTTCGTGGGCACCCATCTACTCCCTGGCTCTACCCTCTTCCCATGATCCATTGGAGACTGAATCTTGCTGATCCACCAGGTATTCACTGGACAATTTGAGGAGTGTGTTCGCCCGGTCACAAGACTTCATGAAATACATGGACCTGGAATTAAACCCAGGTCTCATCATGGGAGGTGAAACATCTACCATGCAGCCTCCAGTGTCTCTAAATGCACGTATTAAAATGTATGCAATACCAGACGGGCTAATTTAATATCTAGTTTCTGAGATGCCACCTTGGTTCTAGGCCCTCCACAGCTGTGTCCTGAACCTGAATTTTAACTAGCACCCTGGCTCAGTCCTGAGCAAATCGGAAGCACAGTGCCTTCCGAAGGAGACTAGAGAGGTTTGCATTTCTAATTAAGGTGCTGCTTGGGTGCTCCCACACTAACCCTAACAGATGTTACTCCTGAGGACCTCGGCTCCTCCTCCGCTCCTCGGCAGGTGGTAGGTGATTGAAAACTGCAGGAAATCCAGTTGTGGCCCTCAGGTAGCTCACTCTTTAAGCTTCTTAACAACAAGGCTTTATTGGAGACCATGAGGGCATGTGGGGGGGGGGGGGGAGGGGAACACAGGTCTTACCCCACTGGGCTGTGAGCTGCTGGAGGAAAGAACCAGTGTGTGTTTCTTATTTGTCCCACCTTTGGGGACTTTCAGTAATTGTCAGATGAATGAATAATGAACGCATAGTAACTGAAGCAGGGGAAGTAAGCATAAATGATGATGGAATAAATCAACAATGAATCAACATTGCTGCTGGGGAGGAAGAGGTTAAAAGGCTCTGTCCACTCTCCTCTCTACTGTCAGAGTTCCGTCCTCCCTCTCCCACTCTCCTCTCCACTGTCAGAGCACGGTCTTCCCTCTGCCCTCTTTCCCTTCACTCTTTCTTCATTATTTTAAATCTTTAACAGATTGCAGGTTTTAATATTCACTTTAGGCTAACAGAAGTATTGTGTAGAACGTACAGAGTTCCCACAAGCCGTGTCCATCATGTCTCTTATTAACAACTTCCCTTGGAGTGGTGCATTTGTTGCATCCGGCGAAGCAATATTGTACATAATTGTTAACTCTGAGTGTCCTATGGCTGCTGACAAATGCTTACTGTCATTTCCTTTTCATACAGTGGTTCTTCTCTCTATAAAGATCCCATTTACAGCAGAGCAGGGCCCGTCCTACTCTAGTATGAATTCAGCTTATCTTAACAGGAAACAGCTTCAAAGATTCCATTTCCAAAAAGTCATACTCACAGGCATCCCGGGTTAGGAGTCCAACGTATATTTTGGAGGGACAGGATTCAATGAATAACATCGTAATATCTGTTCACCTAGGAAACTGTGGTAGCTACATGGCCAATATTTACTTAACATTTTACGATGCTTTATGTGAAAGTTTAAGTAGCACAATTTTCCCCCAATCAATAGTATGTCTCCACCCTGTTCTGTGAGACAGGTTGCCATCTCCCAGTGTGTAAGCACTCTTCCCTGTCTTTCACTTCCATTTTTTTAATGTTTGTTTTGTTTTTGATATCTGAAAGCTAACCTTTAATATACCTATAAGGATTAAAACAAAGGTTCATGTTCATTTTAAATTGTGGTTTGGGTAAAAGTTTATACGGCAAATTAGTTTTCCATTCAATAATTTATATATGGTATGTTTTGTAACATTAGCTACAATTCTTTCAATATAACAACTCATTTCCTGATTCCTTTTCAGGTTCATTTTCCCATGTGTCCATGTCCTGCACCTTTCTTCCTTCTGCACTTTGTTCTTAGGGAACTGATGCCCATTTGGTCTCATATGATTGGTTATTCAAGCTCCTTGAAAGTGCTAATTATTTGCTTTCTAGGTTTGACTGCTATTCAGATTCAAGATGATCTGAGCGGGCGGGTTCATTTCCAGGTTTGAAACGTGACCGAGGGGCACAGTCTCAAGGACTCAAGTCTCAAGGAGTGTCTTCTCATACTTGGTTCTTGGCAAATGCTGTCTTTTGGGTCTCATGTAGTTGATTGTTCTGTGGAATACATTGTTCAGGTTGTTTGTTTTATAGTTGTATCTATTATTTGTCTACAGAGGAGCTTCTGGGACAGTCTACAGTGTCAAGTTAAAAGGTTCTTTTTAAAAGGGAAGCATTCTTTGGGGTTCCTCTAGTCTCTTTCTGACTAGTAAGTTTAGGTTTTTTTTTCTTTTGGCTTTGAACTTTGAATTTATTCCCTATTTTTTTCACTCTTTTTAGCTGGAACCATCTATTTTGGTTTTAGCCAGAATGTATGGTAGTGGTACCTGGGCACTATCTAGTTCTTCTGTTCTCCAGTTAGAGGGAGCTGTGATTCATGTAGACCAGTGGTTCTCAACTTTCCTAATGCCATGACCTTTTAATACAGTTCCTCATGTTGTGGTGACCCACCAACCATAATATTATTTTCTTTTTTTTTTTTTAGACCTTGAACTATTTATATGCTTTTTTTTTGGTCGCTGTTTTTTTTTTAATTTTAACAATTTATTGGGGCTCATACAATTCTTTTCACAGTTCATATATATACATACATCAATTGTATAAAGCACATCTGTACAGTCTTTGCCCTAATCATTTTTTTCTCTTTTCTTCTTTTACATTTTATTAGGGACTCATAAAACTCTTACCACAATCCATACATATACATACATCAATTGTATAAAGCACATCCATACATTCCCTGCCCCAATCATTCTCAAGGCATTTGCTCTCCACTTAAGCCCCTTGCATCAGGTCCTCTTTTTTTTCCCCTCCTCCCTCCCCATTCCCCCCTCCCTCATATGCCCTTGGTAATTTATACATCGTTGTTTTGTCATATCTTGCCCTATCCGGAGTCTCCCTTCCCCCCTTCTCTGCTGTCCCTCTCCCAGGGAAGAGGTCACATGTGGATCCTTGTAATCAGTTCCCCCTTTCCAACCCACTCACCCTCCACTCTCCCAGCATCGTCCCTCACACCCTTGGTCCTGAAGGTATCATCCACCCTGGATTCCCTGTACCTCCAACCCTCATATGCACCAGTGTACAGCCTCTGTCCTATCCAGCCCTGCAAGGTAGAATTCGGATCATGGTAGTTGGGGGGAGGAAGCATCCAGGATCCGGGGGAAAGCTGTGTTCTTCATCGATACTACCTCACACCCTAATTAACCCATCTCCTCTCCTAAACCCCTCTATGAGGGGATCTCCATTGGTCGACACTTGGGCCTTGGGTCTCCACTCTGCCCTTCCCCCTTCATTTAATATGATATATATATACATATATATACATACATATATACATATACACATATATACACATACATACACACACTTACATCTTTTTTTTTTGCATGATGCCTTATACCTGGTCCCTTGGGCACCTCATGATCGCACTGGCCGGTGTGCTTCTTCCATGTGGGCTTATTTGCTTCTGAGCTAGATGGCCGCTTGTTCACCTTCAAGCCTTTAAGACCCCAGACGCTATCTCTTTTGATAGCCGGGCACCATCAGCTTTCTTCACCACATTTGCTTATGCACCCATTTGTCTTCAGCAATCCTGTCATGGAGGTGTGCAGTCAATGATATGATTTTTTGTTCTTTGATGCCTGGTAACTGATCCCTTTGGGACCACTCGCTCACTCAGGCTGGTGTGTTCTTCCATGTGGACTTTGTTGCTTCTGAGCTAGATGGCCGCTTGTTTATCTTCAACATAATATTATTTTCATTGCTACTTCATAACTGTAATGTTGCTACTGTTATGAACCAGGCAACCTCTGTGAAAGGGTTGTTCCAACCCCCCCAAAGGGGTCGTGACCCACAGGTTTAGAACCACTGTAGGCCATTAGTCTTTTGAACTTATTTTTTCCTTGATTTTTTGTTTTCTTTGTTTTCCTGTTCCAGGGAAGAAAGAACCCAATAGTTGCTTCTTGATGGTCCCTAGCAAGCTTTGAGGACCACCAGATGCTACTCATCATAATAAAATAAAGAACATAATCTTTATAAATTGTGATTTGCCAACTGACCTACATGCCCCTGAGAATATGGCTATAGCATTAGGTCCAATAATTTAGTATTGATATAAAATTATTTCCTATAACTTTACCCTCTATATATTCTACGTATGAATATACATGCAACATTTAAAAAATATGTATGTAGAAATATCCACCACCATACGTAGATATGCGTGTGGGTATACTCTTGCAGGATCTCTCTCACCTATTTAGTATATATTTATTTATTTATTTATTTATGTGCCTGCTCACAAATTATTGTTAGCTACTATTACTGAAGCCCAGTCAGGTCTTTGAGGTAGCTCACTCCTTAAACTTCAGTAGTATCACCTCTATTCAAACACAGGTCCTGAGAGCATATGTTTTGAAGAAGACTCATTAACAACCTGCATTTGACTGTGGACCACAACAAACAATGGATATCCTTGAGAAGAATGGGAATTTCAGAACACTTAATTATGCTCATGTCAAACTTAAACACGAATCAAGTTAAGTGAACAGAACAAGGGAACATTGTGTGGTTTAGGAACAAGGAAGGTGTACATCAGGGTTGTGTCCTCACACTGTACTTATTCACTCTGCATTCTGAGCAAATAACCAGAGAAGGTGGGCCATATGAAGAATACAGCGTTCAGATTGAACGTAGGCATATTAACAGCCTGCTGTGTGCAGATATACAACCTGGCTTGCTGAAAGTGAGGAGGACTTACAACATTTGTTGATGAAGATCAACGATTGCAGCCTTCAAGGTGGATTGCAACTCAATGTCAAGAAAACCAAAACCCTCACAACCAGACAAATAGGTAAGACCACGATAAACAAACAAAAAAAAAAACTCGAATTTGTCAAGGATTTTATCTTGTTTAGATCCAGCTCACAGAGGCAGCAGTAAGAGATCAAATGATGCATCCAATTGGATAAATCTACTGCATAAGACCTCTTCAAAGTACTTTGAGGACTAAGGTGCACTGCCTAAGCCATGGTATTTTAACTGCTGCCTGTGCATGTGAAAGTTGGACATGGAATGAGGAAGACCTGAGAACAGCTTATGGTGCTGGAGAAGACCATCAGAAGTACTATGGACTGTCAAGAGAACAAACAATTCTGTCTGACAAGAAGTACAATCAGAATGCTCTTTAGAAGCCAAGATGGCAAGCCTTTATTTCATGTACTTGGGACATGTTATTAGGAGAGGCCAGTCCCTGGAGAAGGACATCATGCTTGGTAAAGTAGAGGGGCAGCAAAAGGGACGAAGGCCCTTGACAAGATGGATGGCCCCAGTGGTTGCAACGATGAGTTCAGATATGAAGCAGTTGTGAGGATGGAGCCAGACCAGGCAGTGTTTCATTCTGCTGTACAGAGGGAAGCAGTGAGTCAGAACTGACTCGATGGCACCTCAATAAAGACATCTGCAGATGATGGAACCGAGCTTGTGGAAAGAGGGGATTTGACACACTTACTGATGAAGATCAATAAATATAGTCCTCACAACTGGACCAATAAGCAAGGTCAGTATGAGTCAGAAACATCTCAACAAAACTTATTTGCAGGGCTGTATATATGATAGCATTTCCCTTAGTTGTTTTGTATTCTTTCATACCTCTGAATGTTTCCTCTGCGTTGGTAACATTGCACTGACTTGCTCCATTGTGTACATTTTACCTAGTCATATTCTTGTCATCCTCTACTTTTGATTTTTATTTATTCTTTATTTGAAACTAGCCCATGTGTCACAAATTGAAGTCAGTTTCAATTCTACTTTTCCTCTTTTTATGACCAATCAGACGACTGTTTAGACCTGATGGGTATGGAGACTCAAGGGTTTTTTAGCCTGTGACCCTGATCTTTTTATATCTATTTATGTGCTTTCCCTTATATTTGCAGAATATAGCACATGCACCAGAAGACACACTAGTGGTACTTGCACAGCCCATCCCAGCAGAGGACTGACACTACCTCAGCAACCCCCCCTTTTTGTGTAGCTCTTACTTATTCCTGTTTCTTTGTCCATTCTCCTTCCCCTTTTCCTCTCTGACCCCCCAGTTCTCACTGCACCTCCACTCCTATCATCCCAGTCTTCAGAGGTGTTTTGTTTTTTTCAATTTTGGTAGAAAACCTTTTTTCCTTGTTTTTCTCCCCTTATGATAATGATGTCATGAAGTATTTTCTTTAAGGGACTGACTAACTCTACTGAGCATAGCCCCTTTCAATTTTGCCCATGTCATGGGTTGTTTAACAGATTTGTCAATTTTTTAAGTATCCCATAATATCCCATTTTGTGTATGTACCAGAATTGTCTTTTATCTATCTTCCACAGGTGTTTTCTTGTTTTTGCTATTAATAGAAATTGCTGTGATACATATGGGTGTACATATATCAGTTCATGTTTTGTTCCTTATTTCCTTGGGGTATATACCAAGTAAAGAGATTGCAGGAAAGGATAGTATTTCTATTTGCTTGTATTTAAAGATGCACCATATTGTTTTCCATACTGGCTGTACAATATAACAATTCCACCAGTAGTGTATTAATGCTCCAATTTCTTCGCATCCTCTCCAGCATTTGTTATTGTGTGTGTGTGTGTGTGTGTGTGTGTGTGTGTGTGTTAGGCCAGGTTGACTAGAGAAACAAATCCAGTGACACTCATCTAGGAGGGGGTCCCCCCCAATTTTTTCAAAGTTATGTTTTTATTATTTGTTTTACTAAATAATCGTATTACTTTCAAGTGCTCTCCATTACACTTGTACAGCTCTTGTACCATTCCATACATCAGTTGTATCAAGCATATTTATACATATGTTGACTCCACTACGCCTAATACATTTGTTAAATCTGCTATTCTTCTTGGAAACATTTTTCAAACTCGTCTTTTTGGATGGCCAGCAGCACTTCCTTCGTTTTTTATTTTCTTCACCTCTTCTACATTGTCAAATTTCTGTCCTTTGATGTCCCTCTTCATTCACAGAAACAAAAATAAGTCACACAGAGTGCGGTCAGGTGAGTCAGGTGCATGGGGAAAGAGAGGCATGTTGTTTTTGCCAAAAACTGATGCACTGAGATGGCTGTGTGAGCAGGTACATTGTGGTGGCAAAAATCAGTCCTCCATCTGCCACAAATCCAGTCCTCCATCAGCAACAAATCAGGCCTTTTTTGTTCCACACTGTTACACAATCTTTCCAGAAACTCTAAATAGAAATCTTGATTAACTGTCTGACCTGGTGGAATGAACTCTAAATTCACTATGGAGCTGACATTTTCATTCCTTTGGAAGTTGATGGACATCCAGAACAAGGTTTGTCATCAATCGACATTTCACTTTTTAAAAAATCATTTTATTGGGGCTCGTACAACTCTTATCACAATCCATACACACATCCATTGGGTCAAGCACATTTGTACATTTGTTGCCATCATCATTCTCAAAACATTTGCTTTCCACTTGAGCCCTTGACATCAGCTGACTTTTCACCTTTTTTGCAATGAGAATACCACTCGTAAACTTGAATTTTTCCCATAGCGCTGTCCTCGTAAGCTGTGTTCAACATCACCACAGTTTCTGCAGCATTTTTGCTGAGCAGGACACAAAATTTCACAGCTGCACAGTGTTCTCTTAGATCAGCCATCCCCAAAATACAAGATTCTAGCAATACTGAACAATTCCCTGTGACCAGAGAGAACCTTCCCAGGTGATGCCACTGGGTGCACTAACTCAGAGTGAGTAGCTGGATGCTTGTCTAGTGGGGAAAATGCATACTATAAAAGCTCCACTCTGCCCAGTGCAATTCCAGTTTTTGGGGGAACCCCTTGGATGTGTAAGAAAGAATCTTATATCAAGAAGTAATTGTCTATCAAGAAAACATTCAAGCCCAGTCCAACTCAATTCCACAAATCCTATACTAGTCCACAAGTCCCTCTTCAGACTCACACAGCCACATGCAATGATGCAGAATGCAGGGAGATCACAGGCTGGTGAATACAAAGTTTTGTGAATCCTATGGTGGTGGACGAATCTCCAGGGCTCTGGCAACAACCAGGGTCAGCCAAGCCAGGCAGAAGGTGATGGCAGAGAGAGAGGGAGGTCCCCAAGGCCCTCCTTATGAGAAGGCTTAGCCCACAAGGAGGCGCCAGCAGGCTGTGACCTAATTTACAGGTTGAGTACCACCCCTACACTTTTATATCTTCCAAGTCGACATGAAATTATCTGACTACCACTGTGTGTGTGTTTAATTTTGCTAAGAATGGTTCTCTGAGGTGGTATCTCATTGATGTTTTAATTTGTATTTCTTTTATAGCTAATGAACATGAGTATTTCTTCATATTATTGTTGGCTGCCTGGATATCGTCTTTAGTAAATTGTCTGTTTAGGTCTTGTATCAATTTTTTCACTGGATTATTTGTGGTTTTCTTACGAAGGTGTTGTAGTTTCCTATAGATTTATGGGTTCTCGTGTTTGTCTTCTGAAGTGTCTGTGTCTTTCATTATGTTTTCTAGTATGCGTATGCTTTCTATTAGGACCCATATGCTTATCCCTATGTTTTCACTGATGATCTTTATGGCTCTAGGGTTTATATTTAGGTCTTTAATGTAGCTTAAGTTTATTTTTGTACACGGCATGAGGTTTATTTCATTCTTTGGAGGTGGAAATCAACTTTTCCAGCACCCTTTATCAAAAAAGGTATCTCTTCTCCCATTTGTTTAGTCCTTTATCAAAAATCAAGTGTCGGTAGTAGTTGGTAGTAATTCTGGGTTTTCCACTCTAATCTATTAACCTACTTTTTAGTACAGTTGCTTTGGTTGTGATATTGCCCATCTCATTTTTTATTTGCTTTTTCTCTCTCTTTTCCTTTATTAGGTTTACCAGTGGTGTATCAAGTATTTTGGTGTTTTTTTTTTATCATTTTACTGGGGGCTCGTACAACTCTTATCACAATCCATACATACATCCATTCTGTCAAACACATTTGTACATTTGTTGCCATCATCATTCTCAAGTTGTTGGTTTTTTTCAATTGCTCTTTATTTTCTGATCTATTTATTTCTGCCCTAATCTTTTTTTGTTATAACACTTATTTTAAATATATTATTTATTTATAAATTTGCCTACTATAGTATTACTCCATTTGATAAGCTTGTTGTTGTTAGTCTGCACTGAGTTTGTCCCTAATTCCCATGGACTCCAGAAGCAATGGAGCAAAGTATGCCTGGTCCCATACCATTCCCAAGATTGGCTTCGGATGTGTAGAATTTCCTGTGGCTGACTTGGAAAGTACATCATCTAGCCTTTCTTCTACTTGGACTTTAGTGCAGTCACATAGTAGGCTGCAGCCTGGTAGGGTTGCACAGTCGTGTGGATCCATAGACGGTGGAAAATATCACTGGACTCCAGCAGCATTCAGAGTAGCAAGAGCTATGTCTGCCCAATATTTATTTTTTCTTTATTTCTAGTGGCTTCTGCCTTGTTGGTCTCATTCTAATTGTTGTAGGTTTTGTGCTAAGATTTTTATTATATATATATATAAAAGATTTTTCTTATACTCCATTTTTCCTTTTTGATATGTGCACATATTACTATAAATTTCCTGTTGGTACAGATGTGCTTTATACAATTGATATATGGATGGATTGTGATAAGAGTTATATGAGTCCCTAATAAAATGTTTTTAAAAAGAAAGATAAATAAATAGTTTTAAAAATTTCCTGCTGCATACTGCTTTTTCTGTGTCCCATAGAAATGCATTTTCTTTCTTATTTGTTTAAGGAAATTTTTAATTATGTTCATTATTTCTTCAATTGCCTACTGGTTTTTAAGTAAAATGTTGTTCAATTTCCTGAAATGTATTACTTTTCGATTGTGAGCTAAAAAAATGGTTTGTGATATCTTGATATTTTAAAATTTCTTGATGCTTGCTTTATGACCTAGCATATGGTCTATTCTGGAATATGTTCCATGTGTATGTGGGGAAAAATTATAAGATATCAAGTTGACTAATTATGTCATTAAGTTCTTCTGTATCTTTGTTGGTTTTCTTCTTAGCTAATCTGTCTTTGCTCAAAAGTGATTTCTTAAAGTCCCCTAGTATTATTGTATTATGGTCTATTTGCCTCTTCAATTCTATGAGAGTTTGATTAATATATTTGGAGGGTCTTTCCTTGGTTGCATAGATATTTAATATAGTTATATTTCTTGTTCAATTGTGGCTTTTATCACTAATGATCTTTTTGTCTTTCATGATGGTTTCTACTTTTATGTCTATTTTGTCAGAAATTAATGTTGCTACTCCTGCTTTCTTTTGACAACCATAAGCTTAATATATTTTTTACATCCTTTGATTTTATTTTTAGTGTGTTTTTTGCCCTTATATCTGAGGTGTCTCTTGTAAGTAGCCTTATTAATGGTTCCTATTTTCTTATCTATTGTCTCTTAAATGATTAACTTAATCCATTTACATTCAATATTGTTGTTGACAGGTATGTTTTGTTTTAAAATAGTTTTATTACCATACAACTCACATATCATGCAATTTAATAATTCAATCATATTAAAGAGTTATGCAATCATCACTATAATCGATTTGAGAGCATTTTATTCTTTTGTAGTATTATTGTTAATTCCCCACTTCCTCAGCCTCCCCTGCCATGTCCCTACCTCAAAATTCTAACTCATTACCATCGAGTTGATGCCAATTAATAGTGATTTTATAGGACAGGGTAAACCAGCCTTGTGAATTTCCAAGACTGTAGCTATTTATGGGAGTAGAAAGCCCTGTCTTTCTCCCAAACTGCTGACCTTTCTCTTAGTAGCCCGACTCATAACCTCTATGCTACCTGGGCTCCTGCCATACCCTGGGGTGCTTATTAGTCCAGTTACTATTGCTATAGATTTGCCTAGCCTGAATTTTATATACAGAAAAGCATAACAAAAAAAACAAACAAAAAACCTCTAACAATATAAAACAGAGGGAAAACCCCAATCAAAAAGAAAGCAGAATATATTTAAAACTTGAATAAATTTAATATTGGTCAAAAGGGAGATAAGGTGCCACATTTTCATCTAATTACACCTGCCATCATCGACTTTACAGGGCTTTCTAAGGTTATTCACATCCGTGCTCGACGATCCGAGGGGATTCACCAGAGATTTAATCCACGTGGAGACCCTGCAAATGGATTTGGGACTTCCACTGTCACCTCTTCAAGCCAGCTGCTCAATATTTAGGCTCTGATAATCGTCCCTCCTCCAGATATAGATTTTATTATTATCTTTGAATCACACAGACTGGAGTGTTTCTTCCATGTGAACTTAGCTGTTGCCCAACTAGGACGGCTGCTTGTTTTAAGAAGACCTTTAAGACTCAAAGATGCTATTCTTTCTAATAGTCAGGCAACATCTGGTTTCTTTGTCACACTTTCCTGTAGCACCCATATCTTCAGTAATTTCATGAGGACAAGTATTGAGTAGGCCATGTCATAAAAACCGATGGTTCTGGGATTAGGGCTACAATTAAATGTGAACCTAAAATCCATTTATGTATCTCTTGTTTATGTATGTGCCTGGTTCACTTTACTGACATCGTCATTATTTTATAAGGAACATTAAAAATCGTCCCCGTGGAGCATAAGGTAATTCTATTGATACTATCATTACCTTAGCCAATGGAACAGAACTTAAAACTATTAAGTATCATTACCTTAGCCAATGGAATAGAACTTAAAACTATTGAGAAAAGAATATTATACATGTACAGGTCAGATTTCTTAGACCACAATACATAAATTGTTGACATGCACAGATTATAAGTTTAAGTGACTTGATACTATTTCCATACCAGTGAGGGTTAGACATAGGGAAAATTCTTCAATAACATTCATTCATGAAGACAAAGCTGTGCCTGCTAGACTCACATATATTGTTAAAAAAGTAAAAAGAGCATGAAAGTACGAAATTATGGTAGTCCCAGGACACCACTCATCAGGCACCCTCAAAGCAAGAGATAGGTCCAAACTAAGGTCCAATGACCACAAACTTTGGGATCGCTGTCATCGGCTTTCTCTCACACTAGGCCCTAGTGAGTAGGGCATTTCAACCTCAACTCCAAGAAGTATTTCCGTCCCTTAAATCTGCTACAGTTGAGTTTAAGGTAAAGTCTAGCTCACTTAGTGGGATTTCTTTTTTTTTTACTTAGTGGGATTTTTTTTTGCATTCTTTTTTTTTTTATTTTAACAATTTATTGGGGCTGATACAATTCTTTTCACAGTTCATACATATACATACATCAATTGTATAAAGCACATCTGTACAGTCTTTGCCCTAATCATTTTTTTCTCTTTTCTTCTTTTACAATTTATTAGGGACTCAAACAACTCTTACCACAATCCATACATATACATACATCAATTGTATAAAGCACATCCATACATTCCCTGCCCCAATCATTCTCAAGGGATTTGCTCTCCACTTAAGCCCCTTGCATCAGGTCCTCTTTTTTTTTTTCCCCTCCCTCCCCTTTCCCCCCTCCCTCATATGCCCTTGGTAATTTATACCTCGTTATTTTGTCATATCTTGCCCTACCCGGGGTCTCCCTTCCCCCCTTCTCTGCTGTCCCTCTCCCAGGGAAGAGGTCACATGTGGATCCTTGTAATCAGTTCCCCCTTTCCAACCCACTCACCCTCCACTCTCCCAGCATCGTCCCTCACACCCTTGGTCCTGAAGGTATCATCCACCCTGGATTCCCTGTACCTCCAACCCTCATATGTACCAGTGTACAGCCTCTGTCCTATCCAGCCCTGCAAGGTAGAATTCGGATCATGGTAGTTGGGGGGAGGAAGCATCCAGGATCTGGGGGAAAGCTGTGTTCTTCATCGATACTACCTCACACCCTAATTAACCCATCTCCTCTCCTAAGCCCCTCTATGAGGGGATCTCCATTGGCCGACACTTGGGCCTTGGGTCTCCACTCTGCATTTCCCCCTTCATTTAATATAATATATATACACATACATATATACATATACACATACATACACACACTTATATCTTTTTTTTTTTTTTTGCATGATGCCTTATACCTGGTCCCTTGGGCACCTCGTGATCGCACTGGCCGGTGTGCTTCTTCCATGTGGGCTTATTTGCTTCTGAGCTAGATGGCCGCTTGTTCACCTTCAAGCCTTTAAGACCCCAGACACTATCTCTTTTGATAGCCGGGCACCATCAGCTTTCTTCACCACATTTGCTTGTGCACCCATTTGTCTTCAGCGATCCTATCATGGAGGTGTGCAGTCAATGATATGATTTTTTGTTCTTTGATGCCTGGTAACTGATCCCTTTGGGACCACTCGATCACACAGGCTGGTGTGTTCTTCCATGTGGACTTTGTTGCTTCTGAGCTAGATGGCCGCTTGTTTATCTTCAAGCCTTTAAGACCCCAGTCACTATCTCTTTTAATAGCCGGGCACCATCACCTTTCTTCACCACATTTACTTGTTCACCCATTTTGGCTCCAGCTGTTGTGTCGGGAGAGTGAGCATCATAGAGTTCCAATTTAATAAAAGAAGGTATTCATGCATAGAGGGAGTGTTTGAGTAGAGGCCCAAGGTCCTTCCGCCACCTTAATACTTGACCTATAAATATAGACACAAAGATCTATTTCCCCAACCTCCTATATATATTTGCATGTACATGTCTTTATCTAGACCTCCATGAATGCCCTTTGACTCCTAGCTCTTTCCTCCATCTCCCTTGACCTTCCTCCTGCCCTACTACCATGCTTCATTGCCACCTGGGCTAGCGTATACCTCTTCTCTAAGCAACCTTACCCTTGATCATTTCCCACCAGGCCTGCCACTCCCCCTTCTCTACCATTTGGGGTCCCATGTTTTTCCCTTGTCCCTGGGTTTGTTAACACCACTTCCTTACCCCCCCCCACCCCAAGTCCCCCCGGCACTGTCGGTCCCGTTGTTTTTCATCCAGATAGTTCATCCAGCCTGTCCTATTCAGACAGACCTGTGGAGTCACTAACATGCACGAAAACTAGACAGAGGAACACAAAGCAACAGTATACAACCAGACAACAAAACAACCAAAACAAACCACTGAAAAAGAACAGAACAAAACAGTTCACAAGAGAAAAGCTTGTAGTTAGTTCAGGGATCTTTGCTGGCCCTTAGGAGCGTTTTCCAGTCCAGTCTGTTGGGGCACCACGCCCTGGCCCCAAAGTCCACTTTCAGCATTCCCTGGGGACCTTGCCACTCCATTCCCTTGCTGTTCCGCTGCACTCCCCCAGTGATTTGCCTCGGTGTGGTGGGATCAGGTCAGATGCAATTCCCACACTGTGTCTCCGGTGCTGTCCCCTGTATCGCCCTTAGTCACTGAGGGGCATCATGTCTCATAGTAGGGCCAGCCATGTTGTTCTCTCTGTGGACTGGCTGCTCTACTCAGGAACATCATCATCACGGCCTGGTGGGCCAGGCTGTGCTCCACTCTCTCCTCCTGCCCCTTCATCAGCTCCCGTGTGCTCTGATCAAATATGTCCATCTCCCATAGCTGCAGAGTCAATGTCGTCCTTTGGAACAAATTCTTTTCGGGGGAGGGGCAGGAATCCACTTAATTTATGGTGCTGGGGCCAGCCTCCCAGACCTCTCCACCGGTTCCCTCCTCCACGCCGGGATATTGCATTCACACCTTGCGACACTGGGTTGAAGTCTGGTCCCACTTTCCCTGTGGAGATATAAACCATACCCTCCCCTTGGGTGGATTAATACCCCATTTCTGTCATGCTGATTGTACTTACCTCAGGGGACTCATGTTGTACCTGTCCCTTTGGGTCTGGCTTACCTCGCTTAACATAATTCCTTCCAGCTCTTCCCATGAAATAACGTGTTTCATGTGCTCATCGGTGCTTTTTAGTGCTGCATAATACTCCATTGTGTGTATGTGCCAAAGTTTGCTAATCCACTCGTCTATTGATGGAAACTTAGGCTGTTTCCAAGTCTTTGCTATTGTGAATTGTGCCGCAATAAACATTGGAGCGCATATGACTGGTCGTGTTTTATTTGCTGCTTCAACCGGGTATATGCCCAGTAGAGGGATGGCTGGGTCGTAAGGTAGATCAATTTCCATTTTCTTTAGGTATCGCCAGATTGCTTTCCACAGTGTCTGTACAAATCTGCACGACCACCAGCAGTGGAGGAGGGTTCCTACTTCACCACAGCCCCTCCAACACTTGTTGCTCTCTGATTTACCGATCTGGGCTAGCCTCAGGGGTGTTAGGTGGTATCTCATGGTTGTTTTGATTTGCATTTCTCTTATGGCAAGGGACTTCGAGCACTTTCTCATATATTTATTGGCCATATTGATCTCCTCTCTAGTGAAAGTTCTTCTCATTTCTTTTGCCCACTTCCTTAGGGGGTTAACTGTTTTCCTCTTTTTGCAGGTCATGATGGTGTTGTAGATTTTAGTAATGAGCCCTTTGTCTGACGTGTCATTACTAAAAATCTTCTCCCAGTCTGTGGGTTGCCTTGTCACCCTCTTGGCAAAGTCTTTCGAGGTGCACAGGTGTTTTATTCTTATTAGATCCCATTTGTCGATTTCCAGATCACCTGTGTGTGTCCCCTTCCCTGTTGCAGTGAGCCTATGTGCTCCCTGGGCCAGTGCTCTGAGATTAGTCCCGATTCCCTCCTTAATGGTCCTGATGGTTTGGGGTTTGACTTCTAGATCTGTGATCCACCTTGAGTGTATTCTTGTGCATGGGGTGAGGTAGACATCTTGTTTCAACTTTCTACATGTGGATATCCATTGTTTCCAGCACCACTTATTAAAGAGGGCATCTGCTTCCCACTTGACGCTTTTGGGACCCTTGTCGAAGATCAGTTGTCTATATGCTGATGATTTTACTCCTGGGCTTTCTATTCTTTTCCACTGGTCTGAGTGTCTATCATTGTGCCAGTACCATGCTGTTTTGACCACTGTAGCTGTGTAGTAGGCATTAAAATCAGGTAGGGCGAGTCCTCCAATTGTGTCCTTCTTCTTGAGGAGTTCTCTGCTAATTCTGGGTTTCTTCCCTCTCCATATGAAGTTGGTGGTCAGTTTTTCCAATTCTTTGAAGAAGGTTGATGGTGATTGGATTGGTATAGCATTGAACTTGTAGAGTGCTTTAGGAAGAACTGTCATCTTTACTATGTTCAGCCTACCTAACCATGAGCAGGGGAGCTTCATCCATTTGTGAAGGTCACTTTTAGTTTCCTGTAATAGGGTTTTATAATTATGCTTATAAAGGTCTTTAGTATTTTTTGTTAAGTATATTCCTAGGTATTTCAGTTTGTTCTTGGCTACTGTGAAGGGTACTTCCCTCTTAATCGCCTCTTCCATGGCCCTGTCCGATGTGTATAGAAACCCTACCGACTTCTGTTTATTGATCTTGTATCCTGCTACTCTTCCGTATTCCTCTATTGCTGTAAGTATTCCAACTGTGGAGTTTTGGGGGTCTTCAATGTATAGGATCATGTCATCTGCAAATAACGATAGTTTCACCTCCTCCTCTCCCAACTGGATCCCTTTGATGTCCTTCCGCTGTCTTATGTTGTTAGCCAGAACCTCCAAAACGATATTGAATAGAAGAGGGGACAGGGGGCATCCTTGTCTTGTACCCTTTTTCAGTGGTATTGTTCTTGTCTTTTCTCCATTGACTATGATGTTGGCTGTTGTTCTTTCATAGATAGCTTGTATGAGCTTGAGGAACTTACCTTCCAATCCTATCTTCATGAGTGTTTTGATTAGGAATGGATGCTGGATGTTGTCAAATGCTTTTTCTGCATCTATGGATATTATCATATGGTTTTTATCCTTTTTCTTCTCGATGTGGTGTATGATATTGATGGATTTTCGGGTGTTAAACCATCCCTGCATCGCTGGGATGAATCCTACTTGGTCGTGGTGAATGATATGTTTGATGTTCCTTTGTATTCTATTGGCCAATATTTTGTTAAGGATTTTTGCATCTATGTTCATTAGAGATATTGGTCTATAATTCTCTACACCTGTGGGGTCTTTTCCCTGTTTGGGTATCAAAGTAATGCTGGCTTCGTAAAATGAGTTTGGGAGCTTTCCGTTCTTTTCTATGTTATGGAATACTTTGTGGAGGATCGGTGTCAGCTCTTCCCTGAATGTTTGGTAAAATTCTGCTGTGTAGCCATCTGGCCCTGGGGCCTTTTTCCTTGGTAGGTTTTTGATGACACTCTCTATTTCTTCCTTCGCTATGGGTTTGTTGAGGTTCTTGATCTCTGTCTCAGATAATCTAGGGATAGATTGTTTTTCTAAATATTTATCCATGTCTTCCAGGTTTCTGAATTCATTAGAATACAAACCTTCATAGTACTTTGTGATTATCCTTTTTATCTCATTGGGGTCTGTTGTTATTGCCCCCGATTCATCCCTCATCCTGGCTATTGATGATTGTTCCTTTCTATCTTTGGTAAGCTTTGCCAGGGGAGTGTCAATTTTATTAATTCGTTCATAAAACCAGCTTCTAGTTGCGTTAATCCTTTGCATTGTTCTTTTGTCTTCCCACTGGTTTAACTCCGCCCTGATTTTTATTATTTCTTTTCTCTTGCTATTGGAGGGGTAGTTCTGTTGACTCTGTTCTAGTTGTTGGAGGTTTTGTGTTAACATATCTGTCATACGCCTTTCTTCTTTTTTCATGTATGCATTCAGTGATATCAAGCTACCTCTGATAACTGCCTTTGCAGTGTCCCATAAGTTTTGATATGTTGTATGCTCGTTCTCATTAGTTTCTAGAAATTTCCTGATATCCTCTCTGATCTGGACCTTACCCCATTCATGTCGCAGGAGATCGTTGTTTATTCTCCAATTGGTGGCCCTTGCTTTTCTGGGTGCCCTCCTATTAATCTCCAGCTTTATGGCATGGTGGTCTGAGAAAGACGTCTGGATAATATCTATGTGTTTGAATTTACTCAGGCTGGCCTTGTGCCCCAGCATGTGATCTATTCTTGAGAAAGATCCGTGTGGATTGGAGAAGAATGTGAAACCTTTTGCTTTTGGATGAAAGGCTCTATAGATGTCTATCAGGCCCTGTTGCCTAATTACATTGTTTAGCTCTCTGGCCTCTTTGCTGAGCTTCTTTCCCTGTGACCTGTCTTTCTCTGATAGTGGAGTGTTGAAGTCCCCCACTATTATTGTTGTTTCCGTGATTTCTTCTGTCATTTTTTTAATAGTTTGTTTGACGAAGTTTGCCGCACCGTTATTAGGTGCGTAAATATTCAGTATGCTTATTGCTTCCTGGTTTACTGAGCCTTTGAGCATTATGTAATGTCCCTCTTTGTCTCTTTTTATGTTTTGGATCTTGAGATCCATTTTGTCGGAGATTAAGATAGCCACTCCTGCCTTCTTGGAGTTACCATTTGCTTGGTAAACTTTCTGCCAGCCCTTTATTCTCAGCATATGCTTGTCTGCTTGCTTAAGGTGTGTCTCTTGCAAGCAGCAGATTGATGGGTTATGTTTTCTAATCCAATCCTCCAGCCTCTTTCTTTTAACATATGAATTGAGCCCATTTGTATTCAAAGTGATTATTACAATCTCTGGCTTCATGGTTGCCATATTCTGTTTTGTGTTTTGGGTCTTTGCCTATCTTCCTTCATATCAGTGTACTGCGTTTGAGTGGAGGGTTTCTATCCTGTCCTCTTTTCCATCTGAGACCGTGTTGTCCTGGTACGTGTTGCTGGCATGTTGGCTTCTAGATGGAGATGGGCTATATGGTGGTCTCCTGGTGGTTCTAGTTGGAGCTTGATCTTCTGGCCATAGTGAGTCAGCCAGTATGTTCTGCAGGGTCGGGTGACTTGCAGTATATTTTTTGAGTTCTTCCTTGTCCTGGAAGACCCTTATCTTACCCTCTATCTTAATGGATAACTTGGCAGGGTATAGGATTCTCAACTCCAAGAAGTATTTCCGTCCCTTAAATCTGCTACAGTTGAGTTTAAGGTAAAGTCTAGCTCACTTAGTGGGATTTCTTTTTTTTTTACTTAGTGGGATTTTTAAAAGCAAATCTTTCCGGTTGGCTTATGAAGGATGTTGTGCACCTCGAAAAAGCAGAGACTGAAGTCTCAGTTGCCTGGATTAGAAGTCTCCATGACCTGAGGACAGATGCCTGCCTTTGTCTTGGTGCTTATCTGACAGGTATTATCAGTGTGCATCATAATACTCGGTGTGGCTTTTCTTTTGTTTATACATTTTCTTGTCAATATTTTCTTTGTTTTTTGTTTGTTTTCATCTTACTGTTAAACAGAATTCTATGGTTTTCCTTACATTTGTTATTTTTTAATTTTCCTGAGGTCTTAGCATTTTCTTTGAGCTTTGTTTTTTATTATTTTCTTTCCAAATTTAGAACAGTGTGCTGTCTTTTGTGAATGACTCAAAATCTTCTCTGTTTGACTGTTTAACATCTACTATCTGTTACATTATTGGTATTGTTTTCATTGCCGAATGTTATCTGTGGTTCCCTGTTTTGAATCATACTGTATTGTTTCCTTTTGTGTAATGCTGAAGTAGAAAGATTTCTCAATCATTATGTCTTGTATGATGATTTTAGTTTGTGTCCATTCTTATTGTTGATTCTCTGTCAAAGGAACTCCTTTTAGTATTTTTTCTAAGCTGGTCTTGTTTTCACAAATTGCTTTAGATTTTCCTTGTTTGAAAATAATTTTATTTCTTCTTCATATTTGAGGGATAAGATTCTTGGTTAGCAGTTTGTTTTTTCTTTCAAGGTTCTTCATATATCAAAATAGCCCTTTTTACCTGCCTGGTTTCCATAGGAAAATCTAAGCTTATTCTAATGAACTCACTGGTAGAGGTGAGTCTACTCTGTTCCCTGCTCCCTGGATGCTTTCCTTGTCCTTGACGTTAGAAAGTGACTATGATGTATCGTGGCAATTTCATCTTGGCATCAGTTTGAGGTTCTCTGGGCTTCTTAGAGAGTTGTTTCCTGTTCTGTCACAACATTAAGGAAGTTCTTTCTCAGTATTGCTTCAATGATCGACTCGATGCTGATTTTTCCTTCTTTCTATTCTCAAGTGCTTTTCAAATATGAGTTATTCCTTTTGACAGTATCCAATGGGGTTCTTCAGCATTTTTTTACCTTTCTTATAATTTTGTCTTCTTATGTTTTAGTCTCAAGGTATTTGTCCTGGAGATCATCAAATTATATTTCCCCTGTTTCAATTCTTCTGTTTGATTCTTTCTGAACTTTGTGTAGTTCTAAAATCTCTGTTTTGCCTTTTGAATTTCTGCTAGAGTTGCTGAATGGTTTTAGTTTTTATTTATTTTGTCAGATTACTCTTGTAGTACTTTCCTGGGTTCTTCTATTTTCTTTCCGCCCCACCCCCCTGTATTTCTATCACATTTTTTTCTCCATTTATTTAAAACAGTTGAAGATCATTGTTCTAAATTCCCTCGTTAGATGATCTAATACTTTCTCTTCTTCCAAGCCTCTTCTGTACCTACATCTGAATATATTCCACTCAGGCCAATTTTTGTTGTTTTTGCGTGTGCATAGATACTGACTAGTGCTTCTGACACATGATGTTGTTTGCATATTTAGCTCTGGAATGAACTGCAGCTCCTGTGCACCTGTTGTAAATCTTGAAAAGTTGAGAGTGGCCGGATATTGTGCCACTAGCCTATCCCAGGTGTGGAGTTGATGGCAGGAAAGAGTTAAATGCTGCCCCTGTCAAGACCCCAGTCTCAAGGGCTGCTCTAGAGTTTTGACCAATGATCAATGATCAAGACAATATACATTGGTTTACTCACCCACATAACCCCCACCCCAGAGCTAGATTCACTGTCTCTGTATATCAGAATAGTTACCCAGGGTCTCTTTGAACGAATCCCCTCTGAGCATGAGCCAATATGATTAATTAAGATGACCAAGCTACAAAGAGATAAAGGTCAAACTCTCCTAGCGTTTTCCTCCAACACAGGTTCATCTAATTTCGCATTCCCCCAGTGCTGGCTCCCCTTGGTGTGCCAGGGAGTAGTTGCCACCGCCCACCACAAGAGTCATTGCCTAGAATCGAGAGTAAGCATGCAGTGATTTGAATCACTCATATCTGCCAAGAATGCAATGAATGAGCTGTGATTCTTTCAACCTTAGCGTACAAGGAACTTGTGAATATTCCTGCCTGAGTTTAATCATGTTCATCTCTCATCAGTTTGGACTTGACCTCTGCCAAGTATGTTGGGGGAGAATTACTGGTGTCCTTTGTGGAATAGTTCCAGAGCAGGCGTGGAAAAGATGCATTGGCTTACCTGTTTCCCTCTCTTCTGCTGAGGTCCAAAGCGCTGTGGGGAAGGGCACCTCCACAGGCATCATGTTGGGGCACCCTAGGATCCCTGCTTTGTTTTGTTTTGGGGGAGTGTGTGTTGTCCCCCCTCTGAAATATCAGACTGTCAAAATACGAGGCTCCGACTGATAGAGGTTTCTGTCCTATGCCTTTTTTGGGGGGGAGGTTTAGAACTCAAATTCTGGAGTCTTCACTTTTAAAAAGTTTTGTTTGAGGGTTTTATAGAGCCTCCAGCTATGTGGCCGTGTTTTACCCTCAACTAAATCCATCCCTATTCTTGCTTTTTAAAGGTAGGGCTTTTACCTGGTGACACAGGCTATGTGCCATAGGCTACTGGGAGTTGTTTCAAGGTGCACAACAGCCGTCATAGGTCACACCACAAGGAATTCATGTGGAAACCCTACTGAGTGAACTGGATATTACCTCAAATTCATCAGTGGTCCTTGGACTTAAGGTTGACACTCCTTAATGTGAGAAGCAGATGACATGCCAAGGTTATAGAATTGGCAATTATTGGAATTTGGTGTGGATATCTTTCTTTGAGGGTGCTTAATGAATGGTGGCCCAGGGCTACCATATATTTTCTACATTAATACCCTCCTTGCTTTATTGAGACATATATTAATCTCTAGGCATAGTTCTGTCTGTTTGAATGTTCTTGAAAATTTTGCCCCACCACCACACCCCATTGTTCCCATAAATAGTGTCCAGTCACTTAAAACTTTAATCCGTACAAGTCAACAATTGATATATTGTGGTTTGTAGCCAGTCTATAGTGTACAATTTCATTTTCTCAACAGTGTTTTAAATTCTATACCCTTGACTAAATAAATGGCACTATTAATAGAATTACCTTATGCCCCCAAAGGATGACTGGTTTATCCTCATAAAATGATAATGATGTCTCTAAAGTGAACTGGAGACATTCAAACCATAGATATAGGCATCGATTTTAGCTCACATTTAATTCTAGCCCTTATCTAAGGTCATTTAGCTCTTATACCACAACCCTGCTTGGTGTTCACCCTCATGAAATGGTCAATAATAATATGAGTGTTATAGAAAAGTGTGGTGAAGAAACCAGATGGTGCCTGCCTACGAGAAAGAATAGGATATGGGGTCTTAAAAGCTTGTTTTAAAATAAGCAACCATCAACTAAATCTACACTGAAGGAAAACACCAGCCGGTGTGATCCAAGCATTGTAAATAATAAAATCCAAATTTGGAGGAGGGAATGGTACCATTATGTAAATTGTGAACACCTGGCTTGCAGAACGCTATGGATAACAGTGGAAGCCTGCGGCAGTTACATAAGCTCTTGGTAACTTGAGTCAAGGGGTGGAGTCTAGCCTGTCAATCAGGTCATAGCCATTGATGTCTCTGGGTGGGCATGGCCTTCTCCTGAGGATTCTGGGAACTCCTGTCTTCCTCCCAGGAGGCAGGACACACACTCTCTCTGCTTCACATTCCTGATGACAAGCCAGATGGAGCTTCACTGATGGAGCCAGAGCACTGGAGCTGGAGGAGCCACGTGGAGACTCACACCAGTGCTGACATGCTTCTACCCATTGGATCCACAAGACTTTCCACCCACTGGCCTGCGATCTTCCTGCATTCAGGATCATTGCATGTGTTGGGTGAGTCTGAAGAGGAATTTAGAGACTGGTATTGGACATATGGGCGAATATTGGACTTACAGACTTGATCTGGACTGGGCTGGGATATTTTCTTACTATACAATTACTCTTTGATATAAAGCTCTCTCTTACATATATATGAGTGTCCCTGGATTTGTTTCTTTGGTCTGCCTGGCCTAACACAAAGCCCCAAATCTATTTGCAGGGTCCACACATGGATTAAGCCTCCCTTTTTACTACAGTCCAGGCATGTAAACAGCCTTGTTATCAGGCAGAGAGCATTGCAAATTCTTTTGTGGCATGTAGCTAAGTTAAAATGTAAGAGCTTATCATTTGATTTTTTCTTTGGAAACATTTAAAACTGTGTGAAATGAACTTGTATGTCACTAAGACTCCGTGTCAGTCTTACTCTCACTCCTCTTCTTGCCACTCACATCAATATTTAGATCTAAAAGGTAAGGAATTTGGAGGGTTTTAGTGTTGTTTTTTCCTGTTAAACTCTCCAATTTTTGTCCCCTCTACCATCCTTTCCTTCCCTCTGTTCCCATTCCCACCCCTGGTTTCCTCATAGTCATTAACATTTTGTCTATATGTTTGTCTAAATGTTGTATAACCCACATTTCTTCTTTGTTTTCTTTTGTAATTATAGTGATAATGATTATTTATTTTTGTAAGATTCATTAAGCTTGTTAAGCATAATGTTCTCTAGTTTTGACCATGTCTTGCAGTGTGTAAGAGAGTTATTATTTTTTATTGATGCATAACATTCCATAGTATGAATGTATCCGAACTTGCTTATCCATTCCTCTATAGTTGAGGAGTTTTTATTATTTCCATGTTTTGGTATTGTGGAAATTACTGCAATAAACATAGGTGTACCTATATCTATTCATGTTGTATTCTTGATTTCTTCAGGGTATATACCCAGTAGAGAGATTACTAGATCATAAAATACTTGTATTTGCATTTGTTTCAGGAAGTGCCATGCCAATTTCCATAATGGTTGTACAAGTCTACAGTCTTGCCAGCAATGTTAAACGTTCATGACTCTCTACATTCTCCCCAGCATTTGTTCTTTTCTGTTTTATTGAATTTTGCCCAAAGTGTTGGTGTGAGGTGAAATCTCATTGTTGCTTTACTTTGTATTTCTCTTATTACTAATGCTTGGGAACATTTCCTCATATAGTAGTTGGTTGCCTGGATGTCGTCTTTGGTAAATTGTCTATTCATCTCTTATGCCCATTTAAAAAATTGGATTATTTGTTTTTTCTTGTTAAAATGCAGTTGTTTTCTATAGATTTTGGAGATTAGCCCTTTATCTGGTGGATTATTATTGAGTATTCTCCCCAATCTGTGGGTTCTCTGTTGACTCTGAAGTCCTTTGATGTGCATGTCATGTTTTTAGTAGGTCTGTTCTTTATTTTGTCTTCGATAGTGTGGATAGTTCTCATTATGTTCAACAATATGTTTATGACTTGTATTAGGGTCTTTAATTTTGTCCTGATTTTTTCATTGATGGTCTTTTTAATTGTGTGATTTATATTTAGGTCTTTGATCCATCTTGAGTATGTTTTGGACATAGTGTGAGGTATGGATCTTGTCTCATTCTTTTGCAGGTGAAAATCCAATTTTTACAACTATTGAAAAGATTGTCTCTTGTCCATTTAATGTATTTTAGTTCCTTCTAAAAACTTAGGTTTCTTATCGGTATGTAGATGTATTTCTGGGTTTTCATTTCTAACCCATTGTACTTCCTATCTGTCATTCTACCCGTATCCGTTTTTTGATGTTGTTGTTAAGGTCTGGGAGTGAAAGTCCTCCTACTTTTATTTTATTTTGTAATAATGTCTTATTTACCTTTCATATAAAGTTTTTTCCTTTCATATAAAGTTGGTAATTAATTTTCCATTTCTTTGAAGTATTGGGGTGGGATTTGGATTGGACTTGTATTGAATTTGTACAGTCATTTTTGTAATATTGACATTTCCCCAATATTAAGTCTGCCTATCTAGAACCATGGTTGCTTGTTCGATGTGTGTAAGTTCTCTTCGGTTTCTTGAAGGAGTATTTTGTGATTTACTTTGTATAGGTCTTTTTTTCCTCTGGTAGGATTTATTCCTAGATATTTTGTCTTTTGTCTGGTTATTGTACATGGTATTCTTTTGATATCTTTCCCCCCCCAGTAATCATCCTTAATATACAAGAATCCAAATGATTTCTATGCTGATGTTTTAACCTACGACACTGACAGTTTTTTTTCAATTAGTTTGAGCAGTTTTTTTAATTGAATCTTTGGGATATTCTCTATATAGGATTATGCCCTCTAAAAAGAGAGATTGTTATTTCTTCTGTGTCTATTTCATTTCCTTTTTATGTCTGTAGTAGTTATATCTGTGCCAACTAGACACTCCTGTCTAGTGGTGGAATGGGTCAGTCGAAGCAGCCTGATGGTGCTCTCTGAGGGGTGTGACCTTCTTATAAGAGCATAGGGGACCTCTTTCCCTCTCTGTCTTCTCCTTCTGCTGGCAGGACACCTGAGAGCTGCCTGAGCCTTACCAGGTTTCCACTCACTGTTGATCCCCACCACTCTGCACCCACAAGGCTGTGCTCGCTCTGCAGTCTGCATCATTGCGTGTGTCTACATGAGTCTGGAGAACGACTTATGGACCAGTCAGTATCAGACTTATAGACTGAAGCTAGTCTGGCCTGGGATGCTTTTTTGATATATAATTGCTTTTTTTTGTAACTGGCATTTGTTTGTTGTTTTGAGATTAGTACAGAGACATTATGAATAATTTGTACACAATAAACAACCAGTAAATGATTTCACATCTTAAAAAAAAAAGTATTTACCCTTTATAAAAGAGAGTGAAGCGGGATTGCCTCCTTCTTAAAAATGTTTCTAGAGCTAATTTACAAACAAACTTGCATTTACAGAATAGTTGAAAAAACTATTCCTCTGGATTGTACCAGAAGGGAGAGAACAGGCCCACTGATAAGACATGGTAGATAACCATTAATCAGACTTGGCGTCTTTTTCTCCTGCTTCATCAGCGGCTGGCCTCTCCTTGTATTCCCTTTCTCCGTTTTCAGCAGGTAAATCGCTAGTTTCTTGGTCAGCTACTTCAGCTTGTTTTCCCTTAGCTCTCCTTTTCCCTTTTGCTTGGTTTTTGGTTTGAAGATTTAGTCTTTCATGCTGCTTTGTCTGGCTCATCTCCACTTTTTCAGGTTCAGGTTTTACTGACAACCTCGCCGGTCCCCTCACTGCCCCTTCCAGGGAGCTGCCCTTCCTTTGGAGTATCTTGGCCATGGAAAGGTGCTTGCCTGATGCCTGTGGACCTTAAGGCAGCAAGAGCATTCTCCAAGCTGGGTTGCCTGGCTGCTGCCACTCTGATGTCAAGTTCTTTCTTATACATATAAGAGTATCACTATGATGGCGACATAGGTACAAATGTGCTTGATTCAATCGATGTGCGGATTGTTATAAGAGCTGTAAGAGTCTCCAACAAAATGATTTATTAAAACTCTTTTTAAAATTAAACAAAAAAGAAACCAACAACGACAAAAGCAATACAGAGAAAACTCCCCAACTGCTCATCCACAGATGAATGGATAAATGAATTGTAGTAGGTTTGTACAATGGAATACCGTATGCCAATAAAAACGCTAAACAAAAAAAAAGAGGAGTGCTGGATTTGTTTCTCTAGTGAACCCAGCCTTCATCTGAGCGCAGACTTTTTGATGTTCAGTTTTTTATGACTAAATCTATGTTTTCTCATGTTATAGGCTTGTTGGGATTTTCTATATCATTCTGTAGTAATTTAGGTAAATAATGCATTTTAGAAAATTATTCAGTTCTTTTAGATTTTCAAATTTGTTGGAATATGATTTTTCATAATACTGTGTGATTATATGTTAAACTTATTTGGTGTTTATGGTAGTTACATCATCTCATCTCATGTAAACTTGAAGATATTAAGAGTGAAGGGGTGAAGTTTGACCTGTTGATCCGGTCACAGCCTAAAGATGCCTCCTTGTGGGCATGAACTTCTCATGAAGGGAGTCCTGGGAACTTCTTCTCCTTCTCTGCTTTCACCCTCCTGGTAGCAAGCCACCATACGAAGACCTCTGAACCCTGTGATGCTTCCACCTCCACTGGATCCACAAGACTATGTACTCACTGGCCTGTGATCTTCCTGTTTCTGCATCCAAAGAGGTACTTATGGATTAATATAGGACTTATGAACTACTATTGGACTTGATGGACTTGATCTGGACTGAGCTGGGATGTTTGCTTTATATATATATATATATCTACTTCTCCATATAAAATTGTCTCTTACACATAAGAGACATATGTCTCTGGATCAGTTTCTCTAGTCAACTTGGTCGAACACAATCCTGTTGTAATATCATCTGCTTAATTTTTATTCATAGAATTTGTTTTTTCTCATTCTTTTCCTTTGTTAGGTTTGTTAGTGGTTCATTAATTTTGTTGATCTTTTCAAAAAACCAACTTCTTGCTGTATTTTTTCCATAGTTAATTTTTTCTGATTCATTTATTTCTGCTCATATTTTTTCTTCTTCTAGTATCTGATGGTTTGTTTGCTTCATACTTTCAATTGTGTTGATGTGTTAAAATAGTTGTTTTACCCTGAACTAACTACAAGCTTTTCTCTTGTGAAAAAAAAATAGTTGTTTTAATTCTTTATGCCTTATTGTTGTGTGCACTTCTTGCTATAAATTGCCGTCTGAGTGGTGCTTTTGCCATGTTCCCAATACTGATATGTTGTATTCGGTTTTTTAAAAATCATTTTATTGGGGGCTCATACAACTCTTTTTTTTAATGCATGTTTCTTTTTAAAAAAAAACATTTTATTAGGGACTCATATAACTTTTATCACAATCCATACAGATAGGTAGTATTCTTGTTCTTATTTATTTTGAGGACTCTTTTATTGTGTTCTTTATTTCTTCAATTACCCAGTGGTTCTTTAGTAAAGTGTTATTCCATTCCATGTATTTGGTGTTCTGGAGTTAATCACTCTATGGTTGATTCCTAATTTTACAGCGTTATGATCCAAAAAGATGTCTTGTGTTATCTTGATGCTTTTTGTTTATCAGTGCTTGCTTTATGACCTAAAACATGGTCTATTCTAGAATGGACTCCATGGGCACTAGAGAAGAAAGTGAAATGAGTGTTTACTGGCAAAGCACTCTATATATGTCTGTGAGATCAAGTTAATTATATTGTTAATTTCTTTCTAGATGATCAATCTTTAGTTGAAAGTGAAGTTGAAGTCTCCTAGTATTGTATTATAATCTATCTGTCTCTTCATTTATATAAGGATTTGATAAAAGTATTTTAATGGTCTTTCATTTGGTGGACATATATTAATTATGGCTATGGTCAATTCACCATCTTTTGAAACTCTAATAATATTGATTTGATGTGCACAACCTCCCTTACCAATCACCGTATCTATAAACCCTGCTCCTCCCTTCGGCAATAGTAATAAGGCTATTTCTGGATTGCTAGGTGTTAAACTAAGTACACTTTGACTCTTACCATTTTTATCCTGGCAATCTGATGAAATGTGTCAGGGCTGCTATTGGTCCGTTTGAGTTTTTTAGCACTGGTACTTGAGTGGTAGAATTTTTGTCTCCCCATACATTAGACCAGGGTTCAATTCCTGGTCAATGTACTGCATGTTCAGCCACCACACATCTGTCCGTAGAGACTTGTGTGATGCTTTAATTTGAACAGGTTCCAGAACAACTACTGAACTAAAGCAAACTGTGAAGCAAGTCCTAGTGATCTACTTCTGAAAATCAATCAACTAGAACCATATCTAATGGGGGAAACTAAGGACAACTATTCTAATATGGTTTAGCAAATGAAGTCTTCAAAGCTCATAAGCATCCATCTCAAGTGCAACTAGTGATCTTTCCCTGTCCAGAGGAAAAAAAAGATTGTAGAAACCAAAGACTCGTGGGAACAATTAGTCCAGTGGAGAAATGGACTACATGCAAATGCAGTGAAAAGAAAATGAATGTTTCTACAAACTTTTTGAAACTCCCTTGTATTAAACTCTCAACAGATCAAGTAACTGAGGCTCAGAGGGGTGAGAGTGAGGAAAGCCAACTAGTCCAATGCAGGTGTTTCCCAAAATGAATGATACTTCTGCCTGGCAGGGCACTGAAATGATCTTGAGAGGCTGTAAAAGCAGATAGCTACACTTTATCTTGGACTATGGGATACAGTGCAACATTTCTTCATTGCCAGGGTGGTGCTGAGTATTTTTTTCTTCTGAAAAGGAGTGGGAGGCCAAATAAGTTTGGGAACATATGGTCTAATGTATTAATGGACCACTCAGTCATCAGCTTTCATAACCCTTAGATTAAAAGAATCAAATGGTGAGTAGCTACCACTACCAATTACTCTGAAAGGGATCACATTAAAAGGTACGAGACAGAGTGGGAAAATAGCGTGGGAAAAATTTCAAAACAAACAGGCTTACTGGTGTGTGTTTGTCTGGGTGGACTAGAGAAACAAATTCATAGACACTCATTTGTGTGTAAGAAAGAACTTGATATCAAAGAGCAATTGTACATTAAGAAAACATCCCAGCCCAGTCCAGGTCAAGCCCATCAATCTGCTATTAGCCCATATGTCCATTATCAGTCTGTAAATTCTTTTTCAAATGCACACAACACATGCAATGACACCAAATGCAGGAAGAAAGATCACAGGCCAGTGGGTGGAAAGCCTTGTGGATCCAGTGGCAGTAGAAGCCTTTCAGCACTGGCATGGATCTCCATGTGGCTCCTTTAGCTCCAGGGTTCTAGCTTAGTTCTGTGTGTCTTATCAGCAGGAATGCCTCGCAGGGACATCTCTTTATCCTGCCTCCAGTGAGCTATCTATATCCTTAGAGCCTCAAAATGAGGTCATCAAGCTGTGACGTGACTGACAGGCTAACCTCCACCCAATCACAAGTTGACACAGATTATGTTTCTACCACAGACCACCCTTTATCAACTTGACACTTTCACACAACTCTTTAGCCACATATGATTTTCAAACAAACAATAATAAAATCATACCTGTACCTAACAGGATAAAACTAAAATGCATACAATTAAAAAATGTACCACCCTTATTTAAACATAACATTCTATATGTGAACAAAACAAAAATATTCTATGTGTAACAATTGCAGTTAAGTAACACCTACACCTTAATCCTATGAATATATTCCTAAGAATACATTCTCCCACCTATGAAAGTTTGTAAGCCAGCCACTTCATGCCTCTTATCTGCCATATTTTTTATATCCAATTTCTATGCTGCCACTTACATCAACCCAGTGCTCTGAGAAGACAATCCTAATCTTTGATGTGAAGAATCTTCATTCCACTTGGAACCTTGTGAAGTCCACATCCATAAACAATGTCAAACCAGGGCAGGCTATCTATAAGGCCAGCAGCAACATCCACCAGTTCACAGCTCAATAATCTATTCAATTGGTCAGGTCAACTCAATGTGGGCTGCCTCACTTAGCCTCACTAAGGTGCCCATTGATCGCCTTTCCTTTAGACCAGTGTTCTCAATCTGTGGGTCACGATCCTTTCACAGGGGTCACTGAAGACCATCAGAAAACATATATTTCCAATGGTCTTAGGAACTGAGACACCACTCCTCTATCCCTCTGTAGGCGGGTCCGCCCATGTGCAGATATGCTGATCTGGTGAGAAAGAAGCTATCTCAACCTTTACAGTAACATTTGCATTTTACACATACTGTTGAAAAATGTAGCACTGTAGTTTACTGCTGTTATGTTAAGACTTTTACACATGCTACACCATGCTTCAAGACAAAATTTCATTTATTTGTAATTAGAAATAAATATTTCACAATATAATTACATATTGTTTTTGTGATTAATCACTATGCTTTAATTATGTTCAATTTGTAACAGTGAAAATACTTTCTGAATATATATGATTCATAGTAGTAGCAAATTACAGTTATGAAGTAGCAACAAAAATAATTTTATGGTTGGGGTGTCACCACAACATGAGGAATTGTATTAAAGGGTCATGGCACTAGGAAGGCTGAGAACCACTGGTGTAGACCATAGACCCTTCGCAAATTCTCAACAACCGCAGCCCCGTTGGACTAGGTCATGCCATAGGCTCAGGTTCCACACAAATCTCTAAACTTCAGACCAGCCAGCCTACTCTTGTCTTCTCCTCTAGTTCCTGTAAACCAAGTCCATGGGTGTCAATGGCCAGACTCAACCTGTCTCTTTATTGCTGCATTTCTCCCACTTCCACTCAACAAGTGGATCCAGGTGGTCACCTAGCAAGCATTTCTGCCTGCCCACAGTCTTCCTTTAACATTCAGTCCCAGAGAGGTGTTTTCTTCATGGTTCCAGATTTTTTTTTCCAGCTTCTGATAAAAACCACTAGTTCAAAATTCAAAAATCCAAAGTATTCCTTTTTTTCTTAAATCTGTCCACAGCCGCCTAGGCAAGTCTCTTCACCTTCAAATGTCCTCAGCACTCAAAACACTGGGTGGGGTTTATATGTTTTCAGAGCCTTCTTTGCAGGCTTGTCCTAAACCCATATAACGATCCAATTTTAATGGCTGAAAACAAGTGGGCTTACTTCCCAATCATCATTTCTATGAATCATTATATCAATAACAATAAGCAGAAGAAATCAGTAGAAACAAAGTAGAATCAGATCCTAAACTCAATTCTTTAAGCAGTCAAATTCAATCCTTATTTAACTTATCTTAATCCTTATCTAAACTATTCGACTGATTTGAAGTATGGGATTAGACAGAGCCAGGATTTCTTTCAGCCATTTTGACCTACTGTCAACCATTTTTACTAAGCAGCTCTGAGATATCAAGAGACAATTTTGTCCCCCAACCTCAAAATATACATTAACAACATTCATTTTCATCATTTCACACAGGAATAACCAAAGAGAACAACCAAGCAAAATAATCAAAACTTGAACTTCCCATATTCTCAAAGGAACATCTTTGCTTTTCAACACTCTGAAGAGGTTTTAAGCTGCAGATTTACCTAATGCAGCATGTTTTTCGATCTGCTGACTGCACTTCTGTTGCAGCTTCCAGTAAATGAAGGCCACTACAGTGTGCAATTCAAATGATCCTTACTCTTCATTTTTATCAGGCTAGCCCAGACTGCAGAGGGGACGCTTAAAAGGAACTGTCCACCATACTGCAGTGCGGGTCTTCTCCGGCCAACCCTTTTTTATATTATTCAGGGAGAGAGGGAAATACAGAAAGCAGAAGAAAAAGCAAGTTACAAGTCATTATCTCACTAAGTAGGTGGTATTGACAAGTAAAACAAAAGTGTATTAAGGTAGTTTCAAGCACCTTGTTTTCGGATCCTATTCCTCTTCAACTTGCACCCTTGGTGAGGAAATAAACACCGTGTGTGTGTGTGTGTGTGTGTGTGTGTGTGTGTGTGTGTGTGTGTGTGTGTGAAGGACTCGCTGCTTCTCTCCATAGAAGGAGTAGTTTAAATAAGAGGTGCCCTAAGGGCAAAGTCACAGACCTGCATTCCATTGTGATGTTAAAACAGATTAACTGGGGGGTTGGGCGGGGAGATGAACTCTGGGCAGAGCAGAGGTGTCAGAGTGGGGAAGATGCCTTCAGGAACAAAGTACTTTCCTGACAGTTTTTGCTTAAATGGAGTGATGTGAGCTTGTCTATTTCACTTCATGCGCAGCGAATGTGGGGCTAAAGACAAAATCCTGGACAACTTCGACCTTTTTTTTTTCCATATCACGATGCTAATACCTATTGGTCCATTTGGCCTTCTTTACAATGAGTCTTAATCCGTACTGAAGACTGCAATTGCTGATTTAAAAGTGCCGTGTGGACAGCCCTAATGCATACCTTTCCTGATTTGAAACTATGCTGGAGAATGATGATGCAACAAATGTACAAATGTGCTTGACACGATGGATGGATGGATGGATTGTGCTAAGACTTGTACGAGCCCCCAGTAAAATGATTTAAAAAACAAACAAACTATGCTGTATTCCCTTGTTCCGTTTCTAAAACTGCTTCTTGATCCAGGTACAAATTCTGCACAAGCACAGTGAAGGGTTTTGGCATTCCCAGTCTTATTATGACACCCAGTCAAATACCTTAGCAGAGTCAACAAGACACAAGTTAAAAACCTTCTGGTATTCTCTGATTTCAGGGAAGATCCATCTGACATCAGCAATGATATCTCTTGTTCCATGTCCTCTTCTGAATCCAGCCTGAACTTCTGGCATCTCGTTGTCAATGTATTACTGCAACTGCTATTCTATGGTCATCAACAAAATTTTACTTGCATGTGATCTCAGTGAAATTATTCTATAGTTTGGGCATTCTGTTGGGTCATCTTTCTTTGGAATGGGTTCAAATATGGATCTCTTCCAGGCAGCTGGCCAAGTAGCTGTCTTCCACTTTCCTGGCACAGATGAGGGAGTGCTTCCATGTTCTATCAATTGCTGGAACCTTGTTTGGGGCTAATGTTTTCAGTGTAGCTTGAACTCCTTCCAACACCATTGGTTCTTAAAATGGTGTAAAGTCAACTAGTTCGTTTTGGTACAGTGATTCTGTGTAGTCTTTCCATCTTCTCTTGATGCTTCCTGCATCGTTCAATGTTTTACCTATGGAAGAATCTTTCACTGTTTCAACTCGAGGCTTAAATTTTTTCTAGTCTTTTTCAGTTAAAGATAAGTTGAGTGTGTTCTTTCTTTTGGTTTTCTGACTCTAAGTCTTTGCACATTTCATAATTATATTTAACTTTGTCTTTTCCAGCTGCACTTTGAAAGTTTCTGTTCAGCTCTTTGCATCATCATTTCTTCCATTTGCTTTAGCTGCTCTACAATTAATAGGAAGTTTCGAAGTCTCTTCTGACATCCACTTTGATCTTTTCTTTGCTATGTTATTCATGAGCTGTTTGCTTTCTTAATAAATGATGTTCTTAATGTCCTCCCACAGCTCTTCTGCCATCAGTGTTCAATGCATCAAATCTGTTCTTGACGTGTTCTTGAAACACAGGTGGGATAGACTCAGAATCATACTTTTAACTCTCGAGGACTTGTAATTTTCTTCAACTTTAACCTGAAATTACATGTGAGCAATCAACTGTCCGTTCCACAGTCAGCCCCTGGCCTGGATTTAGCTGCTGATGCTGGTCTCCAGCATTTCTTCTGACAGAGGTAGCCAATTGGATTTCTGTGTATTCCTTCTGAAGTAGTCCATGTGCACAGTTGCTTTTCTTGTTGTTGAAAAAGGTATTTTTTTAAATTAAATTATTTATTTATTTATTTACATTTTATTAGGGGCTCATACAACTCATATCACAATCCATACATATACATATACATACATCAATTGTATAAAGCACATCCGTACATTCTTTGCCCTAATCATTTTCTTTTTTTTTTAATCTTTTTATTGGGGCTCATAAGGCTCTTATCACAATCTGTACATACATCAATTGAGCAAAGCACCCTTATACATTCGTTGCACTCGTCACTCTCATAATTCACCTTCCACTTGGGTTCCTGGAATCAGCTCGGTTTCCCTTTTTTTCCCCCCATCCCCCTCCCTCCCTGATCCCACCCCTGGTCCCTTGATAGTTTATAAATAGTTATTATATCTTATCTTACACTCCCCGGCGTCTCCCCTCACCCGCCTCCCCCTTGCCAATCTCCCAGAGAGGAGGTTACACATAGATCTCCGAGATCGGTTCTCCCTTTCTACATGCCCTTCCCTCCTGGTGTCTCCACTCCCACCGCTGGTGTTGAAGGGTTCGTCTGTCCTAGATTCCCTGTGCCTCCAGATCCCCACTGCACCGCTGTACATCCTCTGGTACAACCAGGTCCGCAAGGCAAGGTAGAATTGGGGTCATGATGATTGGGAGGGGAGGAAGCGTTCAGTAACTAGAGGAAGGTTTGAGTTTCATTGTTGCTACACTGAACCCTGAGTGGCCCATCTCCTCCTCACTATCCCTCTGGAAGGGGTGTTCAGCTCTCTACAGGTGGGCATTGGGTCCCCATCATGCACTCCCCCTCTTTCACGGTGATGTGATTCTCACCACCACCCCACCTTTGATGTTGGAGACCTGGTCTCCTCTGTCCTTCATGGTCACCTATGTTGGTGTGCTGCTTCCATGTGGGCTCAGTTGCTTCTGGGCTAGATGGCCGCTTGTTTGCTTTCAAGCCTTTAAGTCCCCAGATGCTATATCTCTCAGTAGCCGGGCACCATCCGCCTTCTTCACCACACTTGCTTATGCACACTTTCGTCTTCAGCCATTATGTGAGGAAGGTGATCACACAATGATTGTTTTTGTTCCTTTGTATCTGCTACATGGTCCATTCAACACCTTGTATTCGCTTAGGCCGTGTGCTTCTTCTCTGTGGGCTTTGTTGCTTCTGAGCTAGATGGCCGCTTATTTGCCTTCAAGCCTTTAAGACCCCAGACGCTATATCTTTTTGATAGCCGGGCACCATCAGCTTTCTTCACATTCGCTTACACACACGGCTGTCTTCAGTGATCATGTCGGGAAGATGGGTATCCTGCAATGGCTGCTTAGCAGGGCGAGGTGCTATTGTATTGGGGGATTATGCATGAGGAGGCCCAATGTCCATCTGCTACCCTACTACTGAACCTATAAATATATGCATATAAATCTATTGCCCCCATAATCATAAATATATTTACATATGTACATGTCTGTATTTAGGCTGCTCTGTATGCACTTTGCCTCCTACTCCTTTCCTCTATTTGAAAAAGGTATTTATTATGAACAAGTTGGGCTGACAAATTTCTATTATCTGATTTCAAGCTTCATTTCTGTTTCCTAGTTCATATTTTCCTGTTTTGTCTTTATTTCCAAACTTTTACATTCCAATCACTAATAATTATCCATGCATCTTGATTGTGTGTTTGATCAACTCCTAACTGAAGTCATTGGTAGAATCCTTCAATTTCTTCATCACTAGCTTTTGTGGTTGATGCATAAATTTGAACAATAGTTGTATTGTTTGGATTTCATTGAAGGCAAATACATATGAGCCTATCACAGACATCATTGTACTTCATGATTGATTTTGAAATGTCCTTTTTGATTATGAATGCCATGCTATTATTCCTCTTGATTGTGTTATTCCCAGCATAGTAAATCATATGATTTTCTGATTCAAAGTGGCCAATACCAGTGCATGTCAGCCTACTAACACATTCCTTCTCACTTTGGGCCACAATCCATTTTCCTAGATTCATAGTTCACACATGCCAAGTTCTGATCATTAGCATATTTTTGAAGCTGTTTCTCCTTCCCATCAGCAAATGAAAACCCCAAATGCTTCACTCCCATAAACATCTCCCAGGAACCCACAGGGGTGGCTAGGCGTCGGCATTGACCCATGGCAGTAAGTTTGGTTTGGTTTTGTGGTCAGTACTCGACAAAGTCCTGGACAGTGTTTCAAAGCTTTTCGGTTTTTCAGTGACTCCAAAAATCATATGATTTACTCTGCCGGGAATAACACAATCACGAGGAGTAATGTGGCATTCATAATCAAAAAGGACATTTCAAAATCAATCATGAAGTACAATGATGTCTGTGATAGGCTCATATATATCTGCCTTCAGTGAAATCCAATCAATACAACTATTATTCAAATGTATGCATAAGATTTTCAGTGGCTACTTCCTCATAATTGTCCTCATTGCCAGTTCTCAGTCTAGAAGCTGCGCTGAAACCTGTTTATGTGGGGTGTCCCTGCTGGCATATGAAATACCAGTGTGTCAATCTGGGTAGACTAGAGAAACAAATCCACAGAAACTTATATGTGTATAAGAGAGAGTTTTATATAAAGGGTAATTGTACATTTAGAAAACATCCCGCATGCGGCGCGGGCTCAGGGAGGGCGTGCAGGCCCGGTGCGCCCCGTGGCCCGGAGTCCCTGGGCACCGCGCACCTGGCTCTGCGGGAGCCCACGCCTGGGGCTGCTCACCACCAAGTTTGTGTCGCTGCTGTAGGAGGCCAAGGACGGCGTCCTGGATCTCAAAGCGGCTGCAGACACTTTGGCTGTGAGGCAACAAAGAAGAATTTATGACATCACCAATGTCTTGGAAGGAATTGACCTGATTGAAAAGAAGTCAAAAAACAGCATCCAATGGAAGGGTGTAGGTGCTGGCTGTAATACGAAAGAAGTCATAGATAGATTAAGATGTCTTAAAGCTGAAATTGAAGATCTAGAACTGAAGGAAAGGGAACTTGATCAGCAGACGTCGTGGCTACAGCAAAGCATCAGAACCGTGATGGACGACTCCGTGAGTAACAGATTTTCCTATGTAACTCATGAAGACATCTGTAACTGCTTTAATGGTGGTACGTTGTTGGCCATCAAGCACCTTCTGGGACTCAGCTAGAGGTACCTATTCCAGAAATGGGCCAGAATGGACAGAAGAAATACCCGATCAAGCTAAAGAGCCTTTGGGACCCATCCACGTGCTGCTTATCAACAGAGTCCAGTTCCTCTGAGCCTGTGGTTTTTCCTGTTCCTCCACCGCATAACCTCACACAACCTTCTTCTCAGCCCTCAACTCCCGTGACTCCACAGAAACTGGACATCACAGCTCAGGAACTGCCTGAGCTGTCAGTCTCGGAAAGAAGCCCTGGTCTTCAGCAGATGCCAGCCACAGACTTAACTTCCGGATCTATTAGTGGAGATATCATTGATGAATTAATGTCTTCTTCTTTTTTGGGGGGGGGGGGACACTAAGTGTTCCTTTATTCATCAGTCATAAATAAACAACAGATTACCCAACAAAGCCTCTCCAGTGTTGCCCGTGGGCTCTGCCAACCCAGGGAGCTCTTTCTCACACCCCAAGCAGCATGAGGAGAGAACGGACAGGCCTTCTGCTGGAAGCCCGTCAAATGGAGAAAGTAGGCCACTTGGTGCCGCATGGTTCTCAGCGCAGGCTGCCGCTGGAAGCTCCCTGGTTTGTTCTTGTCAGGACCAGTCGCTGCCACCTGAAGTCACACTGCTAGTGCGTCTTTGTTATGTACGAAGTCTTCTCAGAGATGACACGCCCGGTCATGGTTTCTTCTAACTCTGTTAGGACGTCATCAAGTTGTTCCACCATGAATTTTGCGTCTTCTTCAGTGAAGCACATCGGGGGCTTTATTTTGAGCACATTTCTATGAGGTCCATCGGCGCTGAGATGCACTTGCTTCTCTTTCTTCTTGTAGATGACGTGCTGAGCCTCGGCGGTGGCAGGGGTCTGGTTCTGCTGGTCCTTCACTAGGTCAATCCCAACAAACAGGCCAATGCCCCTGATATCTCCTATCAAAGGATGTTTAGCTTTCTGTTCAGTCAGTAACTCAATAAGGTAATTCCCTACTCTGGTAGCATTTCCTTGAAGGTCTTCATTTTCAATGATATCCAAGACAGTCAGACCCACAACACAAGACACGGGATTTCCTCCATACGTGTTAAAATATTCCATCCCTGAGCTGCTGAAGGCTTCTGCGATTTCTTTGGTTGTTACCATACATGCCATTGGGTGGCCATTGCCCATTGGTTTTCCCATAGAAATTAATGTCTTCTGATGTGTCCCCCTCCTCCGGCTCTCCCCCTCCCCAGCTGGTGACTACAACTTTAATTTAGATGATCATGAAGGTGTCTGTGATCTGTTTGATGTGCAGATACGAAATTGTTAGATTCCACGGAAACTTGGGACTGTTATCTACCTCTAACTGTGTAACAGGTTAGGCGTCTCATAAATATTTAAAATAATGAATGTAACACCTGTTCTCTTCACTGAGTCTGAATTGTTCTTCCCTAATACTTTCTTTGTTACTTCACAAAACTCAGCCCATGAGGCCAAAGGGCCGTTTGCTTCTGGGGGGAAATGATCAACTAAAGCCACCCCCAATGAACCCCTGGATCGTTTCTGGGATTTCAACTTTTTTTCCTCCTCCTTCCAAATCCATCTCTTTTCCTCTTATGAGAGAGAGGGAAGTTAAAAGGAGACTTCAGGTCACGGAAAAACAAGAGTGTTTGTCAAGGGCTTGCCACGTGTGTGTCTTAACTCTTTACTGCCACAAACTGCATTTCTTTGTACCCTTCCACCCTCCCCGACCTTCACTGCCGCTGAGAAAGGGAAGGATCTCAGCTCAGACATGTCACTGTTTCAGTGCACAGATTTTGTGAAGTGCCTTCTGTTTTAGCACTTTAAGTTTTTTCACATTTTGTTGACTGCTGACATTCCACTTTCCTCGGTTATAGGAAAGCTCTGTTAAGTAGTTTTTTTTTTAATGTGCCAATGCCTGTACATTAACAAGATTAAAAAAATAAAGTTGTATAAAACATTTAAAAAAACCACAAACATCCCAACCCAGTCCAGTCCAGGCCCATAAGTCTGATATCAATCTATAAAGTCCTCTTGAGACTCACGAAACACATGCAATGACCGCAAATGCAGGATGATCACAGGCCTTGGGTAGAAAATCTTTGGATCCAGTGGTGTTATAAGCATCTCAGCGCTGGCGGGGGTCTCCACATGGCTTTTTCAGCACCCAGGGTTGCATCAGGGTAGGCCCATGTGGCTTCTCCTCAGAGATGTCTTGCAGGAAGTGAGCCTTATCAGTAGTGGGTCTCCAAGGGAGTGAGTTGAAAGAAAGAAATCTTCAGACTCCAAGGAGGAAAAAACAGATTTCCCAGAATTCTCAGGAGAAAGTCATGCCCACACGGAGGCTTCATTGGTTAGGATCTGATTGACAGACTAGACTCCAACCCTTCACTCTTTTTTTTTTAATCGTTTTATTGGGGGCTCATACAATTCTTATCACTAGCCATACATACATCCATTGTGTCAAGAACATATGTACATTTGCTGCCATCATCATTCTCAAAACATTTGCCTTCTACTTGAGCCCTTAATATCTGCTGCTCATTTTCCCACTCCCTCCCCACTGCCCCCTACCTCGTGAACCCTTCATCATTCATATATTATTTTTATTTTGTCACATATTACACTGTCTGACGTCTCCCCCTGCCCACTTCTCTGCTGTCCCTCCCCCAGGGAGGAGGCTATACGTAGATTCTTGTAATCACTTCCCCCTTTCTACCCCACATTCTCTCCACCCTCTAGGCATCGCCACTCTCATCACTGGTTCTGGAGGAGTCATCTGTCCTGGATTCCCTGTGTTTCCAGGTGCTATCTATACCAATGTACATCCTCTGGTCTAGCCAGATTTGCAAGATAGTATTGGGATCATGATAGTGGTGGTGGGGGGTGGGGAGTATTTAAGAACTAGAGGAAAGTTTTATGTTTCTTCATTGCTACCCTGCACCCTGCCTGGCTCATCTCCTCCCCACAACCCCTCAGCAAGGGGTGTCCGGTTGGCTACCACTGGGCTTTTGAGTCTCCACTCTGCACGCACCCACATTTTCAATGATATGCTTTTATGTTCTTTGATGCCTGATACCTGATCCATTCAACAATTCATGGTCACATAGGCTGGTGTGTTTCTTCCATGTAGGCTTTGTTGCTTCTGGGCTAGAAGGCCACTTGTTTATCTTCGAGCTTTTAAGACCCCAGACGCTATATCTTTTGATAGCTGGGCACCATCTGCTTTCTTTACCACATTTGCTTATGCACACGTTTGGCTTCATTGATCATATCAGGGAGGTGGGTACCCATTGATATGGTTTTTAAATCTTTGATGTCTGATAACTGGTCCCTTCTGCACCTTGTAGTCAGACAGGCTCCTTTGCTTCTAGCATAGTGGTTACAAATTGGACTGCACTCTGCAACCCTTCACTCTTAATCCTCTCAAGTCCAAGATTGACAACAGATTATGTAACTACCACAACCAGTGACATAGTTTCCAGCATCATAGCAACACATAAACCACCAAAGTATTACAAAGTGACAGATCAGTGGTGGGACTTGGCCACCAGGCCAAGGAAAATGTGGAACCAGGCAGAATGAGGCCAAAGCTTCACAAATAATGTCATTATCCTTTCTCAAGAATTTCTAAGGACAGTGGCTTTTGAGGGGAGGGGTGTTTGTTTTTGTTCTTTGTTTTTATTTTATTTTGCATAGTGGGTCCTTCTCCAAGCAAAACCTCAAGGCGGCTGGTTTGTTAAAGAATGCCACTCATGATGAAGGCTGTGGGGAGGAAGATACAGCACACTAACACTTGGTACCCACTGCCTTTCAGAAGCAGCCTCCCAGTCTGCTGCGGGAACCTTGATGGCTTCACTTTGAAAGAATGGATGGCCAGAGGCTGGGGTTGGTGAGAATTTGTGAGGGGGCCATGGTCTAAGGCAAGGCGACCAATGGACACCCTGGTGAGACTAAGAGAGGCAGCCCACGTTGAGTTGACCAGAACCCGACCAGACAAAGAGAAGCTTGTTGAGCCTGTAAACCGGTGCATATTGCTGCAGACTTTATGGATGGTCTGTCCAGATTTGACTTTGCTTATGGATACGGATTTCACAAGGTTCCACTGGATGAAGATTCTTCAGGTCGAAAAATATGATTGTTTCCTCAGAGCACTGGGTTGATGTAAGGGGCAATATAGAAATTGGATGCCCAAATTGGGGGGATAACGGCATGAAGTGGTTGGCTTACGCTTTCATAGGTGGAGGAATATAGGATTATAGGATTAAGGTGTTGGTGTTACTTAACGGCAATTGTTAGGCATAGGATATTTTTGTTTTGTTCATTTATAAAATGTTATATTTAAATGAGGGTGGCAGACATTGAATTGTATGCATTTTAGTTTTATCCTGTTAGGTACAGATATGATTTTATTATTGTTTGTCTGAAAATTACATATGGTTACAGAGCTTTGGGAAAGTGTCAAATTGATAAGGGTGGTCTGTGGTAGTTATAGAATTGTCCATTTGAGAGGATTATGAGTGAAGGGGTGGAGTCTAGTCTGTTCTTCGGATCATAGCCAATGAGGCTTCTGTGTGGGCATGGTCTTCTCCTGAGAATTCTGGGAAATCTGGTATTTCCTCCTTGGAGGTTGGAGAGTCTCTTTGCTCATACCCTGGGAGACATAGCAGCTGACAAGAAACATGGACCCACCATGATGCAGAGACCCCTGCCAGCGCTGAGATGTTTCCAATGACACTGGATCCAAAGAATTTCTACCCACTTGCCTGTGATCTTCTACATTCGGCATCATTGCATGTGTTTTGTGAGTCTGAAGAGGACTTTATAGATTGGTATCAGACATATGGGCTAATAACGGACTTATGGATTTGATCTGGACTGGGCTGGGATGTTTTCTCAATGTTCAGTTGGTCTTGTGTATAAATCTCTTTCTTATATACAAAAGAAAGGAAGGAAGGAAGGAAGGAAGGATGGTGAGGAAAGTAAGCAAGCACCTAGATCAGTCACATAGTGTGTTAGAATCCTCTCCTCTTTTCTCTAGAGTCTACACAGTTTGATTGAAACAGCCCAAACAATTCACTAGTTTAAAGCACATTAAGGAACCTTTAAGAGTTGAAAACGTCCATTCTCGTTTCATTTCCATTTGCACAAAGGTTTGAAGCCCCCATGTACAGTTATATGCCTTTTAGTATACTCACAAAATGAGCAATCACCACCACCATCATATTAGAACATTTCATCACCTGACAAGAAAACCCTTGGCCCTTTCATCCTCGTCCCCTCTGGCCCATCACTCCCTACCCTTTAGATTTGTCTCCTGGGGCCATTTCATAGAAAAGGAAGCAGCCAGTATGCGGTCTTTTGTGACAGTTACTTTCATTCAAACAACTGCTTTCCAGGTTCATCAAGATTACATACAGCACGAACTTATTCCCTTTCACTACGAAATGACATTGCATTGTGCAATGAAGTCAGTTCCTTATTATGGCTCTTTCAGCCGTAGCCTTTGTTACTCCCACATACCAACTTTCATTTTCCTCATGTGTCTATGTAATAAAGCGGGGGCGGGGGTGGGGGTATGATTGGATTATACGATTCAGCTGTGAGTGTCTATTAACATGGTTAACTGTGAGTGTCTTCCTGCTGGATATAAACCAGTCATCTCAGAAGTAGCAAGCGGGAATCTTACTATTAGCATGAGAGACTAACTAGGGATGGTGCGTGTCCTTTGGACTCCAAGATTCTGGCACACGGAACCTCCTTCCCCCAGGAGATCATTTGGACACCAGAAGAGCCGCACAGAAGCAGCAACAGCAGGACCAGTGACCAGAGCATGAGACAGGCAGTGGCATCTAGAACTGAAGGTCGATTCCAATCCCCAGTCCTGTAATTCTTTCTGCAGATTATATGGCTATGTCACAATTTTATTTCTCTGCATATCAGCTTATGGAAATGTTCGTGCTTTCCAAACTTTTGGAAACATTATGATTCTGTTAATAATAAAATGCTGCTGCTAATGACAGGCAGGAAGATTAGGGGTAAAGGGGGTGGCGTCCACCAAATGCCTACACCAAAGGGAAATTAGCTGAACGTGCCACAATCAAAGGGGCTTGAAAGGAATCACGCGCAAAGTAGGAACAAGGGGAAGATCCAAAACTGAGCATGCACAGACCAAGGTCACCAAGACTGCAGATTAAGGTCAGCAGCACCCAACCACCTCAACCCAGCCACCAAGAAAGGCCAGTACCCTCAACCACACCCCCCTCACGTGGGGTAGGAGGGGATCAAAAGCAGGAAGGGAGGGCGGACTGCTCACTCTCCAGCGCTCACTCTCTTTTGGTTCTGCAGGGCAGGACCTCGCTCACTCTCTTGCTCGCTCTCATTATTTTCTGGTTCCGGATCGCCTCCTTTAGTTCCTGGGCCTCCCCTTTTCTCCCAAAATTTCCACGTAGTTTTCCACGCTTCCTAGAAGCTGACTTTTTCGTTGAACACTAGCTGAGACTGTATTACCCCAACCTTCCCTTTGCTTCATAAAAGTTATCCGGATTTATAAAAGTGCTTCTGCCGTGTGAATTCTTTCAGCATTGAGCAGCAAGAACCATGGGAAGCCACCCCAGAAATGTAACATTTTGAATATTAATGTGGGGGTTTGTGTGTTTTTCAAATTATTTAATTGAAATAGAGGTAACATAGCATACCATTCAGTAATTCAATCATATCAAGAAGAGTTGTACAACTCAAAGCCCACCGGCAGCCACCCGGACACCCCCTTACTGAAGGGTTGTGAGGAGGAGATGAGCCAGTCAGGGTACAGGGTAGCAACGAAGAAACATATAACTTTCCTCTAGTTATTAAATACTTCCTCCCTGCCACTATCATGATCCCAATTCTACCTTACAAATCTGGCTAGACCAGAGGATGTCCATAGACAGAGAGCAACTGGAAACACAGGGAATCCAGGGCAGATAACTCCTCCAGGATCAGTGGTGAGAGTGGCGATGCCTGGAGGGTGGCGGGAATGTGGGGTAGAAAGGGGGAACTGATTACAAGAATCTACACATAGCCTCCTCTCTGGGGGATGGACAGCAGAGAAGAAGGCAGGGGGAGGGTGCAGAAGGAGGGGGACATCGGACAGAGTAATATATGACAAAATAATAATAATTTATGAATGATGAAGGGTTCATGAGGTAAGGGGGAGTGGGGAGGGAGGGGAAAATGAGCAGCTGATATTAAGGGCTCAAGTGGAAGGCAAATGTTTTGAGAATGATGATGGCAACAAATGTACATATGTGCTCGACACAATGGCTGTATGTATGGATGGTGATAAGAATTGTATGAGCCCCCAATAAAATGATTTTTTTTTTTAAAAAAAAAAGAAGAGTCGTACAATCATCACCATAATCAACTTTGGAACATTTTCTTCTTTCTTGTGCCCATTGCTCTTGACTCCCCATCCCCACCCCACCCCCCATGTGTCCCCAGGTAACTATGAATCCAGTTGCTGTCTTCATAAATCCCCCTATTCTGACTTCACTATACAGGAAAGCATACAAAGCAAAGACCAAAAAAAGTCCCAGCACCAATCACTAAATAGAGAAAAACCTCAATCGAAGACAAAGCAGGAAATACTGAAAAAACAAAACAAAACAACAAAACCAGAGTAAATTCTAAATGAGTTAAAAGGGAGATCAAATAACAAGGTGTTACATCGAGTCTAACTACACCTGCTAAAATCCACTTCACAATGCTCTTTGTCTCCTAGTAAGGCTACTCACCACCCTAGACTCTGGTCAGCCGGGAGTCACCAGAGGCTCAATCCACATAGGGGCCCTGTAAATGGATTTGGGATCCCGCTATCATCCGTAACATCTCACAAACGGGAACACCTCTTTATTATATCCCAGTTGCAGGCCAGGCGTGTGGGAAGAGCTCAGCTGAGTGGTTTAGCTCAGGATTTCTTGAAGGTGCAGTCAAGGTGGCAGCCAGAGCTGCAGTCACCTGGTGACATGACTAGGCAAAGGCTAACCTTCCCGTTGCACTACTGTTCCTAACTATATGGGGCTTTATGTGTTGTTGTTAGGTGGCCTCATGTTGGTTTCAACTCATAGTGACCCTAAGCACAACGGAGGGAAACTTGGCCGGCCTGTGCCTTCCTCACCATTGTTATGATTGTGCCCCTTGCTTTGACCCCTGGGTCAATTCATCTTGTTGGGGTCTTCCTCTCTTTCTTTGCCCTTCCACTCTACCAAGAAGCATAATCCTTTCACCAGGAATCCGTCTCTCCTGATAACAGGTCTAAAGTACATGAAACAAAATCTTGCCATTTGGAGCATTCTAACTATACTTCTTTTAAGACCAACTTGTTTATTCTTCTTGAATAAAGTTCACAGTACTTTCAATATTCTTTGACAACACAACTCAATGGCACCTATTCTTCTTTGGTCTTCCTTAGACATTATTCAACTTTCACACGTGTATGACATGATTGAAAGCACCACGGGTTAGAACAGGCACACCCCAGCTTTTCAAAGTGTTCCTTAAAACTCAAGTCTGGCTTCCCAGATCACAGCATGAGAGACAGAGATCCAAAATGTAATCTGCGGTTTTAACATAACCTAACCTCCGAAATTCCAACCCATCACTTCAATTGTACTCTCGTCATAGAAACAAGTGACTAAGTGAAAGCCCATGGTCAAGGGGAGGAAAGTTAAGATCCATTTGACAAGAGAAGAGCATCAGAATATTGTGAATGTATGGGAACCCCCACAGACTCCATGGAAGTGAGGCATGCACTGTGTAGACAATCCCAAGCAAACAGAAGCTTCCTCTGATCGATTCCTCCTCATGCCATTGAACATGTTCTCTCCTCTACATGTATCACAACCTGGACATTAAATCTAAGGAATCCGCTAGGCTTACAATCAACATTATTGGCAAGAGTGCTTCCTAGGTCACACAGTGTATTTTAGAAGACAGGCGCACACACACACACACACACACACACACACACAAATGAAGCTATGCAAGTACAAGGAAAATGTTTTGTTTCTTAATCATTTGGGGAGGAAAAAGGTTTTTCCAAATGTGATATAACACCCAGAATCCCTAAAGGAAAAGATTAACACTTTTAATTACATAGAAATGAGTAACTTAAAAAAATTTTTAAAGAAATGAGTAACTTGTACACTAAAATAGGCACTGTAAAAAATTTTTAAGGGAGACAAGACACCGCACAGTAGGAAAAAATGTTAGCAACAAATATATAAAAGAGCAATCAAAACCTATAAGATAATGAAAACTCAGGTGTAAATATAACGAAGACAATAACTCGAGGTAAGTGTAAAGTATGCGGAGGTACAAGTCACCAATACGTGTGAGCACAATACCCAGCCTTACCACATTCGTGACTTTAAGGCTCTCGTGATATCCTCTTCTCAAAGTGGGCCATGCCCCCGGGGGGTACCAGAGTAATGGGCCGGGGGGGGGGGGGGCTGCAAAAGTAGACACCACTGCAGGAGTGCTTCTCTTTGGCATATATTTGGAAATGAAATCGTTGTATCATATGGCAACTCTATCAGGTGCCCTGTGGTGCAGTGCTTAAAGCAACTGGCTGCTAAACAAAAGGTTGGCAGTTTGAACCTACCAACAGCTGTCAGCAATTGGCTTTTGTTGAGACGTAGACTGGGAAACCTTATGGGGTCGCTTGACTGTCTCCTAGAGCATCACTAAAAGTCGGGATCAACTTAACAGTAGGATGGGTTTAATGGCAACTCTAAACCATTTGCAGAATTACCAGGCTTGACCAAAGTGACTAGAGGGAGTGTCTCCATTTTCTTACCAACACTTGTTCATATTCATCATTATCTGTAAAAAAAATTTTACAGGCAACCTACTGATAGATGGAGAAAAGATTGAAGTTGTCAAGGATTTCATTTTGTTTGGATCTACTGTCAATGTTTCTTTGAAGTATCAGTTAGGAAATCAAATGACATATTGCAGTAGATGTGTTTGTTGTACAAGGCCTCTTTAAAGTGTAGAGCAACGAGAATATCACTCTGAAGGCTAAGGTGCGCCTGACCCAAGCCATGGAATTTTCATTTGCCTCATATGCATGTGAAAGCTAGATGATGAATACAAAAGAAAGAAAAAGCATTCATTTATATGGATTATGGTGCTGGTGAAGAATACTGAAAGTACCATGGACTCCCCCACTGTGGGTCCTAGCAGCCCAGGAATTGGGTAGAGCATCAGAGGCCAGGCAACCAGTTTCTCAAAAACTCTCAGGTGCTGTGATCCACGGGTATCTGTCAAGTGCCCTTCCCACAGCCAAGATTCCTATATGTAAGGTCAGCTCCACTTAAGTGGTGGTGAAAGAGGAGTCCAGGAGGAGATCAGAGAGGTTGTCACTGAAACTGGTTTCTGAAAAAGTGGAGACAAAGTCCAAAAGAGGCAGTAAGAAAAGATGAATCCTCAGACAAAAAAGTACAAGCAAAAGGGGTCAGGGGAGCAAAGAAGTTAACCAAGAAGCTAACATTGATTTACCTGCTGAAAATGGAGAAATGACAAACAAGGAAAGACAAGCCTTGATGAAGCAAGAGAAAAAGTCAAGTCTGATTAATGTTTATCCACCACATCCTTTCAGTAGACCCTGTTATCTTCCTATCTCCAGAGGAATATTTTTATCAATTATTTTGGGAACTGCCAGAGGTCCAGGCCAGATTGAGAAGAGGATATAGAACAAGGAATATAATTGCTGATGTAAGATGGATCTTGGCTGAAAGCTGAGGATACCAGAAAGATGTCTACTTATGTTTCATTGGCCACGTTAAGGCATTCAACCGTGTGGACCATAATAAGCTATTGTCACATTGAGCATGGAAATTCCAGACCAGTTGATTGTGTTCAAGCACACACGTCAAGAGACAGTTCTGCAAACAGAAAGAAGTAATACTACATGGCTTAAAATAAAAAAAGTGTGTGTCCTCCCACCACCCTTAATGGCTTATATGAAGAAGAATGTGGCATCATTGGAAGAAAGCTTATTACCAACTTGCAATATGCAGATGACAGAACCTTGGCTTGCTCAAAATGAGGAGGACATGAAGCACTTGCTGATGAAGATGAAGGATTGCAGCCTTCAGTGCGGATTGTGACTCAATGTAAAGAACACCCAAGTCCTCACAACTGGACCAATAGGTAACATCCTGATAAGTGAAGAAAAGGTTGAAGTTGTCAAGAATTTTGTCTTGCTTGGCTCCACAATCAATGCTCATGGAAGCAGTAGTCAAGAGACCAAAAGACTTGTTGTGTTAGGTAAATCTGCTGCTTAAGACCTCTTCGGAGAACTGAAAACCAAGGCTGTTCCTTTGAGGACGAAGGTGCGCCTGATCCAATTCATTGCATTTTCCATTGCCTCACATGCATGTGAAAGTTGGACATTGAATGAAGAAGACTGAAGAGGAATTGATACATATGAATTGTGGAGCTGGAGAAGAATATTGAAAGGACCATGGGCTGCAAAAAGGACAAGCCAATCTGTCTTGGAGGAAGTGCCTCCAGTGCTCCTTGGAGGCAGTGATGGCAAGACGTCAGCTTATACATTTTGGACATATTGACAGGAGAGACCAGTCCCTCGGGAAGGACATCATGCTTAGTGAAGTGAAGGAAGGCCCACAACTAGCTAGACTGATGAAAGCCAGCTTGCTGGCCTTAGATTCATCTGCTTCTGCTTCCCCAGCCTCTGGTCTCCCTGCTTCCTTGTTCCTTGGCTCTGGCAGCTATGTGAGTTTTAAAAAAGCAACAAAAACACCCTCTGGCTTAACATCTGACCCATGGACTTGAACCAGACTGGACTTGATGACTTTCTACAACTGTGTGAAAAATACAGACAAACCGAGGGTCCCTAATACATGGTATAAACACGCTATCAAACATAAAAAAGAAACACACAGCAGAAAACAGAATAGATGACCAAACCTCCCCCAAATAAGTAACATATGTACATCAAAAGACTTCACCAAAAAAAAGTCAAAAGAGATCCCAAATTGGACCAAAAAATTGGGGGGACAAGAAAAATTTAGCACTTCAACAAGGTAAAAATTCCAATTAAAAATGGACAGAGGAGTGGAGAGCAAATGTTCTGAGAATGATGAGGGCAACAAATGTACAAATGTGCTTTACACAATTGATGCATGTATGGATTGTGATAAGAGTTGTATGAGCCCCCAGTAAAGTGATTAAAAAAATTTAAAAAAAAGAAATGAGCCAGGACTCTACAGTGGATAAGGATGTTGCCTGTCCCTAGTATGTCTCATCTTTTTTTTACTCCACTCATTCTCCAGCTATCTGAGAGACAAAACTACTTCCTTTTAAAATGGTTTTACTCATTCAAAAATAAACAAAAATGAAACACATTATACTTCTGATTATAGTAGCAAAAATAAAATTAATCATTAATTTTAAAATGGACAGAGGGCATGAATAGATAATTCTGCAAAGGAGACATCCAGGTAGCCAACATTCATATCAAGAAATGCTAGAGATCACTAGCCATCTGAGAGATGCAAATGAAAACACTGATAAGATTCCATCTCACCCCAACATTGATCACAAAGTTAAAAAAAAAAGTTTGGCGCGGGCGCAGAGTGATGAGAGCCCTCCTACACTGCCGGAAGGAATATAAAATAGTATAACTCCTGTGGGAAATGGTCTGTGGTCCCTCTCAACATTGGGAATAGAAATACCATATGATCCAGGCAACCCTCTCCTTGGCATGGATTCCAAAGAAACAAGGAAGACAGACAGAGATATGCACGCCCATGCTCAGCACAGCACTCTCTGAACACGGACACACCTACACGCTCGGGGGAAGAATGGGTAAAGAACATCCAGGGCACACACATTAGGCAAAGTATAATGAGGAATCTGTGACATTCCTCATGATGTGTCAGGAGTTGAAGGACATCACATGCTGAGTGAAACCAGTCCATCACAAAGATACTGTTGTATATAGCAAACAAAATCAAGAAAATGTGTATGACCATTGTGGGAAGTGATCTGGCAATGCACAAAATAACTGGGAATAGAAATACCCTACCTCCCAGCAATCCCTCTGGCTGAGCATTTCCCCCAAAGAAATAAGAGCCAGAGCACAAACCGACATAAACTCTCCCATGTTCGCTGCATCACAGTTCACAAGAGCAAGAGGCTGGACACAGCCTAAATGCCCATCAGTGGAAGACTGGATACAGAAACTGGGAGGGCTGTGCCCAGACTCCGTTCCAGGCAAGGCCTTCCGGCTGCCTCAGGCCCCACCAGCTGAGCCCCTCCCCTCCAGACGGACTTGCTCCCAGACCTTCGGCCCCAGCCGGCCCTTGCTGTGTCCACGGTGGACACAGCAGCCCTGAGGCAGGCCTCGTCCTCCCCGCCCTCGCACCAGGTGGGCACCCAGGGCTGCCTCTGTCTCCACCTGTGGGAAACAGAAGGATTTCTCCCAAGTTGTCTCCCCCAAATATGTGCCAAACTTAGCTGCTTGGGAATGACTGTACACTTGGAGGTCATCAGTGGATCAGGGGTCATTCTCCCTAAGAGCTATCGGCCATCTGGAGCAAGCAGCCACCACTGTTTATCCCACAACAAGTAGGGCCCACTCCCTTCTGATAAGGATAGTAGTTGTCTGTTTCCTTGTAGGAGACCCCAGAGAGGTCAAACCCGCCCAAGGATGACCAAGGTTAGGCTGCCATCCTAAATCTAGGATCCTCCCATCTCGTCACATGTAAACCCCCAATCCCTCCTCTTCCTATTGCGTGTATTTCCCTAGACCACCCCCTCTCCTTGCTCTCTAACCTATAGCACAGCCCCTTCCTGTGACGTGGGTCCTCATCTGTAATTAGGGGGTTTGCATGTCCCCAGGGAATATAAAAGCCCGGGCTACCATTAAAGACTCTCTCCCTCCACGTGGAGCACCAGGCAGGGCTGAGGTGAGCATGCTACCATGAATTGTGTCTGACTCCATTTATTTCAATACTTCTCTTCTGTCTCTCAACCTTGATGAAGGCAGCTCAGTGCTCCCATGGCATGCATTCTCCCACCCCGGTCCCTCCAGATGAAGGTAGGGAGCCCAACTAATGGCCTAGAGCAGACCTCACCCCTTTGAACTGTGCATTTTATAAAGCACGTCAGCAGAGGCGCTGCCTCTCCCCAGCTGGGATCCGTTTTCAAGCTGTGGGGAGAGGGAGAAGACCATTCCCTGGCTGCCATACAAAACTGCTAGGGTCACCCCAACTCGCGGTAAGGAAATCTTCACGGAAATTCAAGTCAAGACGTGGGGCGGGGGCATGTATATCTCAGAGAAGGCAATTTCATCTCTTTTGGCAGCAAAATGGGGAGGAGCAACGTCCCATGGGGGGGGGGGAAGCACTCACCCCTCGCGTGGAGCCCAGGGGGAGACTGTGCTTGGCACTGGCTTTCCGATTAGACACTTTTGACCGAGTGTCTATGCAGCCCTTGGGGACCCAGTCCACGTGCGACTAGACTCCAAGGACTGAGGCTCCGTGTTTTGAGGTGCACGTCGCCCTTCATAGGCCACACCAGAAGGACCCCATTAAGTGAACCGAGCTTTACCTCAAGCCCGCCCATGACCATTGGCCCCAGCACTAAAACGCCCTCGTGTGAGAAGAAGCAGGTGACTACTAGCCCATGGGCACAGAACTGGCGGACGTCGGACTTTGATTCACATCTCTTGCCCTGAGAGTGCCCACGAAGGGCGGCCGAGAACCACCAAAGACCCCTGGCCTCACTCGGGTGTGTGTGCGTCTGGGCTGGCGCGGTGCTGCTGCTGCGAGTGAGTAAGGACAGCAGCTTTGCTGAAAGCTGGGTCACAGGGATGAGTTTAGCTCCAGGCTTGAAGGGGACGTTTTGGATAATGAGTATAGTATCTACTTCATGGAAATTTGAGAATAGTCATGGTAGCTTCAATTTTGAAATAATTCATATAAGTCTATAAAAGAAAAACGATACAAGGGAATGTAGAGTGAAAATCTCTCTCCACCTCCCTTTGTCCCAGGGACCACCATAATGACTAGTTTCCTCTCCTCCCACACGTGTTCTATGCGTATCGTGCAAGTTATCACCTGGGACCTGGCCTCTGGAGGTCATTAGCTCGCCTGCCTTTCTACACGGCCCTCTGACTGTGCTCACAGTCCCTCCGTGTGGCAGCACACAAAATCGTGCCACTTCTGTATTTGTCCAGCTTCTCCTTCCCAAGCTCCATCCACCTAGTCATGAATTCCTAGTTTCCCTGGGGTTTCCATAGGGGCATTTCTTGCTGCAGTCTCCATGGAAACTCTTCAGGCTGCTATGGTGACACTTAAGTGATTATTTGGAAACTCTTAGAGAAACCATCCATGGTAATGTATGCTATGAGCCATCTGCTCTGGCTTTCAAGTCAAGAGGCAGGGTTGGGGGCAGACCTGAAGGCAGAGTGCAAAGAGGTGGGGACGGGGTGCTCACTGCCAGGCTGCCTTATATTTTAAGCTCTTTGCAACAACAGTGAGAATAAAAGATAGAGTTAGGATGTATACTTGTTCACAGAGAGATCCTGTAACAAGGATGTTCTTAGCAAGACTGACCCAGAATGAGAGGAACCATGACAAATATAGAGCAAACATGACTAAGCAGGGATCTGACCATGCCAGCTGGGTTTCAAGGCTCTATTCCTCTCTGCCTCTCAGGGTTTAAGAGAGACTTTAACAATGAAAACTCATTCAATTATTTACTTACTTGTTCAGTCAACATTTTGTAAGCACTTGAAGCTATATCCCAAAGGCAGGCATTGAAAACCCCGTGAAGCACAATTGGACTCTGACACCCATGGGTCACTGTGAGTTTGAGTTGATTCCTGGCACCTGTTTTGGTTTGGTTTCACTGTAGACCAGCCCCTGTGCTGAGCACTGAAGGGTGGCCGAGTAGCTTATGTGTTGGGCTGCTAACCACAAGGTCAGACGTGCACTCCTGAAAAAGGTCACAATCTCAGAAAACCGCAACGTCAATTCTACTCTGTCCCCGGAGTTGGCATAGACTTGCTGGCAGTGAGATGCTTAAGCACTAGGGACACCAACTTATTGCCATGAGGTTGATTCTGACTCATAGCAACCCTATGTAGGGTTGCCGTGACTACAAATCTTGGTGTAAACAGAGAGCCTCATCTTTCTCTTTTGGAACAGCTGGAGGCCTTGAACGTGCTGCCTCCATAGTCCTACAGGGGACAACACTGGAGACACAGTGTGAGAATTGCGCCTGATCTGACCCCACCACACTGAGGCAAAACACTAAGGGTGTGCAACAGAACAGCAATGCTAACAGAGCAACAAACTCCCCAGGGAATACCAAAACTAGACTTTGGGGCCAGGGTGTGGCACCCCATCAAACTTGACCGGAAAACACTCCTAAAGGTCAACAAACAGACCTTGCACTATTTACAGGCTTTTCTTTTTTGTTGTTTTCTTTTTTTGTTACTTTGTTTTTCCCTGCCTTGTTTTTTGGTGCATATTATTATCCCTGCATATTTTTCTAGATAAGATAGGCGGGATAAACAATCTGGAGGAGAACACAATGGGACCTACAGTTTTGTGGGGACATGGGAGACTGGGCGATAGGGGGAAAAGGAAGTGGATGTTAACTCCAGGAACAAGGGAACAAGTGATCCAAAATCGATGGCGAGGAGGGTATAAGAAGCCTGGGAGGGCTTGATCAAGGGCAATGTAACCGAGAAGAATTACTGAAACCCAAATGAAGGCTGAACATGATAGTGGGACAAGAGGAAAGTAAAAGGAACTAGAGGAATGAACTAGGAGGCAAAGGGCATTTATACAGTTCTAAATATAGGCACGTACATGTATAAATATATTTCTATATGAGGGTAAGGAAATAGATCTATGTGCATATATTTATTAGTTTAGTATTAAGGCAGGAGGTGGACATTGGGCCTCTACTCAAGTACTCCCTCAACGTGAGAACACTTTGTTCTATTAAACTGGCATTCCATGATGCTCACCTTCTCAACATGATCGCTGAAGACAAAGCAAGTGCATAAGTGTGTTCGTCTGGGTACTTTAGAGAAACAAATCCACAGAAACTCATGTATAAGAGAGAGTTTTATATAAGGGTTAAGTGAGCATCAAGAAAACATCCCGACCCAGTGCGGCCCAAACCCAGAAGTCCAACATGAACCCATATATCCGACACTAATCCACGAAGTCCTCCTCCATCTCACAAAACACATGCTATGATGCCAACTGCAGGTGAAAAGCCGAGTCAGTGAACGTGTAAGCGTCTCAGCGCTGGCAGGGGTCTCCACACGGCTGCTCCAGCACCTAGGGCTGCATCAGGGTAGGTCTATGCAGCTTTTCCTAGGGGATGTCTTACAGGAAGTGAGCCTTGCCAGCTTGATCAGGGAACTGGCTAAGGCATCTGCACCTTGGTCTGACCATCAGAAAGCAAGAGACCCGAGAACTTGAAAGGCGAGGCTCACCGAGCCATTTATCCCTCTGCCCTTCAATTAACCCCACATATGTGTATCGACCAGGATGGCACAATAAACTTTAACTATATCAATAAGCAAATATGAAGGAAGCTAATGGTGCTCAACATTCAAAAGCCATAGCACCTGGGGTCTTAAAGGCTTGAAGATAAATAATGGCCATCTAGCTGAGAAGCAACAAAGCCCACATGGAAGAAGCACACCAGCCTGTATGATCACGAGGTGTTGATGGGATAAGGTATCAGGCATCAAAGAACAAAAAAATGATATCATTATGAAAGGGGGGGGTGCGGAGTGGAGACCCAAAGCCCATCTTTAGGCAACTGGACATCCCTTTACAGAAGGGTCGCAGGGAGGAGATGAGCCAGTCAGGGTGCAGTATAACAATGATGAAACATACAACTTTCCTCTAGTTCCTAAATGCTTCCTCCCCTCCCCCACTATCATGATCCCAATTCTACCTTACAAATCCGGCTAAACCAGAGCATGAACACTGGTATAGACAGGAACTGGAAACACAGGGAATCCAGAGCAGGTAAACCCCTCAGGACCAATAGAGAGTAGGGATACCAGGAGGGGAAGGGGAAGGAAAAAGAGGGAACGGATCACAATGATCTACAGTATAACCCCCTCCCTGGGGCACGGACAATAGAAAAGTGGGTGAAGGGAGACATTAAGACAGTGTAAGACATGAAAAAAAAAATTATAAATTATCAAGGGTTCATGAGGGAGGGAAAGAGGTGGGGGAGGGAGAGGAAAATAACTGAGGTGCTGATTGATGCCAAGGGCTCAAGTAGAAAGAGAATGTTTAGAGAATGATGATGGCAACAAATGTACAAATGTGCTCGACACAATGGATGGATGGATGGGTTGTGATAAGAGCTGTATGAGTCCCCAATAAAATGATTTATAAAAAATTTTAAAGGAAAGGGCTTTGACAAAAAGCTCATGCAGTTGCTATTGTTACTTGTTCCTATATAGACAGTTCTTAAAAGAACAGAGTGCTCAAGGCAGACATTGTCTACTAGGTAAGCTAAATTATTGTTTGCTTTTAAGACTTTAGAAGACATTTTGGTTTGTTTAAAGGTATCAGGGCAATCAATTGTTTCAGGTGCCTATCCCCTCCATAGCTCCAGATGGTCAGAGTCCATGAGAATCTGAAATTCTACATTTTCCCTCTTTTGATCAGGATTCTCCTATGGAATCTTTGATCAAAATGTTCAGTCAGTCACCATTCAGTTCTTCTTTTATTTATATTATTTTATTTTTTCATTCAGTTCTAGTCTCATAGCAATAGCCTGGCAGCCACTTGAATGTCTTCTTTGGTAAATTGGTTATTAAAATATTCAAGTGGTTTTTGTGTCCATTGTATGTTCATGGAAACAATCGGGCACATATTCTATATCTTCCTCTATTTGTCATCCCATGTGCTATGCCCTGGATGGCTGACCTAGGTACTATGCAACAAGTTAGGAGGTAGAAGAGAAGCACTAAGTATATTATTAGGAAAATTAATTGGATGGCTAATGAAACCTTGACCTTAAACCTCCATAAAAGGAAATAAATCCGATAAGGTGTTTGGTTATACATAAACAGCCTAGTAGCTACTCTTTTCGTTGTTGTATTTTGAATTTTGCCAATTCAAACTTTTGCAGCTGTACAACAGCAATGACAAAACACGGCAATGCGACCCAACTGTTAATGCATTCGATTTCCATTAATATTACTAACCCTTCTTTCCCTCCCTCGCATGGTAACCACTAAAAAGAAAAATTGGTCTCTATACCATGTCTTCTTGCTCCATCCAAAATGTAGAATGCATTAAGACTTCCTTTCTCCAATTTTCTGAGTAATATTCTTTGTACAAAGCTTCAAAATGTTCATGAAAAAAATCTACTTTCTTTTCCATTTTGCACACACATTTTTGTATAAAACTTCATCTAATTAACACTCGGGTCGTCGCGTTTGGCCAGTGTAGATGCTGCTGCAGTGAGCTCGGCGAACGAGTCTCTGAGACTCTGCGTTAATGACTTTGGAGTGTAAGGAGTGAAATTGCTAAGTCATATGAGTTCTACTTTGAATTATTTTGAAGAACTGCCACACTGTTTTTCACAAGAGCTGTTTTTGCATTTATACCAATAATGAATAAGTGTTCTTTCCGCACATTCTTGCTACATTAGTTTTTAAGCCCGGACATCCTAATAGGAACAAAATGGTATCTCATTTTTTATTTGCTTTTACATCTCTGTGACGGCTAATGAAACCAAACGTCTTTTCATGCATTTGAATGTCCACATTTCATGAAATCCATTTGCATGCCTACTTTATGATTGGGCAACTTGTCTTACTGTTTGTTTCCCAAGAGATTCTTTTTCTTTTTAAACATTTTAAAATTGTGAATTGGGTAATTTACAAACCAGTTATCCAGTCAACAATTCATATCCATTTTATTTCAATGACATCGACTGCAACATTTACAATGTGACATCGATTATTCCCCCTCCCTCCCTGTTTTCATTCCTTTCTTTCCTTCACCTTGTAAATTTCATCCTTGGAGAAATGCAGCTACTTTATTCTCAAATGGTTGATTATTCTAAAGGGTGCATACTCCCTTGGTGCTATTTGCCCTTTATAGACCTGTCTGTTGATTGGCTAATGATGGAGGAAGAGAGGCGACTTCATTTCCAGACCCGAAGGACCATAGTGTCAGGGGGGTCTACCAGTCTCTATGAGCAGTGAGCTTGGTCTAGGATTTTGACTTTGTTCCATATTTTTCTCCCACTCTCTCCTGGACCTTCTAGTTGGATCTCTTTCATATATGGTAGTGGATGTGCTTAGTGGGTACCTACTTTTATTCCATTGGTCTATGTATCCATACAAATACCTGGCTACAAGTATCTGGGCACTGTGGTTCTGTAGCAGGCTCTGAGATTGAGACGCGAGAGGCATCCTAGTTTGTTTTTTATTAGTACTTTTTAAGTCTTTTGTTTCTTAGGTGGGATTTATTCCTAAGTATTTTATCTTCTAAATATATCTTGGGGGAAGTTCAGCCAGAATGCTCCTTAGAAAACAGGATGGTGACACCTTGTCTCCTGTACCCTGGACGTGTTATAAGAGACCTGTCCTTGGAAAAAGACCCCACCCTTGATAAAGGAGGTCAGCAACAAAGAGGACGACCGCCAATGAGATGAACTGACACAGCGGCTCCCAGAAGAAGGCTCAACCCTAATAGGACGTTTATGAATTCCCCACCGCCAGGCAGTTCGATTGTACACAGCGGGGTAACTGTGAGTCAGAAGCAATTGGACGCCATCAGAACCATATGCCATCTTTTCAGTAGTTATTGTAAATGGTTCCTGAATTCCTCTTCGGAGTTCTCTTAAAGGGAATCCAACTAATTTGTGTATGTTCATCTTCTACCTTGCTTGCCACTTTGCTGAATCTTTCAATTAGTTCTGTTTTAGTGTACAAAATAGACCTTAAGCTCAAATGTAACAAGTAGAACACTGACATGGAACACTAAACAGTCACAAACTTATGATTGGTGGCAGATCGATACATCAAAGTTTACAGGTCTAACTATAGGAGCCATGAGTAGTACCTAATTATGTTATGTAGAATAGTTTATCAGAGTTGTCCACAGCCTTCCAACTAAGGCAGTCAGAGCATTACTGACATGACTGACAGCTCATGACTATTGACCTCGAGTACGACTCATCAAGGACACACCGGTGGTTCTCCACCTTCCTCAGGCCGCGACCCTTTCATACAGTTCCTCATGTGGTGGTGACCGCCAACCATAACATTATTTTTGTTGCTACTTCATAACTGTAATTTTACTACTGTTATGAATCATAATGTAAATATATGATATGCAGGGTGTATTTTCATTGTTATAAATTAAACATAACTAAAGCATAGTGATTAATCACAAAAACAATATGTAATTACATATTGTGAAGTATTATTTCTAATTACAAACAAATGAACTTTTGTCTTGAAGCATGGATAACAACCTTCACGCCAGTCCTCGTAGGTGGGTGTATCTGCATGTGAGCAGACCTGCCTATGACGGAGTGTCTCGGTTCCTAAGACCATCAGAAATAAGTTATTTAGGCGACACTTGTGAAAGGGTTGTTTGACCCGCAAAGAGGTCACAACCACAGGCTGAGAACCGCTGCTCAAAATCAAACAGTAACCTCAGTGCCGTGCAGTCCGTGCTGACACACAGACAGGGTAAAGCTGCCCCACTAGGTTTTCGAGGCTGCCACCCCTCAGGAAAGCCCCATCTTCCCCCCACAGAGCAGTTGGCGATTGCAAACTGCTTACAGCCCAACGCATCACCAGTACACCACCACGGTTCCTTTCGTCACCTATAACTCAAAACCAGACTCACAGCCATGAAGCCAGTGCTGGTTCATCTTGACCCCCTGTGGGCTTCCAAGCTTGCAACTCTTCACTTGCATAGAAAGCCAACCTTTTCACCCTTGGCGCTCTTAGAGGTTTCGAACCGTGGCAACAACTATACCAGGGGCTCCTTTTTCATCCACAGCCATATGCCATGTAAGCTCAGTCGGAATTTAATCTCTAATATAGTTCCAGCAAATGTCTTTCTACATATAATTTTATCTACAAATAGAATTTGACATGCCTTTAATTTCCCTTTCTTGCCTTATAGTTCTAAGACTTTTCAGCAGGAGTGATGATAAAGGGCATCATCCTTGTCTAGTTCCTATCTTTAAGGGGAAATCCTGTCGTTTCTCTGTTGAGAGCAATGTTAGCTACATGCATCATTCTAACAAACACTATATACGTGCGCATATATAAAACATTACTCTCAACAGAAGCGAAAAGCATTCCCCTGTCTGTATGTGTGTATATACACGTGTACTCACACGAGGGGGTGTTGGGTTTCTCAGGTTAGAAATACCTAGGTCCTTGGCTTCACATGAAAAAGACTTCATGCTCAAGCCTAGTTTGTCATCCAAGTAAGTTTTTTTTATAAAGGACAGGAGTTTCAGGTTTTACACAGGCTCCGTTAGGGCACGCCACAGCCCAGCCAGGCTAGAAGAGGGTGGCAGGCTTTAGATTCTGGCTTTTTAGTCCCCTCTGCTGAGAGCCATGGTTGACGGTACTGGCTGACCCCATTGGCTGAATTAAACCCACCTGGCCTAGATTGGGGCCCACCCTGGTGTTCAGCCCCTTCCTAGCTCGGAGCCTGAATTGACACATGCCCTCTAGCCTTTAGCCTTTATAGGCAATCCTGATTCTCTGCAGCAACCTCCTGTAGAGGCACCTTCGCATAAAGAGGTACAATCCCCTAACTGGCTACCTGACAGGGGTGCTCCCCCCCAAAAAAACCCTGGACTCCCCTCCCAAAGCTATGTATTTCAATTTTTTAAATAAAACAACCTTATCAGCTTCAAAGTACTCTCCATTATATTTAATACATTTGTCAATTTTGCAGTTCCATTTTTGGAAACATTTTTCAAACTCATCAGTTTGGATGACTGACAGCACCTTCCTTTTTTCTTCACCTCTTCTACATCTTCTTCAAACCACTGTCCTTTTATGCCCCTCTCCATTCACAGAAACAAAAAGAAGTTGCACGGAGTGGTCAGGTGAGTAAGGCGTATGGGGCAAGAGAAGCATGGTTTTGTGCCAAAAACCAGTGCACTGAGATGGCTGCAGGAGTAGGTACATTGTCATGGTGGCAAAACCAGTCCCCGTCTGCCACCAATCAGGCCTTTTTTGTTGCACATCCATTAGGCAACCTTTTCAGAAGCTGTAAATAGACAGTCTGACCTGGTGGAACGAACTCCAAGTGCACTGAGTTGACATTTTCATCCATTCAGGAAATTGACCCTGAACAAGGTTTATCATTAATATTTCACCTCTTCTGAAACGAGAAAACCACTTTTACATTTTGTTTCTCAAAGTGCTGTCCTTACAAGCTGTTGTCAACATCACAACAGTTTCTGCAGCATGCGTACACACACACACACACACACACACACACACCAGGAAACAAAATCTCACGCCTGCACGCTGTTCTTTACACCGGCCATCCCAAAAATTAAGGTTCAAGCAAAACTACTTTAAAAAAAAATCTTTTTATTGGGGCTCATAAGGCTCTTATCACAGTCTGTACATACATCAATTGAGCAAAGCACCCTTATACATTCGTTGCACTCGTCATTCTCATAATTCACCTTCCACTTGGGTTCCTGGAATCAGCTCGGTTTCCCTTTTTTTCCCCCCATCCCTCTCCCTCCCCGATCACACCCCTGGTCCCTTGATAGTTTATAAATAATTATTATATCTTATCTTACACTCCCCGGCGTCTCCCCTCACCCGCCTCCCCATTGCCCATCTCCCAGAGAGGAGGTTACACATAGATCTCCGAGATCGGTTCTCCCTTTCTACACCCCCTTCCCTCCTTGTGTCGCCACTCCCACCGCTGGTGTTGAAGGGTTCGTCTGTCCTAGATTCCCTGTGCCTCCAGATCCCCACTGCACCGCTGTACATCCTCTGGTATAACCAGGTCCGCAAGGCAAGGTAGAATTGGGGTCATGATGATTGGGAGGGGAGGAAGCGTTCAGGAACTAGAGGAAGGTTTTGAGTTTCACTGTTGCTACACTGAACCCTGAGTGGCCCATCTCCTCCACACTACCCCTCTGGAAGGGGGGTGTCCAGCTGTCTACAGATGGGCATTGGGTCCCCATCACGCACTCCCCCTTTCACGGTGATGTGATTCTCACCACCACCCCACCTTTGTTGTTGGAGACCTGGTCTCCTCTGTCCTTCACGGTCACCTATATTGGTGTGCTGCTTCCGTGGGCACGGTTGCTTCCGGGCTAGATGGCCGCTTGTTTGCTTTCAAGCCTTTAAGTCCCCAGATGCTATATCTCTCAGTAGCCGGGCACCATCAGCCTTCACCACACTTGCTTATGCACACTTTCGTCTTCAGCGATTATGTGAGCAAGGTGATCACACTATGATTGTTTTTGTTCCTTTGTATCTGCTACATGGTCCATTCAACACCTTGTATTCGCTTAGGCCGTGTGCTTCTTCTCTGTGGGCTTTGCTGCTTCTGAGATAGATGGCCGCTTATTTGCCTTCAAACCTTTAAGACCCCAGACGCTATATCTTTTTGATAGCCGGGCACCATCAGCTTTCTTCACATTCGCTTACACACACGGCTGTCTTCAGTGATCATGTTGGGAAGATGGGTATCCTGCAATGGCTGCTTAGCAGGGCGAAGTGCTATTGTATTGGGGGATTATGCATGAGGAGGCCCAATGTCCATCTGCTACCCTACTACTAAACCTATAAATATATGCATATAAATCTATTGCCCCCATAATCATAAATATATTTACATCTGTACATGTCTGTATTTAGGCTTCTCTGTATGCACTTTACAAGCAAAACTACTTTTATGAAGAAATTCACTGTGACCAGAGAGAACCTTCCCAGGTGACACCATTGGGTGCACGAACGTAAAGTCAGTTGCGTGATGCTCGCCTAGTGGGGTTGGGCAATGCCTACTATGAAATATCTGCCCAGAGCTTTTTCCGCTTTTTTTGGAGGGGTACACCTTGTATATCATGAAAGCATCTCTGCCCAGTCCAACTTAAGTCCCGAAGTCCCTCTTCAGATTCCCACAGCTACATGAAATGATGCAAACCACAGGAAGATCACAGGCCTGTGGGTACAGAGTTGTGTGAATCCAAGACTGGTGGCATACATGACAGGGTTCTGACAGCTCTCACGATCAGTGGCTGAGTCCCAACAGGCAGGAAGGCAAAGTGGCCGAGAAGAGGGGTCAGTTCCCAGGTCCTTTATGGAAGACCACACCCCAAATGAGACAGCATCAAGCTGTGACCTGATGGACAGGTTGGACTCCAGCCCTGCATATTTATAAATCTTCAACTTAACATAAAATTACCAGCTACAGTAAGTATTCTTGTGCTTTCATGCCCAAATGTTGCATGTACATTATTTTATGCAGTTTGTAAACCTGAAGGCAACATGTTTTTTATAGGAGCTGGTTGCACAGGGTACTTTTGGCTTGAAATAGCACGGTGTATTAATTGTCTGGCCAAGTTTTCTAATTCAGTCCATGTTAGTTTAGGCAGTTTTTTCTAGAAATTTGCCCTTCCTAGGCTTTACAATTGTTCAATTTACAAAGTTTAATTTTGCTAAGTATTATCTTTTAAATTTTCCATGGGGTGTTTTGACATTTCCCACCATTCTATTTCTTATTTGCATCCTCTTTTTGTTAACTTTCTCAGTGGTTTAACGGTTTAATTCTTTCAAAGAATCAACTTTGTGTTTTCTACAGGTTTTCCAGTTTCATTTCTTTTTTGCTGTTACTCCTGGTGGTCATGCACCTTTGTTGCTCTAATGGTTGGGGTAAGGTGTTGAGTTTGGTTCTTGTCCATGTTTATTGCTACAAGTGGTCCTCTGGGTACTGCTTTTCTTGTAACTCACGGGTTGTGGGTATGTTGTTTTTCTTCTCATGGAATTCCTGAATTTTACACTATTATCTAGCAATCTTAAGCAGGGCATTAAAGTTCCCTGTATTTCCACCCCCTTGATCTTCCTATTGTTGATTTCTAATTTTATGGCAATATGATCTGAGATGCTTTGCAATATTGTGAGTTAAAATTTAGTGATGCTTGCTTTGTGGCCTATATGTATTATTTTGAAGAATTTTTTTCCCCAGAAGAATGTTTTAGATGCGTTTAAAAAGTAGGTACAGAGCCCTGTTGTTGGGTGGTCTTCTGTAGGTTTACCAGGCCAAGCTGGTTGATTGTAGTTTCATTGTGTCATTTGAGTTTCTACTTCTAGCCAACATCTCAATGTGTCTTATTCTTTTTCGCTTGAGTTCTTTTGACTATGGAGTTCATTGTATATGCAATTTGCTACTTTATTCATTGTACTTATTTTGGTGCTTACTAAATCTTTACATAGGATTTTCAATGACTGGTTTTGTTTCGAGAAGTAGATAGCCAGATCTTTGGAGGTGCTTTGGGGTGGACTTGAACCTCCAATTGTGGTACCATTAACTATATGTCCCATTCAGGGACTCTTTAGTGTAAACTGCTCTTGGGTGCCAAGGTCAAACCATACTCCTAGGGACCCAATGTGTCAAAAAGAACTTCTGCAGAGGGCTTCCCATGCTGTAACCATCACAGGTCTTCTCCTGCAGAGCAACTAGGTAGGGTCAATCCACAGACCTTTAGTTTAGCAGCTCACAATCATTCCATCACCAGGTTCCTGATTCCCTGTGGATTACTTACCTTCAAACAGGCTGTGGCTTTGGGGAGAAGTTAAAAAGCAATGGAAGTTTCTGGCCAATTTATAGCTCAAGAGGTGCTTCCTGGAAAGTCATTTGGATGGTAAGTGGCCGAACGTGGATTTAAAGGGGAAAGTGGTGGCACTCTGTACATGGCTGAGACAGTGGTTCAAAGAAATGAGCAGGGTTGGATTGTTTCCTGCTGGCCACCCTCTCACCGAAGAAATCCTAGGCTCTTCCCTCCTCAGGGAGTTCCCACACGAGTCCTCTAGCTACAGAGCATCCATGTCATCAAACTGATGCTGGCCCACAGAATCCCCACAGAACAGGATAGAACTGCTCTTGTGAGTTTTAGCAACAAACTCTTTATTGGAATAGAATATCCCATCTTTCCCCTACAGAGCTGGTGGCGGATTTGAACTGTTAACCTTGTGATTATCAGCCCACTGCATAACCATTATGCCACCAGGGCTCCTGTTTGGCTATTAAGACCTAGTACTGCTTTATGGTAAGATTACACAATGTAATCACCTCCATAATGAGATCTACTATGCACAATCATTTGAAAAGAAGTTTGTTGGGGATGTGACCTGCTGCCAATATAAGTGGACAATTTGGAAAAGCTTGCTTGCCTGTTCTGGAACTTGAGTCAATGGCCACCAACCCTGAGAGTTGTCAGCCACCTGCTGACTTGGATTCATCTGGCTCGGCAGCCACAGGCCTACCCTCTTCCTGCGGATCCTGGGTTCATCAGTCCTCAGCTACTCAAGTCAGGTGAAAGCCCCAGGTTAACACGGGACCCAGTGTGGTACCAGGCATGCTGCTACACTGTGTGCGTCATTTTCTTTTCTAAGCAAGAGGAGCGCATGAACGCCGTCCCCGCTACAAGTTAGGTAGGCAGTTAAGCTTCCCACATTTGGGAAAATCGCAGGGGTCAGCATATCCAGAGTGCAATGGATGAGCCTCGCCCTGGGAAAACCACCTTCGTGATCATGGTCTCTCCCCTGCCAGGTAAGTAAGTGAGTCATTTTCTTGATGAAAATCTCTATTTCACTGGTTTGGCTTCTCTAGAGAACCCAGCCAGAAAGAGTCCTCTCCAGAGGGTCTTTGCAGGTTTCCCCTTTCTTCCTTATCATTGTTGCCACTCCTCCTGGGCTCCCAATAGTTTATGGTAACACGTTTACTTTCTCTTCCACTCACATGAACATTGTAGCCACTGGCCACACATGGGAGTCCCTGGGTGGTACAAATGGTTAGCTTTCTCAGCTTCTAAGCCACAGGGTAGATGTTTGTGCCCACTCTGCGGATCTGTAGGCCTGGTAATCTGCATCTGGGGAACACCCCACCATTGAAAACCCTATGGAACACAACTTTACTTTGGCAATCATGGGGTTTCCGTGAACTGAGATTTAATGTGTCAATTCTACCTATAAGGGCAAGTTCCCTAAACCTCCCCAACTTATTTTAGCTATATTTGGTTAGTTAGCACTTGAAACTGTTAACACACACACATAAAAACTTTAACACTTGGTACATTTCATTAATACTTTTCAGAGCATTATGTTGGAATATTACTCGTGTGATTTGTATATATCCATTGGATAGTGCTACCTAGACTAATTCCACAAGGAAAGGGAATAGGGCAATTTTGCTCACTATGCACCTAGTACTTGGTAGTGGGCCCCGGACACAGTAGGTCAGCTTTGACAGTGCCATTTTCCAATGTGCAGGGGCATCTTAACAGCCTACTAAGGATATGTGATCTAACTTAAATGCTAAGTGCCAAATATGACAGACCCAAAAACCACAGTATGAAAAAGAAGTCACCCTCCTGCCTCTCCGCTCTCCTTCCATCACCTAGTTCTTATCCCTAGAGGCAACCCAGTGACCACAGTCTTTACTAATGACTTTTAAATGGGAATTTCTGTTAAGAAGAGAAAAAAAAGGTTAAAACTCATGGAATATAATAAATCTACTTAGCTAAATACATATGTATTCTTATCACTATAACAATCTGTCTACCTCTGTCATTCCAATCTTGCCACCCACAAGCCTAAAAAAGACCACATTAACCATATAAAGATGCTGAGAACCCCAACAATACAACTGCCCAGTCTGCCCTTTCCCCAAAGTTTAAAGCACTTGCCAGGAACCAGTGATTGTGCAGAGTAGGAACAGGGGTTATGTCTTCTGAAACCTGACCCCCAGATCACCATCAGCTCCATCTGGGAGAATTAAAACAGGTCAGGGAATACATTTTTAGCTAGAAATATGTAATGCTTTTCAGTTAAAACCAATAACGATCACCTTTAATGAATGTATACTATGTGTCAGACTAAGACCTTTATATGTATACTAATATTTAAACCTCTCAATGACCTTCAATCAGGGACTATAAATATCGATATTTTAAGAACAAGTAAAGTGAGCCAAGGAGAATCCTATGTCTGAGGTTACTGGAGTGAAAAGGGGTGTTTGTATGTGGGGGGAGGGGAGTTGACTCTGAGCAGAGAACCCACTCTTCTAACACAAGGTGACCACTACCTTGACAGGGCTGGGGTTGCGCTCCCCCTCCTTGCAGGACCTGGCACAAGGCAACTTAGGAATATTCTTGGATTTAAACACTTCTCCTGGATATTGCAGGTGGGGAGAATGCCCCTATCCTTTCTGTGCCCGTAGGCCTATGGCCTGTTTAGATAGCATTCCAGGTACAAAGGTCCTAAAGCCTCCGCAAGGATGGATGGCAACCAGAAGGCTACGCATGCTTGAGGCAATCAGGTGGAGCCTTGATGTGTCACGTCTACCCACGAGGGCAAGTTCCCCAAACCTTGAACTGTGACAGATACATCTGTGTCAAGTGTAACCCTGAATTCCTGTTCCACTCCTTAATTATTTTCGATGCTTTAATATCGGAGTACCTGACTACCTGTTGATTTTTGGGGGAGGAGGGGGCATTTGCTGTATGATGAAAGAATGATTAGAACAGACACCCACTCCTAACCTGCAGGTCCTTCCCATGCATGAGTCTAGGAGACATGGGATTGCTTCCAGCTGGGTTTGACTTAGCTCCATCACTGGGAGTAATCGTTTTCTTTTGATTTCTAAGTAATCATTGCGGGTGGCCTTGGACTTACAGCATGGGAAGCATCTATGCACATTCCAATCACCTGGTCCACAACCTGTAAGGATTACTTTGCTAGAGTTTTATGTATAACTAGTTTTCCCTCTTTGGACTTTTAGTAGAAAAATAAGAGATCTGCTGAGAATTTGCAAGAAAAGTAATTACTGGTATATAGTGCCAAGTTCAATCAGACATGAATCAATGTGAGTACTCATAGACCTCAGGGTTTCTCTCTCCCAATCCCCAAGTACGAAGCAAAGCAGGGGGTTGTAACTGAGTCGAACAGCCATTTTAATCCTTTTATAGAAAAGATATGAATGGGCCAAAGAAGCAGACAGATCGCAAGCCAGAAATCAGCATGTAGTCACGGATGAGAACTAGTTTCTAAATGTATTCTCATTTCTTCCAAATAGGCCCAGAAAGCAACCTTTGATTGCAGATTCTCGAGATTATCTTCCTGTCTGGTGTGAGTTTGTACCCATATCAAAGTAAATGCTGGGCCAGAACAGATGACTGAATTAGGAAGAAGACACAATGCCCATTCACGAGCTTGGGGAACAGAGCAAGGCTGACCGCCCCAGGTGCCCATGTCGGGGTCCTGGCAGGACTGACAGTGCAACACAAAGGACCACAGCTCACAGGACAGGGTTCTTTACTAGTGACATAACCACAGACTGTGAAACCCAAATGTAACTCATCACTCATCTCGATCACAGGTGCCAACTGCCACATTCACTCCGCACACCCATCCATGGGTCTGTGGCTCCCACTGTCTTCACTGTCACAGCAACACACGGCTGTCAGGATTTCCTTCTCCATTCCAAGTACGCGTCACACACAGTGGGTGCTGGTGCCCCCTTCCAACCCGTTCTCACTTCCCAGGCAAGTTTTCATAAAGTCAGTGATGTGGAGTTCTGCAGGTGAAGTCTCAAGTAAGCAAACACCATCAAGAGGATTCAGTCTTTCAACGTAAACCAGGTCTACTCAGTTCAAAGACATGAGGGGTGCGTGGCAGTGTGGAACACCCAGATGAATGGCTTTTCATGCCACTGAGGCCCTGAGAGAAATTCACAGACAACATCATGGGCCCAGGGGGACCGGTGGGCCAAACAACACCGACACAATGTTTAATAGGATTTCTAGTTATGTCCAGAATTCAGAATGCTGTCAGTGTGGAAGAGAAAGCAATCGTTTTAAGGCAGATCCAAGAGCCAATGGTTGTACTTAGTCCTCTAGCAGTGATAGGCGGCGTATACAAATGTAAACCTAAGGAATGGAAAACTGCTTGAATTTGGGGGCCTCCCCTGCTTTTCCGTCCCTGGAATCATCCATGCCATCTCTTTAATCTCCCAAACCCTCTTGCTCACAAATAAACTCTTGGGCTTCAGGTAATGTTTCTTCCAGTGGGTGACAAAGTTAGGTAAGGCGGCTGTGTCCCTTCAGAAGGAGACATTCTTAGGGGCATGGAACAAGAAAGCCGGGTTGAAATCTGCAACTTTAATGATCATGTCACTCCCAATAAAGCCATGTGAGTATTCCTAGAACCCAGCAGGGAAGCACCAGAACAATGTTGCTGGGCTCTGGGCAGGAAAAGGCTGACTGATGGACCCACAGAACCTGCCCTGTGGGGAAAGGATCTCTGACTATCACCATTTCTTCTCCCTGGCCCCAGAGCAACCCCAATGAAGCAAACTGAGAACAAAGAGCACATTCTCTCCACCAGCAACACCCTTCTCTTCAAAGACAAGAGACAACCACCACCTGAGCAAGCCTCCCTGGCAGCACAGGTATTCTGCAGAAGCTGAGCAAGCAGCGGCTTCCTGCGCTGCCTCGCTGTTTCTTCTTCACAGTCCCGAGGAGTGCGTTCTCCTCACGGACTTATCCTTCGAGGAAGCCGCTGTTACCACTGGGCACCGCTGCTCCTTCCTCCCACTGATCGCCCAGGTTCCACCCTTCCTGTCTGGGTGGCCCCTTAGTGCTGGCACTCGCCTACACCCGGGTATGTTTTGAGGTCCCGGTTCTGCATCGCCCTGTGTACACTCTGGAAGCACACCAGGAGGTATACTGCACCAGGAGGGAGGTGGATCTAGCAGCAGGTGGGTCAGGTACCTAGACTTGTGTCATTCCTGACCCAGGAGATTCCTAGGAAACTGGCCCTCATCTTAACACGTGCCCCACTCTCCACCGAGGTTTCTGCATGTTGTGCAGAATAGGTATGACTATGAATACACATAGAGCCAGTCCATGGGGAGTCATGGCACACAAACAGGATGTTTCAGAGCCTCCTGGGTCTCACAACAGGCTTGGCTCAGTTACCAACACCAGACAGTTCCTTTTGTGTAACGTTTTTCCAATGACACGCCAATGCTGGTGTTGTTGTTTCAGATATAAAGCCACGATGACAAAAACACCAAGCCCCTCAAACTGAGCTTATAAATAATAACATGGGTCTACTGCCTGGGAACTCCAGCTTATAAGAGACGCAGAGATCTAGCAAACACACTAAAAGCTGCTTGGGGCTAGCTGTGATGGTACCTGGGTGGCAATACATGGAGTGGATTGAGGTGGGGATTGGTAGTGACGCTTGGCTGGAGCCTCCTCACAAGCCCAGGGAGTCAGCGTGGGTGAGGGTGCCAACTCGGTGTAAACCTAGAGACATACACATTGTTCTCCCAAACAGCATGGGGTGGTCAAGGTCCTTGCATCAGACGAGGCCCTGCCCTGGGAACTCCAGGTGCCTCCTCTGACTGCTGGCACAGGCCGGGGCACCAGTGACTCGATCCCAGGGGCACACTCGATCCCAAGCTTGATTCAAGACAGGACAAGGCGCCCAGGAAGAGTTACAGTCTCTATGTGACAAGAGGAATGTGGAATTCGTTTGTGTCGAAGATTAAGGGCCTCTTGGGAGGGTCTGGGTCCCTGTCAGCCATGTGAAGCAATTTGAAGAGTCCAGTTCCGATGTTCATTGGGATCCCCATGATGATGCATTCAGACACTCCTGGAAACAACCACAACAGTGATTAGAGCAAGTCTGGGATACGGGGGGCGGGGGGGGGGGTGGTGGTTTCAAAGGAGTTGGAGCACCAGCTTCTCTCGCATCAAACAGCTCCACGTGGGCAAGTCACTGGGCCCTCAGTCTCTACAACAGGGGTGGTTGTGCACTGAGGCCCAGGGGAGCTGACAGAGCCTCAGGGAAGGCACAGCGCCTGCTCATGGCCAAGTAGCTGCAGAGAGCTCGGCCAGTTCTCCTCTTCCATGCGCGCACTTGGTAAGACCCACCTCGGAATACACTAAACTCAGACAGTTACAGGACTGAATGAGGATTCCTGGGAAGCCCGAGGCTGCCGTCCAGAGTTTTCCTTAATGTAGGGCCTGAGTTGAAAAGACACAATGACACCGAATTTGGTTGTGGTTGTCGGTTTTTTTGGTTTGGGTCTGGTTTTCAGAAACGTGGACAGCAGTGTGCAGAAACCCGGCACATTGGAAACGAACGGGAAGCTGTTAGCTGTACTCGGGGCTAAGCTTCACACAAACACCCTACAGGCACTATTCCTGGGAAGCTGAAATTCCACCACTGCTGTGGAGTTAAAGATAGGCGGGGGCAGGGATAGATTCTGGCTACATCTCAGTTTCTCTAAGATCCACATGCCAGGCCGTTTATTCTGTACCTACTAAGTGCCTACTATGTTCTTGGCTCTGCGCTATCACACACCAATAACAGAACTAAGAATCAATGCGCAATGGTGACAGCACTGAGTTACTGTTCGGTTCCTCAGTTGCGGGTGGTCAAAGTCAGGGAGGCGCTCCAAAGGCACAGGGTTTCCTGGCAGCTGTGCCTTACTCGCTGGTCCTTTAGCTTTGTCCTTCACCCACCTCACCTTTTCTCCAAACCCAATTGTCCTCTCCTTTTTCTTCCCTTTCACTCATTTGACCCCAAAGAACTTTGCCATTTCTCTTTCTTGGATCCCTTATGAAAGGGGAAAGGCAAGTTTAAAGACTAGCATATAGTCGAAGGTCCTCACTGACCATCCCTTCTTTAGCAAATCCATACCTGACTGAGAGGTGAGACAGGAAATGGCCCCTAGGGAAGCTTTAGCGGGAGAATGGCCTCCGGGCACTGAATCTCAGCTTTGGGCCTGTCTTAGGTGGGCAGTTTATCTACCTTCCCAGCTCCTGGCTAACCACCACTTTGGGGCTACAAGGTCAGAATGGCCTGAGTAAAAGCCCTGCAGTCAATACAGCTTTGGAAGGCAGCAGACACTTCCGCGGTCATGCCTCCTCATGCTTCTCTCCCTTGCGGCCCTAGAGACAATATCTAAGAGAGGCCAGCACAGCCTGGCGGGGACAGAATGTGTGCCGAGGGAAGACACACTGCTTGCTGCCTGTCGTTGAAGGCCGGGGCTGCAGACCCACGGACTACTGTCTCTGCCCGCCCTTAGGCACTTGCACATAAAACCATGGCCATGGGGTCAGTGGGGAGAACTACAATTTTAAAAGTTAGGAAAAGTCTTAGATGTTCAGGGTGGATTTTTTCTTCTAGGACCCCGTGCAATTGTGCCGACAGAGAGAAGCCTCTGACAGACATGGCTCTCTGGTGAGACTTTGAAGACAGAAGAACGACGGATTCCAGTTCATGGCTGGCGGCTCCATTTGCCCGCACGGTCAACAGCAGAAGCTCTCACTGAGTCTCCTTGCGAGGCAGAACCTACCACACACAGAGTCCTTCTGTCCAAAGTAGGCAGCGTCGAAGAGGTGGTCGGCCGTCTTCTCAAAGGATGCCAGCATCAGCACGCTCTCCTTCATCTTTGCCAGGCCGAACCTCGTGATTCCCAGCACTTCACCCTGCACCGTGAAAGCAGGGGCAGAGAGCTCAACAGCAGCCACCTCTGCACACTTCCCTCCACAGACTACATCAAACACAGGCACCCCCGCAGGGAAAGGAGCTAACAGCCATCGGCCGCAGCTCTGGGTCCCTGACAACATGGGCACTGAACTCGGGCAACTGAGATGTCGAATTAAGAAACAGAGACAGTATGTGAATTTGAAGGAAAATTAGAGTTAAGGATTAACAAAAGCAGAGTACTTCTGAAGAGGTTCATTAGGGTTCAAGAACTAAGGACTAATAAATATAAATGCCTCAAGGTAGGAAAGGGGTTAAGTAAATATAAGAATTTGCTTTCAAAGGAATATTGTACCATCATTAAAATATTTTACAAAAACTCTAGTATAGAAAATATTTAGTGTTAAATTTTTTAAAACCAGGACAAAAACTGCATGTACACTATGTACTGTCAATTACAGTAAAGAAAGAAATTGTAGGGTGTAGGTCCCATCTCCTCACCTAGTTTCTAAATGTTCTACAGTATAGCACAGGCTTCTGAATGGACACAGAGAAAAAGCTGTTCCCCTTTGGCAGTCCTGTAGGCAGCACATTTTTTGGGGGGGGACAGGTGGAAATAACCAACTGACCCAATCTCAGCTCCCCATTGCATATCCCAAGTGCTTACTCTACCTGGAAATGGCTAAAGAACTGTGATGAATGAGAACACGGGAATACACAACAAAGCAGCATCCTGGGCTTTTGGCAATGGCTAGTTAATGCTCAAGGAGCTTTGATGGAATAGGGAGTTAGGTGTTGGGCTGCTAGCTGCAAGGTCGGCAGTTCAAATCTACCAGCCACATCTCAGGACTCAAATGAAGCTTTCTGATACCACAAGTATTTACAGACTCAAAATCCCCAAGGAGCACAAGTTGTTACAAGTCAGAATTGATGCATGGCAACAGGTCTGTCTTAGTAGTGAGAACAATGGATTGTGATAAAAGCTGTTAAGAGTCCCCAATAATTAAAAAAAATTTTTTTTTAAAAAAGAAGCAGTGATAGTACAGTATTTAAGCACAAGCTGCTGAAGGAAAGGCGGGCACTCAAATGGCCAGTGGTTCTACAGGCTTTCCACGGGTCTGGACGTTTACCTCTGTAAACATGGAGCAAGCACAGCCCTCGGAGGCAGTCCTCCTGTGCCACGTGCGCTTGCTCTACGGCGCATTTCAAAAGGGGTGGCCCTCTATGTAGTTTTGCTTTAGATAAAATGTATAACAAAGAAAAATATAAACCCGCTTCCCTCCTCAGTTGGTTAAAACTAGATGTGATAGTGTGTCATAAGGTTGTAGTTATTTTTTTTTTAATTTTTATTAAAAAAATGTTGACTTATAATTCAAATATCATACAATTCAATAGTTTAAACATATTAGAGTTGTGTAATCACCACTTCAATAAATTTTAGAACATTCTCTTCTTTCCTATACTTTTTACTTGTATAAGACTTTTTATTTCATATTAGCTCCCGAATTCTCCCCAGCCTCTTCTGCCCCAATAAACTATTAATCCATACTACAGGAATATGTTCTGTTTTATAGATTTATCAACCCTGGAATTCATATAAAGAAAAACATTCAAAACTAAAAAGCAAAAAAAAACAAACAAACAAACAAACAACAACCCCAAAACATAAAACCCAACAATAACAAAACAGGGAAAACTCAGTTTAAAAGATAACAGAAAACAAAAACTGGAACAAATTTCAAATGGGTCAAAAGGGGTAACAAATGATACGGTGCTCAATTTTGACCTACATCTGCATTAACTGCAGCACATATGTCTGGTCAATGGATAGAGGGAATTCACCAGAGGCATAAGCCAAGTGGGGACCCTGCAAATCGATTTTGGGCTTTCCCTGTCATCAGTAGCCTTCTGTACTGTACTAAGTTCTAGTACTATCCCTTTTCTGATGGATCACGCAGGCTAGTGTGTTTTTTCATGTGGACTTACCATCACCTCACTGAGATGGCTACAATGCTTTAAAACAAGCCTTTATGATATTATTCTTTTAGGGTTAGGATTAAAAAAAAAGATATTATTCTTTCTGACAGCTGGGCCAGCCAGCCACCACACACAAACTTGCATTTTTTATTCTGAGATTTTACTAGAACATCCAGTCCAAATACTGGGCTTTGGCTTTTGGATACCCGTGTCATCTTATTTACTCAGAGAAGATCAGTACCAACACTATACTCTGCACAGGCCTTCAACTCTCTGCAGCCTTGTGTACCTTGTAGGTCATCAGGTCAGAGAGCAGCATCACATGTCTCCTGTCAATGCTCATGCCGTGGTTGACCATCGTGTACTGGATCTCATTGATGATTGTGGTGCGGGCCGCCTCAATGCCCAGGGTTTTCTCCACCTGCCAAGAACTAGAGATAAGTAAAAGCAGCCACTCTGAGGGCGCTGCTTCGACTCCTCTTCTGCCTGGTATGTTTGAAGGAGACTTGATGCCATCTGCCATAAATGCAATTCTGATCATTTTTATTGGAAGACCCAACAGCAGGGACAGAGAAATGTGCTGAGCCCCGTTGAGGGCCTGCAAACACAATAAAGGGAGACAGCCTGACTGTACCTTGCCCCTGCCCCGGCCAGGTACCTCATAGGTGTTGTTGGAGGTGGTCTGGGTGCCCTTCACCCCATGAGTGGCCATAACAGCCCGCAGGTTATCGCCTTCCACTAGAAGCTTGTACTTCTCCTTCCCACTCTGCTCATCGATATGGATGACAGCTCTGGACACCTCTGGAATGCCTTGCACCACCACCTGGATCCAGAAACGTGGCAGTATGAATGGTCCCCTCCCTCCCAGCAGCCTGAGAACCCACAGCAGCGAACAGGAGAACTTGGCATGTGACAGCATGGAATGTCAGCCTCCATTTCTCAAAGATGGTTATCAGTAGAATCCTACACAAAAAAAGTGCCTGTTTTATGCAGGGAATAGAATAAGCAGGCCATTTTAGGGAGACAGGGAACCTCTAGAATGGGGGAGCACGGAAACGGCACATAAAATGGGACACTACACTCAGTCTCAGTTACAGAGGCGATGTCAGTGACAAGAGTCCTTTGGGTTCCCTGCACTGGGCGGCCACACTACAGGCAAATACTCCCTCGCTCTTTAGAAATCTCAAGGCGACTTGCTGGGCAGGGACCCAAGGACACAGTTTGACTTACCTTGGGAAGATCCTCCTTCAGGAACTGCAGCACGTAGTACATGGAGCTCTTACTGTTCTCTCGGGGGGTGACACACACCACAGCCTCACCATGCACAGCCACATCCCCGGGCTTCACGCGGAGCTTGGACGTGCAGATGGAGTAGCGCACGGTCTCAGCGTTCACCTGCAGGGGACCAGGGCAGGCCACCTCAGGATATCGCCGACAGGCTCAGAGGCTTTGATTCCCATGTTTCTCAATGTGTTTTCACTAAGACCAGGCTTAATTAATGGTCAGATAGGACTGGTGGGACTCCTTAGAACACGGTCCTTGGTCACCCTTTAGGCCTGGCACGGAGAGCATTCTCGGGGCTTCATTTTCACTCAAAGAATAAACTAATCTACGAACGAGGGATGCACTCCTCAAACCATCGGCCATTAGAGATCAAAAGGGCACCATGTACTCGAGGTTCAGAGGTTTCAGAAGAAAGAGGCGTAGAAGCACAGGGGTGAAGGATGAGCCGTATTACATTTGGGAGACTGCAATCAATGAGATGAAGCAAAATGTCTACAAATTGCTGAACAGAAAACGGATTTTCTCTGTAGAACAGACTTTCTGGTCATTTTTTTCTCTCCCCTTAAATGGTAATACCATAGACACAATAATGCATATCTACGCACTGTATATGTAACAAAAAAGTCGGTTTTGAATAGTCTGACTTATGGTGGCCTCCTCGCTATCAGAACAGAACTGTACACCAGAAGGCTTTCAACGGCTGAAAGGTCTTTCTGGCCTTTCTTCCAACAAAACCACTGGGGGCTTGTACGTTTTCTGTGCTTTAAGCTTTGTACTTTTTAAAAAGTAGTTTTGTTTGGTTTCTAACAGCCCCGTCTGCCTGCAATATTCAATCCTGCTGCAAACCTTACCCAATTCACAGTAATATCCAGGCGCTCTATGGAAAGCTCTGAGAAACTGGAGGTTGGAGACCAAGCCAATTTTAAAACTTCAGTTTTACCGTGAATCGAACTGTGTTCATCAATATAAGACAACAGCCTTTCCTCAGAGCTGAGAGCAAGTCTTCTCCTGGAACTGGTGCCCTGAATGTGGACTTGTAGCCTCCTACACTGTGAGAAAATAAATTTCACCTTGCTAAGTCGCCACTTGTGGCATGTCTGTTATAGCACCGCCAGGGTGTGTTCGCTTGCAGTGACAAGTCGTGGCTGTCTCTCTAAACAGATACGCAGTCTACATTTCACAACCGTCATGAACAACAAATAAATATGGTACTTGAGGGAATAGCCTTTAAGACATAGTCCATGCAGGATAAAAACCAACCCAAACTCACTGTCATTAGGTCAATCCCGACTCACAGTGACCACATGGGATAGGGTAGAACTGCCCCTGGGGGCTTCTGAGAGTGGAACTCTTTAGGAGTGTGGAGAGCTTCATCTTTTTCCCAAGGAGCAAATAGTGCTTTTGAGCAGCCAACCGTGTGGTTAGCAGGGCAGTGTATAACCCACTTTGCCCCGACGGCTCCCTTCCAGGCCAGATACCTAGATTTTACTTCCGCCAGCAGACCTCATGCACAGCTACCACCTATGTGTCTCTAGTGGATTGCATGCTGCTACGACGCTGGCTATATTTCAGCAGAACTTCCAGCCTGAGGCAGTTTATGAAGAAGTATCTAGTAATCCATTCCCCAAGTCAGCCAAAGCAAATGCTATGAACGACAACCATCTGATCCATAAGTGATAATGGGGATAATGTAGGACGGTGGTGTTTCGTTCTGTCATGCCAGGGGTCATTAGTTGAAGTTGACTTGACAGCAGACCACAACAATAAAAGATTTAACTACCCGAGGGGTTAGATCTATTTATGAGAATGGCTGATTATCTTTCAACTGTTACTTCCCCATACAACCAGTATAAGAAGCCAGGCCAACCTAGCCACCTGCACATGAGAGGGCACCGCCCCCCAATCGGAGGCGTGCTGGGAAGAGCAGGGCTCTCATAGGACGCACTCTTCACCCCAGGCGAGCGCCAAGGGGCATCTCCTGCTAAGGGTCCCTTGGTCGCAGTGAATCTTTTGGTAAACCTTGTTTTTTGGGATGGCCAATTTAAGAGAACACATGCGCTATGAAATTTTGCTTTCTGCTCAGAAAAAATGGCACAGAAACTTGTGATGATGAACACAGTTTACAAGGACAGTGCTATGGGGAAAATGCAAGTGTAGGAATGGTTTACTTGTTTCAGAAAAGGTGAAATGCTGATTGATGACAAACCTCCTTCTGGACATAACCAACTTCCCAAATGAATGAAAATATCAATTCATAGTGCATTTGGAGTTTGTTCTACCAGGTCAGACTCTAAATCAAGCTTTCCATTTAGAGGTTCTGAAAAGACTGCGTAACAGTGTGGGATGCAAAAAAACCTGATTTGTGGCAGAAGGGGGACTGCTTTTGCCACCACAACAATGCATCTTCTCCCACAGTCATCTCAGTACGCCAGTTTGGGGCAAAAATCAGCATGCCTCTCTTGCCCCACGTACGACTCACCCAACCTCGCTCTGTGAGACTTATTTTTGTTTCTGTGAATGAAGAAGGGCATGAAGACAGGGATTTGACGACTTAGAAGAGGTGAAGAAAAAAACGAGAGAGGTACCGTCAGCCAACCAAACAGATGAGCTTGAAAAATGTTTCCATGAATGGAATCACAGATTTGACAAATGTATTAAGTGTAATGGAGAGTACTTTAAAGATGATAAGGTTGTTTTGTAAAACAATTTAAATACATAGCTTTGGGGTGGGGGTAGCTCTGGGCTTTCTGGGGTGTCCCCTTGTATGTCCTAGCCCAGCAAGGCATTATTTGGTGCTGGGAACTATACAGTGAGTCTGACATTGTCTTGCTCTGTGGTCCATACCGAAATTATGTCACTGTGACTTGGTATTGTGCATCAAATCTCAACTAATTTCCTCTGGGTCTTAAGAAGGCAAGACAGTGTCAGGACAAGGTTTATGAAGGGAAACTGGGAAGGCACAATAGAATCACACGGAACAGAAATCCAACAAGACCCTTTACCAAGGCATCTCCCTTGCTCTTCCCACAGTTTGTCAGCACCTATCTTGGGACCAAGAGAGGGTGACTTCCAGGACACATTTACTAATGACTCACTTCCAGTCTCAGAAGTCTAATCCGTTCCAGGGAGAGCTTGACCAGAATAAAGCAATCATCAGGAAGAAACACTTCTTCGATATACTCGGAAATCTGCAGTGTCAAAAGATCAGAACGTGAGTTCCCCCTTGCCTAAAAGCACCCCTTTTAAAATCGCTTTAAGGGCCAGGAGAGGTAGAACATGACTAACTGGTAAATCAGATGCAATTGGCTGTCTGATTTCCCTGTAAGCTGTTGTCCTAGTTTCTTGTTATCAACAGAGATTTCTTGTTACCTCTCCCAAAAGGGTTTTCTCAATTCTCCCTTTCACGAGGCGAGCATAATCAGCGTCATCATCTTTGTCCAGCTGGGCTGTGATAATTGGAGTGCTAAGAGACAGCGAGAAAAAGCATTACAGCCTCAAAATTAACCAGTGTGAAGACCACTGCCTTGCTAAATACGAACACTGTATCCACTCCTTTTGTATCAACACAAACAGGTCCCAAATAGTAGGTCTTTATATGAAAATCAATGTTGTGCAAAAATTGGAGGATGACTACAACAATAAACAATTGCCGGGTACACCATTACATAACTGCCAAATTCTATCATTATCTAACTGACAAACCGCTGAGAGCCATTGCCCAGCCAAGCTGACCTATAACCTGAACCATCATTTGAAAAAACTCACTGCCACGGAGTTGATACTGACTCACAGTGACCCTACTAGTCCACAGTCCAGGGAGGAAATAACCCTGGGAATTTCTGAGGTTGTGACTTTTGTCTCTCTCCCTTGGAAGGACTCATGGTTTCAAACCGCTGTTCCTGAGGGCAGCAGCCCAACTCATACCCACGGTGTCACCAGGGCTGCTGCCTCCACCACCACAGCCAGCACTGCTGTCGCTTTGCAGGCCTGTTACTGCCACATGCGCGCTGTCAACACGCGAAGGACAACAGACTTCCGGCTATTATAATAACTGTCAACCGTCAGATAATGACACAGTCAGTAAGGGAGGCCTAGCTGTACTTAAAGTAAAAATAACCACATTTACTGTGTGGCAGGGCTTCACTCTGAGCTCATTAAGACTTGCTCACTTCAACACCGAAAGAGAAAATCCTTCCGTACAAAGGCCTTGGGAAAAGTCAAGCCTCCAGTAATTACTAGAACACCAACTGAAAGGTTTCAACAAGTGAATGATGTGCTAGAGGTGCTCATTGGTCTATGAAAAAAGTTTGGAAGCCAGCCACCTGGCCAATTCAATGAAAGAGATGCAGAAAATATCAGATAATATTGTTGATACCATATGCAAGTAAAATTTTGAATTAAACAAACAAAAAAAGCTATAGCAATACAATACGGGGGATATGCTATCAGGACACTGGGATCTTTGTTTGATGTGATTCAGAAGAGGGTGTAGAATGAAGGATAGCACGCTGATGTCATCTTGCTGGAGGGAGAGACGAATGGGAAGAAGCTTGCTTGTGCTTCGCTGTCTAGGAAAGTAGGCCGGCTCTGTGCATAGCAGAGCACGGCTAACCCAGTGAAATGCCGCAGTGCTGTAACACTTGTGTTTATCCAGACCTGTACACGGACCACGGAGCAAGAGGACAGGGGATGCTCTAAGATCGGGAAAGGCACGTGCCAGGGCTGTATCCTTTTATCATTATATTTTAATCTGTTTTCCCATTAGTTTCTGAAGCCCCGTGTACTTCTTCAATCTGTATACTGAGCAAATAGTCTGAAAAAGATGGCGATGGGAAGAGGAATGTGGCATCAAGAAAGAAAGAAGACTCTTTGACAAGCTACAATATGCAAATAACCCAACTTGAAAGTGCAGGACTTGAAGCCGTTTCTGATGAAGACTAAAAACTACAGTCTTCAGTATGGATTATACATCAAGAAAGCAAAACTCTTCACAACTGTAAACATCATCACAATAAACGGCACAGAGATTGAGTCATCACGGATCACACTGTACGTGGGCCTACAATAAAAGCCCAAGGAAATGGCCGTTAGGAAATCAAAGAGCGAATTACATTGGGCAAACTGGCTGCAGAAAAAAAAAACGTGATAAGGAAAAAATAAATAAAAATGAGAATAAAATGCAAAAGTGTTAAGGAGGAAATAATAATGGGTACAAGAATGAAGAAAATGTTAAAACTGATTGTGGTAATGACTGCATAACTCTCTTTAAAAGCACAGATGAGATTCTGAAGACCGAGGCGCTCCTGCCCCAATCTATAGTGCCCGTACTTTCAGGCACCTTCTCTGCATGTTAAAGTGGATGCGGAGTAAGAATGATGGACGAAGAGGTCCGTCTTTGAAATATGGTGTTGGCAAAAATATCATATACACCATGAACCATCAAATATGTCTGGAAAGTACAGCCAGAATACACCTTAGGAATAAGCAGGTGTCACGTTCTTTGAACATGTGCTCCGAAAGGACCGGCTCCTGTGGGTCATCGTGGAAAACTAGAGGGCGAAGGGGGAAAAGAAAGACCTCCATGAGCTAGCTGGGCACAGGGACTGCAGGAATGGGTTCCAGCCCCAGAGCAACAGTTAGAGGCCGGGGAAGTGTTTTGTTCTTTGTAGAGAGGGGTCACCAGAAGTCAGAATCCACTTCATGGCTCCAACAACAGTAACTTAAAATATCTACAAAGGATCTCTTCACCCTAGACAAAACGAGGGCAGTGCCATCTGGGGCCCTCTGATGTAAGTAATGAACCCAGGGAGTGAGGCCCCTTTTAGGATGTATTTCATATTTCACTAGTTGCTGTGAAAAGAAAAACTTTCCCCCCAGTTTCTGTCTTTCAGGTCTCATAACATTTAGCACCCACCAACATTATCCTCCTCTGGGGTTTCTTGGGCAGCTGCACTCCCACTGACAGAACATGCAATGGGAGACGAAAGAGGAGATCTGGAACTGAAAAAGCGGGTGTGTGCTGCAAATGACTGTTTTTACAGGTATTTTATGAGCCTATGCATCTCAGTGATCTGATTTTGTAAAACTTTTGTTTCTTTTGGCATTTGAACAGAGATAACCTTGTACATCTATTTCCAGGTTCCTAAGCATTGTTAGGCCAAGGCTGCGAGCCTCAAGGCTAGTGGTTTGAATCCATTAGCCACTGTGAGTGTGCGCCAATAAAGATTTATAGGCTATTCCGGGTGGCTGAGTCAATAGATTTTACAGTACTGTATGTGGGGTTATTTTGGTTGGTACATGATTTCTCATGATGATTCCATGTTAATGCAAATACTGCAAATTCAGGTGCCCTAAATGTATGCATCTGTCAAGGGATCCAGCAGATGGTGCAGAGGGACATGTGTGTTTCACATATGTATAAAAATTCTTTCATAACAGAATTGCAGAAATGTCCACTTGCTTTAGTGTGCATTTCTACAATCCAGAGAAATACTTAGCAGGGTTCTTCTAGCTGTAGTCTTTGTTAAGACCACGAAACAAGCTCTATTTTCCTGAGGGGTCTGGGAAAGAAGGTGGGGGAAGTTACTGATTGTATTATCAGCTGTAAGTGATTGCCCACCTGTTGGATATAGAACAGGCATATCTCAGAACAGGGAGTGAGATCTCATTACCAGCAATAAAGGAGAGTCAGGGGTGGAGAACGTCCTTCAGGTAGACCCTACATCTGATTTGCCTTTCTCTGCCAGACATCTGGTTCTTGGGACTGCAGTTGTAGCCTGTCACCTGACCAGATTTTGCCATTTCGAAGCCTTGGGGATGAGGAAGCCTCTGGACGGACTTTTAAATTTTAGATTTGGGACTTCCCACCACCCACAACTACGTGAGCCACTTTCCTTCACGCTTTGAGTTCTGTACTCCTCACAGTGAACTGCAGAACCCTGGGATGTGACGGATTAAACTGGGGGAAGAGTGGTTATTGGTGAGGATAATAGAGTTGAATAAAACATTTTTAAAGTGTGACATCTGGGAAATTTAACCTTCATTTTTCTTGGTACTACTCATTAATTTTTCTAAAATAAATTATTTCCACATCTCCCTTGATGCAAATACATGGTATGAACACATAATTAAGAGCAAAAAAAAAAAGAATTTTGAAGTTGGTAGTCTGAGGAAGAAAATGTAGAAGATGAGCCATCACCTGGAAGTGTGTGGAAAACATGGTAACCGTGTATCTGATCACTTGCTCCAGTATGGGGGTAGCTAGGACTGTCAGCAACTTGGGGATTTCGGAAGATGGAGGTCTCCTTTAACTTTTCCAGCTATGTGCTGCACGGTTCGAAAGAGAGATGGCTCCCAGAGACATCTCTTCCCGAGAAAGGCGGTCTTACTGGCCTCTCTGATGAATTTTTGGACTAACTGGACGAAACAGATCACTTCCATCTGGCTGGTCCCTGGAAGCAACAGCGACCTAAATAAACTTCTGTACAGCTGGGGAGTACTGTTCACTCATCTGTGCATTTTTAGAGTGCAGTCTGAAGATTAATAGGATTTATAACCTCAGCAAGCCTCAGTCTACAGAAATTTCAAGCCACCAACTCAGCTTCATGATACACAGAATATAAGATCTCTTAGAGAAATAGAAATCTATCAAAGAGTTTTAGCAAGAAATCTTCAAAAGATAAGTTTAATTTTTTTCCTTTCAACACCAACCCCCAACTCCCCCGACTCTATCAGCTGTGACTCAGGCCATATCTCACTGGCCACAATGTATCCAAAAGGGGCCTGTGTCATCAGGGGGTCCTTTCCATTGGTGGCCTGGATTTCTGGCTACGTCCGTTCAAGCTCTTATCTTTTCCCAAGAACCACTGTTTCTTGAATGGTTCTAAACTAAATATGATTAATCAAATACAACCAAAATATGACTGATACAACAAACCTAAACACGCCAAACTCACAGCCACTGAGTCACTTCGGACTGATAGCGACCCTGCCGGACAGGGTAGAACTGCCCCTGGGGGTTCCTGAGACTAACTCTCTACAGAGAGAGAGAGCTTCATCTGTCTCCTGGGAGTGGTTGGCACTGTGACCAGCAGCCCAATATGTCACCTGTCATGCCACCAGCACTCCCTTTTACAACAAACACTACCACACTTTAGGTGTTGCCCCGTCTGAGTCACACGCAAATGCATGTGGCAGTACGATCACTTTCCAAGCAACGGGGTGCTGGCGGCTGAGCACCTGATGGCCTTGGAGGCATTGATGATCTCCTTGATGCGGGGCACACCGAGTGTGATGTTCATGGAGGCCACACCCGCAAAATGGAAAGTCTTCAAGGTCATCTGGGTGCCTGGCTCCCCAATGCTCTGGGCACAGAGTGCACCCACTGCCGAACCTGGCTCCATCTGGGCCCTAGGGAGAGAAAATAAGAATGGATACATAATGCGGCAATGAAAAGTCTGAAAACTGCAGGAAGAGGCTTCTGATTACTGCTTTCTCACAGAAAGCATGGGAGCACTCCCAAACAACCTGGAAAAATGGAATGAAAGATAAGGGATTTCTCTTCCCACAAACTTTTGGAAGTCAGCTCATATGTGTTAAGTCCAGGAAGGACTTATTGAGAATGAGCCAGGCTGTTTGTGATGGAGGAAGAGTCTGGAGACCCATTTAGGTATAGGTGCAGAAAAGGGAATCCAAAAAGGGTGGTGACATGCTTTGGTTCGTATCTGGTAATTGGGCCCATGATGTTGACGGCTAGAAAGATCCAAGTGCTCTAACAAATGGTACTAAAGGCAGACAGAGTAGCAAAACTCTGGAATATGTTGGCAATTTTTCTGTGGGGAAAAGATACTTAGAAATCTCTTAGTAATTATTTCCACACCTTCCAAGGGATGAGACTTCCCATCCTTCCCAGTGTCAGATCAGGCAACATCTTCTGGGAAACTCTCAGAGGAGGTGGGTCCCAATTCAACGCCATGCTCACTGGTGTAATGGGACATTTCTTACAGCACTTCCCAGGTTGACCCAATGGAACCATCCTCTACAAGAGAGGAGGAATCCAGATGGGCTGGCACGATGCAGACCCAAGGACTCAGCAGTTGGTTTCCAGAGATATGAAGGGAAAGAGGGGCTAGACTACACTTGTCAGGTACCCTTCCAGAAATACAATGTGATATGGAGTACCCAGCCGAGAGACCTACCTACAGACCTACTGAGGCCCCTAGACAGAGGCCGACAGACCCTGCTTCAGGATAGGTGTCTCTGCTGGCAGTTACCACAAAGCACTGATGTAGCATTCTGTACTTGTGGGAGCATGTGTCAGCAGACATGACAGACTGAAGTGAATGCCCTCTACGCTCAGATAAATAACATCCCTACCTCATGTACTTGTCCCTACAGGTCTCCAAAAACTTTTCTATCTGGGTAGGGGTGATCCTGTCCAACTGGTACAACACCCGGGGCTGAAAGAACAGAAATAAAGAATTAGGATGGCAGTCTCTGAAACTGGCCTGTGCCGGCAAGGTCTAGGAAGGTTATTACCTCTGTTGTGCCGTTATCATTGATGCCATATTTGTCTCTGGTTTTCTTGATCCGCTCAGAAACCCCCTTTATGAATTTTTTTATTTCCTGAAAGATAATACAGCCAGTGTCTGTTTTATATTTCTCATTAACTTGGGTGACATGATTCAGTGCATATCTTTAGTAATATATGACAAGTCCATCTTATTTAGCCATAGCCTAGAAAGGATGCTCACCAGAGACCGGTTCTATTAGGACATGTTTGTTTGTCTAAGGAATGCAGTGCTCATACCCACATCCCAGAAAAGATGACAAAAACAACATGAGGAAGAAGGTGAAAAGCATACGCATAAGGCAGCTGGAGCCTACTGCTTTCACTACAGATTTCTAGTGATCTAGCAGGAAGGTTACCTGACTTACAATATGCAATGTCTAGGAACTAAAACAAACAGCTCAGCAGCCTTCCCATCCTTCTCAGTACCCGGATCAAGCAACTTCCTTGGTGTAGCCCTTCCCGAGAAGGTGGGTTACAATTCAATGAGCTCTATTCACTCAACACCATGCTCACAATGGGTCATGTCATGTTGGTGTCATGGGGAATGTCTTGCAGCACTTCTTGGTGGAACTGCGCCGTGGAATAAAAGGAGTCCGTATAGGCTGATAGGATGCAGACCCAGGAAATCAGCAGTTTGGTCAGTCTCCAGGGACTTTCTGCGGAAGGGGAGCTAGAGTGCGCTTGTCTTCGGGAACCTTTCTAGAAAAAGAATGCCGCTCCATTCTTTTGGACCAAGAGTGGTGGCGGTGGCTTGAACAGAACTCTGGCCAACTCAAAGAGTCCAGCTGCGTGGTGCCATGGGCTGATGACCGGCCCGTACAATGGAAGTTGGTGGGAGAGTGGGCTGTGCATTCTGATGGAGAAACACTCCACTTCATGCTGCTCAAGCCCTCGGTCCTGGGCGTCCTACCTAAAGTCCATCAGTCAATCCCACAGCTAAAGCTTCCATGCCTGCAACAGACTAAAGCAGACCTCACGAGAAACCCAGTTTTGCAAAAATAAAACCCTAGAGGCACCCATAGAGAGTAGAGTGCTTCATTGGATTATTGCCTAGTTCTATGCCAACCTTGAAATTTAAATCTTTTTAATCTCCTCTAGAATACGTAACAGGCGCTTCGGGAGCCGCCGGGCAATAGCCCATCACTCAAGAGAGGAGGAAACACTTTCTTCAAATCTGCTCCAGCCCGGGGGTATCTGGTGCCATCCCAGAAAGCCAAAGGGTCCAAAGGACTGCCTGAAGGTCAACTGCAACTCTGACCGCCTCTTGTTCATGAACAAGGCTTCCTCGCAACTGTTCTCATTGACCAATTCTCCAACTCGGAGCAAGGATGGAGACACCTGGTGTGATGCTGTCCCACACAGGTGGCCCCCTACCCCCATCTATGCCTAAAAGGGCAAGAGCTTAAACGATCTCCAGACTCTTTTTAAAGAGAAGCTCTCCATGTTCACTTGTTTGCCACAAGTTCGATGCTACCTTCTCAGTTACTGCAAGCTAGAGACAGATGCTCTCAGGTAAATCTAGATAGGGCAGTGAAGCGAGCCTGCAAGCTTGCCTTTAACAGCTGGGGTTGTTGACAGGCACGCAGAACCACTGCCCCACCCCATGTAAAGAACCGCACTCACATGGCTGCCTTGTCCAGTCTGCTTATTCCTCTAGCTGTAGATGAGTTCTTTAGCAGAAAGTTCATAAAAGGTCCACTTGGCTATTTAATCCTTAACTGGGGTTAAGGATTCTACGGTAGTTACATAATTTTATGTCAACTTGATACATAAAAGATATATTAAGGAGGGCCCAGGAGACCTTCCCATGCCCAACCACAACCACCCCCTCCCCTCCCCCACCATGATTCTCCTGCTTGCTTGCCACCCAGACAGCTACTGGAGGTCTGCCATGTTTCGCCGACCCTGGCTGCACACGACTCTGCACCCACTGGCCTGTGATCTTCCTGCATTCTGCATCATCGCAAGTGGCTGGCTGAGTCTGAAAGGGGACTTGTGGGTCTGAGTTGAACTGGGCTTGGCTGTTTTCTTGATATAAAGTTCTCTCATAGGTACGTGGGTCTTACTGGATGGCACATGGAACCAAGAGTGCAAGCCTATATCCAGGCAGACCCAAAAGATTTTCATCAGTGAGGGATTTTGGACACATAGGGAGTTAGAAAAAAAGGACACATGTAAAAAGCATGTCAGGCCCCAAAATGATATTTCAGCAACCAGACACGCTGACGCATCTCCAGCGGCTCTGCAGTGAAGAACGACGGCTCTCGCACACAGGCTTGGCCCTATCTTCCTGAAGCTAGGTTTAAAGACACACAGGCTCACTGTGCAGAAATGAAATTTCACACCCTTCCAAGGAATTCGACGGAACCAACCCATGCAAACAGGGAGCTCACATATGGCAATATGCAGGCCACGAGTTAAATTCTCTACAGCTTGCTCTGGCAAGGTCAGGGAGTGTCGCCACTCAGAACGATCTTTGTTGCTTCACCTATGGTTCAGGAACAACGCATGAGCTCAGAACAATCTGGTCTGGCCAGTGCATTCTGGGCTTCACAGCAAAGCCCACCTCAGCAGGCTGTGAGCTGCTGGAGGGAAGGCTGTGTCTCCTTCTTGACGTGGCAGGACCTGACAGGGTGTGGCGGCCACAAGTGCCAGACGATCGGAATAAGTGGGCACTGCGGGCCAAAAGACCACCCTTCCGCCCTGCCAAAGGCAGTCCACAGGGGTGGTCAGGCAAGCTGCAGTTGGCATACGAGACGGGAATCTGTTCCCTCTGATGCGGGCAGAGTGCAGAAGTCACCGGAATGTGAATGCTGTCACATTACCTCGTTAAGGTCTTGGAAGATGCAGAGGAATAAATAAGTAAATATAATCAAGGAAGTGAACACGTAACAACACAGGAAAAGCACTCAAGCTTGCAGCATTCCTGATTTTGAACATAAAACCTCCATTTCCGCATGTCAGGACATGACTAGAAGACGGGAAGAGCTTCCTAACTGACACGTTCTTAGTGAAGCTTCACTTTTTCAATTTTGATGGAGCACAAGAGATATGTTCCCGCTTTGCCTGCAGAATTTGTGCCACACAGACACTGTCAGCCAGCACTCAAAGAATGATTTACTAATCTTTGTATCCCTTTGTTTTTAATTACAACCATGATTATAATTACGAAGGAGCTGCTGAGTCAGGGTAATAAAATTAAAATAAAATCAACAACAACCTGAGGAAGCTACCTCAAGGAAAGAATTCCTTGGAAAAATAAGAGAAACTGTCTGAATGAATTCGATTCATAAAATGGCTACAAAAAGGGCAATTTTAAAAACTGGTATTAAGACTTTTAAAAATGTGGACAGAATGACTGAGGATAAGCTGGTTCACGTGATTGGAGAGAGAGTGGGTGGTGGATTGGTGATGGAGATAGGATTTAAAAAACAGCAAGCCAGTCAGGGTGTAGTGTAGCAACGATGAAACATACAACTTTCCTCTAGTTCCTAAATGCTTCCTCCCCCCACTATCATGATCCCAATTCTACCTTACAAATCTGGCTAGATCAGAGGATGTACACTGGTACAGATAGAAACTGGAAACACAGGGAATCCAGGACAGATGATCCCTTCAGGACCAGTGGTGAGAGTGGCGATACAGGGAGGGTGGAGGGAGAGTGGGGTGGAAAGAGGGAACCGATTACAGGGATCTACATATAACCTCCTCCCTGGGGGATGGACACAGAAAAATGGGTGATGGGTGATGTCAGATGGTGTAAGATATGACAAAATAATAATAATTTATAAATTATCAAGGGTTCATGAGGGAGGAGGGAATGGGGAGGGAGGGAAATGAGCTGATACCAAGGGCTCAAGCAGAAAGCAAATGTTTTGAGAATGATGATAGCAACAAATGCACAAATGTGCTTGACACAATGGATGGATGTATGGACTGTGATAAGAGTTGTACCAATAAATTCATTAAAAAAAAAAAGGAGTTCCCCACCCCTCCCTCAACCATCAAACACAGAAACATTTGCATGAAGCACATGAGATAAAATTTTCAAGCTGGCTGGTGTGATTTTGCTCAGGCCATTCCTGAATTTTTTTTAGCATAGGAACACAGTTATATTAAAATCTCAGTTTATAAGATCCACCTGACAGCACTCAGTAACCATCCAATTAAGCTAGGGGTGCCCCGTCCACCGCTGGGCTGACCTGCAGAAAGCTGTCCTGGCAGCAGAGGAACTCGGTCTTCTTCATGATGGAGTCTGTGGTTAGGGTCAGCTCGTTTTTACTGAGTGCAGGCTCATTCTGGCACGGGTAGACTGCCTTAAGTTTTAAAGAGAAATTACTTTATGTGGGGGGGGGGGTGGTTTAGGGAGCAGTGGGGCAATATTCAAATAAATAACTTGGATAAGACAATATAACCCCTATAAAATTACCCAGAGTAAACCAGTGATTTTTTTCCGTTCAAGCAAATTGTCAACATTACTTTTACATGAAAAAGAGCCCTGGTGGTGTCGTGGTTATGAGACGGGCTGTGATCCCAAAGGTCAGCAGTTCAAACCCACCAGTCACTCCACAGGAGAAAGATAGTGCTTTCTACACCTGGAAACAGATACCGTCTTGGAAACTCAAGAGCTGTTCTGCCCTGTACTATGAGTTGGCATCGACTGAATAGCAGGGAGTGTGTGCTTTTTAAATATGAATGTCAAAACCAAATAAAGTAGACTTTGGACTATACAGGGGACACTGTTCCATCAGTCCCAGTCCTTACTCTAGTCTCAGATTTGCATTAAAAATAAATTGTTTTTTAAAAAAGAAGAAATTAAGGAATGAAAATCTCTTCTCCCCAACCTCATGGGATTTCCCATCATTTTAATAGTTCTAGTCTACTCTATTGACAAGCCATTATCTGCTCTGCCGAAAGTTTACTTCTAGAATAAACAGCCGCAAGAATCATTCTTTACACATTTGGATATTCCACATGGTCCTTCATTCTTTAAAAGAAAAAAACCCTTCTGAAAATTACTCAGTCTCACTTTGATGTTGTCTAGGACCCTTTTAAATTCTAGAGGCTCGTCTTTCCCCTCCATCGCGGCAGGGTCTAAGCCATCTCCCCCATAGATGAACTGGATAATATCTCCCGTAGAGCTTCGGACCGTCAAATCATACTGTGAGCAGAGGTCTTCGAGGGATTTCACAAGCCGCCTCTAAAGGGGAAGAAGGTGAAAAACACAGCTCAGCTCTTTCTGACAACTCGCTGCAGGTGTGAAAAATGAGAGCTGTGACTGTCGAGTTGAAAGTTCCAAGCACCTCAGTCACTCGGAAACATTTCCTTTGTAATCCCGTTAACTAAACCCCTTGCCCCAACTAGACGCGGGGGTCCTCAAACTTTTTAAACAGGGGGCGAGTTCACTGTCCCTCGGACCCGATGGAGGGCCGGACTATAGTTTAAAAAATAAAAACTATGAACAAATTCCTATGCACACTGCACATATCTTATTTTGAAGTGAAAAAACACAAATGGGGCAAAAACACCGGCGGGCCGGGTAAGTGTCCTCAGTGGGCCGCATATGGCTGCGGGCCGTAGTCTGAGGATGCCTGATTCGTGTCTCTCAACTCTATGTCGTGGAATTAGAAATGTGCTCCCGCCTCCAGCACTTCCGGGGAGTTACACACTTCTCCTAGGAGGTTTGCCTCCCTCCTCTTTCTCCCAGGAATACAGTTAATGGCCTTGCATTTTTAAATACACCTTAAGGCAGGCCTCCTGGGCGTTGCAATGTGACTGATATAGAGGCTTGGGCACAGACTAGGGCAGAGGGGAACGAAAAACGAAGAGCACACTGCTGTGATCCAGCGGGCAGCAACAACTTCTCAAAACTACCCAGGGAGAACCTCCCACCAGTCACGCGATGGTTCACTGAGTTACAAAGAAAGAGATCTTTCTCCAGGAACCTGCAATACAAAAAGTTCTCGTAGCAGGATTCACCTTTCTTGGCTGACACTGCTCTGGGAGAACTGGACTTCTACTTCAAAAGGGCAGGACAAATAATAAAATCAAAAGTGCCAAGAACGTCTCTGACATAAGCATCACATTCCACAAGGAAAGGGCAGCTTCCCATCGAACACTGATTAGAAAATAATGACACCCCAGGACCAGAAAAGGCTCTGCATAGTGCTGTCTACGGAATGGAGTTCATTTTTGGTCTCAGCACTCTGACTGGTTCTGGCCCCCATTCACTCCTGTCTGACTTATCTCCACTGTGTCCAGTTTGCAAAAGGCCATGCTTCTCAGAAAGGACACAAAAACACCTCAAGTCCAGCGCCTACAGCTCCCTAGAATGTTATCTTTACCTGGTATAAGTAGTTAAAAACACTGACAAACTTACTGCCAAGCCTTCCCCGGCCCTCGCGATACCAGGAGGTATGAGTTATCCCCATCGCCAGCTATAGGAAACAGAGGCTGGGCAAAGCTCAATGACATATGGCAGGATGTGTGTCCAGTCTCCGTTCTCCCTACTCGAACTCTGGTGTGGGTGATGCCTGCACAGTCGTAAGTATTCACAGTGTGGGTAAGGATAGAGAATCTAAACTGTCGTTATTTCCGGAACACGTACACAGCTAGATTTTCCTTTTAAATCTCAAGACTAGATAAATTATAGTTCACATGCACAATGTTATGCCCACATTAAGTCAACGCACACAGATCCCTGTGTGCTGCTCTAGCACCATGGCTTGCATTTCTTCAAGTTACCTGCATGTATCCTGTTTCGGCTGTCTTCACAGCAGTGTCTACCAGGCCTTCCCGGCCGGCCATTGTATGAAAGAAAAACTCGGTTGGTGTCAACCCGGAATAAAAACTATTAGCCACAAAGCCTTTGGCAGCTGGGAGCTAAACAGAGAATAGAGAAGAGAAAACAAAAGAAAAACAAGTAAAGGTTAACAATTCAAAAACTAAAATCAGAAAATGTCCCATCTTTGTGTGTGAAACCCCTGGCTTATTATGCCCACTTAAGAAATGGCAGCTTATATGTTCTCTCCTAAAGGAGAAATCACTGGCCACAAGCCATCCTGCCCAGATACACAGAATGGCGAGGGCCCTGACAGGGCTGGGACTGGCTCTAGGATCTAGGGAGATGGGATGCTGAGCCCAGACTACACCCCTAGAGCTGTAAGTAGAAGCAGTCAAGCACTGCAAGAGTGAGTGGTGGACCTGATGCAAGGGGCTTAAGTGGAAAGCAAATGCCTTGAGAATGATTGGGGCAGGGAATGTATGGATGTGCTTTATACAATTGATGTATGTATATGTATGGATGGTGATAAGAGTTGTATGAGTCCCTAATAAAATGTAAAAAAAGAAAAGAGGAGAAAAAAATGATTAGGGCAAAGACTGTACAGATGTGCTTTATACAATTGATGTATGTATATGTATGAACTGTGAAAAGAATTGTATGAGCCCCAATAAATTGTTAAAATAAAAAAAAATAAAAAAAAAGAGTGAGTGGTGACTGAGGCCGCTGCTCCCTCTGAAAGAAGCCAGTCATCCACCTACTTATAAAACCCACACACGCAGGGCTCATATATATGGGATTTCCTTTGGGGGTATTGGAAATGATCTAAAAGTAGATTGCGGTGATGGTGGCATAACGCTAGATATTTTTGAAGTCTCTGAACTCTATACCTAGGTGAACTTTGTGTATGGTATCTCAAGAAAACTATATGTGTATGCAGCTGTCAATCTAACCATGTCAAATGGCCTTTGACCTGGACGGCTCTTTATTCCTTAGGGGAAACCTTAAATGGCCAGGCCAGGGCTTTACTTGCTTCTCTCGTTGGTCTGCAGTCCTTTCCAGACCAGCAGAGCTACTCCCCGGAGCTTCCTTGTAACTCGCCGTCTAAAACGAGCCTGTAACAAGACATGGCAGGTCTCTCTACAGTGTCCACCTGATTCCTTCTGTCTTCACAGATAGTATCTACATATTCTCAGTACAGCGGTCCTGTCTTCCACAAGGGGAAAAACAAACTCTATAGTTCCGGAGGTCAGAAACAGCTAGGGCATTTATGCTCCAATAGGAATAACATCTGGAGTTGACTCCAGATTCTGAATTGCCTAGTGACTAAATCTCCGCTAGCTTCCTACACTGCACATTCAAAACTTGTCCGCTCCCGAGTCCCAGGGAACGGCAGCATTTGTTTCTCCTCCTCTCATTTTGCTTACATTTGAGCTCAAACCACCAGATGCAGTGACACCCAGATATTCATTAAACTTGAGAGTTCCTGACAAAATCTGGACTCCTCCAGGCATTTGAGCATGATTCATACCATCAGTATTTTAACATCTTACACTTTTACTCTATGTTCTCCTAAGCAAACACACAGACGAGATGGATTCATACGTACATTGCATATTATGACATTAGGTAAGTTAGATGGCGATTTGGAAGCCTGCTTCTCATAAAGGAGCAAGCTTTCCAAGTTTTCCAACTTTGAGCATAATAAGATTCTTAATTTGGGTTGAAGAGAAAATAACTTTGAGCTCTCCTCACGCTATCACCACTGCCTCTGGGACACATTGCAATTACCCTCTTCTGAGCTACTGATATGCTCCGTCCACTATTACTTACCTTGGAGTGTTTTTCAAAGTGAGGCAGGGACCTGTTTTCAAAGCCATCTGGCACTCGAGAGCCACTGATGGCCTGCTGTCCGACACAGGCAATCATCTGTGATATATTAATAAAGGAACCTGGGAAAAAGAGCCGGGGACGAACATTCATTTACCTGTATAATATTAACTTATATGCAAGCAGTGTTGTGGGATACAAAGGGAATATAGTTAGGTTTACATGGACCTATCCTCACAAGTTCACGGTGAAGAAGAAACAACATAACTAGACAAACAAGGCAGAAGCCTGTCCAGAACACACAGCAAGCAGAGACAATCTACAGATGTTTAAGAGTAAAAGGAGAGAATGGGAAGAGTGAGGGAAATCTCCAAAGATGCAGTAGCAATCTGGTCGAGCTTTTGGAGAATGTTTTAAACTTGACATGAGAGGTAGGGTGCAATTCCAAAGTGGGTGGGAGAGTGGGATGCAAAGACAGAAAAGCACACAGCAAAGTGCCAGATAGTACAGTGAAAAGGGCACACGTCACGACAGCAAAGGAACTAACACATACAAGAGCTCATTCTGTTAAAAACAAACAAAACCGTTATGGAAGCCGAGCAAGGTTGTAAGTGTTGAACAGCTAACCAATAGGTTGATAGTTCAACGCCCTGCCCACCCCACCCCTCATGTTCCTTGGGAGAAAGATAGAGCTATCTGCTCCCAAACACCCTAAGATGCCTTACTAGGTGTTGCTACGAGTCAGAACTGACTTGATGGAAGTGGGTTGGGTGAGATTATGAAGTCTAATGTGTTATGTCGTGAATGACTACGACAAAAGTTTTGAGCGAAAAATATGAAAGAATTAACTCGATTAGTTATTTAACACTTTAATTCTTACAATTATCTACCACATCAATATACAACATATAAATGTTTTTTCTTCCTTTTAAATCATCTTATTAGCTCAGATTATAAAAACCATAAACAAGGCTCAAAGGAAAGAATTAAATCCAAGTACACACTAAATGACAGGTATGAATATGGTAAATGAAGACTTGTTATTTGCTAAGAAATTAAGAATAATTTATAATCGATTATTCTTGTAAATAGAAAAAAATAAAACAAATGTTTTGCCACATCACTAAATATGCTATTAAGAAATCCCATTCATGAGGGGCTGGCCGCTATCCCAAATATGTGGACAGACTTCACTCCCCCAAGAAGAATTCACCTTGGAGGACAGCACTGAAGTTACAGTTCAGGGAGAGGGACATGTCTGATCAGAGCACACAGCAGCAAATGAAGGGAGTGGGAGAGAGGGTGGGGCCGGCCCCTCCATTAGACACAACATCCCTCACTGACCCATAGCGCTATGAGGGACAACACTGGAGACACAGTGTGGGAACTGTGCCCGATCTGATGCCGCACCACACCGAGGTGATACACTCTGGGCATGCAACAGAACAGCAAGGGGAGCAGAACCATGAAGTCCCCAGGGAACAACAAAAATAGACTGTGGGGCCAGGGTGTGGTACCCATCAGACTCCACTGGAAAACACTTCTGAAAGTCAACAAATAGATTTTGAACTATTTATCGGCGTTTCTTTTGTTGCTGTTGGTTTTTGTTGTTGTTTTCTTTTCTTTTGTTGTTTCATTTTCCTGTTATGTTTTTGTCCACATTATTATCTTTGTATGTCTATCTAGATAAGATAGGCAGGATAAACAATCTGGAGGAGAAAACAACCTGGACCTATGATTCCCAGAGACATGGGAGAAAGTGAGACACGAAAAGGAAGTGGCTGTTAACATACCCAGGGACAAGGGAACAATACGTGATCTAAAGTTGATGGCAAGAAAGGTGTAGGAAACCTGGTAGGGCTTGATCAAAAGTAAAGTAACCAAGAGGAATTACTGAAACCCAAAATGAGGCTGAACATAATAGTGGGACAAGAGCAAAGTCAAAGGAAGTAGAGGAAAGAACTAGGAGGCAAAGGGCATTTATAGAGGTCTAAATACAGGCATGCACATATATAAATATATTTATATGTGACAATGGGAAATAGATCCATGTACATCTTATTTATAGGTTTTGTATTACGGTAGCAAATGGACATTGGGATTCTACTCAAGTACTTCCTCAATGCAAGATCACGTTGTTCTATTAAATTGGCATTCCATGATGCTCACCTTCCCGACATGATTGCTGAAGACAAAATGAGTGCATAAGCAAATGTGGTGAAGAAAACCGATGGTACCTGGCTATCAAAAGATATAGCGTCTGAGGTCTTAAAGGCTAGAAGACAAACAAGCAGCCATCTAGCTGAGAAGCAACAAAGCCCACATGGAAGAAGCACACCAGCCTGTGTGATCAGGAGGGATCGATAGGATCAGGTATCAGTTATCAAAGACCCAAAACAAAAAAAATCTTATTGTGAAAGAGGGTGAATGCGGAGTGGAGACCCAAAGCCCAGCTGTAGTCTATTAGACATCCCCTTACAGAATGGTCACAAGGAAGAGACAAGTCAGTCAGGGTGCAGTACAGCACCGATAAAACATGAAACTTTCCTCTAGTTCTTGAATGCTCCCCCCTACCCCGCATCCGCTATCATGACCCCCAATTCTACCTTACAAATCTGGCTAGACCAGAGCATGTACACTGGTACAGATAAGAGCTGGAAACACAGGGAATCCAGGGCAGATAAACCCCTCAGGGCCAATATTGAGAGTACCCGTTCCAGGAGGGTAATGGGAAGGTGTGGGGAGAAAAGGGATCTACATATAACCCCCTCCCTGGGGGACAGACAACAGAAAAGTGGGTAAAGGGAGATGTTGGACAGTGTAAGACATGACAAAATAATAACAATTTATAAATTATCAAATCAAAATGGTATAAAATTAGAAACCAACAGCAAGACGATCAAGTAAAATATTTTATTGAAAATGAGTGGGAGGGTGTAGGAGGCCTGGTAGGGCGTGGCCTAGGGTAATGCAACTGAGAGGAATTACTGAAACCCTAATGAAGGCTGAACATGATAGTGGGACAAAAGGAAATAGAGGAAAGAGCTAGGAGGTAAAGGGCATTTATACAGGTCTAAATAAAGGCATGTACATATGTAAATATATTTATATGAGAATGAGGTAAGAGATCTATATACATATATGTATAAATTTAGTATTAAGGTAGCAGATGGACATTGGGTCTCCATTCAAGTACTCCCTCAATGCAAGAATACTTTATTCTACTAAACTGGCATTCCACGATGCTCACCTTCCTGACACAATCACTGAAGACAAAGAAGGTGCATAAGCAAATGTGATGAAGAAAGCTGATGATGCCTGGCTATCAAAAGATATAGCATCTGAGGTCTTTAAAGGCTTGAGGTAAACAAGCGGCCATCTAGCTCAGAAGCAACAAAAGCCCAAATGGAAGAAGCACACCAGTCTGTGTGATCAGGAGGAATTGATGGGATCAGATATCAGCCATCAAAGAACAAAAAGTCTTATCATTGTGAATGAGGGGAAGTGTGGAGTGGAGACCCAAAGCCCATCTGCAGGCAACTGGACATCCCCTTGCAGAAGAGGCAGGAGACAAGGGTGCAGTGTAGCAACGATGAAACATACAACTTTCCTCTTCCCCCACTAGCACGATCCCAATTCTACCTTATAAATCAGAGGATGCACACTGGTACAGATAGGAACTGGAAACACAGGAAATTCAGGGCAGATGATCCCTTCAGGACCAGTGGTGAGAGTGGTGATACTGGGAGGATCGAGGGAGAGTGGAGTGGAAAGGGGGAACCGATTGCAAGAATCTACATATAATCTACTCCCTGAGGGAAGGACAACAGAAAAGTGGGTGAAGGGAGATGTTAGACAGTGCAAGATATGACAAAATAATTATTTATAAATTATCAAGGGTTCATGAGGGAGAGGGGAACGGGAAGGGAGGGGAAAAATGAGGACCTGATGCCAGGAGCTTAAGAACAGAACAAATGTTTTGAGAATGATGAGGGCAATGAATGTGCAAATGTGCTTTACACAATTGATGTACGTATGGATTGTGTTAAGAGTTGTATGAACCCCTAATAAAATGATTTTAAAAAAAAAAGAGCAACAATTTACTTTTTAAAAGCCCCTGGTTAAATGAGTAAATAAAGAGTGAGATTTTAAAATTCCTCAGAAAAGAACAAAATTATGTAAATTAAAACATTTGGGATACATCAAAAGCAGTCTCAGAGGGCAATTAATAGCAATTAAGTGCAAATAGCCCCAAAAAAGAAAGAGCTAAAATAAATATTTAAACACATCTCCACAATAATTAGAACAAGATCAGCAAATGAAACTCTCAAACAATGTTAAAAAAAAAAAGATTAGATCAGGAATAAGTGAACCCCACCAAAAAATAATAAGTGAACCAGACAAGAGAAACAACAGACCCAACAAGACAAGAAATTGGTTCCTATGAAAGATTAACAAAATTAATAAACATTGACAAACTTAACAAAGGGAGAAAAAGCACATATAACACATAATAGATAAAATGAGTAGTAATAATAATAGATAAAATGAGTAACAGTAGCAGCCAAATAAAAAAGATAACTAGACAATGTTATGAAAAAAATTACAATAAATTAGAAAATCTAAATGGATACATTTCTAAAAGCACTTTACCTACAGACTGATGTAGAATATCTTAGCAGGCCTAAAACATAAGGAGAAAATTAAAAAGTCTTCCAGGACTGGGGAGCATTACTGGGGAAATCTAATAAACATTTAGAGAAGAGTTACCACCAATTCCACAGAAACTAACCCATACTATTCTATTTCTTTTCAGGTTATGAAGGCAGTAAGGCCCTGATACCCAAAACAGGCAAAGACATCACCAAAATAGAAAATTACAGACCAGTGTCACTCATGAACACAGGCACTAAAATGTTCAACAAAATTCTAGCTAATTCAACAAAACACAAGAGAGTGTTTGTTGACATCTTCATACGTCATGATTAAGTGGGAGTTATACCAAGTATACACGGATAGTTCAACATTTGAAAAACAATTAAATCTACCATGTAAATAAATAAAACAAAAAATTATATCAATTGATATACAAAGGCATTACATAAAATTCAAAATATTATTGCTAAACACATTCAATACAATAAGAATTGAAGGTCAATTCCTCAACATTATGAAGGACATATGTTCAAAATCAATGGCCAGCATTTCAACTCAATGCAAAGCAACATAAAGTCTTCATTCCCTCAACAAACAAGAGCCAGACATGGTTGCCCTTTATCACTACTCTGATGTAATACACTCCTGGAAGTCTTGGTCAGGGCTATTAGACATCAAAATCGTATCACAGGCAACCAAACTGGGAAGCGCAAAACTATTTGCAAACAACATGATCTTATACAGAAAACCCCGAAAGACTCAATTATGAAAAAAAATCACTGGAACTAATCGAAAACTTTGACAACACAGCTGGCTATAGGCGCAACTTTGTATATTACGGCAGAGGATACACTCGAAATTTATGTGCATCAAAAGAGCAAAATGAGAACCCCAAAATGGCAACAAAATGTTTTGCAATAAAACATCTATAGAAATCCCCGATATGATCACTGAAGACAAATGGGTGCATAAGCAAATGTGGTGAAGAAAGGGGATGGTGACCATCTATCAAAAGAGCGTCTGGGGTCTTAAAGGTAAACAAGTGGCCATCTAGCTCAGAAGTCCACATGGAGGAAGCACACCATCCTGTGTGATCAAGAGGTGTCGAAGGGATCAGGTATCAGGCATTATCAGAACAAAAATATCATATCATTGTGAATGAGGGGGAGTGCAGAGTGGAGACCCAAAGCCCATCTGTAGGCAATTGGACATCCCCTTATGGAAGGGTCGCATGTAGGAAACAAGACAGTCAGGGTGCGATGTAGCAACAATAAAACATACAACTTTCCTCTGGTTCCTGAATGCTTCCTCCCCACCCACTACCATGATCCCAATTCTACCTTACACTGGTACAGATAGGAACTGGAAACACAGGGAATGCAGGACAGATGGTCCCTTGAGGACCAGTGGTGAGAGTGGCGATACTGGGAAGGTGGAGTGGAAAGGGGAAACTAATTACAAGGACCTACATTACAAGGTTACAAGGACCAATTACAAGGACCTCCTCCCTGGGGGACGGACAACAGAAAAGTGAGTGAAGGGAGATGTCGGACAGTGTAAGATATGAAAAAATAATAATTTCAAAATTATCAAGGGTTCATGAGAGAGCGGGGAGCAGGAAGGGAGGGGGGAAATGAGCTGATGCCAGGGGCTTAAGTGGAGAGCAAATGTTTTAAGAACGATGAGGGCAATGAATGTACAAATGTGCTTTAAACAATTGATATATGTATAGATTGTGATAAGAGTTGTATGAGCGACACAGTGTGGGAATTGCACCTGACCTGATCCCACCACACCGAGGCAAATCACTGGGGGAGTGCAGCGGAACAGCAAGGGAATGGAGTGGCAAGGTCCCCAGGGAATGCTGAAAGTGGACTTTGGGGCCAGGGCGTGGTGCCCCAACAGACTGGACTGGAAAACGCTCCTAAGGGCCAGCAAACGATCCCTGAACTAACTACAAGCTTTTCTCTTGTGAACTGTTTTGTTCTGTTCTTTGTCAGTGGTTTGTTTTTGTTGTTTTGTTGCCTGGTTGTATACTGTTGCTTTGTTTTCCTCTGTCTTGTTTTCGTGCATGTTAGTGTCTCCACAGGTCTGTCTGAATAGGACAGGCTGGATGAACTATCTGGAGGAAAAACAACGGGACCGACAGTTCCGGGGGGACTTGGGGTGGGGGGGTAGAGGGGTATAAGGAAGTGGTGTTAACAAACCCAGGGACAAGGGAAAAACATGGGACCCCAAATGGTAGAGAAGGGGGAGTGGCAGGCCTGGTGGGAAATGATCAAGGGTAAGGTTGCTTAGAGAAGAGGTATACTCTAGCCCAGGTGGCGATGAAGCATGGTAGTAGGGCAGGAGGAAAGCCAAGGGAGATGGAGGAAAGAGCTAGGAGTCAAAGGGCATTCATGGAGGTCTAGACAAAGACATGTACATTCAAATATATATAGGAGGATGGGGAAATAGATCTCTGTGTCTATATTTATAGGTCAAGTATTAAGGTGGCGGAAGGACCTTGGGCCTCTACTCAAACACTCCCTCAATGCATGAATACCTTCTTTTATTAAATTGGAACTCTATGATGCTCACTCTCCCGACACAACGGCTGGAGTCAAAGTGGGTGAACAAGTAAATGTGGTGAAGAAAGCTGATGGTGCCCGGCTATCAAAAGAGATAGTGATTGGGGTCTTAAAGGCTTGAAGATAAACAAGCGGCCATCTAGCTCAGAAGCAACAAAGTCCACATGGAAGAACACACCAGCCTGTGTGATCGAGTGGTCCCAAAGGGATCAGTTACCAGGCATCAAAGAACAAAAAATCATATCATTGACTGCACACCTCCATGATAGGATCGCTGAAGACAAATGGGTGCATAAGCAAATGTGGTGAAGAAAGCTGATGGTGCCCGGCTATCAAAAGAGATAGCGTCTGGGGTCTTAAAGGCTTGAAGGTGAACAAGCGGCCATCTAGCTCAGAAGCAAATAAGCCCACATGGAAGAAGCACACCGGCCAGTGCGATCACGAGGTGCCCAAGGGACCAGATATAAGGCATCATGCAAAAAAAAAAAGATATAAGTGTGTGTATGTATGTGTATATATGTGTATATGTATATATGTATGTGTATATATGTATATATATATCATATTAAATGAAGGGGGAAGTGCAGAGTGGAGACCCAAGGCCCAAGTGTCGACCAATGGAGATCCCCTCATAGAGGGGTTTAGGAGAGGAGATGGGTTAAGTAGGGTGTGAGGTAGTATCGATGAAGAACACAGCTTTCCCCCAGATCCTGGATGCTTCCTCCCCCCAACTACCATGATCCGAATTCTACCTTGCAGGGCTGGATAGGACAGAGGCTGTACACTGGTACATATGAGGGTTGGAGGTACAGGGAATCCAGGGTGGATGATACCTTCAGGACCAAGGGTGTGAGGGACGATGCTGGGAGAGTGGAGGGTGAGTGGGTTGGAAAGGGGGAACTGATTACAAGGATCCACATGTGACCTCTTCCTTGGGAGAGGGACAGCAGAGAAGGGGGGAAGGGAGACTCCGGATAGGGCAAGATATGACAAAATAACGATGTATAAATTACCAAGGGCATATGAGGGAGTGGGGAATGGGGAGGGGGGGGGAAGAGGACCTGATGCAAGGGAATTAAGTGGAGAGCAAATGCCTTGAGAATGATTGGGGCAGGGAATGTATGGATGTGCTTTATACAATTGATGTATGTATATGTATGGATTGTGGTAAGAGTTGTATGAGTCCCTAATAAAATGTAAAAGAAGAAAAGAGAAAAAAATGATTAGGGCAAAGACTGTACAGATGTGCTTTATACAACTGATGTATGTATATGTATGAACTGTGAAAAGAATTGTATGAGCCCCGATAAATTGTTAAAAAAAAAAAAAAGAGTTGTATGAGCCCCCAATAAAATTATTTAAAAAAAAAAGAAAAAGAAAATCTACAGAAAACTGCAACTCCTCAGTAAGAAAAACACAAACAACCCAATAAAAAATGGGCAGACATGAGTACACAATTCACGAAAGATGACATCCAAGGTGACCAACAATCATATAATAAATGTTTATGATCATTGACTATAAAAGAAATACAAATGAAATTATTTCATAATGACACTGATAGCAAAATTCGTTAAAAAAGAAAATAAATACTGGAGAGGATGTGGAGATTGGAGTATTTATAAAAGGCTGGTGGGATTGTGGAACTGTTTAGCTATTATGGAGAACAGTATATGGCGTTTCTTTAAACAAATGTCAATAGAAATACCATATAGCCCTATACTCTCTACTCAGCATATACACCCAAATAAATAAAGAAGAAAATACAAACAAATAATATGCACACATGTCTGTCACAGCACTTTCTGGAATAGCAAAACAATGGAAACAATTAAAAAGTCAGAGAAGGGGGGGAAGGGAGACTCTGGTAGGGCAAGATATGACCAAATAACAATCTGTCGATTATCCAAGGGCTCATGAGGGAGGGGGGCGCGGGGAAGGAGGGGGGAAAAAAGAGGACCTGATGCAAAGGGCTTAAGTGGAGAGCAAATGCTTTGAGAGTGATGAGGGCAAAGAATGTGCGGATGTGCTTTATACAATTGATGTATGTATATGTGTGGATTGAGATAAGAGCCCCTAATAAGATGTAAAAAAAGAAAGAAAAAAAAGAGAAAATGATTAGGGCAAAGAATGTACGGATGTGCTTTATACAATTGATGTATGTCTATGTATGGATTGTGATAAGAGTTGTATGAGCCCATAATAAAATGTTTTTTAAAAAAAGTCAGTCTGTAGCGGAATGGAAAAATTCTGGTACATATGGAATGGAACATTTTGCATCTGTAAAAAACAACAATGAAATGTATCAAATACCACATGATATATATTAATTTATAAGACTGTGCTCAGCAAAGACAGTGAATCTCATGAAGACAACTATTACATGATACATTATAAAGGAGAAAAATGGTTTTCATATAAAAAAATCGACAGGTGGGGTGGGGCGGGAGCGGGGTCACTGTGTGTTGAAGAGATAAGGAGAAACAGAGCAGTAAAGAAAGGAAGAAAGGGCTACATGCCCTGGAGGGCTGACAAGGACACAGTCCTCATCAGATGGGCTGTACAACTATGGTTCCCACAGCACAAAAATTACAGCTGCTAAAGCACAAATAATCAAGTCTTTCTCCTGTGTGTGTCATAAAACATCTGACCTTACACATGCACTGTCTGCTTCAAGTTATGATGACATTGTCCAGAATGAAAACAAGCAGCACATATAGAATACACGACAAAAGATGCTCTGAGAGAAGCAGCGTCACCTTTGGAACCACAAAGTGCCATGGTGAGGGGGCTGTTGCTCTTGTCAAGCTCACGAAGGCAGGCACTGCCGGCATGATCCCGGATCACAGACAGCTCCTTAAGGATCAACGCCTGTCAGAGAAAGAAAGAGAAAGGCATGCCGGAGCGAGCCATCATTATGACAATGAAAGAACCTGAAAAACTTACGCAATATGTGAGATCTCCAATTGATAAAGGTTTCAGAGTCTTCCAAACCCCAACCCACTGCTGTCAAGTTGGTTCAAATGTATAGGGACCTTAGAGGACCGAGCGGAAATGCTCCATGGAGCTCAGAGGCGTCAATCATTCTGGCAGCAGACTGCCTCACCTGTTTCCATGAGTGGCTGATGGGTTCAAGCTGCTAACCACTCAGCCAGCAACCCTAGCCACTAGGGCTCCGTTCAACAAAACTCAACATCTATAAGGAGTGACATCTTAACACCAGGATTCTAAGATGGGCTGGCAAAACTGGTTAATAACAAAATATGTGGAAAATCCTTTGCATGCTCCACAAAGTCCTATTCCCGTCTACACCTCATGAGCACACAGGCTGGTGTGCTTCTTCCATGTGGGCTTTGATAGATGGCTGTTTGTCTTAACTTCAAGCCTTTAAGATCCCAGGTGCAATATATATTAACAGCTGGGCACCATCAGCTTCCTTCACATTTGCTCATGCACCCGTTTTGTCTTCAGCAATCTTGATGGGAATAATATGAGTATTATAAAGTGCCACATTATTAGAGCAAATCAGTCTTTTACTGAGGTAAGATTTAAGTAGACCCAAAGTCAATCTGCTTCCTTGTTGTATTTACATACGAGGGAGTACCACCACCACCACCACCACCACCGCCCCCCCCTCCCCAAAAAAAAACAAACAAAAAAAGCTCTACAGGGCAGTGCTTTCGTAGTACACATTTTCCCCACTAGGTGAACATTGAGCAACTTGCTCTGGGTTAGTAAACCCAGTGGCATCTCCTAGGAAGGTTTTCTGTGATCACAGTGAATTTTTCATAAGTCTATTCACTGGAAGCTCATTTTTTGGGATAGCCAATTTAAGAGAATAGCGTGAGGCTGTGAAATTTTGTTTCCTGCTCAAGAAAAATGCTGCAGTTACTGTTGCGATGTTGAACACAGCTTACAAGGACAGGATTATGGGGGAAAACTCAAGTATATGAATAGCTTTCTCACTTCAAAAAAGGTGAAATGGCAAACTTTGTTCCGGATGTCTATCAATTACCCAAACAGATGAAAATGTTGGCAAAATCTGTGCACTTGTGCTCAAAGAACTAATGATGGACCATGGAGAAGTTATCTGGACCATCTTGGAACTTGGTTCAGTGAATTTTAATGGAAGATTTGAAAACAAGGGTCTCTGGTCTCTGTGAAAGTTGTGCCTCGGGTTCTGACTGACCAGGAAAAAGAGTGTCGACTGGAAGTATGCCGTGCTTTGAAAGAACAGCTCAGAAGGGACCCAGATTTTCTTCCCAAGGTGATTACTGGTGACAGACATGGTGCTATTCTTACAACCCCCAAAGCAGACATCAATCGAGCCAGTGGAAGACACCATTGTCACCTCACCCAAAAAAGATATTGTCAAATGAAATCAAAGATCAAGACGATGATTATTGGGTTTTTAATGCGAGGGCATATATGGAAAGGCTTTTTAGACTAAAATACATGTTCATTTATACACATCTAATTGGTTATATGACATCTTAACAAGAACAGTCCCATGTGGCCAAATGAACAAAAGGCCGTGGTATTGTCACCGAGAAAGGGAAACCTAGGACAGGACAGGATCTAGTTGCAGTCCCTGCATTCACTAAACTAAGAATACACCCAACTAACCCAATACTCAGGCAGCACTATGGCTGCTGTCAGAATTCCTGTTCTCTGCCTCTACCACAAATGGCGCTAGAAGACGGACTTACCTCCAGCGTCTCCTCGGCAGTACAGCCAGGCTGCTGCTGCAGTTTGCCTGTATTTAAGGCCTCAATGTACTCATCACATTTTTTGTAACCAGCATTCAACAGATCATATTTGGCCGTTAACAGTCCTTGACCAGGTGTGACATCACCAATTCCAATGGAGAACCCACGGTTGGCTGGAGAGCAGAGAGAAAGCCATACATGTTTTTCAGTTAACCTACCATGTGCAAACAAGTTTATACTTTTACAGAATTTTCAATAATTCAATTTAAGAAAAACAGTTTAAAAAAACAGTCCATAATAGCCTAAAGAATTGTATAAAATACTGATTTTACTTAGAGAAGGGGATATTGGAATGTTTCTTATAAACTACAATAACAAACTTATAACACCTATCATGGACAGGAAGCAATGTGACTTGTTTATTTTTTTCTTAATCATTTTATTGGGGGCTCTTATCACAATCCAACATACATTCATTGCATCAAGCACATTTATACATGTATTTCCATCATTGTTTTCAAAACATTTTCTTTCTACTTGAGCCCTTGGTATCAGCTCAATTTTTTCCCTCCCTTCCCACATTCCCTCCCTACCCACACTCCCTCCCTCCCTAAAGAATCCTTGATAATTTATAAATTACTAGTATTTTTTCATGTCTTACACTGATCAATGTCTCCCTTCCCCTGCTTTTCGGTTGTCTGTCCCCTTGGGAGGGGGTTAAATGCACATCATTGTGATCGGTTCTCCCTTGCTCCCATCACCTTCCCTCTATTCTCCTGGTACAGCTACTCCCATTATTTGTCCTAAGGGGATCACCTGCCCTGGATTCCCTGTGTTTCCAGTTCTTATCTGCACCAGTGCACAACTTCTGGTCTAGCAGGATTTGTAAGGTAGAACTGGGGTAATGATAGTGGGTTGGGGGAGGGGACAGGGAGGAAGCATTAATGAACTAGAGGAAAGTTGTATGTTTCACAGGTGCTATACTACACCCGACTAGCTCTTTATCTCTTCCTTGTGATCATTCTGTAAGGGGATGCCGAACTGTCTACAGATGGACTCTGGGTCTCCACTCTGCACTCCCCCTCATTCACATTGATATGATTTTTTTGTTCTGGGTCTTTGATGCCTCATACCTGATCCCATCGACACCTCATGATCATAGAGGCTGGCAAGCTTTTTCCATGCGGGTTTTGTTGCTTCTCAGCTAGATGGCCGCTTGTTAGCCGGGCACCATCAGCTTTCTTCACCACATTTGCTTATGTACCCATTTTGTCTTCAGAGACTGTGTTAAGAAGCTGAGCATCATGGAATGCCAGGTTATTAAAACAAAGTATTCTTGCATTGAGGGAGTACTTGGGTGGAGGCCCAATGTCCGCCTGCTACCTTAATACTAACATATAAATATATGTTCATATATCTATTTCCCTATCCTTATATTTCCCTATCCTTATTATCTGAGAAATCATCCCCAAATCCAGAGTAGGAGCAAATATAGACTCCATCTTTGATGAAACAAGAAATCATGGATAATCCTAACCACTAAGTCTCTATCTAGAAGTAAAGTTGCTGGATCAGTAGTGACTGTATTAGGAAGGGAAGGAAGGGGTTGTCTACTGGGCAGACACATGGAAAGGTTTAGGAAGTACATCGTGAGATTTTACAGATGCCAGATATGATCTATGTGCTGGAAACACAGTGGGAAACAGATCCCGGTCCTTCCTCCTATAGGAGATGGGAGTTTATTGCCTAAGAGAAGAATCATAGAAGCTCTGGATGTGAAGATACCAGGCCAAGACAAATTGGGTAACTAGTACCAGACACTGTGGGTAAATCTCTGGCACAAGAATTCTTTAAAATGTTGAAAAGCAAGGATGTTTCTTAGAGGACTAACCTGCTGACTGAAGTCATGGTAGTTTTTCACTTAAAAAAAAAGTATTAGTGATACATTTATACTTTTTTTTAAATTTAAAATTTTGTGGAGAGTTTGTTGGGGTTTACTTATCAAAGCATCATTTTCCCACTCAACAACTTAAAGGAACTGCAGGAAAGTCCCAATGGCTTACCTGTTTACTTTCCCATCTCCTCTTGTATTTTATCTTCCCTTCACCCAAGTGTTACACAAGTGTGTTGTCTACCCTATAACGACTAGACGACTGCTTCCTTTTCTCAGTCCCCAGTAATCATCAAAGTTTCTTTTTACATGAACACTTAATTCAAGAGGGAGTCATATTCATTGTCATTGTCAAAAAAGACATGTCAAGATATATCTTTAAGTACAATGCTAATACTCTACCATAATCATCCTATATAGGTGCACACATATATGAATAATACACATATATAGTATTTCTTTTTTTACTTTAAACCTTCATATCATAAATTGTCCCTTGATAATAGCTTGGAAAGTCTTAATCATTTCTTAGGATTATCATTATGTAGGAAATTTTGCCAGTTATATTTGACATTTGATATCTGCTTCCACATATTAAACTCAATTTGAAATTTAAGTGTCTGTCATAACCCAAATTATATGTCCTATATAAAGCTGTCTATTCAAATAGTACTAGGAATACATTAGGACATAATAAAATTATAAAACTTTATCTAAAACAGATTGATAAATAGAAGTTTTCATTAACACCTAGATATATCTTAGCATCGTTTTATTATTTTTTATTGGCATATAATTCACATTCATACAATAGTTTAACCAGATCAAGAAGAGTTGTGAAATTATCAACACAATCAATTTTAGAAGATTTTCTTTTCCTTCTTTTAGTTATTGTTGTTAGCTCATTTCCCCCCAGCCTTACTAGCCATGTCCTTAAGTAATTAATTATTAATCCAATTATTATCTTTACAGTTTCACCTATCCTGGATTTCACATACAGAAAAAATGTATAACATGGAATCAAGAAACAAAGAAAAGAAAATAGAGAAAAAAACTTAGGAAAGAAAGTAGAAAATATTAAAAATGGAAAAAAATGGGTCAAAATGAAGCACAAATTCTAATGTGTTACATTTTACTCTAACAATGTCTGCTCAATCGACTTTTCCTATGCTCCCTGACTGACAGGTTATTCACATTCCTTGACTAAAGCCAAAGGGGATTCAACAGAGGTTCAATCTTTGACATGACCCTGCAAAGGGATTTTGTGCTCCACTGTCATCCAAAGCCTTCTGCATGCTGGTTGTGTATAATGTAAGCTCTGATACCATTCTCTCGTCCAGATTTTGACTTTATTGTTTCTAATCTCTTTGTATCACAAAGGCTACTATGGTTCTTTTGTGTGGTCTTCGGTGACACCGCACCTAGATGACTTGTTTGATATGCAGCCTTTAAGACTCCTTGTTCATTTTAGAAAAAGTATTATCATTTTGTGGAGAACATTGTAAATCAGCTCCACAGGGTATAAACAATTCTACTGATAGTATCAGAAGTTTCTGGAGAGCCATAACCATTGTTTGAATGTTTTTAAAATGAATTTTAAAGACTGCATAATATCACATTACGTTAATATCTTAAAACCTATTAAATATCCTTTTTTTAAAAAAAAAAAAAGTACAGCCCGGCTATCAAAAGAGATAGTGTCTGGGGTCTTAAAGACTTGAAGGTGAACAAGCGGCCATCTAGCTCAGAAGCAAATAAGCCCACATGGAAGAAGCACACCGGCCAGTGCGATCACGAGGTGCCAAGGGACCAGGTATAAGGCATCATGCAAAAAAAAAAAAAGATATAAGTGTGTGTATGTATGTGTATATATGTGTATATGTATATATGTATATGTATATATATACCATATTAGATGAAGGGGGAAGTACAGAGTGGAGACCCAAGGCCCAAGTGTCGGCCAATGGAGATCCCCTCATACAGGGGTTTAGGAGAGGAGATGGGTTAATTAGGGTGTGAGGTAGTACCGATGAAGAACACAGCTTTCCTCCAGATCCTAGATGCTTCCTCTCCCGAACTACCATGATCCGAATTCTACCTTGCAGGGCTGAATAGGACAGAGGCTGTACACTGGTACATATGAGGGCTGGAGGTACAGGGAATCCAGGGTGGATGATACCTTCAGGACCAAGGGTGTGAGGGACGATGCTGGGAGAGTGGAGGGTGAGTGGGTTGGAAAGGGGGAACTGATTACAAGGATCCACATGTGACCTCTTCCCTGGGAGAGGGACGGCAGAGAAGGGGGGAAGGGAGACTCTGGATAGGGCAAGATATGACAAAATAACGATGTATAAATTACCAAGGGCACATGAGGGAAAGGGGAGGGAGGGGGAAAAAAAAAAGAGGACCTGATGCAAGGGGCTTAAGTGGAGAGCAAATGCCTTGAGAATGATTGGGGCAGGGAATGTATGGATGTGCTTTATACAATTGATGTATGTATATGTATGGATGGTGATAAGAGTTGTATGAGTCCCTAATAAAATGTAAAAAAAGAAAAGAGGAGAAAAAAATGATTAGGGCAAAGACTGTACAGATGTGCTTTATACAATTGATGTATATGTATGAACTGTGAAAAGAATTGTATGAGCCCCAATAAATTGTTAAAAAAAAAAAAGTACAATGCCAGCTGTGATAATATCTATCTGCATACAAGGACATCCAGTCAATTCAACTATTATTTAAATTTATTTACTTATCACTAAAAATAATGAAGAAATTGAAGAATTTTACCAATCCTCAATCTTAAATTGATGAACTATGTAATTATGATGCAATGATAATTATTGCAAAAGTTGGAAAAAAAGATGAAAGAACAGTCGTTGGAAAACACAGGCTTAGTTATAAAGCTAGAGATTGCCTTCTTCATTGCTAAATCTTTTTTCAACAACACAAACAGCAAATATACATATGGATTTCTCAAGGTGGAATATACAGAAATCAAATTAAAAACATCCGTGACAAAAAAAGGTGAGAAGCTCAATATCTCTGGCTAAAATGAGGCCAGGGGCTGAGGGAGGAAGAGACCATCCAATGCGTACATAGAAGTTCAAGTCGAAACTGAAGAAAATCAAAAGAAGTCAATGAATGCCAAAATATGATATTGAGTATGTCCCATCTTCATGTTGAGAACACCTCAATAATGGAGTCTTTATTCTAGGTTCTCCACTCTGCTCAACTGGATTAACATAGCTGTGTAGTAAGTAGGTTTTGAGATCAGGATGTGATCTACTACGAAGTGAGCCTACTATTTGTTCTTCTAGAGTTGTTTTTTTTTGTTAGGTATCATCGAGTCAGGACCCCATGCACAACAGAAACACTGCAGAGTCCTGCACCATCCTTACAAATGTTCCTGTGCTTGAGCCCACTGTTGCAGCCACTCTATGAATCTATCTCCTAGAGGGTCTTTCTCATTCACTGACCCTCTCCTTTCCAAACTCCCTTCTCTCCAGGGAGTGGTCTCTCCTGACAATATACCCAAAGTACATAAGACCATCTCACCATCCTCACCTCTAAGGGGCACTTCTCTTCCAAGACACATTTGTTTGTCCTCTTGGCAGTCCATGGTACTCCCCCAGCACAATTCAAATGCATTGGTTCTTTGATCTTCATTATTCAATGTCCAACTTTCACATGCATATGAGGCTATTGAAAATACGTGACTTGGATCAGGTGCACTTTAGTCCTCAAAGTAGTGCCCTTGCTTTTCTGTTACAACGGATTTTCATCTCTTGACTGTTGCTGCCATGAGCATTGACTGTAGATCCAAGCAAGACAAAATCCTTGACATGAACCTTTTCTCCATTTATCATTATGCTCCCTATTGTCCAGTTCTAAGATTTTGATCTTTACAGTGGGTCATAATCCATATTGAAAGCGGCAATCCTTGATCTTCATCGCAAGTGATTCAAATCCTCCTCACTTTCAGCAAGCAAGGTTATGCCATCTGAGGATTGCAGGTTGCTAATAAGCCTTCCTCGTACCTGATGACGTATTCTTCTGACTCGTTCAGCATACAGATGAATTAAGGATGGATTAAAATTCAACTCTAATGCACATCTCTCCTTATCACAAACCATGAAGTATTCCATTGTTCTGTTTGCACAACTGCTTGATCCACGTACAGATACCACATGAGCACAATGAAGGGTTCTTCAAGGTAATCCTTACACACTTAGTGCGTTATTATCCAATGCCTTGGCATAGTCAATAAAACATGATTAAACGTGTTTATGGTATCCTCCACTTTCAGCCACAATCCACAGGACATCAGAAATTATATTCCTCATTCAAGATCCTCTTCTGAATCCAGCCTGAACCTCTGGTAGCTTCTTGTCAATGGACTGCTGCAACTGTTACTGGATGATCTTCAGCAAAACAGTACTTGCATGTGATACTAATTATATTGTGCTATGATTTGAGAATTCTGTTAGGCCACTTTTCTTTGGAATGGGTCTAAAAATGTTTCTCTTGCAGTCATTTATGCCCTCCACATTTCCTGGCACGGGAGAGGGAGTGCTTTAGTGGTGCTTTCCTTATCCTCGGCTCCACAGAAAGTAGGCGAGTAGTCTTGCAATCCCTTCAAAGAGTGATGCTCTGGATTGAAATTGCACTACATTTATAAATCATTTTGGGTAGCAGTGACAATTTCACAATCTTCCTATCCATGAAAATGGCATGTCCTTGCTTTTATTTAGATTTCATTTGGTTTCCAGTAGCAGTGGTTTGCTATTTTCTTTTTATAAATAGCTGGTTTCACTGGTTAGGTTTATTCTCAAGTATGTAATCATTTGGATGGCTATTGTAAATGTTTTTCCCCCCTTGATTTTCTTTTGATAGCTTATTTCAATAGGATACGGAAATCTGGTTGATAGTTTTATATCTTTCAATCACTTCCAACAATTTTCTTGTTTAGCTTTCGGGTTTTCTACATGTAGAATCATATGCTCTGCAAACAGACCATTCTATTCCCCCTTTGCCAGTTTGGAGGCCTTTCATTTCTTTGTGTTCTAATAGCTCTAAGACTCCCAGTCCAATTGCGAAGAGCATCCTTGTCTGCTCCTGTTCACAAGGGGAATGCTTTCTCTTCACTGAATAGGATGTTGGCCATTTGTTTTGCAGATAAGTCTATTATTTTGTAGGATTCTGTTTTAAGGATGGTGTGAATTTTTTTTTTGATGGTGTGAATTTTTAAAAATCTATCTTCATAGGGATATGGGTCTATTATTTTCCATGTCTTTGCCTGGTATTGGTATCAGGGTTAATCTTACATTATTTAACGAATTTGGGAGTAGGTTTTCCTTGTCTATTGTACATTTGTGGGTTTCTAAAACTGGTGTTGGCTCTTTTCTGAATGTTTGGTAGAATTCTCTGGTGAAGCCATCTGGCCCTGGACTTTATGGGTCTTGTCAGTGTTTTTACACTAGTCTTTTGTTAGATTATAGAGATGGTTAGTTGATAGATGTGTGCCCACTTCTTCTAGGTTTCCAAATCTGTTGAGAGTGCAATCCTGCACAGTGCTGCAGCATTATTTTGTTTTTATCTCAAATGGCTCTGCTGTGATGCTGTCCATTTCATTTCTTACTCATTATATTTGTACCTTCCTCCTCTTTTCCTTTGTTAGGTTTTCCAGTTGATTGTTAATTTTGCTAGTCCTTTCAAATTACCAACGCTTTGTCTTACTGATTATGTTGTCTTTCTGTTTTCTGATGTATTTATTTCTGGTCTAATATTTACTATTTTCTACTCTTCTGGTGGAAAAGATTTATTTGGATGTTCTTGTTCTAGCTGTTGGAGATACTGGATTAAAATGTTGGTTTTGGCTCTTTCTTCTTTGATCATGTGTGCCTTCATAGCTATATACATTGCCCTGTAAGTACTACTTTAGCTGAATCCCAAAGGTTTTGGTATGTTGTATTTACATTCTCATTTGTTTCAAAAAATATTTTAATTTCTCATTTCTTCAATCACCTAGTAGTTTACTATTGACTAGGTCAGTGTGACTTTCCTCTTTTTAGAGTTTATTTGCTCTCTTTGACATTACCTTGTGATTCATTAATCTCCCCCATGTTTAAGTCTCCATTCAAATGTGTTCTATCTATGATATTACCTCTATTTATATGTATCTTCATTACAGATTGATAGCTACTGGTGAAATTATCTTCGGTCTATTTTACTTTGATGACTACAATTCCGTTGATTTCTAAGTGACATTGTCTTGTATTTTATTTCAGGTGATGTTGATCTCTGTCCAATAAACTGCTCATGGAATATTTTTTGTAAGGTTGGTCTTGTTTTTTAAATTCAATTTCTCTATACCTGGGAATGCCCTTATTTCTTCCTTGTATTTGAGTGATAATCATACTGGATATAGCTTTATGATTGTAAATTTTTTTCTTTTAGAGACATATATGTTGTCCCATTTTGCTTTCCTGGACTCAAGATTTTTGCTTTTTTTAAAAATCTTTTTATTGGGGCTCATAATGCTCTTATCACAGTCTGTACATACATCAATTGAGCAAAGCACCCTTATACATTTGTTGCACTTGTCATTCTCATAATTCACCTTCCACTTGGGTTCCTGGAATCAGCTCGGTTTCCCTTTCTATCCCCATCCCCCTCCCTCCCCGATCGCACCCCTGGTCCCTTGATAGTTTATAAATAATTATTATATCTTATCTTACACTCCCCGGAGTCTCCCCTCACCCGCCTCCCCATTGCCCATCTCCCAGAGAGGAGATTACACATAGATCTCCGAGATCGGTTCTCCCTTTCTACACCCCCTTCCCTCCTTGTGTCGCCACTCCCACCGCTGGTGTTGAGGGGTTCGTCTGTCCTAGATTCCCTGTGCCTCCAGATCCCCACTGCACCGCTGTACATCCTCTGGTATAACCAGGTCCGCAAGGCAAGGTAGGATTGGGGTCATGATGATTGGGAGGGGAGGAAGCGTTAAGGAACTAGAGGAAGGTTTTGAGTTTCATTGTTGCTACACTGAACCCTGAGTGGCCCATCTCCTCCACACTACCCCTCTGGAAGGGGTGTCCAGCTGTCTACAGATGGGCATTGGGTCCCCATCACGCACTCCCCCTTTCACGGTGATGTGATTCTCACCATCACCCCTCCTTTGTTGTTGGAGACCTGGTCTCCTCTGTCCTTCACGGTCACCTATGTTGGTGTGCTGCTTCCGTGTGGGCTCGGTTGCTTCTGGGCTAGATGGCCGCTTGTTTGCTTTCAAGCCTTTAAGTCCCCAGATGCTATATCTCTCAGTAGCCGGGCACCATCAGCCTTCTTCACCACACTTGCTTATGCACACTTTCGTCTTCAGCGATTATGTGAGCACGGTGATCACACAATGATTGTTTTTGTTCCTTTGTATCTGCTACATGGTCCATTCAACACCTTGTAAGATTTTTGCTTTAAAAAAAATCCTTTGGGCGCACAACAAATGTGGTGAAGAAAGCTGATGGACAGTGCCTGAGATCTTAAAGTCCTGAAGATAAACAAGTGGCCATCTAGCTGAGAAACAACAAAACCCACATGGAAGAAGCACACCAACCTGTCCCAACTCGATGGCTAAAGACAAAGCGGGTGCATAAGCAAATGTGGTGAAGAAAGCTGGTGGGGCCCAGCTATCAAAAGATATAGCATCTGGGGTCTTAAAGGCTTGAAAATAAACAAGCAGCCATCTAGCTGAGAAACAACAAAGCTCACATGGAAGAAGCACACCAGCCTGTGAGATCACAAGGTGTCAAAGGAACCAGGTATCATCAGGCATCAAAGACAAAAAAAATAAAATAAAATCATAGCATTGTAAATGAGGGGGGGTGAGGAGTGGGGACCCAGGGCACATCTGTGTGAAATTGGACATCCCCTTACAGAAGGGCCATGGGAAGGAGACAAGCCAGTCAGGGTGCAGTGTAGCAATGATGAAACATAAAATTTTCCTCTAGTTCTTGAATACTTCCTCCCCTCCTGCTCCCACTATCCTGTTCTCAATTCTACCTTACACATCTTGCTGGACTGGCAGATGTACACTGGTACAGATAGGAACTGGAAACACAGGGAACCCAGGACAGACGGACCCCCTCACGACCAGTGTTGAGGGTGGCGATACCGGGAGGGCAGAGGGAAGGTGAGAGAGAAAGGGGGAACAGATTACAAGGTTCTACATATAACCTCCTCCCTGGGGGACGGACAACAAAGTAGGTGAAGGGTGACGTCTGACAGTGTAAGATGTGACAAAATAATCATCTATAAATTATCAAGGGTTCATAGTGGAGGGGGGAGTGAGGAGGGAGGAAAAATGAGGATCACGTAGAAAACAAAATGTTTTGAGAATGATGAGGGAAACGTACAAAAGTGCTTGATTCAGTGGATGGATGGATGGATGGATGGATGGATGGATGGATGGATGGATGGATAAGAGTTGTACGAGCCCCCAATAAAATGATTTTTTAATCCTTTTTTTCCTGATTCCCTTTTGTAAATAATTTTCCATTTTTGCTGAGTTACTCACATAATATTTCCTTGTTTGATTTTGGAAAGCTTGATTATGAAATACTATGGTGATTTTTCTTTCAGAGGCTTGGTTTTTTTTCCAGTTTATAGGATAGTTTCTCTTCTTTCATGACATTTGGGAGTTCTCTTCTAGTAACTGTTAAAGGATTTAAAATTTTTTTTTCCTTTTTCTTCCTGTTCTAGAATTCTATCACACGTTACTCGTCTGGACATAATTTATAGATGTTAGGTTTTTTTAAATTCTTTTTCTAGAAAGTACCTAAGAATCATTCTTCTGAATTTCTTTTCTGATAGTTCCAATTATTTGCCTTCCTCAGGAAGGTCTTTTGGCTTTTTATATTGGTTACTTGCTTGCCGTCTTCCTTATTTATTTCCGCTTATGAGCTATAGTTGTCATTTCTGTGATGTCGTGATTTTATGGTATGTTTGAGAAGTGTTTATTTTTTGATCAGGTAGTTCTAAAATAAGTGGTGGTTCTTTTGCACTAGGTGTAGCTGTGGGAGGTATGGGGGTGGCTAGGTGTGCTAGGTGGCAGGACAGGTGTGCGGTAGTGCAGTGGGATGGGGACTTGGGTAGAGATTTTTCTAGACACCAGAGGATTATGCAGATTTAGTTGTGTCCTATGACCCTGCTCTGGTAGTTTACAAAGTAAAAATAAAATTAAATTAAAAGTGAAGTGAAAATAGAAACCAGAGTAAAATATAAGAAAGCAAATTCTTAAGCCAGCACTGGTAATCAATCCCACAGTACTAACAGCTTTCCTAAACAGAGTTGAGGCTTTGCTGCCGACATCACCTCTGAGCTCCTGCTGAGTAGGTGAGTCCTGCTTTGTTTGTTTCAGAATCGCTCTAGCAATCCTGTGATATCAAGGACTTCGGAATCTTGTGACCTGCTGCACTGCCGGTTCAAAAACATGGAAGAACAAACCAATCTGCCTTGGAAGAAATGTAGCCAGAATTCACCTAAGAAGCAAGATGGCAAAACTTTGGGTCAAGTACTTTAGAACTACTTTCAGGAGAGAACTGCTGCTGCATCTCTCAGAGGTCAATTCCCACTCATAATGACTTTATAAACCAAACCAAAGTCAACGCTGACTCACAGCAACCCGATAGAACAGGGCAGAATTGATCCTGTGAGTTTCCGAGACTGTAACTCATCATAGGAGTAGAAAGCCCTGTCTTTCTCCTGCAGAGTAACTGGTGGTTTCGAACCTCTGACCTTGCAGATCACAGAGGAAAGTATAACTACTACACTACCAGTGTTCCTCAGTGACCTTAAAGGACAGTAAAACTGCCCTTTGGGGTTTCCAAGACTGTAATCTTTACGGGAATAGAACATCTCTTTTTGCTATGGGGCAGCCAATGGTTTCAAACTGCTGACCTTGTGGATATCAGCCCATGGAAAATGACATCATTCTTGGTCAATACAAGGGCAGCAAAAAATAAAAATTAAATAAGGAAGATCCTTGAAATAGTTTGACACAGTAACTGTGCTTTATGGACTCAAACATAAAAACTGTGAGGATGGCCCAAGACTAGGTAATGTTTCTGTTGTACATGGGGTCACTCTATGTGGGAAACAGAAGGATTTCTCCCAAGTTGTCTCCTCAAAATATATGCTAAACTTAGCTGCTTGTGAATGACTCTACACTTGGGGGTTATCAGAAGTAGATCAGGAGTTAGTCTCCCTAACAGCTATCTACCATCTAGAGCAAGCAGACACCACTGTTTATCCCACAACAAGTAGGGCCCACTCCCTTCTGATAAGGATAGTAGTTGACTGTTTCCTTGTAGGAGACCCCTGAGAGGTCAAGCCCACCCAAGGGTGACCAAGGTTAGGCCACAGTTGTGAATCGAGGGTCTGCCCATCTTGTCACATAGGGTCCGCCCATCTTACCTCTAGTCCCTCCCCTTCCTATGTGCACACCCCTAGCTCATCCCCCTCGTATCACGCTTATGCCTATCGTATCCCCTTCCTATGATGTGTATGCCTATTGTACTGCCCCTTCCTGCGAAGGGTGGTTACCTGTAATCATGCCCCCCTAAGTAGTGATAACTCTTGGTTAGCAATGAAGTAGAGCTCTCCTGCTCTTGCTCCCGGCTCTCTCCACGAAGTGAGCATGCTACCATGAATTGTGTCTAACTCCATTACTTGCATCTCTCGTGCGCTCTATGACTTCACTCTAATCTTTACTTACTATCGCTGTATAATTGCGCCTACCGGACCTGTGATGATTTGTTGGGGGCCCTCCTTTCCCCCACAACTATAGTCAGAATTGAGTCAACAGCAGTTAAGAAAGCTGTATGGGGCACGGAGAGATGAAGAAACAAAATCATAACATAGCTTAGAATCCATCCCAACAACGCCAGCAATAAAATGAGGGTTCTGAGGTACTTACAGAGGTAGACAGGAGCCAACCTGGCAAGCCGGGACATTGCATCTGCAGCTTCATTCTGCCCCCAGTCTCGAAGCAGAATATAAAAAATATTGTTCTTGGATCCTGATCCTAATGTTCCTTTATCCATGCTGCCACTCATCAACTCACTATTCTGGATAGTAACATCTGGAAAGATAGTAATGATTACACGTTTAAAAGAAACAATAGTTGTTACATGGGCTGCGATGTACAAGCTTGGCAGTTTGAAAATCCCCGCGGTTCTGAGGGAGAGTGACAGGGCTTCCTACACCTGTGAACAGCTACGGTCTCATAAGCTCACCAGTCCCTCTACCCTGTCCTACCCTGTCCCTCTACCCTGTCTCATAAGCTCACCAGTCCCTCTACCCTGTCACTGAGTTGGCATCGATTCAATGGCAGTGAGTGAATAGTAGTCGTCTCATTTCAAAAAGAATTTGAGTCAGATGAGAACATACATTCCCTTACTGAAAATTAAAGTCAGTCATTCTTTTTAAGGGTTTTTTGTTTTTGTTTTTTTGTTAGAAGAAATAAAGGGAAACCTGGGGATGTTTGCAAATTATAAACATGCTTTAGTTAAGCAAGAGCACTGTTTGCTTTTAAGACTTCAGGGGATAATATTGATTAACGGCTTTAAGATTGTTATTGGGTGCCCTGATTTTATTCTGACTCACAGTGCCCAAAATGGAAACACTGCTCACCTCATAATCATTGATATAACTAATTGTTATAGCCAATGTGTCGATTTATGTCTCAAAAGGCCTTCAACTTTTTTCCTGGTCCTCTCCTTTTCCAAATATGATGCCATTATCTAGGGATTGGTCTGACCTGTCCATCCTTGCTTTTAGGGGTATTCTGGCTGCACTTCTTCCAAAGCAGATTTATTCACTTTCAGGCAGTCAGGTGTACATTTATTAATTCAAACGTATGGATTTATCTTCTGATATACTCACTCTCTGGCCAGAATTCACGTGAATATGATGTGACTGAAAGACCATGGCTGGAGGCGAGCTACCTGAATTCTCAAGGTGACATCTTTTTCAGCATTAGACATGCAGGTCGGCAGACTTCCCCAGTGCTATGTTGTTTTGTTGTAGGACTGCTGCTTCCATCACACTGATAGGGATCCAGTAAAATACAATCTTTATTGCTTTCATCTTCATCGATAAAAGCTTCAATTTCTGTACGCAAGGTTGTGTCCTGCACATATCAAGTGTGTCATGAGCTTTCTTCCACTCCTGATGCAGTTCTTCACACAGTCCAGCTTTGGTGATTACTTGCTCAGCATACAGACCAGTGGTTCTCAACCTGGGGGGTTGAAGGACCCTATCACAGGGGTTGCCCGATTCCGAACAGTAGCAAAATGGCAGTTATGAAGTAGCAGCGAAAATAATTTTATGGTTGGGTCACCACAACATGAAGAACTATATTAAAGGGTCGTGGCATTCGGAAGGTTGAGAACCACCGATACAGACTAAGTACAGTAAAAACATGCAGCCGTGATACGCACTTTTCCTGATTTTCAAGCATACAGTATACCCTTGTTCTGCTACAAATTCCTCATGAGTACAATTAAGGGTTCTAGAAATCCCATTATTTGCCACTGTCCATAATTTGCTATAATTTGGACAGTCAGATCCCTGTGCACAATCAAACACGGTTAAGTAGCTTTCAGGACTTTTCGTTTTGCAGCTGAGATCCGTCTGACAGCAGCAATGATATTCCTTGCTCTATGTCTGTGAGTGAGATCTGTGTCAACTTAGCTAGGTCAAGATTCTCAATAGTTGCCCTAGCCACCCCCATGATGTGACCTGATACGACCTGCTGACCGAAGCCAAGCAGTTGTGGCAGGAGTAGGATAGAGTACAGCCCCCTTAACGCAGGTAACACCCCTGATGAAGTTTCCTCAGGGGTGTGCTCTACATCCTGGATCAGTAAACTCTGTTGAGAGGTTGTTTGCTTCTTGCTGGTTTGGATCCTGCATTTGGCTCATCAATGTCTGGTTCTTCGGATTTGAGTCAACAACCCAGCATATTGCCTGTTTGTGATAGTAATTTCTTTTGTAAAAATTAATATATCTGGGAGAGAGGGGGAAAAATGAGGAGCTGATATCAAGTAATTGAAAAGTAAAGTAAAAATTAAGATCCGGGAAGCAGAACTGGGTTTTCTCTAGATAAAAAGGTGACCGTCAGGAGTTTGGATTTTATTCTGGTTTCAATGGGAAGCTATTGGAGAACTCTCAATCAAGAGAATAACATGAAACATGACCCCATTTCTTCTCTTTTTAAGAGGGTGGTAAGTTTTATTCACTGTCAACCATGTGTACATATCTCGTGGCATAGTGGAGCATCATAGATAAGCTCATCTAAGTTGATACACTTTAGACTGTTAATATGGTGGACTGCATTAATTGATACCTCAAATATTGAGCTACTTTTGTGTTCTTAGAATAAATTTCACTTGGTTGTGGTATATTATTCCTTATACGTGTTGCTAATTTTCACATTTTTTTGAGGACTTTTTTGCGTCTATGTTCATGAGGGATATTAGTCTGGTTTTCTTTTCTTATACTTCTTTACTTTTAAAAATATTTTTAAGTGGGATTTAATACACATATCATTCCATAGTTTAATCATGTCAAGTAGAATTGTACAATTGTTACCAGAAACAGTTTCCAAGCATGCTATTTCTACATTGTTTCCTTGACTTAGTCTCCCTTTTGACCCACCACCACCACAGTACCCACCACTGCACCACCTTCCTTATTCTACTTGCTGTCCCTATAGGTGCGTCAATCCTGGGTTTCGTGTACCAAAAAACATAGAACACAACTTTAAGAGGGTGGTCCCCATGATAGAATATCTCTGAGCTACACCCTGATATGAACCAACAAAAGCCAAACAAAACAATACAAACCAAAAACACAGAAAATTTTGGAAATTTGATCAGGCCCAGCCTGAACCATAGGGGAGAACTCCTGACAAAGTTTTACTACTTAACTCAGATTTATGCCTTTGACCTTTATGCCTACCTGCTTCATGTCCTTTCTCTCAAGCAGTCTGTTTAGTGACCACTTTTCTCTTGTCCTTCAATTTTCGATAGAAGTTCTCCAAAGGCTTATTTCCTATGTAATTCCACAAATGAACCTCGGGCTCCCACTGTCAACATCACCTTCTGCACACCGGATTATCACCATTTAGGCTCTGGTACTAATCCCTCCTTCAACTTCAGAGTGTATGATTCAGAATTCAGACTGATGATGGTGTGCTTCTTTAATGTGGACTTAGCTGACATCTCCCTTAGATGGCTGCTGGTTTGGAGACGGCCTTTAAGACCCCAGATGCTATTGTATCTGAGAGCTGGGCACCATCTAGGTCCTTCGCCACATTTTGCTACAGCACCCGTATCTCCTGTGTTTCCTTCCTGAGGGCGAGTATCAAGCAGGGCCATGATCTAAGAATGGTTTGTTCGTAAATTGGAGCTAGGATTTAGTGCAAGCCCCAAACCCATTCCTGGATCTATGCCCTCCCCCCTTTAATTTGTTGTAACTTGTCATATCATTCTATCATATCAATCACATCAAACAGAACTGGCTTCAGACACCATGCATTTTTTTAAATGAGTGGAGTCATGTATTGTTACCTAGTATATGGTCTATTCTTTAGACTGTTCCATGTGTGTTGGAGAAAAACACATACTGTGCTTTTGCTGGATGGAGCATTCTGTTTGTCTGTGAGGTTGATTTTGTTGTTGACCATTTTTTGTGTCTTTATTGAGTTTTTTTCCTTGAGGTTCTGTTTTTCCGGGAGAGTGGCATATTTAAGTCTCTTTTTACTATGCTGTTTGCCTTGACGTCTATTTTCTCAGAGATTAATATTGCCACCCCTACTTTCTTTTTGTTGTGTGCTTGGTATGCTTTTGTCAATCCTGACTTTTAGTCTGTTCAGTCTGTGTTTGTGAGGTGTTTCTTGTAGGCAGCATATTGAGGGATTTGTTCTTACCTATTTTGCCACTCTACCTCGTCACTGGTGCATTTAGTCCGCTAACATTCAGTCAGATGATTGTCCTGTCATTTTGCTTTATATTTGTGCATGTTGTGTGTGAATGTGTATATGTGTTGTATTTAGTTCCTTTTCCCTTCCTGTGTTACTTTGGACGTTGCTGTGTGTACATTATTTTTTTAATGAAGAAATGTCTTGTATGATAGTTTCAGATTTGTGCGCTGCTGCTGACATAGTACTTCACTGAGTATTTTTTGTATTGCTGTTTTTATTTCGGTGAACTTTTTTTTTGCCTTGGAATATTTTTTCAATTATTTTATTGGGGCTCATACAACTCTTATCACAATCCACACATACATCAATTGTGTAAAGCACACTTATACATTCATTGCCCTCATCATTCTCCAAACTCGCTTTCCACTTGGGTTCCTGGGATCAGCAACTCGGTTTCCTTTTTCCCCTCCCACACCCTCCTGCTCTTCCCCGTCATGAACTCTTGATAATTTATACATTCTTATTTTATCTTATCTTCCGCTGCCCGGCATCTCCCTTCACCCACTTTTCTGTGGCCCATCCTCCAGGGAGGAGGTTATGTAGATCCCCATGATTGGTTCCCCGTTTCTATAACCCCTTCCCTCCCGGCATCTCCACTCTCACCGCTGGTCCTGAGGGGCTTATCTGTCCTGGATTCCCTGGGGTTCCAGTTCCCATCTGTACCGCTGTGCATCCTCTGGTCTAACCAGGTTTGCAATGAAGAATTGGGATCATGATACTGGGGGGAGGAAGCATTTAAGAACTAGAGGAAGGCTATGAGTTTCATTGTTGCTACCCTGCACCCTGAGTGACTCATCTCCTCCCCACTACCTCCTCTGCAAGGGATGCTGTCTTGGAATGTTTTTATTTCTCCATCTTACTTGAGTGATATTTTGATGGGTTCAAGATTCTATATTGACAGTTTTGTTTTTGGTTCCCCGCCCCCTTCAGGACTGTGTATATGACAGTTCATTATCTTCTTTCTTCTTGGAATTCAGATAAGAAATGTGAAGTTATTCTAATTGCTAACATGTTGTATATCATCGTTCTTTTTTTGCTGGCTGCGTTAGAGTTTTTCCCTGTCCTTGATGTTAGACATCTTGACTACAGTAGGCTGGAGATTTTTCCTTTTAGGATCTCTCCTGACTGAGGTGCTTTCAGATTCCTGAAAAATTATCTTTTCATCATTTAGGTACTATGGAAGATTTTCTTGCAGGAGTTCTTGGGACTGTTTTCTGTGTGAATTTTTTTGTTTCTTCCTCTTCTGGAATCCCTCTAAGATGTAGGTTGTTCTTCTTGATAGTGTCCCACATTGTTCCTAAGCTGTTATATTTTTTTGTTCTTTTGAATTTTTGATTTTTTGTTCTTGTTTTAGATTGGAGCTTATAGAGGCCTTCAAGCTCACTAAAAATTTTGGGTTACCATCACCTCAATTTTTTTTCCCTGTGTAATTCTGCTACTGTAGTGTTTGACTTTTGTGTGTTTGTCTATAAGGCAATGTGGTGAGGTTTCTAGCTTTTCTATTTTTCACTTTTCCTCTCAGACTACCATTTTAACAGAGTGTAAATCAAAGAGTCCAGAATTCTTCAGGAAAGATTTAAAATGATGTAAATATTGCCCTTGAGAAAAGTATAGATATAACTAGATAAAAATCTCAAGGAAATATACAAACACCAGGGCATTAATCTTTTTTACATACTTGTTGACTATATGGAGATGCTTACCTTTCCCATATAAAGTTCATTGATTTTTCTATTTCCATAAAGAAATCTGTTGGAAATTTGCTTAGAATTCTGTTAAGTCTACAGATTGCCTTAGTTAGAATTGACCACACGATAAATGAAAACCATTTGTTATTTACCTTAGTCAGAATTGATTCAATAGCAGTTAGTTTAGTTTTATTAAAAATGGCACAATCATAAATAACCTACAACCCCCAAATTAAATTAACATCTAGAATGAAAACCTAAACCAAAGCAAGATGTCAAAATATCTTAATGATGAAAGGGTAAATTTTCCAAAGAATGGTTATAAACATGAGGAAAATCAGCATCCTTTAATACTTTACTCTTCATTCAGACACAGAATTCCCAGACTTCAGAAAGACTCTGAAATTCAGCTCTTGGCACAAGTGGAGATCATTTCTACTTGAAAGACCTTGAGAACAAAAGTGATGCCACCTCAGGGTTCCTACAAGTGGCCTACTGAGAATGCTTGCTCATGGTTTCATGGGCTCATGCCTGGAAGGCAAATGGTGGAGTTCCCCTTAGACTTAGCTGATTTACCGTATATGCTTGTGTATAACCCGAGTTTTTAATGCAGTTTCTGTGGTAAAATTAAGTGCTTCGGCTGATATTCGGGTTGGCTTCTACTCGAGTATATAAGGTACTTTCTAGTACAAGCTCCTTATCTTGGAGTAGATCAGAATACTGGCCTAAAGACCTAGTGAACTATTCTATTCTAGCTTGCTTGGGTAATTTGCATTTAATTCTGTGACTGTTCTATGCTATCAAAAAACACTTCCCTGTTGAGAGGTTAAAAACACAAGTCTTTTTCATATACTTTTAAGTCATACTTTCAGACAACATATTTTGGTACAAAATAATAAATTATATGCCTTAAATGATGAGACCCTTGTTGATAACAAAAACATGCATTAACTGATAAAATTTAAAAGGATAAACATTTAGAGACAATTCTAACCACTGAATCGCATTTCTACAAGCCTACCCTTTAGAGCAGTGATTCTCAACCTGGGGATAGAAGGACCCTTCACAGGGGTCATTTAAGACCATTGGAAAACACATAGGAACTGAGATACCGCTCCTCTATCCCTCTCCAGGGGGGTCTGCACACATGCAGAACTGGTGATCTGGTGGGAAAGAAGCTATCTCAACCTTCACATTAACGCTGGGATTTAGCAATGCCGTTTACTGTTGTTATATTAAGACTGTTATCCAGGGGTTCTCAAACTACAGCCGTGGGCCACATGCGGCCCACTGAAGACATTTATCCAGCACCCCGGATGTTTTTGCGGCCACTGCCTGTACTGCTTAGCAGCCAGCCGACTCATTCAGTGTGCACAGGAATTTGCTCATAGTGTTTTTTTTTAAACTATAGTCTGACCCTCCAACGGTCTGAGGGACAGACAGTGAACTGTCCCCCTGTCTAAAACGTCTGAGGACCCTTGCAAGTGTTACCCATGCTACACCATGCTCAAGACGAAATTTCATTTACTTGTAATTAGAAATAAATATTTCACATATAATTACATATTGTTTTTGTTATTAATCTCTATGTAATACTTAAGTTCAATATATAACAATGAAAATACACCCGCACATCAGATATTTACATGACGATTCACACCAGTAGCAAAATTAGTTATGAAGTAGCAACGAAAATAATTTTATGGCTGGGAGTCACTACAACATGAGGAACTGTATTAAAGGGTTGAGGCATTAGGAAGGTTGAAAACCACTGCTTTAGAGACTCGGTCAGTTATATCTGAGGTGAAACACACTAGCTAGTTTCTTAAAGAAAAAACCTACTGCCCTCTAAGGCCTTTGAGAAACAACCAACCTAATGCTTCCCAGGTGAGAGGCCCAAACAAAGCCAATCACTGGCTATGTGCTTTTCCTGCTGAGCCCCTCAACCCTGCCCAGTTTAGTTTTTTTAACTCACAGGAATCATTGACACAGAGGTCTTCCCCTTTGCCGCAGTACTGCTTGCCCTTGGTTCGGAGGTTGGCCCTCACTGGATTGGCATCACTAGGTCTGAGTATGACGCTGAAGATCTGTTTTCCAGTCCACAGGGTGACAGGCTGGAGAAGGGAAAGGAAGTCAAAGTATCAGCTGGTGAGCCTGACCTCAACCACCCAAGACACAAACAATGCAAGACTTTGCCATGACTACTTTTTAACTTGGTGGAGCTCAATCTTGGATTATAAGCACAAGCACAGTTATGCCAAGTCTAGCAGCATATGCAGGTGGATACAAACACACACATACACCTCTGCACAAACCTTTAATATTGTAGGGGATGGAAGGCGAACTTTAATTTTTTCATCCTTGCCAACCAATATTGAAGCAATGATTTGGCAAGCCTTGGCTCGGTCAAAGAAGGTGTCTTTAAGAGTAAGGAGATAGGCACCTATGATTTTTAAAGTATTAAAAAAAAAAGGAAAATTGTGAGAAAACGGCAATATAAATTTTTAAATAAATCTTGAAGATTACTAAATAGAAAGCTTCACAAAGCTCATGGAAAAGTAAAATTAAAAGATAATGAAATCATTCCTTGAACTTTAGAAGTTTCCTCATACAACAACTTATTGGCTTTCTCCTCCAACAAAATCTAAGCTCTAGATTTAAAAGGTCTTTGTTTGAGTCATTGTTGTATCACCAGTAGAATCCCTGAATAGTACAAGGTTAACACACTCAGCTGCTAACTGAAGGGCTGGCAGTTCAAGTCAAAATCCAGCCATTAAAAGCCAATTAAAGCACAGTTTTACTAGGACGCTCATGACGTTGACATAAATCAGCCTTGATTTGACAGCAACTGGTTTGGGGTTTGGGTTTCTCCACTGACCAGAAAATTCCTGCCCATGGCAGGAGCTCAACAAATACTGAAAATCAGACCATCAAAAATACTGCATATACACATGTGTAAGCCGAATTTTGTCAGCACATTTTTATGCCGTTTTTGTTGTAAAATCAGGTACATCGCCTGACATTCAGAGTGGCTTATACTTGTGTATATTCGGCGATCTTAAGCAGACTTAGTAATAAACAACAAAATTTAAAACAGCAGTTACACAGTCTGTCAGGTCATTAGATGCAACTTTACAACAATCATTGTAGAAGGTCCTGTGAAGTGACAGACTCACCTGTTAGGAAATCCTGAATGGCAGCAATCAGTGGTTCCCCATTTCTTGGGGTAACAAGATTTGCTTTAGTCTATATAAAAAGAAGCAAGACATTCTTAGATGCTCAATGTACTCCCAAAGATCTGTATCACAAAAACTTTGAATTGTTATGAACAAATAAAAGGATAACAGAAAGGTGAGTCTGAACAAAGGAAGTCGAGGTCACTAACTCTCAGCTCCTTCAACTATCAATGAGAAAGAATACCACACAAGGCCGTCTTAGAGCTGTCCACTAAAACGAAATTGAATAGTAAATGCACTTGTTTAAAACAAAAAGAACACAAAATACATACACTATTGCTATGGGTAAATTTCTCCTCTAAGGGAGATTCATTTCTATGAATCTTGAGTGGCATTGTGATAACTTTGATTGCCAACCACTTCTACTCTTCACAAAGATAATAGAACTGCCTGTCTTGGCTAAGATACTAAATTCTAACAGAAATCAATTCAACAACAGAATTTAAACATTTAATGAATGTCCACATGTAAAAAAGAGAGAGCTGTTAATGAACATAATTAACAAATGTGAATATCAGAGCGTAGTCTTGATACTTTTGATAAGTAGGATGTGCATGTGTTTTCTGGGACTCAACCAGGGATTGGTTCTCCCGATCTTCTGAACCACAGCCTAGGGAAGCCATCTTTCGTCAGTGGCGGGAGTGCTTTTCAACTAGATCCCACTGCTATCAGGTCGGCCCCAATCACAGCAAGCCTGCAGAGTCTTCGAGGCTATCCTTGTTGAGAGGAGCACACAGCCTCCAATTTCCTGCACACAACGGTGGTGGTTTAAACCCCTGACCTTGCAGCTAGCAGCCCAGTGCTCACCCTACGGGACCACAGGGAACACTAGTCATGTTCTTGGTACCGCAAGACCACAAGGCCTTTACACCTTCTGCTCCTCAGCTCTTCCCTTAAAAATTCACGCAGCTCATTCTCCAAGTTCAGAGCTCTGCTCAAATGCCACCTTTCTACAAGTCTATCCCAACTGTCCATGCAAAACGGGGTCACTTCTCATTATCTTGCTTCATTCTTTTCTTGTTCCCCTTATCATATGTGATGCATTTGATATTTGTTTATCTCCATCTGCCCTTACTAGAATGAAAATGCAAGCACAAATTGTTTTTTCTTTATTTCTTTTCAAGGCAGTCGAGTTTCCCGCATTTGGGAAATCGCAGGGGTCAGCACACTGGCAGTGCAATGGGTGAGTCTGGTCCTGGGAAAACCACCTTCCTGATCAGGTGAGTATGCAAGTCAGAATTTTCCTAATCGATACTGTATGCCTAGAAAATTGCTTAGCACATACTGAAGGCAATAAGTATCACTAAATAAATTTAAAATGTCAAAAACACTGACAAATAATTTTTAAAAAGCGAACACAAAATATCCTTGTGGAATTATCTCTCATAGCTAAACAAAGAAAATAATCTATTTATTCAGATGGCTACGTAGGGTAGATGAACTGTGCTAACTGAAATAATTATGAAGAATCTACACGATGGGTGAAGAAAGCAGATGGAACTGGAAACACAGGGAATCAGGACCAGTGGTGAGAGTGGCGATACCGGAAGGGTGGAGGGAAGGTGGGGTAAAAGGGGGGAATCGATTACAAGGTTGTACATATAACTTCCTCCCTGAAGGATGGGCAACAGAAAAGTGAGTGACAGGGGAGGTCGGACAATACAAGACATCACAAAATAATAATAATTTATAACCACATGGCCGGCCCCACTATGAGACACTACATTCCCTCACTGACCCACAGCCCTACAGGGAACAACACTGGAGACAGTGTGGGAATTTCGCCCAATCTGATCCCACCACACCGAGGCAAAGCACTAAGGGTGTAGAACAGAACAGCAAGGGGGAGAGGGCAACTAAGTCCCCAGGGAATACTAAAAATAGACGTTGGGGCCAGTACTTGGGGCCCCAACTGACTAGGCTGGAAAACACTCCTAACGGCCAACAAACAATCCTTGACCTAACTACAAGCTTTTCTTTTTTGTTGTGTTCTGTTTTTGGTCATTGGCTTCTTGTTGTTGTTTTTGTTATGTTTTATTATGTTGCTTGGTTTTGCTCTGTCTTGTTTTTGTGCATGTTATTATCTCTGTGGGTCTGTCTAAATAAGATAGGCTGGATGAACAACCTGGAGGAGAAAACAACAGGACGGACAATTCCGGGGGGACATGGGAGAGTGGGAGATGGAGGAAAGGAAGTGGTGTTAACAAACCCAGGGAAAAGGCAACAACAAATGATCCAAATTGGTGGTGACGAGCATGTAGGAGGCCTGGTAGGGCGTGACCAAGGATAATGTAACCGAGAAGAATTATTGAAACACTAATGAAGGCTGAACATGATAGTGGGACAAGAGGAAAGTAAAAGGAAATAGAGGAAAGAACAAGGAGGCAAAGGGCATTTATAGAGGTCTAAATACAGGCATGTGCATATGTATAAATATATTTATATAGGATGATGTGAAAATAGATAGATGTGCATATATGTATAGATTTAATATAAAATAGCAGATGGACATTGGGCTTCCACTCAAGTACTCCCTCAATTCAAGAATACTTTGCTCTATTAAACTGGCATTCCATGATGCTCACCTTCCCGACGCAATTGCTTAAGACAAAGCGGATGCATAAGCAAATGTGGCGAAGAAAGCTGACGGTACCCAGCTATCAAAAGATATAGCACCTGGGGTCTTAAAGGCTTGAAGGTAAATAATAAGAGGCCATCTAGCTGAGAAGCAACAAAGCCCACATGGAAGAAGCACACCAGCCTGTGCAATCACAAGGTGTCGCAGGGATCCGATATCAGCTATCATCAGAATAAAAATCATATCACTGTGAATGAGTGGGGGGAGTGTGGAGTGGAGACCCAAAGCCCATCTGTAGGCAATTGGACATTCCCTTACAGAAGGGTCGCGGGGAGGAGACCAGCCAGTCAGGAACAATGAAACATACAACTTTCCTCTCATTCTTAAATGCTTCCTCTCCCTCTTCCTCCTCCACCCCCCCCCCACCCACTATCATGATCCCAATTCTACCTTACAAATCCAACTAGGCCAGAGGATGTACACTGGTACAGATAGGAACTGGAAACACAGGGAATCCAGGGCAGGTGATCCCTCAGGACCAGTGGTGACAGTGGCAATACTGGGAGGGTGGAGGGAGGATGAGCTGGAAAGGTGGAACTGATCACAAGGATCTACATATAACCTCCTCCCTGGGAGACGGACAAAAGAAAAGTGGGTGGAGAGAGACGTAGGACAGTGCAAGATATAACAAAATAATAATTTATACATTATCAAGGGTTTATGAGGGAGGGGGGAACAGGGAAGGAGGGGAAAAAATGAGGAGCCAATGCCAGGGGCTTAAGTGGAAAGCAAATGTTTTGAGGATGATGAGGGCAATGAATGTACAAATGTGCTTTACACAATTGATGTATGTATAGATTGTGATAAGAGTTGTATGAGCCTCCTGGATGCTTCCTCCCCCCAACTACCATGATCCGAATTCTACCTTGCAGGGCTGGATAGGACAGAGGCTGTACACTGGTGCATATGAGGGTTGGAGGTACAGGGAATCCAGGGTGGATTATACCTTCAGGACCAAGGGTGTGAGGGACGATGCTGGGAGAGTGGAGGGTGAGTGGGTTGGAAAGGGGGAACTGATTACAAGGATCCACATGTGACCTCTTCCCTGGGAGAGGGACAGCAGAGAAGGGGGGAAGGGAGACTCCAGATCGGGCAAGATATGACAAAATAACGATGTATAAATTACCAAGGGCATATGAGGGAGGGGGGAATGGGGAGGGAGGAGGGGATAAAAAAGAGGACCTGATGCAAGGGGCTTAAGTGGAGAGCAAATGCCTTGAGAATGATTGGGGCAGGGAATGTATGGATGTGCTTTATACAATTGATGTATGTATATGTATGGATTGTGGTAAGAGTTGTATGAGTCCCTAATAAAATGTAAAAGAAGAAAAGAGAAAAAAATGATTAGGGCAAAGACTGTACAGATGTGCTTTATACAATTGATGTATGTATATATATGAACTGTGAAAAGAATTGTATGAGCCCCAATAAATTGTTAAAATTAAAAAAAAAAAAAGAGTTGTATGAGCCCCTAATAAAATGATTTTTAAAAAATAATAATTTATAAATTCTCAGGGGTTCATGAGGGAGAGGGGAAGGGAGGGAGGGGGAAAATGAGGAGCTGATATCAAGGGCTCACAAGTAGAAAGAAAATGTTTGAGAATGATAATGGCAACAAATGTACAGGTGTGCTTGACATAATGGATGGATGTATGGATTGTGATAAGAGTTATACAAGCCCCCAATAAAATGATTTTTTTAAAGAGTAACAGTCTGTTATAATAAATGCAAGAGCCCCAATAAAATTATTCCTTTAAAAGTAAATAAATAAAAAGTTTAAGACAGGTATAAAAAAATGAATCTACACCATGGGATATCTATCATATGGTATCACAGTAAGTAGAAGAAAAAAGAAGCTACAAACATAAACCGTGACTCCAACCATCTAGTTCTATGCATAAGGAAGCACAAATATTCTTTTGAAAAGTTGGGGATTGATATGACAAAATAATAATTTATATATTATCAAGGGCTCATGAGGGAGGGGGTGCGGGGAGGAAGGCGGACATATTGAGGAGTTGATGCCAAGGGCTTGGGCGGAGGCAAATGTTTTGAGAATGAAGAGGGCATCAAATGTACAAATGTGCTTTACACAATGGGTGTGCATATAGATTGTGGTAAGAGTTGTACGAGCCACAAATAAAATGATTAAAGAATCAAACATTAGAGATTGGCTGCCCTCTGACACAATGGTAACACGTCTGACTCCGGAACCTTGGAGCTCCCAGTCTATTGTAGACACAAATCTCCCTTTAAAAAATCAAATTTCCCAGTCTATTGTAGACACAAATCTCCCTTTAAAAAAATCAAATTTCCCATGGAAAACCTTAACTGTACACACAAAATGCATCATACAGTAAACACTTCAGTTACTATCTGTCAACGTGTCATGGAGGACACAGGTCCAGGGGGAAAACCCTCCTCCAAGCCCACCCACAAATCTCCATGGACTTCGCGTACAGATGTTCGGGAGGCAAGAATCCTCCACAGTTAAGTACCACGCCCCACTGCATTCTGGCTGGGTTCTGTAGTGACTTGTACACATTGGGTACGTATTACATGCACACGGTATATTGTAGTTCAACTCTGGCAATCCTTACCAGCAGAGCCCTGCCTCACTCATCACTCGACCCCTCCAGGATAGAATGCGCACTCTTTAACTGTATGTATAATAAGACAGTGACAAGAATCACTACAAAATGATCAGGTTTATTATGTCTTTTAAGAAGACAAAGAAGCATATAATACATGTTAGGAATATCTGGGGATCTCACAAAAGCATGTGGAAAAACTCCAATACACTTTAATTTTTCCATGAACTTTCTGAAGCCCCCTCACATTTAGAAGACAAAAAATGACCAGCCCCCTCCATTAAGTACTCGTTATAACTACTAACTCAGTGATGTACCATATTTTTCAATGAAAATGTTCAGTAGCTCAACTGATCACAATGATTGACATATAACCCCCTCAACAAGGGGGGCAGACAACAGAAAAGTGGGTGAAGGGAGATAGCGGTTGGTGTAAGACATGAGAAAAATAATAATTTATAAATTATCAAGGGTTTCTGAGGGGGCAGGGTGAGCTCAAGTAGAAAGAAAATGCTTTTGAAAATGATGGCAACATATGTACAAAGGTGCTTGACACAAAGAATGTAGGTATGAATTGTGATAAGAGCTGTAAGAGCCCCCAATAAAATGATTTTTAAAATAATAATAATTTATAAATTATAAATGATCAGTGGTTCAAAGTCAACTAATTAAGAGAGATGAAGTTGTGTCGCTGGTTAGTGAATAGAGCTAAGAACAGAAGAGTACAACTTTGTTGGAGCTACCTATTGTGGTGGTGTTTCTAAGCAATCACTTTTTGTTAAGGACCATGCCACCTTACATACCCCCATAAGCACAAGAGCCTCTGCTTTAGCTTCTTCTGTCTGAGGAAGATGAAGATTCATTTCGTCGCCATCAAAATCTGCATTGTATGGTGTACAGACACACTCATTAAATCTGAAAGTCCGATGGGGCTTGACCCTGGCCTGTTAAGACACAACACAGGAAAAGCAGTTGATCATTTGTCTAAAATGTGTAAGTTTTAAAAACATTGCTTTCTAGAAAATCTGATACTTTTTAGATACAGAAAGTAAATGTCTCGTATTTACTGCTTGCTAAGTGTCACATCATGTGGGAACTTACTCAAGTAGCTTTGATGGAATTAAAGTAATAAATATGTTTTAACAGCATCATATAAAGACCAACTCTACAGAGAAGTCAGTGTACAAGAGCTCCCATTAGTGAATGATGTCAGAGACTGAACATCAAATAAGATTGAACAGAAGTTCATTAAGAGACACAGGATTTAAGAACATACTTATATAGTGATACTGAAAATAAACAAACAAATCAATAAAAAACAAACTAAGCCAATTTAACTGAGTGTCAACTTATTCCTTAAATTGACAATTAAGGAAAATAATTAGGCCTTTATATTACTTTGCCTTAAAGAATTATGTTTCCCCCTCATACTTAACCTTAAATAATACATTGTTTAATGGTATTTTTTAAATATTATATGCCATCTTTGTAAAAAAAAAAGTAAGAAAATGTTTTGAAACTGACTATGGTACCAATTGTACAATACTGTTTTATGTGATTGATGGAATGTTATGATATATGTAAGAGCTCCCAATAAAATATTTTTAAAAAAAGAATTATGTTTCTGGGTAAGTAAAGCACTAGGTAACAAGGGGAATTTTGGTATTACAAAAGAACTTCAAAAAGTAAAAATAAAAAGAGGAAAAAACTAGAAGGCAAAGGGCATTTATAGAGGTCTAACTACAGGCATGTACATATGTAAATATGCTTATATATAACAATAGGGAAATAGATCTATGTATCTATTTATATGTTAAGTATTAAGGAAGCAGACAGACATTGGGCCTCTACTCAAACACTTCCTCAACACCAGAACACTTTGTTCTAATAATTGGCATTCCCGGTTGCTCAGATTCTCAACACTAGCTGAAAACAAAGCAGGTGCATAAGCAAATGTGGTGAAGGACCTGATGGTGTCCAGCTATCGAAAGATATAGCATCTGGGGTCTTAAAGGCTTGAAGATAAACAAGTGGCCACCTAGCTGAGAAACAACAGGGTTCACATAAAAGAAGCACACCAGCCTATGTGATCCTGAGGTATCGATGAGATCAGGTTATGAGGTATTGAAAGATCCAAAGGAAACAATTATATCGATGTGAAAGAGGGGGGATCGGAGTGAAAACCCAAAGCCCATCTGTAAACAATTGGATATCCCTGCAAGGAAGGGTTACAAGGAAAGGACAATTCAACTTGGGCGCAGTACAGCACCAAGGAGACACACATCATTCCTCTAGTTCCTGAATGCATTCCGCCCCACTCACCCCCGCCACAATCAGACTAGACCAGAGTACACATGTCAGTACAGGTAAGAGCTTTTTACACATGGCATTCAGGACAGATAAACCCCTCAGGAACAGCAATGGGAGATACCATTAAGGTAGAAGGTCGAAGAAGGGAGAAAGGGAAACTACAATGACACATCAATCCCCACCCCTAACTCCCCAAGGTCACAAATAACAATAACATAGACAAAGGGAGACCATGGGCGGTGTAGGACATGTAAATAATAGTTTATCAGGGCTCCAGGAGGATTGGGAGGGTCAAGGAGGAAGGGGGGAAAAGAGGAGCTGACACCAAAGGCTCAAACAGAAAGAAAATATTTTTTAAATGATGAAGGCAACATATGTACAAATGTGCTTGATACAATTAATATATGGGTTGTTATAAGAGCTGTAAGAGACCCCAATAAAATGAGTTATTTATAATTAAATATATATGGTTGATTAAGAATTCACGAAGGTGGGAGGTTGGAGGAGGGCATGGAAAAAAGGAGCTGATATCAAGGGTTCAAGTAGAAAGAAAATATTTTGGAAATGTTGATGCCAACATATGTACAAGTGTGCTTAATAGAATTGAATGATGGGTTGTTGTTAGATTTGTAAGAGCCCCCCCCCCCACCAAAATGATTAACACAAAAAGAATTGCTTACATGAGCATTGATTATGGAGCCACATCTGACAAAATCCTTTGACAACTTTAACCTTTTCTCCATTTATCATGATGTTACCTACTGATCCAGTTGGGAGGATTTGGGTCTTCTGTACAATGAGTTGTAATTCATACTGATAGCTGCAATCTCTGACCTTCATCAGCATCAATTCCTCTTCACTTTCAGCAAAGAAGATTGTGTGCCATCTGCACATCACAGATTGTTAATAAGCCTTCCTGTTAATAAACCTTCCTCTAATTCTGATCTGATTCTTCATATAATCCAGCTTCTCCAATTATGTTTTTCCTGATTTTAAACCATGTATTCCGTTTCTGTTTACACAATTGCTCTTAAACTATACATCTTTACAGTAGTACAAGTACCTCTTGAGTACAATGAAGTGTCCTGAAATTCCCATTATATTCAAGGTTATCCACAGTCTATTATGGTCCACAGTCAAAAAAACACAGGTAAATATCATTTTTGTATTCTCTGCTTAGGACAAAAATCCATCTGATATCAGCAGTATCTTTTGTTCCAAGTTCTCTTCTGAATCTGGCCTGAGCTTCCAGCAGTTTCCTGTGAACGTAGTGCTACAAGAATTATTGCATGATCTTCAACAAAATGTTACATGCATAGGATATTAATGAGAGTTTTCTGATTTGAGCTTTCTCTTAGGCCACCTTTGGGAATGAGTGCAAATATGGATCTCTTCTAGTCAACTGGCCAAGTAGCTGTCCTCTATTTCCTGGCATAGGTGAGTGAGTGCTTCCAGGGCTTCATCAGCTTATTGAAACATTTCGGTTCATATTCCATCAATTCCGGGAGCCTTGTTTGTGGCTAATGCGTTCAGTGCTGCTTGAACTTCTTCCTCCAGCACCATTGGTTCTTGCTCATCTGCTTCCTCCTGAAATGGTGGGCTGTCGACTAGGTCTTTTTGGTACAGTGACATTGTATACTTTCTATTACGAAAAAAGTTTTATTTGCACACAATGCAAAATCATACAATTCAATAGTTCAATCATATCCATCTTCTTCTGATGCTTCCTGCATCGTTCAATATTTGCCCATAGACTCTTTCAAGACTGCAACTCGAAGCCTGAATTTTTGGAGTCCTTTCACTTTAAGACACGCTGAGTGTGTCCTCTTTTCATGTTCCAATTCTAGGTCTTTACACACTTCATTATATTTGGCTTTGTCTTCTCGACATGCCCTTGGAAATTTTCTATATAGTTCTTTGACTTCATCCTTTTTTTCTATTCGCTTGAGCAACTTCAGAGTCTGTTCTGACATTCACTCTGACCTTTTCTTCCCTGTCTCTTTAGTGACCTTTTGGCTTCTTCATCAATGATGGCCTAAAGGTCTTCCCACAGCTCATCAGATCTTCTGTCATTGGTGTTCATCAAATCCACTCTTGAGATGGGATAGACTCCAGAGCATACATTGGCTCTTGCTGACTTGTTTTAATTTTCTTCAGCTTGCTCATAGGAGCAATTGATGATCTCTTGCAGTTGGCCCTTGGCCTGGTTTTAGCTGCTTGTCTGTCCGTTTGGTACACTGAGGTGGCTGTGAGGGGGAAGCTATGTCACTGATATTTCAAATGCTAGCAATCACCCAAAGTGCTATGTTTCATCGAAGCTTCCAGACTAAGAATAGACAATGTAGGACTCAGCTTCCCATTCAAAGGGCAGAGCTGCTGAAAACCTTATTCTCAACCTTGGTTTGGAGCAAATGTTGTCCTTTTAGTCTCATACAGGTACAAAGTACCTGTACATACTACAAAGTACATTCTTCACAGGAATTACTGGTTATGTTTACCCCTACATGTATATACTACTGTTGGCAATAATTTCTAATTTATTGCTCTTTGATTTAGTAGTGTGTTTGAATATTACATTAAAAATATAAAAAGCACTGAAAAATTTTCTAAAGTTCCATTGAAATTATAAGTGAGAGAAGATTAAAGGTTATGAAAATTAAGAGTTTATTGGAAATTTCTACTTGAGGGGCCAAAATTTAGTAGTGGACACTCACAGCAAATTTCCACCCCCCAAAAAATAAATGGAAGTGGCAAGCTTGACTCACCAGATGAGCCATGATGCTCAATTTGTGCAGTGAGGGCTGCCGGTTGAACAGCACCACATCCCCATCGATGAGGTGTCTCTCAACGATGTCACCGTACTTGAGCTCCTGGGCCATCTTTTCTCGATTTCCATATTTCAAAAACCTTAATGTGCAACAATAAAACAGTCTCAGAAAGCAAAGTTCACACACCAAATCCTCTCTCTTCATATCAGGGTGCTATTTCTTATAGGAACATAGTTTAACAAACCTAAGATGCCTCCATTTCTAAGAACCATCACCAACTTTGGTGTAGTGGAAATTCATTGGGCTGTGAACCACATGGTTGGGAAGTTCGAAAGCACTAGTAGCTCCATGAGAGACAGTCTGGCTTTCTACTCCCATAAACAGTGACAGTTTCAGAAGCCCACAGGGGTTGCCATGAGTCAGCATTGACTCAAAAGCAATGATATCATTACTTTCTGCGCCACCAACATAGAAAAAAAACTGAATTAAACTAGAGTACACAATGGATTTTGAGTTATATACTGCTTTTCAAAGCATCAAAAAATTGAATAAAATGTCTTAGAATTAATGAAATTTATTTTTAATTAATGAAATACAGGAATGAATCAACTTTTCCACCCTATTGATAAAATTTTACTTCAAAAGAGTGAAGGAGATTGTGGAAGTTTCATAATGTCATGTCAACTTGAAGATATATAAAAAGCGTAGGGGTGGAGGTTAGATTGTCTATCAGGTCACAGCCTAATAACCTCACTTGGAGGGGATACCGGGATAAATGGATCTCTGGAGACTGGTCAGTCAGTCTCTCGCTCTCCTTCTCTTTCTCTGTCTTTCTCTTCACCTGCCTGTTTTCTGACCAGATTGCTGCTGGAGCCCTGAGATGTTTTCCACCACCTTTGGATCCACATGGCTTTGCACCCACCAGTCTATCTCCCAGCATGCTGCATCATTCAGACGTGAGTCTGAAGAGGGACGTAAGAACCAATATTGGACTTATGGACTTGAGTTGACCTGCCTGGGATCCTTTCTTGATATATAATTACTCCTTGATATAAAGTTCCTCCTTACACATATACAAGTGTCATTGGATTTGTGTCTCTAGTTAGCCCAGCTTAACACAAAGATGACTTTTCCTAGAATACTGAAGTCACACTTGCAAAACCAGGAGACACACAAAAAAATATGAATTGTCGTATCCCAGTCTGCTCTACCCACCCAGAGGCATTAACATTAAACAGATGTGCACACAAGATCCTGCTGTTTCCAACATTCAGTGAGCAACGACATTCAGAAGTGCTCCTTGTAATTGAAGCAGATATTTTACAGATGCCAAATCGAATCACGAAAATTCTTCTCAGACTGTATTCTGTGGGTAAACATGGCAACAGTGCACTAGATGCATTACCTTTTCATCTGCATATGTCTCTGCTGAATGAAATTTGCTCCTGGGTGAACCTCAGGGCCATTTCGAACTAACTTCCTTAAGAAATTGATGTTTGCTTTGTTCACCTGTAAGACCACAATAAAAACATAATGAAATACTATACAGTTTCTATAAGCTAGCACAGGGCATACACACACGCGCGCACGGGGACACACACACACACACCCCATGGGGACTTAAAAAAGGATATCCAGTGATAGTGGTCAAAAGTATGGTCAGTAGGATTCCAGTTTACACATGCAGTTTTTCCAACTAAAGCACAATCCTTCATGTCTCTGTGCTCAGCAGATGGCTGCAGACAAGGTCTCTCATTAATATACTTGAAAAAAATTCAGAACCAGGGAGCAAGGTCCAATCAAAATAATGTCTTCCAAAAGGATCTATCAGCTAAATGAAAGGCAGAGGGGCTATGGAGACTGCTTTGGGACCCCAAAGGGGGTAATCGGGGTAGATTTTTGTAAAAGTAGTTCTAAAAGAATTAAAACTTGCACTGACAAGAAAAATTGCGCTGAGGAATTTGTTTCCCAGCACAACAGCGCCATCAGCTCCTTCTCAAACGATAACCAGAAGGACTATCCTAGAAGGAACTCTGAAAAACCTGCCTCCAAAGAAAACAAAGAGAAACCCTTGCTCCATTCGTGAGAGCGCCCCTTGAAGCTTCTTGTTGTTCCCCAAACTCAAAAAACATTTCAAAGGAACATGATCCGAGTCCCTGGAGCCATGTCCAAACTTCCACTTTGAATGATATAAATTGAAGAGCACAAACTCTCAGGAGGTTTGAGAGGGCACATTACCTTCAGAAATTTATAGACCTAAAAGATAAATACACATATTTTCTCAGGAAATTCTCCTAGGAGAGAACGTACCTGACACTATGCTCATAAATGAAAACTTCTGACCCTTCCTGGGTGATCCAGGCCATGTGCTAGAGACTACTGGGAATTTCGACTCTGTCAGTTTGAGGTGTACAACACCCTTCACAGGCCACACCAGAAGGCTTCAAGGTTGAAACCCCACTAAGTGAACTGTTTTACCTCAAATTTATTTATAGCAGATTTAAAGAACTGACCTTTTCACCAGTGCAACAAGCACAGACGACGGCTATTCCAAGGTGCTATAACTGGTGGTCAGTGGACTTTGGCTCTCTTGCTCTGAGTGACCCAGTGAATGGTGGTCTGGGACTAACATGTAGTTCCTATGTTAATGGTTTAGCCTTTCTAAGCATTAGTCAAAGTTCTGGTCTATCATCAAGCCTCATTGTGTGTATAAATAGTACCCAGTCACTTAAACATTTAATCTGTACAAATCAACTATTCATGTATTGTGGTCTGAAAACCCAAACTACAAATACAGAATACCTTAGCATTTGATCTCCCCTTTTTGTTCAATTTTTACATGTAAGTTTTTAATATTTTCTTCCTTTTCAATTGAAGTTTTTCCATTTTGCTTTGCTATTGTTGGTTTTTTTGTTTGCTTCTTGTTTACATTTTGCACAATTTTCTATACATGAAATTCAGGACCATTAAATCTATAGATTATAACTGGATTAAAAATTATATAGGGGTATGGCAGGGAAGTTGGAAGGAAATGGAGAGCTAAGTATGAGAAGATAATGTTTGTTTTTTAATTGTTTTATTAGGGGCTCATACAACTGTTATCACAATCCATACATACATCAATCGTACAAAACGCATTTGTGTATTCATTGCCCTCATCATTCTCAAAACATTTGCTCTTCACTTAAGCCCCTGGCATCAAGTCCTCATTTTCTCCCCTCCCTCCCTGCTCCCCCCTCCTTCAAAATAATCATTTATAAATGATTATTTTACCATATCTTGCCCTGTCAATTTTGTTGATGATGGTACAACTCCTGAATGATTTAAATTATGCACTATATGAATTATATGCCAATAAAACTATTTAGAGGAAAATCGACTCTGATGTACAAAATTGTTGAGAAGGAGCACGCTCTCAAATAGGCGGCTTCCCATCTCTGTTGTTTGGAACATCAAACTATGACGCGAAAGACCATTCAAGTGAGAACGTGAACGGCAGCTGAACGGCACACACCTTTTCAGGAAAAGTCAGAATCTTGGCCACATGAACCGGCACAGCTACCTCATCAATTCGGAGGTTTGGGTCAGGTGAGATAACTGTTCGGCCAGAAAAATCCACTCTCTTTCCTGAGAGATTGCCTCTAAACCGACCTACAGAAAAACACATCAAGACCTCAGTGGCATGGGACAGGCTGTTGAAATTAATTAAAGAATAGTTAAAAAAAATCTCCACTCTCCAATTATATGAGCGTGACATATAGTCCAAATATTTTACTAAAGACGGTAGAATGTTTCCTCACACTTTGTCCAGAGCGTACCTTGCTTTCCCTTCAGGCGCTGGACAAAACCTCTGGTCCATTTCTTGGGCGCCATGTTAAGGGGAATGCCTGAGAGCTCACTGTTAATATAGAGGGCACACTGCAGCTGCAGGAAGTCCCAGTCCTCCATGATCATTTGAGTCTTGGCTCCAGATATCCGATGCTGAAAATGAGTAGAAAAGGAAAACAGGAATAAGATTGTTTCTATGAAAAAAAAAAAAAAAAGACTGTTTCTATGACCAGGTTGATTTTTGTGCCTTTAAAAAAAATTTTTAATGTATTTATTTTGTTGCTCTTAATGAGAATACACATAGCAAAAACACACTAGTTTCTACATGTACAATTCAGTGACAATGACTACTCTTTCTGTGTTGTTCCTCCCTAATTAACATGCCCACACCGCCCACGTTGTCAGTTTAACTATGTAGACATACTGCAAGAGGACACAGCTCAAAGCAGACACTCTGCTAAGTTAACTAATGTTTTAAGTTTGAAGATTATCTCAGGACAATAAGGAGTTTCAAGGGTTTCTCCAGCCTCTATGGCTCTAGATATGTGGTGTGCATGAAAATTTGTCATCCCATTATTTATTTTTCCCCTTCAGATTAAGATTTTCCTGTAGAATTTTTTTATCAAAATGTCAAAGATATTTTTCACTGGAATTTTTAAAAAAGATATTCTGTAAATCATAGTCTTGGAAACACTACTGGAAAGCACTGACCTTTTTGATGACATCATTTAGGAAAATGATTTCTGTCAACTTCATCGTCAGATCGTCTTCATTGGTGCCAGATTTCAAGTCGCTCACGACAGAGGGCCTGATACACAAAGGGGGCACCAAAAGCCGAGTGAGAATCAAGTCGGAGGGCTTCCCTGCCTCTGGGTTCATTAGAAGTAGAGGGACATCTTCAGCTGGAATGCGTTTAAATAAATTCAGAACTACTAAAGGATTCAGGTTTTCCTACAAAAACAAAGAATGAAGGAAGCTATTATATTAATTTTTTACAGCTTCTACAAGGGTTTACATCTTTATATTTTCTAACCTGTTGTTTAACTTAAAATGAGTGTGAGCTCAGAAATTTCTGTTGATACTATACTGCATTGTAAGAACCCTAAAAATGTTATTGACCTTTATTCCAACTAGTTAAGACAATAATTTCATTTCTCAGAGTTATTCCAAAGGGGATAATTTAGAAATGATCATGAAGACTTAGCTACAAAATAGTCACTGAAGTTGTTTTTAATTGTGAAAAATTGGAAAGAACCTGACAGACCACAGGCTAAGTAAGTCATGGGAGATCTATCCATGGAGAATTATGAAGCAACTAACAAATGGCACCACAGATATGTAGACATTAGCATAGCTAAGTTTTACAAAATATTGACATGTGAGACAAACAGCAGGCATGTACTACCATGTGTTGGGGAAGCGCACATGTACGGAAAGAAAAAGAAATGGAAAGGGTCACCAAGGTATTCACAGGCCTGTCGATAATTGAGTAGGACTCTAATCATTTTACTCCTATTCTACCGAATTTTTCTGTAATGAGCAAATATTATCTTTGTAATACCTCCATTTAATACATGTCATGCTGCAACCATTCAAATTATAGGAATTATGTATATTTTCAGAGAGCTGAAGACCCAGTAGTCTGCTGTCTTCTTGCCTGTTTATTAGACTTTCTTGGGCTCAACCTAAGATTACGTGACAGAAAGTGTACTGTATGACCAGAATTTTATACGTTTAGACCAATGTAGCAAGCAAAAGTTACTGGGGCCACTCAACAGGGCTGCAGCTGGGGAGACATCTACCCACAGCTTGCATTCAAGGTCCTCGGCCAGACAAGAGTTCACTTCCACAGTGTACCTATCTTCCAGGCGCAGTACCTCCCTACCACCTGGGAGAATCCAGTGTCCACCTAGAACTATATCCGTCAAGGAGCCCTGGTGGCATAGTGGGTTATGGGTTGGGTTGCTAGCTGCACAATCAACAGTTTGAAACCACAAGCCCTTCCTCAGGAGAACAATGAGGAGTTCTACTCCCATCCAGGTTTATTTTCAGAAACCCACAGGGGCAGTTCTACAAGGTCACTATGAGTCATGATTGACTTGATGGTAGTGAGTCTGCTTTAGTTTGGTATTAGAATTCCAGGACCACACAAACACCAGAGTTTCTAGGAGGACCATTCAGTACGAGACAAGAATATCAAGGAAGTTCAGGGGACACAAGGACTGGCCAGACTGTAAGTCATCTTGTCCCATGAAGCCCTATCAAGTTGATCACAACTCACAAAGACCCTACAGGATAGGGTAGAACGTGTAGCAGTCTAACACTGTAACTCTTTCAGGGAGTAGAAAGCCTCTTGTTTCCTCAATGGAGCGGCTGGTGGTTTTTAATGCCAACCTTGTGGTTAGCAGCCCAGTGCATAATCCACTATGCTACCAGTGCTCCTAACTACCCCAGCACGAGTTAAATTACCGGACAGGATTTCGTAGTATGTCAAAGAAACCTCCAGAGTGGCAGGACTGCCGGAACAAGGGCCCATGGAAGGTTTCTGACCCACTGTTACACATTAGAAGACAGAAACACAATGCTGTGGACAGAGAGTACAGGTGGCCTGTTTGCCCAAGGAGGAATACTAAAATTGGGGCACTCTGGCAATGGGATGTGAACATAATCATGGCTGGAAGGGGCACCAGTAATTCAGTCTGCTGAGGACACTGTGGCACGGGAGAGGCATTTCTATCTGGTGAGGGAGACAAGACTCATGATCATGTATATGTAAATTCACAAACCCCCTGCTTTAAAATTAGGTGTGAGTAGACATTAGTCCTTAGGGGACAGAGCTCAGCGCTTCTGTCCAATTGTTAAAGGGGATCTGTGCCAGAATCGGTGGGAAGAAAAAGAAGCAAGCAACCCCTGGTCTGGGTCTCTTCCAATTCAGTCCTGTGTGCTGCCAACAAAGGCGTGGAGTTCCAAGGGCATAAAACAAAAGCAGGCAGGCGAACGACACACTTCCCTTTCACAGCGGGCTGGAGGACCCTTGAGAGCACATTTGCGGGGCAAATCCTGGTAATCCCCTAAGTATTAGTTGGAAGTTAGGTACTCAGAAGCCATACAGCTTACTAGTATCATGTTATCTACTCTACAAATACAGAGCAAGAAAAGCACGATACTTCTGTTAGTTAAATTTAGTCAATTAAAGTAAGCAAATGGCTGTAAGGGAGTCAACTAGATCTTTCTGTACCCAACCATCCATTCAGGGCACAGGATCTGTCAGTTTATGCTGTATACAATTAAATTCTCACATTTTGTATCACGAAAACATCATGTTACCTAGACGGTTGAATACGTGCTGTTAAGCTTTGTTGTTGCTGTTAAGTGCCATGAAATCAGCTCAGACTCACAGCAGGCCTATGTACCTACAACAAACCAAACCACCACCGGGCCTGCTTCCTCCTACAGCCTGTTGTAGCCACTCCGTCAATCAGTCTTGTGGAACACCTTCCTCTTGCATTATCCTGCATCTCTACTTCACTGAGCATGATGTCCTTCTCCAAGGAAACTGTTAAACTTAGCACCAAGGTTGGTAACACATAATAGTCGCTATGTAACTTCTTAGTCTCACTGCTCACTTAAATGAATGTTTATGCTAACGTAATAGAATTTTCATTTTGGAAAAAGGTGACGGAGACATGCGTGTGAAAGTAAGTCTGAGTAAATGACTGTGCGTGCACATGTGTGGGAGAGAGAGAAATAGAGATAGATGTATGGATGTTCTGGACTGAAACTGTGTCCTCCTAAAGTAAGTGCTGTACTCCTAATCCCTTGTACTTGCGGCATCCTCCACTATGTTAATGAGGTTGTATCAGTTTAGGTGTGCCCTAAATGTGACTTATCTAATAAAAGCAGATAAAACACAAAACCAAACAACCAACCCAATGTCATCAAGTCAATTCCAAGCCACGTGTGCCCTTTAGACCATGCATGCAACTCCAGGCTCACCTGGGCCCTTCCCAGAAGGGACTCCACTTCTTTATTATGTTCTATGGCTGTTTCAAAAGACTGAAGGAAACTTGACACAATTGGATCCACCACTTTTTTGTTGGTTTTGTATTTCTCATGAATAATCTTCAGTAATCCACACTTCTTTACAGTACCTAAATCAGTTAAGTTATTTAGAAATACAGAAAATTAGGCTTTGAAATTAGGTTAAGTTGGATGGAAGTTGTAATCTGGTAAAAGCAAAAAATGAAAATGCAAAGTCATTTAAGATGAGAGGTGCGGTTCTTAATAAATAGCATGTCAACAGTAAAGTGGGGAAGGGAGACAGGCAGTATAAGATTTGATAAAACAGTAATAATTTATAAATTATCATGGGTTCATGAGGGAGGGGAGGACAGGGAGGGAGGGAGGGAAAAAATGAAAAATGAGGAGCTGATTCCAAGAGCCCAAGTGGAAAGCAAATGTTTTGAGAATGCTGAGGGCAGCGAATGTACAAATGTGCTGTACACAATTGATGTACGTATGGATTGTGGTAAGAGTTGTATGAGCCCCCCATAAAATGAGGGGGAAAAAATAGCATGTCAGCTGCCAGGCTCTGCAGCCTAATGTACAAGGAAAAAAGCCACCCCTGAAAAAGGACTGAACACTAACAAAGCCAAGAGAAGGCCATGGGTGCGGGGTTCCATGCAGTCGTGCATCTGTCCTGCTCACCATTAAAAGCACCACAGCGAGGGCAAATGTTTTTTTTCCGGCACTTATCAGAAATTTTCTTCTTCAGGCCTCGTTTCTGAAGGTAGGTCAGGCCGGGTCTCTTTAAATAATCCAGAAACTGCTTTTTCTCTTCCAGGGCCAGCATAATGTGGCAGCAGGTCTTACAGATCATCTGTTAAAAACGAAAGAGAACACATGAAAGGATGAGTGATGAGGAAACATTATTGTCTTTGTAAAATGCCACCCTACCAACGGTCCAGGATCCTAAATGGCAGCAGTCAGGCCAAGAAGTAACCAGTGTTCAGTGACTTCAGCATTAATAGTAGTCGTATTTAGTGGGAGGAGTTTTTTTTAACTCATGCTATTCTGTATTGTTGTAGATTACCCCCCCAGTGTATATGAATAATTTTCTACAGGGAGAAAAATAATTAAAGATTGAATACTTCTTTACCACGGTAATATAATACAAGATAAACATATTCTGTACTTAGGATCAGAATTTCCTCCAGTTGATCCCCTCCCTATCTCTTACAATTCTAAGCTCACTCTGAAGTCCTCAGACTGGTTACTCTAGAATTTAAGCCTTGGAAGTCTACATGTGGGCCCTTACCTGTAAAATGCCTATAACCGCCCTGAAGTACCCCACATGGAAACAAGGCAATTCCAGGTCAACATATCCGTAGTGGCCCAGGCAGTCAGCCAAGTTTTTCCCACAGGTTTCACAAGGACGGTCCTTCTCACTTGTACCCTTTGAACAAAAGCACATCCAACAATCAACGGAGACCAGTGGCAAGGAAAGGGGAGTCAGTTCTCACATTTGTCAGAAGAGGTCAGAACTAACTATTCACATTCAGTAAAATAAATGGTGCCGGAGTGCCTGACTGGGTTTGAGACACACAGAGGGGGATGAAAATTGGCCCCCTTCAGTTTTATCAGCAGTCAAAACACAGGCCAGGGCAAGGGGGTGGCAGAGGGGTCTTACCATCCTATGGTCCAACACCCCATACGGCAGAGGAGCATGGTTGTTGTCCTGGCTATACAAATTCTTGCTCACAACCTGGATATGTGCCTGTTGGCGCATTTCCTCAGGGGACTTCATGCCAAAACAGATGTGGCTTCTGGAACAGAAACAAGAGTAATTACATCAAAACCATTCCCAATATCTACTTCTCATTATAGACAGAAATAACTCAAAATGGATCTATTCAAATGGCCCTAAATAAAACTCCAATAAAGGGACAGTGGTTAATCACCAGGACCTTAGATTTGAGGATGCATTATTAGATAGGACACCAAAGTAGGTGCAGTAAAAGAAAAAAATACACAAATTAGACTCCATCAAACTCTTTTGTAGATCAAAGGGCATTAACAAGAAAATGAAAAAAAGTATAGTATAGAAGAAGAGATTTACAAATTAGTTTGTGTTAATTGCTACTTAATTGGCTAGCAATTCACAGAAACTCCATGAACAACTTCATAAAATCTTCCTAGTTCTCATGAACCAGGAAACCAGTAGCAAGGTCTTAAGTCCAGCCCCAATCCCAACTGTGTGGACAGCCTCCCCTCCCCCAAGAAGAATTCACTTCAGAGGACAGCATTGAAGCTACAACCCAGGGAGAGGGACATGTCTGGTGAGAACACACAGGATCAAATGAAGGAGGAGGAAGAGAGAGTGGAACACATGCTGGCCCACCAAGCCTTGACGATATCCCTGCTCAGAGCAGCCAATGCACAGAAACAACCATAGGGTCAGCTCCACTACTCAACGTCCCTTACTGACCCATAGCCCTAGGGGAGGACAACACTGGAGATACAGTATGGGAATTGCACACCATCTGACCCCATCACACTGAGGCGAAACACTATGGTGTGCAACAGAACAGCAAGCAGGACAGAGCACGTCCTAAGGGAACACCAAAAGTAGATTTTGGGGCCAGGGTATGACACCCCATCAGATTCGACCTGAAAACACTCCTAAAGGTCAACTAACAGACGATGAACTATTTACAGGCTTTTCTTTGTCATTGTTTTGTTGTTGCTGTTGTTTTGTTTTCTTTTGTTGCTTTGTTTTGCTGTCTTGTTTTTTGTGCATATTATTATGTAAATAAGATAGATGGGATAAAGAATCTGGAAAAGAATACAACATCCAAAATCAGTGGAGAGGTGGGTAGGAGGCCTAGTAGGACTTGATCAAGGGCAATGTAATGACAGCAATCACTGAAACCCAAATGAAGGCTGAGCATGATAGTGGGACAGGAGGAAAGTAAAAGGAAATAGAGGAAAGAACTAGGAGGCAAAGGGCATTTATAGAGGTCTAAATACATGCAGGTATATATGTAAATGTATTTATATACAACCATGGGGAAATGGATCTATATACATATATTTATAGGTTTAGTATTAAGGTAGGAGGTGGACATTGGGCCTCTACTCAAGTACTCCCTCAACGTAAGAACACTTTGTTCTATTAAACTGGCATTCCATGATGCTCACCTTTCCGATATGATCGCTGAAGACAAAGCGGGTTCATAAGCAAATGTGAAGAAAGCTGATGGGACCTGGCTATCAAAAGCTATAGTGTATGGGGTCTTAAAGGCTTAAAGGTAAACAAGCGGCCACCTAGCTCAGAAGCAACAAAGCCCACATGGAAGAAGCACAACAGCCTGTGTGATCACGAGGTGTCAATGGGATCAGGTATCAGGCATCAAAAAACAAAAAATCGTTTCATGGTGAATGAGGGGGAGTGCAGAGTGGAGAACATCTGTAGACAACTGGACATCCCCTTACAGAAGGGTCGCAGGAAGGAGATGAGCCAGCCAGGGTGTAGTGTAGCAACGATGAAACATACAACTCTCCTCTACTAGTTCTTTAATGCTTCCTCCCCACCACTATCATGACACCAATTCTACCTTACAAATCTGGCTAGACCAGAGGGACTCTGGGGCTGATGAACCCTTAACGACCAGTGGTGAGAGTGGCGATACTGGGAGAGTGGAGGGAAGGGGGGGTAAACCTCAGACAGTGTAAGACATGACAAAATAATAATAATTTATATTATTATAATATAATAGGGTTCATGAGGGAAGGGGGACCGGTGAGGGTGGGGAAAAACTGAGGACCTGAATCCAGGGGCTTAAGTGGAGAGCAAATGTTTTGAGAATGATGGAAGGCAATGAATGTACAAATGTGCTTTACACGACTGATGTATGTATGGACTGTGATAAGAGTTGTATGTGCCCCTAATAAAAAAATTTTTTTTAACAGTAAAAAATGAAATTATTTTAAAAAGAAAAAAAATCTGCCAGGTCCCACACCTTTCCCATGATTGGCTGCAGGATATATCACTGTGGTGATCCCTAGAGTTTTCACCCCTGAATATTTGGAAGTAGATGATCAGGCCATCTTTCTACTACATATATGTGATACAAGCTCCTTTATGTGGAATTTTGCCTTGGCTCTTCTGGAAAAACAGATGGAGAGATTTTTCCATTAAGCCCTAAGGAGTTACCCTTGACAGACTTTTCTACCCCACATGCTTTGTTACTTTTGTCCAGGTTGATTGGCATTTCCTGGGTCTGCTGTAAACAACTTTTTATTTGATATTTTTTATCTGATCTTTGCCTACACCTTCCATGTGGGTAATTTACTTTACATATCTTTCAGGGATTGATTGCTATACTTAACTGTACAAACAAAATCCCTATGACTTACTATGCAAATAAAATGACAGGACCTTACCAAGATTGGATTGGACAGTTCTAACCCCATGGAGAAAGTCACACTGAAATTGACTCGAGAGTTGACCATGTGACTGGACGTCAAAAATTCACGGGCAAATGGAATGTTAAAATAATAGTAAAGTCTGACCTCTACTTCATGGGACTCAGCTTTGGGCTGATCATGGTTATTGCCTCTCATAAGGTTCTGACAGACATACGACTACCATTTTACAATGTCTTAATGATGTATCTGCAAAGCGCTAATGAAGACATGGAGAAAACAGAGCACTTGCCCACAGTGGGTGGGAATTTGAAGTGGTTTAGCTAATGTGGAAAACAATGTGGCAGCTCCTCAAAAAGTTCCGCATAGAGCTAGCATCGTGACCCAGGAAGTCGCCTCCTAAGTACGGGTACGAAACCAAAAACTAAACTCACTGCCATCAAGTCAGTTTTGACTCAACGCAACCCTATTGGACAGAATAGAAATGCCCTTGCGGTTTCCAGGCTCTAAATCCTCTGGGAGCAGAAGACCTCATCCTTCTCCTCCGAGGACTGATGAACTCTCAGTGTCTACATTGTAGCAAGCATCCAACTTGTAACTGTCCACCCCACCAGGGCTCATCCCTGTTTAAACAGATACTCGTACACCAATATTCACTCCAACATCAGTCATAACAGCAAAAAGGTAGAAAACACCAAGTGTCTTTCAGCAGACGAATTGGCATACAAAATATGGTATCATCAGCTTCCAGGTCAAAATGGCCTACGTCCCACACAAAGTGTGAGGCCCTCTCCAGGAAGCAAGAGAAAATCACTAGCTAACAGAAAGCCGTCTGTTGGGACATTTCCAAGAGATAACCCAATAGATAAGTGATCCAAGCGCCACTGAAGTCCAGGGACAGTGGGAATGATAGTGAGTAAGGGGGAAAGGAAAGTGGGAGAAACCTAACCACCACCATACTACACATCTCGTGTGGACTTGAAAGACTTAACTGTCCGCAGTGTGTCCGCACACCTAGCCCCCAAGGCTGCTCAAGCACCTGATATATCCCTCAGCAGGTGGATGTCCCTGGGAGGCGAACACCCACGTATACATGCAGCCCTGATTGACCTCTCTCTGCTAAAGACAGTCCCAGCTGGTCAGCTCTTGACATCATAGTGCAGTGTGAGTGAGTGAGTTGGAGCTAAAATCCCTAAGTGCTAAAAGTTCAAGTAAACTGCTACACACCCCAGTTGTAATATTAGCTAATTGAGCAGCCTGCCAACACCCAGACATACATACACCCCAGGACTGAGCCCATGGTTGAATTATCTGACTGGTGAGACACTCCCACCCCCACCCACAGCATAACATCTTTCTGTCCCTCTGGCGGCAAATGTACGTGCTCCTGCAAGATCAAAAAGTTCAAGTAACTGATGCACACTCCAGCTATCACCTAAATTGAGCACCCTGCCAACATTCAGGCATATCTGCACCCTATTACCCACTTCCCTTCTCAGAGAACCCTGTCCTACCCCATTCATACCCATTTAGCCTAGGACTGACCTGTGAAACTTCTCTACAGACTGCCATTCCACTCAAGCCCCTGGCCTCCAGGCCACCACAGGGCATAAAATAAACCCCAAACACCCAACCAAGGGAACCACTCACTCACAAAAAGTGCTTGTGACTGTTCCACTGCTCCTTGCCCTTAGTGGCAGGTGACCAGATTTTAACGTTGGTAAAGCGGGACACCAGCGGGACACCACTGATAAAACTCATATCCTGGCGAAATAGCCACACGGCAGCCGAAAACCGCATACCCTAGCTTGTTGTGCATTCTTTCCAAAAATCGGTACTTTTTTAAAACGCTGTGGGACAAATTGTTGAAAAGTGGGATGTCTGGTCACCTTACTAGTGCTTTCAGGACGGATCCTGAATCCAGCCATGCCCCACTCTTCTCAAAGAATCACTCCTGCCCACGCAGCGGTAAAGCCCGTGGGCAAAGCTTAGATCCTAAACAAACAAACATTAACAGTTCTTCCTTTTATTTTATTACATATTTTTCCTTCTCTTCGTTCAGTTTCTTTAATTATTAAAATTTTAGAATACTTTTTTAGTTCTGGTTAAATAATTTCTATTCATCAATGCTTCTTTTCCCTCCTCTTCCTGAAAACAAAAGAACATACTACTCTTACAATTCTTTTTCCATCATTACCCTTCCTTCATCCTTGAAAAATAAGAAAATTTTTCCTCTCATTTTTTTCTTTTTGTACAATCCACCAATTAGACTACCTGATCCTCCTTTTTCTCCCCCTTTCTCTTTATTCTAAAACTTTCCATTCCATTCTCTGATCTCTTCCCTACTCTTCTGCTCATGCCCCCACATTACTTGACCCACCATTCTTTCATTACACTACCCAACAGAGTTAAGTACCCTACATATCTTGATCTCCCTACAACTCTAACAGCTACATCAGGATGTAAGGAAACAATAGAAAAGATCAGTCCACACTGAAAAATGAGAAAAACGCACAAAGAAGTTAACAACACCCAGATCTAACATATGCCTGAAACTGAACAGGCAATGGAATTACCAGAAATAGAATTCAGAAGAATGATCAGTACACGCATACAACAAATCTGAGAGAGAAAAAGAACAGAAAAGCTAGAAACTTCACTAAAAGTCTTACAAGAAAACCTCCGAACAGAAAGGCAAACATGAATGTAACAGAATTATACAATACTATAAAAGAACAGAGAAACAGAATTGAAGAGATGGAAACCTGAATTATGGAGCTTGAAGACAAAAATCTATGGATTCCAATCTAAGAGAAGAACAAGCAAAACAAAAAGTGGAAAGGAACCCAAACAAAGCTTATCAACAATGTGGGACACAAACAAGAAAACAAACAGTATGACTTATAGAGATTTCAGAGAGAGAAACAAAAAATTTAAAATCACAGAGTAAAGGCCAATTCCTAGGAGAAAAATTTCCTCAATACATAAAGAATGAAAAGATAACTTATCCATGAAGCCAAAAGAATGCAAATCAGGAGGGGCCCCAAAAGAGTAACTCCTCACAATATTGTAGTCAAACTCTCTAACATAGATAACAAGGGGGAACACAGCAGAGAAAAAAGAACCCTCACACATAAAGCAGCTTTCTTACTCAACTTAGCCATAACCATCAGACAGCAACAGGCAAACGAGTGCAACCACTGCCACTTGCAGATAATAGGATTCTAAAGAGAGAGACTAAAAGACTCCACAAAAAGACTGTTGGAAATAAACAAGGGATTCAGCAAAGTAACAGGATACAAGATTAACAAGCAGAAATTAATTGGATTCCTGTTACCAGCAAAGAGAGCTTCGAAAATGATATAAAATTAACATTCACAATAACCACAGAAAAGATAAAATACTTAGGGTAAAACCTAACCAATTACACAAAAGCCCCATACAAAGAAAACTACAGAACACTATTGTATGGGCCAAAAGAGATCTACATAAATGGAAGGACAACCTATGTTTACCAAAAGATGCCTTAGGATGCCTTAATATTGTGAAAACGTCAGTATTACCTAAAGCAATCCACAATGAATTTACAGTGTAAATTCAATTCAAATCCCAAATACATTCTTGGAAAAATTAAGGGAAAAACTAATCACCAACTTCATATGGACAGGGAAGTGACCCAGGATAATCGAAGAACTTCTTAAAAAGTAGAACCAGGTGAATGAAAGGGGAAGTGCAGAGTGGAGACCCAAAGCCCATTTGTCGGCCACTGGAGATCCCCTCACAAAGGGGTCTAGAGGAGGAGATGAGTCAGTCAGGGTGCAATGTAGCACCGATGAAGAATACAGCTTTCCTCCAGCCCCTAAATGATTCCTCCCCACCCCAAACTATCATGACCCGAATTCTACCTTGCAAGCCTGGATAGAGCAGAGGATGTACACTGGTGTAGATAGGAGCTGGAGGCACAGGGAATCCAGGGTGGACGATACCTTCAGAACAGGGTTGTGAGGGGCGATATTGGGAGGGTAGAGGGAGAGGGGGTGGGAAAGAGGGAACCGATTATAAGGATCTACGAGCGACCTCCTCCTTGGGGGACAGACAACAGAAAAGGGGGTGAAGGGAGACATCGGACAGGGCAAGATATGACAAAATAATAATTTATAAATTATCAAGGGTTCATGAGGGACAAGAGAGCGGGGAGGGAGGGGAAAAATGAGGACCTGATGCCAGGGGCTTAAGTGGAGAGCAAATGCTTTGAAAATGATGAGGGCAAAGAATGTACAGATGTGCTTTACACAATTGGTGTATGTATGGATTGTGCTAAGAGTTGTATGAGCCCCTAATAAAATGTTTGTTTGTTTTTTTAAGTAGAACCAGGTAGGAGGCCTCACTGCCCTACATAAAAATCTACTTGTAGCCACAGTAGTCAAAACAGCCTAGTATTGATACATTAATGGCGACTTAGACCAATAGGACACACGGAAAACTCAGAAGTAAATGCAACCACCTATAGGCAACTAATCTTCTACAAGGGACCAAAAACTATCAAATGGAATAAAGATAATCTCTTCAACAAATGGTGCTGAATCTCAATATGCAAAACGGAACCCATACACAAAAACAAACTAAAGAAGGATTAAAGATATAAATGTACATCCCAAAGCTAGTAAGACTATCAGTGAGAAAACTAGGGCAGTCTTAAGGGTTCTATTGAAGGGCATACATGGGATATCAATTATAGTACAGGAAGCAAAAATAATGGAAGACAAAATAGATGACTAGGACCAATTGAAAATAAATCACTTATGCACATCAAAAACTTCATCAAAAGAGTAAAACATGAGCTCATAGATTGGGAAAAAATAATACAAATACACAACAGACAAGGGTCTAATTACGAAAATCTACATAACTCAACAACATATCAGTAAGCGAATTAAAGAAATGAGCCAATTTAGAAGTATTCAAAAGACATGAACAGACAGTTCACCAAAAACAACACTCTGAAAGCTAACAAACAACCCAAAACAAAACAGATCTGGAGGGTAAATGAAGACATGAATAAACTCATGTCACCCCAAAAAAAAGAAAAATCCCAAACACAAATAATACGACAGCAACTAGCGTACATTTAGAATAAATCACACTGAATGTCAATGGACTAAATGCACTAATCAAAAGACAAACAGTAGCAGACTGGATTTGCAATCAAGATCGATCAATCTGCTGCCTTCAAAAGACACACTTCAAGCTCACAGACAAAAACGGACCGAGAGTAAAAGAATGACGAAAATTTTACCAACCTAAAGGAAACCCCCAAAAAGCAGAACTGGCACTATTACTCTCAAACAAAATAGAATTACCATATATACGCATGTATAAGCCATGTTTTTCAACACATATTTTTAGGCAGTTTTGGTGGTAACATTAGGTGCCTTGGCTAATATTCGAGTTGGCTTATACTTGAGTATATATGGTACTAGTAAATGTCATAATGAGAGACAAGAATGGACAGAACATAATAATCAACAGATCAATAAACCAAGAACACATGGCCAGAGTAAACATATGTGTGAAGGAGGTTGGAGCAAGAGAGTGAAAGAGTAGCACACACTGTAGTACTCCCCAGGGACTAGCAAGAAAAAAGGCCACTGAGCATCAACATAAGTAGACACAAATCTTTTCAAATAAGAGAGTAGCAACATCTGCCTCTCAATAGATAACGTTTATCATCAGTTCTTGGCCCTAGCCCGTAGAGCACAGCTTTCTACTCTCCAGACAAATTTTTCTGGGTCCAGGACCTAACTGGGGTGGCTGCCTGGACAAGCTGAAGGGGCAGAGCATGCATATAAACAATGAATAGACACCACCATCCACTGGGGGGAGGGGCAGGGGCACATCTTAAGGCACAGCAATTCACAGGTTTTTTGTTTTGGTGTTCGATTTTTGTTTTAAACTCCTCTGATCAGCAGTTAACACACACATTTGGTCTATTAACAAGGTAATAGCAGAACAATAGAATTAGAACAGTGGTTTTACAAAGCACAGGCAGAGAGTAGGGGCATGAGACCCAAAACTGAGGGCCTTGGAAGCCTCTTGGTTCACATAACTAGCTATTCACCAGCTGTCCCATGACTCCAGGGCTTGGCCAGGACCCTAAGCAACCTGTCCTCTGTGTAGGCTCTTGCTTCATTCCTCCCTCCTAGACCACCTGAGTAGGTGACAACTATAGACCTCACCCATACTTGATGACCTGTATCATCCGAAAGAAAATTTCTTGGAAATGATGATGGCAACATATGTACAAACGTGCTTAATGTAACTGATATGTGATATTGTTATAAGAGCTTTCAGAGCCCCAAATAAAATTATTTATTAAAATTAAAAAATTTCTAAAGAACATTATATGGGTGAAATTCAGGATATGTAAATCCAGAGATAGTAATTAGCTTAATGGTTCCTTGGCCTTATGGCAGGAGACGCTGGGAGGAAATGGAGCTAATAGCCAATAACCATGAGTACAAGAACCAAGAAAATGTTATAAAATTGATTGAGAAAAAAAAAAGAATAAATTTCTTTCTATCGAGTCCAAAAAAAAAGATTGAGGTGATGACTGTACGACTCTTCTTGATGTGACTGAGCTACTGAATTGTATGTCATGTGAATTATGGCAATGAAACTGTTTTAAAACATCATGTAAGAAAGGAAATGTTCATTTAAAAGCTAGCAAAGAAGAGCTCAAAGGGGATGTCAGCAGAAACTCTGAAGCTTGCTCTTCATCAAGCGTTGCTAAAGCACATGAGCAAATGTTCTGAGAATGACGAGGACAATGAATGTTCAAATGTGCTTTACACAGTTGATGCATGTATGGACTGTGACAAGAGTTGTATGAGCTCCTAATAATTAAATTAAAAAGGCCTACTTAGTATTGAAAAGCAAGGATGTATCTTTGGAGACTGAAGTGTGCCTGATTCAATCACCCCATTGGCATGTGGACATTACATAAGGAAGCAACAATCTTTTGAATTACGGTGCTGGCAAACAATACTGAAAGTACCATGGACCGCCAAAAGAACAAACAGTTCTTTCTTGGAAGAAAATATTCCTTAGCGGCAAGAATGGCAAGCTTTCATCTCACATCCTGTGGGCAGGTTCTCAGGAAAGACCAGTCCTGGGGAGAAGGGCCTCGTGCTTGAAAATCAGAGAGGCAGTGAAAAAGAGCAAGACCTTCAAAAAGATCAATTGGCACAGTAGCTGCATAGATGAGCTCAAACATATGAACAAGTGAGGATGACACCGGACTGCGCCGTGTTTTGTTCTGTTCTTCATGTGTAGGCACTGACTGGAGGGCACCTAACAACAACAACAATATACCCAACCCATTGCCAGCAAGTTGATCCCAAGTGCCCCTATAGTAAGAGATCTGCCCCATAGTGTTTACAGGGGCTATTAATCTTTACAGAAGCAGAATGATACATCTCTCTCCCATGGAATACTTGGTGAGTTCAAACTACCAAGCTTTTGGTTAGCAATGGAGTGCTGAACACTGTGCCATCAGAGTACCTCCTAATCCCTATACTTGTGGATATAGTGCCTAACTGAGCTTTGATAGGCTGTTTGTTATGCTCAGGTGGCAGTATTAGTACCACCACTAAACACACTCCAATTCGGACTCTATGGAGTTGTCTATGGAGTTAAAGGACACAGTAGAGCTGTTCTCCATTTTCCAAGTCCCTTCTCCTCCTCCTCCCCTCAGAGTGGTTGGTAGGTCTGACCGGCTGGCCCTGTGGTTAACTCACTACATGAGTTTTGCATCGAATCTCTTTTCAGATTTAAAAGAGCAGAGCTGGCAGACAGGGGAAAGAGAGGCCACTACAAATGAAGATCACCAAGGTGGCAAGGGATAGAAGCTGTAATGACAAAGGCTTCTAGAATCCCATTTCGGAAGGCATTCTCAACTATACTAATGGATTAGATTAGAGTGGGATTAAAACCAGAGGTTAGCTGAGAATGTGAACCAGAAGGAATATGGGGGTGAAAAGAGAGAACATGAGTAAGGACCTTCCCCTACAGAAAACCCCAAAACTTACTGCCATCAAGTTGATTCTTCCTCACAGCAACACTCTAGGTTTCTGACAGATCCTTAATCTTATCAGAGCAGACAGGCTCATCTTTCTCCAATGGAGCACTGGTAGTTTTGAACTGCTGACCTTGGGTTAGCAGCCCAATGCTTATACCACAGCAGTACTAGGACTCCTTTCCCCTAAATTCAAACTTCAAGTCTTCTAAGCAGAAAATAAATTTGTTAATTAAAGCCACCCCCTTGTCGTATTTCGACTACAGCAGTACTAAACAGCTAAGACATGGTTGTAAAGAGAATCTAAGAAGGATATTTAATACCTCGGGGCTTCTAGGTGAAATTGACATTTAATGTGAATTCTGAATAAGAGAGAGTTAGCCACAGACAACCAAGAAAAATAGCATTTCAGGTAGGGAGAACAACTACGGCATTGGATCTACGGCTGACATAAGCCTGGCATTTTCCTTTTCTTCTTTTACATTTTATTAGGGGCTCATATAACTCTTATCACAATCCACACATATACATACATCAATTGTATAAAGCACATGAGTACATTCTTTGCCCTAATCACTCTCAAAGCATTTGCTCTCCACTTAAGCCCTCTGCATCAGGTCCTCTTTTTCCCCCCTCCCTCCCCGCTCCCCACTCCCTCATGAGCCCTTGATAATCCAGATTGTTATTTTGTCATATCTTGCCCTATCCGGAGTCTCCCTTCCTCCCCTTCTCTGCCGTCCCTCTCCCAGGGAGGAGATCTCATGTGGATCCTTGTAATCAGCCAAGGAACCAAATAAAACCATTTTAGTTGGACTATAGAAGGTTTAGTGATGTATGATAAAATGAGTAAGGTATGCAGGGGCCAGATCATATAGAGCTTTGGAAGTCTGGAATGGAATTTTAGTGCAATGATTTAAATGGATTTTAATCACATTGGCTTTTCTGTGAATAGGGCTGGGGGTTGGGGCTAGCTAACAAGGAGAGCCAGCGTTAGTTTGGAAAATCATTTGTGAGGTCATTTCATTCACCCAGGTAAGACATGTGTTCCCCATTCCAAACATTCCACACACCACAATACAGTACAATACACATGCTCAAGCAAGAAATTCTATCAATCTCATTTCCCCTTGACCCTCATCCCTACCAACCCTGCCGGTTTTAACCCCGTGACCCTCTGAAATGCACTTCTGCCAAATGAGTCAACCTCCCTTGAGTAGCCTACACTACGAGCTCTTGAGTTGTAGTCAGTTAAAATGGCTGCCTTTTACTACTATGTCTACCCATTGTTCCTTATGCGTTGTATTATAATTCTGGGCTCCAAACCTGTGGCTATCATCTCACTTCGGAAGGTATTCTCTACTACACTAGTGGACGGGATTAGAGTGGGATTAAGACCGAAGGTTAGTTGAGAATGTAGACCTAGTCACCCTCTTCTTTGGGGGTTTTAGACTCTACAAAGTCTAAAACAATGCTTTGTTTGCCTGGCTGGGATGCATCTGTTGGTACCAGTGCACATTCTAACACACCTCACCTGCAAAGCCATACCTCTATTTCCTGACTGAGCTTTGATAAAAACAAGATCTATTGTAATCTTTTGACATTTCTGGCTTTTGACTCTGGACCCTTAATTTGGTTCACCTCTGCATGACCTCCAAATGTAAGACAGAACAGCACCCACCACCAGAACAGCATAGCATCTTGGAAGAGTTGGAATTGGGGAAATCTTTCATCTCCAACTCCTTAGCACTAGTCTGGTATTCTTCTAAAATAATTACCACACCCTACTATGAAGTCTCCCTAACCCTCATCCTGTGCCCTCAGAGAAAGCAAAAAAAAGTGAAGAACTAAAACTCTTGGAATCGATCACAAGAATCGACCTAGACAAATAATGGAAAAGTGGGTATGGAGCAATGGAGGATGATGTTAAGATATGGAAAAATAAACTATAACTTATCAAGGGTTTGTGAGGGATGGAGGGGCAAGAAATAGGGAGCTCCTACTGGGCATATACCCAGAAGAGGCAAGAAACAAACCAAGACCAGACATCTGTGCTCCAATGTTCATTGCGGGACAGTTCACAATTGCAAGGAGCTGGAAGCAACCCAAATTTCCATCAACTGACAATTGGATTAAAAAACTGTGGTATATACATACAATGGAGTACTACGCATCACTAAAAAGCAGTGATGAACGTATGAGGCACATAACAGCATGGGAAGAACTGGAGGAAATCATGCTAGGCGAAGTAAGTCAGGCACAAAAGGACAAGTACAACATGAGCCCGCTGAGGTAAGTATTAAAAAAATAGATGCAAAAGTGGCATAGGGGAAAAAACTACTGTATACAAACAGTTTTGGGGTAAAGACTGTGTAGTATGGCAGAGACCAGCTCAAAACCTGGGATGCACATGATAGACAAGGGTGAAGGAGGTGGGGAAAGGAAAATAAAAGGATGAACATAAAGAAGAAAAGGGGAGTGGGGGCATGGGGCACTAACCCACCGAAGGGGAAGGTATTGTTTATATCTCCACAGGGAAAGTGGGACCAGACTTCAACCCAGTGCCGCAAGGTGTGAATGCAACATCCCGGTGTGGTAGGGAACCAGTGGAGAGGTCTGGGAGGCTGGCCCCAGCACCAAAAAGTAAGTGGATTCCTGCCCCTCCCCCGAGAAGAATTTGTTTCAAAGGACAACATTGATTCTGCAACTCCGGGAGATGGACATATCTGATCAGAGCACACGGGAGCAGATGAAGGGGGAGGAGGAGAGAGTGGAGCACAGCCTGGCCCACCAGGCCGTGAGGATGATGTTCCTGATTAGAACAGTCAGTCCACAGAGAGAACAACATGGCTGGCCCTACTATGAGACATGATGCCCCTCAGTGACTAAGGGCGATACAGGGGACAGCACCAGAGACAGTGTGGGAATTGCACCTGACTTGATCCCACCACACCGAGGCAAGCACTGGGGGAGTGCAGCGTAACAGCAAGGAATGGAGCGGCAAGGTCCCCAGGGAATGCTGAAAGTGGACTTTGGGGACAGGGCGTGGTGCCCCAACAGATTGGACTGGAAAACACTCTTAAGGGCCAACAAACGATCCTTGAACTAACTACAAGCTTTTCTTTCATGATGTGCTTTATTTCTTTGTCAGTGGTTTGTTGTTCTGTTGTCTGGTTGTATACTGTTGCTTTGTTTTCCTGTCTTGTTTTCGTGCATGTTAGTGTCTCCACAGGTCTGAATAGGACAGGCTGGATGAACTATCTGGAGGAAAAACAACGGGACCAACAGTTCTGGGGGGACTTGGGATAGGGGGAAGTGGGGGGGGGGGTAAGGAAGTGGTGTTAACAAACACAGGGACAAGGGAACAACATGGGACCCAAAATGGTGGTGAGGAGGGAGTGGCAGGCCTGGTAGGGAATGATCAAGGGTAAGGTTACGTAAAGAAGAGGTATAGCTGTAACCCAGGTGGGGACGGAGCATAGTAGTAGGGCAGGAGGAAAGTCAAGGGAGATGGAGAAAAGAGCTAGGAGGCAAAGGGCATTCATGGAGGTCTAGACAAAGACATGTACATGCAAATATATATATGAGGATGGGGAAATAGATCTATGTGTCTATATTTATAGGTTTAGTATTAAGGTGGCGGAAGGACCTTGGGCCTCTACTCAAGCACTCCCTCAAAGCATGAATATTTTCTTTTATTAAATTAGCACTCTACGATGCTCACCCTCCCGACACAACTGCTGAAGCCAAAGCTGGTGAACAAGTAAATGTGGTGAAGAAAGCTGATGGTGCCCGGCTATCAAAAGAGATAGTGTCTGGGGTCTTAAAGGCTTGAAGATAAACAAGCGGCCATCTAGTTCAGAAGCAACAAAGCCCACATGGAAGAACACAGCAGCCTGTGCGATCACATGGTCCCGAAGGGATCAGTTATCAGGCATCAAAGAACAAAAAATCATATCATTGGCTGCACACCTCCATGATACGATCGCCGAAGACAAACTGGTGTATAAGCAAATGTGGTGAAGAAAACTGATGGTGCCCGGCTATCAAAAGAGATAGTGTCTGGGGTCTTAAAGGCTTGAAGGTGAACAAGCGGCCATTTAGCTCAGAAGCAATAAAGCCCACATGGAAGAAGCACACCAGCCTGTGCGATCACGAGGTGCCAAAGGGACCAGCTATAAGGCATTAAGCCATATATATATATATATATACACACACACACACACACACACACACACACACACACACACACACACACCATAGTGAGTGAAGGGGGAAGTGCAGAGTGGAAACCCAAAGCCCATTTGTCGGCCACTGGAGATCCCCTCATTGAGGGGTTTAGGCGAGGAGATGGGTCACTCAGGGTGCCATGTAGCACTGATGAAGGACACAGCTTTCCCCCAGATCCTAGATGCTTCCTCCCCCTCAACTACCATGATCCGAATTCTACCTTGCAGGACTGGATAGGGCAGAGGTTGTACACTGGTCCATATGGGAGCTGGAGGCACAGGGAATCCAGGGTGGATGATACCTTCAGGACCAGGGATGTGAGGGGCAATCCTGGGAGTAGATGGTGAGTGGGTTTCAAAGGGGAAACCGATTACAAGGATCCACATGTGACCTCCACCCTGGGAGACAGACGGCAGAGAAGGGGGAGAAGGGAGACTCCAGATAGGGCAAGATATGACAAAATAACAATCTATAAATTATCAAGGGCTCATGAGGGAGGGGGGAGCGGGGAGGGAGGGAAAAAAAAAAGAGGACCTGATGCAAAGGGCTTAAGTGGAGAGCAAATGCTTTGAAAATGATTAGGGCAAAGAATGTACGGATGTGCTTTATACAATTGATGTATGTATATGTATGGATTGTGATAAGAGTTGTATGAGCCCTTAATAAAATGTAAAAAAAAAATGGGGAGCTGATATCAGGGGCTCAAGCGGAAAGAGGATGCTTTGAAAATGATTATGGCGGCATATGTGCAAATGTGCTTGACACACTGGAGGAATGTATGGATTTTGATGAGATGTAAGAGCCCCCATAAAAGTATTTTAAAAAAGAACTAAACTCCCTCACCCTTTAATTTCTGGAAAGCTAAAGGATTTACTTTTTAAGAAATTTTCCATTTTCTTTCCTCTCTATATCTCCACTTATGCTAATGTCTTCCAGAATCCGAAAGGCCTATCATAAAAGGATAAATTTTTCTGCAAATTAACCCTAAACTGCAACCTTGACATATTTCTCAACCAGTCCCCTTCCACCCACTAACTGTCTTGTAAAAAGATGTCCAGTGTCTCAGAGGAGTTGGAGTGTAAGTGGGCGGGTGGAGTCTTGTCTCCTCACTGTGGTGATGTCCCTCCTCCCATTATACTGCTTTCCCCCCTTCCCTTATTTCTTTCCCCTTACTTATAATTTCGTTTTAAAAAATAAGCTCTAGGAGAGAGGGTCCCTCAATCAAATTGACTCGACAGCAGTGGCCCCTTATCTTGTACTTATGACACTGTTGACTTTGCCCACGTTCTCCAATTGGGTAGGCAGCAGAGGTCTTATGCACATTATATCCTCCACGACCAACACTGGACCTAACACACACTATACACAGGGCTCTGCAGTCTCAGGGTCTGGGGCTATGGCTAGAGTCAAAAGATTTCATCTTTGTACTTCTTTGAAATTCTGGGGCTGTAGCCTAATAAGCTCTGGGGGGTAAGGTCCGGAATAGCAGCCTCGTGTCTGCTGCCAGTTAGCTGCGAACCAAGCGCTCGAAACATGGCACCGTCTTCGCACCAGCGGGCTCCGCAGGCCTCGGGTGGCGAGAGCGGTTCAACCGGGTCTCGTGCGCACTCGGGGGAACTCGAACTCGGCCCATCGTGTCACCGTCTCCAAGAACCGTGCAGCATGCTCAGTTTTGCGCCTGAGCTCGAGATCCCCTTGCCGGTCACCGCTCAGACGCTGAAATCCTCTCTGGTTGGCCGTTGCTTTTTCCCCACCACCTACCCCGCTATTTCTAAACTTTGCCTACTAATCTTCTGCTTTCTCTTCCAGGAGCCTCTGGCTTCGGACCCTGTGAAACCGGGGACCCGGGAGCGCGGCCCATTCCACGCCTCAGTTCTCTCCCCCAGGCCACCCTTGCTCTGACTTACATTTTCTTGGCCACGTCCGTCTCCCGGAACTGCTCCTTCACCATGGTGAAGGTTGAGGGTCCCCTGCTTGGGACCAGGGAGGCCGATCAGAGAAAAAGTGGTCCTAGCGCTTCCCAAGCGCTCGCAGACCCGCTCTCGGCTGAGACATGGCACCACCTTCCCGGGCACCGTGATGCCTCCCGGCGTGGGCTTCCCCTTCCGGGAGCGCGGGCGCGCGTCTCCGTCAAGAGAGGCCGTGGGCAGACCGCTTGGGGCCGCCCCCTATGCTGTCACCTTGTGGAACATCTGTGGAACTGCACTGAGGCCTGAGGTTTCAAAGGCAGTTCTTTTTCTAGGTGTTCACTTTTTGCTTTAGGACTTTTAGGCTGTCCCAAGGTCAAAATCTGCATACAATGAAAATCGTCATTACCAACATCAATTATCACCTAACTCAAGAGGTGTATTTGAGTTTAAATGGCAGGGAACACTCAAAATTGATTTGCAGCATCCCCACAAGGATTAAACTTCCATGGAATTCCTTCGGGCCATCTTGGAGCTCAAAGTGCTTTAGAAAGTGGATTCCTGCCAAGATCTCCCTCGCAAGCGCAGACAGGAGTCTCCTTTCTGAAGGGTTGGCCTTGGTGAGTCCTGCATGCAGATCTCTGGACTGCAGGTGATACTGAGATCATGGAGCCTTGAGTCATTTCACATCCATCATTCTGACTCCACTAACTTAAAGCCTAATACAACAAAACAAACGCACTGCCTTCTGGTCAATTCAGACTCACAGCGACACTATAGGGTAGGGCAGAACTGTCCCTGTGAGTTTCTGAGACGGTAGTCCCACGCAAACCACTAAGTCACCTAGACTCCTTAAAACCTAATATGCTGGTGGGAAACCCAAGACCCATCTGTAGGCAGCTGGACACCCCCTTACAGAAGGGTCTCGGGGAGGAGACGAGCCAGTCAGGGTGCAGTGTAGCAACGATGAAACATACAACTTTCCTCTGGTTCTTAAATGCTTCCTCCCCACCCACTGTCATGATCCCAATTCTACCTTACAAGTCTGGCTAGACCAGAGGATGTACACTGGTACAGATAGGAACTGGAAACACAGGGGATACAGGGCGGATGATCCCTTCAGGACCAGTGCTGAGAGTGGTGATACCGGGAGAGTGGAGGTAGGGTGGGGTAGAAAGGGAGAACCGATTACAAGGATCTGCATATAACCTCTTCCCTGGGGGATGGATAACAGAAGTGGGGGAAGGGAGACATCGGACAGTGTAAGATATGACAAAATAATAATTTATAAATTATCAAGGGTTCATGAGGGAGTGGGGAGCTGGGACAGGGGAAAAAGGAGGAGCTGATACCAAGGGCTCAAGCAGAAAAAAAATGTTTGAGAATGATGATGGCAACAAATATACAAATGTGCTTGACACAATGGATGGATTATAAGACTTGTATGAGCCCCCAATAAAATGATTTATAAAAACTAATATGCCACCAATAAGTGATTAAGACAAGAAAAAAACCTAATATGCCATCAACATATTTTGCCTTATTTTTCTAAACAGGATAATAAACAGAATTTTGAAAATAAACCAGAATTTTGTTACCCTTTTAAAAAGGCATGGAAACATTACAGTACACCTAATAAAATGATTAAAAACAAAACAAAAAAAGAAAGATTACAATATCAGTTCGCATACAACCAGTGGTGGGATTCAAATGATTTTATAACTGGTTCACTGTCCTAATGACTGTTTTAAGTATAAAAGAAGATATACAAAAAGGTAGTGTTAGGTAGCTAGCATAAGGACTAGGGCATTCATTACGCATGCTCAGAGGTTCAGGCTTCCGGCCAGGAAGGGGAGTTACATCAGGGTCGTCCACCATGCCTCCCCGCAGAATAATTCAAATAGGCAGGATCCCGGAGACAATCGTGTGACTTTCCGATCAGCTTCTAGGCAGGCTGCACGGGGTGGGGGGTCCTGTTGGTGACTGTGTAAACCTGAATCTTCTTCTACCTTTCCTAAATCTCTTTTGGATCACAAACTAGGCTTCCACGTGAATTCTTTCTCGCGCAGAGCCAAGGACTGAGGTATAGCTCTCCCCCAAGAAACCTAACAGGAGTGCATTGTTTCATACAGTTCATACTTAAATAAGAACAATAAAAGAGGTACACAAAGCTAAATTGTAAGTTTTAAAATATTAATAAAAATATTAAATGATACCTCACCAAAAAAAACCAATAAAACCATTATTTAAGATATTTCCATGTTGCTCCTTCATCATCTGTGTGATTTATCCTTAACCATCTTTTCCCTATAGGAGTTGAATCTCATTCCTTTAGAGATGTGGGAAACAGAAGGATTTCTCCCAAGTTGTCTCCCCAAAATATATGCCAAACTTACCTGCTTGCGAATGACTATACACTTGGAGGTCATCAGGAGTGGATCAGGGGTCATTCTCCCTAAGAGCTATCAACCATCTAGAGCAAGTAGTCACCACTGTTTATCCCACAACAAGTAGGGCCCACTCCCTTCTGATAAGGATAGTAGTTGTCTGTTTCCTTGTAAGAGACCCTAGAGAGGTCAAACCCAACCAAGGATGACTAAGGCTAGGCTGCCATCCTAAATCTAGGATCCTCCCATCTTGTCACATGTGTACTCCAATCCCTCCTCTATTGCTTGTATTTCACTAGACCACCCTCTCTCATTACTGTATTACCTATAGCACAGCCCCTTCCTGTGACATGGGTCCTCACCTGTAATTAGGGGGCTTGCATGTCCCCAGAGAATATAAAAGCCTGGCCTACCATTAAATCTCTCTCCTTCCACATGGACCACCAAGTGAGGTTGAGGTGAGCATACTACCATGAATTATGTCTGACTCCATTTATTTCAATACTTCTATCTCTCATGCTCTCTATAACTTTACTATGATCTTTACTTACTATTACTGTACTATGATCTTTACTTACTGTCATTGTACAATTGTGCCTACTAGACCCATAATGAGGTGTTGGGGGCTGGCTTCCCCTGACAAAGAGGTAGGCCAATTAGACAACTGTCCCTGTGTTTATATTAGAAACAACAAAGCAACTTCTCTTCTCTGAACATACTATGTTCATCTTGGAAAAAACTCCCTCTGCTTCAGTTGAACTTACAACAATGGTTCTGGCAATATTTTTAGTTCTTTGGTTTCATAATTCACTTATAATATCTCATAGAAATCTGTGACATAACACAAAGCTGAAACAAAGGACAGTGTGTTTATTTTCACACTGGCTGCGAATCACTTTTACTCTGCATGACACTTGTTTAGGCAAGTCATAGTGCAGGGGAATAATAATGTAGTATTTCATTTCATCATAACAGTTTTATGAAATGATTGGATAAATATTAAAAGACTAGCTTCACCTAATTTTTTATACTTATGAAGAGAATGAACATTACTATGGATGCTTAGAATATTCTGTTGCACAGATGAATGTTAAAAAAAGAGTAAGAAATGTAAATTTGTGATCTCCATATCTTACTGAGAGCCCTGATTACAAGTACCATTTTAACAACCAGTTCACCAAACTCAACGAAAAAACTGATATTGGTTCTCCCTAACTGAATTGGCTGTATCCCACTACTGCACACAGACCTTTAAAAATCTGATAGCACAGGTTGTAGATGTTAAATGTAATTAATTACAGTACTCTCCTTAGGAAGATCCTCTGATAAAAAGATTCAGTATTAAGCAGGTGTATAAGAAAGTTTTGAACAATTAAAAATCAGAATTTTTAATACCAGAATAGTCCATATGCTTGAAATTCATTAGTGACATTTAAAAATAGTTTGTTTCAACATAAAGATCATGGAACATAATTTTCAGGTTCATGATTAAATCAGTGATAAATTGTCAGAGGAAGCCAGCCCCTAACACATCATTACGGGTCCGGTAGGCGCAATTGTACAGTGATAATAAGTAAAGATCATGGTAAAGTTATAGAGAGCATGAGAGATAGAATGTAAGTATTGAAATAAATGGGAGTCAGTCACAATTCATGGTAGCATGCTCACCACTGCCCTACTCGATGGTCCACGTGGAGGGAGAGAGTTTAATGGTAGCCCCGGCCCCTTTTATATTCTCTGGGGACGTGCAAGCCCCCTAATTACAGGTGAGGTCATATGTCACAGGAAGGGGCTGTACTATAGGCAATACAGTAATGAGAGAGGAGTGGTCTAGGGACATACACGCAATAGGAAGGGGAGGGATCCTAGGTTCAGGATGGCGGCCTAACTTTGACCTATTCCCTAGATCTCCTTAGGAACCATTATCAGTAGGGTGTGAACACTTGGTCTCAGGCCTCAAGGAGGAATAGTTTATTGTCCTCAGTAGAACAGAACTGCCCTGGGGAGGATGTCTGTAAGCGTTTGACCTCTCCCCACAATAAAGGATCCAAAAAACTAATCCACTGCCACTGAGTCAGTTCTGACATAGCAGCTGTGCTATCACTGCTGAGGCTGAAGCTTTAAAGGCGGAGACATCATCCTCTGTCCCCTCTGACATGGCTGGCCGCTCTGGACCTCTGGCTTTACAGTTCGCAGTCCAATGCTCACCCCACAGCACCCCTCCTGCGAGAAGTGATGTCGGGGTGCTATCAAGTTGGTTCTGACTCTTAGCGACACTATGAACAAAGCAATAAAACACTGCCCAGCCCCACGCCGTCCTCACAATTTGTCTTAGTTTGGAGCCCATTGGTACAGCCACGGTGTCAAGTCAACTCATTGAAGGCCATCCTCTTTATTGCTGCCACTCAACGTTACCAACCACGATGTCCTTCTCCATGGACAGGTCTGTCATAGCATGTGCAAGGTGCATGAGAGGTCTCACCATGCTTACCTATAAGGAGTATTCTGACTGTACTTCTGAGACAGGCTTGTCTGTCCGTTTGGCAGTCCACGCGCTTTCAATATTCTTCACCAGCATCATAATTCAAATACATCAAATCTTCTTTGGTCTTCCTTATTCAGTGTCTAACTTTCACATGCTTTTGAGGCAATTAGAAACAACATGAGTCAGGCACACCTTAGTCCTCAAAGTAACATGCTTGTTTCTCAACACTGTAAATCTCATGCAGCAGAGTTACTTAATGCAACGTGTCATTGATCTTTCGGCTCCTGCTTCCAAGAGCATCGCTTGTGGAGCCAAGCAAAAGAAAACCTTTGACAAATTCAGCCTTTTTCCTGATTATCATAACGATACTAATTTGTTCAGTTGTGTGTTGGGTTTTCTGGACATCGAGGCATAATCCACGTTGAAGGCTGACATCCTTGACCTTCATCAGCAAGTGCTTCAAGTCATCTACACTTTCACCAGCAAGGTTCTATCATATCGCAGGTTGCTAATAAGCCTGTCTCCAATCCTGATGCCACAATCCTCTTCATGTAATCCAGTTTCTCCGATGATTTCCTCAGCATATGGATTGAGTACGTATGGTGAGAGGATACAGTGTAACCTCGAGACACACTTTTAGTTCTCTTTTTAAAAAATCATTTACTGGGGGTTCTTACAGCTCTTGTCACAATCCATACATCCACCCATTGTGTCAAGCACATTTGTACACATGTTGCCATCATCATTTTCAAAATATTTTCTTTCTACTTGAGCCCTTGGTATAAGCTCCTCATTTTCCCTCCTACATGAACTCTTGATAAATTATTATTATTTTCATATGTTACATCGTCTACTGTTTCCCTTCACCCCCTTTTCTGTTGTTCATCCCCCTGATTGGTTCCCCCTTTCTCTTCCCACCAACCCCCTACCCTTCTGGTATTGCTACTCTCATTATTACTTCTAAGGGGTTTATCTGTCAGGATTCCCTGTGTTGTGAACTCTTATCTGTAGCAGGGTACATGCTCTGGTCCAGCCAAATTTGTAACTTAGAATTGGGTGTGAGGTGAGGTCAGATGCTTAGACATCCTCCCTGGAGTCAGACTGCTGTTTACCCACACCACAGGGGTGGGTCTGCTCCCTGCTGCTGGGGACAATGGATTACTTCTCCCAGAAGCTTGCAACCATTAGCTTGGTTCCTGTAGGTGGGGTTTACACCCTACTGATAATGGTTCCATGATAATGGTTTCTATGTTCCAGAGAACATGTCAAAGTTAAGCTGCCATCCTCACTCTAGGATTCGCCCATCTTCTTATCTGCTCCTCTTCCTATAGCTTGTATGTCCCTAGACCACCCCCTCTCATTGCTGTATAACCTATAGTGTAATGCCTTCCTGTGATGTATGTCTTTACCCGTGATTAGTGGGCTTGCATGCCTCCAAAAGGTATATAGGCCTGGATTAGTGATAGAGGTGCTCTCTCGCTGGTCTCTCCCCTTTCCTCAGCTCCCTCTCCTCCCCTTTCCCTTTCTCTTTGGCCTCCTTCCCTTCCCTCTCTCTCCACGTGGACCACCATGTGGGCCTGAGGTGAGCAATGCTACAATAAATTGTGTGTGACCCCATTATTGTAATGTCTCCTTTATCTCTCATGCTCTCAGTGACTTTAATATAATATATATCTCGACCATACAACTGTGCTTACTGGACCCCTGGGTAGTGGTGGGGGACTGGCCCCCCAATCCTAATACTACAATTGGGGTCATGATAGTGGAGGGGGGCATTAAAGAACTAGAGGAGTGTTGTTTGTTTCATCAGTGCTATACAGCACCCTTCCTTATGACCCTTTTGTAAAGGGATGTCCAATTGTCTACAAGTGGGCTTTGTGTCTCCACTTTGCCCTTCCCCTCATTCACATTGATGATTTTTTGTTCTGGGTTTTTGATGCTTGATACCTGATCCCATCGACACCTCATGATCATACAGGCTGGTGTGCTTCTTCCATGTGTGCTTAGTTGCTTCTCTGCTAAATGCCTGCTTGTTTATCTTCAAACCTTTAAGACCCCAGAAGCTCTATCTTTTGATAGCCAGGCACCATCAGCTTTCTTCCCCACATTTCCTTATGCACCCATTTTGTCTTCAGTGATCCTGTTGAGAAGATGAGCATCACAGAATGCAGGGTTATTAGAAAAAAGTGTTCTTGTGTTGTGGGAGTACTTGAGTAGAGGCCCAATGTCTGTCTGCTGCCTTAATATTTAACATATAAGCATATGTACATAAATCTATTTTCCTATCATTATATATAAATATATTTACATTTGTACATGCCTGTATTTAGACCTCTATAAATGTCCTTTGCCTCCTAGTTCTTTCTTCTATTTCCTTTTACATTCCTCTTGTCCCACTAGCATATTCAGCCTTCTTTCAGGTTTCAGTAATTCCTCTCGGCTACATTGCCCTTGATCAAGCCCTACTAGGCCTCCTACACCCTCCTCACCATTGATTTTAGGACACTAGTTTTTCCCTTGTCCCTGGGTTTGTTAACACCCTCCATCCTTTCCTCCACCTCTCTCTCTCCCATGTCCCCAAGAAACACTGCCCTGGGTCCATTGTTTTCTCCTCCGGATTGTTTATTCATCCTATCTTATCTAGATATACATGCAGAGACAATAATAAGCATAAAAATAAGACAAAGCAAACAAAACACTACCACCAACCAAAGGTCTATAAATAGTTCCAGGTCTGTTTGTTGACCTTTAGGAGTGTTTTCCAGACTTTTCTTGATTTTAAGCCACCCAGAATGTCCTTGTTCTGTTCACACAACTGCCTTGGCTCTTAATTAATTTACAAGTTCCACATTAGCACAATCAAGCGGTCTGGAATTCCCATTCTTCTCAAGGTTATCCATAGTTTTTTATGATCCACACAGTGGAATGTCTTGGCATAGTCAATAAAACACAAATAAACAACCTTCTCTGCTTTCAGTGAAGACCCATCTGACATCAACAATGATATTCTTGGTTCTACAGCCTCATTTGAATCTGGCCTGAACCTCTGGCAGCTTCCTGTCAGTGTACTGCTGCAACTATTGTTGGATGATCTTCAGTAAAATTTTACTTGCATATGATATTGTTCTATAATTTGAGCATTCTCTGGGGTCACCTTTCCTTGGAATGAGTACAAATATGGATCTCTACTAGTCAGCTGGCCAAGTAGCTGTCTTCCACATTTGCTGGCATAGATGAATCTCCAATGCTTCATCACTTGGTATTCCATCAATTCCTTGTTTGGGGCTAATTCCTTCAGCACAGCTTGGGCATCTTCCTTGAGTACCATCGGTTCTGTCTCATATGTAATCTCTGGAAATGAATGGATGTAGACCAATTATTTTTGGATGTGACTTTATATATTATTTCCACTTTCTTTTGATGCTTCCTGCATCATTCAGTATTTTGCCTATAGAGTTTTTTAATATTACAACTTGACGCTTGAGTTTTTTTCCTTCAATTCTTTCAGTTAAAGATACGCTGAACCTGTTCTTCATTTTTGGTTTTCTATCTATAGGTCTTTGCCCATTTCATTATAATAGTTGACTCTGTCTTCTCAAGATGCCCTTAGAAAATTTCTATCCAGATCTCTGACTTCATGTTTTCCCTGGGCTTTAGCTACTCTATGATTAAGAGCAAGTTTAAGACTGTCTTCCAACAAAAAAGTGGGTGAAGGGAGACATTTGACAGTGTAAGACATGGCAAAATAATAATAATTTATAAATTATCAAGGGTTCATGAGGGAGGGAGGGGAAAATGAGGAGCTGATGCCAGGGGCTTAAGTGGAGAGCAAGTGTTTTGAGAATGATGAGGGCAATGAATGTACAAATGTGTTTCACACAATTGATGTATATATGGACTGTGATAAGAGTTGTATGAGGCCCTAATAAAACAATTTTAAAAATTGAGTTTACAAATAATTGTTATAATTTCAGGTTCACATACCTTTTTTTAAAAGAAAAGATTAAAATATTCAGGTCTGCAAAAGCATTTTCCCGCTTTATTTTAAAGGGTTCGTATGAGCTAGATACAACAAAAACAAGGCTTGAAGAATTAATTCTGCTGTGTGTTGAAAGTCGGTGTCACCAGGCTTTTCTCCCTCGGAAAAAGCTAACAAGTTTCTCCAGAGTGGTTTGCCACAACAGAGAGAGCCACCCACACAAGCAAGACAGCAAGAAAAGGCTGTGTGAAATGTGTATTTAATAAACAAAGTATTCTTCAAGCAGGAATAAGTAGCCTGAGATGTGAGGAAGCTAAAGATTAGGGGTACAAGGTCGAACTTGACAGGAGTTGTGTGGTAAGATCCCATTGGTGCACCTCTGTTCTTATCCTGCTTGCCGATTGGCTCTTATTCTTGCATCCTGATTGGTCCTTATTCCAACATAATTGTTGGTCTCATAATCCCCGATTTGTGTGCCTCATTATCATATGGGTGGTGCTAGTCAATAGCTTCTCTGAACATGGCCTCTGAAGTGAACTGCGGAAGGCATTTTGGGATCTGTCATTCAGACCTCATAGGTCATCCAGACCCCTAGCTGACCCACATTCATGATGAATTTCTTCCATATAGTCAAAACATTACTTATCTAAAAGCTTAATAATATGTTTTGGTTTGCCTTGAGGGGACCGTTGGTATCATATATAGTATTCACAAATTATTGGGTTTCTTGTCATAACAGAAAAATTTGGATTACTAATTTGAACATAGAATCATTCTTTGGCTGGTTTGGCTCCCAGGTGAAAGGTAGATTGGATTCACCAAAGCACAGGTCTTTAAAATGGTTGCTTCAATAACATCATGTTTCAGATCAGTGTAAGTTTCTGATAAGCTATAACTTTGTGGAAAGTCATGTAACCTAAACTTACATCCTGTTTTGTAGCTAGCCTAACAAGTGCCATGTTTGCTTTGTTCCTCTCCCAAGCATGGAAATTTTAATAACTTTCTGCATTGTTCTAAGACCCTTATTGTTTCATTTGATGGTTACAGTGAACAACTTATTTACATTTTGTGATTATAATATTTACTTAATTTGTGATAATTCTAATTTTTATCTTGCTCATTTAAAATATATCCACTTACCTATGTGCCTAATTTAGATTTACCTTTTTAAATTGGAAGCCTTTTCAGACTGTACATCTTTAAAGGATTCTTCCTTGATTTAAAGTGTGCATTGTATTCAGTTATTGAAGGGTAGTAAACCATCATGAAATTACTTAACATATCCTAGACTACTTAGTGAAGACCTCCCTAAGACCAATTTCAAGCTTTAACATGGGCTGAGAACCTAGCAAGAAGACAAAACAACTGCTAATAAGTTTTAGTTTTTTAAAGAAGGAAAATGAAGTTTGTTTTGAAGGAGAACTTCTGTTTGTACTAAAATGAAAAAAAAAAACAGTCAATGCAAACTTTAGGGTGTAGGGGAAGTTGTAGAAGATTTAAGGGGCATAAATTTTACTAGCTTTGGTCTAGCCCAGAAGTCGGCAAACTTTTGAGATGGAAGAGCCACTAACACATTCCTCCTCTTGATCAGAGATTGAGGATGGCACATCGATGTGCTAACAAACCTGTTTTGTTGGAATCCTACATGGTGGTCATTGCAGGCTCTTTAAATTCATGGTGCTGGTTTTCCATTATTTCACCAGGATGCAGATGTAGATGTGAGCAAATTCTCCATTAATAATATCACAGCCTTGATCAAAGCTGAAGTACATCATCCTGATACAAGCCATTCTCTTTCCTCTACCTGTGTAAGACAATGAAAGATAAGTTTAATTATGCCTACTGTATTAGGCTGAGTTGTCTAATGAAACAAAATCTTTGCTATTCATATATATATGTATATATATGAAAGAACTGTGTATCAAGAAGACATCTCAAAGTCCACGCAGAAAAAAACAAGCCAGTGTGATGTAAGATTGTAAATGATGAAATCCAGATCTGAAGGAGGGAATAGTTATCAGAGCTTAAATTCTGAACACCTAGTTTGAAGAAGCCTTTGGATGGCAGTGGAAATACATAATCTATTTGCAGCATTCCCACACAGATTACACCTCCAGTGAATACCTGCTAACCATAGTTCAGGAACAGGAATAGCCAAGCTGTCTGAGAGAGATCATTGTAAAGTTGATTGTGGAAGATTTAAAAGTTAGGTTAAACACACCTATCATTTGATCTCCCTTTTGACCCATTTTAAACTTACTGCTGTTTTTAATATTTTCTACTTTCTTTTTGATTGATTTTTTTCATTTTGTTTTGTCACTGTTGTTTTTACTTGGTTGTTTCTTGTCTGTGTTTTGTATGGTTTTCCATTCATGAAATCCAGGATAAGTAAAACTATAGAGACAGTAACTGGGATAATAATTACCTAGGGGTGTGGCAGGGGATGAGGGGCTAAATGGGGAGGTAACAACAAGTATGAGAAAGAAAATGTTCTGAACTTATGTTGATTGCACAACTCTTCTTAATATGATTCAACTGTTCAATTATATGCCAACAAAACAAAAAAGAGTAGACTGTCCCTGTTGACCAAAGCCCGTGCCCACCCCATCCCACTTTCCAGTGCCTGCTTTCCAGTGCCTGCTCACCGTGCCCAAGAAAGAGGCAGAGGGATGCTAAGGGCAATACAGCTAAGTGAAGGAAAAACCTCAGAGATTAGCAAGATTATTTGCAAAACCTGAACCTCCAAAACCAGAGCCTAAGCCAAAAAAAGGGCCCTGCAAAGAAGGGAAAGAAGATACCCAAAGGGGAACAAGGCGAAGCTGATGCTGGAAAGGATGAACCAACCCTGCAGAAAATGGGGATGAAGAAACAGACCAGGTACAGAGAGCTGAAGGTTCTGGAGTTGCCAAGTGAAGTGTGTGCAGTTTTTATAATTGTGTATTTCTGGTGAGTGTACGTTTGAAATACTATTTTATCAGGTTTTATAAAAATGCAGAATTTTGTTTTACTTGTTTTAAACTATGCTGGTAGCACACCGAACATTTCATTTTGTTATTGGGGGGCAGGGTGTGTGTGTGTGTGTGTGTGTGTGTGTGTGTGTGTGTTTTTCAAATGTCAGTAGGATGTCCCCAAAGCTGGATTGATGTGGAAGGCAACCCCTGGCCCTGCTAGTTGTGAGAGACTCCCTCTGTGTTCCCAGGAGGAGGGATTCGCTGATGCTGACACACATTAGCCACCTTGGCACAAACACCTTGTGAGACGGAAAAAGTACAATAAAAAAAAACATTTTATTAGGGGCGCATACAACTCTAATCACAATCCATATATATACATACATCAATTGTATAAAGCACATCTGTACATTCTTTGCCCTAATCATTTTCTTTTCTTTCTTTTTTACATTTTATTATGGGCTCATACAACTCTTATCACAATCCATACATATACATACATCAATTGTATAAAGCACATCCGTACATTCTTTGCCCTAATCATTTTCAAAGCATTTGCTCTCCACTTAAGCCCTTTGCACCAGGTCCTCTTTTTTTTCCCCTCCCTCCCCGCTCCCTCCTCTCTCATGAGCCCTTGATAATTTATAGATTGTTATTTTGTCATATCTTGCCCTATCCGGTGTCTCCCTTCCCCCCGTTCTCTGCCGTCTGTCTCCCAGGGAGGAGGTCACATGTGGATCCTTGTAATCGGTTCCCCCTTTCCAACCCACTCACCCTCTACTCCCAGTTTTGCCCCTCACACCCCTGGTCCTGAAGGTATCATCCACCCTGGATTCCCTGTGCCTCCAGCTCCCATATGGACCTATCCAGTCCTGCAAGGTAGAATTCAGATCATGGTAGTTGAGGGGGAGGAAGCATCCAGGATCTGCGGGAACGCTGTGTTCTTTATCGGTGCTACATGGCACCCTGACTGACCCATCTCCTTGCCTAAACCCCTCAATGAGGGGATCTCCAGTGGCCGACAAATGGGCTTTGGGTCTCCACTCTGCACTTCCCCCTTCACTCACTATGGTGTGTGTGTGTATATATTTAATATAGCATGATGCCTTGTACCTGATCCCTTTAGCACCTCGTGATCGCACAGGCTGGTGTGCTTCTTCCATGTGGGCTTTATTGCTTCTGAGCTAAATGGCCGCTTGTTCACCTTCAAGCCTTTAAGACCCCAGACACTCTCTTTTGATAGCCGGGCACCATCAGCTTTCTTCGCCACATTTGCTTATGCACCAGTTTGTCTTCAGCGATCGTATCATGGAGGTGTGCAGCCAATGATGTGATTTTTTGTTCTTTGATGCCTGATAACTGATCCATTTTATACCTTTTGTGTTGGGAGTTTTCCTACTTTCCTTTCTCATTAGTGCATGTTTTGTGTGTGTATCATTCTTGACTTCTTTCCATCATTAAGCCATTGCTATCTTGGGGTTTGTTTTCCCCTTGTTTTCTCCTGGGTGAGGTTGTTCTACGTGATGGTCTCTTATTTATGCTTGGTGAGTGTTCTTCTTCTGCCCATACTGAGTTGGCGAGGATCTTTTGTAAGGCTGGGTTTGTTGTAACGTATTTTTTGAGTTTTTCCTTGTCTGGGAAGACTTTTACTTCTCCATTGATCTTGATCGATAATTTGGCTGGGTAGAGTATTCTTGGATTTGCGTGGCTTTCCTTCAATTTTTGGAATATGTTACTCCACCCTCTCCTTTTTTTCATAGTTTCTGCTGATAGGTCTGAGCATATTCTTATGTGGAAACCTTTATATGTGATTGCTTGTTTTTCTCTAGCTGCTCTCATGATTTTCTCCTTTTCCTCAAAGTTGGATAGTTTAACTATTATGTGCCTTGGTGATTTCTTTTTGGGGTCCCATCGTGCTGGTGTTCTTTCAGCCTCCTGGATGTTTGCCTGGTTTTCATTCATTAGGCTGGGGAAGTTTTCCTCCAAGAATTCTCTCACTGTTGTTGCAGATGACTTCTTTGTTGTGTCTTCCTCCGGTAGGCCAATAATTCTAATGTTCCGCTTCATAGCATCAGACATAGCTCTTAGGTTTTCTTCAGCTTCTCTGATGCTCTTATTAGATTTTTGTTCACGTTTCTTATAAAGTATGCTAGGCTGTCCTCCAAGACACTGATGCAGTTCTCTGATTCCTCCAATCGATTCTCAAGGACCGTCATTCTGCTATTGTTTTTCGTTATCTCCTCGCTAAGCTCCTGTATCGGTTCATCCTTTTACTGTATTGTTTCCTTCATATCCTGCATGGCTCCAAGCAGCATTCTGAGAATATTTTTGCGTGGCATCTCAATGTCTGCTTCTTCTATGTATGTTGTTATGTTCAGGACATCTTCTGTCTTTGCGTTTTCTTTCTCCTGTTTTTTTCATTGAGGTCGTTGGGGATGATGGCTGTTTGCGTTGAGTTGTTTTTGAGGGACCAGGTGCCATTTTTTAGGCTCTCTCTGGAAGACTCATAGGAAAGCTTCTTCGAACTGCCTGCAGCTGATTTTACTATGGCATTAACCTACCACTTTATCTTCCTGTGGCTTCCCTATCAGGGGATTGCCTTAGATGGCAGGTCCGCTGTCTGACCCAGTGTTGCAAAGGTTGGGCTGAAGTTCCTGCTATTGGTTTGAATGTTGATAAGTGTTGGCTGAGCTGCCTTATGTCCCCAGGTACACAGGCAGGAACTCCCTGGTGAGAAGTAGGGGGAGTATCCCCTGGAGAGAAAGCAGGCCTTTCCCTAGCCTTGGGCTATCTATGCAGGGTGGAGCTCACCTAGCTGTGTGTGGCCCAGGCGCAAATGCCCTAGGGCAATTGGAGTGCCCCCGGCAATGGAGTGTGAGAGAGCAGGGTAGGAATAAGAGGGGGAGAAAAATTAAAAAGTGAGACTAGACTGTGCAGGGGTATAGGGAAGTGAGGGAAGCAAAAGCAACTATGTAGCTGAGTCCCACTCCCTGCCTGTGGAGCTGCAAGGGCTTATTCCATGCTCCCAAGCCCCAGTGGCAGTCCGCAGCTGAGCCCCAAGAAGAGTCGCAAGAAAGCTGCTAAGCAGACCCCAATGAAGTGGGGGGACAGAGAGCAGAGATGTTAACAGACGCCGCAGTGTAGTTGAACCCTGATCCCTGCATGTGGACCTGTGGGGGTTTGGGTTTAGGCCCTGCTCAGATGACACGGCGCAGCAAGCTGTGGCTGTGCTAATGAAAAAGCCCCTGCTGTACGCTGTGGCTGTGCTAATGAAAAAGCCCCTGCTGTACGCTGTGGCTGTGCTAATGAAAAAGCCCCTGCGCAGGCCTCCAAGGCTTTGTGGGTATAGAGAGCAGAGATGCAAACAGAAGCAACAATGTAGCTGAACCCCATCCCAGCCTGTGGAGCCGCAAGGGTCCTGTCCCTGCCCTGAGGCAGGCAGGGGAAAACTGTGGCTGCGCTGAGACCAAGCCCCGCTACAGTCTCCAAATGGTCCAGCTCTGGCAGATACAGCGGCTGGGCTCCAAATGGTTCCGGCTCCAGCAGATACAGAGGCTGGACTAGGGTCAAGCCCCAGCTGGCTTCCACTGAGGTAAGCCAAAAGCCCCCAGCCCCTCAAAACCCCGTGGGTCTGTACCTACTTATCTTTATGAAGTGCCTCCTGCGATCCAGCGGAGTTGAATTTCCCTCTAAGCAACTCTCCTGGGCTGGATTCTGCGGGGTCCCTCTGGTTTGTGTCACTCCGTCGCCATCTTCCCGGAATCCTCAGTACAATTTTTTTTACGTCCTCCACACCTTCTTCTCTGCCTTCAACAGAAACTTGACTCCCATAAACCCAGAGGCCTGTTGGAACTTGACCTCAAATCATTGGCTGTGAGCATATGGGGCGATCTGGGCTTTCCAGTGAACACATCTTAGATATCCCTCAAAAGAGCAGAGGTTCCTTTGTTCAGAGTGTGGATCTTCAGATTGGCAACTCTGTTGTGTTAATTTCATTTTCTCAAAGTCAGGGTCTTCTTGTGAAGAGATGTTAAAACAGCATGCTGAGGACGGCACAAACACCACCTTGCTGACTTTGGCCAAGAAGTATCGCAGTGGTGCTTCCTGTCCCTCTGTAACTTCGTTTGCTATTTATCCCATAGGGATTGATCCATTTCTCAAAGAATTCCCCAATTCAACTTGGAATTAAAGCTTTCTAAAACTTGGAATTAAAGCTTGGAATTAAAGCTTTCTAAAAAGATTAGCTCCAACCTGTGTTCTTCTGGGTAGACTAGAGAAACAAATCCATGGACACACATATGTGTATAAGAAAGAGATTTATATACAAGAGGAATTGTACATTTGAGAAATCATCCCAGCCCAGTCCAGCTCAAGTCCTTAAGTCCGATACCATCTACCAAGTCCTCTTCAGACTCACGAAACACATGCAATGAAGCCAAATGCAGGACAATCACAAGCCAATGGGTAGAAAGTCTTTGGGTCCAGTGGTGCAAGCATCTCAGTGCTGGCAAGGGTCTCTCTCTGACTTCTCTGGCTTCCGAGGTCTGGTTGCGTCCATGTGGCTTGTCTTCTGCAATGTCTCCCAGCAAGTAGCAGAGAGAGAGAGAGAGGTGTATTCCGCCTCCAAGGAGGAAGTCCCAGATTTCCCAGGATTCTCAGAAGGCCATGCCCACACAGAAGTCTCATTGCCTATCTCCAGATTGACAGCCTAGACTCCACCCCTACAGTTAAATCTTTAAATTGACACTTAAATCCTTAAATTGACACCAGATTAGATGACTACCACATATGGATACACAAAGTTTATCCCAAAGTACATTGTTCATGCATTTGCCAAGACTCTATAGAAGAGATTGTGCACGTAATTCTGCTAACAGGAGTGGGATCATTTAAATGAGTGTAGCTGAATCTACCACACAGAAACACATACCCATAAGGGGCACAGAAAACTTCCCCAGAAGACACAAAGGGTATACAAAAATTTGCCAGAAGACACAAAGGGTATACAAAAATTTGCCAGTGACAGTTAAGTTTCTATTTGGGAATTATCACAAAGAGTTCACCTACCTAACTAATTCTGCATTGGTGGGGTTGTTCTAGTATTCATTATTATCGATATGAAGTGAGGTGACAAATCATGAGCTGCAGTTCCAACCAGCTTGTCATAATACTCTCCAAACTACCCATCTAAATTTCAAGGAAGATTTTGGTACATTGTTAGAAAATATCTACCTTTAGTCTATGGCGTTAGGATATGTTTTAAGTAACTGGTTTTGTAACTATGTTTGTTTGTTTTTAAAATCATTTTATTGGGGGCCCCTACAACTCTTATCACAATCCATACATCTATCCATTGTGTTAGCACATTTGTAAATTTATTGCCATCATCATTTTCAAAATACTTTCTTTCTTCTTGAGCCCTTGTTATCAGCTTATTTTCCCCTCCCTCCCCCATTCCTTCCCTACTGAGCCCCTAATAATTTAGAAATTATTATTATTTTTTCATGTCTTACACTAACCAATGTCTCCCTTCACCCACTTTTCTGTTGTCCATCCCCCTGGGAGGGGGGTTATATGTAGATCATTGTGATTGGTTCCCCCTTTCTCCCACCTTTCCCTTACCCTTCTGGTATTGCCATATTCATTATTGGTCCTGATTTATTATCTGTCCTGGATTCCCTATGTTTCCAGCTCTTATCTGTACCAGTGTACATCCTCTGTTCTAGCTGGATTTCTAAGGTAGAATTGGGGTCATGATAGTAGTGGGGACAAAGCATCGAAGAACTAAAGGAAAGTTGTTTCATCGATGCTATTCTATACCCTGACTGGCTCATCTCCTTCCCGTCACCCTTCTGTAAGGGGATGTCCAGTTGCCTGCAGATGGGCTTTGGGTCTCCACTCCACACTGCCCCTCATTCACAGTGATATGTTTTTTTTGTTCTTTGATGCTTGATACCTGATCCCATGGACACCTTGTGATCACACAGGCTGGTGTGCTTCTTCCATGTGGGCTTTGTTGTTTCTGAGCTAGAAGGCCGTTTGTTTATCTTCAAGCCTTTAAGGCCCCAGATGCTATATCTTCTGATAGCCAGGCACCATCAGCTTTCTTCACCACATTTTCTCATGTACCTGCTTTGTCTTCAGCGATCCTGTTGGGAAGGTGAGCATCATGGAATGTCAGGTTAATAGAACAAAGTGTTCTTAAGGGAGTACTTGAGTAGAGGCCCAATGTGCATCTGCTACCTTAATGCTACACCTATAAATATATGTACATAGACCTAGTTCCCCATTGTCATATATAAATATATTTACATATGTACATGACTATATTTAGACCTCTATAAATGCCCTTTGCCTCCTAGTTCTTTCCTCTATTTCCTTTTACATTCCTCTTGTCCCACTATCATGCTCAGTCTTCATTTGGGTTTCAGTAATTCCTCTTGGTTACATTGCCCTTGATCAACCCCTACTAGGCCTCCTACACCCCCTTCACCATAAATTTTGGATCACTTTTTGTTCCCTTGTCCCTGGGTTTGTTAGCACCCACTTCCTTTTCCCACTACCCCTTCTTTGGTGTCCTCTGGGAACCATTGGTCCTATTGTTTTGTTTTCTCCTCCGGATTATTTATCCCATCTTATCTAGACTGACCTGCAGATATAATAATATGCACAAAACAAGACAGAGCAAAACAAAGCAACAAAAGAAAATACAACTAAAAAAGAAAACCCTATAAATAGTTCAAGGTCTGTTGACCTTTAGGATTGTTTTCTGATGGAGTCTGATGGGGTACCACAACCCTAGCCCCAAAGTCTATTTTTGGTATTCCCTGGGGACTTTGTTACTCTGCTCCCCTTGCTGTTCTGTTACATGCCCTAAGTGTGCTGGGGTCTGTAACTATGTTTTAAGTAAATGACTACCTAAGTAAGTGATCATTTGACTAGAATCAAATGATTATAGTCTCGGTGGCTAAGAAGATGATGGTGAAGTCCCTTCTGAGCTGTGGGGAGAGTATTCCAGTTTACAGCAGGACAAAGGGATAAGCTATTACCTCTAGGGGGAAAGATTTTTCATAACAACATTTTAGGGATATTTGTAAGCACTAGATCTATAGATAAGGAAGTATATTAAAGTAACTCCGATAAGTCTATTTCTTTAAAACCAGTTTTATAGGACATAATCCAGATATTATACAATTAAATAGTTTAGTCCTATTAAGAAGTGTCATACAATCACTACCAAAATAAAAAAAAATACCAAAAAATTCTTAAAACTCTTTCTTCCTTCTTGAACTCCTTATTTTTAGCTCCCCATTAACCCCCAACCTCCCCTGCTGTACACCCCATTCCCCGGGAACCCTTAATCTAGTTTTTATCTCTATAGATTCATGCATCCTGAATTTCATATACTGAAAAACACAGAAAAATACATTAACAGAGTCAAGAAGGCTACCAACAATTTTAAAAAACACAACAGAGTTAAACCCCAATTTGAAAGAAAACAGAAAATATTAAAAACCAGAGCAAAAAATGAGGAGCTGATGCCGGGAGCTTAAGTGGAGAGCAAATGTTTTGAGAACGACGAGGGCAATGAATGTACAAGTGTGCTTTACACAATTGATGTATGTATGGATTGTGATAAGAGTTTTATGGGGAGGGGTGAAAAAAAAAAGAGTTTTATGAACCCCTAATAAAACAATTAATTAAAAAATAAAGAAAATGAGCTAAAAAAAAAACAAAACCAGAGCAAACTCAATGTGTCCAAGGAGATAAGGTTTTGAACTATCATTCAAGTGAGATTTTTGTTTTTACTCTACTATAATCATCTCTTCAGCACTGTCTGATAACCAGGGTATTCCCATCCCTCATTGATGGAACCATCTGGAGGCTTATTCTAGGTGTAGGTGCTGCAAAAGTGTTTTGGACTTCCATTGTCATCAACAGCCTTTTGCAAACAAAAATTTCAAAATTCAAGTTCTGATACCATTCCCTCCTTTGGATTTGGATGATATTGTTTATAATCCTTGGATCACAGATGTTACTGTGCTTCTTCTATGTGCACTTAGTTGGTGTCTCACTTAGATGGCTGCTTGTTTGAAAACCTTGAAGACCTCAGATGCTATTCTTTCTGATAGACAGGCACTGTGTTGGACAGGGTTCTCTAGAGAGACAAGATCAGATTGCTAGTAATTATATATAAATATATTTATAAAGATAGATATATAATACAAGAAATGAACCATTAAATTATATAGATAGATAATATAAATTAACAGTTAAATTATAAAGCAGTGCGACACTAGCAGTCCTTTAAGGCTTGAGAGTCGCCAGTTGCCATTCCCCTTCTGTAGAGAGAGCTGGGCTATATATATCCAGGCAGCAAACAGCAAGGCAGGTCCCCAACTGTCATCAACTGTCGGTCCCCAGCTCCAGAAATGAACATTCCAATTGTGTGGGCTTAAAGGGACCTCAACTTACAGTGACACAGTCCACAGGCTAGGCATCCCACAGGTAGTGTACCCCTTTAAACTGAGGCACAGAACAAGCAAGGCGAGGCTCACCGAGCCATTTATTCCTCTGCCCTTCAGTTAATCCTACTTGTGTTTATCGGCCAGGCTGGCACAATAAACTATCGCAGGCACCATCTATTTTCTTCATCACACTTTACTGTAGCATTCTTATCTTCTGTGTTTCCTTCATGAGGGTGTTTATCAAGCAGGACTGTGTCGTAAGAACTAATTGTTCTTAGATTGAAGCTAGGGTTAAGTTTGATCCCAAAACCCTCAGATGAGTCCTTTTAATTTGTTCATTCCCCCTGCCCTAGTGATTCTAGTGCTAATCGAACACTTCTGACGATTTTGCTTTTGGCACACCTTACTTAAATGCCCCTTTTCTTTTGCTTGGTCTTTTATTGTCACCATCTGACTGTGACTTCCATGTAGCATAGAAGATGTGCTACATGAAAATTTAGAAACTTCTTAGAACTACTGAGGTTAAAAGTGAGATTCATTATTACTGTTCGGGTTTTGAGCAGTTCAGCATTTTCAAATTAATTCTTTCAACGCATCTTGGTGACTTTCTTTAGTTTCTTTACAACTAAGTAAAGCTTCCATGTACCCTAAAATGCGTCTACTAAAATTAATAAACTACTTCAGCCAGTAGATGTTTTTGAGAGTGTCACTACAGTCAATCTGTCATTTTTCCATGGAAGGAAACTGGCTACTTTGGTGCAGAATTCTCTGGGTAGCTCTGCATCAATCACAGTGTATTGCTGTTCAGTTTCTAATATGGTGTCTAGCAGCTCAATCATGTATGCATAGCCTCTTTACCGAAATGACAGGTCTGGTGCAAGTAGGATTTGGAAGGAGTAGTGTGTTGCAGTTACTGAAATCTTGCCTTTGTTTCACAGTGATGGGTTTTCTGCACATCCTTAGAAATGTAAGTGGAGGTGCTTATCTCAGATGGAAGGTCTGGAAGGAGTAGCTAGTACAATTTGTTCCTGTGCTCCTGATCCTGTACTTGTTCATGGAATAAAGCTTGAATTTTCTTTGGTGGTGCATAGCAGTGCCCTCCCTTTGATAAACCAAAAGAAAACTCACTGCCATGGAGCTAATGTTGACTCATAATAACACCCTGTTGGTTTCTGAGACTGTAACTGCTTACGAGAGTAGAAAGCCCAGTCTTTCCCCTCAAAGCTGCTACCATGCAGACTGCAGCTCAATGAATAACTATTACACCACTAGGGCTCCCCTTCCCTATGATGGAGGGGGTGAAAGATAGCCTGCTGCTAATAAAAATACTAGAAATATATCAGAATTTAAGGCTTAGTTTGTTAAAAATCCAAAATGCAACAGGTCTCTTCTTTGCAGTAAAAATTCCTTTAAGCGTAATCAGTAGCCTTGTTCTAACTCAGGATACAGATAGGCAAGGTCATTAGCCCTTAGGCCAGACATTAGGACAACCTGAAGTCAACCTGAGTACAGAGCAGCCTTCAAACAACCCTGAGTACAGTACCTTCTTGGTGAACAGAGGCTGACTATGAAAGTCAACTTGCATTTATCTTTGAATGGAGAGGAGGAACATAGAGCAATTCAAGACAGCTTAATTTTTTTTTAATTATCAGGGGCTCTTACAACTTATAACAGCCCACACATCAATTGTATCAAACATACTTGTACAACCTGACAGCTTTTTTCAGAAAACTGTCAGTTCAAAACTCTGAGGTGGAGATGGGGGCAAATTGCATAAATGAGTGAGTAGCCCTACCCATCCCAAAGCAATGGTGGGAATTCCTGAATAGCTAGTTTTTTTGTAAGAAATTGAATATGAGTTCCCAATTTGGAGAAACATGCACTAGGATTTGTGCCAGACAATCCAGGGACAAGGAAGGGTATCAGTAAAAGTCTTGACATGTGATTTTGGAGTAAATCTGTAGTTTTCCAAGACCCTGAGGCCCAGTTTCCAACATCATGGCCAGGGAAGTTGAAAATTATGCTCTAGGCCACTAGACCATCCTCTTGCTCCCCATGCAGTTGCAGTGGTGTTGGAACAAAAGGGGCAAGTACAGCGTGCTTTTAGAAGGTTAGCACTCTATTGCACTTCGACTTAAGAAAAAATCCTAACCCCATTATTAACCCTATTATTTCTCCTGCAACCTTGCTGCTGGCAGGGCCAATTTAAAGTATAGTTCTGTTTACAGATAGAGAAGTCCTGCTACCATTTTCCTTTGTAGTGAAGCATGTTATCAGGAGACCAGAACATCATGCTGGAAAAGTGGAGGGCCAGCGAAAAGGAGAAAAACCCTCAAAGAGGATGAACTGACACATAGGTAGCAACAATGGGCTCACAAGTAGTAAAGAGTGTGGAATGGCACAACACCAGAAGTGTTTCATTCCGGTGTATATTGGGTTGCTGTGAGTTGAAACCCAATGACAGCACTTAACCCCAACTGAACCAAACCTAGTGAAGTGAATGCGGACCCCAAGCAGCTGACCGCAGCCGATTTTTCCAAGCCATATCTTTCTCTCACCAAGTACTAGCGTTCCAACCGCGGATCTTTCTGCTGGCGGTCAAGCGCTTTAACAGTACAACAGATACTCATATAGTAAATTGAACTAAAGGTAAGCACGCATTTAGATAAATCCAGTCGGCGAGAGCCGTCCCGCCCTCTAGGTAGTTCTCAGAGGCGTGACGAAAGATGTGCCCTGTGGGTCTTCGGCATTTTGAGTCAGGCATCGGCGTGGTAGGCCCGTCGCCCAGGCCACGCCCCACGCCGGCGCAGTCTCGGGTCCTTCGTGCGCGTTGATATGATTGGCCGGCGGCGGAGTCGCTCCTTTTCGTCCCTGGCTGTCTGAGCGTTCTGTGCCATCATGGTGAGTGTCCCTGTCCCGTGTAAGCATCCGTCAACTATCTGCGCCATCCTCTCTCCCCCTGCCCCGCTAGTCCGCTTGCTAGCTGCATGGAGCCTGGCTGGTCTCTCCTGGACCCGTTTGGCAGCGGCCGGGGGCCGAGGGCCCTGGGGCCGCCGCGGAGAATCGTAGTTGGCAGGGCTGTGCTGCTTCCTGGACACGGGCTCCCGCCTTACTTCGGACAGCGCGAGCTCCTGTTGAGCTGATCCTCCTAGTGGGGAACCGTAAATGGCCCTGTCCGTACTCCCAAATAACTTGCAGGGGATGGTGGGCCCCAGCCATGAAGCGAGTGCCGGCAGCGCCTAGCGTGTTGTGGCTGGAGAAGTAGCAGCTGACTAGTCGTGGGAAAGGCCCTGCAAGGGGAAGGCGCCGAAAGCCGTAGCCGAAGTCATAACTAGTTAGTCCCTTCGCTGAAGTTAAACACCCGTTCTTAACGCCATTCTTTTTCTCTACCACGCTTTTGAGAATTCAGTTTTGCTGAAGTGAACTTTGGTGTTTCTGGAAACAAAATCTGTCAAGTCAGTTGTGCCTACTTGAAAACAGAATAAGCTTGGTGCCTGCTTGCCTACCTTTGGTGGGTAAAAGACCAGAAGTATCAGTTCTTCGGGGTTGACCGTATTAGTACAAGTTGCATGCACATGTTAGTGTTCGTGTGAGGCACTGAAGTTTCTTTCATTCTGCAGAAATAGCTCACAAGTGGAGGTGATAAGCCTTTAGTGAGATGCCTGTCAACCGGAGGATGTTAAGAGCCTGAAGGAGGTAGTGGCTAAAGTTTCTATTGGTGTCAGTTCCAGCTCAGCAGCCCTGTAGGACAGTAGAATTGCTATAGCAAGGGTTGGTCATCGTATGGGATAGATGTTTTCTTTCTGGCGTTTCTCTTGCCAACAAACAGTGCCACATGAGTTTCCTGAAAGTACTAAACATCCTAAAGTATAAAAGATATTTCCCACAACAGAACTCTAACCTGTAATGGCAGTGGTGCTGAGGTTGAGGAATGCTCTGGAGTTTGAACTTAGAAGTAACATTGACAGAAGCCATCACAAGGGTATTTTCTGAAAGAGAGGACAATCTTGCCTTTTTCTCATTAAGGCAATCCCTCCAAATTTTGAGGTGCAGCAAGAACTGGGTTGCTGGGTGCTGGACCACTGGTAGCAGCCTGTCTACAGACCAATTTATTCCCTCCAGTAAACAAGGGTGCAATACACACTATTAATATGTTTCAGAATGACACGGTAACCATCCGGACCAGGAAGTTCATGACCAACCGACTACTTCAGCGAAAACAAATGGTAAGGAAGGGCACATCAAAGTTTGGGTAACTACCCTTTATCTTTAAAAGATATTTTCCATTATAATATTAAATGTGATGTCTCCTTTTAGGTCATTGATGTCCTTCACCCTGGAAAAGCAACAGTGCCTAAGACAGAAATTCGTGAAAAACTAGCCAAAATGTACAAGACCACACCAGATGTCATTTTTGTATTTGGATTTAGAACCCATTTTGGTGGTGGCAAGACAACTGGCTTCGGCATGATTTACGATTCTTTGGATTATGCAAAGAAAAATGAACCTAAACACAGACTTGCTAGAGTGAGTATTTTATATATTTGACAGTTACTGTGGACCTCAACAGCATTGTGTTTTGGGTATAGTGGAATATGCAAACGGAGTAAGTGGTCTGGGGATGGAGAACATGGTAGCATAACTCTTGTAATGGGTAAGAAACATTGCTTTGATAAATGCATTGGTGGTGTAGTGGGGAGCGTGAATGGTTTTAACAACACTTGTGGTCTATTTGAGCTAAAACCGACGGAAAAGGTAGTGCTTGGAGGAGGGAGGCCAGTGGTGGCCTGCATGGGGAGTGTTCTAAGTAACCCCTTTGTCTGACTTGACTTTGAGGAGTACTGTGGAAAATCAATGTGTTTTCATTAACTGGTCAGAGAACCCCCTGCTGTGTGATGATGGGGAATCTGAAATCTTTTGATAGATAAAAGGTGGTTAGGATAAGGATTAGTAATAGTATGTGTGGTGTTGGGATTTTCTTGGTAAAAAGGCTATTTTCAGCTGGGATTAAAGAGACTAATTAGGAAGGGAGCTTTAAAAATTGGGAGGTGTCTTGCAAACAAAAATGGAAACCTCTTCCTCTGGGGAGCACTGAGTGGAGAATTTCTCTTCTACCACCAAAAATAATGAAAACACTACCATGGAGGTGATGCGTACTCATAATGGCCCTCTAGGACAGGGTCTTCCAACATTGCACAAGAGTAGAAAGCTCTGACTTCTCCCACGAAGCTGCCAGTAGCTCCCATGGCTGATGTCCTAATTAACAGTCCAGTGTGTAACCACGGTGCCATGAGGACTCCTTTCTTCCAGCACAATTCCTGTCAGGTGTTCAGATAAAGCATTTCTGAATCTGTCCGTGTGCATGCCAGTAGTCAGTAGTACTGATGAGTTCATGCTTGTTAACTCTTAACCCACCCTCCTCCTCCAGCATGGTCTGTATGAGAAGAAAAAGACCTCCAGGAAGCAACGCAAGGAGCGCAAGAACAGAATGAAGAGAGTCAGGGGGACTGCAAAGGCCAACGTGGGTGCTGGCAAAAAGGTATGACTTCATGCAAGATAGGGGAAATCCGTAATTGTAGCTTTCTGGGAGGGGGGAGGAAGTTTTCTATTCTTAATAACCTTTTTTAATGTTTTTTCTTTTCCTACTTCTGGACGACAGAAGGTAAATGTTTTTAGAAGCTTTGTCGAATCAGTGTTTTAACACCCTACGCTAGCTCTGCCCACCCCTGTCTAGCTCACAGATTAGTAAATGAGGGCCACATCGGTTCAGTTATCCTGATTGGCTTAAGACCTACCATGAAGTGGTCCTTCAACAGCTAATTGGCCTAGACAATTCATCAGGATCAGATCTACTTAGTCCTCAAAATAGACAACTGTTGAATCGATGTGGCTCGTTTTTCCTGGCCGGCCAGACACAGCTGAGATCATAGTCAAAAGCCAAACAATTACAATAATAGGCAGCTTTTTACCAGCTTTGCTAGATAATTGTAAATTGTGAGATCAAATTAAGGTGATGGGTTACTAAATTAGCAATCAAACTGTTCTGTGAACTCTAGTTGTAACTTTGCTTTTGCCTTTTCTCTTTTCGTGGATTTCTCATGCATCAGAAATGAAGTGTCTTATAAGGTACTGGTGTGCTGTGCATGCCCTGCACTGAGTTGGCTTTGAAACGTTGCATGTTGGTTTGGATTAGTTTCTAGCGTGGTCTATGAAGAATGCAGATGCTGTGCACTAAAGTCTTGGAATGTGACCACAGGAGGAAAACTTACCATTTATCTGAGAATTTCAGAATGCATCTTCAGTTGTGAATGACCCCTATATAACAGGATTCGTGGACCATACTGCTCAAACATTACATTAACTCACCCTAATGTGATGGCTAGAACGGCTTCTTGGGTGAGGTGTGGGATAGTGTGGGCAAAACAGCTTTAGCTAATGGGGGAAAGAGCCTCCTCAGTTGTAAGCAGGTTCTTGTTACTTCCTTAGTCTCTAGTTGAACTAACTCTACTTGTTAGTTGAATTATTTAGAGATACTGTCAAATTCATACCAAAGCCTTTGAGCAAAAAGTACTACATTTTTGTTTTGGGTGTGCACTACATTTTGTACACATTTTGCTGATGTGAATAACTAAATATGGTGAGAGTAGTAGTGACACTACCTTGTGAACTTTGACATTTTCTTTTCTCTAGGTAAGGCAGTTTTAAACCTAGCATTGCTTGTCTGGGAATGTAATCAATTGAATGAAATTCCACTCCTTGTAACTACCTCCTGTTTATGAGGAAATCCTGAAGATTGAACAAAAGCTGTCACATTTTGTCCGTTGACCTTGAAATAAGAAGCTTAATATTTGTTTCAGCCTTTGTTAGTGCTCAATGGCGACATGAATGAATGAATGCAGGTCCTACCTGTTGAGAACTTGAACCCTCATTGTTTTGCTTCAGTTTTGTGCTGGTGCACTTCCCTAGCACATCTCTTAAAAGCCAGCTGGAAAAGAATGTATAAATAAGCACATGTACTATTTGTTCACAAAGTCAGGTAACAAGGTTTTTTGAAAATTTAGAAGTTGTTCAAAATAAGAATATGTTTGCCTTTTGGATTCATTAAAGCATTGTCCAAAAGTTAGTGCCTACCAGCTGCTTGCTCATCAGGAGCTCATGAGGCTGTGTGCTTCCATAAAGATATTCAATCTCAAACCCAGTGGGTCAGGGTTTTATTGTTTTTTTAAATTTTGGGGCTTGTTTTTTTTCCAATTAATTTAAAATCATTGGGGGCTCGTACTTCTCATCACAATCCATAGATTCATCCATTGTGTTAAGCTGATTTGTATATGTGTTGCCATCATTTTCAAAACATTTTCTTTCTACTTGAGCCCTTGATATCAGCTCATTTTCCTCCCTCATGAACCCTTGATAACTTATAAATTATTTTCCACGTTTAGCCTATGCTATAGGGTACAGTCTGTCTACTGACTCATCATTTACAACTCATTAAACTAGCCTAGTGATGGTTCCCAAGTCTGTCAGTGGTACTAGAGTATACCCAACGGGACAGGGACAAAGAGTCTTAGGTCTGCTGACCTCCTCTACATCAGTTTCCCAAAATAGGCAATACAATTCCCTGAGTGGTGGAGTGATTGAGGGAGGGTGGGGTTGACTGAAAGCAGATATTTGTACTTCTATCCTAGATTACAGGCTATAGTACAATGGTTTTTTTTAGTACAACAGTTTTTAATTGCTAGGGATGGGTGCTCAAATTTTATTTCTGAAAAGTGGGCATTAGGTCAATTAAGTTAGGGGATTAGCCATTGGCTTTTATAGATCTCATTAAGTTGAAGGTACCATGTCAGCTTGTTTGCTTAAGAATCACAATCAGAAGAGATGTTCTTTGAATTGGGAGGAAGTAAATTAGTCAATAGAAATGTGTTTAGCTATCAGAAGAATACTTAAAATAATTAAAATAGGATAAATGATTTATCTTTAAGGAATCTGATGCATACACTTAAGTACAGATTATCTTGGCATTTGAGAGAGACTATTAATGAAATGTTTCTTTTCCCCTCTTCCTTCCTGCCACTGATTCAGTGAGCTGGAGATTGGATAACAGGTATAATTCAAACTATTCATTTAGATGACTAGCATTCTTGGTTAAAGTAGAGCATGTGAATTAGATTAATAATGTTCTGAAGAATTGTATTTTCTTTAAACTACTAACAATGACATGGTTTTGCTTTGAAATTTTAGTTATAATCCTCCCCACTCTGCCTCTTTTTTAAGTTCATTTAAAATTTTGATTTTTGAAATGTGTTATGATCATAAAACTTGATTCTAGTTGATTAATATTTGTTCTGCATGAGTGCCACTAATTTTTGGAATTTGTTGCAGACTTTGAATTTTTAAATTTTAAAGATTTTAAATGTTTAACAACCAACTTAATTTATTTGTTCTTCATTTACAGAAAGAATAAAGCATCTACAGTGACTTGATCTGCACTGGTTATGTGGATTTTTCACCAGAGAATTAATAAACTATAAAATCTTTTATGTGCCTGGTTGTTTGAATTCAATTTCTGATGTTTTTGCAGATTTACATCAACACTCAAGTTCACATGTTGGCTGTGCCCCATGAAGCATTTAGAGAAAATTTTGTAGACACTTGTTGATCTGCCAAGATGATGATCTTGCTGGTTTGCTTATTGGGTGAATCAGTGGTTTATTTAAACTATAGTCCGGTCCTCCAACGGGTCTGAGGGACAGTGAACTGGCTCCCTGTTTAAAAAGTTTGAGGACCCCTGGAGATCATCAAAGCTTTTAAAACGTGGCAACAATGGGGGATATATAAAATTTGATAGCAATAGACTTTCTGAAAATGCAACAACAAAACGTCTATAATATTTGCGTTGTGGCAGTGCTTGTCCATATTGTAAATTTCTCTGACAAAGGTGGGTGTCGTTTAGACAATTTTTTTTAAGAAGCTCTACTCTCATTTAATAACTTTAAGGTATCGAGTGCTTTGTTTAAAAGATGGTAAGTGGGTCACCTGGTATGGGTATTTGTGATTTAACTTAGGCAGTGTTGAGATCCTGAACTATTGGTATGATATTGGAAGATAAGAGGATGGCTTATTTAAGGTGGTAGGAGCTACTAATTGTAATGTTAGCAGTTTGAACCCACCCTGGGAGGAGAATGGCAGTGTGCTGTAAAGATTGGGAGAACAAAAGAAGCAGTGTTATGTTTTAAGAATTGAGTCAATGGCAGTGAGTTTGGCGCTTTAGGATACGCCCTGCTAACAAGATAGGAGTTAGAAACCATGCTCGCTGGGAGAAAGAGTGCTGTAAAGAAGCTGGCTTGTAAGTATTTAGTCTTTGATCCCCCAAGGAGCTGATCTGTAATAAGGTCTTTATTAGATAGATGGTAATGGCTTTTTGGGGTATGAGATTGGAGGTGTCTCAAGGGTTAATGATATGACTTGGGGAATAGGCTTTGTGGAAACATTGTTTTAGACAACAAAACAGCAAATTTCCCATAAAGATCAGCTTTCTAGCCACTTGGGACATTGGGCAGCAGCAGGTACCATCTACCTGCCTGGTATGGTGGCAGAGCCACTGATCCTCAAAGTAGGTACTTTCCATTCAGCTCACAGATTTCAGACCTTTTGAGTTTGTTCATCTAGAGGCTTCTTCCACTTAGTTCAAGAGTTCCTTATGGCATTTTACTCAGTTCCTTGATTTGGGGCTCCTAACAGTGCCTCCGATGCCTATCTGTGCCAGTGAACTTGGTTCTTGGAGATTTCAGGACATTATCCCTATTACTTGATGGTAGACAGGTTTGGAAAGCACCTTAGATACGTAAAACTGACTTCACTAAGAAATAATGTGGTGGTGCTGTACTCCATGAAGTGAGGTTGGGGCAGGGGGGACTGCCATTGAGTTGATGTTTATTCATAGTGACCCTAAAGGACAGTTGAACTGCCCTTTTGAGTTTCCAAGAACTAATATTACAGGAACAAAGTGTCTCGAAGTGGCTGCTGGTGTCCAACTGCCTACCTTGCAGTTAGCGACCCAAGACAACCACCACACCGCCATGGGTGAAAAGCAGAGGGTGAATGACAAAAGTGGCTTGCATGTTGCTGTGATGCTTGAAGCTAGCCAGCAGGGGCGGGTTTCAGCAGGTTTTAGCTTCCAGGCCAAAGACTGGAGAAGGAACAGGCGGTCCAATACTGAGGGTTGCCGAGTGAAAGCCTTAATGGCAGTGGAGTACTTGTCAGTACCAGAAGGGAAGCCGCTCAGATTGGAGAGCACTCAACTATACTGAGAAAACTGCTTTTGCAAAGTAGAGTTGACCATGATGTGGATTGAGAAAGCTTTCAGGACCTTCATTTACTGATAATGCATGACTCAAAACCAGAGAAAAACATTTGTAAGTATCAATTGGAACTTGGAGTTTCTGAAATAGGAATCTGGGAACATTGAAAATTTTCAAAAATGGAAGGCATAAACCTTGATAATCCTAGGCTTAAAAAAAAATCCTAGGCTTTAGTTAAAATATATTGGTATTAGCCATCTTGAATCACATGATGGTTACTATGTTGGGAATGGAAAACTCGAAGTGTGTTATATTGTTCTACAGGACATTTCAGCATCTATGAAATGCAATGCTGTCTGTGATAGGATAATGTCTACTACATACAAGGAAATCCAGTCAATACAACTATTCTATGCACCAATCACTAATGCTAGTGATGAAAGAATTAAATTTTACCAACAGTCTGAAATTGATCAAAAAGTCAAGATATAGTTTTGGCGGTTGGAATGCAAAGTTGGAAACAACAGGAATAGGGAAAGTAGAAACAATACGGCCTTGGTGATAAAAATGAAGCTGGGGATCACAGAATAGAATTTTGCAAAACCAAAGACTTCACCGCAAATACTTATTTTAAATACCATAAGTGATAACTATACAGGTGGACTTCTCCAGATGGAATGCACAGAAATCAAATGACTTTGTGGAAAGAGATAATGGAGAAGCTCAAGATCATCAGCTAAAATGAGGCCAGGGGCAAACTGTGGAACCAGACCATCAATTAAATGTTCAGGTTGAAGTTGGAAGTTAAAATGTCCACAAGAGCCAAAATATCTCGAATATACCCCGCTATAATTTGTGAACATTTTAAGAATAGATTTGACTCTGGAGACAGTAAACGACATCAAGAACACCATACATGAAGAAAGCAAGAGATCATTAAAAAGTAAAGAAAGAAAATATCAAAGTGGATGTCAGAAGAGCCTCTGAAACTTGCTCTTAATCATAAAATCGCGAAAGCAAATTGAAATGAAGTAAAAGAGTTGTACAAAAATTTTCAAAGGACTACTTGAGAAGGCAAAGTATTATAAAGAAATGTGCAAAGACCTACCGTTAGAAAAGCAAAATAGGGGAACAGCATTTATCCAAGCTGAAAGAACTGAGAAAAAGTTTAAGCCTTGGGTTTCAATATGAAAATATTTGATTAAAAATATTTGATGGGCAAAATATTGAAAGATGCAGGAAGCAACCAATGATGGAAGGAGTACATAAACACTAAAAGAACTAGTCAAAATTCATTCTCAGAGCTTATGATCAAGAACTGATGATACTGAAGGAAGAAGTTCAAGCTGTACTGAAGGCATTCATGAAAAACAAGGCTCTTAAGTATTGACAGAATTCCAATTGAAATGTTCATCACTGTAAGCACTCACTAGTCTTTGCCAAGAAATCTGGAAAACACCTACTATGTTAGGCTAGGTTGACTAGAGAAACAAATCCAGTGACACTCATGTGTAAGAAATAACTTCATATCAAGAAGTAATTATATATCAAGAAAACATTTCTGACCAGGCCAACTGAGGTCCAAAAGTCCAGTACTAATCCATAAGCCCTCTTCAGACTCACACAGCCACATCCAATGATGCAGAAGGCAGGAAGATCACAGGCTGGTGGGTGCAAAGTCCCATGGATGCAAGGTCCGGGGAAACAAAGGAGGATTCCACCATGGTAGCCAGCAAACAGGAAGGTGAACAGAGAGAGGGTCCCCAGGTCCTCCGTATGAGAAGGCCACGCCCATAATAAGGCATCATCAGGCTCTGGCCTGATTGACGGGTTGGATACCACCCCTACATTTTTATATACACATATCTTCAAGTTGACATAAAATTATCTAAATATGAGCTGCCTAGCTGGAAGAGATCCATATTTAGACCCATTCCAAAGAAAGGTGACCCAAGAGAATGCTCAAATTATAGAACAATATAATTAATATCACATAAATAAAGTTTTCATGAAAATCAACAGTTGCAGCAGTAAATTGAACAGGAGCTGCCAGAAATTCAAGCTCAATTCAGAAGAGTACATCCTTGTTGACCTCAGATGGATCTTGATTGAAAGCAGGGGATACCAGAGAAAAACTGATTTTGTTATTGATTATGCAAAGCTTATTCAACTGTGGACCATAACAAATTATGGATAACATTGAGGACAATGGGAATTTCAGAACACATTGTGCTCACGTGCTCATGTGTACATGGATCAAAAGGCAGTCATTTGAACAGAAAAAGAAATATTGATTGGTTTAAAATCAGGAGAGGTGTGTGTTAGTGTTGTATCCTTTCACCATACTTAAGTCTGTATGCTGAACAAGTAATCTGATAAGGTAGACTATATGAAGAAGAATGTGGCATCAGGGTCAGAGGAAGGCTTATTAACAACCTTCCATATGCAGATGACACATCCTTGCTTGCGGAAAGCGAAGAGGACTTGAAACCCTTGCTGATGAAGATCAAGGATTGCAGCCTTCAGCAATATGGTATATATTGAACATATAGTAATCATTTTATTGGGGCCTCATACCACTCTTATCACAATCCATACATACATCAATTGTGTGAAGCACATTTTTACATTCATTGCCCTCATCATTCTCAAAACATTTGTGCTCCACTTAAGCCCTTGGTATCAGCTCCTCATTTTCCCGCTCCCCCCTTCCTCATGAACCCTTGATAATTTATAAATTATTATTTTATCATATCTCTCCCTGTCTGACGTCTCCCTTCATCCAATTTTCTGTTGTCCCTCTCCCAGAGAGGAGGTTATATGTAAATCCTTATCATTGGTTTCCCCTTTCTACCCCATCTTCCCTCCACCGTCCAGGTATCACCACTCTCAGCACTGGTCCTGAAGGGATCATCTGTCCTGGATTCCCTGTGTTTCCAGTTCCTATCTGTACCAATGTACATCCTCTGATCTAGCTAGACCTGTAAGGTAGAATTGGGATCATGATAGTGGGGAGGGAGGAAGCATTTAGGAACCAGAGGAAAGTTGTATGTTTCATCGTTGCTGCACTGCACCCTGACCGGCTCATTTCCTCCCCGCAACCCTTCTGTAAAGTGGTCTCCCGTTGCCTATAGATGGGCTTTGGGTCTCCACTCTGCACTCCCCTTCATTCCCAATGATATGATTTTTTGTCCTTTGATGCCTGATACCTGATCCCCTCAACACCTGTGGTCACATAAGCTGGTGTGCTTCTTCCATGTGGGTTTTGTTGCTTCTGAGCTAGATGGCCGCTTGTTTACCTTCAAGCCTTTAACACCCCAGACGCTATATCTTTTGATGGCTTGGCACCATCAGCTTTCTTCACCACATTTGCTTATGCACCCATTTGTCTTCAGCGATCGTGTCGGGAAAGTGTGCATCATGGAATGCCAATTTAATAGAACAAAGTGTTCTTGCATTGAATAATACTTGAATGGAGGTCCAATGTCCATCTACTGCTTTAATACTAAACCTATAAATATATGCACGTAGATCTATTTCCCCATCATCCTATATAAATATATTTACATAAGTACATGCCTGTATTTAGACCTCTGTAAATATCCTTTGCCTCCTAGTTCTTTCCTCTATTCCCTTTTACTTTCCTCTTGTCCCACGATCATACTCAGCCTTCATTTGGGTTTCAGTAATTTCTCTCAGTTATATTGCCCTTGCCGAATCCCTGTCAGGCCTCTCAAACCCTCCTTGCCATTAATTTTGGATCACTGGTTGTTCCCTTGTCCCTGGGTTGGTCAACACCACTTCCTTTCCCCCACCTCCCCCTCTCCTATGTACCCCCCCCGAACCATTGGTCCCCCTTGTTTTCTCCAGATTGTTCATCCAGCCTATTTTATCTAGACAGACCTGCAGAGACAATAATATGCACACAAAAACAAGGCATAGTAAGACAAAGTTACAAAAGAGAACACAATGACAACAACAACAAAGAAAACCAATAACAACGAAGAAAATAATACTTTTTAATAAAAAGAAAAAAATTTTAAAACCCTATAAATAGATCAAGGCCTATTTTTTTTCACCTCTAGGCATGTCCTCCAGTCGAGTCTGATGGGTTGCCATGCTCTGGCCCTAAAGTCTATCCTTTGTACTCCCGGGAAGCTCCCTGCTCTGCTCCCCCCGTTGCTCTGCCACACTCCCTTATTGTTTTGCCTCGGTGTGGCGGGGTCAGACTAGACCAATCTCGACACTAAGTCTCCAGTGTTGTCCCCGTAGGGCCATGGGTCAGCGAGCTACGTTGTGTCTCATTGTGGGATCAGCCATGTGGGCCACTCTGGCCATTGGCTGTTCAGAGCAGAGCTATCATCCTCCAGGCCTGGTGGGCCAGATTGTGCTCCACTCTCTCTTCCTCTCCCTTCATTTGCTCCTGTGTGCTCTGATCAGACATGCCCCTCTCCCTGAGCTGCAGCTTCAGTGCTGTAAAGAATTTACTTTAATAAATTCTTCTGGGGAGGGAGGGGTCTTGATATATTCTTTTTTTTTTAGGTACAGTGTACTTTATTGATGGTGCATAACAAGGTCGGGCTCTCTAAGCCCCTCCCCTTCCTTCAGGGGGTTCCAATGTTATATTCTCAGTATGTTAAGGGATTGAATTAGGGACAAAGACTCCCCAGCAACTGAGAGCCTCTCTTCCTCTAGTGCTGTTGCTGGGGCTGCTGGTCCAGGGGGGCTCTTACTCCTTGGAGGCCATGTGGACCATGAGGTCCACCACTCTGTTGCTGTAGCCAAATTAATGGTCATACCAGGAAATGAGCTTGACAAAGTGGTCATTGAGAGCAATGCCAGCCCCCGCATCAAAGGTGGAAGAGTGGGTGTCACTGTTGAAGTCACAGGAGACTACCTGGTCCTTGGTGTAGCCCAGGATGCCCTTTAGGGGACCATCGGACGCCTGTTTCACCACCTTCTTTTTTTTTTTTAACAATTTATTGGGGCTGATACAATTCTTTTCACAGTTCATACATATACATACATCAATTGTATAAAGCACATCCATACATTCCCTGCCCCAATCATTCTCAAAGCATTTGCTCTCCACTTAAGCCCCTTGCATCAGGTCCTCTTTCCCTCCCCCCCTCACCACCTTCTTGATGTCATCGTACTTGGCAGCTTTCTCCAGATGGCAGGTGAGATCCACGACGGACATATTGGGGGTGGGGACACGGAAGGCCATGCCAGTCAGTTTCCCATTCAGCTCCGGGATAACCTTGCCCACAGCCTTGGCAGCGCCAGTAGATGCAGGGATGATGTTCTGGGCAGCCCCACGGCCATCACGCCAGAGTTTCCCAGAGGGGCCATCCACGGTCTTTTGGGTGGCAGTGATGGCGTGGACTGTGGTCATGAGTCCTTCCACGATGCCAAAATTGTCACGGATGACCTTGGCCAGGGGGGCTAAGCAGTTGGTGGTGCAGGAGGCATTGCTGACAATCTTGAGGGAGTTGTCGTACTTCTCGTGGTTCACGCCTATCACAAACATGGGGGCATCGGCCAAAGGGGCAGAGATGATTACCCTTTTGGCACCACCCTTCAAGTGAGCCCCGGCCTTCTCCATGGTGGTGAAGACACCGGTGGACTCCACGACATACTCGGCACCGGCCTCCCCTCACTTGATGTTGGCGGGATCTCGCTCCTGGAAGATGGAGATGGCCTTCCCATTGACGACAAGCTTCCCATTCTCAGCCTTGACGGCGCCTTTGAACTTGCCGTGGGTGGAATCATACTGGAACATGTAGACCATGTAGTTCAGATCAATGAAGGGGTCATTGATGGCAACAATCTCCACTTTGTCAAAATTGAAAGAAGCCCTGATGATCAGGCGCCCAATGCGGCTGAATCCGTTCACTCCAACCTTCACCATCATGTCTTGGGGATGCGGCTGGGACTGGACGGGAACGGGAGAGGCGGCTGTCTGTTGCACGAGGAGGAGCAGAGAGCCGATATATTCTTAATGTAAAGAAAATGAAATCCCCACAATTGGACCAATATGTAACATCGTGGTAGATGGAAAAAAGAAGTTGTCAAGGATTTTATCTTGCTTCGGTCCACAAGCAGTGCTTGTAGAAGCAGTGTTAGATCTCTCTGGAGCTAGAGTTATACCTTGGTCCTTGGCCCCATGCGAGAAAGAATTCACGCGGAAACCTGGTTCGTGATCCAAGTGAGTTTTATGAGAGTTAGAAGTTTCATGTTTACACGGCACCCATAGGACTTCCCCAACCATGCAGCCTGGCAGAAGCTGCTCAGCATCACGCAGACAAAGTCTTGTGGTCTCTTGACTCTGGGCTCCTGCCTTTTCAAGGATTCCATGGGGAGGCGTGGTGGACGACCCCTGATCGACCCCATTGGCTGAATTGAATTCACCTGGCCTAGGTGGGCCAATCCAAGTGGCCTAGGTGGGCCAATCCAGGTGGCCTAGGTGGGCCAATCCAGGTTTAGCACCCACCCATGCCTACCGGCGGGAAACCTGAACCTCTGAGCATGTTCAGTGCGCCACTCCTTGTTTCCGTGCTTGGCTATCTGGGCATGCGTTAACGGACATTCCCTATACCTACGCTAGAACTACCTAACAGTTCCACCCTTGGGTGGCCCCTCTTCTTGCCTGTTGACATGCATGAGGCTGGCCCTCCTGGCTGGCCAGGCCCGTGCCTGTCCCGTCTCTCCCCCCTCCATTTCTCCATCCTCCCTCCTCTCCCGGTTGTCTTGCGTGTGGCGCGGTTATGCCCCAGCATCGGGGAGTGAAGATGGCAAAGGAGAGAAGATGGGGGTGGGGCACTGAGTTCCAGGTGTGGCAAGCGGGAGGCTGTCACTGATGGACTTGGATTGAAGTTAGCCCAGCGATCCAGGATCCAGATTCATCCGGCCAGCGCTTCCTTGTGCTTCGTGCTGGTTGTCGTCAGCTGTCTGGTGGCACCTCTCAAAGCCAAGGCTTAAGGGACAGACTGACTCAACCACCACACGTCCAGCGCATCTATTCCAGGGACACATCGCACTCTCATAGGACTCCCTGCTCCCCCTTTGGACTTCTCTGAACCCCCTCTTACCCCTGGACTTCCCTGCTTGGAATCCTCCTTGGGCCCCTCCCCTCCCCCCCATTGGTCCCCTTGGGTTCCCCTGTCATTGAGTCCCCCTCTGATGCTTGGACTAACTACAGACACCCCTCAGACTTCCCCTAAGGCCTCTCAAATCCCTCACCAGACCCCTGGGCCCCCATCCTGGATCCTTCTAGGCCTCCCGCCTGGGATCCTGGCCCCTCCCTGGGACACCCCTTCAGAAATCCCTTCAACCCCTCCCACCACTCCTTGGACCAGCCCACAGAGACCTCAGATACCCCTGTGACATCTTGGACTCCCCGCGGGACCCCTGCCTACTGCTCAGATCCTACCTGTGACCCCTAGGAATCCATGTAGGACCTACTCTATGATACCCCTAGGGCCCCCTTGGGCCTCCCCTGGGACAGTCCTGAGACCCCCTAGGGCCCCACTTGGCACCCCCCCTTGGAATTTCATAGGACACATCTGGGAGTCCCTTGGCTCCTCTTCTGGGACCTGCACAGTGATCCCTAGAGTCCCCCCGCCCTCCCCAATAGGGCCACCCTAGGACCGCCCCTAGGACTTCTTCAAGGGCCCATTGGGGCTCCTGTTAGGAATCCCCTGAGATTCCCCCTAGGACCTTCCTTGGGGCCACCCTGAGTCCTCCCTAGAACCCCCATGGAACACCTAGAGCCCCCCATAGCATCCCATCTGGTACCCCTGGAACCACTAGACCTCAAAAGATCCCCACCCTAGGACCCACCTGGGACCTTGGACAAGTGGTACCTCCAACAGGACCCCTCCTAGGGTCCCCCTAGGATGCCTCCTCCAGGAACTGCTAAGGCACCCTCTTAGGTTACCCCTAGGACTCCCTGGGGCCTTTAGGACCCCTATAGAAACTTCCTTAGGAACTCCCTAGGATACGCCTTAGGGTCCACCGACCTCACTGGTATCCCTCCCCCGAAACCCCTCCAAGAATCCCTGCTGACACCCCTAGGACCCTTCCTCCTTAGGACCACCCCTAGGGCCCCACCTGGGTCCCCTATAGCCCTCCTGGGAACATAGGACCTCCCTAGGATTCTCTTTAATGTCCCCTCTGTGACCCCCATGACCCCTCTGTGACCACGAGGACATGCCTAGGACCATCTGGAGGTGCCCCCTAGCACCCTTCTAAAGCCCCCCCAAGGGACTACCCGCCCTAGAATTCCCCCTAAAATCAGTAGGACCCTTGCCTTCTTGGAGCTTAACTTCTTGAACAGGAAGCACTGCAGGAAGGCTTTGTTTTAGGGTACATCTCCCAGGTAGCCATGCCAGATTTACCATTTGTGTATGTGTATACCTGTCCATTGTTTTTGTTAATTGGGAGATTATCAAGGGAGCAACTTCACACTCCGCAGAGCTGGAGCTACTCATATCTTCACTGCAGCTGTCTTAACCATCAAACATGGGAAAGAAGTCCTAAATGGTCTTCAGGAGCTAAGAAATCAAAAGTTCTCCAAATGCTATGTGAAGGAAAACAATAGGAATGTGAGGAAAATTCACTGTGTGACTGTGGATTCAGTGTGTGAATGAAAATTCACTTTGAGAATATGAATTCACAATGTTATTGAGAATATGTGAAAACTCTCACTGAAAAGCCAATTCCTAAATGTCCTTCAGAAGAAAAACACTGAAATCTTTTGCCACATTTTAGATCATGTGGCAGACATTCTCTTTGAAAAGGACAGGTACTGAATCATTTACTAATCTTAAGGATGTGTAATGGACACATCCAAGATTTTAATGCAAAGTTCACCCTTTAATGTTATGTTAAACCAGGATCTAGAGAAACAAATCCAGAGACACTCATGTATGTGCTAGAAAGAGCTTTATATCAGGAAGCAATCATCCATAAAAAAACACCCCAGCCCAGTCCAACTCAAGCCCATCATTTCTATACTAGTCCATCAGTCCCTCTTCAGACTCATATAGACACATGCAATGGCACAGGAAGATCACAGACTGGTGGGTCCAAAATGTTGTGGATACAATGGTGGTGGACATATCTCCAGGGTCAGCCAGCAGGAAGGTGAAGGCAGACAAAGATGAAAAGATCACGCCCACAAGGAGGTACCTGCAGGTTGAATATCACCCCTATACGTTTATACATCTTCAAGTAGACATGAAATTGTCCAGAATTCGGAAGACCACAAATGTCTTCTGGCATTACTTCTCACCATTCAAAGGATATATTCATATGAAGAATGTAACATAGCTTGAGAAAAGATACATTTTCTCCCTACAAAGCCAATGCCTTTTACTTCTTTTCTTTTTTAAAAATCATTTTATTGGGGGCTTGTACAACTCATCACAATCCATCCATCCATCCATTGTTTCAAGCACCTTTGTACATATATTGCGACCATTTTCAAAGCATTTTCTTTCTACTTGAGCCCTTGGTATCAGCTCCTCATTTTCCCCCTCCCCTTACCTCCCTCCCTCATGAACCTTTGATAATTTATAAATTATTATTTTGCCTTTTAATTATTTTCAAGGAAGGCCTCTCAAAAGGTAATCATTGTGTGAATATGAAGGCAATGTGTGTATGAGAATATATGAGAATTTACACATTGGTAAAGAATTACCAATACTGAATTAAGTGATCATCTTCAGTATGTTTAGAGGATATATTGTGGGGTACCAGCCCCCACAAACAAACGGGTCCAAGGGGCAGTTGTGTAATTGAGGGGTAAAATTAAAGAGACACCAGACAAGACAAGGCATGTGAATGCTGACCTCTGGGATAGCCATGGTCTCAGTAGCCAGGTCCGTGCAGAGAGCAAATATATTTCCAAGCAAGGCTTTTATACACTCAGGCCCTCCAAATTACATTGTAACAGGAATGGGTTGTACAATAGGCTTCCGTGCAACAGGAGGGAGACAAGCTAGAGGCGTACACGCAATAGGAAGGGGAGGCACTAGGGGCATACATGCTTCTGGAAGGCATCCATGTAACAAGATGGGCGGACTCTAGAGTCAAGATGGCAGCCTAACCTTGGTCCTCTCTGAGTTGGCGTGACCCAAATCTTTGGGCTCTTCTTCAGGGGTACAATCCCATTATCTTTATCAGGAGGGAGTGGGTTCTATTTAGGTTGGGACAGACTATAGGGTCTGACTGCTCTACATGGTTGATAACCCTCGGGGAGATACTTTAAGCAGTTGATCTCCAAGTATATGGTCATTGACTATGTGTTAGCAAGCAGCACCTTTGGTTTGGCATTTCATATGGGGCATGGGGGGTGGGGAGGAGGAGGAGGGCAACCTGGGGAATAACCTTTCTGTTTCCCACAACAGATCCAGGAGTTTTACAGAGCCCACTCTTAAATGTCTTCTGACATTACTCCTGCCCTATTCAAAAGCTGTTGATAAATATTCATATAAAGAATATAGCACATATTGAGAAATATACATTTGGGGTAAAAACTTTCATTTCATTCAAAAGCAATGTCTTTTGGTTCCTTTTAAGAAGAGCCATTTAAAATTCCTCAAAAGCACCAGTTATCAGATGATATGAATGAAAAGAAATATAAGGAGAATTCACTGTGTGAATGAGAAGATGTGACAATTAACATATTCTCACTTAAAAGATGTGCTTCAGAAATGCGCTTCCGAATGTAAATCTTTACTATGTTAGAATGCGCGGCAGACTTTCTGTTTAAAAAGAAGCTCGGAATTTATTGCTCATCTTTAGTATGTTTAATGGACATATTCAAGATTTTAACACCCTTAAATGTCTTCTCATATTACTGATGCCTAATTCAAAGGATGTTTATATGAAGACTATACACATATCCTGAAGAAAGTATATTTGGCAGAAACGGTTTTCCTTCTGTTTGGGAGCTAGAGGCAGGACTAGGGGGTGTCACTCTACCTGCCAAAGCCTCCCTTCCCCCCCTACAGGAAGCTGGAAGCAGCATAAGGCTAGAGGGCATGCTCACATTCAGGTCTTTGAGACAGGAAGCCAGTAAACCTGTATGGGACCCCATCTAGGATGGGGTCAAACAGTACTGTGGACCACGCCTCCGAAGGGCCAGCAGTATCTCTCTCTCTCTCCCTTTAAATTTACCGTAGTGCCTGAAAGTGCTTCTATCCTCTTTATATATATAAAAAAACAACACTTGAATCACAAACTAGGCTTTGGCGGAGTGAATTCTTTCTCGCGTGAAGCCAAGGACGGAGGTATTTCTAACCTTAATATTATTGAGAATCCTAACACTTCTGTATGGCTGGATCAATGCCAGGCCAGCTTCCAGCAGCAAGTGACCTTCAATCTCTCCAACCCCTGCGGAGCTGACCAGAGCTGGCTATGTAACCTGTCAGAAGCTTTGCAAGGTTTTTTCTTTCTTTTACTCATGGCCCGTTTTGCTCAGTGCCTGCTTTGTTCTCAACCCATCACTCTGCACCCAGCACGAATACACCTGGAACTAGGAAGACACCTTATATTCCAGAAACTCGGACATACCTGTATCTCCCAATCCCTGACTACCTTATAAGGCTTATATGGACTCAAGACAGCCCACTCACATGTTCCCCGGCTATATAAACACCACTCCTGTAGTCTGGAGTGTGACTCCCTCGGCCCGGACACGGTGGACCGTGGGATTTCGCCCAGGCTGGATTTTTCTCCCCAATAAAGCCTGTTTGCACTAACTCGACTGATTTGGTCTCTGGCGCCTCTCGACTACCTTTACAACTTCCTTTTGCTTCTTTTCAAAATTCCTCAAAAGCAACCGTTCTGCAAAAATTATGTGATGTGCAGGTAGAAAGTGGAGAATTCATTGTGTGAGAGTGAAGGCAAGGTGTGCATGAGAATGTGTGGGAATTCACGCTCATTGAAAGGACAGTTAACTAATTGCTTGGTTTTCATCCCAGTGTTGATCACAGTGTTCACCCCTTCTGAAATTACTCTTTCCTTATTCAATGGATGTTTTGGAAAATGTTCCCATAAAGAATGTAAAATGATGATAAATAAGTACATTTGGCATAAAAGTTTTCCTTTCAAGATCACCTTGAAAAATCACTCAAAAACAGCAGTTTTCAGATATTAATTGAACATATAACAACAATGTAAGGATAATTCACTTTGTGAAAGTGAATATATTATGTTCATATGAATCCAAAGTATACCTGAGTGTTCAAATTCATATCTTTTCAATGAAAAGACAATTCTCAAATATTTTTCCAAAGGGGGGTGGTTTAATTCTTTTCCCACACATGGAGCATACATTATCTTGGAAAAAGAGTAGCATTTACTCCTTTGTTCATCGACATATGTAGAGTATGAATAAAGACTTAGAGAAAAAGAACATTATGGACAGAACGGTGAGGCACAGGGGTCATCCTGCTATCTGAATCAAGAGAGTTAATGAATCTTCCAGGGGGTATGTATAACCATGAGACCTGCAAGCCTCCAGCAGACACACATGTAATAGAGTGGACAGATACTAGTGTGAGTCAGCTGCTTAACCTTGTATGTCCTTGAGTTCTTCAGGGGGTGGGGGGGAGAACAATCTATGGTCAGTATCAGAAAGAGATGTCAGAAGGGAATTGGCTGCAAAATAGATGAGACAGCGAAGAGAATCTGATTGCTCTCAAAGATAGGTAGCCTTGCCTTCAAAATCCGAAGAGGCCCACTAGGCGTTGTGCCTCTTTTTTAGTCGTTGGGGGAGCTAAATGTAATAGCTTATCCTTCACTTTAGTAGGAATATCTCGACATGCCCCACACCACTGGACCCCTAGAAATTTTACTGATGTGGAGGGTATCTGAATCTTTGTTGGGTTAATTTCTCAACCCCTTGTACACAGATATTGTACCAATCAATCTAGAGTCTTTGATACATCCTCCTTAGTGGGTCCAATCAGCATGATGTCATCAATATAATGGACCAGTGTGACATTTTGTGGAATAGACAGGTGGTCAAGGTCCCTTTGGACTAAATTATGGCACAGGGCAGAAGAGTTGATGTACCCTTGGGGGAGAGTTGTGAAAGTATATTGTTGCCCCTGCCAGGGGAAGGCAAACTGCTGCTGGTGGTCCTTTGAGACTGGTATGGAGAAGAAGGCATTAGCCAGATCAATAGCGGCATACCATGTACCGGGAGAAGTATTAATTTGCTCAAGCAATGTAATCACATCTGGGACAGCAGCTGCAATTGGAGTAACCACCTGGTTAAGTTTACGGTAATCCACTGTCATTCTCCAGGATCCATCTGTCTTCTTTACAGGCCAAATTGGTGAATTAAATAGGGATGTAGTAGGAATCACCACCCCTGCATCTTTCAAGTCTTTGATGGTGGCACTGATCTCTGCAATCCCTCCAGGAATGCGGTATTGCTTTTGGTTTACTAGTTTCCTAGGTAATGGAAATTCTAATGGTGTCCACTTGGCCTTTCCTACCATGATAGCCCTTATTCCACATTTCAGGGATCCGATATGGGGGTTCTGCCAGTTACTACGTATGTCTATTCCAATGATGCATTCTGGAACTGGGGAAATAACCACAGGATGGGTCCAGGGGCCCACTGGAACCACAGTGAGGCCTACTTGAGCTAAAACTCCATTGATAACTTGACCTCCATAAGCCCCCACTCTGATTGGTGGGCCTTCGAAACATTTTGGGTCTCCTGGAATTGGTGTCAGTTCTGAGCCGGTGTCCAGTAATCCCCGAAAAGTTTGATTATTTCCTTTCCCCCAATGAACAGTCACTCTTGTGAAAGGCCGCAGGTCCCTTTGGGGAAGGCTAGAAGAAAGAGTAACAGTATAAACCTTCAGTGATGTAGCAGGATCCTCCTTACAAGGGACCCGACTTCCCCTTCATTCAAGGGGTTGTGGGTCTGTAAACTGGCTCAGGTCTGGGAATTGATTGAGAGATCGTGACTGTCTATTCTGCTGCTCACCTGATCTACCATTCTTTCGCCTGTACAGATCACGTAAATATTTAGTAGGCTTCCCATCTATTTCATTCCTAGGGACACCATGGCTAAGTAGCCAATGCTATAATTCCACACGAGACAGGTTGCTTTGATTATTATTGAAAACTTGTTGTCTATTATAACCACGGCCACCCTGTCTCTGTTGATTCAGTGCTGACACCTGCCCTCTACCATCACGGGGACCAATCAGCCCCATTGTGGGCAAATGTCGGAGTTCACTTAGGACAGTGCCCACTGTTAATCCTGGTGGACATAAAATAGCAATTACAGGAGTCTTAAGAGATGCTGGGGCCCACTTCACAAACTTGTTCCTTATGGTTGTGGTAAAGGGTATGTCTTCAGGACACCCCCTTTTTGGGTCTATGGGGATATCTTGATAGATCCATTCTAACATACCAATTTCTCTAAGCTTTTGGATGCCTTCCTCTACAGTGTACCAAGGTAGGTCAGGTACTTCAAGTTGGTCTAATCTAGGCCATCTGGCAGTCTATGCTTCATTGAACCAACCAAATAAAGACTTAGATCCTTTTTTAGCCTGTCTTGCAGAGACATTGAAAGAAGAGTCTGTGCTTAGGGGTCCCATATCCAGAAACTCAGACTGGTCTAATATTACATTTCATGCACCAGTATCCCACACCCTTAGTAAACATTCCCAGGGGTATCCTCCAGGCTTTTGCTTGTATGTATTTGAGAACTTGAGCAGTTCTTTATGTGTGTAGCATACTACTTCTTGGATAATACTCTCAGCCTCACCTTTAGGAGGTTCTGAGACTTAATTTTAGTGACAGGTCTAGCGGAAATAATGGGTGGTGAGGGTGTTTCCTGGGTGCTCTCAGCAATATCTTGCGAGGCATCTTCTTCAGGTAATGCGAGTGATGCAGCCCCACCTGGCATATCAACTTGAATAGTTTGGCTAATCTGCTCAGGTGGTTCTAAGGGCTCAATATCCTCTTCTTCTGGATCATCAGCCCATATGTTCCCATCCCATGTTTCAGGGTCCCAACTTTTCCCAATTAATGCCTTTACTTTGGTTTCATACACTACTCTAGATTTGCAATTCAGCTGCCGTTGTAATTCAGCCACTCGTATAATGAGACTCTGGAACTGGTTCTCAGCAGTGTCAGCTCTTTTACTAGAGGAGAGAAGGCTCTCCTTTGTAGCACAGATGGAAGTTTTCAAATCTGTTAGTCTGCACATGAGGCGTGCTTTTGAGGCTCTTAGATCATCCCTCTCCTTAATCACACTTTCCTTTCTCTAGAAGCACTCCTGGTACCAAAATGTATTGGACAGGGTTATCTAGAGAGACAAACCAGATTGCTAGTAATTATATACTTTTCCCAAACACATTCATAGGGCAAGCAGTCACTGGAGACTGCTCCAGAAATAAATCCGACGTGCTCTGGTTGGATGCAATTCAATTCTCCAAAGGAACACACTACTACTCTATGTGGGTTTATGTCTCTTTCAAACATACCCCATTGAATTTCCAGCCCAGTCCCGCCCTCATGTGGTTATGCTTCACACAGAGAACAGCATTGCAAAGGGAAGCACTTACCCTCCCTGGCTCTCGAGTAATATCCAAAATATTGTAACTGAATTCGTCACAATTTGTGAACAATTTCCTAATCAACGAATATCAGTCTTCTCACATGACAGTTCCAAAAGGAAGGTTCAAATAATTTATTCGTGGTCCAATAACCTTTTCTCAGGCTTGTGCCATCAAACACTGAATTATGACCAAATGAAGAACTTTCCAAACGTCACTTTTGTGCTCTGCCCTCTGGTCTGCGCATCCACTAACCCAGGTCCCTCGGGAATGTTTCGCCTCTGTAAATACAGCGAGCGCCCCTGTTCCCACAAGGTTCTCAGACTAGGTAGGACACCAGCAAATGCTCCTGTCCCTTTAAGGGGGCACTTCTTTGAGAAGCACCCTACCCACCGCCACCCACCAATGGGGCAATATAAAAGAGGGTAATCGGATCTCCTTAGAGACCTGGGGGGTGAGGCGCAAATACCCACAGCCTGAAGCTGAGTCCAAGGCACAGACAGAAATCCAAGGGAACACCTGCCAACAAGCTCGCCAGAGATGAGCACGCCTATTGGTCAATACATCTGCCAGTCACGTGGCCCCATGGAAACAAGGGGCACGCCTGGGGCGGGAGTTCTTCTCAGCTTAGCCAATGAGAGGGCATAGTGAGGGCGGAGCCCGCCGAGGCTACTTCCAGAAGCAAGAGGGGGTGAGACAAGACGGTGAATCTGGCAGGGGTTCCCAGCTGTCAGCTTCCCCCGCTCACCCGTGATAAACATCCCTGCTACCCTCCCCGAATGGGGAGCGCTTCCCACCGCCCTCAAACCCACACTCTCGGGGAGCCTCTGGTTGCCCTGTCCTACTCCCCCCCACCCCCACCCGCCATGTAGTTCCACATTCCTGAAGGTCTAGACCCCAACCGCGCTCTGGCGGGTTCCTCAGCAGCGCCCACATTTCTCAGCCCCTAGCCTGGTGCCACCATTCGAACCACTTGGCGGGCGCCTTTGGTCCTGAGCTGGTCAGCACAGCCAGGGACCTGAGCATATCCTACGCCTTGTGCCCGCCGGGTCCACACTGGGTCTCCCGGACCACCTGCCGCCTGGCTGCTCTCCCGGTACGGAGGACGAATCAGACTTTAGGGTGTTTATAGGGTAAACATTTCTTAGTGTTTTAGTTGTTTGCATTCTTGGGGTTGTTTTTTGTTTTTGTTTTTTTGCCGTTGACAAAAAGGACCCTGATTTTTTTTTGTTGTTGTTGGGTTTTTTTTTTTTGCTTTTATTTTTTTTTGTTTTTTATTTTATTTTTTTATTTTAACAATTTATTGGGGCTCATACAATTCTTCTCACAGTTCATACATATACATACATCAATTGTATAAAGCACATCTGTACAGTCCTTGCCCTAATCATTTTTTTCTCTTTTCTTCTTTTACATTTAATTAGGGACTCACACAACCCTTACCACAATCCAACTTGGGGTTGTTTTTAGAGTTTTATTTGAGGGAAGTTGGTGAATATTTAAGGACTGTTCATATGATTTATCTTTCATTTAAGGTGTTTATTTAGGACTTCTAAGCTTTTTCTCAAAGCTTTTAAATGTTTTATGACTCTTAGGGTGTTTGGGTATTGCCTGGTGTGATTATGGCTTTTAGAGTGTTTCCTTGGCTTCTGGGTTTTGGTTTTTCAATACTGTGCAAAATGCTGAGTCACTGTCACTCTTATTTCTCTGCTCCAAAAACACCTTTTTGATTTTAGATTACATTTTTTGATGTCAAGGGCTAAAATTTCCAGGCAGCAACCTTTCCTAAAGACATTAATAGGGCAAGCAGTCACTGGTGTCTGCTCTGGGGATCAATGTGAGGTGCTTTGGTGGATGAAATGTAATTCTGTAAAGGTACACACTCCTATTCTATGTGGGTGTATGTCACTTTCAAACATATCTTATTGAATTTCCAACCGAGTCTCACTGTCTTGTGGTTATCCTTCACTCAGAGAACAACACTGGAAAGGGAAGCATATAGCCTCCATGGCTCGCGAGTAATGTCCGTAACATTGTAACTAAATTTGTCATTTTTCTTGAAGCGAACAATTTCATAATCACGAAACTCAGTCTTCTCACATGACGGTTACAAAATGAAGATTCCAGGAATTTATTCATGGTTCAATACCATTTCTTCAGGCTAGTGCCACCAAACCATGCATCATGATCAGACAAAGAACTTTCCAAATGTAACCGTTGTGCACTGAATCCTTATTTCTGCTTCTTGAACAGTTTGTAAGTAAAGTGGCAGTTTGAGGTTCTTGAACTGGTTTCTTCCGTAGTAACTTTCAATGACCTCATCAATCCGAAAAAAAAATTGTATGAAGGACAAAAGATTATTTTGGTCAACATCTACTCCCATAACAGGTGCTCGAGTGAATGGGCACCTTGGTGGAGCTGGCAAATTCATACTGTCACGTAATAGAGCAACGAGTATACAGATCAAAGAGCTCATGGCCAGAATCTTCCTCCGTGTGGTCCTGTATGTGAGCAAATCAGTGTCCTGTTATGAATTTCCCGAAGAAGCCTTATCAATCAATACTGCCCAAAATGCTGAGTCACTCTTGCTCTTATTTCTCTGCTCCAAAACATCTTTTGCTTTAAAATTACATTTTTTGATGTCAAGGACTACAATTTCCAGTCAGAAACTTTTCCCAAAGACATTAATAGGGCAAGCAGTCACTGGAGACTGTTCCAGAAATACATCTGAGGTGCTTTGGTTGGATGCAATTCAATTCTCAAAAGGTACACACTACTCTATGTGGGTGTATGACTCTTACAAATACACCCTATAGAATTTCCAGCCCAGTCCCGCCCTCTTGTGTTTATGCTTCACTCAGAGAACAACACTGCAAAGGGAAGCATTTACCCTCCCTGGCTCTCGAGTAATATCCGTAACATTGGCACTGAATTCGTCACAATTTGTGAACAATTTCCTAATCAACGAATATCAGTCTTCTCACATGATAGTTCCAAAAGGAAGGTTCAAGAAATTTATTCGTGGTCCAATAACCTTTTTTTCAGGCTTGTGCCATCAAACACTGAATTATGACCAAAAGAAGAAGTTTCCAAACGTCATTTTTGTGCTCCGCTCCCTGGTCTGCGCACACACTCACCCGGGTCCCTGGGGAATGTTTCGCCTCTGTAAATACAGCGACCCACCCTGGGCCCCCACAAGGTTCTCAGACTAGGTAGGACCCCAGCAAATGCTCCTGTCCCTTTAAAGGGGCAGCTCTTTGAGAAGCACCTTACCCACCCCCACCCACCACTCAGCGCAATAGAAAAGAGGGTAATCGGTACTCCTCAGAGACCTGGGGGGTGAGTGCTCGACTACCCACAGCCTGAAGCTGAGTCCAAGGCACAGAGAGAAATCCAAGGTAGCACCTGCCAACAAGCTCGCCAGAGATGAGCACGCCTATTGGTCAATACATATGCCAGTCACGTGTCCCCATGGAAACAATGGGCACGCCGGAGGCGGGAGTTCTTCTCAGCTTAGCCAATGAGACGGCACAGTGGGGGCGGAGCCCTCCGGGGCGGCTTCCAGAGGCAAGAGCGGGGAGAGAAGACAGTGACTCTGCCAGGGGTTCCCAGCTTGTCAGCTGCCCCAGCTCACCTGTGTTCAATTTCCCTGCCATTCTCTCCGCACGGGGGAGCGCTTCCGACCGCCCCCATCCCCACCCGCTCTCAGGGAGCGTCCGGTTGCCCTGGCACCCCCCGCCCCGCTATGTCGTTCCATGTTCCTTAAGGTCTAGACGCCAACCGGGCTCTGGCGGGTTCCTCATCAGCGCCCCCATTTCCTCAGGCCCTAGGCCGGCCCTCGCGATCGGGCCCCTTGGCAGGCGTGCTTTGGTCCTGAGCTGCTTGGCATAGCAGGGGAACAGAGCATGGCCTCCGCCCTGCACCCGCCGGGCCCGCGCTGGCGTCCCGGACCGGCCCCCGTTGGCTGCTCCCCCGGGACTGAGGGCGAATCAGACTTTAGGGTGTTTATGGGGTAAACATTTCTTAGTGTTTTAGTTGTTTGCTTTCTTTGGGTTTGGGGTTATCTTTAGAGTTTTTTTTTTGAGGGAAGTTGGGGAATATTTAAGGACAGTTCATATGGTTTGTCTTTCATTTAATGTGTTTATTTAGGACTTCTACGTTTTTTCACAAGGCTTTTAAAAATTTTATGACTCTTAGGGTGTCTTGGGTGTTACCTGGTGTGATTATGGCTTTTAGAGTGTTTCCTTGGCTTCTGGGTTTTGGTTTTTCATTACTGCACAAAATGATGAGTCAATGTCACACTTATTTCTCTGGTCCAAAACACCTCTTTGATTTTGAATTAGATTTTTTGATGTCAAGGACTAAAATTTCCAAACAGAAACTTTTCCCAAAGACATTAATAGGGCAAGCAGTCACTGGAGACAACTCCAGGGATAAATCTGACGTGCTCTGGTTGGATGCAATTCAATTCTCAAAAGGTACACACTACTACTCAATGTGGATGTATGCCTCTTTCAAACATACCCTATTGAATTTCCAGCCCAGTCCCGCCCTCTTGTGGTTATGCTTCACTCAGAGAACAACACTGCAAAGGGAATCATATAGCCTCCATGGCTCTCTAATAATAACCGTAATATGGTAACTAAATTTGTCATTTTTCTTGCAGCTAACAGTTTCGTAATCAACGAACGTCAGTCTTCTCACAAGACGGTTACAAAATGAAGATTCCAGGAATTTATTCATGGTTCAATACCATTTCTTCAGGCTAGTGCCACCAAACCATGCATCATGATCAGACGAAGAACTTTCCAAATGTAACCGTTGTGCACTGAATCCTTATTTCTGCTTCTTGAACAGTTTGTAAGTAAAGTGGCAGTTTGAGGTTCTTGAACTGGTTTCTTCCGTAGTAACTTTCAATGACCTCATCAATCCGAAAAAAAAATTGTATGAAGGACAAAAGATTATTTTGGTCAACATCTACTCCCATAACAGGTGCTCGAGTGAATGGGCACCTTGGTGGAGCTGGCAAATTCATACTGTCACGTAATAGAGCAACGAGTATACAGATCAAAGAGCTCATGGCCAGAATCTTCCTCCGTGTGGTCCTGTATGTGAGCAAATCAGTGTCCTGTTATGAATTTCCCGAAGAAGCCTTATCAATCAATACTGCCCAAAATGCTGAGTCACTCTTGCTCTTATTTCTCTGCTCCAAAACATCTTTTGCTTTAAAATTACATTTTTTGATGTCAAGGACTACAATTTCCAGTCAGAAACTTTCCCCAAAGACATTAATAGGGCAAGCAGTCACTGGAGACTGTTCCAGAAATACATCTGAGGTGCTTTGGTTGGATGCAATTCAATTCTCAAAAGGTACACACTACTCTATGTGGGTGTATGACTCTTACAAATACACCCTATAGAATTTCCAGCCCAGTCCCGCCCTCTTGTGTTTATGCTTCACTCAGAGAACAACACTGCAAAGGGAAGCATTTACCCTCCCTGGCTCTCGAGTAATATCCGTAACATTGGCACTGAATTCGTCACAATTTGTGAACAATTTCCTAATCAACGAATATCAGTCTTCTCACATGATAGTTCCAAAAGGAAGGTTCAAGAAATTTATTCGTGGTCCAATAACCTTTTTTTCAGGCTTGTGCCATCAAACACTGAATTATGACCAAAAGAAGAAGTTTCCAAACGTCATTTTTGTGCTCCGCTCCCTGGTCTGCGCACACACTCACCCGGGTCCCTGGGGAATGTTTCGCCTCTGTAAATACAGCGACCCACCCTGGGCCCCCACAAGGTTCTCAGACTAGGTAGGACCCCAGCAAATGTTCCTGTCCCTTTAAAGGGGCAGCTCTTTGAGAAGCACCTTACCCACCCCCACCCACCACTCAGCGCAATAGAAAAGAGGGTAATCGGTACTCCTCAGAGACCTGGGGGGTGAGTGCGTGACTACCCACAGCCTGAAGCTGAGTCCAAGGCACAGAGAGAAATCCAAGGTAGCACCTGCCAACAAGCTCGCCAGAGATGAGCACGCCTATTGGTCAATACATATGCCAGTCACGTGTCCCCATGGAAACAATGGGCACGCCGGAGGCGGGAGTTCTTCTCAGCTTAGCCAATGAGACGGCATAGTGGGGGCGGAGCCCTCCGGGGCGGCTTCCAGAGGCAAGAGCGGGGAGAGAAGACAGTGACTCTGCCAGGGGTTCCCAGCTTGTCAGCTGTCCCCGCTCACCCGTGTTCAATTTCCCTGCCATCCTCCCCGCACGGGGGAGCGCTTCCCACCACCCCCATCCCCACCCTCTCTCAGGGAGCGTCCGGTTGCCCTGGCATCCCCCGCCCCGCTATGTCGTTCCATGTTCCTTAAGGTCTAGACCCCAACCGCGCTGTGGCGGGTACCTCAGCAGCGTCCACATTTCTTCAGCCCCTAGGCTGCCCCAGGATTCGGGCCCCTTGGCGGGCGCGCTTTGGTTCTGAGCTGCTCAGCACAGCCTGAGGCATGAGCAAGGCATCCGCCCTGCGCCCACCTGGCCGCGCTGGGTCTCCCGGACCGCCTGCCACCTGGATGCTCCCCCAGGACTGAGGGCGAATCAGACTTCAGGGTGTTTATAGAGTAATCATTTCTTAGTGTTTCAGTTGTTTACTTTCTTTGGGTTTGGGGTTATCTTTAGAGTTTTTGTTGAGGGAATTTGGGGAATATTTAAGGACAGCTCATATGGTTTGTCTTTCATTTAAGGTATTTATTTAGGACTTCTAAGCTTTTTCTCAAGGCTTTTAAAAATTTTATGACTCTTAGGGTGTCTTGGATGTTGCCTGGTGTGATTATGGCTTTTAGAGTGTTTCCTTGGATTCTGGGTTTTGGTTTTTCAATACTGCGCAAAATGGTGGGTCAAAGAGCATTATCATTTCCCATCATAAGTTGTTTATGGGAAATTTTACATCCTGCAGGTTCCCGTGTACAATAATTTCATTAAACCATGGAGCTTTTGTATCTTCCTGTTTCTCACAACAGGTTATGCTCACTGATATTTTTAGCTTATCATGCCAAATTTCCAAGATGCACAGGTGGTGTTAATTGAAGGTCGGAATGATTCATGCATTGGTCACTTTAGCTTTGCAAGTTCTCGAGCATCTTGAGTTTCAAATTCAGTATAGTGAGATGATGCCTTAGCCAGTTAAATGCTACTGCTTCCAAGTTTCACGTACACCCAGAAATATCTGAGCAGAAGCCACATTATCTACGTGAAACAGCTTTGGGTGCTCCACAGTTATATGCAGATGCCCACCAAATATGAGATTATTTTGCTTTCTCTGACTTGGCTTTTACTAGCAGTCCACCTCATTCCATGTCCTTTGTAGATGGTTGAAGACTGTGTGGATTCTGGGGGGCCTATGAGACAATGGTGGGCTTATGAGATTAAAAAGATCTTTTAGGGAAGTTTTCTTGATGTGCATTTAATATTTAATTACAACTCTCTTTTATACACGTGTGTCTGTGGATTTCAACATCTAAAGTGCACAGGTTAACACATTCCCATAGCGGAGTGAACCTCCCTTCCGTCATGTCCATAGGTATATCTACTTCCTAAGAGCAGCTGGACAGTAATTCATTTGGGGAACGTCTGGTAAACCAGGACAATGGTGCTTCCCCAGCTTTCTGTGATGAAGGGCCAGGCCATTGGTTACCTCTATAAAAGTCTCCTGACACGTCCTAGTGATGTCAGTTTCTGGGATGATAGAGGCTTCCTCTTCCTCGGTTGGTCTTGTTGGGAGGTGCTATCCAGTTGGTCTGCTTCAAAACAACCCCAAAGTACAGGACAAGGAAAGGCTTGCCAGTCCTGGGCCACCCTCATATGTTTCTGATGTTTGAACCCATCGTTGCAGCCCCCGTGGCCATGCATCCTGCAAACGGCCTGGCTCTTTGTCACTGGCCCTCCCCTTTAATCTGACCAGAAAGGTTCGCCATTTGGCCCTCTCTCTGACAAGGTTCTGCCTTGGTTTACTAGTCCTCCACTACCTGACAGTGTATCCATGATTAGCATAAGGTTTTCTGTGGTGAATTTCTTCATCCTCAGTGTGTTCTTGGTATAGACCCCCTGTTGCGTGCTTTGCACTTTTCATGACGTTGCTGGCATTGGAAATACCAGTGCCTGGACTCTGGCCTTCCTTTCTGCACCTAGCAACAAGTGGACAGATAAAAAACAGGTCACAGTTTATCACCGGCCCATGTACCACCCTTGGAGCAGCATTGGGGTAGATAATAAATCACGAATTGTCCTGCACAAGGAGATGGAGCCCTCGTGTCTGAGTGGTTACAAACACCAGCCGCTCCAGGCGCACAAAAGGCGCTTTAATTCCAGTGAAGAGTTAACAACCTCAGAAACCCATATGGGCAGTTCTTTCCACCTGCAGCCATCCTCACTGCATGTGTTTGTTAAGACAGAGGAGGACATGGTGGATTGGGGTGGGACATATGGGCTAATGTTGGACTTGTAGACTTGGGCTGCACTGGTTTGGGAATATTTCTCCATGTGCATTTACCCTTTATCTATAGCTCTGTTTTATACATTTCAGTTTCTGTGGATTTATTTCTCTAATGTACTCCCACTAACACAACTAATATAAGAAAAGGCAGGACACAAGTAAGCACCCGTTTCTGTTTGGGAAACACACTAAACAGTGAAAAGCTATATTCCTCCACGCCATCTCTGGGTGGCACAAACAGTTGAGTGCTCAATTCGTAACTAAAACGATCATCTGAGCCTACATGCTGGTACCACAGAAGACAGACCTGGTGGTCTGCTTTTGAACCCTCACACAGACTTGCAGCCCCTATCTCACACGGTTCAGTTTGGCTCTGCACACCTGGTAGTTCCATGACTTGGAATCTACCCCACAGTAACTGTTTGGATGAAAGGTACTCAGTCCTGAGTTTTGACCGGCCCCATCCTGACGGTTCTGTCATGAGGCAGTCCTGACAGAAGTCAAATACCTCATGATTCTAGCTTTTCTTTTCTTATTTTTTTCCACAGGTAGTTAAAAGACTTTATTAAGAAGGCTTTGAAGTCAAAAGTAACACTCTTGATAGAATTTTCTTTCATCCTTTAAGTCGGCTCTGCAAATATATAATCAGTGATTTAGCTGTCAGATCAAAGATCCCTTAATTTATTTAAAATAAAATATATTTTAGTTCTTAAAATTTATTCCATAAAGTACATATTTCCCTATAAATTCCTACTTATACAAAAGAGGTAAAAAATAAAAACAAACACAAAATATAAAAACCCCAACAAAACAGTAACTGAGCATCTTTTTAAAAATTGTAAAAAACTAACAAGAGAAACCAATGTTGTGTGTGTTTGTTAATATTAAAAAAATTGAAATATCTCTGGATGGGGGAATCCCACCCCCTGGCTTTACATATCTCACCGTCATCAGTCTGTGGGGCTTGAATGCATTGGATATAAACTTACAGCTACAATGGCATCAGACGTGTGTGGTATAGCATGTGTGCATGCTTCTTATGGTAAACTTTCTAAAAAAAGAAAGAGAAGCAGATGTTCATAATGCAGCTCATCATAACTATAATACAGCACAACTCTGAGTTTGTGTTTTCTGGGTCTTTCAACTGATATGAGCCAATTGAGTTGTGGGCTGATGAACTGAATGTGACATTGACCTGTTTTTTAAAAGCTTGAATGATCTGGAGGTTAAATGGAATGGGGAAAAGTATGGTTTAAATCCTTGGCATAGTGATTTGGGGACCTTTCCGGAACCTGTTTCATGATGCCAATTTACTTCCAACACTGTGGATAGTGACACACACTCAATGAAGTAAGTGCTTGGCTGCCAACTTTGAGCCGGCTTTATTACTGTCTATTCAACTTATCCAGATATTTCCTTGCAAACTGGCATTATTTTTTTAGACAAATAAGTTTCTAATGGCTTATTTTTCATTTTCCATAAACCACATTATTTAATAACAATTTTTTTATCTCAACTAATGAAAATGTGGTTATAAAATATAAACACCATGCCACCTAGGTGTACCACCCCTTCCTGGCTGGAAGTTTGAACCTGAGCATATGTAATGGATGACCCAGTCCCTATGCTAAACCATCTAATAGTATTTGCAAGATGCCAAGCACCGTTCTAAGCTTTTTGTGTATAATAATTCAATTATTCCACTTAACAAGCCTATGTGTGGACTCTATTCTGCCCTCCTTTTACAGATGAAAAACCAGTGGCACAGGATGATAAAGTCATGAGCCTAGGACCACACAGTGAGGAAGTGGGAAGAAGAGATTTGGACCCAGGCTGCAGAGCCCATGCCTTTGGTGCCTACAGCTGCCATGTAGGACACAGAAAAACATGGAGCAGACTCGGCGTAAGACATTAGGGAGTTGGGAGGACTGTAGCATGAATGTATGTGCTATGACTTCATGAGAGTAGCTGCTACTCAGATCCAGAAGAAATACAAGCCTTTTGCAAAAATTATTTTTGCCAAGAGAGGGTGGAAAACTGCATCTTGTGCGAAATCCCCCCAACCTGCACATGTGCATAGCTATTTCAGAAGGTTCCAAACAATGTGTGCTGTGTGGCAAACTAAACTGAGCTCAGGGGAAGCTGGTCTGTGGGTTATGTTAGCCAGAAGGTGAGTAGTTTGAACTCACCAGCCACCACTCCAAGGGAGAAAGAGGAGGCTTTCTGCTCCCATGGACAGTCTTCGAAGTGGCAGGGAGCATTTCCATGCATCCTATGATTAGGATCTCGGAGGGTGAGGGTGGAGTTGGTTGAGACCTGTCTTCAGGGCATTTCCCAGAAAGGCTTCCTGCAGTGGCTCTGCCTTCAGGAATGTCTGATGACCTTGAGGGCAGCAAAGTCCTAAACACACTCGGGCAGTGGTTCTCAACCTTCCTAATACAGGTCCTCTTGTTGTGGTGATGCCCCCCTCCCCCAACCATTAAATGATTTTCTTGCTACTTCATCACTGTAATTTTGCTACAGATATGAATTGGGTGATCCCTGTGAAAGGGTCATATGAGTCCCAAAGGGGTCGCAACCCACAGGTTGAGAACCACTGCACTAAGGGTTCCCCTCCCAGGCAGCCCTACCAGTGTCTGGTGTGCATAGTTCTGTGAGGTGAGAGAAATGGACTTAGTGTCTGCTTCTGGTGACAGTTGATGTGGGTGGGCTTTCTCCCTATGTCAAATCCCTCTCAAGCCATCTGTCACCACAACAGAGGGAGCCATGCACAAAAAAGCAAGAAGAGGATGCAGCACAGCAGGACAGCAAGCAGAACAAAGATTGAATAAGCACAATTCACTTCAATCATGAATCGGGTGCCCTTGAGATGTGAGGAAGACTCCAGTCTAGTGACATTAGATCAGGTTTAGGGATTGAGTGAAGGGACCCCTCTTGGCTCCCCTCAGCCCCTATTTTGCTTTCCCATTGACCCTGACCCTTGCATCGTGATTGGTCCTTATTCCAGCATGATGGTTGGTTTCATAACCACGGCATATGGGAATGTGTTAGTCGATAGGTTATACAGGCACAGCCTCTGGAATGGGTAAGTGAGGAGGCGATTTGGGCTCGCTCATGCAGACCTCTAGTTGTCCTTGATATGACTGGTAGAATGGATCATGTGAAGTGATTTGAGATCGGCGTTGAGATCTGATAGGTCATGCAGACTTCTAGCTGATCCTGGCAGTACCCTATTTTAAGGAAACAGAATGTTTGGCGTTTAAGTCGTATTTGAGCTTAAATTTTGAGCAATAGGCTGTGGCTCACAGTGAGAGTCTATGTGGAGACCCTACATCCATTTTGAGGGGCCACAGATTCAGCCGCCATTGAGTTCTTTCCTACTGCTGACTGGCAGTGGAAAGCTTGTCCCTCAGGCAGTGTGCTTGCGTCCATTCCCCGGGCCAGACTCAATGATATACGGTAGTGTGCACATCCCAATGAAGGTCCCGCTCATGCTCTCACAGGCCCTCCTGAAACTCCATGAATTGATCTGTCTTCAGTCACAATTTTGTGACAAAGTTCTTTGTTTTCTATGTCTTATTTAAGTTTTCAGGAGCCCAGGTGGTAATGCTGGATAGTGTTGGACTATTAAGAGCAAGGTCGCTGGTTCAAAGCCACTAGTCATTCCACAGGAGAAAGATGAGGTTATTGCTTCCTGTAAAGGTAGCAACTTCAGGATCCCTACACAGAGTCACTATGAGTCAGAGTCAGCAGGACAGAATGGGTGTCATTTTATTTAAGTCACTGTGGCTGTGGGTCCTTCCAACACCATTGTGGCCTCATGCGGATGCTCTCCTTCATCCAGAACAGCAGTTTGTGCCTTTTTCTTGTGTAAAACTTAGCAAAGGAGTTCCTAATAAAATATAGTTGGATTGGGAGTCTTTTTCCCCTAAAAACAAAGTAAATACAAAAATAGAAACGAGACTATGGTGCTAATAACCAGTTGGAGAGTTGAGAGAGCTGAACTCTCAATCCTGATAGAAAACCATTGTGACTGAGCACCTGCTCAAGGTCATCCACAGCCTATGAGGTTGAGCCTATGTGTTGGGGAGTAATTGTGTACATAAAGTTAACAATTTATCTTTCTAAAGATTCTGTCTAAAACGTACTTTAAATAATAAGTTTTCCCCTGGGCTAGGTAAAGTTCAGGGAGTTTAACCCCCTAGTATCCACCCCCTCTCAGCATTCATCATGTTAGGCCAGAGGAGGCAAATCACACCCACTACCCAGGGAGCACTGCTTCCAAAAGCACATTGCCTGTGCCGGGGCAGAGGGGAGGTGCCCGGACCAGAAATGCTGACAGAGTGGAACCAGAGAGCTCAGCCCCCAGCTTCCCGAGGGAGCAGCTGTGATGGTTCACTTCTGGATGAATATGTTTAAGCAGAGGCCAAGGGCATGACTTGGGCAGCATGAAAAGCAGATGTGCAGAGGTTGTTCACTGCATTCCAGAAGTTCACACACTCTCCGGAGGCTCCTTGGCTCAATGGCAGGAAGTCATTGGTGGCTTCCACCTTCAATCCCAAAAGGTCACTGCCGTCCAGTGGATTCCAAACACAGTGACCCTATATGGAGTTTTCAAGACTGTAAATCTTCATGGGAGCCAGCAGTCTCATTGTCCCCCTTGGGACAGGGAGCTAGCAGCCCGTTTTGCCACCAGGGCTCCTTCCTCTCTAATTCTGGATCCAGTCCCTCCGAATATCCTGCCCTGCCCTTGTCTAGGCTTCTTAAATGCGTTCCACGCTGCTTATGTTAGTCTGGGTGCATTCGAGAAACAAATCCACAGAAACACGTATGTATAAGAGAGTTGTATGTAAAGGGTGAGTGCACATCAATAAAACATGCTCGCATGTGCTTATGCACCCGCTTTGTCTTCAGCGATCATGTCGGGGTAGGCTGGTGTGCTTTTTCCATGTGGGCTTTGTTGTTTCTTAGCTAGATGGCCCCCTGTTTATCTTCCAGCCTTTAAGACCCCAGACGCTATATCCTTTGATAGCCGGGCACCATGGTGCTTAACTACTACACCACCAGGGTTCATTAGCATGTGACTTATCTCCTGTCATTCACACTAGATGCTCAAAATAGCAGGAGACCAGGTTTCTCCTTTGTGGCCACGCCAGGTACTGACAGAACCAAGAACAGAGACACAGTTATATATCTTGACTATCATTTGCATATTATATGCCAGGAATCCCTAGGAAGTGTCTTGGAATTGTTCTACTCTGGTTCAAATTTCACACACCCTCCCAGTTTCCATACTGACTCTGCCAAACCCCTAGTAACTGATTTGCACCTCCTATCAACTTGGAGAAAACACCCTATGCCAGATATAGAAGTGGACATACTTAAGAGAAGGATATGGTAGTTGACCCCCCAAAAGAGTTACAAACTTGGAAACCCTACGGGTATTTGTATAGGGTCGCTATGTGTTCCAATTGAGATGATTGTCATAGGTTGGGTTTGGTTTAACCCGTCTTACTGAGGAGACTCCTTCTTTACACGTGATCAGTTACTTTAGAGGAAAAAGACATGCCTGTCCCAGAACAATCCAAGGACTGGTAAAGGCAACACCCACAAAGACACTCCCTCTGCCTGCCTAACTCTAAAATGCTGCCCATAAAACACTCTGCCTGGTAATATCTGGGCAGCACACTGGGGAGGTGCAGCAAATGTGTGTTGAATGTATGAGGCCATTTCATAGTTTGGTTGCACGATCAGGGTGTCTGTCATAAAGCCCATCTCTTTGACTCCACCTCTCAGCAGAGATGAACACAAGCTTCCCGTTTTTCTCTCGGCAATGTCCGTGTCAAATAAAAGTTCCTTGTAGATCAGTAACTTGCCACTGAGCAAAAGATATGGGAAGAGGCTCATTTTTCTCCTGGCTATGAAATAGAATGGCAAGCTCCTCCCTTCAACACACACACACACACACACACACACACACACACGCACACACACGCGCACACACACACCCCTGCCTTACAACTACATTCGGTTGATTAGCAAACAAAGCTCTACAATCCAACTATGTGTTTTTCTTCTCCAGAGGAATGACGGACTTATATACCCTGCATTGTCTTTTTTTAATGGAATTGCCCCAGTTCTCCTCACCTTAGATAGTGCAGTGAACTATTATATGACTGCAGGTATTGAAAACTAGTATTGATTTCCAGTTTGTGTCACCTTTGGCTTTGAGCACCCTCCACTTCTCTAGTAAGCTTTCCATTGCTTTGGGGAAATTTTCTCTCTCTGAATTTATTATGTGAGGGGGGCAGTGTAATAATCAATGTGCCTATGGAGGACTATCCTTCATGACCTAAACTCATTAAGGGGCAGTGCCTGATGGAGCATCAGGTTGGAGGAAGGCTTATTAACAACCTGCATTATACATATGACACAATTTTGCTGAAAATGAGAAGGACTTGATTCACTTGCTGATGAAGATGAAGGATTAAAGCCTTCAGTTTGGATTATGACTCAATGTAAAGAAAGCCCAGACCCTCACAACTGGACCTATTGATAACATCATGATAAATGGAGGAAAGATCGAAATTGTCAAGGATTTTGTCTTGCTTGAATCCACAATCAATTCTCATGGAAGCAGCAGAGAAGAGAATAAATGACACATTTCACTAGTCAAATCTGCTACACGAGACCTCTTTAAAGTGTTGAAAAGCAAGAGATTACTTTGAGGACTGGGGCGGGTTGACCCAGGCCATGGTATTTTCAACTGTCTCATATTCATGTGTAAGTTGAACACTGAATAAGGAAGACCAAAGAAGAATAGATATATTTGATTAGTAGTGATGTAAAAGAGTAATGTGTGGGAAGCCGCAGCTCTGGTGAGATTTGGGAAGCTGCAGTTCTCGCCGCCATTACTAGATGGCGCCGGGCAGTCAGGGCGGTGGCCCAACTAAGTGGTAAACAACCACTTAGCGCATGCGCGATGCTGAGATGACGTAGTCATAACTCCACCCTGGAGTATGCAAACAAAGGTTCTGGCGAACTCACCAATCAATGCATGAGGTTTTGGCAAATGCACCAATCAAGGCACAGCACATCCCCATAGAGCATATGTAAGCAGCAGTAGTTTGGGGTTTCGGGGTCTTTTACTGCATAATGAAAAATTAAATGCTTGTGGAAGAATCCTGTTGTGGTGCGTCTTTTCTTGCTGGCGAGACCTGGCGCGCGACAGTAATGAATGTACCATGGACTGCCAAAAGAACAAACCCATCTAACTTGGATGAAGTACAGCCAGAATGTTTCTCAGGGCAAGGATAATGAGACTTCGCCTTAACTTTGACATGTTGTCCGGAGAGATCAGTCCCTGGAGCAGGACATCGTGTTCTGGAAAGTAGAGGGGCATTGAAAAAGAGGAAGGCCCTCAACAAATGGGATTGACACAGTGGCTGCAACAATGGGCTCAAACTTAAGAACAACTGTGAGAATGGTACAGGACCGGGCAGTGTATGATTATGTTGTATGTATGGTCACAATGAATCCAAACCCTCCCTATGACACTGAACAACAACAACAACAACAACAACAACCACCTGACTGAATCCTCTGGGAGGACTCTTGAATGTGAGAAAAATGGAACGAAGCCAGAGGAAGGATTGGAGGATGTCTTAAGTTCCTGTCTTAATCTCCTTAACCAAAAATTATCCAACAAGTCAGTAGCCTTAAAACACTTTTCCCCCTGCTTTGGAGCTTACAGGTTCAAATTTGGGGTGTGACTCTAGGTCAGGGTCCTTCTTTGTGGACACCAGAAAGTTCCTTGGCATTCCTCGCTATCTTTCTCCCCGTACTGTGTGTTACTGGGTCTATCCTGGCCTTTAACTCAGAAGTGTTTAGGTTTAGGCTCAAGCCTATTCTCATATGGCCTCATTTTTTTTTTTAACATTTTATTAGGGACTCATACAACTCTTATCACAATCCATACATATACATACATCAATTGTATAAAGCACATCTGTACATTCTTTGCCCTAATCATTTTCTTTTTTTTAAAATTTTATTAGGGGCTCATACAACTCTTATCACAATCCATACATATACATACATCAATTGTATAAAGTACATCCGCACATTCCCTGCCCCAATCATTCTCAAAGCATTTGCTCTCCACTTAAGCCCTTTGCATCAGGTCCTCTTTCTTTTTCCCTCTCTCTCCCCGCTCCCCCCTCCCTCATGTACCCTTGGTAATTTATACATTGTTATTTTGTCATATCTTGCCCTATCCCGAGTCTCCCTTCCCCCCTTCTCTGCTGTCCATCTCCCAGGGAGGAGGTCACATGTGGATCCTCGTAATCAGTTTCCCCTTTCCAACCCACTCACCCTCCACTCTCCCAGCATCACCCCTCACACCTTTGGTCCTGAAAGTATCATCCACCCTGGATTCCCTGTGCCTCCAGCCCCCATATGCACCAGTGTACAACCTCTGCCCTATCCAGCCCTGCAAGGTAGAATTTGGATCATGGTAGTTGGTGGGAGGAAGCATCCAGGATCTGGGGGAAAGCTGTGTTCTTCATCGGTACTACCTCGCACCCTGACTGACCCATCTCCTCTTCTAAACCCCTCTATGAGCGGATCTCCAGTGGCCATACGGCCTCATTTATATTACAAAAGAACTCCCTTCTTTTCAAACAGGATCATGTCCACCAAGGTTCAAATTTCTCACATATTTTGAGGGGGCTACAGATCAATCCATAATGGTTCTTTTGTGTAGCTGTAACAAATGGCTACCAATCGAGTGACTTAATCAGCAGGCATTTGTTCTCTCACTTTTCTGAAGGGCAAAGGGTTAAAATTAAGGTGTGGGCAAGATTCATTCCTTCTGAGAGCTCTGAAGGAGAATCAAAGTAGCCTCTCTCTGCTTCTGGTCACTGCTGCTAATCCTTGATATTTCTTGGCTTATAGATGCACTGATCCAATCTCTGCCAGTGTCTTCACACGGGATCTCTGTGTGCCCACTCCTCTTCTTATAAGAACACACCAATCAGTGCATGTAGCATCCATCTGAAATCTAAACCCAGAAAGATAGAGCTCTTGAAATCCTTAACTAAGCACATCTGCCAAGACCTCCTCTCCAAGTAAGGCCATAGCCTCAGGTTCCATGTGAACATGAATGGGTGTGTGTGAATGTGATTTAATGTACTACAGAGGGCACGCTTTGGCCTCAGGAGGAGTGTTTCGCCAGTACCTGCTTCACAGCCCTGAGATTGCCCAGGCATTTGCCACATTTTCTTGTCTTCCCACCATTTATCCACCATTAGGCCTTTTTCCCTAAGTTAGTCAAGCGTCAGTTTCTGTCACTTGTGATCATGACCCTCCCTCCCGCCCAGGTCACAAATTTAAACTGATACAGGCGGTTTCTTTAATGGGCACTATGTTATCCTGACTAGCAAGCATTGCTAAGGAGGGAGGATGAATCAGGGAGAACCCGCTTGCTTCATCTAGCTTCGGGGCAGTCCACAGAGGATTGATCCCTGAGCCACTAACGAATTTTGCAACTGTCACAGAACAATGCAAATAAGTAAGATCCACATCTGCTGAACACCATCATGAGGTCAAACTGTGTGTAAATAAATGCCTGTTTCAAAGAGTGAGTAAATCCTAAGGTAAGGGGTGACAGGGCTTTGTTGGCATAAACCCAGCAAGGCATTATGGGTCGGATATTAATGAACTCATGCTCCTGGGCCTCACAGAGCCCCAGCTCAAATGCTTCAGCTTGTTGACAAACTGAACTCAGGGTACCCGGGGAGATCACTACCATTTTGATGAACAGGGTTGGTTGGGGATGATGCTTCCTAACTTGCATTTTAATACAAATTTGATGCTTCATCTGAGCAATGTGGAAAGAGCATTCAGATAAAAGAGAGGGACAAACATCAAGTGACCAGAGGATGAAACTTCAATCTAATCTGTGCCCACTGGAATTGCTTCGTGGGAAGGTATTTTTTGGGGGTGTGGGGTTGTTCCCCTACCCTGCTCCAAGCCTTCCTCCTCATGCCCACCCCTACCCAAGCATACATCCTACTGGGAGAATGTCTCTGAATAATGAAGTTTTAATAAATGAAGCTTTAATGAGCCTGATAGTCTGCCTAAGACCCCTTCAAACTGTAGTCTTTCATTTGTATTCTTCCATCCTTTTTGAAGAAATGAACCTGATGGCAGGTAGCATGTTTCCTTTCCAGGATGAGCTGATAGAGCCTCTCGCTGCTGCAGTGGGAGGTGAAACATTAAAAGGCCCTCTGTGGCCATGAGACATGCCCACTCTCCAAGAGACACTGGGCAGGTTTGCTGAAGCTCCTCAGAATTGACTAGTGGCCCTGGTCCACCCATCTCAACCAACCCAGTCTTCATTTGCACTGCATGCCCTCTCTGAGCTCCAACTGCATGCTTCATTTGAGGATGACAAAGCCTCTATTGTCTGAGAAGATGCGCAGACATATGAACTAATCAATGCTCCCCCTGTCCCCAGGGAGTGTGAAATTCTCCCATCATGACCCACCAGCTTCCCTGGAAATTCCTGTCTTAACTCAGGCACTTAATATCAATGGTGTCTCTGCTTCCTTCCTTCTTGCACACCCCCCAGGCATTAACTGTCATCCTTCCTCTCCCTAAAATATACTTTGAATCTATTCACTTCATGCCATCCCTACTGCCCCAAGGTGTGTCTTGCATTGACTATGAAACTAGATTCTGTATCCATTTTCCAGGGCTGTCAAAACAAAGCATCGTAAATCAGGTGGCTTTTAAGAACAGTCCACCACCTGTCTATCAGTTCGTGGTGCAGTGGTAGCTAGAGTGTTGCTGTGAAATTGGAAGCCGTGCCACCGATATGACAAACCCCAGAAGGGTCAGCAATGATAGGCAGGCTTCAGTGGAACCTCAAGCCCTGTGGTGCTCAACCTTCCTTTAATACAATTCCTCATGTTGTGGTGACCCCCAACCATAAAATCATTTTCCTTGCTACTTCATAACTGTAATTTTGCTACTGCCATGAATCGGGTGACTCGTGTTAAAAGGTCGCTGGACCCCAAAAGGGGTCACAACCCACAGATTGAGAACCACTGCTCTAGCCTAAGGCAGACTAGGAAGAAAGACCTGGTGATCTACTGCCAAATATTAACAAATGAGAGCCTTATGGGTCACAACAAAATATGGTCCTATAGAGTGCTGGAAGATGAGCCACTGACCTGCACACAACAGCTACAAAAATAGACTCAAACACACCAACAAAGGCCTGCTGAACTCCAAAGCCCTAACAAACCCACTGCCCTCAAGTCCATGCCAACTCATAGCGGCCCTATAGGACAGGGGCGAACTGTGTATTAGTCTGGGTATGCTAGAGAAAAATCGAGGGAGACTCATGTGTATGAGAGAGAGTTGGTGGTTTTTAAAAATCATTTCCCTATTATTTAATCATTATATTAGGGATTCATACAACTCTTATCACAATCCATCCATCCATCCATTATAAAGCACATTTATACATTCATTGCCCTCATCATTGTCAAAACATTTGCTCTCCACATAAGCCCCTGGCACCTGCTCCTCATTTTTCTCTTCCCTCCCCACTCCCCCCTCCTTATGAACCCTGGATAATTTTATTGGGGGCTCATACAACTCTTATCACAGTCATTCCATCCATCCATCCATCCATCCATCCATCCATCCATCCATCCATCCATCCACCCATTGTGTGTCAAGTACATTTGTACATGTGTTGCCCTCATCCTTCTCAAAACATTTGCTTTCTACTTGAGCCCTTGGTATCAGCTCCTCATTTACCCACTTCCATCCTCCTCCCCCTTCCTCATAAATCCTTGATAATATATAAATTATTTTGTCATATCTTACACGTCAAACATCTCACTTCTCCCACTTTTCTGTTGTCCGTCCCCCAGGGCAGAGGTTTTATGTAGATCCTTGTAATCGGTTCACCCTTTCTACCCCACCTTCCCTCCACCCTCCTGGTATTGCCACTCTCACCACTGGTCCTGAAGGGATCATCTGTCGTGGATTCCCTGTGTTTCCACCTCCTGTCTGTACCAGAGTACATGTTCTGGTCTAATTCTACCTTATAAATCCAGAGAGAGAGTTTTATATCAAACAGTAATTATACATTAAGCAAACGTCCCAGCCCAGTGCAGATCAAATCCAGAAGTCTGATATTAGCCCATATGTCTGATACCAATCTATAAATTCCTTTTCAGACCCATAAAACATGTGCAGTGATGCTGAATGCAGGATAATCACAGGCCAATGGGTGGAAAGTCTTGTGGATCCAGTGGCATTGTAAGCAACTCAGTGCTGGCAGCGATCTCTCTGAGGCTTCTTTGGCTTCAGAGGTCTGGTCGCATCCATTTGGCTTGCCTTCTGCAATGTCTCCCAAGGAGTAGGAGAGAGAGAGAGAGAGAGAGAGAGAGAGAGAGAGAGAGAGAGAGAGAGAGAGAGAGAGAGAGAGAGAGAGAGAGAGAGGTGTCTTCCACCTCCAAGGAGGAAGTACCAGATTTCTCAGAGTTCTCAGAAGGAGGCTATGCCCACATAAAAATCTCACTGACTTTCTCCAGATTGGCAGCCTAAACTCCACGCCTACACTCCTAATCCTTAACTTGACACAAGATTAGGTGACTACCACAGGCTCCTAATCCATAACAAGCCCATTTATTTTTTCCCTGCATACCGACACCAATCCAATACCCAAAGCTTTACCCAATGGGTGGAGATCTACTTCTAAAACATGAATATAGAAAAATCGCTTTTGCTTGAAGGCTCTCAAGGAAATGCTCACTGAAAACTCCATTCCTATTATCTCACCTCCCCCAAATTAGTCTTCTTCTGGGCTTTCAGTCACACCAAGATCTCTCCTGCCCCAAGGCCTTTACATGCACTGTCACCTCTTCCAAGCCCTGAAGTGCCAAGTTCAAAGTTCCAGTTAATCTCCCTGATCCTGAATTTTAAGAACTGTGTGTGTGGGAGGGAAGGGGTTGGGCTGTTTGTTGAACTGCTGGGTTTTGGAGCCATTTGTTATGCAACCTCATTTTGTCAATGACTGGTTAATTAATGCAGCATTCATTTGCCCTTCTTCCACGCACAGAACATGGCTTGTATCTTTGGGATCACTCTTCCACCATGATCCATCTCCATGCTTCTGCTGGCATTGACCCAATCTGCCAGCTCCAGGCCTGGGTAATCAGGGCATGACTTTCCTCTGTCCAAAGGGACTGGGTCAGACTCAGTATGTGACTCATGCTAGGTTAATGATATCTAACCCTAAAAAATGCCCCAGAAACAATTGCCCCATTGCCAATGAGTCCATTTTGAATCATAGAAGGTCCCTGTGGGGTTTCTCAGACTGTAAATATTTATGTGAGCAGAAAGTTCCATCTTTTTCCCTATGAGGTAGCTGGTAGGGTAGCACTGCCAACCTTGCAGTTAGCAATCCAATGCTTACCTGATAGTACCACCAATGATTAGAAAGGAAAAGAGCCTCTCTCTAATAGAATTCCTGAGCTTCTAGATAAAACTACAGCTGTCATCAGGAAGCCTGCGTGAAACTCAAAAGGAAACAGCACTGAAAGGAAAAGGTTCAAACTCTGATGGTATCAACTGAGTGCCAGAACCCAGCTATTCCTGATGCTCTGTCCCCAGACCTACAAATTCCATAAACCTACCCATTAATTCCTTCTCCTGTTCCTTCCCTTCTCACGCCCCAAGGTACTTTGACTTAGCTTTGAAGGCACTCACAACTTCACGGGTTCTGCCTTGCACAGGTGTCTGCTTGCTTCCAGTTCAGTCCTGACATTGTCCCTATCTTTAGCCATGTTAGGCTTGCGTCCTAGAGCTTTCCTTTGCTTGTCTTCCTATTGCTCTTGTCCTATGAAGTCTGTGGCTTTAACTTTAAGTCTAAGTCCTGCCCTTTCGCTTTCGTAGAAATCTGTCTCTGTATCTTGGCTCGTGGCAGGTTGTGTCCTTCAAAGATGACTGTCCTAATGTTTCACATCACACATTCTCTTGTTACAAGATGAGTTTGTATTCATTTTTCCAGAAAAAGTGCCTGCTTTCCCTCTTCCTTGCATCTTGGCAGGCCTTTGACTATGGCAGAAGTGTTGCTCTGTGACTTCCACCTGGTCGTATTGGGTTGTTCACCATTGGGACCCTGTCAGGATGTTGCAAGGAAGACCAAGCCAAATGAAAATGTCACATATAGGGTTCTTCTTGAGCTCCAACCAATAGAAGTATCAGTCGTGTGAGGGAGTGAGTCTTAAGAGAGCTGCAGCCTCTGTCCTTTGAGCTACCCCAGCTAATGCTTGATGAAGCCAAAATTAGTGTCCTCACTGAGCTCTGCCCAGATTGCAGATTTGTGAGCAAAATTGATATTATCATTACTTTAAGATGTTATTTGTGGGGATACTTTCTGTTAGCAGCAGATTATCAGAATACTGCCTAATCCGACTGCATTTCCAGTTTTACTCTCTCTCTCCATATATAGATATAGATATCCTCCACTCAACTGTCAGTTGGTTGTACTATAATGATTTGTGTATTTTTATGATGCTGGAAGCTCTGTTCCCCGAATTTCAAATACCAGTAGGATTGCCCATGGTGGACAGGTTTCAGTGAAGCTTCTAGACTAAGACAGACAAGGAAGAGGGGCCTGCCAGTCCACTTCCAAAAATTACTGAAAGAAAACCTTATGGATCACAAGAGAACACTGACTGACTAATGTGTTTTGGACACACTATCAGTGGACAATTGCTAGAGGAAGACATCATATTTGATGAAATAGAGGGACAGGGAAGATCCTTGTTGAGGCAGATTGACCTATTCGCTGCAACAATGGACATCAACATTCAGGAATGTGTGACAATGGTGCAAGATCAGACAGCACTCCATTCCATTTCATATAAGGTCTCCATGGATCACAGTAGACTTGATGGCACTCTCTATCTGTTTGTCTTCAGTGACTTCCCATAGGGCTGCTCTGCCTGGCAGCCTCTATTCTTCATGCTTCCAAATGGGGAGCACAACAGGTCCATAGTCACTGATATTCCCCTCAATCCCCAGGTCAAGTAAGGAGGCATGAAACTAACTATGTTGTTCTCTTTGCCTTGTCTCTCTTCCTTTTCCCGTCCTCCAACAGGGCTAGAGGGGGTAAATACTTACCTTGCAGTCTAGAAGAGAATTTCTTCCACACCAAAATCTTCTCCTTCCTCAAAAGGCACATACATGCTTTTCTCCTTGTTTTGAATTAAAATGGCAGATGGGATGGTAGGAAAGAAAATGAACTAGTCTAACAGAATGGCCAAACAGATTTACCTTCCACATAAGAATGCAAATAACTCCTCAATCTTGTTATAGAGTCATGATATGATGAGCTCCATCAAAGCAGAGTAGAACATCACGGAGGTCAGACCAGAAAGACCATATTGAGTTGATTTTGTATGAGAGATTCTAGTTGCTAATTATACTTTTCATAACAGACAGATGGCAGGTATAGAAGCCCAGACTTAAAATGTCTTTATCTAATTGCCTGCCTAAATATATATTTGCAATATGGTCTTCAAAGGGAATACTTTCTTTACCTTAAATTCCACTTCTTTTTCCCCTCTTTTATGTAATTTTATTGAAGTATCATTGATGTACAATAAACCATAATGTGTTTTGCTCTTTGAGGTTTTTAAAAAGAATCATTTTATTGGGGGCTCCTACAACTCTTATCACAATCTATACATACATCCACTGTGTACATTTGTTGCCATCATCATTCTCAAAATATTTGCTTTCTACTTGAGCCCTTGGTAGTAGCTCCTCATTTCCCCTCCTTCCCCCTCCCCCTCCCTCATGGACCCTTGATAATTTATAAATTATTATTCTGTCCTATCTTACACTGTCCGACATCTACCTTCACCCACTTTTTTGTTGTCCCTCCCTCATGGAGGAGGTTGTATGTAGATCCTTGTAATCAGATCCCTCTTTCAACCCCACCTTTCCTCCACCCTCCTGTTATTGCTACTCTCAGCACTGGTCCTGAAGGGGTCATCTGTCCTGGTTTCCCTGTGTTTCCAGTTCCTATATGGACCAGTGTATATACTCTGGTCTAGCCAGGTTTGTAAGGTAGAATTGGGATCATGATAGTGGGCGCGGTAGCATTTAGGAACGAGAGGAAAGTTATATGTTTCATCGTTGCTACACTGCATCCTGACTGGCTCATCTCCTCCCAGCGACCCTTCTGTAAGGGGTTGTCCAGTTGCCTCCAGATAGATCTTGGATCCCCTAACTGTACTCCCCCCCCCCATTCACAATGATATGATTTTTTTGTTCTTTGATGCCTGATACCTGATCCCTTCTACATCTTGTGATCACACAGGCTGGTGTGCTTCTTTCATGTGCGCTTTATTGCTTCTGAGTTAGATGGCCACTTGTGAACCTTCTCGTCTTTAAAACCCTAGACTCTTTATCTTTTGATAGCTAGGCTCCATAAGATTTCTTCACCTCATTTGTTTATACACCCACTTTTTGTCTTGAGTGATTGTGTCTGGAAGGTGACCATCATGGAATACCAGTTCCTTAAATTCCATATCTATAGGCTTAAGTCTTACCCACAGGAAGCCTATTTTTATTTTATCCCTGGAACAAAATCTTGCAATAATTTTCTCTTTTTGGGTAAGTCCATCCTGAATCACTTATCCTTTAAAATTTACAAGAATTTATTTGTAACCAACCCCATTTATATAGTCTCATTCATGCTATTTCCACAATAATTGCTAATAACCCTATTTTTTAGAATCGGCAGAAAGCATAAGCATCAATATCCCATTGCCACTGAGTTGATTTCAACTCATGGGTACCCTATAGGACAGAATAGTATTGCCTCATAGGTTTCCAAGGCTGAAAAAAAATCTCTTTATTGTGAGTTGGGTGAAGGTTTACAGAATACATCCGTTTTCCATTTGACAGTTCACACATATTTTGCTTCATGATATTGAGGGAGTGTGGCTATTTGTCCAACAACTCCTATGGGTCATTGGTTAAGGGTTACTCCAGGAAGCAAGAATTAACTCCACAACCTCCTAAGCCATGCATGCTCAGGTACAGTGGTCTACAGAAACTAGAGAAAGCAAGAAGAGAGATGTGCTGGCCATTTGGAATTAGGCTAGCATGCCAAGTTGTCAGACATGTCAGGTTCTTGCACTATCATAACTTGAAAGTCATCATGATCCTGTGAGATATACCACTGGTATTTCAAACACAAGCGTAGTTACCCGTGGTGGAAAATTTTCAGAAAAGCTTACAAGCTAAATAGACTAGAAAGAATAACCTGCCAATCTACATCTGAAAAAAATAGTGGTGTTTGTGGAGCACATTGATAGCAGTGGAATATTGTTTCATATAGTGCAGGATGATGAACCCCTCAAGTTGGAAGACACTCAAAATATAATTGGGGAAGAGCTGTCTCCTCAAAGTAGAGTTGACCTTAGTGATATAAAGTTTTCAGGACCTATATTTGTTGATGTGGCAATGACTCAAAAGGAGAAGAAACAGCAGTACTGCAATAACCACTAACAAGAAGATGGGATGCATGAAATATGGATCTAGAAAAATTGGAAGCCATGAAAAAATGGAACACATAAAGATCAAACACTCTAGGTGTTATTGAACTGAAATAGACTGGTATTGGCCATTTTGAATGTCATAATAATATGGTTTACATACCAGAGTAACAAATTTGAAAGGAATGGATGACTTTCATGTTAAAAAAGAGAATGTTTCAACATCGATTCCAATGTTCACCATTGTTAGGTGTAGGATATATTACACCTACAAGGATGAATAATTAATAAAGTTATTATTCAAATTTACACACCAACCACTAATGCTAACAATAAAGCCATTGAGGATTTTTAGCAACCTTTTCAGTCTGAAATTGATGAAACATGCAATCAAGATTACTGATGACTTGAATGCAAAAATTGGAAACTAAGGAGGAGGATCACTAGTTAGAAAATATGGCCATGGGGATGGAAGCCACATGGGAGATCTCATTATAGAATTTTCCAATAAGGATGGCTTATTGATTGAACATTTATTTTTCAGTGATGTAAACAGTAACCATAGACATGGATCATGTATATTGGATAGAAATACACAGGAATTAAATCAACTACATCTGTTGAAATAAACTACTATACAAACTCAAGTATAACCCAAGGCAATTAATTTTACCCCCCAAAGCTGGGGTGCTTTTTCAGCATAAAAAATATGCTGAAAAAAACTCGGCTTATACTCAAGTATTTACGGTATAAAGAAGTTCAATATCATCAGTCACGAGACTGGAGACCAACTGTGGAACAAACCATCAATGGCAAATTCAACTCGAATTCAAATAAAATTAAAACAAGTCCCCAAGAGTCAAAGTATGAATTTGAGTATATCTCATCTAAATTAGAGGATACTTCAAGAAGAAAGTTGACACATTGAACACAAATCACCTGAGATGATACGAGTTCTGCAATAATATCAAGAACATCATAAATAAAGAAATTCAAAGATAATTAAAAAGATAGAAACTAAAGAAAAGACAAAATGGATGTCACCTTGAATGTGGAGTAGCTGAAGCCAATGAAAGAAATGATGAAGTACGAAAAAGAGAGAGAGAGAAATATAGAAATAATTGATGAAGTAAAGACGCTGAATAAAGAAGCTGAACATAAAATTTCAAAGGGGAATTCAAAAAGATGGAATAAAGAATTATATTAAAAGGTGCAAAGACCTGGAATTAGGACAGCAAAAATGAAAAGCATGAGCATTTCACTAGCTGAAAAAATTGAAGAGAAATTCAAAATACAGAATTACACAGATAGCATCAAAAGAAGATGAAAGGGATTCACTGACCACATGAAGCCCAGGCTCCACAGCGCTGAGTCCAGAAGACCAAGATAGCATAGGGTTCTCACTGCAGATTGCTCTGAAAGTGCTCCCAGTAGTAGGCCCTGGATCAACTGGGGAAAATGTAGAACTCAAAATAAGAAGACTAACCTTAGGATATGATAGGCACTAGTGGAATTCCCATTTGACACCTGACCTCGCCTCCATGGCTCAACTTTCAGCCCCCAAATAGGAGACCTATACTGTCAACGATGTACAATTCAGAGCCCAGCATTTGTCAGGGAGTTACTCAGAAGGCAGGAAGGAATGGGAATGAAAGACCAATGGAAATGGCAAACAAAGGGAGGGAATAGGAAAAGTAGTATTGCATTGTAGGTATTGCAATCAATATCATAAAACATTGCATGAATTGTAAGGAAAATCAATTTACTCTGTAGATTTTCCCTCACATCACAATCAAAACAGTGTAAAAAGAAAATAAGTCATATGACCGAGTACACTGGTAGATCTTGCTGAAGACCAATTTCCAGTGTTAAAAGATGTCACTTTGAGGAATAAGGCACAGCTGAGCCCTAGTGGTATAGTGGTTACAAACATAATGCCTCAGACCCAACCCAGTTGGGTTGCTCAACACAAGATCAGCAGTTCTGCTCCCATACAAAGTTCCAGTATTGGAAACCCACAGGGATATCTCTTCCCTGTCCTATAGAGTTGCTAAGGGTTGGAATCAACTTGATGGCAGTGCACTGGATGTAAGCCAGGCTGACTAGAGACACAAATCAAGTGACACTCATATATGTGCAATAAATAGTTTTCTATCAAGAAGTCATTATAGTATTTCTATTTCAAGGAAATATCCCAGGCCAGTCCAACTCAAGTCCATAAGTCCAACACTAGCCCATAAGTTCCTTTCCAACTTATGCAGTTACATGCAATGATGCAGAATGCAGGGATGTCAAAGGCCAGTGATTGCAATGTCGTGTGGACCCAAGGTCGATGGAAGCATGGCAAGACTCTGGCAGCTCTCAACGTGGGCAGGAAGCAGTCAGGTGAATGCAAAAAGAAGGGGAGGTTCCCAGGGCCCTCCTTATGAGAAGACCATGGCCACAAAGAGGCACCATCAGGCTATGGTGTGATTGACAGATTGGATACCAACCTTACATTTTTACATATCTTCAAACTGACATAAAATTATATAGCTATCATACTATGGCATTTTCAATCACCTCATATGTACTTGAAAATGGACAATAATTATGAAAGATAAAATAAAAGTTGATGTCTTTGAATTATGATGCTGGTGAAGAATATTGAATATTCCATGGACTTTCAGAAGAAGGAACAAATCTTTCTTGGCAGAAGTAGAGCCAGAATGCTTCCTAGACGTGAGAATGGCAAGACTTCATATCACATACGTTGGACATGTTAACAGCTGAGCATAGTCCCTAGAGAAGGATATCATACTTGGTAAAGTGGAGTGGTGAAAAAAAGAAGAAGGTCCTCAATGGGATGAATTGGCATACTGGCTGCAAAAATGGTCTCCAACATTAACTGTGAGGAAACAGGCTGTGGGTGCTATGAGTTAGAGCCAAATTAACAGTGTCTAACAATGACCACTCCCCTCCCCCGCCCCATCTGTCAATTTGCTGCACTGTGGTAGCTTGTGCTTTGCTGTGATGCTGGGAGTTAGTCCACTAGTACTTCAAATACCAGGCAGGATCACCCACGGTGAACAGATTTCAACACAGCTTCCAGACTAAGAACTGACAGGACGACAAAACAATCAGTCCACTTCTGAGGGATTCACCATTGAAAACTTTCTGCATAGCAGTAAAATATTGTCTGATATAATGCCAGAAAATGAGCCCCTCAGATTGCAAAACAATCAAAATATCACCGAGAAAGAGAGCTTCCTCAAAGTAGAGTCCACCTTAATGATAACTCAAAACCTCACAACAGGAACTGTAGATAACATCATAATAAATGGAGAAAATATTGAAGTTATCAAGGATTTCGTCTTGCTTAGATTCACAACTAATGCTCATGGAAACAACAATCAAGAAACCAAATAACATATTGCATTAGGCAAATCTACTGCACATAACCACTTTAAAGTACTGAAGATCAAGAATTTCACTTAGGATTAAGTTGCGCCTGGCCCAAGGCATGGTATTTTCCGCCACATCTTATGCATGTGAAATTTGAACATTGAATGAGAACGACTGAATTAAGGTACTGACAAAAAATACTGAAAGTACCATGGGTGGAGAGAAGAACAAACAAATCTGTCTGAGAAGAAGTGCAGCTAAATGTTCCTTGGCAGATAGGATGGCGAGACTTCATCTCATGTACTTTGCAGATGTTATCAGGACAGACCAGTCCCTGGAGGACATCATACACATTAGAGTGGAGGGGTTGCAAAAAGAGGAAGACACCCGATCAAATGGATCGAGACAATTCCTACAACAATGGGCTCAAACATAACAAAATTTTTGAGTATGGGGCAGGATCAGGCAATGTTTCATTCTGTTGTGTAGGCATTATTATGAGACAGAACTGACTTGAAGGCATCTAGCAACAAAGTGTACTAAAGCTTCTGGCACCTTCATTTGCTGATGGATTATAATTCAAAATGACAAAAAAAAAATCATTGCAACCATTCATTAATAATCAGAACATGAAACGTGCAAAATAAGAATCTAGGAAAATTGGAAATCATAAAAAACGGAATCTGACCTATAAAGATCAATATCCTAGGCATTGGTGAGTTGAAATAGTTCCTTTGAATCTTAAAATGATAAGAATGACTATGCTGACAATGACAAATTCAAAAGAATATCTCTTTCATCCTCAAAAAGAGCATTTCTAGATCTATCTTGAAGTGCAATGCTGCCTGTGACAGAATAATATCTATCTTCATACACAAGGAAGGCCGGTTAATAGAACCATTATTCAAATTTTCTCACAAACCACTAAAGCCAATAAAGAATTGTACCAACTTCTTTAGTCTGAAATTGATCACACATGTACTGAAAATGCATTAATAATTGCTGACAATTGGAATGCACACATGGAAACAAAAAGGAAAGAAGAGTAATTAGAAACTATGGCTTTGGGGATCGAAAAGAAGCTGAAGACTGCATGAAAGAATTCTGCAAGAGCAATAACTTCCTCATTGCAAACACCTTTATTCAACAACAGAAGCGGCATATATACATGTGGAATACACAGGAATGGAATTGATTAAATCTGTGGGAAGACATGATAGAGAAGCTCAATATCATTGAGACAAAAGAAGACCAGGGGCCAACTATGTAACAGATTATCAATTACTAATATGCAAGTTCAAGTCAAACCTGAAGAAAATTAAAATAAGAATGCAAGAGAGCCCAAATACAGCCTATATTATATCTGTGGTCGGCTGGGCTTTCTAGAGAAACAAACCAGTGATACTGATACATGTAGAAGAAGGAAATTTATATCAATAAAGAATTTTACATTAAGAAGTCCACACAACAAGAAACCCCAGTCCAACTCCAGCCCATAAATCAGATGCAAACTAGAGGCCCTTCCAGACTCATGAAGCTGTTGGAGGAATAGCCCAAGAAACAGGAAAACCACAGGTTAGTGGAGGCAGAGTTGGGAGAATCCAAAGTCAACAGGCAGTTGGCAGGCCACAGACAGCTCTTAGGGTCAGCAGGTCTCATGGTGATTGCCATCCCAAGAAGCCAGACGTAGGGTCAGGGTCTTTTCATCAGGAAGAAAAAGAGTGAGCCCATTCTCCACAGTCTACTTATAGCTATGAAATAGGTCCCCCCCCCCCCCCAAGGAGACTGTGACCTGCACCTTCTGAAGATCCTGGTCAAGCTAAATTGACACCAAACCTTACTATCACAATATCTCACCTGAATTTAGAGCCTATCTCAAGAATGGTTCGGACATATTGAACATTAATGATCAGCTACCAGAAGACTTGTGAAATAGCATCAAGGTCATCAATCTTTTTTTTTTTTTGTCATGTCATCTGGGCTATTTATTTATTTATCATAAATCATTTTACTGGGGGCTCCTCAAAAAGATCATTAATAATACAGGAAAGAAAGAAAATACTACAGTGGATATCAGAGGAGACTGTGAAACTTGCTCTTGAACCTAAAGCAGCTAAAGCAAATGGAAGAAATGATGAAATAAAAGAGTTGAACAGAAAAATTTGAAAGGCCAGCTTGAGAAGATAAAGTAAAGAATTATATTGTAACGTGTAAAGACCTGGAATTAGGAAAGCAAAAGGAATGAGTACAGTCAGCATATCATAAATTGAAAGAACAGAAGAAAAAATCCAAGCCTTGGATTAAAATGTTCAAGGATTATTTATCAAACTATTGAATGATGCAGGGAGAATCCAAAGAATATGGAAGGAGTATACAGAGTCTCTGTACCCAAGAATTAGTTGAGGTTCTACTAGTTCAAAAGGCCAAGAGGAAGTTGAAGCTGCAATGTAAGCATTAGTGAAAAGCAAGGAAGGGATAGGAATGGAAATATTTCAACATGCTCATGCAGTGATAGTCCATGTGAAGAAATTTGGAACATAGCTATCTGGCCAACCAACTAGAAGTGATTAATATTTGTGTCCATTCTAAAGAAATATGACGCAACAAAATCTGCAAATGAATTTAAAATAACATTAATATGACATGCAAGTACAATTTTATTGAAGATAACTTTAAAAGTAGTTATAGCAATATGTCAACAGGAAGCTTCCAGAAATCCAGGCTGTATTAAAAGAGGGCATGAGGCAAGGTATATCAATGCTGGTTTCAGATGGACCTTGGCTGAAAACAGAGGATACAAGGAAAATGCTTACTTATGTACTATTGACTATGCAGAGGATTTTACTGTGTATCATAACAAACTTTGGGTAGCATATGAATACATATGAGAACAATGGGAATTCCCGTACATTTAATTGTGCTCCTGTGGTACCTGTACATAAACCAACAGTAAGTGGTTTGGATAGAACAAGGGGATACTGCGTGGTTTAAAATTAGGAGAGTGTGTGTTGTGGTTATATCTTTTCACCATATGTGTTAGACAGGGTTCTCTAGAGAAACAAAACCAGGACATTTATGATTTGATAGATAGATAGAACACGAAGGAATATAACAGCTAATTAGTCCACATAGCAGTACAGAGGACTCAGTTTAACTCACTTCCATGCAGCAGTAAATATGGCAGTACAGCCAGGCAGCAAACTGCAGAACTAGGTAAGGCAGCCACACACTGGTCTGGTCACCAGAGAGCAACTGAGAGATAGGTGTGGCTTGCTGAGCCATTTATCTCTTTGCCCACTAATCAAACTGCAAACTTATTAATCCCACATGTTCTTATTGGCCAGGTTGGCACTATAAACCTACCTATCTATCACACTATACTTATTCAAATAATCTGAGAAGCTGCTCTGTATGAAGAAGTTGAGGCATCTGGATTGGAGGAAGAATCATTAACAACCTGTGTTATGCAGATGACCCAATCTTGCTGGCTGAAAGTCAATAGGCCTTGAAGTACTTACTGATAAAGCTCATATAGTACACCTTCAGTATAAATTAGTCTTCAACACTAAGAATATAAATGTCTTCTCAACTTGACAAATATAAACACACAACATCATTACAAATAGAGAAATGTAGCTAAACTCTATTTTACTTGGACCCACAATCAATACTCACAGAAGCAGCAGTCAATAAATCAACGTATTTCATTGGAAAAATCTGTTGTAAAAGACCTCTTTAAAATGTGAAAGAGCAAATGTTTTACTCTGGGGATTAGCAAGTTATGCCTGCTTTTAGCCTTGATATTTTTAATCACCTTAGATGCATGTGAAAGGAGTCTTAATTTCAGTGTCTGGTATGGGTTGAATGACTAACAGCAAGGTTGGTGGTTCAACCCACTTGCTGCTCCACAGAAGAAAGAGGAAGCTATTTGACCCTGTAAAGATTTACAGCCTTGGAAACCCTATATGGTCACTATGAATAACAATAGACTTGATGGTAATGTTTGACATATGCATGTGAAAGATGGACCATAAATAAGGAAGACTGAAGAAAATATGATGCCTTTAAAATATGATGTTGCAAATAATATTGAATATACCATGAAAGCCCAGCAGAACAAAGAGGTCTGTCCCGGAAGAAGTACAGCCAGAATGTATTTTAGAAGTGAGGATGGTAAAACTTCATTTCATATACTTTGAACATGGTATCAGGAGAAATTAGTCCCTAGAAAAGGACAAAATACTTGGTAGAGCATCATCAAAAAACAGGTAAGCCCTGAATGAGAGGGATCAACACAGTGGCTGTAACAATAGGCTAAAATATGACCATTGTGAGGATGTCACAGCACTAGAAAGGCTTTTATTCTATTGTACATAGGGTCACATAAGTGGCAGTGCGTGAGTTTTTGTTGATTAACAACACTGGGATATGAGCAATGTCCCCATGGCTTATGCTAAACTGTCACCATGCTGGACACAGTTGATCTTTGTGGCTTTAGAGGGTAATTATTTAGAGGGTTATGATTCCACTGAATTTTTTTCTGTGTATTCAAACTATTCCATCCTAAGATTCCACAGATCTATCCAAACCAAGCTCACTGTCATTGAATCAATGCTAACTCATATCGACCCTACAGGACATGGGTAAAATTGTACCTGTGAGGTTCTGAGACTGTACCTCTTTACAGAGTAGAGTCCCATCTTTCTCCCGAAGAGCAGCCGGTGATTTCAAAATACCGACCGTGCAATTAGCAGCCCAATGTGTAACCAAGAACTATTCAGGGAAGCTAGAGGGAGAGCATGAAAAGAAATGAGTAGTTGAGGTGGTTGGATGCACATCCATCCCTTTGTTCTACTCTCTATGACTTTTTCTGAGTTCATTCAAAATGTAAATTAAGACACAAAATAGAATTCTACCCAACCCTGCTATATGCCTAAACAGTATCCATTTTTCTCATTCTTACTGCTAATAGAAGCTCAATTTTGTTTAGGGTGATAATGTACCTACTTAAATCGCTCACTCCTAGGCTGCCTTGCAGCTATGCATAAGCATTTGACCCAGTTTGGGCCAAATATGTGTAGGTGAAAGATACTGAGTAGGACTCCAAAGAAAGTTTTTGTTGTTGTTTAAGGCAAAACACTTGTCTGGCATAACCCATTTCATTTTTGTCCTTGGCTCTTCTGCTGTCATGCTCCCTAGTCAGAATATTGAAAGATGGGAGAGTCACATAGGTTACATGAGTTTGGCAGACCAAAAAGCATGCATTCTCCTATATCCAAGATGAGTCCCTGAGCAAATACGCCAGACCTAGGCTACCTATTTCAAGACTTACTATTGTATAAGACAAACCCCTGTGTGGTGCAAAGGGTTAACACAATTCACTGCTACGACAAAGATGCCTTGGAAGAAAAACCTGGCAATCTACATTTAAAAATTCAGCCCTTGAAAACCTCATGCAGCACAGTTCTACCCTGAATCATATGGGGTAACTGTAAATCAGAATCAATTCAGTGGAAACTGGTTTGGTATTTTTGGTGTTAATATAAGAAAAATTAAGCTTTTGTGATTAGACCACTAGAGTCGGTTTGTTTTTTCCCATGTAGCCAGATGCAATTTGGACTGATAGAGAAATAATTAAAAGAATGTAGAGTTAAGTAAGCGTAATGATTATGGAACTAATCATTTAGCAATGGGCTGCTAACCTCAAGGTCAGTAGTTCAAATGCACCAGTCACTCAGGGGGAGAAAAGTGAAGCTCTCTGCTTCTGTAAAGATTTACAGTCTTGGAAGCCCTATATGGGGTTGCTATAAGTTGTAATCAACTTGATAGCATTGTATTTGTTTGAGTTTGGTGACTAGTATGTAAGCTTTGAGGGGGTAGTAATAGATACTTTGAATACAATTCTTAGCACTATAGGTATTATGTCTTTTGCAAATGGGTAAACGAACAAAAGCGATATTCATTTTGTGTTTTCTGTAGTTTGCCTTATTCTTCCAAGAAGATTGCTCAAGTGTTAAGACCCAGTCTTCTCTGGCATACTTGAATAAAAGAATAACTGATAGACACAGACTTGAACCCTGGCCTGTGTGATCTTGGGTGTGTCACTGTTTTTCAATCCATTTCTCATCTGTGAACTGGGGATTACACACGTAGCCCACAGGGTTGTTTTGGAGATTCAGAGTAATGTGTGTGTCTTGGATTGAGTGCCCTTGCATGCCGAGCTTATTCCTCAGGCCTGGGTGCAGGGAGTCTATTTGAGATCTGATGGCAGGGAGTGGCAATAGGAAAGCGGACGCAAGACTGAGTTAGGGGGAGAAGCAATCACAATGGGAACGGGGTGTTGAGGCTTTTAATGTAGGATGCAGGGGCTTGATTCCCCCAGGACTTCTGAGGAACATGGGTTCTGTCCTAGAATTGTCTACCAGAAACAGGAGGCTGGGCTCTTCTTCGCCTGTAGTGGTGTTGAGCATTCCTCCTAGTAAGGTGTCCTCTCCTACCTTCCTGGGTTTGGCTTTCCATGCCTTTGAAAAGGCTTCGAGGCAGAAGGACATGGAGAGCTGCGTGCTGCACAGTTGTGATAAGACACCATTTCAGCAGGAGCCTGCACTTACATAGAGCCGTTCGCCACTGCTATGATGGATATCAGGAGGAGCCCTGGAAGTGCAGTGGTTACAAGTTGGTTTGCTGACTTCAAGGTCAGCAGTTCAAAACTACTAGCTCCAAGGAAGAAAGATGGGGTTTTCTACTACAATAAAGAGTTGTAGTGTTTGAAACTCGCAGTGGGCAATTGTACACTGCCCCACAGGATCGCTATGAGTCGGTATTGACTGGAAGGCAGTGAGATGGTGTCAGAGATGGGTCAAAGGAATGTGGCATGGCAACCCTAAGAATCTGCTACAGAACCATAAAGTGCCTGGGATAGATGAGTTTATTGTGCTTGGCCTTTTAAAACCATCAAACGGGCAACAGTTAGAAAGACAAACATACCAAGTGTCAGTGGAGATAAGGGGAAAGCAGAGAAACACTGCTAATGATGCAGGTTTGCTGCACAGCAATCTGGCAGAGCTTAGTGAAAGTCCATTGAATGGACCCTAGGACCTAGTGAGCCCCTCCTGGGCGTACAACCAAAGAAGCGCAGTCACTGAGTTGACTTTCATTCCTCATGACCCTATCAAACAAAGCTGAATGGTCCCATCATGTTTTCAAGGCTTCTATTGGGAAGTAGACAGCCATGCCTTTATCCCACAGTGTGTGGAAGACGGCTTCAAACTACTGACCTTTGGGTTAGCAGCCAAGCACTTAATATCTCCCCCATCAAAGCTCTCTCCTGGATGTATAAAAGCAAACAAAACCCCAGTTGATTTTTCCTCATTAGCAACCCTACAAGGCACAGTAGAATTTCTGCTTTAGGTTTACAAAACTAAATTCTTATGACAGCAGATAGCCTCTCTTTGCTCCATGGAATAGCTGGTGGGTTGGAACTGCTCACCTTGGGGTTAGCAGCCCAACGCATAATTCCTGGGTATATAGGCCAAGCTTTTTATCCAATTCACAGGGCCCTTGGAGCATTTTTACAAGAATGGTCACCACACTGATGCCTGCAGTAGAGAAGAGTTGGAGCCGAATTGGATGCCAATCAACAGACAACTGAAGAAGGAAACAAAAGAAAGATGATGATTGCTCATGACCAAGTGGCACGCAGCAGCACATGCAATTGATATGCAGCATGGCAATAACTCTTAATGACATTGCAAGGAGTTGAAAAGGTCAGAAACTGAATGAGATTTATATTGCAGTACCATTCATGGAAGCTGAAAGCCCATTCACCAAGCAGCATGGTCTAGTGCACATGGCAGCATGGTTTAGTGCACATGGCTGTATGCCTATAAGGACACACACACACCAAGCACCCAGCAGGGGGTATTAGTCTGAAGAGGGGAATGGAAGTGATGTGAATGTGGAAAAGGAGGGACAAAACACAAGCAGGGCCTGACATTGATCAGGGTTCACGGTGTGCGATAAAGTAGGCATGATTAATAACTTCCCTGTACCAGAAGGCTGAGCTAGATTTTTAAAGCAAATCGAGTGCCTGGAACACAATGGTTGTGACAACCAGCTCCCAGTGGCTCCATGGGCAATATTCTCCCTGGTCCTGCACCATCTCTTTGGTTGTGCATCAGATTGTGATTCACAGGGGTTTTCGTTAACTGGTTTTCAGAAGTAGAATGCCAGGCTCTTCTTCATTGCTCATCTTAGTCTGGACACATCACAGAAACAGGTTCAGTCTCATAGCCGCACCCAACCAAGCTTCCCCATTTCAGTATCATAGCAACACAGAAATCAGTTCAGTACCACAGCAATAACCAAGCATCCCCCTGACAAATGAGTGTTGGATGCACATGAGTTGCATTGTCTTGGACTCAAACCCAGATCTCCCACATGGAAAAGGAGAATGCTACAACTGAACCACCAATTTACCCTCAGAATATAATAAGTATCCAGTAAATGGTTATTAAGAATGTGGCGGCCAGGAAAATCCAGCAATTTCCTGCCAAGGCTTAACACTAATATCTTTCCGCACACACTAGAAGGCTGCAGAGGAATGACTTTCTCCATGCCAGCCCTGGTATCTAGACAAGGGACCCTAACACTGAGCCACTGAGCCCCAGCAGGCTGGGGAGCAATGTCAAATTGGATGAGGGACAATCCTGGTTGAGTTAGTTTCCCTAAGCTCACAGGGCAGTTTAGCATGTCCACAGCTGTGTTCAGAATAGCCATGCGATTACCACCGAGAGAAATTCTACATGCTTTCACACCCCATGCTAGTCGTTGCAGCCATCGTTGAGTACAGTTCATGCTCATCACTATCTAGAACTCACGGTGACGCTGTGGGTGAGCCATTGGGCAGGTAACCTCAAGGTTGGCAGTTCAAAGGCACCAGTTGTTCTCTGAGAGGAAGGTGAGATGATCTGCTCCTGTCAAGATTTAGCCTGAGGAATTTTATATAGGGTCACAGTGAGTCAGGATCAACTCAATGGTGTGGGTTTGGTTTATTAGACCCACCATCAGATCATATTTAATGTATTTATTAACATGTATATTTGCCACAAATCCAATGTCTTTTATTTTTATCACTGCATTTCAATACAATTTGTGCCTTTGTGATTCTGTATTTCATTGGAGGTATTTGGAAATATTATTCTGGGGAGTGGGCAGGTGTTCCATAGCCTTTCCTAAATGCCAAAAGGATCCATGGGGTTGCAATGGTTAAGACCCTCTAATAGAGTTTATCAAAGAGCCCTGGAGGCACAATGGTTAAGTGCTCAGCTGCTATCCAAAAGGTTGAAGGTTTGAACCCACCAGTGGCTCTGTTCTTGGAAGAAAAACCAGGCAACTCATTCTTGTAAAGATTACAGCATAGAAAAGCCTAGAGCAGTGGTTCTCAAACTTCCTAATGCCACAACCCTTTCATACAGTTCCTCATGTTGTGGTGACCTCCACAACCATAAAAATATTCTCATTGCTACTTCATAACTGTAATTTTGTTACAGTCACCCTGTGCAAGGGTCCCACAGGTTGAGAACCATTGGTCTAGAGAGCTCTGCACTGATGCATTGAGTCACTATGAGTTGGACTGGACTAGAAGGTTCCTAACAAAAACACCAACAATCATTTTTTACCATGACCTTGTTAACTCAAAAAGATTAATAAGCAAATTCACAAATGAGGACATCCAATTGCCCCTCCGAACTGGAGAAGCATGAGTTAAATGGTGACCCTGACCCCACGGTGTCCTCCAGCTGGTGCCATGCTGCCTTTATTCCCTCTGCCTCTCAGTTCTGTGGAGAAGAAGGGGAAAGGGAGGGAAAGAAAAAGAAAGAAATGAAAAGATAATTTTTCCAGCTTCTTCACATCACTGAATTAACTTTACTTTTAATAAAAGTATTATGAAATGGAAATGGTGCTTTCACTATTTTTCTTTTAGGTGATATTCAGAGACATGGTGCTGGTAATTATTTGAGCTGGGGAGGTTAGTGTGAAGACTTTCTGAATATGGTTGAGCCAGCATGCCCCCTTCCAGGCCTAGCATTTCCCTGGGCTATGAGAAGTTATAGACAGTCTACCCTCTTCTTCCTCTGACTTCGCTGCAAACCATGGACACACTGGTTCTGACTTGACCTGGCTCCAGTACAGAAAAAAAAACCTCCTTGCATAATTGTAGTGCTTGCATTGGAAGGCACCCAGAGACAAATCTCTCTTCTGGTGGCATAATGGGTTATGTGTTGGGCTATTAACTGCAAGGTCAGCAGTTGGAATTCACCAGTCACTCCTTTGGAGAAAGATGAGGCTTTCTTCTCCCATAAAGAGTTATAGCCTTAGATGAGTATAAAAACTCAAAATGTATTGGCAGAGATTCCACAGAGAATAAGCCTCCATTAAATCCCCTGGGACCATTCACCAGGGATGGGATTAAACCCTGCTCACCGTCAGTACATCAGAAAGTGTATTGTTGCAGATATGATTAGGTTAAAAATTAACATCTTATCATTTGTCTTTACTCTTAACACGTTTTTCATTTGTTCTTTTTTTAATTTTCTGCTTTCCTTTTTATTGAAAAAAGTAACTAATGTCACTAAACAAGTAGAGAATTTGTTAAATGAGAATCTAATCGGTTATGTAAACTTTCACTGAAAACATAACACAATTTTATTTTTACAAAGAGTTATAGCCTTGGAAACCCAGGAGGCCAGAGTATTTTCTCTCGATAGGATTGTTATGCACCCAATGGCAATGAGTGTTGTTGGATTTTGTTTCTTTATTGTTTTCTGTAGCTATGGTGGGGTATAGGGGTTATGTGTTGGGCTGATAAATGCAATGTCTGAAATGGCAAATTTGAAATCCCCAGCCACTCCAAGGGAGAAAGATGAGGCTTTCTACTCCCCTAAAGAGTTCCAGTCTCAGAGCAGCCAGTTCACAAAGAGAACAACATGGCTGGCCCCACTATGAGACATGATGCCCCTCAGTGACCAAGGGTGATACAGGGGGCAGCACTGGAGACACAGTGTGCGAATTGCACCTAACCTGATTCCACCACACCGAGGCAAAGTGTGGTGGAGTGCAGTGGAACAGCAAGGGAATGGAGGGGCAAGGTCCCCAGGGAATGCTGAAAGTGGACTTTGGGGCCAGGTTGTGGTGCCTCAACAGACTGGATTGGAAAACACTCCTAAGGTCCAACAAATGATCCTTGAACTAACTACAAGCTCTTCTTTCTTGATGTGTTTTGTTTTGTTCTTTGTCAGTGGTTTGTTTCTGTTGTTTTGTTGTCTGGTTGTATACTGTTGCTCTGTTTTCCTCTGTCTTGTTTTCGTGCATGTTAGTGTCTCCACAGGTCTGTCTAAATAAGACAGGCTGGATGAACTATCTGGAGGAAAAACAACAGGACCGACAGTTCCAGGGGCACTTGGGATAGGGGGAGGTGCGGGGGGTGGGTAAGGAAGTGGTGTTAACAAACACAGGGACAAGGGAACAACATGGGACTCAAAATGGTAGTGAGGGGGGAGTGGCAGGCCTGGTAGGGGATGATCAAGGGTAAGGTTACGTAAAGAAGAGGTATAGCTGTAACCCAGGTGGGGACGGAGCATGGTAGTGGGAGAGGAGGAAAGTCAAGGGAGATGGAGGAAAGAGCTAGGAGTCAAAGTGCATTTATAGAGGTTTAGACAAAGACATGTACATGCAAATATATATATATATATATATATATATATATATATATATGGACGGGGAAATAGATCTATGTGTCTATATTTATAGGTTTAGTATTAAGGTGGCGGCAGGACCTTGGGCCTTAACTCAAGCACTCCCTCAATGCATGAATACTTTATTTTATTAAATTGGCACTCTACAATGCTCATCCTCCCGACACAACTGCTGAAGCCAAAGCTGGTGAACAAGTAAATGTGGTGAAAAAAGCTGATGGTGCCTGGCTATCAAAAGAGATAGTGTCTGGGATCTTAAAGACTTGAAGATAAACAAGCGGCCATTTAGCTCAGAAGCAACAAAGCCCACATGGAAGAGCACACCAGCCTGTGTGATCACGAGGTCCCAAAGGGATCAGTTATCAGGCATCAAAGAACAAGAAAATCACAGCATTGGCTGCACACCTTCATGATACGATTGCCGAAGACAAACGGGTGCATAAGCAAATGTGGCGAAGAAAGCTGATGGTGCCCGGCTATCAAAAGAGATAGTGTCTGGGGTCTTAAAGGCTTGAAGGTGAACAAGCGGCCATCTAGCTCAGAAGCAAAAATGCCCACATGGAAGAAGCACACCAGCCTGTGCGATCACAAGGTGCCAAAGGGACCGGGTATAAGGCATTATGCAAATATATATATATACTTATATATGGTATATATATGATATATATACACATAATAGTGAATGAAGGGGGAAGTGCAGAGTGGAGACCCAAAGCCCATTTGCTGGCCACTGGAGATCCCCTCACAGAGGGGTTTAGGAAAGGAGATGTGTCAGTCAGGGTGAGATGTAGTACCGATGAAAAACACAGCTTTTCCCTAGATCCTGGATGCTTCCTCCCCACAACTACCATGATCCGTATTCTACCTTGCAGGACTGGATAGGGCAGAGGTTGTACACTGGTACATATAGGAGCTGGAGGCATAGGGAATCCAGGGTGGATGATACCTTCAGGACCAGGAGTGTGAGGGGCAATACTGGGAGAGTAGAGTGTGAGTGGGTTGGAAACGGGGAATAGATTACAAGGATCCACATGTAACCTCCTCCCTGGGAGACAGACGTCAGAGAAGGGGGGGAGGGAGACTCCGGATAGGGCAAGATATGACAAAATAACAACTGTGGAATATCAAGGGCTCATGAGGGAGTGGGGAGCGGAAGGGAGGGCAAAAAAAAGAGGACCTGATGCAAAGGGCTTACGTGGAGAGCAAATGCTTTGAGAGTGATTAGGGCAAAGAATGTACGGATATGCTTTATACAATTGATGTATGTATATGTATGGATTGTAATAAGAGTTGTATGAGCCCCTAATAAAATGTTAAAAAAAAGAGTTCCAGTCTCAGAAACTCACAGGTGCAGTTCTACCCTATCCTATCGATTTGCCATGAGTTGGCGTCGGCATCAACTGGATGGCAGGAAGGACACATAACGATTCAGACCTGGGCTTAGTTTGGGTTCTCACTGAAGCAGACCCTGGCCAAAGACTTAAAGGCAATGAGCTTATTTAGGAAACTCTGAGCATGCAGGTAATGATGTGGCTTTGTGAGCCAGTGGAGGGAAGGCCACTGATAACAAATAGATTTTGAATCCAATTACAAACCTGGGAACCTGCTGCTTAATCACTTAGGAAGTCTCCAGGGGTAGGTGTAGCACACGCCTCTCAGAGTTTTGCCATCCAAGGAGTGAGGGGCCTGGTCAGGGCTGTTCCCAGGGGCATATGTTCCTCAGCACATTCAGCCAGCACCAGCAAAGGGACCTTCAGAGCTGGCGCTTGGTGACTGAGGCGAGTACACGGAATCAGGAATTTGGGAGTGAAGAGAAGGAGCACCGGGAGTGTCTGCTACAGATTGGAGACTGGAAGGTCAACTCGTTGCTCCTCAAGGGGACAGGCGCTCCCTTCTCTGGATCTCACTTTTAACATCGATACACAAAGGTCGATTCTGTGAGGGTCACAGACTGGGGACCCCCATGGCCAAATGAGGACCTGTGTGGACTCTGGTTGGCCTGCTTATTCACTGCCATCTAGAAGATTCCAACTCACAGTGACCCTGTAAGACCGAGCAGAACTGCCCCTGTGGGTTTCCGAGGCTGAAATTCTATATGGACTAGAAGGTCTCATCTCTGCACAGCCCCCCACCCCAGCTCCCCCACTGTGACTGGTGGTTTCAAACTACTGACCTTCTAGTTAGCTGCCCAACACATAACCCACTGTGCCACCAGGGCTCTTTGGCCTACCTGGCTTCTATCCAATGTTATTGAATCGCCTTTGAAAAAATCAGGAGGTTTTTAAGAAAGCAGGAATTTTGACTTTCTCTAGAAAAATCGATCTGGCATCACTGGAACCTAAACTAGAGGATCCACAATTCCACGTGGCTCTGGGAATCTCAACATTTCTTCCTCCTGCTCAAAGTAAAATGGTTTAAGGGAACCTTTCACAGCTGGTGGGCTGGTCTCCTTTCTAGAAAGTTGCCTCTGTAAAGAAAATTCATCTTTCTTCCCTTTTACCTAGTTGGGGGTGGTGAGGGTAGCAGGAGCCATTGGGTTAAGAAAAAACAGTCCAGGTAGCTTCAGTCTGCCCTGCCAGGGCTTTAGAGTCCAAGCCTTTTTTGCTCCAGCTGACTGGCCTGCTGTTTCCAGGGCAGCCCCACCATCTGTTCCCAGATGCAGGGAGGGAGCCGACTTTCCTTCATCACACCTGCCCCAAACTCAGGCCCAGAACTACTGTCTAAACACAGAACAACTTTTGTCTGTGGCCAAATGTGGGACCCCAAATTTCTTCCCTCTTTCCTGATACTCCTTCAGTGACTTGATGACCTGGGCCAGGCTGAGATGAATTAGCTTGCTCCTCACAGCTGGCTGCTGGGTTCCAGTCAACTCCCAGAGGCCACTGGCTGTGCCCATCAGTAGAAGTGGGAGTTGAGAACCCTCAGCTCTTGGCTGAGCAGCTCTGTCAGTCTGTAGCTGTTGACTGTAGCTGCTTCTGACAGCCAGTCTAGCTGGTGCTTTAAGTCATTTCAGTCGCTCCACCTCAGCTGTGATTAGTCTAGTCTCTGTAGCCTCAGAGAGAGGGGAAAACAAAACACCTCAATGACTTTGAATCAGAGTGGGTTATCCTCTTTTAAAAGGCAGAAAGTCTGAATTGGAGGATATTTTGGGGGGGGGGTCTCTTTTATGCATTTCACATTTATGAAATAAGAACTAACAGTATTTGTTCCAGTAAGTGGATCAGAACCACCTAAGGGCCCACTCCTCCCACCAGGCCACGCCTCACTAAGAATAGAGGTCCATCACTTGTCTGGCATTTTGTGGTACTGTGGTGACTTTTGTTTTGTGTGATACTGGGAACTATGTGATTGTCATTTCATATACCAGCAGGGTCACCCAAAGAGCTTCCAGACAAAGAACAGACAATGAAGAAGGAATTGGCTGCCCGCATGGGAAGAATGAGCCATTGAAAACCCTATGGATAGCAGCAACACTGTCAGTTACTAGACCCTCCATGAACAACAGAAGAACATTGTCAGAACGTGTGCCAGAAGATGAGCTCTTCAACTTGGAAAGTACTCAAAATACGGCTGAGGAAGAGGAAGAGCTGACTTTTCATAGGCAAGTCGACCATAATGATGGAAATCGAGTATAGCCATCAGGACCTTCGTTTGCTGATGGGGCACAACTCAAAATGACGAGAAACAGTTCAAATCGTCATTAATAATTGAAACTTCGGATGTATGAAATATGAATCTAGGGACATTGGAAGTCATTAAAAATGAAATGGAATACATAAAGATTGATATTGTAAGCATTAGTTAGCTGAAATGGACTGATATTGACCATTTTGAAACAGAAAATCTTATGGTTTACTCTGCTGGAAATGACACAATCAAGAGAAACAACATTGCATTCATCATCAAAAGAACATTTTAAGATCTATTTTAATGTACAATGCTATCTTTGATAGGATGCTATCTAGCCCCCTTCAAGGAGAACCAATCAATACAACTATTGTTCAAATTTATGCACCAACCACCCAAAGCTGATGATGCAGAAATTGAATAATTCTACCACCATATTCAGTCCCAAATTTGTCAGACTTGCTATCAAAATGCTATTGGAATGCAAAAGTTGAAAACAAAGAGGAAGGATCAGTAGTTGAAAAATATGGTCTTGGTGATAGAAACCAAGCTGGAGATCGCATGACAGAGTTTGCAAGACCAATAAATTGCTGATAGCATATACTATATTTTCCAACTTCTGTTCTTTCCTCTTTGGTTCCAACATTTGCACTCCAATCACCAATAATTACCAATTTATCTTGATTGTATGTTAGAATTTTGCATGATTAATGATTTCTTCAAACATATGATCAACAACAAAAAAGGTGACCATAAATGTGGACTTCTCCAGATGGAATACACCGAAATCAAATTGACTACACCTGTGGGAAGAGACAATAAAAGAAGCTCAATATCAGCAACTGAAACCAGTCCAGGGGCTGATTGTGGAACAGATCAGCAATTGTTCATATGTGAGCTCAAGTTGAAGTTCAAGAAAATGCAAACAAGTACACGAGAGTCAATATACAACCTTGATAATAACCCACCAAATTTGGAGAACATCTCTGAATAAAGCACAGTGTCATTAAAAAAAAAGGAAATAAAGAAAAGATACAAGTGCATGTAAGAAGAGACTCTGAAACTTACTCTTAATCAGAGAGTAGCTAAGGCAAATGGAAGAAATGATGAAGTAAAGAGCTAAATAGAAAATTTCAAAGGACAACTCGAGAATACAAAGTAAAATATTATCACAAAATGTGCAAAGGCCTAGAGTTAGAAAACCAAAACAGATCATATTCAGCATATCTTAAACTGAAAGAACTGAAGAAAAATGTCAAGTCTCGAGGTGCAATATTAAAAAATTCTATGGGAAAAATATTGAATGATGAAGGAAACATCTGAGGAAGATGGAAACAATATGGAGTCACTGTATCAAAAAGAATAGACCAACATTCAACCATTTCAGGAGGTAACATATGAGCAAGAACCAATGGTCAGGAAAGAAGAAATCCAAGATTCATGGAAAGCACTAGCCCAAAACAAGATGCCAGGAATTGCTGGAATATCTATTGAAATGTTTCCACAAGCTGATAAAGCACTGGCAGCACTCACTCATCTATGTCAGGAAATTTGGAATACAGCTACTTGGCTAACGGACTGGAAGAGATCCATATGTGTATACATACCAAAGAAGGGAGACCAACGGAATGGTCAAATTATGTAACACTATCATTGGCATCACATGTGAGTCAAATTGTACTGAAGCTAATACAACAACAGTTGCATTAATTCATTGACAGAAAGTTACCATATTCAGCATTCAAGAGCCATCGTGGCACAGTGGTTACAGGTTGGATTGCAAACCCCAAGGTCAGAAGTTCAAAACCACCAGTCACTCCGTGGGAGGAAGGCAAGGTTTTCTACTCCCATAATGAGTTACAGTCTCAGAAACTCACAGGGGCAGTTAGTTCTACCATATACTATAGGGTCAGGATGAGTTGTCATCAACTACAAGGCAGTGAGTTTGGTTTCCCAGAGATTTAAGCCAGATTCAGAAGAGGATGTGGAACAAAGGATATCAGATATCAGATGGATCTTGCCTGAAAGCAGTGAATACCCAAAAGATGTTTACTTATGTTTTATTAACACCCAAGGTATCTGACTGTGTGGATCATAACAAAACATGGATAGTTTTGAGAAGGGAATTCCAGAACACTTTGTCTTGCTCATGTGAAACTTGTACATGGATTAAGAAGCAGTAGCACAAATAGAACAAGGGTAGATTGCATGGTTTAAGAATCAAGAAAGGTGTGCATCCAGGTTGCACCCACTTATTATACTTTTTCAATCTGTATGGTGAGCAAATAATCAGAGAGCCAAATTATATGAAGAAGAACACAGAATCAGATTTGGAGGAAATATTATTAACAACCTGCTATATGCAGACGACACAGTTTGGCTTGCTGACAATGATGGGGGACTTGAAGCACTTGCTGGTGAAGATCAAGGATTGCAGCCTTCAATGTGGGATACAACTCAACACAAAGAAAACCAAAATCCTCACAACTGAACCAATAGGTAACATGATGATAAGTCGAGAAAAACTTGAAGTTGTCAAGGATTTTGTCTTGTCTGGATCCACAAGCAATGCTCCTGGAAGCAGCAGTCAAGAGATGAAAAGATACATTGCACTGGGTAGATCTGCTGCATAAGAGCTCTTTAGAATGTTGAAAAGTTAGGATGTTACTTTAAGCAGGAAGTGCACCTGATCCAAACCATGGTATTTTCATTTGCCTCATCTGCATGTGAAAAGCTTGCCATTGAGTGAAGAAGACCCAGGTAAACTGTATGAATTTGAACCATGGTACTGGCAAAGAATATTGACAGTACCATGGGCTGCCAAAAGAACAAACAAAATCTGTCTTGGAAGTACGGCCAGAATTCCCATTAGAAGTAAGGATGGTGAGACTTTGGACATGTTGTCAGTGGAGACCAGTCCCTGGAGAGGCATCATGCTTAGAAAAATGGAAGGGCTGTGAAAAAAGGTTGAAGGCCCTTGAAGAGCTGGATTGACACAGTGACGACAACAAGAGGACTGAGCATAGGAACACTTGGGTGGATGGAGGAGGAGCTGTTATTGTTACATTCTGCTGTGAATAGGTTTGCCATGGACCAGAACCAACTGGATGGCAAACTAACAACAACAACAACAACAACAACAACAACAGGGAGAGACATTAAAAAGCCAAACTCACTGCCATTGAGTTGACCTTGATTCAGAGCAACCCGTGAGTTTCCTGAGAGTGTAACTTTTCACAGGAGGGGAAAGCCTGTTTAACTTACTACTTAGCAGCCCAGCCCATCACCAGGGCTCCACAAGGATAGAGGAAGCACTGTTAGGGCTGGATAGGGCAGAGGCTGTACACTGGTACATATGAGGGCTGGAGGTACAGGGAATCCAGGGTGGACGATACCTTCAGGACCAAGGGTGTGAGGGGCGATGCTGGGAGAGTGGAGGGTGAGTGGGTTGGAAAGGGGGAACTGATTACAAGGATCCACATGTGACCTCTTCCCTGGGAGAGGGACAGCAGAGAACCGGGGAAGGGAGACTCTGGATAGGGCAAGATATGACAAAATAACAATGTATAAATTACCAAGGGCACATGAGGGAGGGGGGAAAGGGGAGGGAGGGGAAAAAAAAGAGGACCTGATGCAAAGGGCTTAAGTGGAGAGCAAATGCTTTGAGAATGATTGGGGTAGGGAATGTATGGATGTGCTTTATACAATTGATGTATGAATATGTATGGATTGTGATAAGAGTTGTATGAGTCCCTAATAAAATGTAAAAAAAGAAAAGAGGAGAAAAAAATGATTAGGGCAAAGACTGTACAGACGTGCTTTATACAATTGATGTATGTATATGTATGAACTGTGATAAGAGTTGTATGAGCCCCTAATAAATTGTTAAAAAAATGATCCTCAATTCTATCTGAATCCTTGCCAGAGCTGCAAAACACGAGCAAAACACGAGCAAAAAGAGTACCTCTGGCAGCAGACCGCTCAGGTTCAAATCCAGGCTCTCTAAATTATTGACTATGTGACCTTGGGCAAACCTGGACCTCTCTGTGCTTCCAAAGACTCACTTTCCAAAAGGGAAGTCATAAGCCAACTTTTCTTATTCCTCACTGGGTTGCTTTGAAGATGAAATGAGACATCTGTCTAAAAATGCTTCTGACCATCCCTTGGTTCTCAGAGCTCCACAAATGCTATGGATTATTGTTATAAGATTATGAATGATTTTTTTCCAAGGGTAGTGCAAAGATTAACATCAGTGCTACTTCTCTCTGACAAAATATAAATCCAAATTTCTAAATAGCAGGTTCTGAACGGATGCGCTGTTAACAGCATCTTGCTTTTCTCCCATCACTTGTCACAGTAAATCTGATAAGAAATGCTGGGCTAGGGCCTGCGGCCAAGCCCCTCACTGGCAGCATGAAGGACCTCAGGTTGTTGGCAGGCCAAGGGGCATCACAATGGCAAGAGGAGACACCACAAAGGGCCCCTGCTTCCTCCCCCATGCCCCCCTTCCCCACGTTCAGGGTGAAACGTCAAAATACAATTTTTTTTGTCACCTGGTGAAATAATGAGCCCCCATTCCCGTTGCCTTGGTATCATCAGAGAGCAACAGCCACGTGGGGTAATCGCTGTCTCCGTGTTAATGCTGCTCAGTTCAAACATTTTCACAGGCCCTGGCGAAATGAAACCCGTGCTTTCTACCTAGGTGGAGTTTGAGGCGATTCAGCCCATTTGCTTCTGCTGAAGAGGCTACCTCAGACAAACAGGAAATAAAAACATAGAGGGTGCCATTGACATTAGGTTTCTCGTTTTCTTCCTTTCTTCCCTACCTACCTTCCTTTCTTCTTCTTGCCCTTCTCTTTCTCTTTTCTTCCTTCCCTCCCTTTGCTCACATCTTCCTGCCTGCCTTCACCTTCCATCTTCCCTCCCGCACTCCTCCATTTCTTCTTCGCTCCTCTCTCCCCACCCCCACCTTTCTCCTTTCCTTCCCTGCCTTTTCCCTTCAGCCTCCCAGTCTCCCTCCTTCACTCTCTCCCTTTCCTCCTTCCTTTCCCCACCTGTTTTGATCCAGTGATTTGTACTCCTTTCTTCCTCTCATCCCACCCCTCCCCATTGCTGGAGAAACATCAGTTCCTTGTGGCGCTGGTTTCTTGGCACCAGACCCTGTTCTTTGGGTGTTCACAAGTCTGCGTCCTGTGTGCAAACATAAGACAGACATATGATCAGGGTTGGACAGAAGATGGGATTTGACAGGTGTTCTGCATCCCAAATCTCCAGGAGGCAAAGGTAAAGTCAGGCTCCTGCCTTTAAGGTTATGTCTCCCATTGTAACTGCATCCCACAGAGGCTCCTGCCTCCTGGCCACCTGAGGCCTGCTGCCTGCCTTCATCTAGCTCCTGGGGAATTGGGGCAGCAGTGGCAAGAACAACAAAAATCCCCAGGAGTTGACAAGAAGGGAGGCTGCCTTGCTCGAGAGACGGCCCCCTCACCCACCTGCATGTTGTTGAGATGCAGGTTCTCATCCCTGTGGCTGGGCAAGAAACGCCCCCTCCCCAAACGCAGTGGCTTCAAACAAGGACCATCATCGTGTGGTTGCTGGGAGGCCACTGGGTCGTGCTTGGAGTCTCCCATGAGTTGGCAGTCACATGGGAGCTGGGGCAGGGGCCTCTGGTGACTCCAGTGCCTACACATGCACTCAGAGGGCTGGCAGCTGAAGCTGGCCGTTAGCTGGGTGCTTAGCTGGGTTGTTGGTTGGAGTGTCTCCACGTGGCCTTTCCAGGTGGCTCAGGCTTCTTTCAGCATAGTGTCCGGGTGCTGAGAAGTGTCCTGAGAGGTAGCACGTGGAGGCTGGACATTCTAAGGGTGAGCACTCAAGAAGAAGTCTTTGAAGGGATTTTTCAGAAGCTGTGAAGCACTTTGGGGGAGGGAAGGGGGTTGCCCAAACTAGATGTCACAGTGTCATCTTCTCCATAATCTATTGGTCACAGAGGTCATGAAACATCCCAATTTAAGGGGAAAGGGCATAGACTCTACCTTCCTATAGGTAGCCTGTCAAGGAATTTGGGGGTCACATACGAAGACTGGGAGACCCTGGGTGGCACAAATGGTTAAGGACTCAACGTATCAAGAGGTGGGCAGTTGCACCCCTCAGAAGAAATAACTAATGGCCTGCTTCTAGAAGCCCACAGGCTTGAGAATCCTGTGATGTGTAGTTTCTCCCTGGCACCCAGGGGGTCCTCGGGAGCCAGAACCAACATAACAGCAACGGGTTGGGTTTTTGTTGGTTTTGTTTGGGCTAATATTAAAGCGACTAGTATGAAATTATATATGTATTGTGTTTAACTCTCAGAACTCTGATTATGCTGAAGTTGAACAAAACCGTCTGCCTCTTCTATGAACGCCAGCCGATGGAGGCAAAGGGTGAGGGTCTAGAGGAAGAATGAATGTCACATTCCCGTCCTTATGTTTCAGTTGTCCTTAAAGGGCACAGGGGACAAACCAGATGTCTTTGATATGATTTTAGCCTAATGATGTGCTAGTATGATGATGAGCAGCCTGAAAAGTGGTTTTAACTAATGTGATCCAATATTTGAAAAGTTGATGATTTCACATAGAATTTTATAGTCCCAGCATCTCAGTTACAAACAGAAAATCAGGCCTTAAAATCCTTGCATTTCCCCAAGGCAACAACAGTCTGGAGCTAGAATTTGAATGTCCCCTGTGGATGAGCTGACACGTGCCTGTTAACCACAGTCCCCATCCATCCCTATTGCCCCCAACACAGAGGTTGGCTACAAGTATCCTTTATCTATATGGCTAAATAGGTTAGTTGGTTTGGATTGGGTTGCTAGTTTTTCCTGTTTTGTTTTTGCTTACTTTTGATTTTTTGGGGGGCTAGGAAATGGTGTGTATTTTGGTACCATGTCTTCCAAAGCGAGAAAATAAAACCTAGTAAGCCAAGAAGGTCAAACAGTCTAGATTAATGATGAAAGGAGGAGCCCTGTTGGTGAAGTAGATTATGAGTTGGACTTCTAACTGCAAGATCAGAAGTTTGAAACTCCCCCCACCCCCACTCCACAAGAGAAAGATGAGATTTTCTACTCCTGTAAAGATTTACAGCCTTGGAAACCCACAGGGGCAGTTCTATACTCGGTCCAAAGGGTTGCTATATGTCAGAATTGATTCCAGGGTAGTGAGGTTTTCTTGATTGATATAAATAATTTTTGGTGAGTATTGAAAAAACCAGTCAATATTATTTTTAATACACATCAAAGAAGGCCCACATTAATTGTTCACACAACCCTGCCACCTTCTTTCTTTATTCCCTTGCCTCCCACTCTCCTTTCTTCCTCCCTATGGTCTTTTATCTCATTCTTTTTCTTTCAAGGGTTAGCCTGGGAGTGGGAAAGTCTGACTAATTCTTAACCAAAAGACTAAATTGGTTTTATTGTTGGTGTTATTACTTTGGTTAAATTTTTTTCTTTTCTCTTCTTCATTGGTTTGTGTCATGTAACCCAGAAAATGGGGAAACATTTGGAACATCAAAACACTATCCTTTCTCAGTAGACTACAAGCATTAAAGGCAACAGAGATAAATACTCCAATAATAACAATAACATACATGGATAGCTAGAGAGATAAATAGATAGATAGAAAAACCACAAAATCTGAGCAGTTGTGGGAAGGAGAATGGGACTAGCCCCATGAATAAATATAGGTTTGCCAGAGAATAGTTCTATATACATATTAGCATATACTACAAATATGTCCATGAATATAATAGTGCATCCAGGAGGCATAGTTATGAAAATGTCTTAGCTATAACAAAACCCCTTGAGGGAGCGTGTCCTAAATATGGGAGATCAGGAACATAGCTCTGAGAGACCTCAAGATCAATTGGTACAAACTAGCTCACAAAGACAATGTTCTGTATCCATCAGGGAAGTGACTGGGATCTTCAAAAGCTAGTGAGTAGCAAACTAAAAGTCGGTTCTTGGTCTCACCCTATGTGTTGGACAGGGTTCTCTAGAGAGACAAAACCATATTGCTAGTAATTATATATAAATATATTTATAAAGCTAGATATACAATACAAGAAATGAACCACTAAATTATATACAGATAGATAACACAAGAAACTAACAGTGAAATTATAAAACAGTGAGACACTAGCAGTCCTTTAAGGCTTGAGAGCCGCCAGTTGCCAGTCCCTTTCTGTAGAGAGAGCTGGGCTACATATACCCAGGCAGCAAACAGCAAGGCAAGTCACCAACTGTCACCAACTGTCGGTCCCCAGCTCCAGAGACGAACATTCCAATCCTGTGGGATTAAATGGACCTCAACTTACAGCGACACAGTCCACAAGCTAGGCATCCCACAGGTAGTGTACCCCTTTAAATTGAGGCACAGAACAAGCAAGGCGAGGCTCACGAAGCCATTTATCCCTCTACCCTTCGATTAATCCTACTTGTGTTTATTGGCCAGGCTGGCACAATAAACTATTGCACCCTGTCTGGAGCAAATAACAGTGAAGAAAATCAAGATGCCTGCCAACAATTAGTCCAAATCAGTAATGAACTATGCGTACCTCAGCCTCTATGATGCTAAGGTCAGAAGAACTAAATGGTGCCTGCCTATCATAAACAGCTGCTCTGAAAGGGATCATGGTACATGATCCTAGATAGAGTGGGGAGTAATGTGTAAGAAAACTGAAAGTCATACTACTACTACCAATAGTAATAATAATAATGATAAAAGATGAGGTTTATTGGTTAGATAGACTAGTGAGATCCCCACTACTATGGTCCTTCATCACCCTTCAGGTCTGGAACTGAATTCAACCCCCTGAAAAATAGACAGGTTTATAAAGTGAACCTTATGAGAATCAAAGATTGCAGCCCTCAGTATGGATTACAACTCAATGTCAAGAAGACACACATCCTCACAACTTGATCAATAGGTACCATGATAAATGGAGAAGTTTTTTGTTTTTTTATTTGTTGTTATTTGTTGAAGTTGTCACGGATTTTTGTCTTGATGAGGTCTATAATCAATGCTCTTGGAAGCTGCAATCATGAGATCAAATGACGCATTGCATATGGATACATTTGGTGCACAATACGTCTGTAGAGTGCTAAAAAGCAAGGATGTTACTTTGAGGACCCAGGTGCACCTTACCCAAGCCATAGTAATTTAAATTGCCTCATAAGTATGTGAAAATCAGACATTGAATAAGGAAGGCTGAAGAAGAATTGATATGTTTGAATTGTGGTGCTGGTGAAGAATATTGAAAGTAACATGGACTGCCAAGGGAACAAACAGATCTGTCTTAGAAGAAGTATGGTCAGAGGGCTCCTTAAAGGCAAGGATGGTGAGACTTCCTCTCACATACTTTGGTCATGTTATTAAGAGAGACTAGTCCCTGGAGAAGGACATCATGCCAGGTGAAGTAGAGGGACAGTGAAAGAGAGGAAGCCCCTTAAGGAGATGGATTGACAGTGACTGAAACAAGGGGCTCAAGCTTGGGAACAATTAGGAGAATAATTCAGGGATAGGTAGTGTTTCTTTCTGTTTGGCATAGGGTCAATATAGGTTGCAACTGGCTCAATGGCACCTGATAAGAACAACTACACCAAAATGAATCATAGCACTGAGGAGCACACATTCCTCAGAACCATCAACCATTCAAAAGCAAATAGGCAGTATTTGCCCAAGGCCAAATTCAAAAGGCAGGCAAGGTTAGGGGAGAAGGGTGAATGAAAACAGGAAGCAGAGTTTCAATGGCATGAGTGATATTACATTGCAGGAGATTGTCATCAATGTCACGTAACAAAACGTGTATAAATTGTTACGTGCAAAGCTGATTTTCTCTGTAAATCTTAACCCACCTTACAATAAAAAGTTTCTTTTAAAAAAAAGACAACATAGTTCATATAATAGACACAGCCAAAGATCTCCTGGACAATCCTAAAATGATCTCCCAAATGATTTGTGTAGTTAGCCCTCCCCAGGGAGTTCTACCCATTGAAACGCTGGGAGTTATGGCTGCAATTATAATTCAGGCCAGAAGAGGCAGCAGAGGCCTGGTTGTTCAAATGCTGCAAAACTACCAGACAATGGGCAAACAGTTTCTTTCCACGGACGACTAGCGGCTCTGTCATATCCATGTCTGGTGTTCAACACTTGGCGACAGAATCCAGCCCGCTGGGTTTGGGTGGGGTCTGTTTCTCACCCATGCTTGGCTTGGGATTGTTCTATGGCATCCACAAAGTGGAGTCCTTTCCTTTCTGATGTCCCGAGAAAGCGGTTTTCTCCTTTTTCTCTCTCTGGCCCTCTTCCCAAGAACCCTGGGGTTCACTCTGCTTTCCTCTGGTTGATGTTTCTCAGGCAGTTACTTGACCTTGGTTCATCTACTGCAGGTGACCATTTGCAAGTAACTGTACTGTCCTTGGATGGTATTGTTCATGAGTTAGGCTGCGAACTACGGGTTAAAGGTTTGAGTTCACCCAGAGGTGCCTTCCAAGAAAGGCCTGGTAATATGCCTCTGGAAAAAAACCCACCCCAGCCATGGAAAATTCTAGGGACCGGACTTCTCTAACACACTTGGGCTCTCCATGAGTCTGAGTTGACTCAATGGCAATTGGTTGCTGGTATTCCTGTAAGTAGAAGACAACAATCTTTAAGCAGTCCCTCTTGGATTCATGGGAAGAGGATGGCTTCCTCTGAGAGAACTTCTCAGGGCTCCAAGGGCTCAATAATCTTACAAAAAATGAGAGAAACGATGAGCCTGATGACAGATGATATAGCTATGCAGGCCCCGTTTCAGGATGCTCAAGTTTCCAGGTCTTTCCCTGACTCACAGTGGAGCCCTGTGAGGTTCCACATAGAAGGGCACCCTTGCTCCCAGGACCTGGAGCCTTGTAGCTGAGCAGAGCAGTCATGATGAGAAAGAGGACCCAAGGGGGAAGTCAGGGGTCTGCTTCACTTGTCTCGGGTCAAGCAAACAAATGTTTTGGCAGGAAATTTCCCTTCAAGGGTGTTCTGATTTCTTGAAGGAAATCTTTTTCTGAACCATTTCCTCAGGGGAAAACCACTCAACTACCTCGGGAAGGAAGAATTTTCTCCTTCCAAGCTTACCAGGCTGTGCTAACTCACAGAGGAGGTGTGAGTAGCAGGCAATGAAACTGATTTCCAGACTCCTATGAAAATCAGCAAGTGCTTGGCTGCTAAGTGAAAGGTCGGCAGTTGGAAAACCCCAGCTGCTCTGCAGGAGAAAGTGGTGGCTGACTGTGTCTGACAAGATGACAGCTTTGGAAACCCAATGGGGCAGTTCTCCTCTGTGCTCTACAGTTGCTTTGAGTTGGAGTGGACTTGACAGTGATAGATCTGATCTTTTTTTCCCCATGAAAATCAGCTTGCACGAATACATGTGCATTCATGGATGTCTGTGTCTGCTTTGGCATGCATGTGCACATATGTGCCTATTTGCACGTGGATGGATACGTCTGTGAATGAGGGCGTCTCTATTTACTTTGCCATGTGTGTGCACATGTCTGCCTTTGTCAGTATGCATGCGGGCTCAGGCAGCATAAAGAGATCACAGAGAAACTTGGAGAGAAAGAGAAAAGTAACCTATTTTCTCACAGGTCTCCCATACCTGACGGTCTACTGGCATCCACCGCCACGAAGACCAGAGGTCACTTCATGCCATGTGTCCAGCTGCCCATTGCTGGTTGAGGTCAGTCACCAGGGAGGTAAGTCAGACTGGCCTCGCCAACCTCCCACCCACCTGCAGGAGTGATTCCCACCATCTGTCCTGGAGCCCCTCCCACCTTACTCAGCCTCCCTAGACCTTGAGTGAAAGGCGTTTCCAACGTTTTTACATAAAGATTTCTGAGATTGACTGAAGAAATGATTTCATTTGACAAAACATGAAGCTTTGAATTTAAAGATTTGAGGCAAGTGCCCTCCAGAGAGGGGGACACAGGACGGGCCATGCTCCCTTCCGGTATGCACGGGGGTTGCTATGAGTTGGAACCAACTTGATGAGCACCTGCCAGCAACAACAACAACCAGAAGTTTTCCAAACTTCTGTGGCCTCAACTCGGAAATGAGAATATTAATATTGCCTCCTAGAAAGAACTCAAGGTATGTACAATTGGTTAATAGGCGTTTGGAAAGTGAGTACATTAAGTGGACTGATGACATTGATAAGGCAATAAGAAACTGAGAAGGCTTCACTAACAGGTGCTTTCACATCTGTAACCAGTAGATTCCTTCCTTCTTCATCTCTTGCCATCTTAATCAGCTCCCACACTTTCCAGGCAGCTTGAGGGATTAAATGTTCAGTCTGATCCTATTATAAGCCTCAGCCTCAGAATCAGAGGCTTTACCTGAGGTTTGAGGAGCTATACTGGGAATGAGGGAGAGTAACCTGTCTTTTCTATTGCTCTCCTATCGCTCCCTCTTCCCTAGCCCTTCCCTGTCTCTGGGCCTGCCTTTCCTCCCTAGAGCATTGGTTTCTGAGAGAAGGGGATGGAAACAATGAGCACAATGAGACATTCCTGACCAGGCCTCTTACCATGCTATGTTCCAACCCTCTCTTGGAAGGGCCTCCACGAAGTCCTCTTATGTCATCTCACAATAACTTCTTAGATACCATTGAGTGAGCTCCTGACTCATAGCAAAAGTACACACAAGAGATTGAAGCACCAC